>NC_060140.1:706415401-707656658 GCF_021461385.2 Schistocerca piceifrons | reverse complement strand
CTACCTGAGGTGACAAAAGCCAGGGGTTGGCGATATGCATATAAACAGATGGCAGTATTGTCGCGTGCAGGTGCATTGGCGGATCTGTCATTTGCACTCAGGTGATTCGTATGAAAAGCTTTCCGACGTGATTCTGGCCGCACGAAGGGAATTAACAGACTTGAACGCGAAATGGTAACTGAAGCTAGACGCATGGGACATTCCATTTCGCGAACCGCTAGGAAATTCAATATTCCGAGATCCACAGTGCAAACAGTGCGCCAGCAATACCAAATTTCATGCATTACGTCTCACTACGGACAATGCAGTCGCCGACGGCCTTCACTTACCAATCGAGAGCAGTGGCGTTTACGTGAAGCTGTCAGTGTTAACAGACAAGCAACACAAGTAACACTGCTTGAAATAAAGGCAGAAATCAATGTGTCACATACGTCGAACTTATCGGTTATGATAGTGCTGGGAAATGGACTATGGCAGCAGACGACTGACGCGCAAGCGTTTCCCAACAGAACGAGATAGCCTGCAGCACTTCTCTTCGGCTCGTGACCGTATCTGTTGGACCCTTGACGACTGGAAAGACGACGGGAAAACTGCGGCCTGGTTAGATCAGCCCTGATTTCAGTCGATAAGAGCTCAATGTAGGATTCAAATGTGGCTCCAACCCACGAACCCATGGAGCCATGTTGTCAACAAGACTCTGTGCAAGCTGGTGGTGGCTCCAAATTGTGTGGGCTCTGTTTACATCGAATCGACTGCGTTCTCTAGTCTAACTCAATCAACTGAGACCATCTGCAGCCATTCACTGGCTTTATGTTCCTAAACCTGTCACTGGGCCACAATTGTTCAGGATTGGTTTGAAGAACGTTCTGGACAATTCCAGCGAATTATTTGGCCATCCAGATCGCCCTACATGAACCACATCGAACACTATCGTGCATAATGTAGAGGTCAGATCACACACAAAATCGTGCACCGGCACCGTTTTCGCAGTTATGGACGGCCATAGAGGCATCATGGCCCAGTATTTCTGCAGGGGACTTCCAACGACTTGTAGAGTCCACGCCACGTCGAGTTGCTGCACTACACTGGGCAGGAGGAGATCCGACGCTATTTTAGGAGGTATTCCACGACTTTTGTCATCTCAGAGTTTTTCCCAGCAGGATTACTAGGGTAGCTTACGGACACTCAACTCGTCGAACTGGCGTCCAATTGAAAGATCTGAACTGGTTCGTAATTACAACTGAAAAATAAGAACGTCTGTCGATAGAAAAGATGGTATTAAAGATGGCCTCTGAACGTGGTTTTCTTTTCCCCTTCAGAGCACAGACGGGTGTTTTAAATCGGGCCCATTGTAGACGGTCTGTTCTTTTTAACTGAATACCAGATTATCTACAGTAGGGCAGAGAGGTTTCCCTTTCGGAATAAACAAATCGGAGTAGATTACCAATACCGATATTTCACTTACAACTGAGGAAACCTCCCGAAAACCCTAGTAGGAATCGGGAATTCTGAAAATTGTCCTTGCAGTGTGTCAGTGGTTAAGGACTAACTGACTTCGACGACAGTCACAAGTATTATCATTGGTGGCACCGCCTATTCCACAAATTAGATTCCGTTTTTAGTACTGCCCCCTGATGAGACATTTCCAAACCATTATTTTACATATTAATTCTTGAAAAATATTCCTGTGACTTCATAGGAAACCATGTTAGGTTGTGCTATGAACCTCTGCAGTAGGAATCTGGGATCTATGGAGTCATTCTAGAATAGGAGAATCAGCTGTCTGATAATGATGTCGGGTCACTGAACATGGTTAAACCTGGAGTGGCCCGAAAGTTGATACGCTAATTTTTATTTATTATTTATTTACATTTTTCCTCTTGGTAGTGAGATGGCAGCAGCCGAGTTGTCCCTTAGTAACCATTGTAAAAGAGAATTCACGTATTTGTTGGATCAGTTTATCATTATTTTGATGATTATGTGCATAGTTCTATAACTGATGGTTGTGGTGAAGACTCTTGGTGATGAGTGCAGGATTGAAGGAATACTACACAAGTAAAGGGTGTGAGATGTGAATGAACAAATAAGTTGTAAAAGAATGTCAAAAGTGAGTTGGTATGAGCAAGGTGAGGTGCAGCGTACATCTGGAAATGACGATTAGGGTAGGTTCTAGGTGACAGGAGGACAAGATCTCTTGAATTGTTTTACTGTCTGGAAAGAGGTGATTAAAATTTCACCAGGAAAGGACAAACAGTGTTTGTAGATAGAGAAACGGTAGTTTGTTCTCTTATGGGCCAGACAGCATGCCAGGGTTTTCGAGCACAGCGGATACAATGGGGTGCTTGGATATACATTTATATTAGATGTAGATGCAACAGGTTCAGTATGGTTGTAAAGTTTATTTTTTCACTGAATGTGGGTTTCACGACGTAGGTTGGTTGATGGGGCAGAAGGTATGTAGAGCCTGGTGGACAACCATCACAGAGCTGTAGGAGCAGTAAAAGACATAGTCGTTTATTCATTGGATATAGTAAAGCAGTCGAAAAATTGTCTAGCTGCGGACACCACCCAGGGACGCGGGCTACTCCAGGTGGGTAGAGTGTGTGTTTAGCTCAGCGCACAGCGTTGGTGGCCATCCAGTGCCCAGAGTTGTCACGTTAGGCAGGCGACAGCGATGGCGAAGTTATCGTATCAACACCCTGGTGAGTCAAGTGTCACATCAGACCTAGGAATGAGTCCAGTCCGCAGTGACCAAGCCGCACAGTAGGTCAGACATTCCATATGGATCCGATGCGAGATCAGTAAAGGAAGGTCGCATATTTGCAGGCGAACCAAGAGGCGCAGCGTAGGATGCAGCGACAGTGGTTCGTATATGCATATACGCAAGGCTGCAGTAGTATAGTGTCTGTGCAAAGGGCAGTCGACAGCTCAGCAGCAAGTCAGGCCCAGTTGCGAGCAATGGGCTCCTAGTTAGGCGCCTTGAAGTCCGTAGAAGTCAGTCAGCAGATGGCCCTGCAGCTGGAAGGAACCAGTCAGCTCCCGGTAGTATCAGGACATTACGCAAGCTGTAGAACTGCAGCTAGAGGAGACGGCATCTAGTAGCAGTAGCCTGGTTACGCACATCATGTAGACGACTGTCGTGGAGTGCCTCTGCGTAGATGGTGACGGAGACTCCGTAGCCAGAGCATTATTAAGGATTGCTCCTCCTATCTCTGTTGTGATTTGACATCATTCTTCCAGATGTAGGCCTCGGGAGCGGTGTGGCACCAGACTCGGATTTGGTGTCATTCGGGTCACCACTGCAACAAACTGCCCTCTATACTTCGTTGTATTGACTCTACTCCAGCGCTCGCTTGAGTGTTGAGGTTGGACATGTGGTAACTAGTCCTGTTCTAGCGCCAGGATGGAGCATTCCTTCAGTACGGCCCTCTACAGCTTCTTGTGTCACACATCGGCGGCAGTCTTTCCATTTGCTTGGTCACTGGCTACAATGCCGCGTTAGAAGAAAGTGTCTCAGTCCAGGATAGGCAAAGACGCTCTAAATGTCTGAGGATGAGTGGGAAATTTATCAGCTGGTGCAGAACGCATATGAAAATACTCGATTACAGAAAGCGACGTGAAGTATGTGTTGTATAAAACATCGGAGGAGTGGAGTTCATATTATCAGCATATAGTTGACAATAGAAGGATGGATGTCTGGTATGTATGATTAATGGTGGTTGGATTTAGTCCCTTTATTTGGCTCATTAGCAGTTTTAGTCTGCTGTGGGCTTTCTTTTGATAGTTAGCAGATGATGCCGATTCCTAGTCCTAGCATTTTAGTGAGGCAAATTTGACGGTTGCGAGCAGCTAGGTAGAGGTCACGGGGCTGGAAACCACTCTTCTTTTTTAATATAGTTTTTACCTGGATTTTTCTTGGTTAAGAGAGAAACCATTGGTTACACCAAGCGATGAATCTGTCCATATGGAGTTTAAGAGGTCGTTGAGACGAATGAATGGCTGAATGGACAGCGAGGAATGCTATGTTTCCAGCTTATTGGAGTCAGTACACAACAGGATATAGTTTAGAGACATCATCTATGTCTAGGAGATAAAGGAGTTTTGATTCGTCGTGGCTTTTCCTGTATGGTTTGAGTATATTGAAGAACAAGCAAGTAATAATAATTAATGATAATAGTCTGTGATCACTTTATACAAACATTGCGCGCTTGACAATGGATTTTTGCGCAAGGTCCATTCATTGTAAATTTACCGTGATTTTTCTGAAAATATCGGACTTCGTAGTTTGAAGATTTCCAAAGCTTTGGTTCGTACTGGACCTTCGATGTAATTTGTAACAAGGGACCTTTAGCCTTGCCATGACGCCGTTAAATTGGAACAATAGCTTGTAACATAAATGAAACACAAGATTATAAATAATAGCACTGTATTCACAAAATATTACACTAAATTAAACCATACAGTCACTTGCATTAATTCTGTTGCTGTGTGCGACTATGAATACGGCTAGTGAGACTGCGTCTCGTAGAATGATGGCGGTGTGCCAAATAATTATCTGCAGCGATGGCAGATATGCATCCGGCCAGGACGGCTTCCAGAACAAAGAAGGTGCCGTCTTCTTGGCAAGACAAGAGAACTGCGTAATTATTCTAATGTTTCAGCGGATGCACGCCGCCGGCCGGTGTGGCCGAGCAGTTCTAGGCGTTTCAGTCTGGAACCGCGCGACCGCTGCGGTCGCAGGTTCGAATCCTGCCTCGGGCATGGATACGTGGGACTGATGACTTCAGATGTTGAGTCCCATAGTGCTCAGAGCCATTTTTTTTTCGTTGCACGCCACAATCAATACAACCGCTTATGCTAATTAATATCTTATCTAATTCTTTATTTATATTCTGAATTTATATCTACGTTTTGCTATATATCCACGTCCATCCTGCAAATGTGCCTTTAAAGGATGTTGATAGGACGTTTCCTTAGAAAACGTAGATCATATGAGGGTGGGATATGTTTATTGCTACGTATATTAGAAGGATGTAATGAGACAGCTATAGTTGATTGGAAGAAGAAATGAGTGAAGTTTGAATAGGACATTCCAGAGTTTGCAATTCAGATGGATACTTTAGCCAGCAGCGATCTCAAGGACGGAGTATGATATACAGGGTGTTTCCGTAATAGGGTCCGAAAATGTAACAGGACATAGAAAATGTTCCAGTGAACAATTTGAGCTAGGGAATGTGGGGTCGGAGCAGCCAGCTTAAGGAGATATGGAAGTAAACTTGCCTACCGCTTCATCTAGCGTCACTGTTTTCCAGCTTATTTACGACTGACATGCGTACAAGTTTACATGTACTATGCTATTTATTTGCATGTACATTCTTTATTTCCTGCAAGGAAAGAAGGAGGACGAGTTTGAGTTCTAGGAAGTCGTGATGCACGTTTTGTTTACTTTACTTATCCATGAGGTGGCCTTAATGTACCGTATTTACATCGTCCCATGACAGAACGTGCTATGAATACTGTTCAGAGACGTGCAATACAATACAGTACAATCATCTCAGTGCTGTATTTCCTGCTGGATTGGAAGGGGAGATCCTATTCCATGGCCTGCGAGATCAAGTGAGCTGAATCCTGTTGATTATTTCCTATGGGGATATCTAAAACCTCTTCTGTATGCACCCGTGGTCTAGGGGTTGCGTCTTTGTTACATAATCAGAACGTCTTCTGTACTGCATTCGAACCCGCCGCTGCTCGAATTTTGATTAATAATCAACATTGGCAGCCGAAGACTTCCGGCATAAGAAGTCAGCCTCATTCTGCCAACGGCCTTGTCAAAGAGGGTGGAGGAGCGGATAGAGGTTCAGGGCACTCTCTTATCCGAGGGGTGTGAAATTGGCCCTGAAGGTGGAAGAATCAGCAATGGTCAACGGCATGAGGATGTAGAAGGCAATGGAAACCACTGCATTAAAGACACGTAACGCGTATCCACAGGACATGTGGCCTGTAATTGAAAAAGTGCTCTGATGATCTCTCCATTGGAAAAAGATTCCGGAATAGTCCCCCATTCGGATTTCCGGGAGAGGCTGCCAAGGGGGCGGTTACCATGAGGAAAAGATTGAATAATCAACGGAAGAATAACGTTCTACGAGTCGGGGCGTGGAATGTCAGAAGCTTGAACGTGGTACGGAAACTAGAAAATCTGAAAAGGGAAATTCAGAGGCTCAGTCTAGATATAGTAGGCGTCAGTGAAGTGAAGTGGAAAGAAGACAACGATTTCTGGTCAGATGAGAACAGGTTAATGTCAGCAGCAGCAGAAAATAGTATAACGGGAGTAGGATTCGTTACTGTGTCACTATGAACAGTTCAGTGATAGGGTTGTCCTTATCAGGATCCATAGCAAACCAACACCGACAACGATTGTTCAGGTATACATGCCGAAATCGCATGCTGAGGATGAAGAGATAGAGAAAAGTGTATGAGGATATTGAGAGGGTGATGTGAAAATCTAATAGTCATGGGAGACTGGAATGCAGTTGTAAGGGAAGGAGTAGAAGAAAAGGTTACAGGAGAATATGGGCATGGGACAAGGTATGAGAGAGGAGAACGATTAACTGGGTTCTGTAACAAGTTTCAGCAAGTAATAGCGAATACTCTGTTCAAGAATCACAAGAGGACGAGATATACTTGGAAAAGGCCGGGTGATGCGGGAAGATTTCAGTTAGATTAAGTCATGGTCACACAAAGATTCCGAAATCGGATACTGGATTGTGAGGTGTACCCAGGAGCAGACATAGACTCAGATCGCAATACGTGTAGACTGAAGTTTAAGACATTAGTCAGGAAGAGTCAATACGCAAAGAAGAGGGGTATGGAAGTACTAAGGAATGACGAGATACGGTTGAACTTCTCTAAGGCTATAGATACAGCAATAAGGAATAGCTCAGTAGGCAGCACAGTGGAAGAGGAACGGACGTCTCTAAAAACAGCCATCATCCAAGCTGGGAAGGAAAAGGTAGGTACAAAGAAAGTAACTGCCAAGAAGCGTTGGGTAACAGAAGAAATACAACTGATCGATGAAAGGGGGAAGTACAAAAATGTTCCGGGAAACTCAGGAATACAGAAGTACACGTCGCTGACGAATGAAATAAAAAAGACGAAATGGCTGCAGGAAAAATGTGAAGACATCGAAAAAGAAATGATGGTCGGAAGGACAGACTCAGCATACAGGAAAGTCAAAACAAACTTCGGTGACTTTAAAGCAAGGGTCATAACATTAAGAGCGCAACGGGAATTCCACTATTAAATGTAGAAGAGAGAGCGGGTAGGTGGAAAGAAAACATGTAAAGCTTCTATGAGGGGGAAGATTTGTCTGATGTGATACAAGAAGAAACAGGACTCGATTTACAAGAGATAGGGGATCCAATATTAAAATCATAATTTAAAAGGGCTTTGGAGGACTTAAAGATCAAATAAGGCAAAGGCAGAAGGGATAGATAATATTCCATCAGAATTTCTAAAATCATTGGGGGAAGTGGCAACAAAATTACTGAAACTTCCTGGCAGATTAAAACTGTGTGCCCGACCGAGACTCGAACTCGGGACCTTTGCCTTTCGCGGGCAGAAGTGAAGCTGTGAGTACCGGGCGTGAGTCGTGCTTCGGTAGCTCAGTTGGTAGAGCACTTGCCCGCGAAAGGCAAAGGTCCCGAGTTCGAGTCTCGGTCGGGCACACAGTTTTAATCTGCCAGGAAGTTTCATATCAGCGCACACTCCGCTGCAGAGTGAAAATCTCATTCTGGTTCAACAAAATTACTATTCACGTTGGTGTGTAGAATGTATGAGTCTGGCGACATACCATCTAACTTTCGTAAAAGCATCATCCACACAATTCCGAAGCCGGCAAGAGCTGACACGTGCGAGAATTATCGCACAATCAGCTTAACAGCTCAAGCATCCCAATTTGCTTACAAAAATAATATACAGAAGAATGGAAAAGAAAACTGAGGATGCGCTAGATGACGATCAGTTTGGCTTTATGAAAGGTAAAGACACGACAGAGGCAATTCTGAAGTTGCGGCTAACAATGGAAGCAAGACTAAAGAAAAATCAAGACACTTTCATAGGATTTGTCGACCTGGAAAAAGCGTTCGACAGTGTAAAATGGTGCAATATGTTCGAAATTCTGAGAAAAGTAGCGGTAAGCTACAGGGAGAGACGGGTCATATACAATATGTACAACAGCCAAGAGGGAATAATAAGAGTGGATGACCAAGAACGAAGTGCTCGTATTAAAAAGGGTGTAAGCCAAGGATGTAGCCTTTCGCCCCTACTGTTCAATCCGTACATCGAGGAAGCAATGACGGAAATAAAAGAAACGTTCAGGAGTGGAATTAAAATTCAAGGTGAAAGGACATCAATGATATAATTCGCTGATGACATTGCTATCCTGAGTGAAAGTGAAGAAGAATTACATGATCTACTGAACGGAATGCACAGTCTAATGAGTACACAGTATGGATTGAAAGTAAATCGAAGAAAGACGAAGGTAATGAAATGAGAACAAAGAGAAACTTAACATCAGGACTGATGGTCACGAAGTAGATGAAGTTAAAGAATTCTGCTACCTAAGTAGTAAAATAACCAATGACGGACGGAGTAAGGAGGACTTCAAAAGCAGACTAGCAATGGCAGAAAGGGCATTCGTGGCCAAGAGAAGTCTACTAATATCAAATATCGACCGTAATTTGAGGAAGAAATTTCTGAAAATGCACATCTGGAGTACAGCATTGTATGGTAATGAAATATGGACTGTGGGAAAACGGGACCAGGAGGGAATCGAAACATTTGAGATGTGGTGCTACAGACGAATGTTGAAAATTGGGTGGACTGATAAGTTAAGGAATGAGGAGATTCTGCGCAGAATCAGAGAGGAAAGAAATATGTGGAAAGTACTGAAAGGAGAAGGGACACGATGATAGGACATCTGTTAAGGTATAAGGAAATGACTTTCATGGTACTAAAGGGGGCTGTAGAGGGAAAAAACTGTAGAACAGGACAGAGATTGGAATACATCCAGCAAATAATTGAGGACGTAGGTTGCAAGTGCTAATCTGAGACGAAGAGGTTAGCACAGGAGAGAAATTCGTGACGGGCCGCATCAGACCAGTCAGAAGACTGAAGACAAAAAAAAAGAGACCAGAGTGGATATGGAGATGCAATTAGTTGCCAGAATTATAGCTGCCTGTGATGTGATTCGAAACGCACCAGCGATATTTGTCAGGGTGCGTCAGGATCTTGTTCGTCGATGTCATCCTTGCATTGAGATTTATGGCTGTCAGCACATTTTGTAAGATCAGTACAAATAGTTCGTTCATTGTTGGTGCCATGAAATTTGCAGTTAACTGTAACTAACGTAGATAAAAAAGTACACAGTAACGTGATTTTACTCCTGTTATCTCCTTAAGCTGGCTTCTCAGACCCTGGGCTCCATATCTCAAATTGTTCTGTGGAGCATCCTCCATGTGCTGTTGAATTGTTGAACGCTCTTACGGAAACACCCTTTATTACCGAGGTTCTTTCGCCGTATCTTACGCATTTAAAACATCCCGCAAAATTAAATCTTGTTCGAGTAACTAAAGGCTACAAAAAATATGTTCCTAAGATGGGTAGTCAAAGTGTTACAAGCATCAGACGTAACGTGCAACGTCGCCAATTGCAGGTGGCACGAAAGTGCAAACGGCTAGAAAGCAATGCCACCTACCGAATGACCCCGTCTTTAGGCTCAACTAAGAATCGAATAATACGTCAATGCAACAGATTCCGCAATGTTGGCTGGAAACTTTGCCCCATACCAAGACACCGCCATTGTGCCCGTCTTGTTACCACAACAAAGGGAACAGACATCACCACCAGCGCCTCAACATCGACTCTCGCAATGTGCTGACGAATATCCTGAGTATCCTGGAGTGGCTACAAAGCAATCACTCGTGAGCATGTACCAGAGTAAACTCAGTGTTCTGTGAACTTATTTTTGTTCTTCCAGATCGTCTAATACGAAGTTAATGCTCCACAAACATTTCTAGAACCAGCTGACAAGATTATTCTAAAGCCTTACAGTGTTAAACTTACATACCGGACCACGAAACGAAATTTATCAACAACTTGTAACAGCAGACTAGTTTATGATCACTGACAGCCTCACTGTCTACTTGTAACGCTACGGGGAGGTTTATTGTTTTGGTTTGTCCTGCTATTTTTTTTAGATTTTGTACAAGTATAATGATAACAGCATTGTATTGACATCCACTTTGGCACTTTCGGATAGCCGGCCGCTGTGGCCGAGTGGTTCTAGGCGCTTCAGCCCGGAACCGCGCTGCTGATACAGTCGCAGGTTCGAATCCTGCCTCGGACATGGATGTGTGTGATGTCCTTAGGTTAGTTAGGTTTAAGTAGTTCTAAGTTCTAGGGGACTAATGACCTCAGATGTTAAGTCCCATAGTGCTCAGAGCCATTTGAACCATTTGAACCACTTTCGGATTTGAATAGGTTTGCAAGTTTGTGAGGGGTCCACTCGTACGTGGAGCCCCATTTTGTAATATATTTCATGAAAAATAACATTTAATGGTTATCACAAGTAGAAGTGATTGTATCTTTGACACCACTGAACCAAAGATGTTGCCTGAATGGGAGAATCGATTCTAAGTAGGGGTGCATGGAGCGTTGCACTCTGTTAAGGGTAGGATGTAAGACTTAAAGCTAGTGGCTACCTGTGAGAATTTAGCTGTTGACCTATGGACGCAGCATAATACAGTTTTGTAAGGTAATGTAACTTTGTATATTTAGTTTTAATTATGCAATGTGGATTTTGCTAATGTTAACAGTATCGTCCCTTGAATGTAGGAACCAAGTATCTTCCATCAGATTTAATGTATAGGTTTGTTAGGTATACCCGATTTGTAATATTTTGTGTATTTTGTAAACTTGATACAACGAAGTTAAATTCTGGAATCCATTTTGTCAAACATGTAAGACCTTTGCTCATGTAACTATCCAAGTATTGTTAGCTACGTAAGTAAGTGAGAATTGTAGAACAGTTGAGAAGTGCACTGATTCTGAAGTTAAAGTAAAATGTTTCATACCAGATTTTGTGAAGGAGAAACTTTATTCTGAATACAATTTTTGAACCAAAAAATTGTCTTAGCATATGCCCTTACCAGTACCTGATCCTTTTCCACATCGTATTTATTTAAATCCAATGATTTTTTTAAAGAAATTATTTTTAATCACACTCAAAAAAATTTTTGTGCCAGAATCAGAAAAGCTTTAATGTTTGTAACAGCTTTAATACGGCCTGCATTGCACTTCGCTGAAGCAAGATTGAGTATTTTGTATGCGTACTATGGAGACAACAGAATACCAAGATTACAGCCGTTGCGACTCATGAGCTAAAAAAATGTTTTTCATTGTTTATTTGCATAGGGAATTTTATCACTTTACTGCACAGCGCCATAGACCTCGGTGCTCACGAGACCGAGTAAATTTCAGAGGGATTGATTTCATTGTAGGCATTACATACTGGTTTTCCAGATTAAGATGTTTAATTGTTCTTTGGATTACAGTAAAAGTGATTAAGCACACCATTTGCTCAACAATGCATTACATAGTAACTTTCCCTAAGACAAACACTACGCTATATGTATCTATTACCAAACACGAATAATTTAAAATAATTAAAAAACGTTACCTTTAGATAGATATTTTTAAAGAACAAGTTGAAGGGTAAAACTGTTATTTCCCGCTGTGCAGAATAGTAACTCCCACTACTAACATTTCTCTTGTGTTCAGCGGGATAGTTATACGACATTGAGTTAATCCATTGTACACAACTCACCATTAAAAATGCAACACCAGGAAAGTTACCAAGTTTTACGTATTCTGGCTATACAATATAAAGGAAGAAAACATAATTACATTTGTAGATGATCTGTGAGGGGGGGGGGGGGGGTATACCGAGTTCGTGATGTAGTACACGGCTTGTGATCTCGGGCAGCAATAATTTCTCTAGTCCGGATGGGCATTAAGTCGAACTGACCTTCAATAAAGGATACGGGTACGTCATTTCAGGCTGTTCCAGCCCTTTGCCAGAGTTGAACCATCGTAGCTGGCGAATGGTGGCGTGCCAAACTCTCAGTAACCCATCACCAGAAGTTCTTAGTGTGTGAAAGATCTGGAGAACTTGACGATCCGGGCAACAACTGAGCACTCTCTGTACAGAGGTGAGTCAGAACAATAGCGGCTCTATCCTGTCTTGCGTTACCTTGTTGAAACACAACGCCACAGGTACTTGTGAGACAGCACAGCTATCGCCTTCACACGTCAAAAACTCATTGTATGGCATTCACATCGCCGGTTATGCCAAGCAGTAGTGATCGTGTTGTAGCTATACCCAATGGTAACTTATAACATCACCCCAGGTGCTAGGCCCGAGTGATGAGATGAAAGCTAAAAAAAACCCTGACAATATATGTTCTCCTCTGAGCCTGCACATAGATGTGCTGCAGAACCGCGACACGTCTGAAAAGACATCGTCGTGCCACTGGTGTGCGAAAGTGGCTTAGTGATTAGCTCACCTGTCTAGTAACCGCGAGACCCGGCTTCGATTCCCGGCCTTGGTACAAATTTTCACTCAATGCTTCACTCTATAAAACACGTCTCTACGAGATCAGTAAAGTCTCTGAAATTGTACCATTTCATTTGTAATTTGATGTGAAACCCTTGCGGTCTCTCAAACAGAGAACTACCTGATATTGTTAATATAGGAAATGAGTTTACTGTATGACTCGGTGATCATTGTGAACATTTTGTCAATAAAATCGTCTAGATCACTTATTTCTTCATTTATTACGACATTTCGGCTAGTGTTTAGGACTTACAAAAGGTTCTGGTCAATGCTACGAAGTATGCTAACTGGGCGTTACAACCCTATCCTAAATTATGCTTAATTAGGCATAGTTTTTAGTACTGACACAAAAACTACTTTTACATGTTATAAGCTTTTTGGTATATCATGATGGCAGTTTCGAAAAGTCGAAATAAAATCCAGATGTTCAAATTGGCCTACAAAAACTACCAAAGCCACAATGCATCCGTATCGCGTGAGATTTTCATTATTCCCCCCTCTCTTCCAGCAAACTACTAGTCCTAGAGAAAAAATGAACACGACTTTTTTGTAGGAAATTTAATGTAGTTTAATTTTCTACTATACTATACTCCGCGGTTTTCGAGCCATTGGAGAAAAATATGCAGAAGTGATAATAAATTCTGTGACATTCAGAATAGGACGTATGCATGTATGCCCATATGAAGTTTTTTTTTTTTTTTGTTTCAGTTGAGCTTTCCCGTCGCATCCCTAAATACTGACCATTTCTCCTGGGACGCCCTGTCTGGAACATGTTCCCCATATTACGGTGAACACTCTGTGCTATCTAAGCATACACCTGCAAACATAGAAAATTACAACAAAAATTACAAGAAACAAGCGAGCAGGAACATCTCAACAACATTACTACTTCCAGACAGAATTAAGGAAACAAGGATACCATAAATGATCAGATAAATATTACTCATGAATCACTGCTAAATAAATAAGCTCACTGGATAAAATGTTAATCACCATCTTAAAAGAGACTGTTGGTTGCTTTTGACAGTGAAGTGCTGTGCTTGGTATGGAAACAGCACAGTATGATGATGGACCGATGTTGAGATGTGACAGAATCGCAGAAAGAAACCATGGTGTTTGGACGTGCTCTTAACCACACCGTGAATGAGGTTGCCCGATTTCATGATGTATCAACGCCAACTGGCTAACGTGTCTGCAAGGAAATGCTCCACTCGCAAGCATACGTAACACGGCGTATGAACAGTGGCTGTGGAAAGATCCTCGCAGAGACGTTCAGGAGAAGAGTGTCACGCCATCTCAGTGACAATCGTATTCAAACTCAAGAGGAACCACTCCTGTCAAAGAATACGTGTCCATGTCAATCAATTGCCGAACGTCCATTCCGAAGAGAACGGCATACTATGGACATTTGGAGTCTGCTACGTCGCAGAGAACCAAATCGCGCAGACATTGGACAGTAATTTAATGGAGATGAGTTGTGTGTGCTCCAACAAGTCGCGATTCTTCCTTCTCAGACGACATTAAGCTTAGATTGTACTATGCGTGCTTTATACGCAGCATTTGGAGGGCGTCACAGAGACTGGAGATGGTTCTGTGGGGTTTTGGGAGTATTTGTCATACCATGACCTGGGTGCACTCATTTTCGATAGTGTTAGCGTGAACATGAGCCAGGATGTTCATTTTCTGATTCTATGTGGCTTCTTCTACAAATTCATGGCAAGTATACCGTGGATTCTCCCGTCTTTCAAAATGACAACTCCCCCGTTCGTAGACCTGTGTATGCATACGTTTCTGGTGTGGCAGTCACTCAGGCACCCTACGGCACATCGACTGGCTAGCTTAATCACTGGATGTCAGTGCCATAGAAAATGTATGAGACAATTTAAAGTTGTCAGTGAAAAGTACCAGTCAACATCTTCGAAATTTGGTAGCTCTAAGCGTTGTAATTATCTACTGGTGGCTCAAGCTGGACATGTCGTAGCTGGAAAAACTTATGGACTGTCTTTACGGCGAATTAAAATTAGCGAAATCAGAGACAACAGCAGTGGACAATCAAGTTTCAGAAATGACGGAGATACCATAATAACATTGCCACAAATTTCAGTCTATCTCAAAACATGAAATTACGAAAGTGTACATGTGCACATTTAGTACTTTTCATAAGAGCTACTTGTGAATGTTTCATAAAATATAAAAACAGAAGCTGGCGGTAGTCGTCATGTAGACATTCGCAAACCATAGTAAACACTGATGTAAAATATTCTCCAAATTACACTACTGGCCTTTGAAATTGCTACACCAAGAAGAATTGCAGATGATAAACGGGTATTCATTGGACAAATATATTATACTAGAACTGACATGTGATTACATTTTCACGCAATTTGGGTGCATAGATCCTGAGAAATCAGTACCCAGAACAACCACCTCTGGCCGTAATAACGGCCTTGATACGCCTGGGTATTGAGTCAAACAGAGCTTGGGTGGCGTGTACAGGTACAGCTGCCCATGAAGCTTCAACACGATACCACAGTTCATCAAGAGTAGTGACTGGCGTACTATGACAAGCCAGTTGCTCGGCCACCATTGACCAGACGTTTTCAATTGGTGAGAGATCTGGAGAATGTGCTGGCCAGGGCAGCAGTCGAACATTTTCTGTATCCAGAGAGGCCCATACAGTACCTGCAACATGCGGTCGTGCATTATCCCGCTGAAATGTTGGGTTTCTCAGGGATCGAATGAAGGGTAGAGCCACAGGTCATAACACATCTGAAATGTAACGTCCACTGTTCAAAGTGCCGTCAATGCGAGCAAGAGGTGACCGAGACGTGTAACCAATGGCACCCAATACCATCACGCCGGGTGATACGACAGTATGGCGATGACGAATACACGCTTCCAATGTGCGTTCACCGCGATGTCGCCAAACACAAATGCGACCATCATGATGCTGTAAACAGAACCTGGATTCATCCGAAGAAATGACGTTGTGCCATTCGTGCACCCAGGTTCGTCGTTGAGTACACCATCGCAGGCGCTCCTGACTGTGATGCAGCGTCAAGGGTAACCGCCATGGTCTCCGAGTTGATAGTCCATGCTGCTGCAAACGTCGTCGAACTGTTCGTGCAGATGGTTGTTGTCTTGCAAACGTCCCCATCTGTTGACTCAGGGATCGAGAGGTGGCTGCACTATCCCTGGGATCCAGCACGGCGTTCCGTATTGCCCTCTTGAACCCACCGATTCCATATTCTGCTAAGAGTCATTGGATCTCGACTAACGCGAGCAGCAATGTCGCGATACGATAAACCGCCATCGCGATAGGCTACAATCCGACCTTTATCAAAGTCGGAAACGTGATGGTACGCATTTTTCCTCCTTACATGAGGCATCACAACAACGTTTCACCAGGCAACGCCGGTCAACTGCTGTTTGTGTATGAGAAATCGGTTGGAAACTTTCCTCATGTCAGCACGTTGTAGGTGTCGCCACCGGCGCCAACCTTGTGTAGATGCTCTGAAAAGCTAATCATTTGCATATCAAAGCATCTTCTTCCTGTCGGTTAAATTTCGCGTCTGTAGCACGTCATCTTCGTGGTGTAGTAATTTTGATGGCCAGTAGTGTAATAAGCCAAACTACTAATTTCAATCTTAGACTTACAAATTTTATTAACACGTATTCGAAACAACTAGAGAGAGCCACTTTAATTTATAATGTTTTCTCAGATTATTGTTTAAAAAAACCAAGGGCATGTGTTTTTGTCAGCAGACGTATATATAACGCAGTTAATTGTGAACTAATGAATCATTTCATGCCAAGAAATTCTGTAACAACGTTCTCACATCAAGTTTACAAATGAATAAGCAGTTTCTCCGAAAATAGTATCAGTTGTTCCATGTCTTTTCCCTTCAATTTATATGGCTTAAAGTGAAAGCAGATTATCACATAAACGAGCGTCAGCAGCAACAGACAAATCATGTGGATTAGCATCTTACACCAATATACAAACGAGAAAGGAAGCGTCATAGAAAGTTTGCAGCGAGATTTTACTTTGAAGTAGATCATTCAGATCTCTTTTTTTTAGCTCAATACGTCCTTCGAGGTCTGTTCCGACCTAATCTAGTGGGAAGAAAGTGCCCTTACGTCGTCGGTAAAAGAAAGCAGCACGCAGAACCGACCTTCATCCTGCCAACATGCGCCTCCACACAGCCTGGCAGCGCGAGGTCATGCAGGACGACCGAGAACCTCCCGTGGCGAATCTCTCTCACCTGCCGCCTTTCTGCTCTAAGAATTATCGCCTGCTCGCTATTTGTAAACTCCGTACAACACAGCAAGTTTCACTCCTCACATACTATAAATCATTACCAACACACGAGAGAAGACGGGTAATCGATTTTAGCTCTGTTCATTTAAAAACACCGGGGCACAAAGAATTTTTGAAGTTCCCGGACACACTGAACAATTTGTTTTTCACAACTGGTTGCAAGAAAGAGATGTGCGGTCGAGATACCATTGTGCAAACTGCTGTGGCCACGGCATTTCCAAGACGAAATGCTATCAACAGTGCCCGTTACCTCATACATAACGTCTGAAGCGAACTAAAACACTCGCCAACTCGAGTTCTAAAGGGAAAAGATATTGTCCCTTTCGCATCAAAACCAACGTCCGACAGGTCTATCCACAATTCTCTGTAGCCCTAGAGTACTTAACCTTCGTAAAATTTACGACTGCATTAGGGTATAAAACAGAACATTTTCTACTTAATTTGGAATGTAACATACCATTGGAGATCATATAATTGTAATTAATTAATGCATAACCTATAAATTGTGACCCCCTTTGAACGATTTCGTTGGTTTAATAGCAATGTAACATTCCCCCCCCCCCCTTTAATAGTTCTAAGGTTAACATCATTCTGGACAAGACATCTGACAGTCGGGTAAAGAACTGAACGCTACTGGAGACCCATACAACTAGAATGACAGAAGGATAATTTCAAAAGTCTATCCCTATCCTTCATAGAAGAACTGCCATATTTTCAAATGAGCAACCACTGCTATCAATCAGATAAAAACTGTTAAAGAATGCGCCAAAACTGTTGGCTTACAAATTTCCTACCGAAAAACTTAATTCATGTGCCCAAAACTCTTCATTCGAAACCTGTCTACAAAGTATTGCCACATGAGAGAGTCCAGTACTTACAGTAACTACGCGTGATAATTGAATCTAAACATGGAGAAGGAAAATAAGCACAAAGAATTAGCCTACAGAAACGCAAGATGACAGAAGAACTTTCATCTACAATGAAACACACATACACAAACACAAACACAGACCAGGCACTACATCGTGATAGATATCCGAAGAAGGATAAACACATTCATAGCAAGAAGACTAACCTCAAAATTTTAACGTACATGGAACATTTGAAAACTATATACTGTATCTGACAAGTCAAAAAAGGTGTAGACAGAGCCCAGATAAATTCCTCAGGAGCTTCACACAACAACTAGTACAGACAAAAAATTGACAAATGAGAAGTACAGTCAGAGAAGGAAACTGCAAGAAAAAGAGGAGCAACGTGGACTGGACGACAGACTTAACGGAAAAAAAAGCTGCATGGGAACTCAGAAACTTGAATCATATGTTTGTGTGTGTGTATGTGTGCGTGTGTGTGTGTGTGTTTGGACCACTACAATTTTGGTTACAACTTTGAACAATTTCGATAAAATTGGCACACATATGACTTACTTTCTGGAAATAATTCAGCGTGTTTGAGACACCCGTATTACTGCTAAAGCCAGTGTCACACAAAGTAAGATTTGCTATAGGTTTGCTAGGTGGCACTGTTGATTGTTGGTTAACAGGGAACATGAACAGGGACACCAGACTCACATGTCGAAGATCTCAAATGATGTAATATTTCGAACATGGGGGCAGATTCGTTACACTGCCTGAACGGCTGTGCGTGTACGCCGACTGCTACGGAATGTTTCTCATACAACTTTATAGTAACTGTTCAGTCAAAAAAAATTGATTCTGCTGCATCTCATAGCTTTATTCGTCAGCTTCAAGATAAATTACCTGTCATTTTGCTAATGGTCATAGCTATTAAGATATTTCAAAATAAAGTAACCCACAACACGAATTCAGATAGTTTGCAATGAAAAACAGAAGTCGCTATGAGTATACATTTCTTCCACGTTCGGTCGTTCTGACCTCCATGCGAAAGTCAATGTAGCTAACATACTGAATTTTTCTTTAAATTTGGGTGGAGATTTTCATTTAAGCTCGATAAAATTAACTGCATGTAGTGCATTCACTTCCACATACTTGAGCAAGCTACATACACTCTATCTCACAAACAGTTCACGATAGTCAAACGAATTTTTGGCAATAGTAGCAGCAAAGAGGAAAGTCTTTTACTGGATTTTTAATATTGCTAAATCCTTTTTCTACCGTGATATATACGTAATTACAGATTTGATGCGGCCCGCCACGAATTCCTCTCCTCTGCCAACCTTTTCATCTCAGAATAGCACTTGCAACCTACTTTGCTGGAAGTATTCCAATCTCTGCCTTCCTCTACAGTTTTTACTATCTACAGTTCCCTCTGATACCATATCTTAACATATGCCCTATCTTTTTGTCTCTTCTTCTTTTCAGTGTTTTCCACATGTTCCTTTCTCGCCAATTCTGCGCGGAACCTCATTCCCTACCTAATGAATCCATCTAATTTTCAACATTGCTCCAAAGGTACATTCTCAGAAATTTCTTCCTCAAATTAATACCTACGTTTGATACTAGTAAACTTCTCTTGCTCAGAAGTATCCTTTATACCAGTACTAGTCTGCTTTTTATGTCCTCCTTGCACCGTCCATCACGGGTTATTTTACTACCTAAGTAGCAGAATTCAAAAACTTCATCTGCTTCGTGATCATCAATCCTCGAGTCAAGTTTCTCGCTGTTATCGTTTCTGCTACTTCTCATTACTTTCATCTTTCTTCAATTTACTCTCAATCCATATTCTGTAGTCATTACTCAGTTCATTCCATTCAGTAGATGCCGCAATTCTTTGAGGATAGCAATGTCATACGAGAATCTTATCATTGATATCCTTTCACCTTGAATTTTAATTCCTCTCCTGAGCCTTTCATTTCCTTCGGTGTGTAGATTGAACAGTAGGGGGCGACAGACTACATACCTATCCTACATCGTTTTTAATCAGAGCACTTCGTTCTTGTCTTCCACTCACATTATTCCCTCTTGGCTCTTGTAGATGTTGTACATTACCCACTCCTCCATATAGATTACCCAAATTTTCCTCAGAATTTCGGGCATCTTGCACCATTTTAACACTGTCGAACGCTCTTTCCAGGTCGACAAATCCTATGAAATTGTCTTAATTTTTCTTCAGTCCTGCTTCCATCATCAACCGCAACGTCAAAATTGCCTCTCTGGTGACTTTACCCTTACTAAAGCCAAATTGATCGTCATCTAACACATCCTCAATTTTCTTTTCCATTCTTCTGTATAGTTCTCGTCAGTAACTTGGATGCATGAGCTCTTAAGCTGGTTGTGCGATAATTCTTGCATTTGTCGGCTCTTGCAGTCTTCAGAATTGTTTGGATGTTTTTCCGACGATCAAATGGTATATCCCCAGGCTCATACATTCTACACGCCGACGTAGCCGCAAGAGAGCTCAGTAGTTTAATACTTTGCTAAAAACAAATGGTTCAAATGGTTCTGAGCACTATGGTACTTAACATCTGAGGTCATCAGTCCCCTAGAACTTAGAACTACTTAAACCTAACTAACTTAAGTACGTCACACACATCCACGCCCGAGGCAGGATTCGAACCTGCGATCGTAGCGGCCGCGAGGTTCCGGACTGAAGCGCGTAGAACCGTGCTAAAAACACTTTCACAGCCAGAAGAACTAACGTTTATAGCGACCTAACGATTTCCGCAACCTTTTAAGGGATGTATTTTTGAGGCAAATATTGTCGCTTGTGTAAACAGTGTTCGTCTGAGTAAATCTCACGCACTTCTCTTGGTTTGTTTTTTTAAAGGTGCTATGTTCACTGCCATGGTGAATTAGATGCTGGCCAGTGCTTTTACTGTGTCATCATTTCTACCACATAAACTGGACATTTTGCAGTTTCCGATGGTTAACAATACGAGTCGTTTAGACTGGTATTGCTGCACTTTGGAGAGTTTTATTTTTTTCATGTAGAGTCGAAAGACAGAAAAAAAGAAACAGTATTTGAGAAGGTAAGGAGATGTCTGTACATTGAGCAATCAGTAAATCAAACCAAGGAGAAATTTGGAGAAGGAATTAAAGTTCAGGGAGAAGAAATAAAACTTTGCGATTTGCGTGGGATGTTGTAATTCTGTTGGACGGTGAAAAACGTGGGAGAATAATTCATAAATAGATAAGGTCTTGAAAAGAGGTTATAAGATGAACACCCACAAAGAAAGACAAGGAAAATTGAATACGGTCTTATTCAGTCCCACGATGCTGAAGGAATTATTAGAAACCGAGAACTAAAAGTAGTAAACGAATTTCTGGATTAATGGATAGCAACAAAACTGACAATGACATAACTAAAGAAGATATGAAATGCAGGTTAGTAATGGCAACGAAAGCTATTCTGAAAAAGAGGAATGTGTTAACATAGAACACAAATTTAAAGGTTAGGACGTATTTTATGGATTTGTCTTGAATGTAGTCTTGTATGGAAGTGAATCGTGGACCTAAGCGCTATGGATAAGAAGAGAACAGATGCTTTAGGGGGTGCTATAGTTGAATTCTGAAGACTATATGTGTAGGTCGGATAATGAACCAAGAGGTATTGAATCGAACTGCTTAGAAAAGAAATTGGTCGTGGGGGAAGTGTAAAAAGGTAAAAATTGTAGAGAGAAACTACCATTTGACGACAGCAGGAACATTCAAATGGATGTAAGTTACAGTCTTTATGCAGAAATTGAAGAGACTTGGAACGCTTGGAGGCTTGGAGAGTTGCATCAAACCAGTCTTCTCAGTGAAGGTCACGACAGTAACATGCGGGTTGCTTGTCTGATTACAGGTTAAGAGGTAACATAAAAAAAATGGCTCTAAGCACTATGGGACTTAAAATCTGAGGTCGTCAGTCCCCTAGATAAGAGGTAACATCACTGTAGAATTTTCAAAAAATCATTTGTTATTGGCTTATAAGATACTTTAAACCTTTTTAATTATGAGGCAAAAAATTTCCTGAAAAAAAAATTGTTCTATGGAACACCGAACTCCTCCTCTAGCGCCTCGGATGACCCGAAATGGTCTTCCTGCGCCAACTCGATACCGCCGCAGTGTGTGGGTATAGTTAGAAGCTTTTAAAGCAATAATACATTATCTTGCCGTCAGCAAGCACCATCACTTTCATGAAAGAGACAATTCTTTCGCTTCCAATCTTGATTTTTTGCTGTGTAGTATTGAATTTTGATAGGTTATTTGTTATATTATAGTACAGTTTTGTCTTTCAGGTAAGAATGAATGGCAAGAAAGCGCACTCAGGCAGAAAAAATACGAAAACATCGTATGCAACGCTGCGTTGAAGCAGTACCGGTATGTCATCAAACAGTTCAAATAATGAGGTTGAGGGTGGTTCGGAAGGAGACTGCACCTCTGCCAACGAACTGAAAGTCAGTGACGAGCATTTTCATGTGAACTACGATTTGATGTACAGGATTATAAATTTTCTGACGTTCTCTCTGTTATTTCTCAACACCTGAAATGTAAAAAGTGCAGTGGAGACGTAATGTTGCTAGAACTAAGGCCTCGAGGCTCAGACTTCACAATAATTATTGCTTGTCCAGATTGCTCAGAAGTTGTTATACGAAGCAGTAAGTCGTCGAATCGTCCTAGGAATGCTCCTGCTTTGGGTAGTACTAAGCAGAATTGTAAAGTTTTCTGTGCTCATGTTATTGCCTCGAGCGGTGTATGAAAAGGATGACAGGCCAGTCCCGGGATAGCAGATTAATTGTAAGAGTTTTCTAAAAGGAGAATTTTGTCATCTGTTCATTTCAAATAGGGTTTTCGATTATTTAATTTAAACAATATTTATTAACAAATGACAGTCCTTTTTTGATGAAAATTGGACATCTTTATTCAGTCACTCGCCAATTACACAAAAATCAATATTTCTAACATCCCATATGTGGTTCAACAGCTATACTCACATAGAATGCATATATTTTTATTCTTTCTTCCAGATTCAAGTTGGCACCAGTTATATATAGTGTGTGCCGCAAATCGTCTGAAATTCAACATGCCTCAGGAGAATTGCTACAGTGTAGCCAATTTGTAATATTTTCCGACAAAAAATAGACTTGCTCAATAACTACCCCAAGTATTATTTGTCTATCACTTTCTTTCAGCCCCAAAACGAAAAAAAGAAAAAGAATTGCAAGAAAATGCTTTCTTAGGTCGTTACAGAGGTGTTAACCCTTCAACGATTTTGCAAATTTGTGTTAATAGAGGTTATCTGTTGATTACGTCTTTTGCTATGAATTGGACCCAATTTTTTCTCTTTTCCGAAAAACTCTTTAATTTCACGCCATATTAGATGACCCTTTACTTAATATACGTTGTAAAATCTGCTCAAATGTACTATAAGAATGTGTTGACATTTAAGTAGACTACGGGGACTCTATGAGGGCTGATCAACAAATATTGGGACTGATTTTTGTCACATATTTTTATTACTCCATTTCATTGTTTACATGATCTCCTTCAAAGTACTTCTCACCTACTCGAAAGCACGTTTTATAGCGTCTCTGCCAGTACTGGAATACGGGGTGCAGGCAATTCTTTGTCAGATTCTTGAGAATCGCGTTACTTTTCTTAAGCACTGCTTCAGAGTTCTCAATAGAACGCCCTGAGGCTTTTTCTTAAAAAAAATACATTACAGGCTGCAAGATCGGGGCTATAAGGTGGATGCAGTACACAGGTATGTTGAATTGAGCCAGAAAATGCATGACTTGATTTGCAACCTGAGGCCACGCAATGTCGTGATGAAGTCGCCATCCAGTCCGAGAAAGTTCTGGTCGTTTCTCTGCAATGTGCTTCCTCAGTTTAGCCAGTGCTGACGTGTAGTATGCTGTTGTAACAGCAAAGTGAGGGGAAACTGCATGCTGGTAAATCATTCCACGATAGTCAAAAAATGTGATCATTATTTTTCCTGCACTGCAGATGGAACAACTTTGTCTTTTTTGGTGTTGAACCTGGCGATTTCGACATTGGGCTGGATCATTTTCCCTGAGGGTCGTAACGATACAGCCATGACCGGTGATAATCTATTCCAGAAACGGATCCCCTCCATCGGCAAAGAGACGCGGCGCCTTAAGGCTCGTTTCCATTCGCACAGCCTTTTGTTCGAGAGTCAACAGACGAGGCACCCAACTGGCACAAACATGGCTCATATAGAGAAAATCAAGCATAATGCTAAAGACATTGGCATGTGGAATTCTCCGCACTCCACTCAGGTTACGTAATGTTATCCGTAAATCCTTGCGGACAATTACAACAGTTGTGTTGAAATTAACTTCAGTGACAGCGGAAGCCGAAACCCCAGACCCATCTTGCTTAATACAGACAATTTGGCTTTCTTTGAAGTCTTTGAACCACCTGAACACTGTTGCACAGGGTAGTGCGTCTTCATAGTACGCTTGCCGCAGCTTTTCGTAAGTTTCAGTGGTTGTATGGTTTAAACCATTGGTCGTCAAAATTTTTTGCTCAAGAGCCAATACTGACATTATAAGGCGGTACCTCATTCCAGTAAGTTCCTATATTATTATTAATTGGTATCCTACATAAATCAATATGCTATGTGTTCCCAGTAAACTAGCTATAATAAGGAAGCGCTAAGTTGGCCGCCGGCACCCAAGTACCCACAGTCAATAGTTGACACAAGCGGGAACATTTTGTTTCGACTACCCTGTTTCAGATAGCTCCCACTTTCTGCGATCCCAAAGTTGTGACACTGTAAATGTCTTACGAAGTGTTGCTGTTTTTTCTGAGTGGGCGCATGATAATTGATCAACAGTGTGACTTGCCTGCCATGTAAACCTTACCGTTTCTTCGAATGCCGGTCATTTCTATAGTTTTTTTCATTTTTATTTTAGTTTTATTAAGAACACTAGCCAACATTTAACTGTGGTGCTAAGCTGAAAACCTGAAACTACTACTTCTGGATTATGCGTATAGATTATTACATATTCGTTTCACATAGTATAATGTTTTGAAACAAGACTTTTTGCTCTACTTGCACTCGCTGCGCTGTTATGTAGTACCTTTCCTTGCAGCCTTTCCTGTTTGCCTATAACAAATAAAAAAGAGTTGCATCATTCAGAAAAAGAAGAATTATCAGAATAGATCGCAACGTTTCAAAACTTTTTTACCATATCAAAACAAGGAATATTCACTGAAGCTGGACACAGTTCTTCTTGTACGAAGTCAGGCTCAGCATATGAATTGTTGACATCGTCGTCCTCACTGTCACTTTCAACAATCTTGTTCAAAGTCACGCAATAATTCATCACCCATAAAACGTGACACAGTGTCTTTAGTTTCTTTACCTTCTGAGTGACGTCTGCTGCTCTCCAGCAGCTTGACTTCATTCATACAACTAACGGTTGTTTCATCCCTGGCAACATAATGAAGACCGATCGAGCCCACCAGTATACGTGGTTTCGTATTTAAAAGCGGGAAACATTGCACCTCGTCACAAGTAGTGATCGGCAGTCTGCCGAAATTTTGCTTCTCGTCAATTCACGGGATTGTCAGTCAGTAACTGTGCTTATATTCAAACGTATTTCGCAGTATGAGACACAATTACAAATGTTAACTAAATGTTTGAAATGTCATTTCCGTTTTGCTCATTGCGCTGTCCTACAACAGCCTCAACTTAATTTCAAATTTCTTGCCACAAATATCTACAATATTTGAAGATAATGCACATTCACGAATGCACATTCACGAATGCACATTCACGAATCCATGTCACTCCCGTTTGAGATTTATTCTACAACAACTGATCGGTATGACGAACGTATGCCAATGACTTGTCAGCACTGGAAGCCAAACAAGAAAACATTCCCCTTCTCACATCCTCTAATCCCTTAGTGGCTGCCCTACTTATCCTTCTGCCCCTTAGATAGGCGGCCAACTTCACTAACCTCACGGACGAATTCACCAACTTCAATTAGAATTAAGCAGATCTTAAAACATTACTTTCTCTGTAACTGTTTTTGTTTGTTACTGAGGAGCAAAACTTCACTCTTAAGAAACTTTCAACAGTAGTTGACGATTTTGGAATTTGTCTATTAGTTTCTAGACGCAAATCATTATAAAATGTGGCTGAAAACCGCAGGCCCCTCGAATATTTGACTCTGGTCGCAGTTTGACGACCACTGGTTAAAACGAATACAGAACTTTATTGCGCTTTATTGCTCGTCTTGTGTCATCTCCATTTTTTGGTACACGAAATGCAAAGAGCGTCAACAAACTAGACCATTACTACCAACCTACCGATACGAGAATGCTACCGTCTGTGGTCATTAAACTTAAGAGCCCGCTCTTTTCAAATATTCATGGTACAGATGTGAATTTGTCACGGAAGTTACAGGAAAAAATTATTGTTGATCATCCCTCGTAACACTCTATATAGTTATTCCTCAAGTCTACATAATTATTTCCCTACGTACTCACCCTGGCGCCGAACACATTTTTCCCATTGAGAGACCAGTTTGTTGATACCGTCACTGTAGAATGTTTCACTTTCTTCACGGAGCCACAACCTCATTCCTGCTAGCAACGCTCCATCGCTATAGAAGTGAAATCCTCGAGGGTCTTCTTTAAGTTTTGGAAATAAATGACAAGCGGAAGGGGCTACATCGAGACCGTATGGAGGTGATCGATGACGGTGAACCCAAGGCGTCGGATTGTTGCAGATGTCGTAGCGCTCGTGTGCGCTCTGACATTGTCATGTTGTCATGTTACACGCCACAATTCGGAGCCTCCTAGAGCCAGGAGACTGCAAATATGTAGACATGAAGAATGAAGTTGTTGAATGTTAGCAACGATAGTTTTATTTAAAATGCTTCGAGTGTTTTCACGTTATAAATTCGGAGGCGTTACTTTTCGGCAAACCCTCGTTTGTCCGCGTCTCCAACCTCATTTATAAAGTTTCTACTCGCTTTCATGCTGCCGATTCAAACCCGCATCCACACCCATAAAAAAGTTACGCGAATGAGATAATTTTTCTTTTTAAGCTGCAGCTGCGATCTAAAATGGTTGTATTGTGAAACGATCACACGCATATACCTGGCAAGGCATTAATCCCCGCGGAATATTCTAGCTACTGCTTAATTATTGTGTCAAGGCAAGGCTATGATCTCGCTCTCTCTTTCTTTCTTTTTATGATCAGTGAGATACTCCCGACGATATTATCTTTTTATTTATGTCCATACTTTGTGTTGTTAATACAGTGCGTCATGATACACAATCTCTCTTAGTTGTGCCTTAAATTTTACCCAACAACCTTCATCAGTATTCGTAACAGAGATTACTTACCTCCACGACCGATGCAGGCAAATGTCACTTCTGCATTGGCGCTTTATTCGGAGGTAGCCGGTACGAGTCATGGTGACGGAAGAAATTTTCACAGTCAGTATTTCGTCATTAAGGAGAAGAGAGCTGATGATACACAGTGCATGATCATCAGACTCCAATGATATCTTTGTACTTCTTATTGTATGATAATGTTCAGCTGTGGAAATATGAGCTTTGTGGAACCTTCTGTGTGACATGTCTTGTGAACGAGTTGTCCATGAATTTATGAATACAGGGTGTGACAAAAAGCCATAATCCAAATTTCAGGAAACATTCCTCACACGTGGAGGAACAAAATATGTTATATGGATATAAATCCATGAACGCTTTATTTCCTTGTTAGCGCTCATATTCTACTTCTCTCGAAAATTACGAGGTTATTCAACATTAAGACACTTTCAAGTGATTGTAAAAATGTTTGTATTGAGGTAAGGTACTATATGATTATGTATGTATGGAAACAGCTGTCAGACCGAAGGAAAATGCATTCTGCTTAGTTCTTGCAGTAATTTCAATAGGACCTTCCGGTAGGGAGGGGAGTGTTTGGAAATTTAGACTACTGAAACGTTATTTTATCGTTTTTCTAACGGATTTTAAAAGTGCGAGTATAAAATTTGTACAGGTAAAGAAATAAAGTTCTATCGTACAACATTCAAAATCTACGCTTCTGATTTTTGTCAGAGGTACCTATACGGGGTACCTGTGCGGTCACAGATTTAGCACTGAATTCATTTGTCAGCAGGATGGTACTCTACTGCACTTTCACAAAGATGTTCGTCAGTTCTTGGATACTCCAAGGATGAAACGGTTGTGAATCAGCTCGCAATCTCCAGCTGATGACATCACCTCCACGTACTCCGCACCTGAAACAGTGTGAGTTTTACCTGTGTGGTTACAGCAAAGACACTGTTTTCACATCTCAACTTCCCCACAACTTCGCTGACTTATGATGACGTATCAGGGCAACTGTGACCGACGTCTAGGTGGACACTTTAGGAGGAGTGTGATCCGAATTGAACTGTAGACTGGACGTTTGTCGTGTGACTAACGGTCCCCACATTGAAAATTTGTGAACGTGTCACAAAAAACTTCTTGAATTACTGTTTCCATACGCCTAATCGTATAGTGTCTAATCTCAATAAAAAGATGTTTTAAAATCATTTGAATAATTCTGTACGTTAAACATGGGGAACACACTGGAGAGAACCGTACAGAGTGTCCAGCGGAGGAATCCCTGATTTCAAAATTAAATATCTCGACAACTAAGATCGATAGACGAGTACAACAAATGGGATGTTCATTGTGAAAGCTATAAGTATGTTATACAGAAGTTACACAGAAGTTTCGTTATAATTCAAAAAGTTGCCAACTGATGGCGCCGTAATCGCAATCCGTAGTACCTATAAATAGTCCGCCTCAGCTGAAAGCGATCACTTCCACCGTTGAAAGGTGAAAAAAGTTAAAGTACGGAAGGAATCATGTATTCCATTGAATAATACATTTTCCTTGTGCTAGAACACCACGGGTTAAACACAGTCCTGCGGCAACAAGGCGCAGTTTTCAAACACGATTTAATGTTCTAAAAGAACCCGATGCGAAAACCGTTCACAAGCTCTTCGTCAAATTCCAACGGACAGGCAGTGAGGCTGACGATTTAGCGGTATATGTTGGCCCCAGGAAAACTGTAATCACTCCTTAAAATGTATCGACGTTTTCTGGAATTATTCAACAGAATCCAAGGAAGTCCGTCCGAACTGTTACAGCAGAGATTGGTTTGAAGCGTTCCAGCACATAAAAGTGCTGAAAGAGAGCCTAGACATATTTCCAATCAAAATCGAAAGCCACCAGACCATACCTGTACGAGCTGTGCGACAGAGGGCTGACTTTGCGAACCAGATTCTCACAACGATTGATAATGGAGGGTTTGATGTTGGCTGCATCTGTTTCCCAGATGAAGAACACTTACATCTGAATGGAGTCGTGAGTAAAACTGACGAAAATCCCCATTTGCGTGAAACAAAACCACTATAATCTCCCAAAACTACTGTTTGGGCTGCGGTATGCAGTAGAGGCATTATTGGCCCTTCTTTCATGCGAGAAACGTAGTTACGTTGAAATTTTGGAATAGTCTGTCGCCACACAGATAGCGTTGGAAAATCAACCGGGCAGCGAGTGGTTCATACTAGACAGGGCCAAACCACATCGCACCGAACAGGTATTTTGCTTTCTTGCTGAATATATCTGAAATATAGTCACTGCGTTGGTTGATTGCAAATTTACAGTCGCAGGGATGGATTAGCCTTCACATTCGCCCGATACGACTCCTTGTGAATGCTTTTTGTGGAGCACATTGAAAGACGCCCTTTACTGGAACCATCACATCACGCTGGACGAGCTTGAATCAGCAATTTGTGTGGCATCTAAATCCATTTCCCTCGAGGCAGTACAGGTTGTGATGGCAAATTTCATTGTTCATTTGCACCACTTCCGCACTTCGAATGGTGCACTTTTCGAAAAGATTGTGACGCGAATGCAAGAACTGCCTGAGGAGGACGAGTAAGTATGCATGCTGTAACTCTAGAATCTGCACAGTTCACAGCGCCATCTGCAGGCAGCTTTAAGAGCTATTTCCAGACTTCTGTATAAAATTCTTACAGCTTTAACGATAAACGTACCTTTTGTTGCATTCATCATCGATCTTAGTTTTCTACACATTTAATTCTGAAATCAGGGGCTCCTACGCTGAAAACCCTGTATGAGGTCATTTTGAACATTTTATTTATGAAAGTGTTTCACAATGTACTGATACAGGGTTTTCAGCAAGGAGAATTGGTCAGATCGTCAAAAGTCAAATAAACTGCTGTAGGCTCTTCCAGGAAAACAGCCCAGCTTCTACAAAAACATTAGCCACTTTGCTTGTGAGCACAGGCAGTGGCATCCCACCATAAAGTCGCCCACGGCCTGGTCTTCAGCAGGACAATGGCCAGCTACCTGTATTCCGGAGGAGTATTGCCCACCTCGGATTTGCGACTGATAGAGGGTCACTGAGCTTTATGTTTTGCTGTGAGGAGGAGTGCATTGACCACTGCAGGCACGTTTAGAGAGGTAGACACAGATTTTGGCTGCAAAATTTCTCTATGCTGTGTTTAGGGAGGTGTTCTAGAGCGATGTTATAAGTGGTGTCATTTCAGCAGGCAGCTTGGCAATTGCAGGGGACAATTTTTGGCGACTCCATGTGGATTTGAGGGAAGGGAGGAGAGATTTTCGTGGCATTCAGTGGGTATCCACAATAGACAATTGTCTGGGCAAGTAGAGGGGCTACCTTCGTTCTACCCCACTCTCCATTGTTGCCATGTGTATCCAAGATGGCGCTGATGACGTCATCCAAGATGGCAGACTTGGCAACAGTGCATGACATCATCCAAGATGGCTGATTTTAGCGGCAATATAGGTCAATTGGGCTACTTCCACTAACCTAACACCCCTCCCCTCGCCACCTCTCCCCCAGAAAATGGTGGGAAGTTCAAATCCCATCAGGACAATGCAACACACCTCTACAAACGTAATAAAATGGTCACTTAGGCTACCTCCAGAAACCTAGGTCATCTGACTGCCACCTCTTCCTAGGAAGTGGCGGGAAGTTTGAATTTGGAGGGAAGATAGGTCAATTGGGTTATTTCTATTAACCTAAGCAAATGGCAGGAATGCAGGGCTATCAGCTATTCCGTCATTGTGACAGATGAGTTTAAATGCAGAGGTAGCCCAGTAAACCTATCTTCCCTCCAAAATTTAAACTTCCCGTTGGTGGGGTTTGGTAGGGTGGTGTTTCACTTCCCGCCATCTTGGGTAACGTTACTCGTGTCATCAGCTGACGTCACAGCAGCCTTCTTCAATGACATCAATCGCATCACAGTGCGAGGTCTAGTTTTGTGCAAGAGGCCATGGATAAGAATGTGTTCATGTCAGTTTACAACCTAACACGTAACTCGAAGTCGTGGCGCAAAATCAAAATGTATGGCAGTGTACAAAGCGTGTTAGAGCAGGAAAAAATACAATGTTTCAAACAATGACACAGAGTCACAGGGAGCGTCTCTTGCGACTTACAGTATAGTCTGTGGGATATGGTCATCCTCCTAGAGTACAGATGATGAAACTTTAAACTGGTCTGTGCAATTGATCAATACCTGTATATTTAATAGGATTGTCACATGTGCTAGATGTCGGCAAGCAGATGGTATTTGTTTTCCCATATGTGGGGAGAGAGAGATCCGCTGAAAATCTTATCGAGTTCTATATCGGATGAAGTTAGTGGAGCTTTTATATTTCGAAATTTTTCTCTGGTGGATCGTACAGAATATCGATGATAACATGTTGGGGTGATAGACGTGAATGGGACTTGAGGGACGTGGATCTGCTTCAGACTGTAGTAACTGTATGTAGTTTGGGGTCGCACCATATGAGCCCATTTCCACCAAATGGTCAAAACACTGTCCTGTGGCACTAACTCAGGTCGCTCTGTTTCTGCATGAAGGTGGTGGATATGGCTTTCTCCATCTTCTACCCAGTTCTGTCTTAAATTGGAACTATCACATGCGCAAAGCTGCGAAACTGGCAGCAGTCACAAGATGCATAGGGAGTGACTAACAGCACGTTGGAATTTTGCTGTAGCGGACAGATTCGAGAAAGGTGACTCGTTTCGAGATATGAGAGTGCCAGAAACATGATTCACTTCTAGCAATAAGGTGACTCGTTTCGAGATATGAGAGTGCCAGAAATATGATTCACATGTGCTGTGATCATTAGAGAAATTCTCCATAGGATCCCACGCAGGTATGTTGTTGAATGGAAAGACTTGATACAAAATCGTAGACATCGTTTCTAGCAGATAGCATAACACTAGAGATCTGAAAACCTAGTATACATTTCTTACGACCTCAATCAGTACATCATCTACTACAGTTTGTGATCCTTCTCAATCTGTCATCGCCTATAACTCAGTGGATATATCGCAGAACCTCTGACATGGTATCGAGAAGGTATACGTTACAAATACTGGAGAAATATCTAGCGGCGGCGGCATGAGGGGGTTGCAAATAGCGGTTTCATATCACGCTCCTTAGCCGAATCACTTTCAAAATTCAGCGATTTTATGACGAGGTTGCTTCGTGGGCTGCGTGTAACCGGACTGCTGGTCTGATAATATACACTCCTATGACCACCATCTTGGTATTTGTCTGGAAAAACCACGTGATTCGTAGGTAATGCCATACTTGGACTTACAAAGCCAATATAGCTTTTGACACGGATACTTGCGTGCACATGTAGAACCAAAACCGCTTGTGACAATAACATACAGTATTTCTTGGGATCGGGTATTTTTACATCTGGCGATTTGTAAGACGACTAAACCTCTCTTTCTAAGACACGATGGTAGCACTCGCAACATCGTTGATTTTCGGTCAGTATTATTTCATATCGCCAACTATCAGTTACTGACGAAGTATTATACTTAGTAACAGGGTGTGCGTGATAGGTTTGCCTTGAGCATCAGGCTTATAAAGTATTTCTTTGTGTTCCAACATGTGCAAAGGAAATGACTATGTCTATTCGTAACGAAGTTATGGATTTGACGTCGAGTACTGTGATAGCAAAGAGAAGAGAGCCACAGCTGTCAATATCGTGTATTTCCGATACTTCGTTCATTGTCGAATGTCGTTCAACTGAGACTCCAATCGTAACATTTAGATGTAAGCACAGGGATAAAATATATATGTGACGATTTCTTAGGATGATGATTCTAATTGTGCGTGCTTGGCATGCAGCGCTGGTGAACTGTGCGGGGATGATTCACGTTTCCCGTTAACGGTAGGAGCTGTTCGAATGGAGAGGCGTGTTGGAGTGTAGGAATGTAGATGACTTAACCGTGTTCTCCTCTAGACGACCGAATAGCGAACTAATACTTAGTATGTGTTGGATAGCTTTCGTGATCGCTTGGAAATATGAGAAGGTGTGTTTTTCACTGGACCATTATTCCCTCCCATGTAAATTGTTCAGTTGACTGCTTCTGCACATTTCACTCCTTTATTTAGTTGAGAAAAGATCGATTATGGTGTGTGCATCTAGCATGTGGAAGACATGTTTGTCGGTTCTCTAGACATGAGAAACACCTTAGTTGACCTTGTAAATTATAGGGACTATTTGGAATCTGCTACATCACTGACCTCGGTATTCAAAAGTGGAAATATCAGTTTTCTTTATTTTTTTCGAGTTTCTGCATAAATGTCTTTGCATATGTGACAAGATTCTAGTAAGTCTGTCGTTTACAGCACACCCCATCTAGCTTAAGTTTCAGGTTTGCAGAGAAATAATATCCATTCTATATCTTTGGAATCATGTTGCGCGAGTGATCGGTAGGATACTGCTGTGTGCTTGATATCGAGTATTACCGCGAAATACGTGTGTTCTTGTGATCCTAGAGTCTGGAGGTGGATGTAGAAAAGAAAGCAACCAAAAGCTTCTGGACCAGAAAGAGAAACGCGTTTGTGCCGAGAGGAACAAGCCAAATTTGTAGAACAGTTCTGAGAGTGACTTCAGTCCGCTGAGGGCGCACTGGTCATCTGTCGGGGGTGGATGACCGCCGACCTCACAGGGAAATAACTAGTGCTGCAAGGAGTGTATACGGTGCTGTCTGTCTTTGCGGTATATGTACAAATGATGTGAAAGGCCTGATTTTGTATAGCGCAGGATACGAATTGTATGTTTACTACATCGACCAGTATGCGGTGATATATTGCTGGGTTAAAGATCATTTTCATGCTCTAATATTCAAGCTCCTGTCCTCAGTGGAAGAGCTGTGTAATTGAGTAAGAGACTTTCCGTAACTGACGATCTGTAGGCCACTTTGCAGGGTATAATTGTCGGTTCAATATGATGATCTGTGCAAAATACAATCATAATGCTCTATTCATTTACAAGCCATCCATTGTGCTGGGACATAGGAGCGTCTACAAACTGACTTGAACAAGATGTAGGCAAGGTATGTACAGAAATTTCTGAAAAGACAAGTGTTCAAAGACAAGTTGTAGCAGACCATCCATCTCTGGCAGGGATGCTGTCACTCATCCGCCACTGTAGCTGTAGGATACGGAAATTTTTGGCCATTTTTTTCTCCTCTATAAGACAGTGCTCCGAATTCTGTTTGCGTAATTGTTCTGATTTCCCCCTGTCTCTTTCTAAACAACAAGAATGCTTTTATGATAAATGGTGTTGTTGCGAGTGTGCCCAGGCTTTTAGTGGTGAGAACGTTTAACGTTTCTGAAACGTATATTGAAGCAGGACAAACACTTAGTGCGATGTGTCAGCCACACTGGGTGCACGTGCATGTCTAGATACAGCTCGCATGTCCCATTAGGATCGCTAGGAACAGTGCACCCTGTGCTATTCTGTGACATCAGTATACACAGGTATCGTGTCAGCAATGGTAAACACACATGCTGCCCAGAGGCGTCTCACATGTGGAACTGATATGAGCGCTCCTTGGAGTTCTGTGATGTCGGTATAACACTCAAAGAACTCTAACTGTATACCCAAAAATAGACCCAACTTTCACCTGCTTGCTGTAGGCAGCAGCAGCATGAGAGCGATGGCTCACACTAGCTTGCGTCCGGCGGCGGCTCATGATGGCATCGACATGTGTGCGCCCTTGGAGCATGTGTGCTCTGCAAATAGGTCTTTGCAACCATCCAGTCACGTCAGCAATGATGCCTAGGTGATCATGTATTTCGAGAGGAATATCTCAGATGTCAGGTATGATAGGGATGCCCTCACGCTTGAGGGACCTTAACTGGCACTTGTGCATGGCTTGGCAGCTGAGGGCATGTTCGGTAGGCTTCTGTGCGGTCTAGTGGACAGGGGGTGGCAAGCAGTGCCTGTGCATGTAGTTAGTGTCTGTTGCATTGCCGGCAGGAGTGGCCAAGCAGTTCCAGGCGCTACAGTCTGGAACCACGCGACCGCTACAGTCGCAGGTTCGAATCCTGCCTCTGGCATGGATGTGTGTGATGTCCTTAGGTTAGTTAGGTTCAAGTAGTTCTAAGTTCTAGGGGACTGATGATCTCAGAATTTAAGTCCCATAGTGCTCAGAGCCATTTGAACCATTTTGTCTGTTGCATTATTTTGCGAGCAGGTCTGTAGGCTGTGCTGTGTGTTATTTAGACAGTTTACGAGTTGATTTCGTGTCTGCACATCAGTGTATTGCATTATTTAGGAGGAGTTTGCACGTCTGTGTGCTGTGTACTGAAATTATTTCGGTAATTTAGGAGTTGTTTGCGTGTCTGCTGAGCATTATTTCGGTAATTTATGAGATGTCTACAGGTCTGTAGGCTATGTTGCATGACCCCAAGCATGTCAGACCATGTGATTTGTATCAGCATGATAAATATACTATCTAAAATCCATCTCTAAATAAATTGTTCCAAAATAAATAAAGTGCACTCCTTCCTCTCCCCAGCAGCCCAGCACAGGCTGAGTCATTTTCCCCTCCAGAAAGTGATCTTTGGTTATGTCACAGATTGGACAACAGCGCCCTCTGATGGCTGTACTGTGTACTAGATCAGTTGGACTCCAGACCCCATGGCGATCACACTGTTTCCCACCATTTCCCCCCACCATCTCGGATTATGTCACAGAATGGACAACAGCGCCCTCTGGTGGCAGTACTGTGTACTAGTTCAGTTGGACTCCAGACCCCATGGCCACCACACAGTTTCTCGCCATTTTTCCCCACCCGAGACCGTCATCTTGGATTACGTCATGGAATGGACGACAGCCCCCTCCCGCAGCAGAACTGTGAACCAAGTCAGTTGTAATCTGGACCCCATGGTGACTACACTTGATGGTGGTATTGCCTCTAATTGTTTAAATAAATAGTGCATGCAAAATAAAGACTTACATCCAGCACAGTTCGAGTCCTTGTCCCACCATTTCTTAGGAGGAGGTGGTGGTCCGATGACTTAGGTTAGTGGAGGTAGTCCAACTGCCCTTTCTTTCCTGCCGTTTTCTTAGGTTAGCAGAGATAGCCCAATTGACCTATCTTCCCACCAAAATTCAAACTTCCTGCCAGTTCCTAGGAAGAGGTGGCAGTTGGAAGACTTAGGTCTGTGGAGGTAGGCCAGTTAACTATTGTCTTATATTAGTAGAGGTTGTTGCATTGTCCTGATGGAATTTGAACCTCCATCCATTTTCTGGGGGTGGGGAGGGGAGGGGGGTTAGGTTAATGGAGGTAGCCCAATTGACCTATCTTGCCTCCAAAATCCGCCATCTTGGATGACGTCACTGCCGCCATCTTTGATGACGTCAAACGTTTTTGCCATGTCTACAGACCACCATCTTGGATGACGTCATCGCCGCCATCGTGGATACATCTGGCAACAATGGAGAGTGCGATTGAACGAAGGTACGCCCTCTACTTGGGCAGTTCGATTGAGATATGCTATACGGTTGGCAAATTGGTGAAGAGCCGCCACAGATGTCAGTCTTGGTTATTTCGGCGCTCCAGCCATGATTTTGTGCACATCACGGCATGAGGGTATGCCATTCATGGCGTATGCATTTTCACACCTACAGCCAGTATCCATATCACCCGTTCGGTAGTTCAGTGGTGAGCATATCGGCAGCCCAGGTGTATTTGCAATCCTTAGGACTTAGTCTTCACTGCAGCCCTGTATTTCAATTAACCTACATCCTATTGGCATTCAGCTAGCAGTTCACAGTCTCTGTCAGTACCTTACATACATTCAGAAAGCGTTGCTGCAATTAGTTGCTATTACTATGAGAGGGCATCATTTTCGCTTGACCCCCTTTCAGTTTAATAACCCTGCCAGCCATCAGCATCATCTGTCACCATGTATTTTGTTCCGTGTTCGGTTACCCCAAAACACCAGGGAACCTCCACCTTGCTACAGTAGCTGGGCAGTGTGTCTAAGGCGTTCAGCCTGACCGGGTTGCCTCCAAACACGTCTCCGACGATTGTCTGGTTGAAGGCATATGCGAGAGAACATGAAGCCAATCCTGAGTGGTGCATTCGGCATGTTGTTGCGCCCATCTGTACCGCGCTGCATGGTGCCATGGTTCCAAAGATGGAACTCGCCATGAACGTCCGGAATGAAGCTGCGCATCATGCAGCCTATTGCACATAGTCTGACTTTTAACACGCCGTCCTGTGACTCCACTAAAATCATTACTCAATAAGGTGGCGTTGGAGTCCGTAATCCGTAGGTAGCGGTCATCCACTGCAGTAGTAGCCCTCGGGCGGCCTCAGCGAGGCATTTCATCGAAGTTCCTGTCGCTCTGTATCTCCTCCATGTCCGAACAACATCGCTTTGGTTAACCCCGAGACCCCTAGATACTTCCCTTGTTGAGAGCCCTTCCTGGCACAAAGTAACAATGCGGACGCCATCGAACCGCGGTATTGACCGTCTAGGCATGGTTGAACTAAAGACAACACGAGCCGTGTACCTCCTTCCTGGTGGAATGACTTAACTTCAAAATGGTTCAAATGGCTCTGAGCACTATGGGACTTAACTTCTGAGGTCATCAGTCCCTAGAACTTAGAACTACTTAAACCTAACCAACCTAAGGACATCACACGCATCCATGCCCGAGGCAGGATTCGAACCTGAGACCGTAGCGGTCGCGCGGTTCCACACTGTAGCGCCTAGAACCGCTCGGCCACTCCGGCCGGTCAATGACTTAACTGATCGGCTGTCGGACCCGCTCCGCCTAATAGGCGCTGACATCTCTGAACAGTCAAAGGGACTGTGTCTGTGATAAAATATCCGCAGTCAACGTCTATCTTCAGGAGTTCTGGGAAACAGAGTGATGCAAAACCTTTTTTTGATGTGTGTAATAAGACTGCGATTGCGTTTGTAAGAAAACCTATCGTTATGAGGTAGCGACTGATAGGTATGCAACACACACAATCTATAGATAATGCTGGTATAACCTTAGCTGGCCAAAGCTACTAGAAAAACTACAGCAGTCTACATTAACTTGTGATAGCCTACAGTAGCCTAAGATAGTTTTAAAACTCTATACACTGCACGGATTTGAGTATGCTCCCTCTGAACCCATGGATTCCACATCTACATGATATCTATGGGATTCCCTCCAATGCGAGCAGCAACAGCGCGAAAACGATAAACAGCAGTCTCTGTTTGCCACGATACTGCCGTAGTTCAATTCCGACACATGCTGCAACAAGCCTCCCTCTTTCTCTAACATAAGACATAATATAACACGATTTTCTCACAATCAAACAAGACTCAAACGCTATTTCTAAATGAGAAACTCACTATGTAATTTTTTCTTACATACAATACCTTCACTGCACGATAACAACGGTGCTGTTACCGATGAAAGTACCGCTTTAGTGGTTACGAAACACAGTTTTCCAAAATTTCTTCACCAAAACGAAGTAAATATTCCAGAATTCCCATCAAGAACAACTGCAAACACACTTAGTAAACGCAAGGCCTCCTGTCCAGATTGTATTCCACTCAGGTTGCTTTCAGAATATGCTAACATATACAACCGTTCCCTCGTCTAAAGATCCATACCCAAACAAAAAAGAAATTATATAGGAGTAGTGCTCTGAATTACAGTTCCACACGCTAATCGACATTATAGTAGGATTTCGGAACATATACTTTGCTCCAATATTATGAGTTACCTCGATGAAAACGATTTGTTGACATATAGCCAACACGGATTCAGAAAATATTGTTCTTGTTAAACACAACTACTTCTTTCTTTTCACGAAGTAATGACTGCTCTTAAAGGGGCAGCCGACTCTAAATAATTAAAAATGTGAATTTATCCACATGTGTACTAAAAGGAACCCGCTAAATTGCAGTTACACGATACATAACACAAATTTAAAGGCTGTGAATCCAACTAAATACTTAGGGATTACAGTTGCGGATAACTTAAATTGGAACTATCACATAGATAATGTTTTGGGGAGAACAAGCCAAAGACTGCGATTTATTGGCAGTACACTTACGAATTGCCATAGGTCTACTAAAGAGACTGCTTCACTACGCTTGTCCGCCCTCTTCTGGAGTATTGCTACGCGGTGTGGGATCCGCATGAGTTACAATTGAAGGACTACATCGAGAAAGTTCAAGGAAGGGCAGTTCGTTTTGTACTGCTGGGAATTAGGGAAGAGAGTGCCACAGATATGATTCGTGATTTGGTGTGCTATTAGAACAAAGGCGTTTTACATTACTTCAGGGTCTGCGCATGAAATTTCGACCACAAACTTTCTCCTCCTACTGAAAAAATATTTTGTTGGCGCCCACCTACATAGGGAAAATGATCGTCATAATAAAATAAGAGGCAGCACGGAAAGATTTAGACGTTCCGCGCGCTGTTCAAAGAGGAACGATAGAAAAGTATCTTGTAAGTGGTTCGATGAACTCTCTGTCAAGCATCTAATTGTGAATCGCAGAGAAATCATGCAGATGCAGATGTAGACATAATATATATGACGTTACTGCTACCTGCTGTGTGCGGCTGCGCTGAGATACTACTCGGTTGCATATCCAAGCACGCCAATTTGACATTTGTTGCGCGCCAATTTCAATAGCCGGCAGTGCGCGACGTATGTCTCATACTGACACTGTGTCAGACAGCGAGTAAAGCAATGGGGGTGGGGAAGAAATCGAGCATCTGTTACAAATCGCAGTAATTGAGAAGTTATAGATACCACAATAGCAACTTTATAGTATCTCTCTGCGATCTGAATCACAACTAGAAGTCACAAGTAGCAACTACAAGGGGTGTGCAATAGGTAAAGCAACATATTTTTTTCCTGAAAACAGGTTGGTTTTATTGGGATTTCAATAGAGAACATTATTTTCCACTCCTTTGGCTACATCTACATACTCTGTAAATCACACTTAAGTGCATGGCAGAGGATTCATCGAACCACCTTTACAATGTTTCTCTATTACTCCACTCTCTAACAGGGCGAGGAAAAAACGAACACCCATATCTTTCCTTGCGAGCTCTGATTTCCCTTATTTTATTATGTTCATCGCTTCTCCCTCTGTACGTCGGTGTCAACAAAATATTTTCGCATTCATAGGAGAAAGTTGGTGAGAGAAATTTCGTGAGAAGATCCCACCGCAACGAAAACGCCTTTGTTTTAGTGATATCCACCCCCAGTCCTGTGTCATGTCAATCGCACTCTCTCCCCTATTTCTCGATAACGCAAAATGGGCGCTCTTCTTTGAACTTTCTTGATATACTCCGCTAATCCTATCTGGTAAGAATCCCACACCGCTCAGCAGTACTCTAAAAGAGGACAGTCAGGCATAGTATAGGCAGTCTCCTCAGTAGATCTGTTGCATCTTCTAAGTGTTCTACCGATAAAACGCAGTCTTTGGTTCGCCTTCTCCACAACATTTTCTATATGTCCCTTACAATTTAAGTTGCTCGTAATTGTAATTCCTAATTATGTAGTTGAATTTACGGCCTTTAAATTTGATTGATGTATCCTTTAATCGAAGTCTTATGGATTCCTTTTAGCACTCATGAAGATGACCTCACACTTTTCGTAAGTTAGAGACAATTGTCAATTTTCGCACCATACAGATATCTTATCTAAAACGTTTTCAATTGGTTTTGGTTTACTTATGAGTTTACTAGACCATAAACGACAGCACCATTTGCAAGTAACCTAATAAGACTGCTCAGATCGTCTCCTAAATCTGTACTAGACGTTCGCAATCAGTCCTTTCGACTATGCTGCAAATGGTGAGCTCTGCTGTCATCTCGCAAGAAAGACTGGCTGCCTTTACCACATCTACATCTACATGGATACTCTGCAAATCACATTTAAATGCTTGGCAGAGGGTGCATCGAACCACCTTCACAATTCTCTATTATTCCAATCTCGTACAGCGCGCAGAAAGAACACCTATATCTTTCCGTACGAGCTCTGATTTCCCTCGTTTTATCGTTGTGATCGTTTCTACCTATTCAGGTCGGTGTCAACAAAATTTTTGCACATTCGGTAGAGAAAGTTGGTGATTGGAATTCCGTGAGAAGATTTCGTCGCATCGAAAAACGTCTCTGTTTTAATGATGTCCAGTCCAAATCATGTATCATTTCAGTGACTCTCTCCCATATTTCGCGATAATACAAAGCGTGCTGCACTTCTTTGAACTTTTTCGATCTACTCCGTCAGTCCTATCTGGTAAAGACGCCACACCGCGCAGCATTATTCTAAAAGAGGACGGAAAGCGTAGTGTAAGCAGTCTCCTTAGTAGATCTGTTACATTTTATAAGTGTTCTGCCGAGTGTCATTACCACTTCTGATAGTCACTCAAAATCAGAGAGTATCTTTTCTGATCCAAAGCGACACACATCATTTTTACGGACGTGAGCCACCACCTGCGGTTAGCTGCATCCTGCGCACTTCATGGAATCCAGAGAGATCTGTTCCACGTAGGGAATGATTCCATCCGGTATGCACACCGAGTGCACATTGGCTTTCTTCCGCTCCTTGGCAGCCATGTCCCTAAGGGTCCTCATAACGTGCCTAGCCCGGATCTCGGAAGCTGAGAGGTTTCCTCCGAAACAGGACAAGCGACTGCATCTGTCTGAGGAACAGTGTCAACCACAGACAGCATCTGGAACCTGTTTCTCAGACTAACCGGGGAGGCCTTACGTTCGGCAATCTTTCGCTACCTGCCATGCCCAGAGGCGACCTCTCACTCGAGGATGGACGAGGGGTCAACCCCAATGCGAGCAGTAACTGGGCTGGACTGATAGGCCGACTCGTGGGTTGCCCTGGATGTCCGTTGGATCCCCACGGTCGGCGCCCATCTACTGCACCTCAAGCTTTGTAACCGAAGCCATCACAGCCTGGAGCTGAAATTAAAGTGTTACAAATTGGCTCTCATCCACACACGGCAGTCACACTCCCCATCCATACTAAAGAATGTGAGATACTGCCCTACACTGACCAACAAAGGATTATCGACATACATCTATATCTAATCTATCTAATAAATCTAATAAATTAGATAAAAGTAAAGATTCAAAAACTAAAGTACCAAAATACAAAGGTGAGACTAAATAACACACTCCTGATTAGGAACATGTAATATGTCACCAAATCAGTTTACTTTCCGACACAAATGAAAACGTGAGAAGTGTTTCAATTAAATATTGAATTAACAATCAGAAATTCAAAAAACTAAACAACCGAAGAACACAGATGAAACTTTGTAATTCGCTCCTGGTTAGAAACTCGTAAAATGTCACAAAATCGGTTACTTCCCTTGTTGCTGTTTGTATCTAGGCCGGCTGCTGCTGCTGCCTGACTAAAGCCTATTTTTCAACATAAGTTCCGTTCAATACGACTGCCTTACGCCACCTTACTGAGAGGTCTTGTATGCTCACACGGTACCACTCTACTGTTCGACATCGGAGCCAACGTCTTCTTAAATTAATAACCTCCCCATCAACCACGTACAGCTTCCCGCGGAGTGCGTCTTACATTAGGCCACACAGATGGAAGTTGGAAGTTACGACATTCAGGCTGTAGGTTGGACCAGGAAGAACAGTCCAATGAAGTTTTGTGAACTCCTCTCAGGTGGACGGAGTTGTATGAAGCCTTGCGTTCTCCTGAAGATCGTTTTCATGAAATCGTTCCTTCAATTTGCTGAGTACAGCACAGTACACTTCAGACTTGACCGTTGCACTATGAGGGAGGACATCAAACAGAATAACCCCCTCAGAGTCCCACAAGACCGTCGCCATGACTTCACCGGCCGAGGGTGCGGATTTGAACTTTTCTTGAGAGCAGAAAAAAATGGTTCAAATAGCTTTGAGCACTATGGGACTTAACATCTGAGGTCATCAGTCCCCTAGAACTTAGAACTACGTAAACCTAACTAGCCTAAGGACATCACACACACCCGTGCCCGGGCAGGATTCGAACCTGTGACCGTAGCAGTCGCGCGGTTCTGGACTGAAGCGCCTATAACCACTCGGCCACCGCGGCCGGCTTCAGAGGACAGGTGGTGCGACGCCACACCATGGGTTGCCGTTTTATTTCCAGCTGGAAATGGTGAAACCATTTGTCATCGCCTGTGACGATGTTCGACAAAAAGTTGTCACGATGATCCTCATAACGCGCAAGCAATTCAGCAGAGAATTTGTTGCTCTTTATGCTCCGCTGTTAGACGGTGGGAACCCTGCGGGCACTACCAACAGAGAGGTCCACTGGCGCAGCGAGGTGTTTGATTGCGATCCGTCGATCACCTGGTATGAGTGTGTCCGTAATACTGCACGAGTCACAGCTGTGTGCGCCCCACCGCCACGCCGGGATCCCACACGTATGCGCGACTCTTATGCTATGATGACAGACGCTTCGCCTGACGACTCGCTGTGTTTTTTGTTCCTTGCCAAGTCTCCGTAGACATTCTGCAAGCGCCTATCAATATCTGGGTTTCTTTGGTTTTCCATCAAAAGAAACTCACAGACGCCATCTGGGTGGCTACCTGTAACGCCGCTATCTATCGGAACCTTCATGAAACTACAGGGGCTGAAACTGGAATATTCCACGTTGTCCCATAACAAATTCCTCGTTTTTGCAACCGAAATTGGCCGAGAAAAACAATACAGTGCATTACTTATTGAACGCCACTTTGTAGAAGTCGTAAGTAGCGGCTCAAAAGCGCATTTAACAATCGACGCCGTGTGCTTCACTACAGGCCATTAAAATTGCTACACCACGAAGATGACGTGCTATAGAAGCGAAATTTAACCGACAGGAAGAAGATGCTGTGATATGCAAATGATTAGCTTCTCAGAGCATTTACACAAGGTTGGGGCCGGTGGCGACACCTACAACGTGCTGACATGAGGAAAGTTTCCAACTGATTTCTCATACACAAACAGCAGTTGACCGACGTTGTCTGGTCAAACGTTGTTCTGATGCCTCGTGTAAGGAGGAGAAATGCGCACCATCACGTTTCCGTCTTTGATAAAGGTCGGATTGTAGCCTATCGCGATTGAGGTTTATCGTATCGCGACATTGCTGCTCGCGTTGGTCGAGATCCAATGACTGTTAGCAGAATATGGAATCGGTGGGGTTCAGAAAGGTAATACGGAACGCCGTGCTGGATCCCAACGGCCTCTTATCACTAGCAGTCGAGATGACAGGCATCTTATCCGCATGGCTGTAACGAATCGTGCAGCCGCGTCTCGATCCCTGAGCTAACAGAGGGGGACGTTTGCAAGACAACAACCATCTGCACGAACAGTTCGACGACGTTTGCAACAGCATGGACTATCAGCTCGGAGACCGTGGCTGCGGTTACCCTTGACGCTACATCACAGACAGGAGCGCCTGCGACGGTGTACTCAACGACGAACCTGGGTTCACGAATGGTAAAACGTAATTTTTTCGGATGAATCCAGGTTCTGTATACAGCATCATGATGGTCGCATCCGTGTTTGGCGACATCGCGGTGAACGCACATTGGAAGCGTGTATTCGTCATCGCCATACTGGTGTATCACCCGGCGCGATGGTATGGGGTGCCATTCGTTACACGTTTGGGTCACCTCTTGTTCGCATTGACGGCACTTTAAGCAGTGGACGTTACATTTCATATGTGTTACGACCCGTGGCTCTACCCTTCATTCGATCCCTGCGAAACCCTACTTTTCAGCAGGATAATGCCCGACCACATGTTGCAGGTCCTTTACGGGCCTTTCTGGATACAGAAAATGTTCGACCGCTGCCCTGGCCAGCACATTCTGCAGATCTGTCATCAATTGAAAACGTCTGGTCAATGGTGGCCGAGCAACTGGCTGGTCACAATACGCCAGTCACTACTCAGTTCTAGTATAATATATTTGTCCAATGAATACCCTTTTATCATCTGCATTTCTTCTTGATGTAGCAATTTTAATGGTCAACAGTGTATATAGGAGACGTGGCGCTGGGGCGGCAGCTGCCGCAGGTTGCAGGCGTGGCGCGGGGCGGCTCGGTGGCGGCCGCCCGCCCACGCAGCGGGGGCGAGGACCGCCCCATGCCGGCCGCGCACTCGGCTAATTGCGTACCTGCCAGGCTGCCCGCCTACAGCCAGCAGCCAGCAGCTGCAGCTGCAGCCAGCACGCGCCGCTGCTCGCGACCGGCTCCTGCTTCAAGGCAGAGCGTACGTTTGCGCGAGATGATGCCGAACACTCGTAACCCGAAGTCGGTTTTGATTTCCTTCACGAATACTTAGTAATTCTGTCATTTCTGTGCATTAACCCACGTTCATTGGACCAGGTATGAACTAGCCTGTTTCGCCAGCTTTTATATCACTTTTATTTTGTCCTTTCCATTACCCACCCACTAAACAGGGGTGTCCTGCCAACGGAATATAACTGCTCTTGAACCATACAGTTTGTCAAAATATGACCTCCTAACACGTGCATTACAAGATGAAAAGCATACACAGGGCGTTGGACAAAACTGTGGAAGCAACGCGAGGAATGGTTACTTCAACACGAATACAGATGCTAACAGAGCCTGCAGGTTTGCGCTGTTGTATCTGACCACGAATGGCACCGGTGCGATGTCATCAATACGCTGCAAGCGTTATTCATGGTCAGAACAGTATTCTTTGCGGTTGTGAGCGCGTTATGCCGGAGCTCAGAGATTCTGAACATGGGTTAATTGCTGGTGCTCGAAGGGTGGGTGCTTTCGTAACAACGGAGCCGCAGTGTTTGGTGTTCCGAGAGGCACCGTATCGAAGATTAAACCGCATATAGCGAAAGCGGAAACACATCATCCGCTAAGTCACAACGCGGACGGAAACGTGTGCTGAGTGTGTTGGATGATCGTGATGGACGGTCATCGAAGAGGATTGTGACGAAATGCCGGCCGGAGTGGCCGTGCGGTTCTAGGCGCTACAGTCTGGGACCGCGCGACCGCTACGGTTGCAGGTTCGAATCCTGCTTCGGGCATGGATGTGTGTGATGTCCTTAGTTAGGTTGAAGTAATTCTAAGTTCTAGGGGACTGGTGACTTCAGAAGTTAAGTCCCATAGTGCTCAGAGCCATTTGAACCATTTTTTGTCACGAAATATAAGAGGACGACAGATGCAAAAGTCACTGCAGAACTAAATGTTGCACTTACGAACGAAAACAACACGGACGGAGATCCTGAAGCAGGGAATACCAAAACCCCTCATCACTTTATATACAAAAAACAGGATATGTAACAGGCTGTAACGTAATAATTCTTTATGTAAATCGCGGGGTTAAATAATTTCGACCGTAAGTCATTTTCAATGACATTCTTTTACTATACACACATAAAACCAGGCGTCATATTCCATAATTACGTTAGGAATAAATTGACGTTCCTGATGTCAAACAAATGTTTAATGTTACAGAGACCGATGACCTCAGCAGTTTGGTCCCATAGTCCTTATTACAAATTTCCAAAACATGTTTAATGTTATGGCGTTACTATCTTCCTCCGCCATTCCCAGCCCCCACCCCCCCTTTTTGAGGCGTAAAGGGCTTATCACTTTGCTTTGTCGGGTTAAGTCTACGATCGCGCCGCGTGTTGCCTGCTGCCGAGAGCTGCGACGGACACGATAGGAGGAAACAGCTCTGTTTACATGCGCAACACGAGTAGCGATGTCCTAATGGCAAACATGAGCCGTCTCGTTGTTAGTGTGGTGATAGGGCCGATGTCGTTGGTTCAGGCTATAGTGGGGCGCAAGTTGACATCCCTACAAAATGCCCCGATTTCAATTGGTGCATGTATAGTAGCGATGATTTCTGAGAGACTACCGTGACGTAGACGTTATGGTGGATAATAATGTTGAAATTAAATTAGGATGTGACATACTAAAACTTTTTCTTACGTAGTTGGTCTTCTGACTCGTTCGATGCAGCCTGCCATCAACTCCTGTCTTATGCCGGCCTCTTCTTCATCAGAAAAGCATTTGCACCCTAGGTCCTCAATTATATGCTAGGTATATACCAATCTTCGTCTGACCCTAAAGTTTTACCCTCTGCAGCTGGCCATAGTACGATAGCGGCTATGGCGCATGTATCAACACATGTCCTATCATCTTGTCCCTTCTTCTTGTCACTGTTTTCCATACTTTCCTTTCTTCGCCAGTTCGGCAGGTAACCTCCTCATTGCTTACCTTATCAGTCCCCCTAATTTTCAAGAATTTTCAGGTACACTCTATACAATTCATTACTCCAAAAGAACAGTCTCAGAAATTCTCAAGTTACGGCCAGTATTTGATACCAGTAGCTTCTTCTAGCGAGCAATGCCCGCTTTGCCTGCACTAGCCTCTTTCGCGTATGAGTGTACTATTATTTCATCCGTCAAGTATTATTTTACTTCCAAAGTAGCAGAAATACACTTCGTTTATTATGTAGACCCCAATTTTAATTTTAAATTAGTCGCTGATAGCACTTTGTTACTTTTGATCATTGTCGTCTTTGTTTAAAGTACTCTCAGTCAACGTTTCGTGGTCATAAATCTATTCGCTACAATCAACAAATCTTGTAGTTGTTTGCTTTCACTGAGGGCGATAGCAATGTCTTCAACGAATCTTATGACAGATGTCCTTTCACCCTCAATTTCAATTCCACTCTTGAACTCTTTTTTATTTCCGTCGTTGCTAATTTGATGTGTAGATTGAACAGTAATGGGGAAAGACAGCATCCCTGCCATAATGCTTTTTGATTCAAGCACTTAGTTCTTTGTCTAACACTTTTATTGTACCCACTTGGTTTTTGTACTCTATGTTTATACGTTTATACTCCGTCTTTCCCTATGGCCCGAAGGCATAGGTTTTTATTGATACTGACACTGAACGTTATTCCACATCTTATAAGTTTCGACCGATGATGGCAGTAGCGTAAACGTCGCTATAAAGTGTGAGCGTGTGGGTGCTATTCTGTCATTCTGCGCAATGGATTAATCTGAGATGTACCCTTTACCCTGTGGCTCCTGCAAGATGCAATTTCCACCCCCACACTACTACAGAAGTCAGACAGACGATCCTAACGTTCTAAAGAGAAATGCCTGAAAAACTTTCAGCAATAAATATCGTCTGGAGTCGTCCGCTGTAAGAAAATGTCTCCACCTGTGCGCTTGAAAACAGAGAAAAATGTTATTTCTCAATTCTAACTTATATGATGCTGCGTCACAGTGCGTCTCTGCGTAACTCTGCGTCTGTGCCTATCCCCTGAAAATCCTATGTCATAACAGCTACACAAAAATCGTAAAAAAATGCAGAATTTTCCAACACAATAACACACGCCCATTTCCCTACAATTCTGCTTTCTTCACCACCTGTATCTATTATGATCCCAATCTTTGCAAATAGCTATTTAATACGTGACAAAAAGTTCTTCAAAGTGCTACTGCTCCATCCTGCTGTACCTAACTATCCTGACACTTTCCTATCCTGGTAGCTACCTATTTTACGTATCCTGGCAGAGTCGCCATTTGCAGTGAGCGCGTGGGTGCTATTCTATCATTCTGCGCAACAGATTGATCTGAGATGTGCCCTTTACCCTGTGGCTCCTGCAAGATGCAATTTCCACCCCCACACTACTACAGAAGTCAGACAGACGATCCTAACGTTCTAAAGAGAAATGCCTGAAAAACTTTCAGCAATAAATATCGTCTGGAGTCGTCCGCTGTAAGAAAATGACACAAAAATTCACAAAATTTCTTACGTAACTAGTGGGATACTTGGGTACTGGAGTAGTGCTAGTTAGTGTAAGAAAAACATGAAACTAACGAAAATTATTATTTATTTTTGCAAAAATTCTGAGAAATCACAATGGTACTTTTAGTTATGAACTGAACACGTTATTTCCGGGTTCTTTCCGGAATGTGAAGTTACCTCTTAAGGATACGATTCGCTAATGAAATTTCTATACAAAGTTTAAGATCGTTATTAACTTGGCAGAATGGCTGAGAGCCGTGCCTACTCAGCTTGAATAATTATCCGTTAGAGTGTTGCTATGTATGTGGTCGAGGCTGTCGCATGTGAAATGCAGTGAAGTGTATTGTTGTGGAGGAAATAGGGGCTCGCAAGAGCTGTAGCGCACAATACCGTAAGCTGCGATGACTGCTGTCTGCGCCGCTCGCTGCTGACAAATAAGATAATTCTCGTTCTATCTGGATTGACCTTTGCCAATCAAACTCTCCCTATGCCTTGATGAAGTCAAGGACTCCTATTCGCCCCTAGTCTAACTATTGGCGTGGTACACCGGTCAGATAACTAGTCCACCACGATGCCACTCAAAAATTCGCTCACAGGAGTTTAACTATAACTCTGTCTGTTCACACCGCACAATAAGTGTGGCGGCCAACACAGTGAACAATGCTTTATCACAAGGACTCGATATAGAGTCGCACTCCGATTCGCTCTTGACAGAGGTGCTCTCCCAGTGAAGTACTGAGGAGAGACTTGTTCCTCACTCTTTGAGTACATGTACTAGCGCACACGCTCTCGTTACGTGTTCTCGCTTCAAGAGCGACAACGGAACGGCCCCTCTCCACGCCAGACTTGAAGGGGTATATCTTTCAGTCTCTTCCATTACCCCTTCAGCTCAAGGCGTCAGGAATATTGTCTGCCAATCAGCATCGCTTTTCTAAGACGGGAGAATGACGTTCCGTTTAAGGCAACCAATCTGGAAATCTGTAGCATCTGCGTTTGGCGTTTGCTGTCTCCCTGTGAAAATCGCTGAAACTGCGTGCTATGTTCGTAAAGAATGCGTAGGCTGGGCGCTCCCACACAATGTAGCGGAATTTGCTTTTAAGCTGAACGTGGGGTCGTTCTCCCCTTTCACTCGGGCAAACGCTGTCCACTCCACGGGCAGTCGCCATCTGATGTAGATAGGCTGAATCGTCCTCTGAAGGGACCGGCCTCTCGGCGTGCGGTCCACCTCTCCCGAACTAAAAGCTCTTGTGACTGTCGTGTCTTGAATGTGTGTGTGTACCCCAGCCTCGAGTATCTCAACCTCCGTGTGCACTTGTTATTTGCATATCGTTTACATGAATTCATACAACATTGACTTTATCTTCTTGAGTTTCGGTTCGAATGAAGCGTCTTGATGTGCGGAATATGACTGTGAGGGCGGAAGGTCAGGAGACCACGACGTCTTACAAAAATGAAATACATTACGCGATCTACTTGGTATTATTCACAAAACTAGCTGAGTATCCGGCGTTGCCCAGGTGTGTATATGTTCTGATCTTCTTCACTGACGGAAAAAAATCACAACACCAAGAAGGAGTAGTGCGACATAAACGAAAGTTGGTACACGTGTTTATACCATACGTCTGAAAGATGATGCCCATCAAATTTCGCATAACAATGGTGTAAGTAGTGCGACTATGAGAATGCAAATCAGGTTTGCCTTAAATACACACTTAACACTCGTGAGCGTTAGTAACGGTTCAGCTGGACATGGATGTTTTTAAGGCGACGAAGACACCAGTATCAACATCTCACTGAGTTTGAACGAGGCTGTGAGTTCTTTCTGCGGTACTGCAGGAAGACTTGACAAGAATGAAGTCTCTGTACATGAATTTTGGCGGCGGTCACAATAAGGCTGGGCTACGGGCAACCATATGGTACTTTCGTGAAGGAAGACCATTGTGTTCGGCGTATGACTCTGTAACACCGTACTGCATCTGCAGCAGCATTTCACCAGCAGCTGCCGCCACAGCGACACAACGAACTCTTGCAAATTTGTTGTTTCAAGGACAGCGCAAACTAGGCGCCCCTGTGGCGTGCATTACACTAACACTAAGCCACCGCAGTTTACGACTTTAATGGTGTCAAGCGAGAGCTCATTGAAGAATGTTGTTTTTTTTTTTTTTTTTTTTTTTTTTTTTTTTTTTTTTTTTTTTTTTTTTTTTTTTTGTCTGCGTGCTAAACACGCTGGACCTACACCAGGGGTTATGATATGCGGTGCGAATTCATACGTTCTAGGATCACTCTCGTGATTATCCCACGCACCCTGACTGCAAATGACAACAACACAATGCTTGCACGTCTGTACGCTTGATTCAACAATCTGGCGTTTACACCGGTTATCAATGTACAAGCATTTCACACTGGAAATGGCTTATCTCGCGCTTACATTAACCTGTGAACTTGCCATGTTCATCACATAAATATGTTTCCTAGATAAATGTATTCCCAAAATTTCGCTACTCTACATTACTTATTTCTGGTGCTGTGATTTTTTCCCTTCAATGTATTATTCCATCTTTTCCCTCCCCATCTCCCTGTCGAACTCGTCCAATCCCCACTCTCCGTCCATTCATCTGTTCCTCCATTTCTCTTTGCCCATGCGCTCCAACCCTTCCTTCTGTCCATATCCTGCTCTGCCTCTCCATCTCCTCCTCTCTCTCTCTCTCTCTCTCTCCCTCTTCCAATCTCCTCCTCCCTCCTCTCTCTCTCTCTCCATCTGCTCCTCCTTTTTTCTCTGTCCATCGCCTCTTCTCCCCTCCTCTGTCGATCTCCTTTTTCCTTCCTCTGTCCATTTCTCCCTACCCCTCTCTCTGTCCATCTTCTCCTTCCCCATTGTCCGTATGCTCATCTCCTCCTCCCCCTTCTCTGTCCACCTTATTACCCCCCACCCCACAGGAGGTTGATGGCTCTTATCTGCACAGTATTTCTTTCCAGAAAGTAAGTAATGTGTGTACCAAGTTTGGTTGAAATCGATCCAGTGGTTCACGTGTAGATGTGGAACACATAAATACACTTACCGGGTGGTTATAATTAAAATGCAATGTGGGCTTAGTTACTATATAAAAAAAATAATTCAAATGGCACTGAGCACTATCGGACTTAACTTCTGAGGTCATCAGTCCCCTAGAACTTAGAACTACTTAAACCTAACTAACCTAAGGACATCACACCCATCCATGCCCGAGGCAGGATTCGAACCTGTGACCGTAGCAGTCGCGCGATTCGGGACTGAAGCGCCTAGAACCGCTCGTCCACAGCGACCGGCAATTATCGTATGACAACAAAACTTGGTAGATATTCTAATGCGTCAATATGGAACAGATTTACGCTTGAAAAAAAGTACTTCAATCTTGGCCACTAGTTGCAAATCTGGCACTTTGAATGCAAGTAAGACTTACAGAAATGTATCTATATATAGTCAATTAGGAACAAGATATCGGCACAAAAGGTCACACAAGTGAGAGAGGCATAATGTTGTTGTTATTATTAATCGCCGCTTGCACAATTTGTTCAATGTGAAGACGTCGACTTGATGCACTACGGTGCCAAATTTGCACCTATTTTTTCCAGCGTAAATAAGTTCTGCGTTAACGCATTAGCATGTCAACCAACTTGCACTGCCATACGACATTTACAGCCAACTCTGGATCTTCGTGAGTAGCTGCACTTCTATTATAATTACCCAGCAGGCCCTGTACATCCAACTTTTATACCTGTACATCCACGTATTATCTGTGGATATCGGAAGTAGATGCATATCAGACGTAGATACCAGACAGGAGCGAAAGACTACCTGGTTGATTTGTTGTGATATAAAACTCGTTGAAGGAAGGGCAGGGATGACGATGGGAGTGGTCTGAATAGAGTTACGCTCTACCAAAACTACCCTACGGTACATGAATAACACAATAAGTAGTAGGATTTCTTATGTTGGCAGCATTGGTACAGAAAGACACGTAAAGCAATGTGTGAAGAAGAAACAGAGAGCCGACAACTTCTCTTTGTTTTTTTGTATTTTTTTTGTTTTTTTTTTCTTTTGCACATAATTAGAACCGCTTATCGTTCAGTATTATTCCATTGGGCATTTTACACTGAAGAGCCAAAGAAACCGATACACCTGCCTAATATCGTGTAGGGACCTTGCGAGCACGCATAAGTGCCGCAACACGACGTGACATGGACTCGACTAATGTCCGAAGTAGTGCTGGAAGGAACTGACACCATGAATCCTGCAGGGCTGTCCATAAATACGTAGAAGTACGAGGAGTTCGATATTTCCTCTCCACAGCGCGTTGCAAGGCATCCCAGACATGCTCAGTAACGTTCATGTTTGGGGAGTCTGGTGGCAAGCGGAAGTGTTTAAACTCAGAAGAGTGTTCATGGATCCACTCTGTAGCAATTCTGGACGTGTGAGGTGTCGCACTGTCCTGCAGGGATTCCCCAAGTCCGTCGGAATGCACAACGGACAAGAATGGATGCAGGTGATCAGACTGGATGCTTAATTACGTGACACCTGTCAGAGTCGTATCTAGACGTATAAGAGGTCCCATATCACTCCAACTGCATACGACCCACACCATTACAGAGCCTCCACCAGCTTGAACTGTCCCCTGCTGACATGCAGGGTCCATAGCTTCATGAAGTTGCCTTCATACCTGTACACGTCCATCCGCTCGATACAATTAGAAATGAGACTCGTCCGAGCAGTCCAACAGTCCAATGTCGCTGTTGACAGGCGCAGGCGTGGCGTATAGCTCTGTGTCGTGCAATCATCAGGAGTACACGCGTGGGTCTCCGGCTCTGAAAGCCCATATCGATGATGTTTCGTTGAACGGTTCGCACGCTGACACTTGTTGATGGCACATCATTGAAATCTGCAGCAATTTGCGGAAGGGTTGCACTTCTGTCACGTTAAACGATTAAGTCATCATTGGTCCCGTTCTTGCAGGATCTTTTTCCGGCCGCAGCGATGTCGGAGATTTGATGTTTTACCGGATTCCTGATATTCACTGTACACTCGTGAAATGATTGTACAGGAAAATCCCAACTTCAACGCTGCCTCGGAGATGCTGCGTCCCATCGTCCATGCGCCGACTACAACACCACGTACAAACTCACTTAAATCTTGACAACCTGCCATTGTAGCAACAGTAACGGATCTAGCAACTGCGCCAGACACTTGTCTTACATTGACGTTGCCGACCGCAGCGCCGTATTCTATCGGTTTACGTATCTCTGTATTTGAATATGTATACCAATTTCTTTGGCGCTTTAGTGTACATCCTTACAAAATATAAATTGCATTCTATAAATAATAAAAATTAGCTGCTAGCGTAACTACTGGTATTTATGTTATCAAAGCAATTATCTTTGATGCGAGTACAGTTGAAATGCACAAACATAAAAAATATATATAATTAGAGTTATTATTTTGTATTCAATAGCACATTATTCATCACGATCAAAGGCAAGAGCTTCCGTTTCTTACTGATAAGTGCAGAAGTTGTTTAGTAGCAACAGAAACATGTTTTATATAAGCTCGACAAAGTGCAGAAGTGATTAGGACATGTTTCTGTTTAGCGTTTCTTTTATTTATTCTACTTTTTTGAAGAAATTGCGTTTTTAGCCCTTCTTTTTTACTTCAATATCCCTCTGTTTCTGGTTAAAAATCAACAATTTCCAAATGAAACCTGAATAAAACACTTATAGTTGCAACTTTGTATAAATACTGTTTATTTTCAAGTAAAGACAGGAGGATAACTACAGTGAAACGCCAAAGAAACAATTATAGGCATTCGTACTCAAATACAGGCAGAATAATGCGCTGCGGTCGGCAACGCCTATATATGACAATAAGTGTCTGGTGCAGTTGTTGCATCTGTTAATGTTGCTATAATGACAGATTTTCATGATTTAAGCGAGTTTGAACGTGGTGTTATAGTCGGCGCACAACTGATGGGACACAGCATCTCCGAGGTAGCCATGAAGTGGGGATCTTCGCATTCGACCATTTCACTACCGAAAAGAATCTTCAACGTCAGAGAAGTGCAACCCTTCCGCAAATTGCTGCAGATTTCAATGCTGGGCCATCAACAAGTGTCAACGTGCGAACCATTCAACGAAACACCATCGATATGGGCTTTCGGAGCCGAAGGCCCACTCGTGTACCCTTGATGACTGCACGACACAAAGCTTTACGCCTCGCCTGGGCTCGTCAACACCGACACTGGACTGTTGATGACATAAACATGTTCCCTGGTCGGACGAGTCTCGTTTCAAATCGTTCAAAAATGGATCTGAGCACTATGGGACTTAACTTCTGAGGTCATCAGTCCCCTAGAACTTAGAACTACTTAAACCTAACTAACCTAAGGACATCACACACATCAATGCCCGACGCAGGATTCGAACCTGCGACCGTAGCGGTCGCGCGGTTCCAGACTGTAGCGCCTAGAGCCGCTCGGCCATTCCGGATGGGCGTGTACGGGTATGGAGACAACCTCATGAATGCGTGGACCCTGCATGTCAGCAGGGCACTGTTCAAGCTGGTCGAGGCTCTTTAATGGTGTTGGGCATATGCAGTTGGAGTGATATGGGACCCCTGATATGTCTAGATAAGACTCTGACAGGTAACACGTAGGTACGCATCCTGTCTGATCACCTACATCCATTCATGTTTATTGTGCATTCCGACAGACTTGGGCAATTCCAGCATGACAGTGCGACGCCCCACACGTCCAGAATTGCTACAGAGTGGCTCCAGGAACACTCTTCTAAGTTTAAACACTTTCGCTGGCCACCAAACTCTCCAGACATGAACGTTATTGAGCATATCTGAGATGTCTTGCTACGTACTGTACAGAAGAGGTCTCCACCTCCTCGTACTCTTACGTATTTATGAACAGCCCTGCAGGATTCATGATTTGAATTCCCTGCAGCGCTACTTCCGACATTAGTCGCCGGCCTATAAATATAAATGCTCTTTTTCGTATCTGAACGTTACACACACAGAAGAGAGATAACAGTACGCTATATCAATTATGTTTGATATTTTACAAACTATGCTTTTTTATGTGCTTGGGCAAGGCATCTTTGTCCGTTCTGTTAATTATGACCGCGCTCTTGCAGATTCACCTTTTATCTTTTATATCGGACTTCGTATTTGAGATCATCACCCGAAGACGTCGATGGCTCGTGCTGGACGACTATCTTTTCAATTTACGGATGCTTTCTTTGCCAAGCCAAGACACTCAGCAATCTTACAAATAACTAGTGACACAAAATAAAACATACATGGATTAGTAATAATTATATTCTCAAATAGAAACTTAGTTTAAAAATACACTTACAACATGTGACTACGAGTGCCGGTGATTGCGTCTCCTGAATAAAATATTGAAGTAATACAATGTTAATGGCTGTGTGCCACACACGCCCGATCTGTACAGGACCTATCAAACAAAAAGTAACCTATACTTTCGTCATCTGACGATCGTAATTCTTCCTCTGTTTTCCAGCGGCTGCAGGCAATGCTTGGATAGCCGTGGATTTCATCTGTGGTTTTTTAATGTATCTTTATTTTTCAATTTATAGCTACGACTTTTTCCTAAATAACCGCTCAGCGTGCAAATGTGCCTTTAAAGGCCGCTGTGGCCGAGCGGTTCTAGTCACTTCAGTCCGGAACCGCGCGACTGCTACGTCGCAGGTTCGAATCCAGCCTCGGGCATGGGTGTATGTCATGTCCTTAGGCTAGTTAGGCTTAAGTAGTTCTAAGTTCTAGGGGACCGATGACCTCAGATGTTAAGCCCCCATAGTGCTCAGAGGCATTTTAACCGTCTTTGACATTAGTCGAGTCCTTGCTGCGTCGTGTTGCGGCACTCTGCCTGCTCGCGGGGGCCCTACACGATGGTAGGTGTACAAGTTTTTTTGCTCTTCAGTGTATATCACTCAGTTTCTAGGCGGTTCGCCGCTTCCTGTTTCTAGGGGAATCTTGTGAAATACTGATCTGACTTAGGCTTCCGTAGAACCGACGCTCTCTAGAAATCCCTCTCTCTCGGCTGGTAGTTAGCGCGTAATGGAGGGCGAGATGTGGACTGGACAGAGCGGCCGCGGCCGGTTTCCCCTCGCGGAGGCAGCAGAGCGTGTTTTTGGCGGCGTGCTGTATCAGCCGCAGACGGCGGTAACGTTCAAGGCCGGCCAGTGGGCTGGCGCACGGCGGGCGGCACGCGACCACACGCGCCGCCCGTGCCTTCTCCGACCCTGAGCGTCGGTCGCCCTCCACTTGCTGCCGCCGCGCCTCCTCTGCCGTCCTCGAGCGTTGGCGTCCCACACACGTCGTGCCAAAGGCTTGTTACGAAATCGATGAGCTCAACGGAAAATTACATCTTGATCTACATCATACTCCACAACGCACCTAACAGTGTGTGGCGAAGAGCACTCATGGTACAACTAACTGATTTCCCCCCCACCCCCATAAATCTCTTGCACTCGCAAATGGCACGTGGAAAGAACAATTGTCGATATGCTTCCGTATTACCTCTAATTTCTCGAGTTTTCTCGTCTTGGTCATTTCGCGAGGTGTATGTGGGAGGAGCTTGCACGAGGGGGATTCAATAAGTAATGCAATGTTTTTCTAGGCCAGTTTCGACTGAAAAGACGCGGAATTTCCTCCGGGACATCGTGAAATATTACCGTGTCCGCTCCTACAGTTTCATAAAGTTCCAGTAGGTGGCAGCGCTATACATAGCCTCCAAATTGGCGTCTGTAACGGAGGTGCGTTCCAAGCAGAGAGCTTTCTTTTGGCGGAAAACATTATCATCGCAGACATTCGTTGGCGTTCCAGTACACCTGGCTGTGAACAAAAGCACGGTGAGTCGTTGTGCGAGGCGTCTGTGATCACTGCAACAAGATGTGCAACCATGTCCTCTCTCCCGCGAGCTGCCGCTCACAGCTGTGGCTCTTACAATGTTGGAACGAATGGGCGCACTCATTCGAGGTAATGGACCGATGGCAATCAAACACGTCGCTGATCAGCTGGACGTTTCTGTCGGTAGTGCTGAAACGCTCGTCCAACAGTACTCAAAGGTGTGTGCCCGCTCGGTTTCTCGTCGCCTAACAGAAGACCATAAGGAGAAACGACAGATCATCTGTGCGGATTTGTCTGCGCGTTACGAGGCTGATTGTGATAATTTTTTGGCGTACATCGTCACAGGCGCTGAAACATGGATTGATCACATCGAACTGAAAACAAAACGGCAATCCATAGAGTGGCACCAAACGATCTCTCCTCCGAAGAAAAAATTCAGAGCCGCACCCTTGGCCGGCAAAGTCATGGCTCTGAAGTTTATTGTGCTACCCTCAGAAAATTGAAAAAGCGGCTCCAGCGTGGTATCACCGCAAAAATACATACGAACTTCTCCTTACAGCCGGATCTCGCACTTTCCGACTTCCGTCTGTTTGACCCAATGAAGGATGTACTCCGCGGGAAGCAGTACGTGGATAATATGGAGGTTATTGACGCAGCAAGACGTCGGCATACAGGCCTGAAAGCTGTCACACAGGCCCTCCCAGTGAGGTGGCGTAACGCCGTCGCATTGAACGTTGAAAATAAGGTTCTCAAGCCAAAAGGGTGCGCGATAATATGGTTTATTGGACTCCTGAATAAAACCAACCTGCTTTCATTAAAAAATGTGTTGCATTACTTGTTGAACGTCCCAAGCATGCTTTCCAACTCTTGCCGGCAAGCGCTCTATCTCTAAAATTTCATCAGTACACCTCACCATGATGCACAACGCCTCTCTTTTAACGCCTGTCACTGGAATTCGTTCACGATCTTTGTAACGATCTCGCGGTGTGTAAATGAGACAGTGACAAAACGTGCCGCTCGTTACTGTATCTTCTCTATCTCTTCTATCACTCCTACCTGGTAAGGATCCCATACTAATGAAAAGAACTGGTCGAACAAGCGTCTTATAAGCAACTTCCTTCGTGGATGAGTTACATCTTAAGATTCTTGGTATGAATCTCAATTGGCATCTGCTCTTCCCAGTATTTGCTTTACGTACTCGTTCCACTGGAGATCGTTCTGGATGGTTACTCCTAGCCATTTTACGGTTGATACCGTTTTCAGCAGTTTGTTGTCAACAGCGTAGTTGTCCAGTAGTGAATTTTTTTCCTATTTATGCACAATATGTTACATTTATTTATGTTCAGGATCAATTTTCAGAGCCTGCACCATTCATCAACCCTATGCAGGTCAATACGCAAATCTGCAGATCTATACTGCGCTTTGGCATTGCTACTGTCTTACAGACAACCGCATCTACATCTACGTGATTATTCTGCTGTTCACAATTAAGTACCTGCCGAAGGGTTCAATGAACCACCTTCAAGCTGTCTCTCTGCCGTTCCACTCTCGAACGGCGCGCGGGAAAAACGAGCGCTTAATTTTTTCTGTGCGAGCCCTGATTTCTCTTATTTTATCGTGATGATCATTTCTCCCTATGTAGGTGGGTGCCAACAGAATGTTTTCACAATCGGAGGAGGAATCTGGAGATTGAAATTTCATGAGAAGATCCCGTCGCAACGAAAAACGCCTTTGTTTTAATGATTACCACTCCAATTCACGTATCATGTCTGTGGCACTATCTCTCCTATTTCGCGATAATACAGAACGAGCCACTCTTCTTTGAACTTTCTCGATGTCATCCGTCAGTCCCACCTGATGTGGTCCCACATCGCACCTCAATACTCCAGAATACGGCGGACAAGTGTAGTGTAAGCACCATCTGCTAACAGTCTTAAAGAGCTTCCAATGCTTTCTACTAGATCATTTACATGCATTGTAAACAATAACTTCCTCGGGGTGCTCTGGAAATTACCTTTACATCGTCGATTTTGTTCCGTTAAGGGCAACGTGTTGAGTTCTATCTGCAAGGAAGTCAAATTTAGTCGCAAATCAGATCCTATGCTCGGCACGTTAACCGTGTATTAAAGGGGTTTCCGGGTCTCGGGATTTCAACATATTTTCACTGCTTATAGTCTTACGAATATAAAGCATTTTGCAGGGATATTATTCTTTATAGCTGAAAATAATGTTTCATAGAAAGCGCGCATACGTCCACCCTAGCCGCTTTCTACACCTACATCTGCATCACACTCCGCAAGCCACCTAATGGTGTGTGGCTGAGGCTACTTTCGGTACCACCATCTGATCCCTAGAACCCTGTTCCACTCGCGAATAGTGCGTCGGAAGAATGATTGTCGGTAAGCCTCTGTATTGGCTCTAATTTCTCGGATTTTCTCCTCGTGGTCAATACGCGAAATGTATGTGTGGGGAAGTAATTTGATGTTTGACTCCTCCTGAAAAATGTTGTCCCGAAATGTCAATAGTAAATCTCTCCGTGATGCACAACGCCTCTCTTGTAACGTCTGCCACTGGAGTTTGTTTAGTATCTCCGTAACGCTCTCTCGCTAGCTAAACAATCCCGTGACGAAACGTGCCGCTCTTCGTTGGATCTTCTCTATCTCCTGAATCAGCCCTACCTGATAGGGATCCCAGATAGATGAACAATACTCAATAATCGGACGAACAAGCGCCGTATATGCCACTTCTTTCGGGGATGAGTTACATTTCCTTAAGATTCTTCCGATGAATCTGAGTCTTGTGTGTGCTTTTCCCACTATCTGTTTTATATGGTCATTCCACTTAAGGTCGCTCTGGATAGTTACGCCTAGATATTTTACGGCAGACGCTCTCTCCAGCTGTTTGTCATCAACAGTGTAACTGCACAGTAGTGGATTTCTTTTCCTATGTATGCGCAATATGTTACATTTTTTTTACGTTCAGGGTCAACTGCCAGAGTCTGCACCATTCATTAATTCTCTGCAGGTAGTTATGTAAATTCTTACTATCTTCTGGCGTTGCTACTTTGTTATAAAGAACTGCGTCACCTGCGAATAGCCTTAAAGAGCATCCGCCGCTTTCTACTAGATCATTAATATACGTTGTGAACAGCAATGGTCCTATCACACTTCCCTGTATTACTCCGGATATCACTTTTACAAGCCGGCCGCGGTGGTCTCGCGGTTCTAGGCGCTCAGTCCGGAGCCGTGCGACTGCTACGGTCGCAGGTTCGAATCCTGCCTCGGGCATGAATGTGTGTGATGTCCTTAGGTTAGTTAGGTTTAAGTAGTTTTAAGTTCTAGGGGACTGATGACCACAGATGTTAAGTCCCATAGTGCTCAGGGCCATTTGAACCATTTTTTTATCACTTTTACATCCGTCGATTTAGTTCCGTTAAGAGAGACATGTTGAGTTCTATCTGCAAGAAAGTCTTGAACTCAATCGCAGGTCAGATCGGATACTCCGTAAGCTCGTATTTTTTTCATTAAACGGCAATGCGCCACTGTATCAAATGCCTTACTGAAATCAAGGAACACGGCATCAACCTGAGCGCCGTTGTCCACTGCGCTGCGGAACTCATGGAGAAACAGAGCGAGCTGAGTTTCGCAGGATCTCTGTTTGCGGAATTCACGTTGATTTTTATAGAGGAGCTGTTCATTTTCCAAAAAACGTGATAATTCTTGAGCATAAAACATGTACCACAATTCTACAACAGATTACTTCAACAATATAGGTCTATAGTTGGGTGGATCTGTCTTACGACCTTGCGTAAAAATGGGAATGACCTGCGCTTTTTTCCAGTCGTTAGGTACCTTTAGTTGCTCAAGCGATCTACGATAAATTACTGCTAGAAGGGGAGCACGTTCTTTCGCATAATCTTTATAGAATCTTACAGGTATCTCATCTGGTCCTGAAGCCTTTCCACTACTAAGAGATGGTAGCGGCTTTTCAGTTCCGCGATCGGTTATCTCAATATCTGCCATTTCGACGTTAGCACGACTATTGAAAGGAGGGAGAGGGTTACGATCTTCCGCGGCGACACAACTTCGGAAGACCGAATTCAGTATTTCGACCTTCTCTCCGTTATCTTCTGTTTCTGTGCCGGTGTGATCGCCGAGAGAATAAATAGATGATTTTGACCCACTTACTGATTTTACATACGACCAAAATCTCTTAGGGTTTTTACTCAACGTCTTACTTTCGAAATCATTGAAAGCTTCTCTCATTAATCTCCTTTCGGGACTTGAGCCGTTTGCGACTCCGTTCGATACCTCTTTCTCTGCAGACCCATTGTACCATTCTTGAAATATGATTATAAGTGTTGTATTTGTCTACCAGATGTCTAAGGTATAAGTTTTCGACAAAGAAGAAGGTGAAAGAAGCGGTCACGGCGACACTATCACAGAAGGTCAACGAATGACAATCCGCAGCATGACTACTGTTCTCAACGTTGATGCAGATGAACGCAGGCTGAATGAATGGAACAGTGGATACTTTTTATCATAAGCCACCACTGAGGGCTAAAGCTTTTGTAGCTAAGAAGTGTGCAAGCGTCTGACGACAAGTTGATGGAGAGATGCCTTGGAGCTTATACGGAGAACAACAGTGAAGCTCTCCATTCATTATTTTGGCCTAAGTTCTAAAACAAATGTTTTCAACTGTAAAAGTCGTTCAAATTGCTAACAATCGGGAATGTGTCATTTTTAATGGCCGATTTAAAGTTGTACTGCGTGATATGGAAGCCATGTGAGTCGTTATGGGCATCACGCCTTGTTCATTCACCACCAAAAGGGATGAGAAACGCCTAAATCCTTCAGATCGGCATTCGTTCCAGAGCAGCGTCGAGGCTGAATCGCGGCTAGAGAGATTCGCGCTTTCGAAAATGAGATCTTCGAAGCAGAAGAAGGCTTATGGCTCGGAATAGCAGATTAATGGTAACGGAAAATTTTTGAAGCTGTATTGAAAGACATAGAAATCTAAAGTTGAAATGCGTTTTTCTCGAGACAACGTTTCTTAAACTAATTAGCGTGAAAGAAACTCGGTAAAACTGGATGCCGCTTCGGATTTAATAAAATAGATACTTATCGTTTTGGCATGAACCTCAAAAAACGGTACATTTTTCATCATGTTTTTTTATTTACACTTAAAGGCAAAGAAGATAGGTCGCTTTTCAGTCTCTACGTTTTCAAATGGCTGTCATTTTGAAACATATTTCAGGAAATTTGAATTTCGAAGTTCATGCCGTACAGAATTTAACTCTGATAATGTACACTGCAGACCTACACCTCTATCTTGCGAATCGTTAAGTGGCGCAATCCGCGTAGACGTATTTTGACAGCAATTTTGTGCTGCATAGGCTTGTAAGTGTACAGGCCAAAAATTATTTACGTATTATTTAAGGTATTCATGGTATTTATGGTCCGACTATTCGTTGCAGAATAGCGTCCCTGCACCGTACAGTAGTGAGATTGCCCTCACCACCCTCGAGAGGTGAACCAGGGGCGCCATGTAATTTTCATTCAAGAACGTCTCTCCACCTCCACCTTGTTGCACATGGGGGACACAGTCTTGGAGGCGTTCGATATTACCGGGTCGTCTACAAACACATCGTCTGCTATTACCAGTGTGCAAACAGATCAGAGTTTCGGCCGTAAACAGCACCCGACGCCAGTCTTGTGGTGACCATTCTTCATGATTTCTTGTCCATCTATAAACGAGTCCATGGTGTTGTGGAATATGATGTTGTTCTTGCCATGGTCGTCGGCCATGGATTTCCGTCATGGAACCGCTCATTAATAGGTTGATGCGATATATGGCGTCTTGTGGCCTCTTCGAGGACCAAACTCAATTCTTGAGCACTCAGACCAGAATTCCTCCGACTGAAAAGGCGTAGGTATGGATCATCCTGTGCACCTATGCAGGCTAAGTACTCAAACCACCTGTCAACTGGATCCGATTTCATGTCCGCTCCACATCACTTGGACTGTGGTGCATTTCCGTACTTGACAAGCCTTCTGCGAATAGTGTGATGATGCGGGCCGGATCATTGGTCGCGATTGTCTCACGATTTTCCTTTGTGGCATAATGCATTTTCGCTGTTCCACAGACGTCTCTAATGCATCCCTAATGGTGCTTTACTCTCAACTCAGATGCTGCAGTCCATTTGAGTGCAGCGTTATAAGTGTAGGTGGCGCTCTTGGTAATTGTGTAAGGCTTGTAGAATAAATGAAGGTCAGATTCGCACCTTACATGAGAGCTTTATACATCGCAACGAGAAGGTGAATATGACGCCTAACGTAGTTTGGTTGTTATGAGCAAATTTGCCTATCACTATGTAATGCAAAAAGGGATGACAGTCAATTGATGGTAATGAACACACCGTTCCTAAATAATGCATGTCTCTGAGCAGAAGGTGGAACAAGCAGCGCGAGGCGATTTAGTTTGAAAGCCAGAGGGACAACGGCAAAAGCGACGGCACGCCGCAGGGGTTACCACAGAAACTACTTAAAGGGGTGGCAGGCAGAAAGTCAATGACCCAACCAGGTGTCTAAGGCAGGAGAAACACATGTAGTGGCACATCTGTATAGGGACAGAGAAAAAGCTTTAGAAAGCTGTGTTTCGGAATTCCAAAGGGATACGAACAAAAACCAGTGATGCATTTCAATCAGGTGTCCAGTGAGTTCGACACATGTGAAGGTCAATGTATTATAGACGTCTAGAACGAGCACAAAATGTCCGATTGGCGGAAACGCACTAGGAAGGAGAAAAATACTGAAGCTCTGACGCAGTTTACTAGAAGGGACATTGCAACTGGTAGAGAGAGTTTCCACAAAATAAGAGGAACACTCCTTTTGGTCGAAAAAGGCTGTGATGTGAAGAAGGAATGAACCCAGGTGGGGGAGGCAGTGCAGCCATGTGTAAGACAAGAGGGAAATTTTTGTGGACTCTTCTCTGAACTGGCCTCAAGTGCAGAACGGAGCACTTAACGCTCTGTGTGACGCAGAGAATAAATTTGTGTGAACGCTGCGTTCACAGTGGCTGAAATCCAGCTAGAAATTAGCTATAGCAACGTTTAGCTCCAACTGTGGAGGAACGAACCAGCCAATTAGTTAATTGTTCTTGCGAGAACTGAGAGGGCACCATAATATGCATGTTGCTCCAACCATGCACGTGTAAACCACCACATACTAAGACTAGGGCTGAGCACATGTTTTCTCGCATAACGAGAAACACAGGGAAAGTTTCTGCTGGAAAGTTCAGCAAAGGTCTGATTAGTTCTGCAGGAATTTCAGCGGGAGAGAGCGGTCTAGCAGACAGCAGCTCGTCGCAACTTAAGGTAAATATCGCGTGCAGAGGCGTAAGCTTTGTTGGTTCACCAGCTTGCGTCCACTGTCAGCTCGACCGGCCTTGGGTAAACTTTCGCTCAATTTGTCACATAACTAACCATCCACCGTAGACTTGATTGTCATCCTAAATAGTACCGAACTTTGAATCGGAATCGGACGATTTTCGTAATACTCACCAACATCATAACGTATGTGTAGGAACAACTTTGTGAAGAAAGTTCTAATTAAACTTTAATTCAAAATGTTCAAATGTGTGTGAAATCTTATGGGACTTAACTGCTACACACTACTCAACCTAAATTATCCTAAGGACAAACACACACACCCATGCCCGAGGGAGGACTCGAACCTCCACCAGTATCAGCCATTAAACTTTAATATTGTTGTGTTTAGGGTTAATATTCTTTCTGAGAGTTAATATTTAATATTGTTGTGTTTAGGATTATTTCACTGTTTGATGCTGGCGAGATGTGTTATCTGGACAACTGTTTTTAAGTTTTCAAATTCAAAACTGTGTAAAATCGTGTATTTTTGTGCTAAAAATTGCGATATTAAACATGACATTTCACCTTACACAGCTGTTCTCAATCCTATAATATATAACCATGTTACAATTGTATGTACTTGTATATTTACAAACATCGTCATGGGTGACCTTCCAAACGGTGTGAGAACAGTCACAATAACAATAAACGTGCACGACATATAGGGAAGATGCAAAACTTTTTTATGTAAGTATCGACTCTGCTTACCATCAAAATGCAGTAGCATCAAGACCAACGTCAAGGTACCATGAAGTGTACTGTGTACTTAGATACACAAATGAACAGTATTTCAGCGCAGTTGCAAGTACGGAGGAGTAAATGAGTCTACATTCCGCCCATAACGAAATATTACACAGCGGATTTCATAATCGGGAACCACATTTGTGTGTCTGTTTCTAAGAAGATCGTATTACGCCTCGTGTAAGAAGGACAAATATAGACATAGTCGAAATTCGTCAGTGGCGAGATCGTTGCGTATTGAGAATACGGTTCATCATTCCGTAATGGAAATGGAAATGTCGTGTGGCTAGCGCCTCCCGTCGGGTAGACCGTTCGCCTGGTGCAGGTCTTTCGATTTGACGCCACTTCGGCGACCTGCGCGTCGATGGGGATGAAATGATGATGATTAGGACAACACAACACCCAGTCCCTGAGCGGAGAAAATCTCCGACCCAGCCGAGAATCGAACCCGGGCCGTTAGGATTGACAGTCTGTCACGCTCACCACTCAGCTACCGGGGCGGACATCATTCCGTGATACTGCCGCCTGTGTTAGCTGGGGGCCGGCCGGGGTGGCGCTACAGTCTGGAACCGCGCGACCGCTACGGTTGCAGGTTCGAATCCTGCCTCGGGCATGGATGTGTGTGGTGTCCTGAGGTTCGTTAGGTTTAAGCAGTTCTGACTTCTAGGGGACTGATGATCTTTTTTTTTTTTTTTTTTAGAGCTGTGGTCTCACCGCTGTCACGCGAATACTACATTCATTCGGCTCATTCAGGAGCGACAAACTCAGAACCACGTAGAATTTCAGCGACCTCTCACAACTAACACCCAAGAGGACACTCGGCCATGGAGGATGCGGTTCACCCGAGCTCAGCACCTTCTACGTGCTCTTAGAAACCTAAATGCAAAGATAAAGGACAATCTTATTCAGATAGGAAAATTTCTTTTAAAGCAAGGTGTAAGTTTAAAATTGCTTCAAGAACAGGAAGTAATGCCAACCATCTTGAACTGCCGTAACCTAGCAATTGACGGGAACTGACAACTACAAAATCACAGAATTCTCTGAGTCTTTCCAACCTTAGATTATAAATACGAAAATAGTTGTAAATTTTACAAATTATATTATCCACAATGGTGGAAAAAATTAGTACCCCCTTTTAGAGGTATGCAATTCACTCAAGATTCATAGCTGCAACAGTGCATATGTAGTCACGAACTGATTGCATTTAGCCAGTAGCACGAGTGGTTCTGAGGTACCAGGTATCGACCCATTCCGAAACACCCATATTAGTTCGTGGTCGGCACTGCATGGGCTAACTGTGGCGCCCAGTAGATCGTACAGATGGTGAATACTGTCCCGGGATAGGGTATGCCACGCCTGCACGACCTCCTCACGTAGTTTTGTAAGAGTTGTTGATTGATGACTCACATTAGCCACTTCTCGTCGCTTCACGTGCTCGATTGGACACAAATCAGAAGATTGTGCTGGCCAGGGTAATTGCTGCACGTCTTGCAGAGCACGTTGAGTTTCACTTGCAGTGTGAGGGCGAGCATTATCCTGTTGGAACAACGCATCACCTTCCTGTTGCAAGAACGGCAGAAAAACGGGTCTAACAACATTCTACACGTACAGAGCATAGTTAGCGTCTCCTCCAGAAATACTAAAAGTGAACAAAATTGGTAGCTTATCACACTTCAGACCATAAGGCGATCATCGACGATTTTAGCCGTGTCTCGGGAGCGCGAGGGCAAAAGTAAACGTCTTAATTTACAAGGTTTCGATGGAACAGCAGTGGGATGAGCCACTACTATGGAACGACAGAAGTCACTGAGAGTTGTTATTGCTCGTTTTCCGCTCCAGATGGCGACTTTCTGTGGGAAATTGGTTACTGATAAAATCCAAAGGACAATAATGGAACATGAACGACGCTCTCTTACCTTTCTTCAGTTGGTACGAATTTTGGTTAAGTATGTGTCGTGCAAGGCATGTTACACCCACAACGTTTCCCGCTTCCCTTCATGATGGCTAAGAAACCGAAGCAATTGTCCGCTCGCTTGTTATGGAAGCGTCAGATCTTAAAGCTGCGATACGAAATTGTGACGAAGACACGTTCCCTCGGCGGATTGGGCCTTTCTACCATTGTGAGGAAGGCATCTGTCTCATACGTTTGGAGTACCTTTTCGAAGATCTCTCGGGAATTGTATATCTTTGCTTATCGACTATCTTAGTGCGTCCAGGGCTCTTGATCGCCCTGCTTACGTTGGTAGCCTGAATTTTAAATTGAGACACATTCGAGGTCTACTTAGCTGTGAGCCATTTTAGGCCGACATATTGCAATGGCCGGTGCTCACGACTAAGTTTTTGTTGACCTGCTGGGAAGGGATTCCCTGACCCAGTCCTGTCTAACAATTATCGCCGCGACTATCATGGAAAACTGAGTGAACCAAGGTCAGCCTATCAACGGCAGCGGCCTCTTCCTGGTACAGGCCGGTCAACAACTTCGTTTCCACCAACGAGCGTCTATATTGCATCCGGGTTAGTAACGAAGATAAATGCAGTAAGTGTGCGTCCTTAGGTACGCTGCAGCATCGATTTACTTGTCATGGTCACCTAGAAAACTAGTCCTAGCTCAGGAAGCAGTTGGCTTTCCTCACTTGATCTGTTAAAGGTGCATGCTCCACTGATATAATTTTGCGGCTGGCTACTTCTTTTTTTTTCCGAGGACAAAGACTAATACGACCTAATGGTTGGTTGGTCACTTTGTACATTTTGCCGTTGCTGGTGATGGTGGTTATCACCATTTGGCTTTTTGCCCTTTGTGCCTACGGCTTACTGGTACTGCTTGCAACTGCCTCGATTTCAGGTACTCTTTGCCAACATGCTGAATCTTACCTTTCAATGACAGGGCGTTGGATAGTCCCAGCAGCAGCTATCGCACTCATTGTGCTTTTTTTCTCGTCTTCCTTTTTCCTCTGTATTTATTTCTTCTGCGTTACTGGTGAGAGAACAGCTCAGTGACCAGTGACGGGGCGGATGGTGGGGACGGGGTGGGGGGTGGAGGGGAGGGGAGGGGGGTGCAGCAGGCTCTGTGGCGAGCCTTGGGATTCGACTACTGCCCACCTTGTCTCATCCAGCCTGAATCTGACTATGACCATTACTGACTGCTTATCGTACAATGTACTCCAATATTGAAATACTTCTGTTGTGCTTTCCCTATTTCTTCTGTTTTCGTATATTAAACTGCGTCATGCCCGCATCTCGTGGTCGTGGGGTAGCGTTCTCGCTTCCCACGCCCGGGTTCCCGGGTTCGATTCCCGGCGGGGTCAGGGATTTTCTCTGCCTAGTGATGGCTGGGTGTTGTGTGATGTCCTTAGGTTAGTTAGGTTTAAATAGTTCTAAGTTCTAGGGGACTGATGACCTAAGATGTTAAGTCCCATAGTGCTCAGAGCCATTTGAACCATTTTGAAACTGCGTCATGCTCATGTTTGTCGTATTTATTATTTACATGTATACTATTCAATAAATAAATAAAAAATGAAAACTCTAACGCACGTCTGTATTTTGGCACTCGACTCGAAAGTACGCCGGTAGAACCCAGGTTGTAGATGAAATTTTCACTGCTAGTATTTGGCCGGAAAGCGTACTAGAGGTGGCTGCATGAAGTTCCTGAAAACTAGTCTTTGCAGGAATGTCGCGGATTACATTCCAAACCTCTCTGCAGTGTCTCATCAAGTGGGAGCATGACACTGTGCGTGTAGATCCGTCTGTCGGAAGGAGACGTTAAGCCCGGCGGTTCCCTTGCGATATTCGAGAAGAGCAGAGTATGTGACGGCATTGGGTTTCATCCTTTCACTTCTCTCATTGTCATCATACAACGTAAAAATAACACTGCACTATATGCACGTGCGTTACACTCACACTCAACACATACACTGAAGAGCAAATATCGTGTGAGGCCGCCGCGAGCACGCAGAAGTGCCGCGGCACGAAGTGACATGCAATCCACTAATGTCTGAAGCAGTGCTGGAGGGAACTGACACCAAGAATCCTGCAGGGCTGTCCATAAATCCGTAAGAGTACGAGGAGATGGAAATCTCTTCTGAACAGCACATTGCAAGGCATCCCAAATATGCTCAATAATGTTCATGTCTGTGGAGTGTATAAAATCAGAAGAGTGTTCCTGGAGCCACTCTGTAGCAATTCTGGACGTATGGGGCGCCACGTTGTCCTGCTGGAATTGTCCAAGTGCGTCGGAATACACAATGGACGTGAATGGATGCAGGTGATCAGACAGGATGCTTACGTATGTGTTACCTATCAGAGTCGTATATAGACGTATCAGGGGTCCCATATCAGTCCAAGTGCACCCGCCCCACACCATCACAGAGCCTCCACCAGTTTGAACAGTCCCCTGCTGACATGCAGGGTCCATGGAATCATAAGGTTGTCTCCACAGAAGTACAATTCCATCCGATCGATACAATTGTCCGACCAGACAACATGTTTCCAGTCATCAACAGTCCTACGCCGATGTTGACGGGCCCAGACGAGGCGTAAAGCTTCGTGTCGTGCAGTCATAAATGGTGAACGAGTGGGTCTTCGGCTTCGAAAGGCAGTATCGATGATGTTTCGTTGAATGAATCACACCATGACACTTTTTGATGGCCCAGCATTGAAATCTGTAGCAATTTGCGGAAGGGCTGCAACTCTGTCACGTTCAACGATTCTCTTCAATGGTCGTTGGCCCCGTTCTTGCAGGATCTCTTTCCGGCCGCAGCGATGTCGGAGATTTGATGTTTTACCGGAGTCCTGATATTCATGGTACACTCTTGAAATGGTCGTACGAGAAAATCCCCACTTCATCGCTACCTCGGAGATGCTGTGTCCCGTCGCTCCTGCGCCGACTATAACACCACGTTCAAACTCCTTAACTCTTGATAACCTTCCATTGTAGCAGCAGTAACCGACCGAACAACTGCGCCAGACATTTGTCGTCTTATATAGGCGTTGCCGACCGCAGCTACCTGTTTACACATCTCTGTACTTGAATACCAGTTTCTTTGGCGTTTCAGTGTATACAGAGTACGATATTTCAGTGTCTGCGTTATTCCGAATTACGAGGTATTGACCCTTCGGACATGCATGCATGTCCAAAGGAACAGGTACTGTGGCGACTACAGCAGTTGCGAAAATGCAACTACCATCAGCTGTACAAAGGAATGACGACACTGAAAATTTTTACCGGACCCGGACTCGAACCCGGATTTCCCGCTTATCGCGAGCGGTCGCCTTACTAGTTGGATATCCAAACAGGACTCACGGCCAGACACAGACTTCCATGTGTCATCAGCCTTGTGTTTGGGTCTACCCGTGAGTCATGTTTGGGCAGCCCAATGGTAAGGCGACCGCTCGCGATAAGAGGGGAAATTCGGATTCGAGTCCCGGTCCGGCACAAATTTTCATTGTCATTATCCCATTATACAGCACATGGTAGTCCATATTCGCAACTGCTCATACATTTCATGCACACACACGTTGTCTCAGAACGCAAGGTACAACATTAATGTGTTACAGTATCCAAGCTAACTGAGATATTCATGCGACGTTTGGTTTATATGACACACTATCTCACAGACTTTTTATGCCATTCAGTCAATTTCAACATGCACGCCTTTGGTGGCACAAAAATCCAGCCTGTTGTGTTCAGCTAACGACATTAGATGCAACATGTACGCATAAACTAAGACAGTGGCAGCAAAGATTCGGTTCTTCAAATCAATGATGTGGTCAAGAGGCGATTGCTAGACTCTGTCGACATACCCCCACAGGAAGAAGTCTATCGACGTAACGTCCGACGACCTAGGAGGTCAGGGAATTGGACCACCCCTGCCAATGCAGCGATCTCAAACACCTGGTCTAGAACATTCTCGTACAGTCTGAGCCCAATCGCTACGGTCGCAGGTTCGAATCCTGCCTCGGGCATGGATGTGTGTGATGTCCTTAGGTTAGTTAGGTTTAAGTAGTTCTAAGTTCTAGGGGACTGATGACCTCAGAAGTTAAGTCCCATAGTGCTCAGAGCCATTTTCTGAGCCCAATGTTTCGGTGCACCATCTTGTTGGAGACAACACAAATAAAACATTGTGAATTTGTCCGTCACATAAGCCACTGAATGAATATCTTCATTAGCTTGGATGCTATAACACGTTGAAGTTGTAGGGTACTTTCTCAGACATCAGTACATGTGTCACAACTCTCATTTACGCGCAAGGAAAGGGGCCGGTGTGCATGGAGCAAGGATAGGCTTTCCGATAGGCAGCTGAACTCGTGGTACTGGGATATCGCAGTCATCAATGTAGTATGATTCATTCTCTCTGCAAGCCGACAGATTTCACGCTGAGGTATAGTCAGTTAATATATTATATTACTCAGCATTCACTCCTTCATTCAGACTAATAAGTAAACATTTTAAATGATTAATTAATAATTAATATAAGTTATAATATTTACAGACGATACATCTACATCTACATTTATACTCCGCAAGCCACCCAACGGTGTGTGGCGGAGGGCACTTTACGTGCCACTGTCATTACCTCCCTTTTTTGTTCCAGTCTCGTATTCTTCGCGGGAAGAACGACTGCCGGAAAGCCTCCATGCGCGCTCGAATCTCTCTAATTTTACATTCGTGATCTTCTCGGGAGGTATAAGTAGGGGGAAGCAATATATTCGATACTTCATCCAGAAACGCACCCTCTCGAAACCAGGACAGCAAGCTACACCGCGATGCAGAGCGCCTCTCTTACAGAGTCAGCCACTTGAGTTTGCTAAACATCTCCGTAACGCTATCACGGTTACCAAATAACCCTGTGACGAAACGCGCCGCTCTTCTTTGGATCTTCTCTACCTCCTCCGTCAACCCGATCTGGTACGGATCCCACACTGATGAGCAATACTCAAGTATAGGTCGAACGAGTGTTTTGTAAGCCACCTCTTTTGTTGATGGACTACATTTTCTAAGGACTCTCCCAATGAATCTCAACCAAGTACCCGCCTTACCAACAATTACTTTTATATGATCATTCCACTTCAAATCGTTCCGCACGCATACTCCTAGATATTTTACAGAAGTAACTGCTACCAGTGTTTGCTCCGCTATCATATAATCATACAATAAAGGATCCTTCTTTCTATGTATTCGCAATACATTACATTTGTTTATGTTAAGGGTCAGTTGCCACTCCCTGCACCAAGTGCCTATCCGCTGCAGATCTTCCTGCATTTCGCTACAATTTTCTAATGCTGCAACTTCTCTGTATACTACAGCACCATCCGCGAAAAGCCGCATGGAACTTTCGACACTATCTACTAGGTCATTTATATATATTGTGAAAAGCAATGGTCCCATAACACTCCACTGTGGCACGCAAGAGGTTACTTTAACGTCTGTAGACGTCTCTCCATTGATAACAACATGCTGTGTTCTGTTTGCTAAAAACTCTTCAATCCAGCCACACAGCTGGTCTGGTATTCCGTAGGCTCTTACTTTGTTTATCAGGTGACAGTGCGGAACTGTATCGAACGCCTTCCGGAAGTCAAGGAAAATAGCGTCTACCTGGGAGCCTGTATCTAATATTTTCTGGGTCTCATGAACAAATAAAACGAGTTGGGTCTCACACGATCGCTCTTTCCGGAATTCATATTGATTCCTACAGAGTAGACTCTGGGTTTCCAGAAACGACATGATGCGCGAGCAAGAAACATGTTCTAAAATTCTACAACAGATCGACGTCAGAGATATAGGTCTATAGTTTTGCGCATCTGCTCGACGACCCTTCTTGAAGGCTGGGACTACCTGTGCTCTTTTCCAATCATTTGGAACCTTCCGTTCCTCTAGAGACTTGCGGTACACGGCTGTTAGAAGGGGGGGCAAGTTCTTTCGCGTACTCTGTGTAGAATCGAATTGGTATCCCGTCAGGTCCAGTGGACTTTCCTCTGTCGAGTGATTCCAGTTGCTTTTCTATTCTTTAGACACTTATTTTGATGTCAGCCATTTTTTCGTTTCTGCGAGGATTTAGAGAAGAAACTGCAGTGCGGTCTTCCTCTGTGAAACAGCTTTGGAAAAAGGTGTTTAGTATTTCAGTTTTACGTGTGTCATCTTCTGTTTCAATGCCATCATCATCCCGGAGAGTCTGGATATGCTGTTTCGAGCCACTTACTGATTTAACGTAAGACCAGAACTTCCTAGGATTTTCTGTCAAGTCGGTACATAGAATTTTACTTTCGAATTCAATGAACGCTTCACGGTTAGCCCTCCTTACGCTAACTTTGACATCGTTTAACTTTTGTTTGTCTGAGAGGTTTTGGCTGCGTTTAAACTTGCAGTGAAGCTCTCTTTGCTTTCGCAGTAGTTTCCTAACTTTGTCGTTGAACCACGGTGGGTTTTTCCCGTCCCTCACAGTTTTACTCGGCACGTATTTGTCTAAAACGCATTTTACGATTGCTTTTAACTTTTTCCATAAACACTCATCATTGCCAGTGTCGGAACAGAAATTTTCGTTTTGATCTGTTAGGTAGTCTGAAATCTGCCTTCTATTACTCTTGCTAAATAGATAAACCTTCCTCCATTTTTTTATATTCTATTTACTTCCATATTCAGGGATGCTGCAACGGCCGTATAATCACTGATTCACTGTTCTGCGCTTACAGAGTCGAAAAGTTCGGGTCTGTTTGTTATCAGTAGGTCCAAAATGTTATCTCCACGGGTCGGTTCTCTGTTTAATTGCTCGAGGTAATTTTCGGATAATGCACTCAGTGTAATGTCACTCGATGCTCTGTCCCTACCACCCGTCCTAAACATCTGAGTGTCCCAGTCTATATCTGGTAAATTGAAATCTCCACCTAAGACTATAACATGCTGACAAAATTTATGTGAAATGATTTGTTCAGTTGTTCTGCCACTAATGCTGCTGAGTCGGGAGGTCGGTAAAAGGAGCCAATTATTAAACTAGCTCGGTTGTTGAGTGTAACCTCCACCCATAATAATTCACAGGAACTATCCACTTCATTACTACTAACAGCGACAAACACTCCACCACCGGTTGCATGCAGTCTATCCTTTCTAAACACCGTCTGTGCCTTTGTAAAAATTTCGGCAGAATTTACCTCTGGCTTCAGCCAACTTTCCGCACCTATAACAATTTCAGCTTCGGTGCTTTCTATCAGCGCTTGAAGTTCCGGTACTTTACCAATGCAGCTTCGACAGTTTACAATTACAATACCGACTGCTGCTTGGTCCCCGCATGTCCTGACTTTGCCCCGCACCCTTTGAGGCTGTTGCCCTTTTTGTACTTGCCCAAGGCCATGTAACCTAAAAAACCGCCCAGTCCACGCCACACAACCCCTGCTACCCGCGTGTAGCCGCCTGCTGCGTGTAGTGGACTCCTGACCTATCCAGCGGAACCCGAAACCCCACCACCCTATGGCGCAAGGCGAGGAATCTGCAGCCCACACGGTCGCAGAATCGTCTCAGCCTCTGATTCAGACCCTCCACTCGGCTCTGTACCAAAGGTCTGCAGTCAGTCCTGTCGACGATGCTGCAGGTGGTGAGCTCTGCTTTCATCCCGCTAGCGAGACTGGCAGTCTTCACCAAATCAGATAGACGCCGGAAGCCAGAGAGGATTTACTCCGATCCATAGCGACACACATCATTGGTGCCGACATGAGCGACCACCTGCAGATGGGTGCACCCTGTACCCTTCATGGCATCCGGAAGGAGCCTTTCCACATCTGGAATGACTCCCCCCGGTATGCACAGTTTTCTTCCCCTCTCTTGCAGTTTTTTGTTTCCAAAATACTTATGAGGACTAGAAATTTGGTCTCTAAGATGCTGACACCATTCAACAGCAGCCGAACCAGAGCACACAACTATCATGCTAGAACCATGACCCACGGTATCTATCTGCTAACTACCGTTCGACTTATAGAAGCGACGAAAGTCGCTATGCCTCAACTCTGTTTTGAGTTTACTTCACTGATATCATTCAATGTCATTACATTTAATTCGTCCTCGTCGATTCCATCAATTTCACGTCAGTGAGCTACAATGGAGTGTGAATAACAGCAAACCAATTGCGAAACACAGGTTTATTAAACCTTGACCATGGTTTAGAAGCTGTTAAAACTCTTTTTCAGAAGGTATTGGACGTAGAATCATACTATCTACATCCAATGTCGGAGTCGTTGACTGTCGTACATGTACGTCTAATCCACTTAAACAGGATTTAAAACGCATGATTTGAAAATAGTAGGTCTCTACTGTAGAGCTTTGTCATAAAGTTTTTAAACTATCACACAGTTGATATTAGATCCGACAACGTGTAGAATGCCACATTCTCTCTCCCCCTCTGTCTCTCTCTCTCTCTCTCTCTCTCTCTCTCTCTCTCTCTCACACACACACACACACACACACACGTGGCAGCGTCACATCCTACAAAGCATAAGTGTACCACGTATATTTTCAGATCATGTCTTTTAAATGTTGATTAAGTGGATGACACGTACATGGATAAGACAGACTCAACGACTCCCACAGTGGATATAGATAATGTGGTCTACGTACAATAGCTTCTGAAGAAGGCACTGTTAAAACTGTCGAAACTTTGGTCAAACTTAAATAAACCTGAATTTTGCAACTGGTTGGCTGTTTTTCCCAGGTCACTGAAGCTCTCGCATGCACAGTTGATGGAGCGCAGCCATATTCATTATCACGTCAGGGAATCCAGTTCTAGACGTGTAAATACTCCAAGAGAAATAGTCTGGAGAATCACTGGAACAGCAAGTATCCAGCAAGCAAGTAAGGCACGGGCAGCAGCGATCGCGTGCCACGACAGCGCCCTCGACCGGCTCCCTGCAGGTGGATGCGTTCTCACGACCGGCACTCTGCCCTGCTAGTACTTTGGCTGGAGAGGGGGGTGGGGGAGGGGAGGGAGGCAGGCAGGAGGAGGATCGCCCTCCGCCTACACGGCGCGAGCCGGCCCAGCCTCCGCCGCCGCTGCTTTTTTGTGTGTGGAGGGCCTGTCTGCTGCCTTCCGCGGCCACACCTGATATTTATTTTCTCTCTTTTTCCCGTTCGTGCTGCCGCTCTTTCGCTCCTCCTCCGTCCCCCTCTCCCCTTCCAGCTAACTCCTTAGCTGGGCCGAGCGAGCGCGCGCGCCGCGTTCCCGGTATTTTCTACCTCGTCAGTTTCCCATAACGTCTTCCGAGGCGAACAAGGACAAAAAAATTAGCCTGCCCGGCCGTCCGGAACGAAGCACCTCCGCCGCCGCCGCAGCAGCAGCAGCAACAGCACTGCAGACTACCCACCGGCCAGAGGGCTGCCGACCCAGCGGACACGTGCGACCGGCGTGAACTGCCGGTCAGTGGCGTACCAGCCGCAAAAACATTTACCGCCGAGAAGGCTGCGCAGACCGCTCCGTCTCCCCTCGCCGTGACGCAGCCATTCTGGCGGCAAAAAGCGCATTCCGTTTAGCGCCGGCGTACTTCGGCTCTCGAATACCGTTTCACACTTTGGGAGCCCCTGCAAACAATAGAAAGTACGATCACATGGAGTATCGAGCGAAACCTGTAACTGGATTGAGAGCTTTTCGGTAGGAAAGGTGGAGCATATTATCGTTGATGGTGAATCACCGTCAGATATAGAAGTAACTTCGAGTGTGCCCCAGGAAAGTGTGCTGGGACCATTGCTGTTCGTGTTGTATATTAAGGACTTCGAGGAAAATATTAACTGCAACGTCAGACTTTTTACAGATGGTGTAAGTAGGATACCAGTACCAGAACGAAGACAGGTAATCATTGGGCGACGCACCACTTCCAGCGCGTCATGTCCCGTCCCGTCCAGTGAGCACCCTTTCCAAAACACATTGACGGACATCGAGAAAAGCTGTAGGATCTCTGTAGCCTGCAGCCATGCTATCAATTCAGGCTTGTGACATGATACGCCACAGCTGATAATCAGTGGGTTAATAGTGAAAGTATGAAGGCACATAACGATCTTATCACATCCGGTGTCGGGTTACACAACTACTGTCAGATTACGCTCTTGGCCTCATGGAGGACCCCACTCCCTCTCCCCCAGGGAATCACGGGGAATTGATGAATATAGCTTCATGAGGCCTGAATACATACTTAAAATAGTCAGGCCTCATGCAATTAAATCTAACATTAAATCAACATTTTATGTGAGTCTTTTGCCATTTTGGGCTTTCTGCATTAATGTTGGACAATGTCTCTTTAGGTAGTTTGTAGTTTTAGTTTGTTCCGAAGAAAGCGTGGTTATTCGCGCCGAAACCTAGGTCAACATCCGGTTTCAGTTTGCAAGCGAGGCGGATTCTTTATAATTACTAAATTATTCACGATTGCTGACGCGCTGCAATGTTAAAATTTCTCAAATCTAACGTGGTTTCACCGTATATATAAACTATTGTGACTTTACGACCTAGTATCTGCATGTCAACTGAAGTACAGGAAGGATCAAACTTGTTTGCCATCTTAGTCTTCTTATAACCAATAATACTGATCATATACTCCCACTCGTAACATGAATATTGGTCTGTAGAATCAATGAGTTTTGCATTTTTAATTTCAGTTATCGCAGCAAAGTCATTATCCAGATCAAGACCAACATTTACTCGTTTAGACCCACAAGCAGTAATGTTATAAGTGCTTGCGAAAATTAGTACTCCTGATGGAGGTCTTGCCTGTTGTTCTGCGAGCAGCGGCAGCTCCAACGGCAAAGACAGCAGTCGCTGCAGCAGCGCAGTATATTTAAAGGAATGCGGTGGTACAGTATACTTGAAAGACATCAGGTCCGATAAATTGGGAGACCCATCTTTGGGCTAGTCATGCTGCTGTGGCAATGTGGCCACGACTATGTGGGTGAGGACACCCAACAGTTCTGCTACAACCAGATTGGGGAAGCGCTGCGCTGCTGAACAATAACAGACCGTAAGTATATGTTCGAATAAAAATTTATTAATAATAATAATTATTATTAGATATTTTCTACCAATCGTATTCCTATTACGCCTAGGGGTGCTGACTGGGCCCTGTTGGTGCTGCCGGCACTTCATCGCCCCCTCACAATGAAGCAGAGACCTCGAACAACAGTGGGATTCATGCTGTCATAAAGGGAAGGGACGGGACAGCTCGATTCCTGTTGTTCCACTGGGTTTCCTGCCGTTTTATTGTACTGTCAGTGGCTGTGAGCGGTTACCGCCATTTTTATATCACGTGACACAATTGTTTATGTCGAAGGGTTCCCGTGAGTGGCCTTAATCGATTTCCAGTGGTTCTCCGCGACAGAGGGAGTCGGGACACTACGAGCCCTAGTGTGTAACCCATTCTCTCACTATATTCCACTGCTTTTCAGCTGAGGCCCATAATGATAATATGGCTATGGGGTTCTCAGATCCTACAACTTTTCTCAGTGTTTGTCAGCTTGTTTTGGAAAGGCTACTCACCGGATATTATGCCATGCAAAAATATGTCACCCGCTGTTTATGTATCCTCATACTAACCCTTACTGCTGAGTAGTTGCGCTTTTAAATAGTGGACCTCATAAGCAAACCATTTGTATCTTTACCTACAGTTGTATGTACTTCAGGTACCTGGGCTATGCACAGTTTGTAGGGAAGCAGCCCACTCACGCCGTATAAAATTCTCATCAGTCTTTCCATTGTGTGCCAGCCTAGTCCACTGTAACTAGCTCTGACGTCATAAATGTTGCGCAATACTTTAAAAATCAAGTAAATTACCTGAAACGTTTCTAGCATGTCAGGAGTAATACTAAATCAATATGTGTTGAATATCAGTTCAATAACTTTAACCAGTTTCGAAATTTGGACGTTTTTCTGTAAAAATCATTGGCGCAACAGAAAAGAGCTAGAGACTTAAAAATTTATATTTAGATTCCTTTTTCATAATAATTTAATAGAAACAGTACTTTGGATCTCACAAATTAAAATTTTAGTGGAAATTCATGATTTTCTGGTTTTTGTCTTAAAAATTAAGGAAGTAAGATAGATTAAGTAGGCTAATAAATAAGGCTAGGATGTTTATATTTAAGTAGAAGGGAGATCCGCTATAACCATAAAGATGTGAGAAGTTTCAATTGAATAACTATAAAACTATAGCGATAGCATATCTCCAAAGGGCAAGTTCAGAGCTCGTCTACTGCGTGCAGTGTAATTAAATTAATTCTCTCGCCCAAAATATTTTACTTAGCCACGTCAGACTTTTATTATGATTACTTACCTGTGTGTTGAATGCACATTTAAATTGAGAGCTTCATCGGCCATCAGCAAAGGAAGCGATGATTTATTCAATAACTTAATGTGGTGCATTACTAGCCCAGCGGCTAGTCGGGAGAGCCGATTTGATCAGGCGTTCCCTTAGCCGTCCGCACCGTGGCTTTATATATAAGAACGCTGCGCGAGGAAGCAAGCACTCGCTGAGTAGCAGTCGAGGGTTGAGCATCGCTCCTCTCACTCGCGCACTGTCAGCCATAGGCCCCCGCTTGCACGGGAGTAAAAACAGAAGTGATCTCCGGCTCTGTTTTTATTAAAACATTGACGGGCACTTGCGCCGAGGTCTTAGCACGGATGGCACTGGGAAAAAATTTTGCATGGCGTCGCCTGGCAGAGTTGTCGTGTCTTCTCGTCGTTGTGGTATGCCGAGCTTGGGTGGCGCCTTGGGGTCGCGGCGGTCCCTTTCCGACGACGACACGAGGCGCGCATTCTTGTTGCCGCGGGCCGCGTGGCCGGCCGTCTCGAGCACCTCAGCTGCCGCAGAGTCAGTCTCTGCCCCTCCCCCCCCCCCCCCCCCCCAAGAACAGGGAAAAAGTAGGCCAGGACCTGGAAGCGGGCCGCGGAACCACAGAAATGTTTTCCGCTGCCCCCATTCAGAATTCCGCGTCTGCCATCGTCATAATAGGGTCAGCAATGCAACCGGAAAACCCAACGGGGTCAACAAAAGTTGCAACTGACAATAACCTCGCAGCAAGCCCCCTTTCCGCTACCGACATGGCAAAAATACACAAAACGCAAACAGACAAATACATCGTCAGTATTTGCGATCCTGCCCCTCCCTCTCCTCTCCTCCCCCCTCTCCTGCTTGCCAACGGCTGTGGTCTCCTTGCTGAACATATCCGCAACCTAAATGGCAAGCAGAAGCCCAGTCAACCGACTAAAATCCTCCCCAAACCCGCAACTGCCACCCAACCCCCTACCCGATCCCAGTTCCTCAAATCCCCCCCACCCAAGTCCACCACATCCAAGCAACGGCGTGTAAGGAAGGGCAAGAAGGAGAAGCACTCCAAGGGGAAAAAGCACTCCACCACCCCCATCCCAACCACTTCCACACCCTCTGAGGAGCCTGTGCCCCCGACAGCAGCTGTCGTCGTCCTAGGAGGGAACCAGGAAACACCGGCACTGGAAGGGAATCGCATAACCGGGCAGGAATCGGATGGTTTCGTGCTGGCGAGGAAAACCTTTCACCAGCCAAGGCTCCCGCCAGCCCGGGGAGTGGAACCCACCCCGAACAGGTTCCAGGTGGTGGCCGATGAGCCAGAGACACCACAAGACACAACAACACAAACACAAAATCAGGTCACCCACCACCTCCCTCCGATCGTCGCGGAGTTCACTCAGAATTATGAGGAACTCTACGAAATGTTAAAAACAGCAATCGGGGGAGGCAATTTCAAGGCAAAACCTGCTGGTGGTGACAAAATAAAAATAACGTTACTCACACTCGAGCACTACACCACAATAAAAACACTTCTCAACAGCAAAAAACATACCCCACTACACTTTCCCTACAACAAAAACACGTAATAAAAACTTAGTCATCAGAGACCTGCCAAGACGAGTGGCCCCCCAGGCGATCAAAACAGACCTGACTGCCCAGGGGTACGTCGTCAAGGCGGTCCAACAGATGGGAAACATAGGGAGCAAATGGCCCCCGTATCAGGTCACACTGCCGGACGTCCCACAAAACAAAAGGGACATTAAGATGATCCTGGCGGTCCCTGTGACCACTGAACCACTGCGCCGCAAAAACAAGACGGTGCAGTGCTTCAGATGTCAGGGCCTCAACCACATTGCGGCACACTGCTCCATGGCAGTGAGGTGCAGAAAATGCACCGAGGCCCATGACACAAGAACTTGCAACAGAAAACACACGGACCCGCAAACAAGGTGCGCGCTGTGTGGCAAAAACCACACAGCGGGTTACCAAGGTTGTGAGGTCCATAAACGACACACACAGCAGGCAAAGGACGCAAAGGCCGCCCCCCCCCCCCCCCACACACGAAGAGAAAACACCACGAATCCATCCAGACACACAAGAAACCAAAACATGACAACACACACAGACAAGGCCTGGGTAAAACCAAGGCCAGACACACCAAGGGCAACATACGCGGAAGTGGTTTCTCCCCCGAGGAACCATGAAAGCATTGCCCAACCACCACAACACCAGACACTATCACAAGAACAACACCGGGAAATACACAGAAACAACGACCAGGTCCACCATGACAGAGAAAGCCCTAGGAAACCCCAGACACACTCCCCCCCCCCATGGATCAGTTGTTAGGTGTAATGGTGCAGACCATGAACCTCGTCATGGAAATGATGAAGGAATTCAGGGAAGCCCAGAAGCAGAACACACAGATCATCGCTGCCCTTCAGGCAACAGTCCAGCAGTCGCTCCCCTCTGCGACTTCCTCAGTAGTATCAAAACCCCATCATGAATAGACGACCAAACATCCAAGGCCTGACAATGTGCGTCTTTAACGCAGACGGCATTGTTAATCAAGAGGTCGAGTTCAGAGAACTCATGAAGGAGTTCTCCATCGACATATGCATGATGGGGGAAACCCACCTAAAACCGGGAATAAAAGCGACAGTCCCAAACTATGTTAGCTATCGCAAAGACAGGCCAACCCAAGGCGGAGGAGGGGCCATATACCACCAGGTATTCTTACCAGCTACCAATAAAATCGAAGCAGTGGCGGTGGAAGTAATCACTGCCACTGGATCCCTAACAATTGTTGCAGTCTACCGACCCCCACATGACCAGATAGATGAGGGAGACATAGCTGCTCTAGGGCAAATTGAAGGCAAACTCGTAATAGGGGGAGACTTCAATGCCAAACACCCTGACTGGAATTCTAGAGTAACCTCCAGAGCAGGCGCCAAACTGCAACAACTAGCGCGCACCCACCACTCCGAAACATGGGGTCCAGTCGAGCCCACACATTTTCCGAAAAACGGAAGCAGGCCCGATGTGTTGGACATAGCTCTCACTAGGAGGATCGCAGGATTTGTGACCGCAAGGACAATCAACAGAATGTCCTCCGACCACAACCCAGTGATTCTAGAAGTCGATGTGGGAGAATGGGTAGCACTCCCACGGTACCAGACGTCTTACAAACGCACAGACTGGGAGCGATACCCAGAAACTGTCGCCTCTGATATCGCTCGCGCTCCGCCACCTACTGCCGAAACAGTAGAACAAGCGCTACTAGACTTGACAGGCACCATCTTGCAGGCAGCGGAAGAGGCCACCCCACCACAAAGGGATGGCCCTCCACCGCAAATACAGCTCCCGGAACACTTGCTAGCTCAAATCCGACACAAGAACAGAGTGGCAAAAGAGTGGAAGATCACCAGAAATCAGGCCACCAGGAGGCTGCTCAATCGTCTACAGAGAGAACTGAAGGTAGCGCTCAATGAGCACAGAAACCAGCAATGGCAAAACCGCCTCACAGCTCTCAAAGTAGACGATCATACACTATGGCAAGCAACCAAACAAGTCACAAAAAGACGCGCTAGGATGCCGCCACTGCACGGCGAGCGGGGACTGGTCTACAGCCATGCTGGGAAGGCCAACGCCCTCGCCGACTCCTTTGAGAAGCAGTTTCAAACGGCAGAACCCCAGGATGAAGAGCATGAAGAGGTAGTCAGTCGACAACTGGCTGTCTTCCTCAATGCTGAGGAGGACCCAGAGGACGAACCCATACTTTTTGCCCCCGAGGACGTGGCAAGAGTAATCAGGTCCCTCCCTACAAAAAAGGCGCCAGGGCACGATAGTTTCACAAACCAGTTAGTCAAAAAACTCTCACCCACAGTGATCACACACCTCGCGAACGTCCTCAACGAGATTACTCGTTCCCGCGAGTTCCCAGCTTGCTGGAAACATGCGGAAGTGGTCGCGATGCACAAACCAGGGAAAGACCCTCTATTCCCACAGCACTACAGGCCGATTAGCCTCTTGCCAACTCTCAGCAAGATCTAATAGCGCCTCCTGCTAAGACCCATACAAGAACATATTACCAGAGAGCAAATTCTGCCGGATTTCCAATTTGGATTCCGGCAGAACCACTCTGCCCCACAACAGGTCATGAGAATGGTTGAAGCAGCCACAGAGGGCTTCAACCACAGAGGCTACTGTGGGATAGTGCTACTAGATGTAGCCAAAGCCTTTGATTCAGTATGGCATAGAGGACTACTCTACAAGTTGTACACACAAGGGTTTCCTGGGAGCATAGTTCAGCTGATCAAGAGCTACCTCACGAATAGGACTTTCTCCGTCAAAGTAGAAACTGCCACCTCCACCAGAAGGCGTATTCGTGCTGGGGTGCCACAGGGATCGGTCCTGGGGCCCGTATTGTACAGTTTGTACACTGCGGACACTCCAACGGCCCCCCTGGTGCACACCGCACAGTACGCGGACGACACAGCCTTCTACACAAGAAATGCGAACAAGGACCTGGTCATTCGTAGGCTACAAAGGGTTTTAGACGACACGGAAACCTGGGCCCGGCGCTGGCGCATCACCATCAATTCTGAGAAGACGCAGGCAATGCTGATTACCCGAAGGCTCGGAAGGCGCGAACCTCCTCAACGTCCCCCCCTCCACCTCCACCTAAATGGAACCCAACTACCCTGGCGCAGAACCGCCAAGTACCTTGGCGTAACCCTGGACTCTCTTCTTACGTGGAAACCCCACATAGATGAGGTCCACAGGAAGGTCTGCGCCAGAATGTCCATCCTATACCCTATCCTGAACACAACCAGCTCCCTTCCCTGCCCAGTAGCAGTAAATGTATACCAGGCCCTGTTACGGCCGGTAATGGAGTATGCGTGCCCTGTCTGGGGATACGCGGCAAAGCAGCACCTGGACAAACTCCAGAGGCTGCAGAACCGCGCCCTCAGAAGGGCACTGCATCTACCTCTTGGATTCCCCACAGACGACCTGCACGCCGCAGCCGAAATCCCACTCCTGAGAGAGCGTTTCCAGGATCTGGCAAGGGCCTTCTATGAAGGTTCCTCCAGATCCGGAAATGCACTCATCCACTCCCTAGGTCGGTATGACATGTCCCGCGATAAGCACAAGCGCCCTATGACGATCTTCGACGATTAAGTAGAAGAGAAAATCCCAATACCCAATCCCTAGTCCAGTTCCTTCCCATATAACACCAATCATCTCGCCTACCTCAGGCAAGTACCAGACACATTCACAACAATTCATCACATATCACAGACACCAAAAATATATAGAAAAATCACACACACATGTACACAGGGGAGTAAAAGCCAAAAGGCTACAAACTCCCCCTCACACTTCCCCAAAGAGGGGAAAGTAACAGATGAAAGCAGCAGAGGAAGCAAGACCCCAGTTCTCTCCAGACACTGAATAGCACACTATCTGTGTCGGGAGTCGCGTCGCGTCGGTATCATTGCTATAAACAGCCTCGGATGCCGTATTAAGTTACTCGGGTTACGCGTAACCATGAAATCATTTTCAAGTGAAGTGTTAATTCTGGGATGACTTTAATGATCTATCTTCAGTTTGCGTATGTCGTATTTTCACGTGCCGTCGCGGGACAAACATTCTACCACTATTTGATGAACATTATCATCAAATTATGGCGAGCATTCACTTAAACATTTAATTTGGACAGTTATAGGTGCATCAGCGCATTAGACTCTGAACTGCTCTGTTAGTCAGATTGTGTGGATTCTTTTCTTTCATGTGTGACTTTCAGAATATAGCGAACGTTTTTTGACGATCGATTTTGTTTATGAATCCCAGACAATCTCCTAATTCCTCAGAGCTATAAGCTGTAGCTATAAGTGTATATCTCAGATGAAGTGGGCACTAGGAATTCTAATTACAGGCTTCACGTTTTGCTAATCACTTTCTGGTTGCCAATATTGTAGTTAGAGAGCCAGTGTTGAGAACGGCAAAAGACAGCATAAATAATAGGAACATTTATATAATAATAATTCCACCCACCGCCCCACATGTTGCTAATCGGCCGGGAAAAACAAGCAAAACATTATTTCATTATATAACAATAATAATAATTCCGCCAGCCGCCCCACAAGTTCTGTTTAAAAAGAGTAGCTTGACATAGTCACAAGGTCAAGCCACACACCTTGCGTGCCCTGCAGATAATTCGTTGCAGATAATAACCTGTACCTGTTGTCCTGCAGTCAAATAGTCTATGCTTTAGCTGAAATTGCGAATTACTAAAATACACATAAATATAAAATAAAAGAAATATTATTAATTTAATAAGAAGGGTCTATTCTAACGTCTGTAATTGATATAGATGACTGCGAATTACGTTGAATACGTTTACTCAGGAAATAAAACGGGAAGTAGTTCAACAACATTCAATTAAAACACAGGCAGAAAATACCCCTATCAAATGGAGTAAAGACATGCCGAGAGCGTTATGAGAATGGTAGCAAAACCTCAAACTAAATAGTCATCAAATATACGCAGAAATTAAGTCAATTTCTTAATAATAATACATGAACATTCACCAGCTCAAAACAGTTCACAGTACAACAGGATGGGTCACAAGTTAACGCACGCAGTGCAAAGAATCACTCAATCACTCTCTGCCTATTCTCAGTTCTGTAAATCAAAAAACAAAATTTAGAGTTTTACTGTGGAGCACATTCAGACATCTCGAAACATAAAATCCATTCAAAAGTTAGAGCATTCTGGCGGCCGTTCACCGCCCAGAATCAATCACCTATATGACTGAATCACACATATTACCACAGGCAGATCTTCCTTCCTCCAGCACTCGACATAAAGTGCCACAACAGCTCGCTTGACCCCCTCATTCGAAAAGTCCCAGTCTCCACTTGACTCCCATAGTGTTCTGCTACTGCCTGCTTCTCCATTTGGCTTAAGGCCATCTCCACCAAAAATACATCGTCCTTAAGTTCTACAGACACGATTTGATTCACGTTGGCCATTTTCCGAAGTAAACTAATATATTACAACAATATTTAAATAAAGAAATGTCATAAACGTTCCATTACACCTAGATCATTTGTAATAAATATAAGTAACAGCTAGTTCAAACGTGAATAAACCAGAATTCTTTGGCAAGTGTGCTCGGCATAAGTGACAATAGATTGTTGTTAAATAATATTTAAACTGTTATTTATGCCTTCGTGACAGAAGCGTCTTTCGGTTCTTTTTTCAATTGTGGAGTCCGATAAAACATGCGATTGACCAGTTTGAAATTAACACAGTTTTTTTATAGCAATTGTGATCAACATTTAAATAAAGTTACTGACAAAGCAGTAAACTGTTCAGTAAATAAATACACCATTATGACAAAATAGGAGGTATTCGTGCTGTATTCAAAATGTTGAAATGTGTGAGAATTCCTAAGGTACCAAACTGCTGAGGTCATTGGTCCTTAAACTTACACACTACTTAAACTAACTTATGCTAAGAACAACACACACACACATGCCCGAGGGAGGACTCCGGCGGGAGAGGCTGCGCAATCACTGACATTGCGCCTCTAACCGCGTGGCGTGCTGTATTCATTTGCTGTGTAAATGTGTAGAATATGACCTTCTGACAAACATTTACATAATGAAAATGTAGAAACGACATCGTAAGCCAATAAATAAAATAGGGACAGATACGCTGATTTCAAGGATGACAGCTGTAGCGGAATGCTGTCATCAGAGAAACCGCTTGTTTAAATCGTATGAAGCGATTGAAAGTTGTTAATTCAGACGTTCATTGATTAAATGTTTATTTACTGTGAAATATTAACGTCTGTTATTTCAAAGATATTGAAATGTTATTGTGTCATTGAATGCACCTCGCCGGCCGATGTGGCCGAGCGGTTCTAGGCGCTTCAGTCCGGAACCGCGCGACTGCTACGGTCGCAGGTTCGAATACTGCCTCGGGCATGGATGAGTTTCATGTCCTTAGGTTAGTTTGGTTCAAGTAGTTCTAAATTCTAGGGGACTGATGACCTCAGATGTTAAGTCCCATAGTGCCCAGAGCTATTTATTTTTTTTTAATTTACCTCGTGTTTCTGAGATCGCACATGTATTCAGATTTGCATTAATATATGATGTGAGTTATTGTCGAATCTCGAAGAACTGTAAGCTGGCCATCCTTAAGATTGTCTGACACTCCACCATTTCCTGGTGCATCTTCAACACAAAGGGAATGCTAGGCTCAACCGTCCAGATTCCCAGCTCTGGGATTTACCTGTTTCCAGTGACGCGCTCATACATTGTCTCTGCACATGAGCTCGCCTGCGGCGGTTGCGAGACGTCCTCGTCCCGCCGACTCACACCCCAGCCAAGCAAACAAATTCAGCTCTCCTCAGCATCAGCCCTAGGTGAACCAATAACTCGCCTACACACTCGCAACGTTACATGCAGTTACCTATAACGAAATACTGTCAGAATGAAGCTGCATAAGCATTAACTCAGATCTTGAAAATATTTCAAAGTTCTGTAAAGATGAGCAACTTGCTTTAAAAGTTCAGAAATGTAAAACTAAGCACTTCACAAAACGGAAAAACTTAGTATCCTGCGACTAATATTAATGAGTCACTCAGATACATAGGTGTAACAGTTTTTAGGGATACGAAATAGAATGATCACATAGGCTCAATGGTGGGTAACGTAGATGGTAGACTTTGGTGCAGTGGTAGAATACTGGGGAAATGACATCAGACTGCGAAGGAAATTGCTTACAAATCACTCGTGCGACCCATTCTAGAATATTGCTCAAGAGTGTGAAACCCATACCAAACTGGACTAACAGGAGACAGTGAACGGAAACAGAGAAGGGAAGGACGACAGGTCACAGGTTTGTTTGCCCCGTAGGAGAGTGTCATAGAGATGCTGAAGAAACTGAACTTGCAGACTATTGAAGATAGTAAACTATCCCTGGAAAGTCTGCTTATAAAGTTTCAAGAACTGGCTTTAAATGATATACTACATATACTAAAACCCTTTACGTATTGCTCACATATGGATAGTGAGAAGAAGATTACATTAATTACAGCATGCGCAGCAGTCATTCTTCCGGCCCTCTATACGTGAATGAAACGGGAAGAAATCCTAATAACTGGTACACTGGGGCATTCCCTCTGCCGTGCACTTCGCAGTGGCTCGCAGACAATGGATGTAGTTGTAAAGCGGAATATTTCACCTACCGAAAGAGTAATCGTCGATTTGCACGACACCTACACCGCATCAGATAGCATCATGTGCAGATTGTGACTGCGGTGAAGTGGAAGACACATATCACATACTTCTTGGACGCATCAACCGGTGGAACCTCACATCAAAGCTGCCAAGGAATGTTATGATTAAGATACATCAGTTGTCAACATATGTGCCAACAACACTGGCAACCACAGACTTCGAAGTGTATAAAGACTCTACTCGTTTCTAACGGAAGCGTAAAGAAAGGCATGAACTAACTCGCGTAAACTAAACAATTTTGTGTAATCTCGGTATGTTATTTGAAGTTGTTGTTTCATCAGTTTCATCGATTTGCTTTGGTATCTGTACCAGATATACGTCATGATTTTCTTATGTGAATACCTGTAAGGGGGGGGGGGGGATAAAATTACAAAAAGAAAGATAATCAACTTGCATGGTGCTTGGATATTAAAAGAGCGGTGATAATATTATAATCCACTTTTGTGTTTACCTGCACATTCTGGGTAATACAAAGTGAATCTGCATTTTGATGATCAAATATAATCCAGAGTTCCCAATACTTTTTAAATGGTGGTTAAAGCTAACCAGCGCTCAAAAATATGCGTCTTTGCATGTCAACACTCCTTTTAGTAGCAGACTAGCAAGTATAAGCCAAAGTGAAAGAAAACATAATTTTCAGAGCAGCACTGTCCTTGCTCTTGTATCTCGAGGCAAGAGTCAGATGGAGCAATTAAAGCTTGCGCGGAATGCCATTTATCCTTACTAGACTCATGGAATGGCAGTTGACGTTTCGTAGGCACGGACCCGCTCCAAGCAGACTCTAAGCAAAATCTTCCATCTCTATTTATAAGGTCGTTTATTACTTTAATCCTCAGCAGCCCCCTCCTAGTATCTGGAAATGCAGTCTCTGCGTTTATATTCCACCGGACGGCGAGTATCAAAGTAATATTCTCCAGTCGCAGATTAGCCTGGCGGTTGTAAGCGTGTCTGACACTTAAACTCTAAACAACTGTCCTCCACAGTCATGCTGGTCTGACTGATATAAGATATGCCACAAGTGCAAGGCATACAATGTTTACCTTATGGAAACCAGAAGGCAAACCCTAAGGCAAAAAAGCTGTAGACATAGAAGTCTCCTCACTATTCTCATCGTTCACCCTACTCACTATCTCTAGTTCTCACTGTATTACGAGGTGCATTCAAGTTCTAAGGCCTCCGATTTTTTTTCTAATTAACTGCTCACCCGAAATCGATGAAACTGGCGTTACTTCTCGACGTAATCGCCCTGCAGACGTACACATTTTTCACAACGCTGACGCCATGATTCCATGGCAGCGGCGATGGCTTCTTTAGGAGTCTGTTTTGACCACTGGAAAATCGCTGAGGCAATAGCAGCACGGCTGGTGAATGTGCGGCCACGGAGAGTGTCTTTTATTGTTGGAAAAAGCCAAAAGTCACTAGGAGCCAGGTCAGGTGAGTAGGGAGCATGAGGAATCACTTCAAAGTTGTTATCACGAAGAAACCGTTGCGTAACGTTAGCTAGATGTGCGGGTGCGTTGTCTTGGTGAAACAGCACACGCGCAGCCCTTCCCGGACGTTTTTGTTGCAGTGCAGGAAGTAATTTGTTCTTCAAAACATTTTCGTAGGATGCACCTGTTACCGTAGTGCCCTTCGGAACGCAATGGGTAAGGATTACGCCCTCGCTGTCCCAGAACATGGACACCATCATTTTTTCAGCACTGGCGGTTACCCGAAATTTTTATGGTGGCGGTGAATCTGTGTGCTTCCATTGAGCTGACTGGCGCTTTGTTTCTAGATTGAAAAATGGTATCCACGTCTCATCCATTGTCACAACCGACGAAAATAAAGTCCCATTCATGCTGCCGTTGCATGTCAACATTGCTTGGCAACATTCCACACGGGCAACCATGTGGTCGTATGTCAGCATTCGTGGCACCCACCTGGATGACACTTTTCGCATTTTGAGGTCGTCATGTAGGATTGTCTGCACACAACCCACAGAAATGCCAACTCTGGAGGCGATCTGTTCAACAGTCATTCGGAGATCCCCCAAAACAATTCTCTCCACTTTCTCGATCATGTCGTCAGACCGGCTTGAGCGAGCCCGAGGTTGTTTCGGTTTGTTGCCTTCATTAAACTGTTGCACCCACGAACGCACTTTCGACAGATCCATAACTTCATCACCACATGTCTCCTTCAACTGTCGATGAATTTCAATTAGTTTCACACCACACAAATTCAGAAAACGAATGATTGCACGCTGTTCAAGTAAGGAAAACGTCACCATTTTAAGTATTTAAAACAGTTCTCATTCTCGCCGCTGGCGGTAAAATTCCATCTGCCGTACGGTGCTGCCATCTCTGGGACGTACTGACAATGAACGCGGCCTCATTTTAAAACAATGCGCATGTTTCTATCTCTTTCCAGTCCGGAGAAAAAAAATCGGAGGCCTTAGAACTTGAATGCACCTCGTAATTCTGGCTAGCTCAGCTGACAAACTTTCAGGATCTGAGACGAATTGTGCCCTTCGCACTGAGCCTGATGATGACATCTTTGGGCCTGAAGACACAAATCAAACTGATTTAGCTTCCTATAAATAGCAAGTCACCCTTCTTTCTGACCGTGGAGGAAGGGGAGTCAGTCATGCATTTTCACTTCCACAGTGAAGCGAATATCCGGGTGGACTGAACTGAATAGTTCCGAAAAGTTGTGCAGTTTCTGGTTCTCATAATGACAAATAATGAAAGGGTCCTGTACATATAAGCCCGAATCTCGTGGTCGTGCGGTAGCGTTCTCGCTTCCTACGCCCGGATTCCCGGGTTCGATTCCCGGCGGGGTCAGGGATTTTCTCTGCCTCGTGATGGCTGGGTGTTGTGTGCTGTCCTTAGGTTAGTTATGTTTAAGCAGTTCTATGTTCTAGGGGACTGATGACCATAGATGTTAAGTCCCATAGTGCTCAGAGCCATTTGAACCATTTTTGAACCTGTACATATAAATAAAGCAACCAGGTTTCAATGCAGCCAATTACAGGTCATGTTCGCCAAAATCTTCCGTAAAAATATTGGTAACAATATGTGTCAAACGACTACCCATCGCAGTCCCATCTGTCTGCTCGTAGAGCTGTTCACTGATTAAAACGTGGAAATCAACACATCTCGAAACATGTTAGTTGATTCAGCTTCTAGCGTGAACTCAATTAATCATAACGAATTAGAGAGACGAACGCGAGGGAAGAGAGAGACCACACCGAAACTTACTAAAATGTCAGTCATTCATACACCGTATCTGAGCTCGACGTATGAAATCTGTTGCATGGGTACTTATGCTGTTACTTTCAGTGCTCACTAAATTCCGCATAAAATCTGTACCTCTCTCAAAGTGTTTAAGTCCCAAAGAAATAATATTATACAGTCTGACCATTCTCAGGTATTGTTCGTCAGAACTAACGATTGAATGAAGGGCACGACAATATTCATTTAGCTACTTCTGCAGGAAGAATTGGTACAAAGCCTCGTGGCTATTAACCAAGACTATCTTGCAAATCTTTTACTCCACGATTCCAAAAATGTAGTTCCTATATCTGCAATATCTGAGAGTCACAAAATTAATCACTTATCTCATATAAATAACCGGGTGTGACAATATGTAAGGATACAAACTGGAATTATCACACAGGATCAATCGTGGCGAAAACTAGTGGCAGACTTCGATTCATTCGTATGGTACTGGGAAAATGCAGTGAGTCAGGAAAGAAGATTTCTTACGAAACACTCGTGCGACATATCCTACCAGATTGCTCAGATGTGCACGTCCCATACCAAAGAGAACTATCAACGGATATTGAACCTATACAGTGAAGGACAGCACGAATTGTGACAGATTTGCCTGAATGATGGCAGTGTATCAGCGAGACGCTTGAAGAAACTGAACTGGCAGACACTCGAAGATGGGCTCCGACAGATCTCTCAAGGTTTGTCGGAGCGATTGATTTATGACGTGGTTTGAGATGCACACTCCAGTCGTTGGATACATTTCATGCACAGTATTTTTGGTTACATTTCATGCACACGATTTTGGCTTCCAACCATGACTGCCTGGACTCCAAACAGGTAAGGAGTACACATTATAACACGGCTCGCGATGTCTGCAGAAGACTATGCTGGCCGTCAAACTATTGTGCATAAAAATAGCAACTCAGCGGTACATCAGAGAGCAAACATTAATAGACGTCGTCTGCTATCCGCTACGCTTAACTATATTCCAAGAAACTGTATGAAGTGAGGAATCTAAGAATATACTACAACCTCATAATCAACGCTCCCGAAGGGATGGAGAAGGCGCACAGAGGCATTTAAGCTATCATTCTTCTTTCAGTCCATACCCGAATGGAACGGTATGAAACCTTAATATACAGATATAGATGATCGTTAGAGTTGTCACCTGTCCCGTCTCAAAACTTTGTGAAACCCGTATTTGATTTGAGTGCCTTTGAAGTTCAAACTAGTTCCACGATTTTTTTTCTCTTTGTAGGCTCAGAAGAACCTCGTGATGTCGCACTGAGTCTGCTGGGTTATTTACCTCGTCTTCCACCGCGTACTTCCGTAGGTCTTCCCTTCCAATTTCCAACGTTGTTACTCGTATTGTTTGCAACTGACTCTAAGTAAATTGTGAAGTTGTCAGAGCTCATAGAAGACATTAGTGTTAAGATTTCAGATTCTGATTAAAATTCAGTCAGCACAACTACTACGAAGAAAGTTAAACGAGTAATTTTCATGTTTTGAATTTGCAGCTTTTGTATTTTTTCGGTGTTTGCAGTTAAAATTATTGGATATAGGTTTCGTCTTTTATGAAAAAACATCGCTTTTTCTTGCCAGCCAAACATGTTTCAGCACTTTTGTGCCGTCATCAGTGGGTTTCGTTTATTGAAAACTGTAAAACGTGAACGTATTGTAAGCGGTAACTGATCTAACAAAGTGATGGCTAGAGGTAGTTTTTCTTCATATTTGTTCTTACCGTGATTTTACATTACATGGTTTTGCGGAACCGTCTGCATGGTGTCCTGCACTGATAGCTTCTCACCTGCAAACCAAACGATGTAAGTGTGAAATATGTCAGCGAGTTAACACATCCCTTGATTTTTAAAAAAACATGATTTTGGTATGGCAAAATGTTTTGTGTGTATATTTGTTATTTATCACTCACGTTTTGTTGTGACTAATCGTTCTCGCTTTATGCTCAGAGAGCTGCACACACGTAATGACGTACTTCGTGTAATTTCGATTTTACAAACGCCTTTTCACTTCGCTAAACGTGGTGAGCACTATGTTTTTGTGTGTCCTAACCCCTTCGGTGTTCATTTGTTCCCGAGAGGACACCGACTATTAAATGGGATCCAATATTCCACCACCCAGCAGCGCTGATCGAAGACTCTGCAGCCTATACGGCCACAGAACCATCTGAGCCTCTGATTCAGACCCACCACTCAGTTCTGTACCAGAGGTCTGCAATCGGTCCTTTGACTATGCTGCAAATGGTGAGCTCTGCTTTTATCTTGCAAGCAAAACTGGCAGACTTTACCACTTCCGATAGCCGCTCGAACCAGATAGAATCTCTTCCGATCCAAAGTGACACACATCATTAGTACCAACGTGAGCCACCACCTGCAGTTGGCAGCATCCTGTGCTCTTCATGGCATCCGTAACAGTCCGTTCCTCGTCTGGAATGACTCCACGAGGTATGCACATTGAGTGGCCACTGGCTTCATTCCCCTTCTTGGCAGCCACGTCCATAATGGAACCCTCAACGAGCCTAACATTGGAGCTCCCAACTGCCAATAATTTCACCACCTGTGACTACCAGGATCTTGCAGACTGAAACAGGACAAGCGAATGCATCTGGCTGAGGGACAGTGTCAGCTGGAGACAGACTAATCGGGGAGGGCTCACGTTCAGCCCCCCACCCCCCCCCCTACGACATCTTTCACAGCCTGCCACACCCCAAGATGACCTCCTACTCGATGACGGGTGAGGGGTCAACCTCAATGTGAGTAATAACTGGGCTGCTCACCAGTGTGGACTGATTTGCGGACTCTTGGGTCATACTGGACGTCCTTGGGATCCCCACGACCGACCCACAACAGTGATGTCCGTTCTTTGCTGCCTAAATCCGTGTAACCGAAGCCAACACAGCCTGGAGCTGAGAGTCAAGTGTCACCAACTCGACTCCCATCTGCACACGGCAATCACAGTCCCTATCCACAGTAAAGTCCTTGGAAAACTACACTACACAGACAAAGGACTATCGACATATGCTGCAGAACTCTAGAAACTGACGAAAACACAAGAATTGCGTCTAATAAATTAGATTAACACGCAAAGATTCAGGAATGAAACTATGGAAGCACTCAGGTGGGAGTAAATAATTCGCCCCTGGTTAGGAACTCTCAAACTGTCATAAAATCTGTTTGCTTTCCAGCAGGAGCGAAAACGAGAACTGTGTCTATTAAATATTAAATTAACAGGCAGAAATTCAAAAACTAAACTACCAAAGCACACAGACGAAACTATGTAATTAGGTCCTTGTTAAGAACTCGTAAAAGTCACAAAATCTATTAGTTCCCTGTCTTAGTGCGCGGCTGTTGCCTGAGTTCCAAAGTCTCTAAAAGGCTTTGTGACTGAACTTGCTTCTAAAAACTGTTTCTTTTTAATTGCAACAGATGCCTCCAATAAAGGTAATCGTAAAATGCTTCCCCTCTGTGTAAGATATTTCACAGCCACAATTGGTGTACAAAACAAGTTGCTGGACTTCCTGCCTGTAGACAAGATTACTGCCTATAATGCAGACAACACTTATGTCAATTATAGTAAGCACAATCCTGGTTCTAAGCTGCTTCGTGATACACATTGTAGAATTTTGAAGTCAAATTGCTCAGCCCATATTGACCCCTGCACCCGATTGTCTTGATATAGAAAATGTTTTCGTGAAAATACATTTTTCCATGTCTGAGAAGCACTATGAAGACCTGAAGACATTCTGAGTTTGTAGATGTTGAATGGATGGAGATATTGAGACACGTTAAAACTCGCTGGCTTTCTTTGGAATGTGCAGCAAAAGGATTAATCCACAACTACACTACCATCAAAACCCACTTCAAATTCTGCCAGGAAGTTCCACTTCAAATTACTGGCAGAGGGACTATTCGAAAGTTCTGAAGAAGTATTTTGATCCAGAAGATGAACTTAAGACTATATTGCTAGAAACCCATTTACTAGTCTTCAGCAGTGTAGCTATGTGTTTTGTTCAATGCATTAAGAGATTATGACGAAATGTGCTTACTGAAAAGAAAAGTGGAACAAAGGAAAGAAGATCATTTCTTCGGAATTGCAGTTAAGAATGCCACGGAAGCTGTGTCTTTTTCAGAAAGTACCAAACTGGAGGGAATTTTTATGCAGTTCTATGAAGACGCCTTAAACTACCTTCAAAAACGTACAATTTCTCATAGGAGAATGTTGCAGCAAAGCTAAAATTTTTTACATGAAACAGAAGCGTAGAGCTTTCTTCCCTGGAAGCTGCAGTGAACTCATTCCAAATAACTTAAGTAATTGATATGGAGGAACTGTATGGAGAGTTTTGTCATATTGCAAACATACCAGCCAGTATTTTCGAGAGTACAGAAATTACCTCAAACAATTGGTTGTCAGTGTTTACTAGTCATGAAGGACAACAGGAATTAATAGGATTAGAAAAATGCCTATCTTTATGTAATGAACTTTCCTGTGTCAAATGCATTTATTGAACGCCTTTCATACTTAATGTCTAACAATGGTCAGACAGTAGCAATAGGTGTTTAACAGATCTGATTAAAAGCTGTTAAATAGCATAAACACGAACACGTTTTGTAGAGACTTCCATTGCAGTATAAAACTAAACAGTACAATTTTAAACTCAGTCAGCTCAAATGTGAAATACAGGTGGACAAAACAAGTAACTCTATTAATGTTTTTTCGCATGTCTTCTCATACCTGGTTCATTGTACGTTAAGAGGGCGTCAGTTAGTTTCTCTTACGAATTTCGTTAATTATCTCATTCTGATAGTGAATCTATTTATAATGCGATTGAAATTGGTACGTAACGTTTGATTTCCAAACTGTTTACAAAAGAGAATGTTTACAAAACAGTCGTACTACTCAGACGACACAAACTGAGAGCAGCTGTGTCACGCCGTGTACTTACTCCGCCTTGGTAGTGATGTCCACTAGAGGGCAGCAGCGAAAGGCAGTCTCTTGGTCTGGTACCCGCCACTGTTATGCACACCTCTGCCATCTGGCGGCCGTCTCGACAACATTCTCGCCGTACACAGGCGCGACACCCGGATAGTGGTTACATGTGCGGTAGAGGTGAGCGGGAAGACGTTCGCGGCAGCTTAGTGGCGTTGTGTTGTCCGTCTCCTTCGAGGCTCAACTGAGTATTGATCCTTCAGAGATTCGACTGCACTGCGCCATCAAATATGTTACCTTGCATCGGAGTAGCTCGCTTCAGGAATAGTTACATTCCCTTCGAACGAAAGTGACAACTTCTCTTTTAGTTCACCATAGCGAAAGCCCATCCTCGATCCTTTGACTACTCTGTTCCGAGACTAGCTTAGCACAATTGCTCCTCTATCAAGAAATTATCTTGCTGTCCCCATCGTCCTTCCAAGCACACAGTATTAGCCCCAGAGCAAGTTCTCACTGCGATTTCCTTAAGAAACGTTTTTGTCACGTTTATTCGTAGTTAAACAAACAACTAACACGGCGTCGCCACATCACGCTCCTGTTGTCACACGTCGTGTCTTGTGGAACAAAAATGTCGGTGTTTGCCACCATAGCATTAACATACGACGGCCCCCATCAGAGCCCTATTTTCATTATTATTAATACTAACCCTAAGCGGATTGATCTTTTTAGTTTGTGACACAAAATATGCAAGAATTCCAAAAAAATTCGCCTGAAAAGCTAATGCGCGTACCAACTGACAGCTAATACAAAGTGAAATGTAGAAAAACGAAAAGGAACAAAGTCGTAAGCTTTCTTTACTCAGTACCTGACAAACTTGGCGTTTGAAGACCAGTTCGCAAGCTCTCAACAGACCTTGCACTTTAAATTAATATTGCTCGTCATACATTTTCGTTTCTTTGAAAGCGCTAACCTTATGTCTCGAGCCTCATAGTTGATCTTTCAGAAAACATACTTCAGACGGTTTTAAATTAGACGGGCTGCGAAGACCGAGAACAATTTTATTCAAGGATTTAGTTGCGAAAAACATCGTTCCCATATCCTCGCCAGTTAGTTCATTCCAAGAATTCTTTGAGCAAGAAATTGTTGTAGAGGAAAATAGCATAGAACTTGACCATATTTGTCACACGATGCTACACTGTCTATCATCGACGAGTTACAACTGAATCCACGAATCACAGTTCCTCATCTAACTAGTGTATGTCCTGTACAGTAAATATGGAAGTAATAAAGAAGTAATAAGTTAAAAAGTCACGCTTTGTGTTGATCTTTCACAGGATGAATAGTGAAAATGTAGTAGGGGATAAACTCTTCTTCTTTCATTATTTTGTTGGGTAGCCAGCTAGGAAAAGCTTCGCAAGGATTTGAAATTATTTGTAAAATTTGCTGGAAGTCGCAAAGTGCTCTCATTCTCAAATACCGGAAAAAATAGTCTGGATAATTTGCCTGCTGTGAGTTACGCTGTCTCAGGAAACATACACAGTTTCTAACTATAATACTTGTCTCACTGCGTTGAAACTTTTAACATAAGATTATACCTCTTATGGAGGCATTTTAAATTTTTAAAATTAGAGCAATAATTACATGTAATACTGCATATCAAATTTTTGTTGTCCATGGAAAGCGTTAGAAAGGCTTCTGGAAAGTGAGACAATACACTATGAACCACGTTTACCGCTTAGTGATATAGATAATAGCAGATAATGAGCTTTAGTATAGGTGCTGAATAAATGTATTGTACGTTGAGTGTGAGTTGGGAGCCCAGTGGTGACTCTGGCCTGTTTCCTAGTCCCTGCTGATGTTGATGTACTTGCCTAATGCGGTGTCGAGGGCGTATCCATAGTGTGACAGGGCAAAGATGTGAAGGCTTGGTTGGGTGTTAATCGTGGCTGTAAGGGTAAAGCAATTACGATAGGATACGCCATCCACCAGCAGTGCACCTTGTCAAAAGGTACTAAGATACTTCGGAAAGTAAGTTCATCTACATCTACATCTACATGATTACTCTGCAATTCACATTTAAGTGCTTGGCAGAGGGTTCATCGAGCCACAATCATAGTATCTCCCTACCATTCCACTCCCGAACAGCGCGTAGGAAAAACGAACACCTAAACCTTTCTGTTCGAGCTCTGATTTCTCTTATTTTATTTTGATGATCATTCCTACCTATGTAGGCTGGGATCAACAAAATATTTTCGCATTCGGAAGAGAAAGTTGGTGACTGAAATTTCGTAAATAGATCTCGCCGCGACGAAAAACGTCTTTGCTTTAATGACTTCCATCCCAACTCGCGTATCATATCTGCCACACTCTCTCCCCTATTACGCGATAATACAAAACGAGCTGCCCTTTTTTGCACCCTTTCGATGTCCTCGGTCAATCCCACCTGGTAAGGATCCCACACCGCGCAGCAATATTCTAACAGAGGACGAACGAGTCTAGTGTAAGCCGTCTCTTTAGTGGACTTGTTGCATCTTCTAAGTGTCCTGCCAATGAAACGCAACCTTTGGCTCGCCTTCCCCATAGTGTTATCTATGAGGTCTTTCCAACTGAAGTTGTTCGTAATTTTTACACCCAGGTACTTAGTTGAATTGACAGCCTTGAGAATTGTACTATTTATCGAGTAATCGAATTCCAACGGATTTCTTTTGGAACTCATGTGGATCACCTCACACTTGTCGTTATTTAGCGTCAACTGCCACCTGCCACACCATACAGCAATCTTTTCTAAATCGCTTTGCAACTGATACTGGTCTTCGGATGACCTTACTAGACGATAAATTACAGCATCATCTGCGAACAACCTAAGAGAACCGCTAAGATTGTCACCCAGGTCATTTATATAGATCAGGAACTTGATATTATGTCAGGTGAGCTAAGTTTTAATACTACACTTCAGGTGGGCACAGATCCGTGACAGAATGCTAAACCCTGCTGTGATAACTTTCTTGACTAGAGTAGCAAGCGGAATTTTCCAGCAGAATAACGTGAGAACCACACATTCACACCAGGAACGGCGTAGGGGATATAAATGGACTCTCACACGTTGAATAATACTGTCAAAACGTCAAATATTGACCGCCCGAGGGCGCGTATTGACGTAATGTTAATATTACAAACATTAATGAGCAATATTGATGGACCTCAAAATATTCTCACTATTGTCAATACAAAGAGAACTAGAGAGGTCAACTATTGACAGTTTGATAATATCCTCCATTCAGAAGCTGACAGAGCTCGATGAACCAGCCATACGGAGTTAGCGCGCACTGCCTATGCTTTCAATTCGCCTTTGTGCATATCACACCTCAGATTCAATTTTTCAGCTACCGGTACTCTTTTAACACAAAACAATTTAAACGCACCTATGTGAGGGTAATCGTTTTTGTACAGGTGCCATTACACACATCAAAATATGTTTTGCATCACCCCGGTTCCCAGAACTCCTGAAGATAGACTTTGACTGTGGATATTTTATCACAAAGACAGTCCCTTTGCCTGTTCAAAGATGTCACTAAACCCACCCAAAGATGTAAACACCCATCCATGAGCAGTGTCTATTAGACGGAGGGCGTTCCTACAGCCGATCAGTTCCAGTCATTCCAATAGGAAGAAGGTACACGACTCGTGTTGTCTGTAGTTCAACCATGCCTGGATGGTCAATACCGCGTTTCGATTGCGTCCGCATTGCTACATTATGTGATCAAAAGTATTCGGACACCTGGCTGAAAATGACTACGGTAATTCTGGAATTCAGTATGGTGCTGGCCCACCCTTAGTCTTGATGACAGCTTCCACTCTCGCTGGCATACGTTCAGTCAGGTGCTGAAAGGTTTCTTGGGAGACAGTAGCCAATTCTTCACGGAGTGGTCCACTGAGGAGAGGCATCGATGTCGGTCGGTGAGGCCTGGCACAAAGTCGGAGTTCCAAAACATCCAAAAGGTGTTTATAGGATTCAGGTCAGAACTCTGTGCAGACCAGTCCATTACAGGGATGTTATTGTCGTGTAACCACTCCGCCACAGGTCGTGAACAGGTGTTCGATCCTGTTGAAAGATGCAATCGCCATCCCCGAATTGCTCTTCAAAAGTGGGAAGCAAGAAGGTGTTTAAATCATCAATGTAGGGCTGTGCTGTGATAGTGCCACGCAAAACGACAAGGGGTGCAAGACCCATCAATGAAAGACACGATCACACCATTACACCATCGCCTCCGAGTTCACTACACACGCTGGCAGATGACGTTTACCGGGTATTCGCCATACCCACACCCTGCCATCGGACCGCCACATTGTGTACCTTGACTCGTCACTCCACACAACGTTTTTCCACTGTTCAGTCGCCCAATGTTTACGCTCCTTGCACCAAGAGAGGCACCGCTTGCCTTTGACCGGCGTGATGTGTGGCTTATGAGCAGCCGCTCGACCACGAAATCCAAGTTTTCTCACCTCCCGCCTAACTGTCATAGTACTTGCAGTGGATTCTGATGCACTTTGAAATTCCTGTGTGATGATCTGGATTGATTGCCTATTACACATTACGACCCTCTTCAACTGTCGGCGGGCTCTGTCAGTCAACAGACGACGTCGGCCTGTACGCTTTGGTGCTGTATGTGTCCCTTCACGTTTCCATTTCACTATCACATCGGAAATAGTGGACCTGGGGATGTTTAGGAGAGTGGAACTCTCGATTACAGACGTACGACACAAGTGACACTAAATCACCTCACCTCGTTCGAAGTCCGTGAGTGCCGCGGAGCGCCCCACTCTGCTCTCTCACGATGTCTAATGACTACTGAAGTCACTGATATGGAGTACCTGGCAGTAGGCCGCAGCACAATGCACCAAATATGAAAAACGTATGTTTTTGGGAGTGTCCGCATACTTTTGATCACACTACTTTGTGACAGGAAGGGCTCTCAATAAGGGAAGTGTCCAGGCGCCTCGGAGTGAATCAAAGCGATGTTGTTCGGATATGGAGGAGATACAGAGAGACAGGAACTATCGATGACATGCCTCACTCCGGATGCCAAAGGGCTACTACTACTGCAGTGGATGACCGCTACCTACGGATTATGGCTCGGAGGAACCCTGACAGCAAGGCCACCATGTTAAATAAAGCTTTTCGTGCACCCACAGGACGTTGTGTTACGACTCAAACTGTGCGCTATAGGTTGCATGATGAGAAACTTCACTCCCGACGTCCATGGCGAGGTCCATCTTTGGAGCCACGACATCATGCAACGAGGTACAAATGGGCCCAACAACATGCCGAATGGACCGTTCAGGATTGGCAGCACGTTCTCTTCACGGATGAGTGTCGCATATGCCTCCAGCCAGAAAATCGTCGGAGACGTGTTTGGAGGCCAGCCAGTCAGGCTGAACGCCTTAGAAACACTATCCAGCGAGTGCGGCAAGGTGAAGGTTCCCTGCTGTATTGGGGTGGCAATATGTGGGGCCGACGTACGCCGCTGGTGGTCATGGAAGTCGCCGTAACGGCTGTACGATACTTGAATGCCGTCCTCCGACCGATAGTGCAACCATGTCGGCAGCATATTGGGTAGAGATTCGTCTTCGTGGGGAACAATGGCCGGCGTGTTCTCCAGACATGAACTCTATCGAACATGCCTGGGATAGATTGAAAAGGGCTGTTTATGGACGGACGACGTGACTCCCAACCACTCGCCGTTGAGGAGTGGTACAATCTGGACCAATAGTGCCTTGATGAACTTGTGGCTAGTATGCGACGACGAATACAGGTATGAACCAGTGCAAGAGGACGTGCTGCTTGGTATTAGAGGTACCGGTGTGTACAGCAATCTGGACCACCACCTCTGAAGGTCTCGCTGTATGGTGGTACAAAACGCAATGTGTGGTTTCCCCGAGCAATAAAAAGCGTGGAAATGATGTTTATGTTGATCTCTATTCCAATTATCTGTACAGGTTCCGGAACTCTCAGAAGCGAGGCGATGCAAAACTTTTTTTATGTGTGTAGTATAGGTTGGTGAATCACATGGCCGTTTCGAAAAAACGCTTCCACTTCGAAAAATAACTCATTTATCTGCAGTGACTAGTATGGGGTCTGAGAAATGCATGTTAATTTCACAAAATTATTATAAAACGTGAAAAAGATGATTTTCTTTCATTGCTCCAACATTTGCTTGCCAGGCAGATATAACTGCTTTCATTGCTTTACATAGAATTTTACTAATTGTGTTTGTTGACATTACAGAACAAAAGTTCGAGCATTCGAGCGACCTTGCCTGTCGCCGGAAATCTCGAGTTTGTTCCTACCTTTCATCGACTGCAATTACCTCTCTTTTTAATGTATTTTGTTTCTCTGTTTTATCTCCTGTGAACATTAATAACTTGTCGTACGATGCAGGGCTCGTCCGAAAATAATTTATCAGTTCTTTCGGGCGCATGGTCCTGACTTATCAGTAAATTAACCTGTGACCAGTCGCTCTTTTCTTTCCAACCATTCTCTAACCCTTTCTCCCTTTTTCGCTGCTTGCTGTTGCTTGCAAGCTATAGGTAATATAGCTGCAGCATACGCTCTCTTTTTAGCGTTCGATATCTCAATCTTAAAAAACCACGCTGTCACCTGACAATTTTTTTTTCAAAAGTCCAGAAACGCTTTACAAAATTTATTATTGCCGGGTGAGTATCATTACAAAGTAACAATATACATAATTTGAAAGAGTAAACTAGTACGTTTTTTCTCACTGCAGGAGTGACGTGTAGTTATATATATGGTCGCTGGGTGGTATCATAATCCAGATGTAGCTATCTGGAGATGAGAAGACCTTCTGCGTGCTAGAGATTGACAAAAGAAAGAGTTCAATGGACGTCCAACGAAAATATAGGATGGAGTACGGGAAACGCCATCTTTAGTTGCCATATAAAGGTTGTTGAAACTGGATGTTTGTGTGACAGAAAGAGAAATGGTCGGCCAGGTGTGAATGCAAATGACATTCCAGGAGTGGGAGAAGGTTACAGAAGGAGCTCGACAAAATCTCTACGCAGATCTTCATATGAGTTGGAAACAGGTGTGGCGAGTGTTTCGCGTAAAAAATTAAACGTGAAACCATACAGACTACAGTTAGTGCAAAAGTTATATGCTAAAGACAAAGACTAACGATTGGAGTTTTGCTGTGCATTTCAGGTTGGAGATAATGACTTTGTGAATTCGATAGTTTTTTTCGGACGAAGCAACATTTCGTACAAATTGTAGGATTTGGAGAACAGAAAATCAGCATAATATTGCTGAACACGAGTGAGATTCTCCGAAGATCACTGTTTTTCTGCCATGTCTCACGATAAACTTTATGGGATTTTCTTCATAGAAAAACAAACTGTTACTGGATGATGATTGTGTTTGGTGTGTGGGTCATTCAACGACGCGGTTATCAGACCCCGTACAAATTCCTAATCTTTTCACAGTCCAGTCTCGCCATTATCCCGAATAATGGTGAAACGATGAGGACAGCACAAACTCCCAGTCCCCGGGTGAAGAAAATCCCCAACTCGGCCAGGAATCGAACACGGGACCCCGGGATCCAGAGGCAGCAATACTAACTCTACACCACGAGCTGTGGACACTGTTGCCGGCCGGTGTGGCCGAACGGTTCTAGGCGCTTCAGTCTGGAACTGCGCGACCGCTACGGTCGCAGGTTCGAATGCTGCCTCGGGCATGGACGTGTGTGATGTCCATAGGTTAGATAGGTTTAAGTAGTTCTAAGTTCTAGGGGACTGATGACCTCAGATGTTTAGTCCCATAGTGCTCAGAGCCATTTGAACCACTTTGTGGACACTGTTACTGGAGAGACCATCTTTCAGACGTTGCAGAACCGGTTAATGCCGTTACTGCAAACATAATCAGAGAACTTTGTCCATCAGTTAGATGCTGCACCCTCACATTTTCACTGTGATGTTAGGGTACGTCTGAACACAGTGCTACCCAATCGTTAGACAGGTCGTGGTGCAGCAAAAGAACAGCGTGTGCTGAAATGCTCTCCTAGGTCTCTAGATATTTCTCCTTGTGACTTCTTTTTAAGGGGTTATGTAAAGGAAGTTGTATGCGCATCTCCTCTTCCAGGCATTTTTGTGGACTTGAAAAGAAGAATTGAACAAGCAACGGCCACAGTCTCGAAAGACATGTTGGCCCGTGAGCGGCAACAGTACGATTATCGCGTCGGCCTTTGTAGGATCACACACGGTTCCCACATGAAGTGTATGTGAAGTGAATGTTGTTGAAAAAAAAAGCTTACAAGTTTACTCTTTCAAATTATGTATTTTGTTACTTTGTAATGCTGCTCATTCGGCTACAACGAAGTTTTTAAAATATTCCTGGACTTTTGAAACACTCTGAATTATTAATGGTGTGAAGTCACTTCAATATATTGATGGTTTGACAAATGAGTATTGTCAATAAATGCTGAACGATTGCAGGCCCCCTTAAATATCCTTGACTGGCATGTCTGGTCTCTTGATTTGTCACCCAAAGAGAATGTTTACGATGTAATGGCATCCATACGGGCAATCACGATAGGATAGGCCGTATTCTGTCTTCGCAACATACCGAAACTTATTCTTATGCTATGTCTCCGTCAACTACAAAGTAACTTGGGCGCGCAACGACCGAAGAAATAAGGTTTCGAGTGTGAGGTTTCAGCGAGGCACCTTACTTGTCTCCAAGAGGTGAGCACTTTTCTAAAGCCGTTCTCTCACGGGACATGAAAACGCACATGGAAGAGGATCTGGTGACCTCACAGCATGGAATTCCACTTTTCACTACACTACAGAGCATGAAATAAAGAAAGTGCCATGTCCAATTTTTTGCCTCGTGGAGAGGAATGGGGCCAATGAGATATGATATCGTTGTAAGCCACAAGCATGACATAGCTGCCGCCACATTGTATGGAGTTAAACGTCACATTTGTAAGGTTTGTTTCTCATAGGGTACCTGGTGTGAACAGAAGCTGTTTTAAAGCATTAGTCAATTTAGGATCTCTCGAAAACGCGTCGTCTTAGCTACAGTTCTTTATAACAAGATGACAGGAAACTACGTACTGATAGGTAAAGGCGTCGCGTAGTCGATGTTTTTAGCGTTATAACTTGTGCACTACCGAAAGTATACTGTTTCGATGCTACGTTTGTATGATACGAAAGTATAGTGTTTCGATGCTGCATCAGACTGATCATCTATCAAAAGCGTGTCTTCTTGGTACAATTTGCACATTAATATATGACATTTGTAGATAAACACTGATCAGCCAGAACATTATGTTTACCTACCTAATATCCATGCCGTGGGGTTAGCCGAGCGGTCTTAGGCGCCTTGCCACGGTTCGTGCGGCTCCTCCCGTCGGAGGTTCGAGTCCTCCCTCGGGCATGGGTATTTGTGTTGTCCTTAGCGTAAGTTAGTTTAACTTAGATTAAGTAGTTTGTAAGCCTATGGATCGATGATCTCAGCAGTTTGGTCCCATAGGAACTTACCACAAATTTCCAAAATCTTTCCCAATATCCATTCTGTCCACCTTCAGCACGGATAACACCAGCGATGCGTAGTGGGATGGAAGCAATGAGGTCTTGGTACGTAGCTGGTGGGAGTTGGCACCACATCTGCACACGCAAGTCACCTAATTGCCATAAATTCCGGGGAAGGGGTCGATGAGCTCTGACGACACGTTCAGTCACATCCCAGAAGTGTTCGATCGGGGTAAGATGTGGCGAGTTGGGAGGGGGGGGGGGGGCGGGGGGGGCGGCAGCACTTCAATTGACACTCACTACTGTGTTCCTCGAACCACTTCATCGCACTCCTGGCCTTGTGCCAGGAGGCATTATCTTGCTGAAAAATGCCACTGCCGTCGGGAAAATGGTTGTCATGAAGAGGTGCGCCTGATTTTCAACCAGTGAACGGTATTCTTTGGCCGTCATGATCCTTGCACAAGCTCCGCTGGACGGATGATGTTCCCCAGAACATAATGGAGTCGCCGCCTGCTTGTCTACTTCCCGCAGTACAGGTGAAAAGGTGCTGTTCCCCTGGAAGCAGACAGATTCGCACCCTCCCATCGACGTTGTGAAGAAGGAATCGGGACTCATCAGACCATACAACTCTCTGCCACTGCGTCAACGTCCACTGCAGTGGTCACGTGCCAATTTCAGTAGTAGTTGCCGATGTCACAGTGTTAACTTATTATTGACATGCACACGCATGGGTCGTCTGCTGCTGAGGCCTATCGTTAGGAGTCTTCAGAGCACTGTGGGTACAGACGCACTTGTACTCTGTCTGGCATTGATGTCTGATGTTATGTCTACCACAGTTGGCTGCCTGTCCTGTTTTACCAGCCTGCCCAGCCTACGACGTCCGACATCCGTAACGAGATGTGGCCGCCCAACACCACGACATTTAGACGTGGTTTCGCCTTGGTTTCGTCACGTGTTGAAGACACTTACCAAAATACTCTTCGAACAGCCGACAAGTCAGCAGTGTCCGAAATGCTCGTGCCGGGTCTCCGGGTCATCACAATTTGCCCTCGGTCAAACTCAGTTAGACCACGCGCCTTCCCCATTCTACACACGAACAACACGCTCACTCATACTACATGCACCGCGCGTGCGTCTGACTTGCAGTCATTCCTTGCCATGTTACACTGCTATCACCGAGACGGGTTTATATCGATAGTAGGTCGGTGATCATAATATTCTGGCTGATCAGTGTCGTCTTAAGTTAGGATATACTACATATGGAAGGCTGGCAGTTCTGTTGAAGCTGTAGCGCAGTTGATAGCGTCGCGAGATCGTGAGTTCTGCCGAGAAAGGTAACAAGTGCGCGTTCCCCTTCTCCTAAGTTTCCTTACCTTTTGTTTTCTAAAAAATTCTGAGTTTTCTTTTTCATATAACAGAAGTATTATTTCTAAAGTCGATCTTACTTTTATAGATAACGCATTTACTGCAGCTCTTGTTACAAAGGGCAACGAGTGGTAAGTTTCCCCAGTGGCTAGAAAGCTTAATGTGACTGCCAGTTTATGTCAGAAAATAAACACAAGTTCCACAATGAAAGTTTGTGCTATTATGAAACTTTCTGTTAATACATGTGCCTATCACCTGGTTTTGCGGGTTGCCTCATGTTTGTATTTTGCCAGTAAATATCTTTTTTAGTAATAGTGAGCAGCTTCGACAAAATCTGCTCTCTCATTCGAATTAAATTCCATAACGTATCACGTCCTTGAAATATTCAGTTCCGTTTAAAACCGAAGATTCAGTTTAAAACCGAAAATTGGATCGAAATTCACCTGAGTTAACGAATAACTGCTGCTAGAAGTACGTATCTCAAATCGTTCTACAGCATTACATAGCGTACTTCTGCCAGAAATTCGTTGTTTAAGCCATCGATGAGTCCAGAATCTTCTTTGCGATTTTCTCCGCTATTCTTGGGCAATCACTTATGCAGGGTGGTCCACTGATCGTGACCGAGGCAAATATCTCACGAAATAAGCGTCAAACGAAAAAACTACAAAGAACGAAACTCGTCTAGCTTGAAGGGGGAAACGAGATAGCGCTATGGTTGACCCGCTAGGCGCCGCCATAGGTCAAGCGGATATCAACTGCGTTTTTTAAAAATAGGTACCCTAATTTTTATTGCATATTCGTGTAGTACGTAAAGAAACATGAATGTTTTAGTTGGACCACTTTTTTCGCTTTGTGATAGATGGCGCTGTAATAGTCACAAACATATAAGTACGTGGTATCACGTAACATTCCGCCAGTACGAACTGTATTTGCTTCGTGATACATTACCCGTGTTAAAATGGACAGTTTACCAATCGCGCAAAAGGTCGATATCGTGTTGATGTATGGCTATTGTGATCAAAATGCCCAACGGGCATGTGCTGTGTATGCTGCTCGGTATCCTGGACGACATCATACAAGTGTCCGGACCGTTCGCCGGATAGTTACGTTGTTTAAGGAAACAGGAAGTGTGCAGCCACATGTGTAACGTCAACCACGACCTGCAACAAATGATGATGACCAAGTAGGTGTTTTAGCTGCTGTCGTGGCTAATCCACACATCAGTAGCAAACAAATCGTGCGAGAATCGGGAATCTCAAAAACGTCAGCGTTGAGAATGCTACATCAACATCGATTGCACTCGTACCATATTTCTATGCACCAGGAATTGCATAGCGACGACTTTGAACGTCGTGTACAGTTCTGCCACTGGGCACAATAGAAACTACGGCCCGATGACAGATTTTTTGCACGCGTTCTGTTTAGTGACGAAGCGTCATTCAGCAACAACGGTAACGTAAACCGGCATAATATGTACTATTGGGCAACGGAAAATACACGATGGCTGCGACAAGTGGAACATCAGCGACTTTGGCGGGTTAATGTATGGTGCGGCATTATGGGAGGAAGGATAATTGGCCCCCATTTTATCGATGGCAATCTAAATGGTGCAATGTATGCTGATTTCCTACGTAATGTTTTACCGATATTACTACAAGGTATTTCACTGCATGACAGTATGGCGATGTACTTCCGACATTATGGATGTACGGCACATAGCTCGCGTGCCGTTGAAGCGGTACTGAATAGCATATTTCATGACAGGTGGATTGGTCGCCAGATCTGAATTCACCGGATTTCTTTGCGTGGGGAACGTTGAAGTATATTTGCTATCGTGATCCACCGACAACGCCTGACAACATGTGTCACCGCATTGTCAATGCAAGTGCGAACATTACGGAAGGCGAACTACTCGCTGTTCAGAGGAATGTCGTTACACGTATTGCAAAATGCATTGAGGCTGACGGACATCATTTTGAGCATTTATGCATTAATGTTGTATTTACAGGTAATCACGCTGTAACAGCATGTGTTCTCAGAAATAATAATTTCACAAAGGTACATGTATCACATTGGAACAACTGAAATAAAATGTTCAAACGTACCTACGTTCTGTATTTTAATTTAAAAAACCTACCTGTTACCAACTGTTCGTCTAAAATTGTGAGCCGTATGTTTGTGACTGTTACAGCGCCATCTATCACAAAGCGAAAAAGTGGTCCAACTAAAAACATTCGTATTTATTTACGTACAACACGAATATGTAATAAAAATGGGGGTTCCTGTTAAAAAAAAAACATAATTGATATCCGTTTGACATATGGCAGCGCCATCTAGCGGGCCAACCATAGCGCCATCTCGTTTCCCCGTTCAAGCTAGACAAGTTTCGTTCTTTGTAGTTTCTTCGTTTGACGCTTATTTCGTGAGATATTTGGCCCGGTCACGATCAATGGACCATCCTGTAGAGTTAACGCATTTTTCTTACTCGCGTCCATTTTCGTAAAGAAACTGTGCGGTTTGCGAGCCGAAGCCGGCAACGGCCACTTGTGCCGACGACGCTGCCTCTCGTGTGATGGGACGTCCCGTTCGCGTCCGTGTCGACATTAGCTGCCTCGTCCCGTGTGAGCAAAGCTTTACGAGCAGCTAGGCAAGGCCCGCTCGCCGCGTGTGCCAGGCCGGATGCGGAATGTCCGGCTGGTGGCGAGAGCGTGGAGCTTGGAGCGTGCGGACGTGGCCGCCTACGGGCACGGCAATCGCGGCTACCTTTTAATCTGACAGCCGCGCTTCCGCCGCCTTCCGGAAGCACTCGCCGATAGCGCGCTCTGGGAGCGGCCGCTCAAACGGCTCCCACCAATCTGCAACTCCAGCCGACGCGCGTGGCCGCGATAAACTCCTGCACCGCCGTCTCATTCCTGCGAATTACTGTCCCTCTGCAACGTAATTCGACAAAATTATCCCTAGTACATCTCTGCGACGCGGTGCAACATCCCGTCTTAGCCACTACTGCAGTAGAGAGACTCGTCAAATTTTATTTTATTCATTTATTATTTATTTATTTATTTTATTTTTTTGCTACCAGCCCCTTTTCTTTTTTAGTTTACCATTTAACACAATGCAACGCGTTTCAAGCATGTTTTGCTCATCATGAGGCGCTTATGCATACAGATACACACTGCTTGACAACTGCTAAAGAACAACAGATACTTGCTGAGGAACAATGGCCAATTCCTACTGAACAACAAACAATTGCTACGGAACACCCGACCAGCGACAGACATTAAAAGGAAATGTAGAGGGCTGAAACTGTTAACTGCAGTGAAGTTTGTGCACGAATGCTCCACATGCGTTCAACAGTTTATGTAGTACGGTGCTTGACGAAGGTTCTTGTGGGACCAATTCAGCGTGCTGTGGAAACATGTCTGCAAAATTTCATTTGGGCGCTTATGAGCGTGGACGAGTAGTTGGACGGCATGAATCTGGTCAAAGGGTCACTAATGTGGCCACAGTAATGGGTGTGACCGAAAGTGTCTTCTCGCTATTAAAACGCCGCAGAATGTGGAAATGATATACGAAAGCATGCCGGTAGTCGTTGATGGACCACTGCATAGCGAAAGAGTCGATACGTAGCCCTACTGGCGAAAAGCAACAGGCATCTCACCCCTAGACAAATGGCTGCAGACCTTGTAATCGCTACAGGTAAAGGTGTCTCTGAGAGAACCTTTCCGAGGCTATTAAATCAGGCTCGTTTATAAGCTCGGAAGCCTATTAAATACATCCCATTTCAAATACGTCAACGGCGAGAAAGAGTTCGATGGTGCGGGGAGCATGATTTTTGGGGTCAGCGACAGTGGTCCACAGTGATGTTTTCCGACGAATCCCGCTTCACTGTGGCAGGCGATTCCGGCCACCAAATAGTGTGGAGAGAGAGCGAAACACCACAGAATGTTCATGAATGTCATCGGCGTGGCCTGGGCGTTATGGCTGCGGACACGCATTAAGCACAGTGGCCGAACACCGCTGCATATATCTACGCTAGGTACCGTTACAGAACAGCGGTATTGCAGGGCGATTATTCTGAATCAAACCCGACTGTGTAAAGGTGTGGTAGGCTCCGACTTTCTATTTACTGGCGACAATGCCAGACCACGCTGGATCGCAGAGGTCTCGCACAGACTGGAAAGTGAAGAAATCGAAACTAAACCCTACAGCGTATGCCTGGGATGCTCTTCACAGAACAGCAACAGACACACTCTTTCCAAATCGTGAAAGAAATGAAAGAACTGAAAACCGCCTTTAAAGACTAGTGGCACAATATCACCGAAAGACTCCTCAACAGTTTGGTAGCCATCACGAATGACAAATGCAAAATACGCGTTAGTGCCCGAGGAGGGCAGAATCCCTACCAAGAATCTGATATCCATCTTTACGCTGTCAGACCTGTGTCAAACATGAACGTTATCTACGTCTGATAGCCTGATAGCCCATGTGATGAAATCTGCACCACTTTCCGTTATATATATATTACTGAACCTCTGGTTCATGTCGCCTATCATTGCCTATGATTATTCCTCTCCAGCGAAGTCTCTGTTTCTTAGTAATCGTCAAGCAGCCTAACTTACTTAAGAGTGTCTTAATCTAAATTAATATATAATGTTGTTTTGTTCCCTGCTCTGCTGTCAAGTGGCTGTTGCGGTATTTGATGGGAGGGGGACGGGGCCGGGCAGTAAATGGCCACCAATTCTGCAACTGATATCCAGTGGTGTCTTGTGAAGGCGTGCAGCTGTGCATCGATGATTATTGTAGCTGCTACCACTGCCTGTGTGAGTTGCAAATATTTATGCATCAGACTGAAATTTTCACTTTGCAGCACTCTGCGTATAAATCTTCCTAGCACATTGAAATTGTGTGGCGAATTGAGGCTCGAACACGGGACCTTTTCCTTTAGTAGTGGGCAAGTGGTCTACCGACTGAGCTATGGAAGCACGACTCACAGTCCGTCCTCACAGCTTTATTTCCCACCGTACTTCACCTCATACCTTCCAAACTTCATGGAAGGTGAGGAGGAGATGAACAAAGAAAGGGAGAAGGGGAAATTGACAGGGAAAGCTAAGAGGAGGAGATTGACAGAGGAGAGGAGATGAGCAGTGAGAGTAGGTGGAGATGGACAGAGATGGGGTGTCGGATGAGATGGGCAGAGGAAGGTAGGAGGAGGAGATGGACTAGTAGGAGGTTGGAATAAATACACTTAAGACAAAAAAATACACACCACGAAGGCATTGTCGGAATGGCACAGCAATTGGTAGATGTGATACACCGGTACAAACAAACAAATTGTTACAATTTCAGAAATAATGGATGAATTATTCAAGAGAAACAGCTTCACAGATTGATCAAGTCAATAACGTGTCCATCAGCGGCCCTTGTGCAAACAGTTACTCGGCTTGGCGTTGATAACCGCAGTTATTGGATGTTCTCCTGAGGGATGTCGTGCCAAATTCTATCCCTGCTGATGAGCGAAAGATACTTCCTTTGCAAGTGTGTTGCAGCCGTGATCCTGGCTTCGATTCTGGGTTGGGGGCGAGAGGGGGATAGAGGCGGTAGGACGATCACAATTTGTTGCATTACCTCCCCCCCCCCCCCTCATACAGCCACCAACACCCTCCTACACTCAACCACCCACCCACTCACCCACCCACACACACACACACACACATACAGTTTGCCAACATCCCTCCCCTTTTAAGGCACCACAGATACCTACAACAATAATAATAGCGTCGATTCAACATAACCTCCAAGAAATTGCAGAATGGTTCAAATGGCTCTAAGCACTATGGGACTTAACATCTGGTGTCATCAGTCCCCTAGACTTAGAACTACATAAACCTAACTAACCTAAGGACATCACACACATCCATGCCCGAGGCAGGATTCGAACCTGCGACCGTAGCAGCAGCGCGGTTCCAGACGGAAGCGCCTAGAACCGCTCGGCCACAGCGGCCGGCCAAGAAATTGTAAATTAGAAAAATACCGCACCTGCAAAACCTTCGTCCGAAAATTTGAGAAGGGCTCATCATCTTCATCATCGGATGCCTACTGTTTTAGCAGCTCCCTTGCGTCTCCGTTCCACGCGATCCGTTGCTTCCTTCTTAGTGATGCTGTATGCGCCATCGTCCACCGCATCATCCATGATCTGAAATCTCTTCCTCATTCGCCTCCTCTTTCCTTCCACATACCATCCTAATAATGATTTTATTAATCACTCCTACATTATTAATGTACGTCCTACAGTTACTTTCCTTCTTTTTATTGCGTTCAGCAATTTGGTCTCCTATTTTTCTCAGTACCTCTTCATTTTTCCTCTACCCATCCAACTTATTCTTTCCATCCCTCGCAATGTCCACATTTCAAAAGCCTCCATCATTGCACTGTTTTTCTTGCTCAGCATCCATGTTTCAGCGTCATACAGGAGGACACTCATGCAAAACCTTTTTACTAGCCTTTTACTTAAATCTTTGTTTTAATTTCTATGCTGCTCTTCCAGTCCGTTTGTGTCCTGCTTCCGAGGTATTTAAAGCTTAGCACATGTACTAACACTTTCAGCATTGTCTTTACCTTCTCATTTACTCCCAGTGCCACTACTTTTGTTTTCTTTGGTTTATTTTCATTCCATAAATCTTTCCTTTAGCTTAAATGGTATCCACTATATCCTGTAATCCTTTTTGGCCTGTTGCTGGGAGGACCATGTCGTCTGCGAACCTCAGACGCAATAGTCTTCTTCCTCCAACTTTTACCCCCTTGTCACCTGGTGGATAGCGGTCAATCATATTTTGCAAGTATAGACTGAAAAGAGCATGAGAGAGGCAGCAGCCTTGTCTTACTTCTTTTCCTAGTTCTATCAAGTTCGTACTTTCTCCTTTCACTTTCACTGATGCTTTTTAAGTTTAATGAGATTATAAGTCCTTTGGTTTTCCAGTCTACTCTCTATTCCATCATTATGGTTGCAAGCTAATCCTAAGCCACACTATCAAAAGCCTTTCCCAGGCCTTCTCCTTTTAATAAATCTCTCCCAGAATTCGCAAGAGTCCTATATTCAGTCTAAAACCAAACCTGTTCTTCAGCCAAATTCTCTACCATTGCCTTTTCCAGTCTTTTGTTAATGGTTCTTTACATAAATTCCGCTGGGTATGAAATGAGGCTATTTGTCCTGCGCTCACTGCATTTCTTGGTTCCTTGTTTCTCTGGTGTTACTGTTGTCAAAAAGACATCTGGTCATTCACCACTGTCAAATATTTTGTTATGTAATCTATATTTCTCTTATACCTTCTTGGTTCAGACATTCTGTTATTTCACCTGGTATTTTACCTGTACCTATTGCTTTCCGATTTTTCATTGCAGCTATAACACTCATTACCTCTTCCGTTACGATTGTTGGTCCCTCCTCGTCATTATTTACTATCCAGAGTTGTTGGTTTGTGAACTGTGTCATATCGCTCTTTTAAGTAGTCTTCGAATTTCTGTAGGATATCCTCACGATTTATGTACACAACATGTTGTTCTTTACTGAGAATTTTTGTAGCACTTCCTCGTCTGGTTTGATACCATGTTGTAATCTTTGCTCTGTTGTACAGTAAATTATACCTTCCCTTCCTCTCCAGTTCTTCAAATCTTTACTCTGTTGTACAGTAAATTATATCTTCCCTTCCTCTCCAGTTCTTCAAATGAGTCACACTCCTGTTTCAGTCACTTTTTCCTGGAATGCTCTATTTTTTTACGCACTTAGTTATTCAACATTCTCACATTTTTCTTGCATCTTCATTTTTTTTTATTTTTTGAATTTTCTTCTCTCCTCCATCTTCGAAATCATTTACTGTTGTAACCGACAGTTTTTTTGCCCTTTTCCCGTTCATATATCCTATATTTATCTGCCCTGCTTTTATGATTCCTTATTTGAACATATTCCAAAACTCGTTAATACTGTGATCAGCCAGAATATTATGACCACCGACCTGCTATCGACATTAACCCGTCCAGATGATAGTAGCATCACCTGGTTAGTAATGATTACTAGTCAGACACACGCACGGTGAATGTAGTATCAATGAGCGTGCACTCGGTGTGCACAACGGGAAAGGCGCGCGGTCTGTTTGATCGAGGATATATTGTGATGGCCCAGAGGCTCGGCACGAGCATTCCGGAAACTGCTGACTTGTCGGGTGTTCAAGGAGTGCTGTGGTGAGTGTCTTCAACACGTGGCGAAACCAAGGTGAAACCACGTCCAGTTTCGTGAGGTTGGGTAGCTACCCCTCATTACAGATGTCGAACATCATAGGCTGGGCAGACTGGTAAAACAGGATAGGCGGCGAACTGTGGTGGAACTAACATCAGACGTTAATGCTGGGCAGAGTACAAGTGTGTCTGAACACTCAGTGCACCGAACACTCCTAGCAATGGGCCTCCACAGACGACAAACCGTGCATGTGCCATCGTTAACACCAAGACATCGGCAACTACTGCTGAAATGGGAAAGTGACCATCGGCACTGGACGTTGGCGCAGTGGCAGAGCGATGCATGGTCCGATGAATCCTGATACCTTCTTCGTCACGCCTATGGGAGGGCGCGAATCCGTCGTCTTCCAGGGGAACAGCTCCTTAACGGCTGTACTGCGGGACGGAGACAAGCAGGCGGCGGCTTCGCCATGCTCTGGGGAACATCCATCGGTCCAGTGGAGCCCGTGGGAGGCACCATGATGGCCAAGGAGTATTGTATACTGGTTGAAGACCATGTACAACTCTTCATAACGACCAAGTTTCGCAACAGCAGTGGCATTTATCAACAAGATAATGCGCCATGGCACAAGGTCAGGAGTGTGATGAAATGGTTCGATGAACACAGAGGCGGTTTCTAGTTCATGTGCTGTCCCCCCAACTCGCAAGATCTGAACCCGATTGAACTCTTCTAGGATATGACTGAGCGTGTCGTCAGAGTTCATCACCCCCCCCCCCCCTCCTCGGAATTTATGACAAATAGGTGACTTGTTTGTGCAGACGTGGTGCCAACTCCCTCCAGCGACCTGCCAAGGCCCCATTGCTTCCATCCCACTACGCATCGCTGGTATTATCTGTGCCCAACGTGAATGTATCGGCTATTGGGCAGGTGGTCATCATATTCTGGTTGATAAGTGTACTGTCATGCGGTAATTCGTCTCGTAATGTAAGTTAAAGTGATAGCATTTCCGTCATTCGTTCTCTCCCCGATCTCGTCTTCTCTAGGTCTCAGTCTTTCACCATAGCAGCCTTTTTCATTTTTATTTCTATATTTGCCATAAGTAAATTGTCGTCGCTGTTAATATCTGAACCTTCTTGATAGCCCTTCTGTGCCTTTCTTCCATAAGTACAAAATCAGTTTGGTTTCTGTATCTATCCGCTGATGATTTCCAAGTGTAGAGCCTCCTCTTGTGATTTATGAACCATGTATTTGCCGCTAACAGCTGTTTTTCCCTGCAGAAATGAATAAGCTGTTCACCTCTGACATTCTTACTTCCAACATCATAGCTCCCTATTATGGGTCCCTCCTTTCCTTCTCCCACAACGGCGTTCAAATCGCTCACTACTGTTTCGTAGCGTCCTTGATTCTCATCCATTATTTTCTGTATGGAGGTGGACGTTTCCTCTATGATTTGGTCATGATGTTTTGAAGTTAGCTTATCCACCTAGATAATCTTCACGTATTCTTTTTTTTCCTCTCGGCCTTACACCTATAACACTGACACTTGCGTAGCCTACATTTACCACATATTTAGCCAGTTCCTTTGTCGCAATCATCCCAATTCCATTCCTTTCTTTCATTTCCCCCCTGAGTAGTTTACTACATTTTCGCCTCATTGCAATTCTCCACGTGCATTCCACTCTACCTCAACAACTTCTGTCAGGATCATATTGTCCTTTTCCATCTCTCTTTTAAGGTTTTCCATTTTCCTAGTTTTCGGAAGGACTGGCTCACCATACAGGACAGTCATAACAACCATCGGTAACATTAAAAGTAAGCGTGGTAGCATTAAAAGTACGATGGAAATTACACTTTTAAATCCAGAGGAGAGAGCGGATAGTTGGAAAGAGTACATTGAAGGCCCCTCTGAGGGGAAAAATTTGTCTGATGGGATAGAACAAGAAACAAGAATCGATTTAGAAGAGAGAGGGGATCCACTATTGGAATCAGAATTTAAGAGAGAGTTTTGGAGAACCTAAGATCAAATAAGGCAGAAGGGACAGATAACAGTCCATCAGAATTTCTAAAATCGTTGGGGAAAGTGACAACAAAACGATTGTTCACGTTGGTGTGTAGAATGTATGAGTCTGGTGACATACCATCTGACTTTCGTAAAAATAGCATCGACATAATTGTGAAGACTCAAGAGCTGACAAGTGCGAGAATGATCGCACAGTCAGCTTAACAGCTCATGGACCGAAGTTGCTGAATAAAATAATATACAGAAGAATGGAAAAGAAAATTGAGTATGTGTTACATGACGATCAGTTTGGCTTTAGGAAAGGTAAAGGCGCGATAGAGGCAATTCTGACATGCTGTTGATAATGGAAGCGAGACTAAAAAGAGTCAACACACGTTCATAGGATCTGTCGACCTGGAAAATGAGGTTAGACAATGTAAAATGGTGCAAAATGTTCGAAATTCTGATAAAAATAGGGGTAAGCTATAGGGAGAGACGGGTAAAATACAACATGTACAAGAGCCAAGAGGGAACAATAAGAGTGGACGACCATGAACGAAGATCTCGGATTAAAAAGGAGTAAGACAGGGATGTTATCTTTCCTCCTACTGTTCAATCTGTACATCGAAGAAGAAATGAGGAAAATAAAAGAATGGTTCAGGAGCGGAATTAAAATTCATGGTGAAAGGAGACCAACGGTACGATTCGCTCATGACATTGATGTCCTGGCTGAAAGTGAAGAAGAATTACATGATATGCTGAATGGAATGAACAATGTAAGGAGTACAAAATAATGGTCCTGAGCACTATGGGACTTAACTGCTGAGGACATGAGTCCCCTTGAACTTAGAACTGGTTAAACCTAACTAACCTAAGGACATCACACACATCCATGCCCGAGGCAGGATTCGAACCTGCGACCGTAGCGGTCGCGCGGTTCCAGACTGTAGCGCCTAGAACCCGACCGGCCAAGGAGTACAGAATGTGGTTTGAGAGTAAATCGAAGAAAGACGGAAATACTGAGAAGTAGCAGAAATGAGAACAACGAGAAAGTTAACATCAAATGGGTTCAAATGGTCTCTGAGCACCATGGGACTTAACATCTATGGTCATCAGTCCCCTAGAACTTAGAACTACTTAAACGTAACTAACCTAAGGACATCACACACATCCATGCCCGAGGCAGGATTTGAACCTGCGACCGTAGCAGTCGCGCGGCTCCGGACTGGGCGCCTAGAACCGCTAGACCACCGAGGCCGGCAGTTAACATCAGGATTGATGGTTAAGAAGTAGATGAAGTTAAGGGATTCTGCTACCTAGGCAGCAAAATAACCAATGATGCTCCGAGCAAGGAGGACATCAAAAGCAGACTATCTCTGGCAAAAATGTCATTCCTGGGCAAGAGAAGTCTACTAGTATCAAATATTTCAGGAAAAAATTTCTGAGAATTTACATCTTGAGCGCAGTATTGTATGTTAGTGAAACATGGACTGTGGGAAAACCGGAACACAAGAGAATCGAAGCATTTGAGATGTGGTGCAGGAAACGAATGTTCAAAATTAGGTGACCTGATAAAGTAAGGAGGTTCTACACATAATCGGAGAGGAAAGGAATATGTGGAAAACGCTAGTAAGTAGAAGAGACAGGATGATAGAACATCTGTTAAGATATCAGGGAATGACTTCGACGGTACTAGAGGGAGCTGTGGAGGGCAAAAACAGTAGAGGAAGACAGAGGTTGGAATATGTCCAGCAAATAATTGAGGACGTAGGCTGCAAGCGCTACTCTGAGAGTAAAAAGTTTTCCTGCGTCTGACAGTGTTCTGACGTTGAAGTATCAATCCTTGCTTTGCTGTGGCGTCTCCTTTCAAGTTTCTCCCCTCCCCCCCCCCACCCCCACCCCTCTCCCTTCGGTGATCCGAGAGGGGGGACAATTTTACCTCCGGATATGGATTTGACGTAAGAGGCAGCTATATTTTTGAATGTTAAATGGAGACTGACTTATGCAGGGAAAATAAATCGTATTTATGGAGGCCGCTCCGAACATGGGATACAGACGGATTTTGCAGCCGCTCGCTGCGAGTGAGATTCTCCATTGCCTATTGCTCCACGGAAGGTATTTAGTTTTCCTCCTGCCATCTACATCTGGGAAGCATTGCGCTATCCGCCACATGCGGACACGGCCTCTATGGGTTAAAAGCACAAGTGAAATTTGTTTAAGAACTATAACAATCTATCACAACTTTGACACCATCATATTGAGCACTACATAAAATCGGAGGATGCCTTCACCGTAATGAATATTACAGATTGTAGCAGTAAAATTGTAAACACTGTTCTATAGACTATGGCTCTGCCAGTGTGAAGTTTAGGGGAACTACTTCCGGAAAGTCAGCCCTTCCGTTCATTTTTTCTTAATGAAAGCACATTCCCATTCTGTCTTGTTTCACTCAACTTACTGCGTTTTGCCGCATCTACCTATGGAGTTGTAGAACATTTCAGAACAAATCAAAATTTGTGCCGGATTGGGATTCGAAACCGGATTTCCCGCTTGTAGCTAGCGTCACCTTAACCACTTCCGGTCCAGCACAAATTTTCATTTGTTCTGATTTATTCTACAGCTGATGCGGAACCTTAGCCGCAGTTTTCTAGATCATTCTTAAGTGAATACGGTTGTTGATCGCCAACGCAGTATGTCAAGCACCGCTCTGCAGTATTTCATGCCATAGGAATGCGAAGTCTTATCCTGTGAGTGAATCGTGGTAATATAGTGCGACCCCAAGAGAGATTAGACAGTACGACAGACGGAGATTTGGGCCGCTACTGGAAGTGCGCTCGGATAAGCGAAGTAGTTAAGCGCACCGCTCGCGACAGGCGGGAAATTCGAGTTCGAGTCCCGGTCTGGCAGAAATTTTCATTTGTTCTGATTTACTCTACAACTCATGCGGAACCATAATAGCAATTTGCGACTGCATTCTTAACTGAGTGCGGCTGTTGACTCTCAACGCAGTGTCTCAGTCACTGTGCTGTAGTTTGTCTGATTAGTTGTTGGGGGCTGGTACGGTACGCCCGTGAATTACATTACTTACGGATTTACAGATACTTTACACAAACTAATTTTTAGTTATTGCCCACATGGACCCATCCATGTGGAAAAGGAACTGAAAAGTAGGTATTGTTAAATATAGCTAGTAATATCTGGAATTACTTTTTCGAGTGTCTTAGTCTTACAGACGAATGGAAAAACTGGTAGAAGCCGACGTCGGGGAAGATCAGTTTGGATTCCGTAGAAATGTTGGAACATGTAAGGCAATACTGACCCTACGACTTATCTTAGAAGATAGATTAAGGAAAGGCAAACCTAGGTTTCTAGCATTTGTAGACTTAGAGAAATTTTGGCAATGTTGACTAGAATACTCTCTTTAAAATTCTGAAGGTGGCAGGGGTAAAATACAGGTAGCGAAAGGCTATTTACTATTTGTACAGAAACCAGATGGCAGTTATAAGAGTCGAGGGACACGAAAGGGAAGCAGTGGTTGGGAAGGGAGTGAGACAGGGTTGCAGCCTCTCCCCGATGTTATTCAATCTGTATATTGAGCAAGCAGTGAAGGAAACAAAAGAAAAATTTGGAGTAGGTATTAAAATCCATGGAGAAGAAATAAAAATTTTGAGGTTCGCCGATGACATTGTAATTCGGTCAGAGACAGCAAAGGACCGGTAAGAGCAGTTGAACGGAATGGACATTATCTTGAAAGGAGGTTATAAGATGAACATCAACAAAAGCAAAACGAGGATAATGGAATGTAGTCGAATAAAATCGGGTGATTCTGAGGGAATTGGAATAGGAAATGACACTTAAAGTAGTAAACGAGTTTTGCTATTTGGGGAGCAAAATAACTGACGATGGTCGAAGTAGAGAGGATATAAAATGTAGACTGGCAATGGCAAGGAAAGCGTTTCTGAAAAAGAGAAATTTGTTAACATCGAGTATAGATTTAAGTGTCAGGAAGTCGTTTCTGAAAGTATTTGTAGGGAGTGTAGCCATGTATGGAAGTGAAACGTGGACGATAAATAGTTTAGACAAGAAGAGAATAGAAGCTTTCGAAATGTGGTGCTACAGAAGAATGTTGAAGATTAGATGGGTAGATCACATAACTAATGGGGAGGTATTGAATAGAGTTGGGGAGAAGAGGAGTTTGTGGCACAACTTGACTAGAAGAAGGGATCGGTTGGTAGGACATGTTCTGAGGCATTATAAGACGTGTATATTTCTATTGTTTACTGTCAAATCACAATTTATGAAAGATGTTTATATTTTATTAATAGGATTAAGTAGGAATAATTAATATTTGTCATGTTGGACATAATTGTGGTAGCAGGGAATGTCAGCACCAAAGTATTGTTGACAAGAGAGACCGCAAATTGATATAATTTCAAAAAGGACGGGAGAGACCAACCGCGTATGGATGCATTTTAAGAAAAGAGCGGGAAAGACCGCGCATTGGTACATTTTATAATGGTATCAGGGATTGTCTGCACCAGAAAGCATTGTTGGCAGGAGAAACGGCACTTTAGCGTTCGTAGGAAGTGAAGCGAGTCGGTAGCAGGTCTGAAGCGAGAGGTGAGAGGAGCGGTGTGCCTGCCAGCCACTAGCTATGATTTACATGAGATTATAAACGGATGTACAGAGACATCAGCTAACTATTATCATAAGAGGAACTAATATTATTGAATTATTTTCTTTGCGAAACTCAAGACTACTGAAGGTATGTTTGCGCAATGCTAGTTATAAGATTATTGTAAAAAGTAAGTCCCATTTGAACGTTGGTAAAATCATTTCATTCAGAATATAATCAATTTTTGCCAGCAATATTGCATTTCTAATTATAATCCATCCCAAAAACCATCAACGTAAAACTTCGCAAAATTTTTATTGTTGTCAAGAAAAAGTTTAACTATGAATTACGTAACTTCAGTCAAATTAATTAAAGAATAACGTCAGCTTTGCTATTAAAGAATAACGTCAGCTTTGGTAATAAATACAGCCACTTATTATGAAAGCCCACCAGCAGCTAATAGAGTATAGTAAAACAGAGTAAGTATATTCATGTCGCAGTTCGATGTAGCAGTCAGATGGCGATCCATTAACAGTAAAAAAGGTAAGGAACAGTTTTGGGTTATTGCAGATAACGACTGAGGGCCACGACGACGACACATCCTATGTTTCGTCGAAATAATCAGAAAATCAGTTTTAATAAGCAGCAATTAAATTTGTATGCGAAGATAGAAAAAGAGAATAAATTTCAAAGGGAAGATTTCATTTGTTATTATTAAGCAAGAGAAAGAAATCCTAAGGAAAGGTTTCATAGGTTATTGTAGTAGGGAAAGTTGGCGTAACACAAAAAAAGATATAGAGGAGACGGGAAGGTTTCAGCATCAAGGGATCACCAATTTAGTATTGGAGGGCAGCGTGGAGGCTAAAAATCGAAGAGGGAGACCAAGAGATGAATACACCAAGCAGATTCATAAGGATGTAGGTTACAGTAGGCACTAGGGGATGAAGAAGCTTACACAGGATAGAGTAGCATGGAGAGCTGCTTCAAACCGGTCTCTGATCTGCTGGTCTGAAGACCAGGACAACAACACCCTTCGTTGCACACCATCGCATGTATAATATCTGTAAATCTGTATGTATTCTGGAACTGATCACTAGATGTCGTGTAGGCGGACCCGCCAGTGTAATAGAAGGCAGGGAGTACAGTGCTGTCAGGGAAGAAGTAGCGACAGCAGAATGGATCGCTCAGTGAGAGGGACTAGTCACTCGGTGTCATCCAAGTAACAAACCTTTCTGCGGCATTTCAGCCCTTTTTTAGGCACACAAGTCGACTGTTGATGATGTGATTGTGATGTGGAAACGTAAAGGGACAGCCACAACAAAACCAAGAACAGGCAGACCTTATGTAGAGACGGACAGGGACCGCCGAACATTGTGGAGGGTGGTTATAAAATCTCGCACGTGAAATCAGCCTAACGAATCACTCGTACGCTGGCAAAGTGTTACCAGCAGTCGATCTAGCGCAATGACCGTAGTGGGGAGCTGAAAAAAAGAATGGGGTGCAGTGGTCGAGCAGCTCTTCACACATTGCGTATTTCTGTAGTCCGTGCTTAGAGACGCTTGAAGAGGTGGACAGAGCGATGCCTCTAGACAATGCATTACTAGACACGAGTGATTTAGAGTGGCTATGTCGTGTGGCAATCCGATGGAAGAGTTTGGGTGTGGCGAATGCCTGGAGAACGTTACTTGCCTTCGTGTGTTTTGCCAATATTGAAGTACAAAAGAGAGGGTTCAAATGGCTCTGAGCACTATGGGACTTAACATCTGAGGTCATCAGTCTCCTAGAACTTAGAACTACTTAAACCTAACCAACCTAAGGACATCACACACAGCCATGCCCGAGGCAGGATTCGAACCTGCGACCGTAGCGGTCGCGCGGTTCCAGACTGAAGCGCCTAGGACCGCTCGGCCACATCGGTCGGCGAAGTACAAAAGAGAGGGTTTCACTGTATGTTCTCGTGGTTAAAGTGTGGCCCCTTTTAGCGCATACCTACTAATTTTTACTTTTAAGGGCTTCTCCACTCTTCAGTAGTTGCTCTGTATTCACTCTTGCCAGCTATCACGATCGTGGCAGTCTTTCTCTTTCAGATCTCTCTCCCTCATCGTTCCAATTACTCCCGCTCCCCATGTTCATCTCGGCCATCCTCGCCTCCTCCTTCAGGGCGGTGACCATTGCAGGACTGCCGTTGGGCATCGTACTCGCTCCATTCGTCGTATGTAGCGACCCATTGAAGAGCTCTGTTCTCAGTTGTTAGCGCGACTGGTTGTCCCATACCAGTTTTCTCGCTAATTTCTTCACTGCTTCTCGTCTCTGTTCTAGACGTCCTGGCTGCCCTCCTTATTCCACCCATCTCTATTGCCTGTACCCTCGTTCTCTGCCACTCCACTCAGTTCCGCCCTTCTGCACCACATTTTAGTACACTTTATACTACTTTTTGCAGATTCCTTTTTTATGTCCTTTTATCTATTTAGCATTTTAATTGTTCATCTTGCTTGCTGGATCATGTGTTCCACATCTGCCTCACAGCTTCCCTCGAAATGGATAATCGATCCTAAGTATTTAAACTGCTGTACAGTTTTAATAGTTCCTTGCGACAATACTGCATCATTTCCACTACAAAAAGCTACACATAGAAGGACATGAACACACTTTACTGTAGACGAACATTTCGGAGGCGATGATTGTTAATACCAGTGTGGCGAAGCACTCGATCATAAAGCAGCATCTATGAGGCAATGGTTTGTGGAAAACGACATCCCTGAAATCGACTGGCCTGAAGCCTTCGGGTGAGTTAGAACGTCAACTTCGCATCCAACATAACTGCCTTCTCTCGTTTCGTCTCTTCAGGAAAAATGGGCTGCCATTCCTCCACAGACATTCAGACACCACACTGAAAGTGTTCCTAGCAGACTTCAAGCCTTCATAAAGCAGAAAAGTGGACGCACTGCTTGTTAATGTCCACTAACAGGTCTCCGGATACTTTTGATGAGATAGTGTACTTAATTAGCCGAGAAGCTCTCTTAGAAAAATGCCTCTAGGAGTGGGTCACGACCCATTCACGGCTCCTCGGATCCGCGCCTGCATGGACAATTACATATTATTACGTTTTCGGCCGCCTTGTGGTGGAGCGGAAGCGCGGGACCGTCTCGTCGCGCCGCAGCCGCAGTGCGCATGCGCCTTCTGCAGGGTTTCCGAGCAACGCAACTTCCGGCTAGACGCGGCACCGCGAGGCGCCGTGTAACTCGAGCGCAGTCGACAGGTGCCGGTCGCGCTTCCCACGCTAGCAGCCGCTGTCCCGTGGCCTCCGGCCCGCGCGCGGAAGCTAGCTGGGGCTCTCCAGTGTCGCCAGTACCAGTGTCGTACACGTGTGTCCGCAAGTTGAGCGTAACCAGGGAACGGGAGCAGACGCCAAGCATACTGACGGAAATGGAAAAGCTTACGCCACGAAGTCCCTGACCGAAAGCTACCAAGCTCTTACTGCATTACTGGCCATTAAAATTGCTACACCAAGAAGAAATGCAGATGATAAACGGGTATTCATTGGACAAATGTATTATACTAGAACTGACATTTGATTACATTTTCACGCAGTTTGGGTGCATAGACCCTGATAAATCAGTACCCAGAACAACCACCTCTGGCCGTAATAACGGCCTTGACGCCTGGGCATTGAGTCAAACAGAGCTCGGATGGCGTGTACAGGTACAGCTGCCCAAGCAGCTTCAACATGATACCATAGTTCATCAAGAGTAGTGACTGGCGTATTGTGACGAGCCAGTTGCTCGGTCAGCATTGACCAGACGTTTTTAATTGGTGAGAGATCTGGAGAATGTGCTGGCCAGAGCAGTAGTCGAACATTTTCTGTATCCAGAAACGCCCGTACAGGACCTGCAACATGCGGCCGTGCATTATGTTGCTGAAATGTAGGGTTTCGCAGGGATCGAACGACGGGTAGAGCCACGGGTCGTAACACATCTGAAATGTAACGTCCACTGTTCAAAGTACCATCAATGAGAACAAGAGGTGACCGTCATCCAACAAATGGCACCCCATACGATCACGCCGGGTGATACGCCAGTATGGCGATGACGAATACACGCTTCCAATGTGCGTTCACCGCGATGTCGCCAAACACGAATGCGACCATCATGATGCTGTAAACAGGATCTGGATTCATCCTAAAAAATGACGTAGTGCCATTCGTGCACCCAGGTTCGTCGTTGAGTACACCATCGCAGGCGTTCCTGTCTGTGATGCAGCATCAAGGGTAACCGCAACCATGGTCTCCGAGCTGATAGTCCATGCTGCTGCAAACGTCGTCGAACTGTTCGTGCAGATGGTTGTTGTGTCCCCATCTGTTGACTTAGGTATCGAGACGTGGCTGCACGATCCGTTACAGCCATGCGGATAAGATGCCTGTCATCTCGACTGCTAGTGATACGAGGCCGTTGGGCGTTCCGTATTACCCTTCTGAACCCACCGATTCCATATTCTGCTAACAGTCATTGGATGTCGACCAACGCGAGCAGCAATGTCGCGACACCATAAACCGCAATAGCGATAGGCTACAGTCCGACCTTTATCAAAGTCGGAAACGTGATGGTACGCATTTCTCATCCTTATACGAGGCATCAGAACAATGTTTGACCAGACAACGCCGGTCAACTGCTGTTTGTGTATGAGAAATCAGTTGGAAACTTTCCTCATGTCAGCACGTTGTAGGTGTTGCCACCGACGCCAACCTTGTGTGAATGCTCTGAAAAGCTAATCATTTGCATGTCACAGCATCTTCTTCCTGTTGGTTAAATTTCGCGTCTCTGGCACGTCATCTTCGTGGTGTAGCAATTTTAATGGCGAGTAGTGTACATGCCGGTGGGACATGTAATTAAAATTTCGTCCTTGTGCAAGCTTATTTTTCATAATTTTTGGGTGGGGAGAGTGTTGTACCTTGGACCACTTCTAGATTTCCGCCTCAGCCGAGTGTTCAAAAAAAGTGTCGCATACTGTGGGAGGTGGTAGTAGTCACAGAAACACAAAGAAACAAGTCCAATAAACATGTATTCGGAGACGCACACTTTCCGTGTTTATAAGAAGGGCTGCACGACACTTGGTTGCGGATGTTAGCACAGTCGTTGCACTGGCGCTCCGTCAAATGTGTAGGCAGGGTACTATCATGTCTTACTCGGAATACTCTGCCTACCATTAGGCGGTCTGCAGTCAGTTGTGTGGTTCGAGTCGCGTTGTATGCTATGTTAATTTTCGTTGAGTTCGTGTGCCTCGTTTATTGTCAACCCTGAGCACCTACCATGGTGTGGTACCTTCTTCCAAACGCGGATTCACTTAGGTGTTTACTGTTATTGTGCTGTTTGTACGCACAAATGGCATAGTACATTTACATTTTTTCTCCTCTACCACTTGTTAGCAGTGGAAGCTTTCTACTCGATAAGTGAAATGGCGGATATGATATTCTGCTACGGTTTACTAAATGGGCGTAGCCTGAGAACCTGTCCCCTCTACGCCGAAAAATATCCACAGAGCAGAGTGCCCTCTGCAAAGCTTTTCGGCAGACTTCTCCAGCGTCTGAGGGACACAGGTACCCTTGAACCTCGGAAGACTGAAAGTGGAAGACCTCGCACAGTCCGCATCCCTGACATGGAGGAGCGTGTGCTACATTCCGTAGAAGAAACCCTTGCGACCAGTGTGCGACGGTTGGCGGCAGCTAGAGGCGCATCTCACTCTCTTATCTGGGGGGTACTTCACGAACAATTGCTGTACCAATATCATCTACAGCGCGTTCAGGCCCTAAGGCCACAGGATCATCATGGCAGACGGCAGTTCTGTCAATGGCTGTTGCAGAAGTGTGCTGCAGATCCACTGTTCACATCCAAGATTTTATTTACCTATGAGGTAGGGTTCTCAAGAGGTCGTGTTGTGAGTTTCCATAACCAGCACGTATGGCAGAAGTAAATCCCAAGCAATTCAGGAAAATGGGCGTCAACACCGATTCTCAATCAACGTATGGGCAGGCGTACTTGGCGATAGATTAATAGGGACATACGTGCTACCACAAAGGTTAACTGGGGCACATTATTTGGACTTTCTCATTACTGTATTGCCTACATTGCTGGAGACTGTGCCATTGCAGCAACGAATACAAGTGTGGTTCATGAATGATGGTGCACGAGTACATTTTCATTGCAAATGGTAAAGTGCGCGAACATCTGACGCAGACATTTCACATTTCAGGACCGGCTGATTAGTCAGGCGGAGGGGGAGGGGGAGGGGGGGTGGCACACCTTGGCATTCTCGTTCCCCAGACCTCTATCTCCTAGGCTTTTCGTTAAGTGGCCATTTGAAGGAGTTGGTCTACGCCACGCCAATCAACCATGTGCGGGCTCTACAAATTCGCTTCTTCAATACTTGCCAGCAGATACAGCAACAATCGGATAAATTTCAAAGGGTGCGTCATTCTTCACGCCGGAGGGCAGAGGGGTTCATTGTCATGAATGGACGCCATGTTTAACACCTTCTATAAACACAAGCTTATCACAGAAAGTGATAATCTATTTTTACTGGACGTATCACAGAAATTATGCGTTTCCGGTTCCATGTTTACGGGACTTATTTTTCTTTTTTCGATGAGTGCGACCACCTTTCAAAGTACTCGACACTTTTTTTGAACACCTTACGTGTATATTCCCACTGCTGCAGTCTTTTTCTGGAATTACAAAAATTATTCTGGAAGATTAAGGTTCGTCAAAAGTAGAAACATGTTCCAAGGCGCAACATCGTCATGTACGTAAGAACACCTTACCGCAATGTATCGGGAATTACTCTTGATATCCTAACTGTTCAATATTATGAAAGAAGAGCAAGTTTCGTTTGGCGAGACACGTCGAAAACTGCTACTTGTTGTTGAAGCGTCCTATGGGTATCGCTTGGGTACATTGTGGGTCTTCTCAGGAAGATCACAAGCGGTCGTAGTCAGACTCTCACATATCATTTGCGCCTGCTCGCGAAAATCGTCTGGTGGATGAGTGTCTTTTCTATCGACATGACAGAGCAATCGTTGATGCGGAAAATCTGTCGAATATCTATTCATCAATAGGGCGGTGTCGGTACTGATCTGGCCTACTCAGCAGTTCAGACAATAAGACGACCGGACATTTATATGAGGCGAAGGGAACCAGAATCGAAACTTACATTCTTTGCAACTCTGTGATGAATGAGAAATAATCGCTAAACTATATTTAGCCGCCTATGCGCAAGTGTACCTGGTTTTCCAAAATTTATATTTTTTAGTATTGATCCGAAAATGCCGATAATTTTAGTTTTTATCGGGCACAGCTATCAATAAAGGAGACCGCGTGTGAAACACGAGTGCGGCATATTCTTGAGTACTATTCAAATTTTTGGGACCATCACCAGGTCGGGCCGAAGGAAGATGTCGAAGAAATGCGAACGTGAGCCGCTAGATATGTTACCGGTAAGTTCGATCAACATGCAGGTACTGCGGACATACTTAGTAAACTCAATTGGGAAGCCTTTTCGCAAAACATTATTGAGAAAATTTAGAGAACGAGCATTTGAAACTGAATGCAGAATGATTATACTGCCACGATCGCACATTTCGCATAAAGACAAGTTAAGAGAAAGCATGGTTCGTACGGAGTCATGTAGACAGTCCTCTTTCCCTCGTCCTATAAGCGAGTGTAACAGGAAAGGAAAAACGTAGCAATGTTAGAAGGTACCCTCCGCCACGCACCATACCGTGGCTTGCAGGGTGTGTATGCAGATGTAAACAAACTTTCTACTGAAATTTAAAAGCGTTGCAATCGAGGAAAACTTGTCCGTATTGTATGTATTCGTCTGTCTGTTACTTCATTGTTGTACCACAGTCCGCAACTCGTGGTCGTGCGGTAGCGTTCTCGCTTCCCGCGCACGGGTTCCCGGGTTCGATTCCCGGCGGGGTCGGGGATTTTACCTGCCTCGTGATGACTGGGTGTTGTGTGATGTCCTTAAGTTAGTTAGGTTTAAGTAGTTCTAAGTTCTAGGGGACTGATGACCATAGATGTTAAGTTCCATAGTGCTCAGAGCCATTTGAACCATTTTTATTCTACCACATACCAATAAACAGTAGGTGAAATCCAATAAAGCACAAGTATTATCAAAAACCACTTACAACTTAAATACGTTTTGAAACTGAAATCAGCCGGCCGAAGTGGCCGTGCGGTTAAAGGCGCTGCAGTCTGGAACCGCAAGACCGCTACGGTCGCAGGTTCGAATCCTGCCTCGGGCATGGATGTTTGTGATGTCCTTAGGTTAGTTAGGTTTAACTAGTTCTAAGTTCTAGGGGACTGATGACCTCAGCAGTTGAGTCCCATAGTGCTCAGAGCCATTTGAACCATTTTTGAAACTGAAATCATTGGAAGCTAACGCAAATGTACACTTTCATGACAACCGAATTATTGACAACCAGCAGTTATCCGGAAAAATAATACGTAATATCGACTGGATATGCACGTAAGGTGCAGCTGATGATGGCAATCACGAAATCGATCATGTAATGAAGATGTTATAAAACTATTTTTGTAGCGAGAGGCTGTTTTATTTGTAAATAGCTGAGAAACCCGACGTTGACCTGGTATTCCTTTATTTCAGTCTTCTATTAGTCCATCACCTCTTACACCCACTCTCTGTCCACCTCCTCCTCCCCCTCTCTCCGTTCATCTCTTCCTCCGCCCTCTCCCCGTTCGTCACCCCCTCTTGCCCTTCTCTGTCTATTTCCACCTCACTCTGTCTGTTCATCTCCTCCGCCCCGCTCTCTTTGCCTATCTCTTCCTTCCCCTGGCTCTGACCGTCATTTACCCTCTCCTTCATCTCCACTCTCCTGTCTCTGTCCATTTCTCCCTTCTTATCGCTGTCAGTCTCCTCATACTGTGCTGTCTGTCCATCTCCTTGTCCTTCCTTCTCTCTTTCTCCAAGTTATCACACTCATTCCAATAGCAGACTGGAGGGTCTTCCCCTTATAGTATTTGTTTCCAGGTTGTAACTAATACGTGCACCAAACTTCACTTAAATCGTTCAAGAAGTTAGGGTGAGCCATTAACTCCTGGCTTTGCTCGCATACACACATGTCAAATATATTTCATATATTTTATATATTTAATATATTCCAAGCGTATTTGTACACGCATGTAATCTGTCTAGCTATTTTCGCTCTCCCTGTATCCAGTAGCCTACGTGCCCACTGCCTGCGAAATGTATTGTGAACAGGGTTACCGGCAGTGGTACAAAAGTAATAAAACATCATGCATGATACGACAGTTTTTCATGCAGCTCAGTGTTTATGAAGTTGTATCTCCTGAACTATATGTCATACATTGATATATTTTTCTAGGTACATTCAGTAGCATACGTGGAAACTGTCTGCGAGATGCGTTGCGAATACAGTTAGTAGTAAAGAAGTAATAAATTAAAACGTCATGCATGTAGTGGCAGTTTTTGACGCATCTTAGTATTTGACGTCATATCTTCTGAACAATTTGTCTTACAATGCTATACTTTTGTAGGTTTTTTCGGCGGTAAATGTGAATACTGTCTGCGAATCTAATGTTGCGCTTAGAGTTGGTAGCAACTAAGTGATTAATTTAATGTTTCGCATGATGCGGTAGTTTTCCACTCATTCTGTGTTTATCACGTCGTCCTGAACTAAATTTCGTACAGCGATGCAATTTTTCTGGTACATCCGGTGGTGTATCTGAATACCGTCTGCAAAATGTCTCACGAATAAAGACAGTAGCAATTAAGTAATAAATTAAAACGTCATGCTTCATGTGGCAGTTTTACTGCATGAACAGCGCAAATGCAGTAAGCGACACATTTTTTACCTGAATGAGCCGTGTGGTTGCGAGGTGCCGGGGCTAGTAGTGTATTTAACACTAAATTCTTCTAGAATCTACATATGTAAATGATGCTCTAAGCCCCCCCCCCCCCCAATTCTAACTCCGACTTTTGCTGTTGCACAAGGATTAAAAAAAAAAAAAAAAAGTACGCGAACTGACTCTAATCAAACCTGCCAGTGGAGTAGAAGAGAGTTTGGCACCTGCAATAATTTAATTTGATAAATAAGTTAAATAAACGAAGGTTTCATTAACATAGTGAGGAATGATAGGGTTGCTCTACCGATTAACAGAATGAAAGTTCTGTCCAAAATAACAATATGATTTATTAAGACTAAACACAAAATAATAAACAAAAACACATGAAACATTTACAATACATCAGATTGGCTCAAATTGGATACTCAAACAAATGCTGTGAAGGTGAAGTTGTCCCTAAACTAGATTGTGAGGATTATGACGAAGTGGTATGTGGAGCCAATTCCTTGCAACTCAAATCTTAAGAGAAAACACATAGCCAACCCAACATTAATTGCTGGTACCCAAGACAGAACAAAGTTAGAAAAAGACGAACAGGCGCGCTCTGCTGAGCTCTGATTATCACCTAGGAAAATCTCTGTCTGACGGTGCTGCGGACATACATTACCAATCTGTCTTCTTAACTGCAAGAACACGATATGGCGTACTGGAGGCGATGGCTGGTTACTTCGACGGATCGTCGTGGTGATGATAACGTCACGAGCATAGCCTGAAACAAATTATCCTGGCCTGGTTGTTCCAGACTAAAGACATTCTAGCAATACAAATGCGCCTCTGAGGGAGACGAAGAAAGCTCGCCACACAATCACTGACGGTACAGTGATTGATTTTAACAAGCGGAGTCACCCAGTAACTCCGATACAGTCAACATTAGCCAAAACTGCTCAAGACAGACAACATAGGCCTCTTGTACACAGAACGCTCAATTGCCAACTGTACACGGAAAGTTACGTTGAAGTCGAAACTTCAGCAACTTCGTCAAACAGTTACAATTAAATAAAAGTATATTAGGCAGCCCACGGAAGGCAGGCTGACCCGAGCAGCAAGAGCTCAGTCTTGTAACCTACTTCCACCGAAAGGCCAGAGACGACTACCACAAGAGCACCCGTACAAAACCGAACACAGAACATTCCCGCCCCCACGACAGTGGCCGTGGTTAACCGTTCCAATCAGCAACTCGAAAACCGGCGGAGAATTCCACTCTATTGCCGGAACACTACCATTCCACCACTGGAGATTCTTGGCGCCAATTTCTTCGCTGATTTTGCTACGTCACGGAGCTATGCCCTGAGCAAGCCAATCACAGTTACTATTTTGCAGAAAGCGCGGGAATTTTCCCACCACAACTGCCTGGGTACACAAGTCATTCCCACGCCTCACTGGTAGCTCGCTAGAAAGTGTTTTCGCTAAGTTTCTGCGAAGTAACGGAACCTCTAGCCCAGCCGCTACTTCAGACCCCTCCGGGCGTTTCTTTTGACAATGTCGGCGTCTGGAAAGCATTCACTTGACTCCCTCACACTCGTCGGCTTAACCCTCTCGAGATTCGCAGAGCCCGCCTGTCACCGGACCACCTGGGTGACGAGAGACGCTGCGTGGGAAGTCCACGTGTAAAGGAATAGCAACTTTTCACCGCATGCAATTAGAGACGAAAATCGTAAGATAGAAATATGAGAGGGGGCTCATGCCACCTCTCATAGCCCCTACGTCATTTTAGATTGTAATTGGTGAGCGGTTGGCTCACATAGGAGCAAGGTAGTGAGTCAATCACCCAAGAACAATCTTACAAACTGACTCCATCATTGCAACTGAAAAATGCAGCTCATAGAGGGAGGATTATTTATGATGTAGCGAACTTCACCTTCTGAATATGGAACTCTAACACTCACATCACACATCCATACCCAGGGAGCCCCTTCCAAACACCGATTGACACAGACATTCACGCTCTAAATATGGCCCGGGCATGTGAGCCAAGTATGGAGCAGTTTATTCTTTACAATCAGAGTTGGAGTGCTCCACAATTAAATGCCCAAGATTTTACAACAATTTGAATCATGAAACTAAACTGAACTCACTCACACATGATAGTATTTACGTTAAAAATCTCTTTGTGAGCTTTCAGAATCTAATTACAACCTCTGATTCATTCTGTCTCCCTGCAGCAAGAATAACCTTTACAAAATGTTCCCTGAACTGATGGTCCATTCACAATGACAGTGGTGGTATCTGCTTCAGTTTATGGGGACTTCAGGCACACTGTTTGCGTACACACAACAAAAATTCAGAATAAAAAAAACATGGTGTAGAGAACAATACAGTAAGTTGTGCGCCCTACTCTATCACTTACATAAGAATTACAGTGCAAATTCACATATACATACAAGGTATAACATACATTACAAAAACAACACTAGAGAAAGAAATTTAAGAAAAAAACAAGGTTCATGGGGTGTCAAGTTGTGCTTGCACATTGCACAATGTTCAGGACTGTGCTGAGAATGAGGCACTAAATCACATTGTTAGAAATATTCGAAGCACTTCACAAATTCGTTAGCTTCTCTGAGGGGGTTGGTATGTTGAGTCATATGCATTGACGCACGTGGTTCCATGTCTTGAGCATCGGAGGGGGGCTTGTGGGATGGGCCACAGTACTGACGTCACATAGGGCTAAACATCGGGTGTTGTTGCTACGTTGTTGCAACAGCAATAGGGAGTGCTGGAGCATCTGCAGTACGCTGTTGAGATTGCAGTCAGACCCACACAAATGATAACGGCAGAACGGTAGGAAGACATAGTGATAGGCTCTCCTCATGTCGATTAAATGTCTCTGAGGCCTACCAGTTGGGATGCATCACTAGTCCAGATCTCTTCTCTCCCTGGACAGTACTTTACGTTTCCCAATATTGAAGTTCGACGGGGGATGATGGCACGTGGAGTGACTCCACAAGTGTGTGAGGTCATCCAGACAGGATCGAACTAGGAGCGACGATTGCTACAACTGCTCTCTAATAGAGAGGAGAAGTTAGAAATGAGACAATTCATTTGTTGGTGTTAGTGGCACGATACTGCTTTGTGTATGCAGATCGGCCAATGCTAGTGAGTTGTGAAAACCCTAACAGGTGAGTATATAGCATCCCTTTCTGTCCTGAGGCACATGAGACGCCGGTTCTGACACGATATGTGATCTTCTTCATGTACTCACGACAACGTGGTCTGCCGCAGGGAATCCCTCCAAACGGCTGCCGCATCCGGAGAGCTAGCGGGCTGTCGCGTGTGAGTCGCGTGTCAGTGTCAACGGCCAGCCTCACTTTCGCTTGTGACCCGGCGAGGGCTGTCTGCCGCCTAATCCCTCAGGTATATGGCCCGGTGACTGTCAGTTTGTAGGACCGGATGCTCTCGCGCCCTTCACGTCAGGTGGCGCGCTGACGCTCTCTTCTTGCAGGTAGCCGATGACCTCTTGTTTTTGCTCCGGCTGGCCTCTGCATTGCCATGATCCCCGTCATCTGCACAATTCTTACAAAAATCTTATGCTTAACTTTTCCCCATGACCTTCTATGTTATAATAAATTTACATAACGATACATTGATGGTCTGTCATTTCAGACACTCTAATTTTAATTTTATAGTTATTTATCTGTAGCTATCATTATAACAAAATCTTGGTGTATCTAATCTAGACATGGAAATAATTTATTTTGATATTTGTGTAGAGACCGATCTCAGTATTGTACATGGTGTGTGATAACTGATGCTATGTAATGGATGAACAACTAAATGTGCGGGCCCGCACCGATATTACTATTACTTATATAGATCGACAGTAGACATGCTCAAGAATTAACTACCATATGCCAACGATCTACATTCTATGCCTTCTGAATAAATTATCTTATTATGCAGGCTGAAGTTTTACTGAGCTATAAAGAACATGCAACTATTCCACATTCGCTCGCCGGTCGTTCCTCCATCTCGGGTCTGTGATTTGATGACCTGAAAAATAACATCCCAACAGGCGTGTGCCAAACACTTGTGGTAGAAAACCCCCAGGATATTAATCTAGTTATTGTTAAATCCTACAGTTTAACTTATCCTAGTATATCGTACCCTTTTTTTTATTTATTTTTTTTTTTCACTTATACAATACTCTTACATAATTCCTGTTACGTTGAGATGTCTCGCTGCTCTCCGCTATTGACGACAGTGATGTGCGCGCCGTACGACATGACCTCCGAGTTTTCATTACGCCTCACTGAAACCCCAGCGACTGGGTTAGCCATGACTATACACGACAATAAATTTATAGTTGCAACTTCCTTCTCTATGTGATGCGGTTTTCGCGATCAAAGCACACCTTTCCAGAGGCAATGTAATATGACCAAGCCAGGACTGGTTCCTGTTGCGGATTCAGTCGCCCAACACACGCCAGCTACAGAGTATGTCACGAATCTCCAAGTATAATTCCTTGGTTATTCATCTGTGACAGTCACGAGCAGCACACTAAATCCTCAACCAGCACATTGGCATGGTAGGCTTTATGCCCGCATTTCTATCGCCTAGGGCACCATTGGAGTCAAACGCTCACAGGTTCACCCCGACTTGCAAGACAACGATGCTGGCGCAGCTCTGCAAAAACTATACTGCCCATATTCATCCTCGGAATCACGCAATATACCACACTCTTGCAGTGCACTGACGCGTGCCTGCAAGCATTGGTATGAACGTCTCACGAACTGGTTGTGGCCGCTATGGAGCGTATCACGACTTCTCAGAACGCTTCTAAGAGCACGTTCTTGTATGCGCCCGTTTGTGCGACTTCTCGTCACTCATCTTTATCCCTTAATATGGAAACCAGATAGGAAAGTACAAAAACATTGCTCATGGAAAGGTATTGCCTCTTATCGCAACGACAGAGGAGATCGCGAACATAGACAAAAAAAAGTTAACAGCAGTAAATTCTTATGCGAGAAAACGCAGCGTGTTAATGCTTTAACAATCTTAGTCTATTAATGCAACGATTATTGTTCCCCGAAGAAAGGTTCATATATTTGCCTATTCTACTATGTACACCACTTAAACTACTATTATTCCACGAACTTCTTTGTGTGAGAGATGTGGTGGAGTCCTATGGACTAGCGCCAACCCCTTGTCAGACTCCCCCTCCTCTGACGTGCATTAGGATTTGCAGGTCTAATTTCAATCCCCTGGTTCTCCTGTTGTCCTTGGTTTCGCTCTCTCCAATTACGGTCGCTTTGCCGTTCGTTATTCCTCCTCTCCCAGATTCCTTGTCTAGCATGACCCTGTTCCCTGACGTTCTGGTTTCCGTGTCTCTGGCTTCCATAACCTTGAATAGCGTAACCTTGATTTCCGTAACCCTGGTTTCCTGAATGCTTCTATGTCAGATCCACACTTGCCGACAAGTGTCTCTTGATACCGAACAGGCAATTCGGAAAAACAAAATTTGATGATTTCTCCCTTGCTATATGGACTATCTAAAAATTGATTCTTCTTGAGTAAATCATCAAAAAATTTGGTTGCGCCCCTTTGCCCGGACACTTCCAGTTCGGTTCAAAATATTATTTCCTCTTTAATCCTGTCTTGCGTTTCCTTTGACCAGTAGATCCCCAGGAACGCATCAACAAATTCCTGATAAGTCTGACACGTCGCTGCCACACCCCGCATCTCTTCCGCGACTTGGCCTTCGATGTGTCCACACATGAATTCTAATTTTGCCAGGGTTGGCCATGATGACGGTAATGAATTTGTAAACTGCATCACCCAGCTCTTGGGATGCATCGACCCTCCATTATCTCTGAACTTTTGGAATTTTAGTATCGACAGGAAGTGATTGTGATCAAAATCCTGTCCGATCCTCGCACTGGTGCTGTCACTCGTTTCCGATACTTGCACGTCTGCTGAGAGTCCTGATCTACCTTGCTGATAACTGTGATGTGCTACATCTGTATCACAGTGGAAGTGGCACTTCCAATTCACTCTCCTAAGTGGGCTACAATTATTGGAGCTATTACTAGGTGTTTCTGCGTGTGCCTTGTTAGTTCTGCACTCTGTCACTGGGCTAGAGCACGGTGGGCTTTTCCTCGGAGACACAATTCTGTGTACTCCATCATTGGTATCCGAACGCGCAGTGCTCATGTGCCCGTTTCGCTCTAGTTTTACTATCCGACTCTCTACTTCTTTCATTCGTTTCGTGATGTTCGTAACCGCAATATTACCTTGAGTTTTTAAGAACGCTAGGGATTTTGCACGGGCTTGTGTCGCACGTCGCAAGCGACCTGCAAGTTGAGAAGTTACTTCTGCGATTTTCATTGCCCCTGTTGCTGCCGTTTTGGCTAGGCCTGCTACTTTTTGTGCTACCATTGACATTTGTTTTGCTTCTCCACATTCTTTCTTTATTGTTAGTAACTCTCCACGAATTTCCCCTATATGAGAAATTATTTCCTCTGTGTCCTTCTTACGCTGTTTCTCATCTTCTTCCTTCTCCTTCTTACGCTGTTCGTCAGCTTCTTCTTTCATTGATCGTAGGAAGCTCAGTATTGGGTTAATGTCATCATTTTGATCCTCGTCACACATGGGTGATGTAACTCTGGACACATGGGCGCTAGAGCTCTGACGTGACCGAGCTGACCTCTGTCTGCACTCGTTCGTTTGATTATAAACTTCTGCTACCGTCTCGACCTGTGTGCCTGTCTCTGTTCCATCCTCCACTTCACTATCATAATCACGGTCGCGACGTTGCTCTAAGATCGCGTCCAAATCACCTTCCTCATCAATGACCCTGTCGTCCTGTGCTGTTAAAAATGTGCCCATCTCATCTCCGAACCTATCCTCGTCAGTAACCTGCCTCTTATCCATTATGCTATCCTCTTTTGTTTTAGTTTCGCTCGATAATAGTCGTGCCTTACTTCTCGTGATCATTCATGAAAAAAACAAATTTATCTAAAATTCACAATAAAAATCATCTACTCCCAATACTTTTCCACATAGACATAAAATTTCAACAACGCCGATACAACGCTGTAACTACAAGCACGATTTGTTGTGGTACAGAAACTGCACACAAACCCGACAAGGTGTGATGTGGTATGGACACCACATCAAAGAAACACAAAAACACAATGAACACACAAAAAATATATACACTGAAAACAAAAACTGTAATCATGCGCCGCTAATAAAAACTAATCACGGGACTACCAGAATAAAAACTTGGGTATTAATCAATAAAAAATTAAGCAAAAAAAATTCTGAATGTCCCTACTACTAATAATACATGCTTATCAGCAATTCACAGGAAAGATCCGAGGCTAAGGGTCGCCATTTTATGCGAGGTGCGGGGCTAGCAGTGTATTTAACACTAAATACTTCTAGAATCTACATATGTAAATGATGCTCTAAGCCCCCCCCCCCTATTCTAACTCCGACTTCTGCTGTTGCACAAGGATTAAAAAAAAAAAATACGCGAACTGACTCTAATCAACCCTGCTAGTGGAGTAGAAGAGAGTTTGGCACCTGTAATAATTTAATTTGATAAATAAGTTAAATAAACGAAGGTTTCATTAACATAGTGAGGAATGATAGGGTTGCTCTACCGATTAACAGAATGAAAGTTCTGTCCAAAATAACAATATGATTTATTAAGACTAAACACAAAATAATAAACAAAAACACATGAAACATTTACAATACATCAAATTGGCTCAAATTGGATACTCAAACAAACGCTGTGAATGTGAAGTTGTCCCTAAACTAGATTGTGAGGATTATGACGAAGTGGTATGTGAAGCCAATTCCTTGCAACTCAAATCTTAAGAGAAAACACACAGCCAACCCAACATTAATTGCTGGTACCCAAGACAGAACAAAGTTAGAAAAAGACGAACAGGCGCGGTCTGCTGAGCTCTGATTATCACCTAGGAAAATCCCTCTCTGCCGGTGCTGCGGACATACATTATCAATCTGTCTTCTTAACTGCAAGAACACGATTTGGCGTACCGGAGGCGATGGCTGGTTACTTCGATGGCCCGTCATGGTGATGATAACGTCGCGAGCATAGCCCGAAACAAATTATCATGGCCTGGTTGTTCCAGACTAAAGACTTCCTAGCAATACAAATGCGCCTCTGAGGGAGACGAAGAAAGCTCGCCACACAATCACTGACGGTACAGTGATTGATTTTAACAAGCGAAGTCACCCAGTAACTCCGATACAGTCAACATTAGCCAAAACTGCTCAAGACAGACAACATAGGCCTCTTGTACACAGAACGCTCAATTGCCAACTGTACACGGAAAGTTACGTTGAAGTCGAAACTTCAGCAACTTCGTCAAACAGTTACAATTAAATAAAAGTATATTAGGCAGCCCACGGAAGGCAGGCTGACCCGAGCAGCAAGAGCTCAGTCTTGTAACCTACTTCCACCGAAAGGCCAGAGACGACTACCTCAAGAGCACCCGTACAAAACCGAACACAGAACATTCCCGCCCCCACGACAGTGGCCGTGGTTAACCGTTCCAATCAGCAACTCGAAAACCGGCGGAGAATTCCACTCTATTGCCGGAACACTACCATTCCACCACTGGAGATTCTTGGCGCCAATTTCTTCGCTGATTTTGCTACGTCACGGAGCTATTCCCTGAGCAAGCCAATCACAGTTACTATTTTGCAGAAAGCGCGGGAATTTTCCCGCCACAACTGGATGGGTACACAAGTCATTCCCACGCCTCGCTGGTAGCCCGCCAGAAAGTGTTTTCGCTAATTTTCTGCGAAGTAACGGAACCTCTAGCCCAGCCGCTACTTCAGACCCCTCCGGGCGTGTCTTTTGACAATGTCGGCGTCTGGAAAGCATTCACTCGACTCCCTCACACTCGTCGGCTTAACCCTCTCGAGATCCGCAGAGCCCGCCTGTCACCGGACCACCTGGGTGACGAGAGACGCTGCGTGGGAAGTCCGCGTGTGAAGGAATAGCAACTTTTCATCGCATGCAATTAGAGACGAAAATCGTAAGATAGAAATATGAGAAGGGGCTCATGCCACCTCTCATGGTCTGTGGTGCCTTGCCACGGTTCGCGCTGCTGCCCCCGTCGGAGGTTCGAATCCGCCCTCGTGCATGGGAAAGATAGAACATTTAGAAACACTAAACACAGTTTGCATTTCACATAGTGTATCTTTCTTGACATTGTTCTTGGCTTGTGTATCGATTTTGTTAAATGTTTCATGGGCTTTATAATTATCTTTTACATTTTCTGCCTTTGCGTGTGAGTAATGTGTGTTGAAAGTTTGGCCACACCTTTTTGCTACATACTGTATTGGTGGTTGCTGCTTACCATACACAGCAACGGACAATGTTATGCCACGTTTATTTGCTCTTTTCTTCGATTGTTCTAGAAAATCTACTGGTACGTTCTGACAGCATGAATCTCCCTGTCCGCAGCTCGTGGTCGTGCGGTAGCGTTCTCGCTTCCCGCGCCCGGGTTCCCGGGTTCGATTCCCGGTGGGGTCAGGGATTTTCTCTGCCTCGTGATGACTGGGTGTTGTGTGACGTCCTGAGGTTAGTTAGGTTTAAGTAGTTCTAAGTTCTAGGGGAGTGATGACCGTAGATGTTAAGTCCCATAGTGCTCACAACCATTTGAACCATTTTTTGAATCTCCCTGTGATGTGTATGACCTATTCTCTTCAGGTATCAAAGATGATGGAGCTTTTTTCATTCTGCATTTATCTTTTTTTAAACCAAGTAAAAATTCAAATGAATTGTTGTGACTCACATTCTGCAACAGTTATATCAATCTTCTATTTGTCTAGCAATATTTATTTTTATCTTCGAGAATAATCGAGAATTTTTAGGCACTCTTTCACTGATAATCGATTGTCCTATCTTTGTTCTCTGTAACCCAAGACATTGCCTTCTAACCTCTGTGTTTTCCATTGCTACTTCGTTCCCATGTTTCTCTTTTTGCGACAGTTGAATGTTTCAAGACTCTCACTTCTTAGTAAGATCCTGCTTTGGTTCTCCTGTTTTATTAATCGTATTTCACTGCCGCACAGCATGCTCATTGGAACACTTTTCTTATTGTATGTTACGTAGTTCTTTTATGAAATATTCCTCTTGGAAGCCACTGCATGTAGTCGAAGTCTCGATTACACTGGAGCGAATTGTAGTGAACATAGGGAAACGAGCATTCACAGACAATTCGCCAGTGTTCACTGCCGTTCACTTGCACCTGCAAACAAGCATTTACGTTGGAGAGAGTGGAGGAGAACACAACAAAACGAGCATAGCATACCAACCCTAAGAACACTGAGTTACTGTTTTTCTTTGTGCTAATAATCGATGATTGCAGTACAGGTTTCACACAACACAATATTAGTTATATCTGTTATATGTATAAAGCAGAGCGTGTACGTGTATGACGGGGGTCTCGTCCCAAACCTCTGGATCGATTTGAACCAACTTTCGACCGCAAACAGTGAGCCTCACTAGTATCAGTACTGTGGGATTTTGTAACCTCCAATTTCAATAGGAGTGAAGATACAGGCAAAAATGTGTTTTACCAACCACTGGCCTATAAGTTCCCTAATGATAGGAATGTCGTATGGGAAACGCAAATCAACTTGCTTTGCTGGACAGCTTATATGTCAGATAAACAAAAGTTTTCCGAGGTGTTACATGTAGGCTGTCCTGGACGACAGGCATGGAGTGATGTTGGCCTGCTTTATCGACATGCTTTGCATGGTTGCATATACATCAGTGGTAAATAAATGATTTTCAAGCCCCTGATGTGTAGATCGCCCTCCATGCTGTGCATGCAGTATCCGCCTGCTTTACTGAACGGTGTTACAGGCGTTACACATGCCGATGAGTTTGGCTGGGGCAGGCAGAGATGGATAGAGGAGACCATATATGCTTGAAACAGATGGAAGGTGAAGAAGGGCAATGGCAAGTGGAAAAAGAAGAGGGAAAGATAGAGATGGAAAGAGATAAGGTGGAGGAGGATATTGTCAGAGGGAGGGGGAGGAGGGTACAGTCAGAGAGGGGGTGCAGGAAATGAGCAAAGAGAGTGGTGAGGATGACGTGGACAGACAGAAGACAGAAGAGGTGAACACAGAGACGGGGAGGAGGAGATGAAGAAACAGAGAGAACAGTGAGGATCAAATGGTTTTATTCCACTTTTTGACATTAGGACATGTTGTAGAACAGATCTGAAGACGGTCATTACTGACTGAAACCGGTCATCGTCGAAGGACTTTATATTGTGGTCAAAGACTGGAATAAAATCATTTGACAGTACCTGGATCACTGTTTATATTCGCGACAATGTCGCAGCTGGTGAAAATAATGAGGATGAGGTGGACAGATAGAGCGCAGAAGAGTTGAACACATGCAGAAGGAACAGGAGACTTTTTAGAGAAGGGGTGGAGGAAATGGACAAAGAATGGGGAGGAGGAGATCAAGGGGCAGAGAGAATGGTAAGGGTGAGGTGGGCAGACACCAGGTGTAAGACGGTAACACCGAGAGGGGAGGAGGAGATGAAGAGAGAGTGGTGAGATTGAAGTGGACAGAGGGAGGAAGAGGTGAACACATAACGAGGGGGGGGGGGGGGAGAGCTGCAGCCTTTTTGCTACTGGAATCTAATATTTAATATTTATGTATGTTCCAGAAGAGTTTCAGCAAACAATACTGCTTTGTTTTTGCAAGCGATACTTTTAGACTGGAAACAGTTCAAAACACAGTAATGCTTTACATACCGGATCTAGCGACCAGCGGGTCGAGTAGGCATATGCGACTGAAATGCGCCAATAAGAACAGTGGATTTGTTTCATCATCGCTGTGCCATGCCGGGGATGTATGATCAGCAAAGCTGCCGCAAAGACATACCCTATAGCCGCGATGCAAGACTGTGATAGTCGACAGGATGCTTGGTGAACACGCTATTCTTGTCGAAACAAGCAAAATTGGGCAAGAAATGAAAAATTTAGATGTCGGTGATTTATTACGGAAAATTTAGGTGTCGGTGATTTATTACGGAACGTGATACGTGTAGAGATAGTCTGTTTAACAATGAATTGCCCCTCCTGACCACCTTAGCATTGTTACAAAACCATGGGCCTACATCACCTGACACTTCTCGCTACCTCCTCTTCGTATCTAAGGGGGAAATTAAAAGCTGAACAGTAGCTTCCGACGAGTAGCATAATCTGATGAAGAAAGTATTTATACTCTGGTTTTTATCAGCTGGTCTGGAGACAGTTAGGTTGGTATCTGTTTGGCACTTCAACAACTATAGTTGGAGTCACGAACGGGGGCGGTCGAGTTTAGGCTTGTTCTGCGCATCTACGTCACGTGTCCTCCGACAACCAATGAGCTTCAGTAATGTTCTCAGCGGTCAGCTGTGAATGTCACAGCCAATGCGTGCATTAAACGTGACTATGGCGACTTATTTATAGAATCTCTATTTCATTTGTTGTGACTTGTCATGGCTTATGGTGGTGGTAAACAACAAATTCTGCACAAGAAAGTGAGGGACATTTTTTGCAGCATACACGCTTTCTTCAAGGGTAGATCTCATATATGCCCTTACCGCAAAAACAGTTTTGAACCGGAAACAGTGCAACGGTGTCTCGAGCAGTGCGAAACGCCATTGATCGTGGATCGGACTATAGTTTATCTCAGATAGTTCCTGATGTCCGCAGTGACATTTGCGAAGTGCTTCAAGGCTTTTAGTACAGTACTTGTAAGGAAGACAATGTCAAGTAAATTGCGATCGATATTGTGTAAAAAATACTGTTACTTAAGATACAAGGTAAAATCCGTTATATAATTTGTTGCAGGATAGATAGTGTGAACGCAGGAAAAAGGGTTTTTATTTATTCAGTTACTACATCAAAAGTTCCTAAAATAAGAGTGATATATTCGTGATGTAATTACAGTGATCTTGAATGCAAGGCAGGAATATGATTAGGTATTTCGAACATCTACATCAGGCAAATACAAGTGGGTTTGGCACAAGCTGTACTGGTACCGAAGGATGGCTAACATTTTGCTGGTTACGACCCTGTAAAGAGCGTCACTTTTATTTCAGTTGTAGAGCTTTTCAGATTATATGTTTCTGCAGTCTTTTAAGATTTGTAATGTACTCTTCATAAACTTTCTCACTGATAGTGTGACGGGAAAACATAGTGTCTCCATGTATTTGCGTGGAAACAAAATTACGAGTAATTACACCGATTCCTTTACTAAATTTTGAAAGCTTGAGTTAGTTGCTTTCTACTATTGCTGCAAAGATATAAATTAAAAAGTATGGGGCATAAACTACACTGCACAAAACAATTGAAGGGACACTTTTTCGAAACCCCGTAACTGTCTGCCATTGCGACGCAGTACTTTGGTCAAAAGAGCCTACGGCTATCCTTTTGTAATGGTGAAAAAGCATAGCGCCCCGCAATGTAACCCTAGAACACGGCGACGCTGCAAACAAGGCGACAAATGTGGGAAAAGTGCCAGAATACAGAAGTTCACGTGACGTGGAGAGTGGATGAATGATATCAGTTTGGCACCAAATTTCACCAAAATTCTGCCCAACATCGTCTGGACCTGTCGCACGATGGGAAGGTCGTCACACGCCCTCTTACCCATGCTGCACCCCTTCTTTTGACGCCTCTCCGACGGCGGTCAGAACCGCGACTCTCAGCGTTGAAATCGCGCAGTGGCCGAGGGAAATATGAGTATATCAGACACACCGCCGCTCAGAATTGACGCTAAAAGGCCTCAGGAGGGTGTTATAACGGGCGACAGTGAACCCATCCCTTCCATTGGGACATTGATTGTCACACATGTCGCGGCAGAAAACGACAATGCGCTGTGCGGTGAGCAGTAGGACGAAGTTCTTGACAGCCTTTGACACTGCTGACACCTGCCGGATGATTTATCCGTTCTCGAAGGACATCGTCAGCCTGAAACCCCACTAAACGCCATCGCACCCCTTTATAGTGTAGCATGACCGCAGTTTTTCCTCTGGTGTACAGTGCGGAAACACTTTGGTATGTTCAAATCCAGGCGACGAAATCTGAACGTAATCCAAAGATAAGTTGTGCTAAAGAGTGTCCGTAATTTTTTGTTACCAGCTTAAATTTGGTACTTTTGATCAACTGTACAGTAATTTTTACTAATGTTATACCAATTTACCAACAATATATTATAAGGAAATACTTATGTAATGATTGACAATTTGTCTAATTTGTCTCTTTTTTTTTTTTTTTTTGGCCGGCCGAAGTGGCCCTGCGGTTCTGGGCGCTGCAGTCTGGAACCGCGAGACCGCTACGGTCGCAGGTTCGAATCCTGCCTCGGGCATGGATGTGTGTGATGTCCTTAGGTTAGTTAGGTTTAACTAGTTCTAAGTTCTAGGGGACTAATGACCTTAGAAGTTGAGTCCCATAGTGCTCAGAGCCATTTGAACCATTTTTTTGTCCTTTTTTTGTGTCCTGACTTCAAGTTCCTTGCCGTATCGGTTATTTAACCACCAGTCCCGAAGTTTAGATTTTCTACAAATTGGGACTGTTAACAACACTCCCTGTGAGTGAAGTGTCTTAATATTCCTCTTTCTCTCACGTGACTATTATGAGTAGATATGCAGTATTTTATCTTTTTTACAATTGCATTCAATCACTGACACGCAGATTAATTTCCAATTACTTACTCAAAAGACTCCAACTGCATAATAAGTTATAACGTGACCTTCAATCTGAACCAACAGTTGATATCCAGCTGGTAAACAAATAAACTTAATCTTTCATTTAGTTTCAGTTATGACAGTCAAATAAGTTACATCTGTTAGCACACATTGTGAAATCAACTAAGATGGTCTTAGAAATTGGTCTACCAGACACGTGACACACAGCAGACAGAAGCAGGGGGCAAAAAATAGAATCTGTTATTACTCGTATGTTAAATTTAAAGGAAAGCAGGACACTTTTACATATTAAGTATTGTAAGATTTAGTTGCACTTTTAGTAGAGTTTATAAGAGGCCTACAGCAGAAACTGAAGTCTCATTATCAGTGGTAATATCATATCGTAATACTTCCTTGTGACCACAGACTCAAGTAAAAGACAATTACAGTACTCGTTTCGACTATTATGAGTTTCATTCATCTACAGTCATCTGACTTTGCTTAAAGTTGATAAAAGTAGTGTGTTTGTTCTCAGTTAAGTTGTCCATTTGTACTTTGTGAAATTGAAACTGTGGTATCTAACATCCTCCATTGTGGAGGGATTTATGTAGCAATCAAGCAATGAAATGATAAGAGTAATTACGTAGGCTTCCGCGGCCGGTGCATGGTTTAAAATTATTCTGGGTGTTGTACCGCGTCACTGCATAAAATGCTTTAACTATAAATTTAAAACCGACGTTTCAACCATATTACAACGGCCTTGCCCTGAGGATCATAACGCACAGATAAACATGATGACAAGGCAAAGATAATCATCTCAACTTCTTAAGGTATCGATCTATAGCATAATGCAAAATTACGCCAATGACCATTTTTAACAATTACATACGTTATTACACAATTCAGCAACTACACTAACATGACAGGACTAACGTTATGCATCAGCCAAGAACTTTTTAACTATGATGACTGGAGCCCAAAGTTTCGCTTCTATCTTGGGGTCGTGATCTCATCTAAAAGAGGTGAATAATTGAATTGGGTTTCCTCGTTTAATAATAAGTGTGGGGATGTACACATCTGTCTTTTAATTTCTAAAATCTGTAATTGGTCGAGTTTAAGGGGCTCCGGAAAGGCTCAAAATCATGAAAAGTTCAATTTTTACTTTTTTGCGTTTTCTGAATCTGCAGACTATTACCTTTTAATAGATATATAATTTATTCAATTCCGAAGACTACAACTATTTTTAAATTTTTTTTGAAATGTGTTCTAAATGGGCGTGACCCACTGTGGCGCTGTGAAACTGCTGTCAAATGGTGTTATTATTAACGTCCGTGTTCATCAGGTACATTTTAGTGATGTGAGATAAAGTATGTGTTGTGGCTAACCTGTGATGGTTCAATATATATCGCTGGTGTGATTGTCGATTGTTTCATGTTTATTTACTCTGTCGTTATCTCGAAAATATTCGTACTTAATTCTGTTTCTTGAGTTTCTGTTTTGTTGAAGTATAATAATGAGTAAAAGTAAAGTTATTAGAAATCCTCTGAAGGCTTTTAAGAAAAAGAGAAATGTTGGAAAGCCAAAGGTATGTTTTATTACTGTAAACAATAAAGACGATAACCAAGTGAGTGAACCTAACCTCTCAAGTACACCTGCCCATAGCAGTCAAAGTGGGAAAGAAAATACTTCACAGAAGAAGCTTGGTTCAATGAGTGAAAACTATGAATGTTTTATGGGCGAATCGGATGTGAATGAAATATTTGATATGTCGGTTCTCAAAGGAATTTTTTCAAACTGTGTAAGATGTATTCATTGCAGTGAAGTTGGTCTGGAACTCTCCATAACAAAGCACGTAGGACTTGCTAGTGAAATACAACTGAAATGTGATAAGTGTTCATACATGACCACCTTTCGGAACAGTGTTGCAGTAACTGAAACTGAAGAAAATGGTAGCAAAATCTACGAACACAACAACGAGCGATGCTTGCTTTAGACAAGGAACGCCTTCGGGCTGCAGACAGGGCTGTAAAGAGTCTAGAAATACAAGCAAGAGTAAACAGCAGGAGGAACAAGAGGAAGCTGGAGGAGGAGTTTGCAGAGGATGAAGATAATCCATCCTATGGACCTGGAATGCACTAAAAAGTTAATCCAATCTTTGTCGCTCGATTCCCAAAACTTTTATTTTCTCATACTAATTACATGTTTTCTAAGGATCTTCCAAACATATTTGTTTCAAACTTTCAGTAAATGTTACACAGTACCTTCTGCATAATTTAACACAGCCTTTTTCCAAAAAACTGTATATTTTTTAATATATAAATAAAAAATTGCAAAAAAATGTTGTGAATTTTCATTACAATTGAAAAAAAATCATCTTTAATAACTGAACTAAAATTTTGTAAAATCCCTGTGTTAAGCTGTAGCCCATATTCCAATAAATAATCTGTAAAAAGTTCAACTTCCTACCTCAAATACTTTGTGAGGAAAGATGTAATTTATAAGCGTTATTTTAACATTGCAAGTATAGGGGGTTCCGGAGCCCCTTAACCCCCTTTTACTCTGTGTGTAGGACTTGTGCATCTATTAGGTATTTCTGGTTATTGTTCAGGCAATGTTCTGCAAAGGCTTAATCAGGCTTCTTCAATCTCCAGCTTCTGTGGTGTTCCTTAAGCCTAGTACAGATTGACTTTTCCGTCTGTCCAATGAATTTTATACAACTACGTAGTGTAACACACAAAAGATTATTACACACTTGTGAGATTGCGTATCCATTTCAGAGCTATTATCTTCGCCAAAGTGGCACTCTTAGCGCAGATGCGAACATCAAACCAAATGTAATGACCTTTTCGCCGAGGGACTCAGACAGCTGCGACTGAGAAAGGTCATCGACCGAATATTCGGAACACATATATCGCCTGCCATTTTTACACATGCGTTGCTCGCAGCCTAGAGTGTTCACCCATTCGTTCCACTTGCAGACGACATAAGTTGCAGAAAAGGAATACCATGCAAGGCTCAAGAATCTGAGTCGGCTCCACTTTGATCCAGGTTGCTCGTCTTTATCACGTGCCGCTCTCACAAGCATTTGTACAGAAGTAGCCGGCTAAAGGCTGGCATTTCCTTTTGCCGCACCGTCTTTGCCACAGAGCTGACAAGCTTTCTTTCTTCTTGTTCCATTCCACTGGCACAAGAACCACCTCACTCCGTTATTTCTTCTTCCGGAAAATGCAAACACTCTCTCTCTCTCTCTCTCTCTCTCTCTTTCTCTCTCTCTCTCTCATCAGCCCCTTTTTTTGTCAAAATTATCATCTGTTATTAAACTTCAAAAGAATTAGTTTCCTTACCTGTCTCAGTCAACTAACCATTCAGTTAATTTTTGTAGAGTGTTCGCTAGATAGAAAAGGTGAGTTTGAATGTGGCCGGTGTGTATAATCATCGGAAGTCATGGCTAGGAACTCCTTTCAGTCACAGCTGTATCCCTTAGATAAGTTAGGAGTCTGACAACAGGGGTCCGACATTCAAGGAGCAATGAGATAGAGTCCGAATGAAGGTCGCAGCAAGAAACAATATTTTAAGAAAACTCATTGTCATAAGATGGCAAGCAAGTCCACATGTCCTTCGGACACCGGCTCAAGCCTTGTGCCACTCGGCAGGAGAATATGCTTCCCCTTGTGTGATATCGCTCTAGCCACTCGGAATAGGTTGACATCGCTCTTCACCAAATTTGCAATTATGTGACAGGATACTTGACACCAACTCCAATCGAGAAGATCCAACTCCTGGCCAGAACAGCAACACTCAGCGTCAGACGGATAGTAACAGCCAAATCCGAAAGGAGTAAAGCCAACACTGACGGCGGGCACCCACTTGATGAGTATGAACTTGTTGTTCTACGTCTTCGCAATAAGAAAAAGCCTTATCTCAATTACTGTCCCCGTAATGAAATTAGAGGCAGGAGACAGGCTCCAACAGAGCTAAACGGTATTGGATGCCACCAAAAGAAGAGCTAGCCCAGGGAACAACTTTCCGTGGCCAACATGCAGATTACTTAATCATCTTCGCCTAGAAATTCGCCAAAATAAAACAGCCATGTTGAAATGAGGACTCTGCGGTTACCAAGGTGTGATCTATGCGTGTAGTGCTAAATGAACGATGAGCCATTTTCTCCATTGCCCCGTTCACACCATTTCCTCATGCACCGTGGCGAAAGAGAATATGGCATTGGCAAGCCACCCAGGATTAGAAACACAGTTACATTAAATACTGAGATGTATTGGTGAAACTTCTTTATTTAATTCGGAAACTGCTGAGAGAAATTGCTTAAGGCATCTGAACCATCTATAACCGCTGAGTGCAACTGAACGTACTGTGATTTTGCTTGTCTATATCGTTTGAACACTGACCTACAGAATTTTCCCTGACATGTACAGCTCAAACTTTTTCTATTCATTAATTACCCACAATATACAAGGATAATGCAATCTGACTATTTATTAACATCACTTCTGAACACGGTTATTTCCTTTGTAAATATTTCGGCTGAACTTATTTGCGGCTTTAGCCAGCTTTTTCGTACCTACAACGATTTTAGATTCAGTGCTTTCTATAATCTTTAAATCGTAAACAAAACCATTACATCACGGGAATGAATCTCATATAGGTACTTTCAGTAACACGACCTTGGTTCGCTGACAAGCCTCTTGGAGCACTGTAAGTTTATCAGTCCATTATCTCGCTTTCTATTTGGGTTATTTGTAGTCGTCCATGTTTGTTTTCGTTTCGTAGTTTAAGGAATTTGGTGTTGTCACATTCTGCTTCTGATTAGACTTCTTAGTGTATTGCACTCTTTGAATTGCATTGTAAATTTGTTGTTCGTATTCAGATTGCGTTCTACTCGCATCTTAATATTGAGAGCGTCGGGTTAAATGAGTCCATATTTGTGTTTGTTGCATCTGTACTACTACTATATTAAGAGTTGTAGTTTAACGCTGTTATCAAAAATCTCGAGTGGCACTTGATTGATATGTTTCAGATTTTCACACGATGTTCAAATAAAAGTGTGTGCGGGTATGGGTGTAATAGAGGATAATGTTAATATAAAAAAATTCGAAAGCTTCTTGAGAATTTTATTTCACATTTTCATAAGTTGCTGCAATAAACATTTGGATGGACACAGGCTGCATATATAAGCCACATGTTTTTTTAATATATGTGATATATAAATATGTAATAAATATGTATCTAATACATAGAAGGAAACATTGTTAGCAAAAATGTCGATAATTTCTTTTTACACAATAGTCTAACAAATTCTCTGACGGACATCAGATATAAATTTTTTAATGTATTGGTGTAAAAATATATACATAAAGAGGAAACGCTGTTAGCAAAAATCTCGGTAAGTTCTTGACCGATTTAGTTCAAATTTTTACATGATACTCTAATATACTTCGTATTGACCTAGGCTACATATTTCTTTAATATATGTCGTAAGGTTTTGAGGACAGAACAACAACTGTGTAAGCTTTAAAAATTTTTGGTTTAATGTTGCAATCTTATCACAGAAATACACGCGTTTACACAGTTTACAATGTGACAATACTACGACAGTTGTCAAACGACGCATCTCATCCTCAGAAAATGAAATAATCCTAAACACAATAGTAAATTTTAACTAGAAGTTTCTTTACAAAATTATTCTTACGCCTACGTCATGATGTTGGCCAGTACTACGATAAATCATCCGATTCCGGTCAAAGTTTGTTACTATTTAGGATGACAATCAAGTCAAGATTGTTGCGCCTTATCAGACGTCTTCCGTGCTAAATTATCAACTCTTTGATTAACATTAGACACTGCATCCTGCACCTGGTCAATGTCAGAACGTATCTTTTTCTGGTCAGCCGTTAACGATTGTATAAGCTCCCGCGAGTCTCTCGCATCTCTTCGGATTTCCGTAAACTGTTCATTAACTTTCGTTCGCAGTTTTTGCTGATCTTCGCAGACTTTTTCGAACCCAACATAGGTTTCAAATTTGAGACTGTTTAAGCCACCATTTGTCTCTGTTTTTAAATCTGCTAACCTTGCATTTCTTTCAGTTTTTAAATCTGCTAACACCAAGTTTGTTTCAAGTTTTATGTCTGCTAACCCTGCATTTGTCTGCTTTACGACCATAGTGAGTCGCTTCAGTATTGCGAACACACTATCTGACTCTTCGCCATCGTCACCTGTCACTGTTTGATGTAAATTTTGCCGTTCGAATCTTTCACGTGGCGTCTCACCGACTTCTATACATAGTGCGGACGCACTTACACACATTCTTTCTGTTAGAAACTGTCCCGTATGATTTAGAATTACTATATTTGGTTCAAGGTACTGAAGTTTCTCGTCTTCTGATCCCACTTCTGACCCAATAGATCCGTCATTTGTTTGTTTTTGTGCATTCTCAGACTGTGATACCAGTCGTGAAACTACCACCATTTCCTCTGCACTATCACTACGTTCCGTTCCGTGACTCGCAATCGATACTTTTTGTTGTACATCAATCTCTATCCTGTCAAGATCTTCAGATAGCGCTATCTGCGATAATCTCCGTTCTTCCGTCATCTCCGATCGTCTAACTAAGCTCTGTCTTTCTCGAATTGCGCGAGCTTGAGCTCTCGTCAGCATCAAGTTATATGATCTTACACGTTTCCAAAATATCATAGAAAGTTTCTTAGACTATGTACACATCATCAGCTACGCTGTTCACTGTTTGTAGAATTTCAAACCAACTCAACAACGCCGTGAATAACTTGGCGCGCGCCAGCAAGGTCATGCACAAGCTACTTTCACACCAACATAAACATTAGCTTATTTATTAATGCAACTTTTCTACACTTTGGATGACACATTTACTGTATTCTGACCACTAAACATACACATACATTGGGTAACCTCGTTACAAAAACAATAAAAAAAAAAGAATTTTTTTTGAACTCAAAAATTTTAATTTCCCCTTGTAATTTGACTAATTGCCATCCAGGCAGACCAATTGCCATCCTGGCAGGTTCGCCATTCTGTAAGGTTTTGAGGACAGAACAACAACTGTGTAAGCTATAAGCATATTTGGTTTAATGGTGCAATATTATCACAGAAATACACGCGTTTACACAGTTTACAATGTGACAATGTTAGGACAGTTGTCAAACGAACGCATCTCGTCCTCAGAAAATGAAATAATCCATTACACAACAATAGTAAATTTTAACTAGAAGTTTCTTTACAAAATTATTCTTACGTCATGATGTTGGCCATTACTACGATAAATCATCCGATTCCGGTTCAAAGTTTGGTACTATTTAGGATGACAATCAAGTCTACAGAGGATGGTTAGTTTTGTGACAAGTTGAGCAGAAGATTACCCAAGGTCGCTCGAGTTTACAGTGGACGCAAGCTGGTGAACCAACAAGTTTACAGCTCTGCTCGCAGTATTTACCTTAGCTGCGATGAGCTGTCGTCTCCATGGCTGCTCTCGTCCTCTGAAATTCCTATAAAAACTAATTAAGCATTTGCTGATTTTTCCAGCAGGACCCCTCGCTATGTTTCTCGTTATGCGAGCTAACATGTACTCGTACCTAGTCTTGGAATATGGCGATATGCACGCGCGTGGCTGGAGCAGCGTGCATATTAAAATGCACTCTCAGTCGTCGCAAGAATAATTAACTAACTGACTGGTTTCTTTCCTCCAAAGCTGGAGCTCAACAACGCTACAGCTAATATCTAGCTTAATGTCAACTGCAGTGAACTCAGCATTGACACAAATTTATCCTCTGCATCGTACAGAGAGTTATGTCCCCTGTTTGCACTTGACGCCAGTTCAGAGAAGAGTCCCTGAAATTTTCGCTCTTGTTTTTCTCGTAGCTAAACTGTCTCCCCACCTGGGTTCTTTCATTCTCCACACCACGGCTTTTTTTACCAATAGGAGCGTTCCTCTGATTTTTTAGAAACTCTCTCTGCCAATCACGAGGGCCCTACCATTAAACTGCATCTAAATCTCGGCACTTTACTTCTTCCTAGTTCGTTTCCGCCAATCGGACGTTTTGTGCCCACTCCAGATGCGTAAATGTTACATGCATATGTCACATGTGTACCACTCACTGTTCACATGATCAACTGCATCACCAGCTTTGTTCGTATCCACTTGAAATTCCGAAACGCAGTTTTCTAAAGCTTCTTTCTGTCCCGTTACTTGCTCTCCAGTATGCGTCACCTGGCTGCTCGCTGACTCCTGCTGTGGGATGCCCCTAAGAGCTTTTCGCGGTGCCTCCCGTGATGCGGCCTCTGCTTCTGCCCACGCCTGCTTCCACACAAAACGTTTCCTCTCGCTGCTTGTTTCACCTTCTGCTCATTGATGTGGATTATATAGGAGCGGTGTGTTAATACCGTCGATTGAGTGCCGTCCCTTTTGCATTACATACTTATAAGGAAATCTGCTCATTACTGCCAAAGTAAGTTAAATGTCATATTCACCTTCCTGTTACGATGTATAGAACTCTTAAGTAAGGTGCGAAATTGACCTTCATTTAATCTGCCACCTTACAATGTGGTATACAAAAGACATAAAGGAGAAACGTTGTTAACAAGAACTCAAAAAGTTTCTGACCGATTTACTTCAAATTTTTACACGATACTCTAATAAACATTCGAATGGACATGGGCTACATATTTTAACATACAAAGTACATAAATATATATGTAATACATAAAGGGGAATACCTCGAGAAGTTCTTGTCCATTTTTTCCCTGTTTTTACACTGTACGCAAATATACTTTCAGACAATCATAGGCTACATACTTTTTAAATGTATATGGTGTATAAATATCTATATAAAAATTCTCAAAAAGTTCTTTATCAGTCTATTTGATAATTGTACATGATGCTCTAATAAACATTCGAACACTGATCGGCTGCAAAATATTAAACATATGTAATATATAAATATATACTTATTATATAAAGGGGAAAATCTTTAGCAGAAATCTTGAAAAGTTTATAATCGTTTGACTTCAAATTGTTATATGATAGTCTACTAACATTCAGTATAGCATAAGCTACATTTTTGTTTTATACATCATGCTCTCTCACTATTTCAAATGTATTCCAAATAAAATGTCTTTCTTAAATTAAAATTTATAATACATGTTTTTGCAAAGCAATCTCGTTAATACATTCGTCAGTGTCAAAAAAATGGCTCTGAGTACTATGGGACTTAACTTCTGAGGTCATCAGTCCCATAGGACTTAGAACTACTTAAACCTAACTAACCTAAGGACATCACACACATCCATGCCCGAGGCAGGATTCGAACCTGCGACCGTAGAGGCGTCAGTGTCAATTTGCATCTTTTGTTCGAGAGCCAAAATAGCTAGATTTATTAATCTCAACGTGAATATTGCGGGTCTTATGTAATTTTTAATAATTTCAATATGACAAACATCCAAAGTTTCAAAATAGCTCTTCTCGTTAATTTTCTATTACTTAATGATGACTAGTTTCGAATTTTATTCATAATCCATTCTCATATCGCCCATCCAAAGGAGTACAATGCAAGGGATCATGAAACACGCTGAGACAATTGTTGCCGCTCACACTAATCATGTCCGCATATAGAGGCCACTCCCGGATCTCGTGCTTGGAGTGCCTTCTTCTCTGCAACCACATCTTTTTGTTTCACTACCTCATGTTCAGGAAAACCAGAACATATTGAACGAGTAGAGATAGGACGTTCATATTCACAGGACATGTACATTCGTATGTTCTGCAGAATTGGTTAGTGTTTGAAACACTTCGGCCAGCAGGTTCAGGTTCAACATCGATATCACGGCGCAACACCACCCACCCATAGAATGTGACTGCGGCTCTTGTTGCTGCCATAAACCGAAGATAATGGATCAGTGTGACTTGAGCAGACGTGCAGGATGCCTCGCAGACGCATGCGCGAACCTTACTGTCAGATCAGTGAGTTTGAAAGAGGACGCATTGTTGGCTTGAGAGAATCTGATGCATCCATCCGGGAAACTGCTGCTCTGTAGGACCAAGTGTTTTGGCAACGTAACGAGTGTTGGCAGAATGACAACGAGACGGGTCAGGTCGTACCTCCCAGACCACCCCCGAGAACATCGACACCTCATCCGAATGGCACTGCAGGACAGAACTCTGTCCTCCTCGGCTCTGTCGCAACAGTGGAACACATCGTACACTATTTATTACAGCATGGATTACGTGCGCGTCGTCCACTTCTCCTCCTACCTTAGAACAAATTGCAGAAAGATGCTAGGCGGCAGTGGGACATGGAACGACATCACCGAGGACAGAAATCGTATCAGATAGTGTTTTCGAATGAAATCAGGTTCTGTTTGCTTAAGAATGATGGCTGCATTTTGTTTCGCCGCAGACAGGGTGAGTGGCATCTCATTTACTGCATTCGCACAGTCATACAGCGCCAACTCGAGACCTTGTGTTGTGGGGTGCTATTGGGTACAATCGCATATCACAGTTGGTGCATGTCCAGGGCACTGTGACCAGTGTCACCGACGCGGATGGCATTCGGCGACCCGTAGCCATACCCTTGCTGCGTGACACCGCAGACGCCATTTTTCAGCAAGACAATACACGACCACATTTTGCTGTACGAACATGTGCCTTCTTGGTGTCACAGGGTGGCCCGCCAGATCACCAGACTTGTCGCCAGTTGAAAATGTGTGGGATATGGTGAAACGACGGGTGTGGCATTGTGATCCAATGCCAACTACCACAGATGGTTATGCCACAGGAGGTCATTTGTGCCTTATATGCGTCTATGCCATCAATCATGAAACAAGTTATCAAGGCCCATCGCGGAACCTACGTCTACTGGGCAACAGGACATATACTGAACCGAGGTGACTGAAATGCTAATCATTTCTGCAGAGCATACTAATGTACATATCCTGTGAATATGAATGTCATATCTCTATCGTTGAAGGTGTTCTGTTTTTTCTTCTGAAGATGAATGTACGTGGCACATGTATCGTGGCTGACAAAAAGTGGGTCAACATCTTGAGGTGTTCAGATATTGTAATCCGAGCCTGTGTTTGATCACCAGGAGGAAGTAGTAGTTTCGCCGTCCTCTTTCGTCACTATCCCAGTGTTCCTGCAAGAGGAGAAGGATTAGTTTTCTTACTTGTCTTCGTTCTGTAGCCTCCTCTCCCACGAGATTTTGAATGTGATAGTAAGCATTCGTCTTCAACCAGTACGAAGCAGCTTCCTTTCGTATTTGTAGGTCAAGTGGACACGCACCAAAGATTAGTGAAACACCTTAGCAGATACAGTTTGTTTTAAACAAACCACAGATAACATAAATTTGTATTGCTAGTTGGGGATTTGAATCCTTGTTCTTCCTTAATGTGACTCCTGTGTGACAACCGCAACCACTATGACATTTCCCACGAATATTTGGGAGCAATGGGCTAAAAAACAGCGTGCAGGAATCCTGCTTTTGGTTTCCCAACATTGCATATGTCAAACAATTCAATAGTTCTTTACGGAACGATGGGATCAATTTCCTTTGCAGCCTTCTCCAATAAGACTTTCTGCTCCGTCGCAACGAACTTCTAGAGGTGCTTTTAAACCATAGTTTCCCATTCCTTTCTCCGCCTCACTTAACTGGAAAAATACAAAATTCGCGAGCAGGCAGAAATGAAACAAGTGTAAACTTCTACAAAACTATGACTGTCCAACTTCGACTATTCAGAAGCGAAAATACGAAAATAGTTCTCAGAGTGCAATGTCCTCAATTATGTGATCGTCTTCCTCTACAGTTTTTGCCCTCTATAGCTCCCTCTAGTACCATGGAAGTCATGACCTGATGCCTCAACAGATGTCCTATCATCTGTCCCTTCTTCTTGTCAGTGTTTTCCACATGTTCCTTTCCTCTTCGAATCTGCGCAGAACCTGAGGTTTATTTTATCAGACCACATAATTTTCAACGCTCGTCTATAGCACCACATCTCAAATGCTTCCATTCTCTTCTGTTCGGCTTTCCCACAGTCCATGTTTCTCTGCGCGGGGTAGCAGCGCGATCTCAGGCGCTTTGCCACGGTTGGCGCGGCTGCCCCCGTCGGAGGTTCGAGTCCTCCTTCGTGCATGGGTGTGTGTGTTGTCCTTAGCTTAAGTTAGCTTAAGTTAGATTAAGTAATGTGTTAGCCTAGGGAGCGTAGACACCATCAGTTTGGTCCAAAGGAACTTACAAAAAAATAAAATCCATTTTTCGCTACCATACAATGCTGTGCTCCAAACATAGATTCTCAGGAATTTGTTCCTCAAATTAAGGCCTGTGTTTAATAATAGTAGATAGACTTCTCCTGGCCAGGAATACCCATTTTTTGCCAGCGCTAGACAGCTTTTGATGCCCTCCTTGCTCCGTCTGTCATTGATTATTTTTCTACCTAGTTATTAGAATTCCTTCGCTTCATCTGCTTCGTGACCATCAATCCTGATGTTAAATTTCTCGCTATTCTCATTTCTGCTACTTCTCATTACCTTCGTCTTTCTTCGATTTACTCTCAATCCATATTCTGTTCTCATTACTCTGTTCATTCCATTCAGCAGCCGTGTAATTCTTCTCTTTGGCTCAGGATAGCAATGTCATCAGCGAATCGTATCATTGATATCCTTTCATCATGAATTTTAATTCCTTCATTTCTTCTTCGATGTACTGATTGAACAATAGGGGCGAAAGACTGCATCCCTGACTTAACGCCCTTTTCAATCCGAGCCGTTCGTTCTTGGTCGTCCACTCTTATTAGTCCCTCTTGGCTCTTGTATATATTGTATATTACCCGTCTCTCCCTATAGCTTACCCCTACTTTTCTCAGAATTTCGAACATCTTGCACTATTTGACATTCTCGAATCCTTTTTCCAGGTCAACAAATCCTACGAAAGTGTCTTGATTTTTCTTTAGTCTTGCTTCCATTATCAACCACAAAGCCAGAAATGCCTCCCTTGTGCCCTTACCTTTCCTAAAGCCAAACTGATCGACATCTAACATATCCTCAATTTTCTTTTCCATTGTTCTGTATATTATTCTTGTATACAGAATGGATGCATAACATTGTGTGATAATTGTCGCACTTGTCAGCTATTGCAGTCTGCGGAACTGTGTGGATGATACTTTTCCGAAAGTCAGGTGGTACGTAGCCAGACTCACAAATTCTACACACCAACGTGAATAGTCGTTTTGTTGCCATTTCCCCCAATGATTTTAGAAATTCTGATGGAATGTTATCTGTCCCTTCTGCCTTATTTGCTATTAAGTTCTCCAAAGCTCTCTTAAATACTGATCCTAGTACTGGATCCCCTCACTGTTTTAAATCGAGTCCTATTTCTTCTTCTATCACATCAGACAAATCTTCCCCCTGGTAGAGGCTTTCAGGGTACTCTTTTCACCTATCCGCTCTTTCCTCTGCATTTTACAGTCGAATTGCTGTTGCACTCTGAATGTTACCATCTTTGTTTTTAATTTCACTGAAGGCTATTTTGACTTTCGTATATGCTGAGTCAGTCCTTCCGACACTTCTTTTTCGATTTCTTCACATTTTTCATGCAGCCATTTCGTCTTAGATTGCCTGCACTTCCTGTTTATTTCATTCCTCAGTGACTTGTATTTCTGTATTCCTGAATTTCCCTGTGCACTTTTGTGCATCCTTCTTTCATCAATCAACTGAACTTTTTCTTGTGTTCTCCATGGTTTCTTAACAGTTATCTTTTGCGTACCTATGTTTTTCTTTCGAGCTTCTCTGATCGCTCTTTTCAGAGATGTCCATTCCCCTTCAACTTTACTACCTACTCAGCTATTCTTTGTTGCTGTATCTAAGTCTTACAGAACTTCAAGCGTTTTTCGTCATTCCTTCGTACTTACGTATCCCACTTCCTTCCGTATTGATTCTTCCTGACTAACCTCTTTGAACTTCAGCCTACTCTTCATCACTACTACATTGTGATCTGAGTCTATCTGCTCCTGAGTACGCCTTACAATCCAGTATATGATTTCGAAATCTCTGATTTGCTATTACGTAATCTAATTGAAATCTTCTGTATCACCTGACCTTTTCCAAGTATACCTCCTCCTCGTTTGATTGTCGAACATAATGTTCGCTATTACTAGCTGAAATTTATTACAGAACTCAATAAGTCTTTCCCCTCTCTCATTCCTTGTCCCAAGCCCATATACTCTTGTAACCTTTTCTTCTATTCCTTCCCCTGTAACTGCATTCCAGTCTCTCATGACTATTAGATTTTCATCCACCTTTCCATACTTTATTACCCTTTCAATATCATCATATACTTTCTCTATCTCTTCATCTTCAGCCTGCAACGTCGGCATGTATACCTGAACTATCGTTTTCGGGGTTGGTTTGCTGTCGATTCTGATAAGAACAACCCTATCACTGAACTGTTCACAGTAACACATTCTCTGCCCTACCTTCCTATTCGTAACGAATTCTACTCCCGTTAGGACCACAATTCATCTATTTTCAAAAGAATGATACCACTCTCCAAGTTTACTTTTCCCGTGCATGCGCATACACCCTTGCACTACCTTTTACAGTTACGTTTAGGATCAAAGTTTTTATTTACCTTGTACAACTGTTTAATTTGCCCATCACTGGACACACGACAAACAACTAGGAGATAGTCATACTCGTCTAATAATTTTGTAAGAATGTTTGAGGTTAGCTGCATTCATGGCTGTTGCTATGCAGCTTCACATTCGCCTGAAGTTGTGTGTGGGGAGGGGGGGGGCACATAGACGGAGTTTTTCACAACACTCCTCCTCACTCCTCACCGTCACCACCAAAAAGAATCGTACACTCTCATTATGGTCCATATCATTGCAGGAGACGCAGTGCCGTAGTTTCGACGAAAATCACGTCCAAGAGCTGTAGCTGACTTACATTTGTTGAAATGCAGAAGGTAAAACCTTTTTTTGGTGTTCGACCCAAACTGGGTAATGGATGGGTGAGCGAGCAAATTGCACGAGAGAGACCCCTGCCGGCAACAACATGAATCAAATATTTACAATAGCACCAAGCTAAATTTTTAGTTTAATGCGTAAGTTAAAATGCACCTGAAGTTTCTCTTTCCATTCCAACAGAAGATAGGGCTTGTGAAAACTGGTGAATCCTTTTGAAACAAGATGTGCAACGAAATACGAGTAACAATCACAGTTTGGGTATCAGAAGTGTTGATCTATTGAGAATGAGCCATTTTCATGTTCACTCGCCAAATTTTGTGATCATTAAATAACAAAATAGCTCCACTTCGCATTTTCTGTGACCTATCTATGGCATTTGACTGTATAAACCACAAAATTCTCCGAGATAAAGTTTTATGGGTTTGATAGTATAGCCAACCAATGCATAATGTCCTATCTAACAAAAGAATGCGGAAAATTGTACTTAGTAATCCAGGTACATTATTCTGATCGGTGAGAAATCACGTCTTGGGTTCCCCAAGGCCTAGCTGAGGTCTGCTATTGTTCCTCATACAGGTAGACGGCTTTCCATCAAATATACAAAAAGCAGAACTAGTTCCTTTTGCAGATGACACTCGTACTGTAATCAGTCCAAGCAAACATACAGAAACAGAAGAAATGGTAAACAATATTCTGAAAAGTATCATTGATTGGTTCTCTGCGAATCGTCTCATCCTCAGTTTTAAAAAGACGCAACATATTCAGTTCTGCACACCTAGGGTACTACAAAATTGACAAGTGTAACACATGGTGAGGAAATAATAAATAGGGTGGAAACTTCAAAGTTCGTCGGTGGCCATACTGTCGAGGATATAAACTAGAAAAAGCACGTTTTGAGATTCCTAAAACAACATATTTCAGCCACATTTACACTAAGAATAATTGCAAATCTTGGGGAGATACAAACAATAAGTTGACATATTTTATATAATCCAGTTCAATAATATCATATGGGTTGACGTTCAGCGGTAATTCACCTTTAGGAAAGAAAGTCTTCATTGCTGAAAAACGTACTGTAAGAGTAATATGTGGTGGTCTCCCACGATCATTTTGTAGATATCTCTTCAAGAAGTTGGTCATTCTCGCTATGTTTTACACTATATTTATTCTCTCATGAAGTTTGTTGTAAATAATTCATTACGGTTCTAAACGAACAATGATGTGCGTAATTACAATACCAAAAGGAAAAATTGCATTCATTACGCCACATTAAGATTGTCTTTAGCACAAAAACGGGTGCACAATGCTGCAACAAAAAATTTTGATAACTTGCCTAGTGATATACAGTAAGTTCCACATGAAATTGTACACCATAATGTTAAATGTAACGTCCGCAGCAACATCTCTGGTAGTGGTCTAGAATCTGTACTCAATGCGCTTTTACACAGTGTACAGATAAACAGTGTGACAGATGAATGTTTTGTTTTGTCGGTTGCAATTTTGGCTACTTGAAATTATCTGCAACCAATTTAAACGCAGAAAAAATGTGCAATATTTATCAAAAATGCCTTTTGAGGTCCGTTAAAAAGATATTTGGTTCGAATAAGGCAAATTGGATGCTTCAAGAGGATAATGATCCGAAACATCGCAGCCGTCTCTGTACAGCGTGGAAACAAAATGGGGTGTCCACGGTGGATTGGTCTTCAATGTTTCCGGATGAAAATCCGATCGAAAATGTTTGGTCTTATATTAGGAAGAAGCTTAAAGGAAAGCGAACATATAATTTGAAGCAGCTGACATACAGAATCAGGACGATATAGAGATCGTCACCGAGAGAATAGGCAGAAAATCTCGTGAAAAACATGGCAAAAAGATGCCAAGCTGTAATCGATAATGTGCGGCGATTTGATTAACTATTAAGTAATTTCGCAATTAGTAATAACGTGTGTTTTCATGTCAACATATATTTATAATAGTCTCTTTTATTTCATACAGATAACGACGTTCACTTTAAAATTTCCCCTTTGAATGGAAAGAATGGCAATACTGGAAAAACTCTTACATTATTTGATTTTCAAACAGCTGAGCAAAACTGAACGTACTCAGACAGTTCTCTCTTTGCTTATTCTGATCATCACTAAACTGACACACAATATTTTTAGCGCAACGCAATCTGACTTTCAATAATCCCTACAAAAGAATGGCTCTGACACAATAACCTACACATTTCATGAAACATTTACCTCACAAAAATCTTCGTTGCTCGAACTACTGCAATACAGAGAGTGCCAATGCAACAAGTATACAGTCTGACAACCCCTACCACAACAAAAGGCAAAAATTAATTATGGCTGTAGTGTTGCTCACGCTGCTAAGTAGTGCATTTTCTGACAACAACAAAGTTATATTATGTGGCAGGTGTCATTAGAGAACAGTTAATAAAGTCATTTCTTGAAGTAATGGATAAACTAGGCACTCATCTTTTCGTGTTTCCCACGCTGGTCTCGTTGTCAACTCATGGCTCAATCGTCGAAAATCTAGGTAGTAATGATTCCAAGCTCGGATTCAAAGAGGCCTAGACGTTATTCTGCGATATTCAAAAGTTTTATAGATGTGTTTTATAAACCATTCTTGAGGATTAAACTTTTGCAAGTTAGGACAATGATGATGTAAAAAAGTAATCAGCACTCCGAATTTAAGTTACACTTCTTTTTTATTACTTTTGTTGCAACATCACGTAACTCGTTCCAAAACATCACTTCACAATATAAAACATACTTGAAAATATCTTCCTCACTGTTAAAGTTCACATTTCATAAACTGACTACAATTTGCGTCTTTTTAATATGACAACCAAAGCTTGACTCTCTAATAACCGCTTACGCACCCAAAAATCAGAGTTACAAGTCCATCAAAGATCATAGTGACAAAAGAAAGAATACACATACGAATAATATCATTGCGATATATATATATCGATGTATCGAAGTACCTCTACAATAATGAAATCAAATCTGAATGTTGTCACAGAAATATGTTAACTATTTTACAGAAACACAGTAGAATATTGCTGGTATCGAGAGGCTGAGGTGAGGTGCCGTAATGGTTACGTAATTCAAGTACCATTACAACAGCCAGCTAAATAAAAGTTTCTAACTATTGAAGGCACTAACTACTGATAGGTATAGTTAGCAAATGAAAGATATTGATAGAGAACAAACAACCTATTTACCTTAATAATGTTCAAAAGTCATAATCTATATATATCAGTTCATGACATCCAGTCACAAATTTCCTTTTTCTGACGGACACATGTCCAGATCGTCCGCTCGTAGTAACCTCTCAAAACTGGCCTCTCTCTCCCCACATCCACCACTGCTGGCGGCTCACCTCCAATGCCCAACACTACGCGCTGTTCACATCCAACTGCCCAGCGCTGCACTAGCGAATATTCCAACAATGAACGGATCCAACCAGCCATAGACTGCACACAGCGCAGTCAGCGATTTTTATACAGAGCACTACGTGGCGTTACCAACATAAAAACCCAAACAGCCTACTTAAAACTTTCTTGTGGAACTGACTGTAAAATGTCTGACAGGCAGCAAGCTAAGATTGAAAAACTGAAGAAGTTTCTCCTTGTAAACCCCTTCTATTTCGTAGAATTTCTGTTATTGTAATATACAGAATGTAGTCAATCAAATCTATAGATTTAATAAAAAACATATAAATGTTCTGCATGTGGCTATATTTACAAATTAATTCCACACCGTTACGATCTGTCTTGCAAATTATCCATGGAACATGAAACTAACTAACTAAACATTCAAAGAAAATTCGGTCTCAGAAATAGATTAAGTTAACAGAGAAAGAACTGGACTGATTATCTAATTCGCTACCTGCCAAAATTTAGAGATGTCGGTACATCCGTAAAAAAACGCAGGAAGAATGTTGGGCTGTTTTCACGGCTCCTTTGCTTAATCCTCGAAACAACTTGACGATAAACTAGAGCTCTGCTAGCCTAATGTCTCTGGGACTCAGCAGTTGACTGGGCTTGTGGCTTGTGCCTTCCCCAGTCCCTACTAAGCGCTCTTTGGGAGGATATCTCTTGCTTACCTGTGCAACAGCATCCTTTCCGTAAACTTCTCGACAGCGCCAAGAGAATTCCGTCATCAAGACGTACATACAGGGGTAGATTAATTCTTGTTCCGGAAGAATGGAGGGCAGTAGTTGTAGTGCAGAATAGCGGATATCGACACGAGGCGTGTTTAACCTTACAAACATTAGGCTTTCAGATCTGTACGCGACTTTCGAGTGGGGTGGAAACAACATACCCACTTAGTACCTTGAACATGTCGGGTTTTGTATCTAAAGAAGTGCGTTAGTGGGAAGTGTTACTATTCTGCTTTCATCTCAACAAATCAGCTGCAGAAAGTCACCGTTTGCTAGTGGAAGCGTCTGGAGAACATGCTCCGTCGGAAACAACGTGCAGATATTCGTTTCGACGCTTCAAAGACAACGGTTTTGAGGTGACTGATAAAATGCGTTCTGGTCGGTGTGGTATAGAACAAAGTCATTGGGTGTCATGACAAGGCCAAACCACATGAGGCAAACATGAGGGATTTCGATAGGATGTCTTATCAAACCCGGAATATTCAGCAGGCATCGTCCCTTGAGATTACCATTTATTCGGTCCATGCAGCATAGCCTTGCTGAACTACACTTCACATCTTTTAATGATCTCGAAAGCTTGCTTAGTGAGTGGACAACCTCAACGAACCTGAATTTTTTATCGAGGAATCCAGTTGTTATCTGAAAAGTGGCAAAAATTTGTCGTTCCAGGAGGACACTACTTTCAGTAAATTGTCTTATATTATTCTCTTCAAATAAATATGTGTCTTATGTCCGACAAACAGCGAGAATTAACTGAATTACCCAATAGTGGCCTGTAGTAGGTCTGCTTTTGCTGGCAACATCGAGAACAGCCTTTCTTTTTAAAAAATAAGCGTGCTCAGCCAGCAACCTCTTCGATCAACTCGGGAAGTTCGTCCGTAAACGTTTCCCTGGTGGGTACATAACTTCTCCATCGCCAACCCACTTTGAATATGGAAGAAGTACCTTTATCTCATTCATTGGACAACGATGAGCTGGCCTGAACAAGGATAGACAGGATAGACAGGTTCACTCTCGGTTACTACACATTAAACTTCAAACAAGCCATCACCACTTCTTATAACATGACAAAGACATTTTGCAAGTTGACTGCTAACGTTCCGTTACTATTGTTTACAGCTGAACTCAGTTTCACTAGCGATAATATCAGCAACACCTGTAACTTTGCGAGGTGCCGGGGCTAGCAGTGTATTTAACACTAAATTCTTCTAGAATCTACATATGTAAATGATGCTCTAAGCCCCCCTATTCTAACTCCGACTTTTGCTGTTGCACATGGATTAAAAAGATACGTGAACTGACTGTAATCAACCCTGCAAGTGGAGTAGAAACGAGTTTGGCACCTGCAATAATTTAATTTGATAAATAAGTTAAATAAAGGAAGGTTTCATTAACGTAGTGAGAAATGATAGGGTTGCTCTACCGATTAACAGAATGAAAGTTCTGTCCAAAATAACAATATGATTTATTAAGACTAAAAACAAAATAATAAACAAAAACACATGAAACATTTACAATACATCAAATTGGCTCAAATTGGATACTCAAATAAACGCTGTGAAGGTGAAGTTGTCCCTAAACTAGATTGTGACGTTTATGACGAATTGGTATGTGGAGCCAATTCCTTGCAACTCAAATCTTAAGAGAGACGCTCAGCTAACCCAACATTAATTGCTGCTACATTAGTGAGAACTCAGCCAATGAACACCCAAGATAGAACAAAGTTAGAAAAGACGAACAGGCGCGCTCTGCTGAGCTCTGATTATCGCCTAGCAAAAATGCCTGCTTTGCCAGTGCTGCGGACGTACATTACCAAGCTGTCTTCTTAGCTGCAAGCACACGATCTGGCGTACTGGAAGCGATGGCTGGTTGCTTCGACGTCCTGTCGTGGTGATGATAATTTCGCGAGTATAGCCTGAAACAAATTGTCCTGGTCTGGTTGTACCAGACTAAAGACTTCCTATCAATACAAATGCGCCTCTGAGGGAGACGAAGAAGGCTCGCCACACAATCACTGACGGTACAGTGATTGATTTTCACAAGCGAAGTAACTCCGATACAGTCAACTTTAGCCAAAACTGCCCAAGACAGACAACATAGGCCGCTTGTACGCAGAACGCTCAATTGCCAACTATACGCGGAAAGTTACGTTGAAGTCGAAACTTCAGCAACTTCGTTAAACATTTACAATCAAATAAAAGTACATTAGACAGCCAACGGAAGGCAGGCTGTCCAGAGCAGCGAGAGCTCAGTGTTGTAACCTACTCCGACTGAAAGGCGAGAACCGACTACCCACAAGAGCACCCGTACAAACCGAACACCGAACATTCCCGCCCCCACGATAGTGGCCGTGGTTAACCGTTCCAATCAGCAACTCGAAAACCGGCGGAAAATACCACTCTATTGCCGGAGCACTACCATTCCACCCATGGAGATTCTTGGCGCCAATTTCTGCGCCGATTTTGCTACGTCACGGAGCTATGCCTTGAGCAAGCCAATCACAGTTACGATTTTGCAGAAAGCGCGGGTATTTGCCCGCCACAAATGCCTGGGTACACAAGTCGTTCCCACGCCTCGCTGGTAGCCCGCCAGAAAGTGTTTTCGCTAAGTTTCTGCGAAGTAACAGAACCTCTAGCCCAGCCGCTACTTCAGTCCCCTGCGAGCGTGTCTGCCGCTATTCTACAATGTCGGCGTCTGGAAAGCAGTCACTTGACTCCCTCACACCCGTCGGCTTACCCTTTCAAGATCAGCAGAGCCCGCCTGTCACCAGACCACCTGGGTGACAAGAGACGCTGCGTGGGAAGTCCGCTTGTGAAGGAACAGCAACTTTTCACCGCATGCAATTAGAGAGGAAAATCGTAAGATAGAAATATGAGAGGGGGCTCATGCCACCTCTCATAGCCCCTACGCCATTTTAGATTGTAATTGGTGAGCAGTTGGCTCACTTAGGAGCAAGGTAGTGAGTCAATCGCCCAAGAACAATCTTGCAAACTGACTCCATATGCCGCACTCTATAAAGAAAATCACTGCAAATGGAAAATGCAGCTCATAGAGGGAGAATTATTTATGATGGAGCCAACTTCACCTTCTTAATATGGAACTCTAACACTCACATTACACATCCATACCCAGGGAGCTCCTTCCAAACACTGATTCACACAGACATTCATGCTCTAAATATGGCCCGGGCATGTGAGCCAAATATGGAGCAGTTTATTCTTTACAATCAGGGTTGGAGTGCTCCGCAATTAAATGCCCAAGATGTTACAACAATTTGAATCATTAAACTAACCTGAACTCACTCACACATGATACTATTTAAGTTAACAATCTCTTTGTGAGCTTTCAGAATCTAATTACAACCTCTGATTCATTCTGTCTCCCTGCAGCAAGAATAACCTTTACAAAATGTTCCCTGAACTGATGGTCCATTCACAATGACAGTGGTGGTATCTGCTTCAGTTTATGGGGACTTCAGGCACACTGTTTGCGTACACACAACAAAAATTCAGAATAAAAAAAACATGGTGTAGAGAACAATACAGTAAGTTGTGCGCCCTACTCTATCACTTACATAAGAATTACAGTGCAAATTCACAAATACATACAAGGTATAACATACATTACAAAAACAACACTAGAGAAAGAAATTTAAGAAAAAAACAAGGTTCATGGGGTGTCAAGTTGTGCTTGCACATTGCACAATGTTCAGGGCTGTGCTGAGAATGAGGCACTCAATCACATTGTTAGAAATATTCGAAGCACTTCACAAATTCGTTAGCTTCTCTGAGGGGGTTGGTATGTTGAGTCATATGCATTGACGCACGTGGTTCCATGTCTTGAGCATCGGAGGGGGGCTTGTGGGATGGGCCACAGTACTGACGTCACATAGGGCTAAACATCGGGTGTTGTTGCTACGTTGTTGCAACAGCAATAGGGAGTGCTGGAGCATCTGCAGTACGCTGTTGAGATTGCAGTCAGACCCACACATATGATAACGGCAGAACGGTAGGAAGACATAGTGATAGGCTCTCCTCATGTCGATTAAATGTCTCTGAGGCCTACCAGTTGGGATGCATCACTAGTCCAGATCTCTTCTCTCCCTGGACAGTACTTTACGTTTCCCAATATTGAAGTTCGACGGGGGATGATGGCACGTGGAGTGACTCCACAAGTGTGTGAGGTCATCCAGACAGGATCGAACTAGGAGCGACGATTGCTACAACTGCTCTCTAATTGAGAGGAGAAGTTAGAAATGAGACAATTCATTTGTTAGAGTTTGTGGCACAATACTGCTTTGTGTATGCAGATCGGCCAATGCTAGTGAGTTGTAAAAACCCAAACAGGTGAGTATATAGCGTCCCTTTCTGTCCTGAGGCACATGAGGCGCAGGTTCTGACACCATATGTGATCTTTTTCGTGTACTCACGACAACATGGTCTACCACAGGGAATCCCTCGAAATGGCTGCCGCGTCCGGAGAGCTGACTGGCTGTCGCGTGTGCGTCACGTGTCAGTGTCAACGGCCAGCCTCACTTTCGCTTGTGGCCCGGCGAGGATCCCGCCTAATCCCTCAGGTATACGGCCCGGTGACTGTCAGCTTGCAGGACTGGACGCTCCCGCGCCCTTCTCGTTAGGTGGCATGCTGATGCTCCCCTTCTTCCAGGTAACCGAAGACCTCTTGTTTTTGCTCCGGCTTACCTCTGCATTGTCACGATACCCGTCATCTGCTCAATTCTGACAAAAATCTTATGCCTAACTTTTTCCCATGACCTTCTATGTTATAATAAATTTACATAACGACACATTGATGGTCTGTCATTTCAGACACTCTTATTTTACTTTTATAGTTATTAATCTATGGCTATCATTATAACAAAATCATGGTGTATCTAATCTAGACATGGAAATAATTTATCTTGATATTTGTGTAGACACCGATCTCACTATTGTATATAGTGTGTGACAACTGATGCTATGTATTCATTGAACAACTAAATGTGCGGGCCTGCACTAATATTACTATTAATTATATAGATCGACAGTAGACATGTTCAAGAATTAACTACCATTTGCCAACGATCTACATTCTATGTCTTTTAGTTAAATTATGTTGTTATGCAGGTCTAAGTTTTACTGTGCCATAAAGAACATGCAACTATTCTACTTTCGCTCGCCCGTCGCCCCTCCATCTCGGGTCTGTGGTTTGGTGACCTGAAAAATAGCATCCCAAGAGGCGGGCGACAAACACTTGTGGTAGAAAACCCTCACAATATTAGGGATCTAGTTAATGTTAAATCCTAAAGTTTAACTTATCCTAGTATATGGTACTCTCTCTCTCTCTCTCTCTCTCTCTCTCTCTCTCTCTCTCTCTCTCTCTTTTATTTATTTATTTTTACCTTATACAACACTCTTATATAATTCCTGTAACGCTGAGACGTCTCGCTGCTCGCCGCTATTGACGACAGTGATGTGCGCGCCGTACGACATGGCCTCCGAGTTCTCACTACGCCTCACTGAAACTCCAGAGACTGGGTTAGCCATGGCTATACAGGACAATAAATTCATAGTTGCAACTTCTTTTTCTATGTGATGCGGTTTTTGCAATCAAAGCGCCCCTTTCCAGAGGCAATGTAATATGACCAAGCCAGGACTGGTTCCTGTTGAGGATTCAGTCGCCCACCGCACTCCAGCTACACAGTATGTCACGAATCTCCAAGTATAATTCCTTGGTTATTCATCTGTGACAGTCACGAGCAGCACACTAAATCCCCAACTAGCACATTGGCATGGTAGGCTTTATGCCCGCATTTCTACCGTCTAGGGCACCATTGGAGTCAAACGCTCACAGGTTCACACCGACTTGCAAGACAACGATGCTGGCGCATCTCTGTAAAAACTATACTGCCCATGTTCATCCTCGAAATCACGCAATATACCACAATCTTGCAGTACACTGACGTGTGCCTGCAAGCATTGGTATGAACGTCTCACGAATTGGTTGTGGCCGCTATGGAGCGTATCACGACATCCCAGAACGCTTCTAGGAGCACGTTCTTGTATGCGCCCGTTTGTGCGACATCTCCTCACTCATCATTATCCCTCAACATGGACACCAGACAGGAAAGGACAAAAACATTGATCATGGAATGGTAGTGCCTCCTACTCCATCGACATTGGAAGTCGCGAACATATACAAAAAAAAGACTAGCAGCAGTAAATTCTTTTACAAGCCAACGCAGCGTGTTAATACTTTAACAATCTTAATCTATTAATGCAACGATTATTGTTCCCCGAAGAACGGTTCATATATTTGCCTATTCTACTGTGTACATTACTTAAACTACTATTATTCCATGAACTTCTTTGTGTGAGAGATGTGGTGGAGTCCTATGGACTAGCGCCAATCCCTTGTTAGACTCCCCCTCCTCTGACGTGCATTAGGATTTGCAGGTCTAATTTCAGTCTCCTGGTTCTCCTGTTGTCCTTGATTTCGCTCTCTACAATTACGGTCGCTTTGCCGTTCCTTATTCCTCCTGTCCCAGATTCCTTGTCTAGATTGACCCTGTTCCCTGACGTTCTGGTTTCCGTGTCTCTGGTTTCCATAAACTTGAATGGCGTAAACTTGATTTCCGTAACCCTGGTTTCCTACCTGACAAGTGCGATTATGCGATTTGTTGTCGTCTTCCCTTGCTGGCCAGTGGTATTTGTTATTTTGCGCCTTCTTCCTGTCCTTTGCGTCTCGTTTATCAAAGAGTACTTCGAGTTCGCGCAATAGACTCTTGAATGCTTCTATGTCAGATCCACACTTCCCGACAAGTGTCTGTTGATACCTAACTGGCAATTTGGAAAAGCAAAATTTGATGATTTATCCATTGCTATATGGACTATCTAAAAACTGATTCTTCTTGAGTAAATCATCAAATAATTTGGTTGCGCTCCTATGCCCGGACACTTCCAGTTCAGGACAAAATATTATTTCCTCTTTAATCCTTTCTTGCGTTTCCTTTGACCAGTAGGTCCGCAGGAATGCACCAACAAATTCCTGATACGTCCGACACGTCGCTGCCACACCCCGCATCTTTTCCGCGGCTTGGCCTTCGATGTGTCCACACATGAATTCTAATTTTGCCTGGGTTGGCCATGACGACGGTAATGAATTTGTAAACTGCATCACCCAGCTTTTCGGATGCATCGACCCTCCATTATCTTTGAACTTCTGGAATTTTAGTATCGACAGGAAGTGATTCTGATCAAAATCCTGTCCGATCCTCGCACTGGTGTTGTCACTCGTTTCCGATACTTGCACGTCTGCTGAGTGTCATGATCTATCTCGCTGATAACTGTGATGTGCTACCTCTGTATCACAGTGGAAGTGGCACTCAGAATTCACTCTCCTAAGTGGGCTACAATTATTGGAGCTATTACTAGGTGTTTCTGCGTGTGCATTGTTAGTTCCGCACTCTGTCACTGGGCTAGAGCACGGCGGGCTTTTCCTCGGAGACACAATTCTGTGTACTCCATCATTGGTATCCGAACGCGCAGTGCTCGTATGCCCGTTTCGCTCTAGTTTTGCTATCCGACTCTCTACTTCTTTCATTCGTTTCGTGATGTTCGTAACCGCAATATTACCTTGGGTTTTTAAGAACGCTAGGGATTTTGAGTGGGCTTGTGTCGCACGTCGCAAGCGACCTGCAAGTTGAGAAGTTGCTTCTGCGATTTTCATTGCCCCTGTTGCTGCCGTTTTGGCTAGGCCTGCTACTTTTTGTGCTACCATTGACATTTGTTTTGCTTCTCCGCATTCTTTCTTTATTGTTAGTAATTCCCCACGAATTTCCTCTCTATGCGAAATTATTGTCTCTGTGTCCTTCTTACGCTGTTTCTCATCTTCTTCCTTCTCCTTCTTACGTTGTTTCTCATCTTCTTCCTTCTCCTTCTTACGCTGTTCGTCAGCTTCTTCCTTCTCCTTCTTACGCTGTTTCTCAGCTTCTTCCTTCTCCTTCTTACGCTGTTTCTCATCTTCTTCCTTCTCCTTCTTACGCTGTCCGTCAGCTTCTTCTCTCATTGATCGTAGGAAGCTCAGTATTGGGTTAATGTCATCATTTTGATCCTCGTCACACATGGGTGATGTAACTCTGGACACCTGGGCGCTAGAGCTCTGACGTGACCGAGCTGACCCCTGTCTGCTCTCGTTCGTTTGATTATAAACTTCTGTTACCGTCTCGACCTGTGTGCCTGTCTCTGTTCCATCCTCCACTTCACTATCATAATCACGGTCGCGACGTTGCTCTAAGATCGCGTCCAAATCACCTTCCTCATCAATGACCCTGTCGTCCTGTCCTGCTAAAAATGTGCCCATCTCATCTCCGAACCTATCCTCGTCAGTAACCTGCCTCTTATCCATTATGCTATCCTCTTTTGTTTTAGTTTCGCTCGACAATAGTCGTGCCTTACCTCTCGTGACCATTCATGAAAAAACAAATTTATCTAAAATTCACAATAAAAATCATCTACTCCCAATATTTTTCCACATAAACATAAAATTTCAACAACGCCGTTCCAACGCTGTAACTACAAGCACGATTTGTTGTGGTACAGAAACTGCACACAAACCCGACAAGGTGTGATGTGGTATGGACACCACATCAAAGAAACACAAAAAAACAATGAACAAACAAAAAATATATACACTGAAAACAAAAACTGTAATCATGCGCTGCTAATAAAAACTAATCTCGGAATTACAAGAAAAGAACTTGGGTACTAATCACTAAAAAAAAGTAGAGAAAAAAATTTGAATGTTCCTACTAAGAACACTGTTAGCTTATCAGTGATTCACAGGAAAGATCAGAGACTAACGGTCGCCATTTTATGCGAGGTGCCGAGGCTAGCAGTGTATTTAACACTAAATTCTTCTAGAATCTACATATGCAAATGATACTCTAAGCCCCCCTATTCTAACTCCGACTTTTGCTGTTGCACATGGATTAAAAAGATACGCGAACTGACTGTAATCAACCCTGCAAGTGGAGTAGAAAAGAGTTTGGCACCTGCAATAATTTAATTTGATAAATAAGTTAAATTAAGGAAGGTTTCATTAACGTAGTGAGAAATGATAGGGTTGCTCTACCGATTAACAGAATGAAAGTTCTGTCCAAAATAACAATATGATTTATTAAGACTAAAAACAAAATAATAAACAAAAACACATGAAACATTTACAATACATCAAATTGGCTCAAATTGGATACTCAAATAAACGCTGTGAAGATGAAGTTGTCCCTAAACTAGATTGTGACGTTTATGACGAAGTGGTATGTGGAGCCAATTCCTTGCAACTCAAATCTTAAGAGAGACGCACAGCTAACCCAACATTAATTGCTGCTACATTAGTGAGAACTCAGCCAATGAACACCCAAGATAGAACAAAGTTAGAAAAGACGAACAGGCGCGCTCTGCTGAGCTCTGATTATCGCCTAGCAAAAATGCCTGCTTTGCCGGTGCTGCGGACGTACATTACCAAGCTGTCTTCTTAGCTGCAAGCACACGATCTGGCGTACTGGAAGCGATGGCTGGTTGCTTTGACGTCCCGTCGTGGTGATGATAATTTCGCGAGTATAGCCCGAAACAAATTGTCCTGGTCTGGTTGTTCCAGACTAAAGACTTCCTATCAATACAAATGCGCCTCTGAGGGAGACGAAGAAGGCTCGCCACACAATCACTGACGGTACAGTGATTGATTTTCACAAGCGAAGTCACACAGTAACTCCGATACAGTCAACTTTAGCCAAAACTGCCCAAGACAGACAACATAGGCCGCTTGTACGCAGAACGCTCAATTGCCAACTATACTCGGAAAGTTACGTTGAAGTCGAAACTTCAGCAACTTCGTTAAACAGTTACAATCAAATAAAAGTATATTAGACAGCCAACGGAAGGCAGGCTGTCCAGAGCAGCGAGAGCTCAGTGTTGTAACCTACTCCGACTGAAAGGCGAGAGCCGACTACCCACAAGAGCACCCGTACAAACCGAACACCGAACATTCCTGCCCCCACGACAGTGGCCGTGGTTAACCGTTCCAATCAGCAACTCAAAAACCGGCGGAAAATTCCACTCTATTGCCGGAGCACTACCATTCCACCCATGGAGATTCTTGGCGCCAATTTCTGCGCCGATTTTGCTACGTCACGGAGCTATGCCCTGAGCAAGCCAATCACAGTTACGATTTTGCAGAAGGTGCGGGTATTTGCCCGCCCTGCCTGGGCACACAAGTCGTTCCCACGCCTCGCTGGTAGCCCGCCAGAAAGTGTTTTCGCTAAGTTTCTGCGAAGTAACGGAACCTCTAGCCCAGCCACTACTTCAGTCCCCAGCGAGCGTGTCTGCCGCTATTCTACAATGTCGGCGTCTGGAAAGCAGTCACTTGACTCCCTCACACCCGTCGGCTTACCCTTTCAAGATCAGCAGAGCCCGCCTGTCACCGGACCACCCGGGTGACGAGAGACGCTGCGTGGGAAGTCCACGTGTGAAGGAATAGCAACTTTTCACCGCATGCAATTAGAGAGGGAAATCGTAAGATAGAAATATGAGAGGTGGCCCATGCCACCTCTCAACTTATGACTGGTGGTCTGACTACATTTCAATTTTGGTCGCTGATATCTTCGTTACAGAAAACTAACTCAAGTTCAGTGCAGTTGCATATATTCCGGCAAAGAGAACTAAGGAAGCTATATTGATGTTGATGTTTTAACATTTTTGAAAGCTTAAATTAAATTGCCGAAATTGGTACGACTGTTTTAAAGCAAATATTTGCATTTATCAATTATTTTATGCTCTGCTTCATTTTTTGAAAAAATATTCAGCGTCCAATAGGACATCACCTAAGCACACCGGACAAAACACTACTCACCTCCAGGAGATATCGCACAAGTACAGCATTCTGCCTTGATAACGGCTCATGTCAGTTCGGTGAGAAAGAAATCAGAGATACCATCTGATATGAGATACCCAGATGAAGCCGTTCATTTGATGATTATATCGTGTAAAGCTATCAGACTGCGGGCATGTTGATTGCTATGTTATATCCGCTGTTTCAAATAGTTCCAGACATGCTCTATCAGGTTACGATCGCGAGCCAGTCAACTGCGATGATGGTCATGAGTATCTGTCAAACGACGAACTCATATTTGGAGCCCTGTGAACACGGCTGATGTCATCTTGGGGGACAACAGTGTCTACATCAATCTCATGATGAAGATGTAGAAGATAGAGGGGACACTTTGTCACCGAGGATGTTGAAATAAGCATCCACTTCACAACCTCCGGTGCATTCGATTTCTTCGATTTATTGAAAGTGAAAATTGCGCCTCGTCAGGCACCATTACTCGCCTGCAGCCATCTGCCGTACAGTATCTGCGTCACTTGGCCAACTGAAGAAGTGCCGCTTCATGAGCCGCTCTTAGCAACAGCCTTATGCGAGATATGCGAGTTCAAATGACCACTGCATGCAGTTCCTTTCACATGTTCGCAAGGTGGACTAGCATTCACTGACAACAGCCGTTCCTGTTGGGTTTGAGTATACATCTACATCTGCAGCTTCATGACTACTCTGCAATTCACACTGTTTTGCCTGGCACAGGATTCATTGTACCTCTTTCACACTATTCTCTACCTTTCTACTCTCTAACTACGAGCGGGGAAAACGAAAAGTTGAATCTATTTTATCAGAATGATCATTTTTTGCCTGTCTAGGTGACGGTCTATAAAATATTTTCGCATTCGGAGGAGACCGCTGAACATTGAAATATAATGAGAAGGGCCTGTTATAATGAAAAATAACTTTGTCTTAACTATTGTCTCGCCAGCTCGCCTATCCTATCTGTGACACTCTCCCCTTTTTCGAAATAATACAAAACGAGCTGCTCTTCTTTGAACTTTTTAGATGAAACTATCAATCCTATCTGGCAAAGATCCAATAGCGCACAGTAGTACTGCAGCAGAAGACGGACAAGCGTAGTATAGGCAGCCTCTTCAGTAGACATGTAGCGTCTTCTAAAGTGTTCTGCCAATAAAACTCAGTCTTTGGTTTGCCTTCCCCGCAAAATTACCTATGTGATAATTCCTATTCCTGTTGTTCGTAGCTGTAATTGCAAGGTATCTTGTTGAACTGACAGCCTTTAGATTTGTACGGTTTATCGCGTAACCGAAATTTAGCGGATTCCTTTTAGTACTCACGTGGATGACCTCACACTTTTTATTATTTAGTGTGAATTGCCACTTTTCGCATCATAGAGGTATTTTGTCTAAATGATTTTGTAATTAGTTTTTATTTTCTGATGACTTTAGGACAGCAAATTCTGCAAATAATTTGAGAGGACTTCTCAGTTTATCTCCTAAATTGTTTCTACAGATAAGGAACAGCAGAGGGCCTATAACACTACCTTGGGGAGGGTCTAATATCACTTCTGTTTTACTGGAAGACTTTTCTGCCAATTACAACAAACAGCGATCTTTCTGACAGGAAATCCCAAATCCAGTCACACAACTGGTACTTTAATTAGAAGTCGCTTGTGAGGAATGGTATCAAAAGCCTTCTGGAAGTCTAAAAATAAGGAATCAATCTGATGTCACTCGTCAATAACTGTGATTACTTCGTGAGAATAAAGAGTGTAGGTAGGCTGTTTAGATTTTTATGTTGGTAACGCCACGTAGCGCTCTGTATGAAGATCACTGACTGTACTGAGTGCAGTCTCAGGCTGGTCGGTATTGTTGCAATATTTGCCATAGTAGTGTTGGGCAGTTGGATGTTAACAGCGCGTAGCGTTGCGCAGTTGGAGGTGAGCCGCCAGCAGTGGTGGATGTGGGGAGAGAAATGGCGGAGTTTTGAGAGCGGATGATCTGGACGTGTGTCCATCAGAGACAGTAAATTTGTAAGACTGGATGACATGAACTGCTGTATCTGCTGTATATATTATGACTCTTGACCACTATTAAGGTAAATACATTGCTTGTTCTCTATCAAAATCTTTCATTTGCTAACTATGCCTATCAGTAGTTAGTGCCTTCCGTAGTTTGAATCTTTTATTTAGCTGGCAGTAGTGGCGCTCGCTGTATTGCAGTAGTTCGAGTAACGAAGATTTTTGTGAGGTAAGTGACTTGTGAAAGGTATAGGTTAATGTTAGTCAGGGCCATTCTTTTGTAGGGATTATTGGAAGTCAGATTGCGTTCCGCTAAAAACATTGTGTGCGCTAAAAATATTGTGTGCCAGCTTAGTGTTGATCAGAACAGGTAAAGAGCAAAATGTCTGAGTACGTTCAGTTCTGCTCAACTGTTTGAAAATCAAATAAGGTAAGAGGTTTATCAGCACAGTCATTCATTAATTTTTCTAAGGGGACGTTTCATATGTCAACCCTTAGCCGAGGATACCTCACTGGAATCTGATTTTTTCTTGTAGTTTGTGTAGTTAGTGTAGCTATTGTTTATTGCTAGCGCGTAATTATAGAGAGAATTTCCTTTGTAGTTATAGTTTTTCATTGTTGTACAGTAAAAGAGTTGTGGCATGCATGTAGATTTGCACTGTCAATTCTCAGTTTACTTTGGAGCCTAGTATTACGTTTTTCACACGCCATTATTGTCACAATATTTTACACGATAACACAGAAAATCACAATTTGAAGAGAAAAATAAGAAAACACATTGACATAGCATTGAAAATAATATCTCGTTAATTGCAAGCGCAAATCTACTGAGCTCAGTCCGTCAGTTCACCTGATGATGGCGACATGTATGATCGCCGAAATATTGTGCCCGTTGGGCACTATTGACCGGCAGCACACCCGTGGATATTTTGATTATGTTTTCTTGTTGTTTAACTGGAAGAAGTCGTAACATTTTATTAAGTATTGTGGTATCATGTAGTTTAATATTTTAAAGCAATCATACATAATTTGAAGCATACCTTGAATGTATATATGGTAGGTCTCTAAAATTGTTGTTTTCTCTTAAACGAATTTTTAAAAGAAAATTGTTTCTTTTCAATGGCAGAAAGATTTAAATTTGATGGTTAACATTTCTCTTAAGAAATAGTTAATTGTGAACCTTCCTAAAGCGCTTGAGTTGGGGTGTGGATAAGGTTATTTCTTTTTATTTAAATTATATTTCTTAAAACATTGGAAAATTATTAATTGAAAAATTTTGGCTCTTGTTTAAATAAAGTATGTTACTAAAAGATGAAAGATGTTTTCCGTGAACTTCGCCTAGACGCTACATGTTTTGTCTGGGCTTGTCACAAACATCACAGACGTTCCCTTGGCCATGTTTGTTTTTAAGTTGCTATTACTTTTCTTATTTTTTATTTATTTATTTTTTGCCTAATCAGATGGTTACTCATAGCGTTTTTCTTATTATTGTGGGTGGAGGGACCTTTTTTTTTTGCCTAGTCAACTGGTTACTCAGAGCGTAGTTTTTATTACGGGGGGGGGGGGAGACGTTTAAGCATCTTTCACCTTGCTTATTTATTTAGTGATATAATAGTTACGTAAAGTTTTGTTACCTATACATTTGCGATTTTCAGGCCACAGTTCACTGTGGAGGCGCGGCGTTGACCGGGGCTAAACTTGTTAAGACACAGCAGATCGTCCATGAAGCGGAGGTTCGCTCTCAAGTTGGAGAGGGAAGCGTTGCCGATCTCATCGCGGGTGAGGGCGACGTTGGATAAGCCTCTCGTCGTCACCGCGGGAACTGTTGGCGAGGTAGGTGTCGCGCTGCCACATTATGCTGCTGCGTTGGCCGGTTTAGGATGGAACACTGATTTTCTTGACGGCACTCCTCCCACTCGTAAGCAACTCGCTCGCCTTCAGGCTCAGCTTTTGCTTTGGGAAAATAGGATTAGTGGTTTGGCCATTTTAAGCCTGATACCGAACGAGTACAAGTTAGTCAACAACTGCAGTGCCAGGTTGCCAAATTGCTAGATGCTGTAAATTGGTTTGCTTCAGAGGATGTAGCAAGTTCGAGTGGAGACCGGGTTTCTGATACTCAAGTTGGTTTGAATAAGCCTGGTCGGACGCTTACTTCGCCTGAGTGTTTTGGTATGAATAATTTCAGTAACACTGCCACGCCGTATGGGACGGAAATTGATCAATTGTCCATTGAGTCCATGAACGACGTCGGGGCGGTTTTATGGCTTCCGGTTGAATTTGAGCGTGTAACGTCCCCTTAGAAAAATTAATGAATTACTGTGCTGATAAACATCTTATGTTATTTGACTTTCAAACAGCTGAGCAGAACTGAACACAATATTTTTAGCGCAACGCAATCTGACTTTCTGTAATCCCTACATAAGAATGTCCCCGACTAACAATAACCTATACCTTTCATGAATTCTTACCTCACAAAAATCTTCGTTACTCGAACTACTGCAATACAGCGAGCGTCAATACTGGCAGCTAAATAAAAGATTCTAACTACTGAAGGTACTAACTACTGATAGGCATCGTTAGCAAACGAAAGATTTTGGTAAAGAACAAACAATGTATTTACCTTAATAGTGTTCAAAAGTCATTATATATATATATATATATATATATCTCAGTTCATGACGTCCAATCTTACAAATCTACTGTCTCTGATGGACACACATCCAGATCATCCGCTCTCAAAACTCCACCATCTCTCTCCCCACAGCCGGCCGGTGTGGCCGTGCGGTTCTAGGCGCTTCGGTCTGGAACCGTGTGACCGCTACGGTCGCAGGTTCGAATCCTGCCTCGGGCATGGATGTGTGTGATGTCCTTAGGTTAGTTAGGTTTAAGTAGTTCTAAGTTCTAGGGGACTGATGACCTCAGAAATTAAGTCCTATAGTGCTTAGAGCCATTTGAACCATTTTTCTCTCCCCACATCCACCACTCCTGGTGGCTCACCTCCAACTGCGCAACGCTACGCGCTATTAACATCCAGCTGCCCAACACTACAATAGCCGGCCGGAGTGGCCGTGCGGTCCTGGGCGCTACAGTCTGGAGCCGAGCGACCGCTACAGTCGCAGGTTCGAATCCTGCCTCGGGCATGGATGTGTGTGATGTCCTTAGGTTAGTTAGGTTTAATTAGTTCTAAGTTCTAGGCGACTGATGACCTCAGACGTTAAGTCGCATAGTGCTCAGAGCCATTTGAACCAGCCAACACTACAATAGCAAACAACAATGCAAACCAGCCACAGACTACACACAGCACAGCCAGTGATTTTCATACAGAGCGCTACGTGGCGTTACCAATAAAAAAAGCTAAACAGCCTACTTACAAGCGTCAAGCGAACGCGTTGTATTTGCCTCATTATCAGGTCCTTCGGTCATTGTACCCGTTAACTAGTGCGACATTGAGACAGATATTTGCTGATGTTTTGCGCGAGGGAAAAGGGTTGAAGCAGTTAAGTCAACGAGTGATCAGTTTCGAACTGCCACCCTGTTTGAACAACGAGTTGCAGTGTAAGCATTATTGGAGGGTGCAATCAAGTAATCGGCCCTGGACTATATATATAGAACGGATCCGAACCGCTGTTTTGGTCTTAGAATTGCAACTTCCCGAGGGTCAAAGTGTCGATAAGATATTGGAAGGGATGAGGCCCGAGGATCGATCACGCATCACCTTTGCTACTAAACCCGCCACCTTTGATGAATTAACCGCTTTGGTTTCCAGCATTGAGTAACTTAGTTACGCTGATAATCAGTGGGTTCAACGACTTTGATTTGTTAGGGAGCTAGTATGTGTTAGGTGCAACGCAAATTCGACAGCGCCCCGTGACAACAAGTTAAGGTCTGTCCGCTTCAGTGAAAAGGGGAGATAGTTGTCGGTATCTTAAGACGGGAATGAAGTCTATGCCATCCTTTGCTAGGCGTTGTCCTCGAACTGGGAGCGTAATGCTTGAGCCCTTACCGTTTGTGTGTGCCCAGTTGAATCACGAGCCATTCGGCACCCTTGTTGATTCTGGGAGCTCAGAAACGCTGCTGGACTATCATTGATACCTGGAGCATCGGTCTTTGTTAGTTTGTTCCCTTAGGAACTTGTCGTCGGAAGTGTCGATCTGTTCGCAGCCATCAGCTGCTTTTAGCTGGTGTTTGTGGTTGGTTTCAGTATTACAAAGTCTCCCTGGCCGATTAAGTTGTTAGTACTTAAGAATTTGTTAATTCGATCCTGGGCTGTGATTTTATATACCACGCGGGATTAATGTTGGATGGTCGACAACACGATGTTATTGTTGTTGTTGTGGTCTTCAGTCCGGAGACTGGTTTCATGCAGCTCTCCATGCTACTCTATCCTGTCCAAGCCGCTTCATCTCCTAGTAACTACTGCACCCTACATCCTTCTGAATCTGCTTAGTATATTCATCCCTTAGTCTCCCTTTACGATTTTTACCCTTCGCGCTGCCCTCCAATACTAACTTGGTGATCCCTTGATGCCTCAGATCACGTCCTACCAACCGAACTATAGTTAAGTTGTGCCACAAATTCGTCTTCTTCCCAATTCTATTCAGTACCTCCTCTACCAATCTAATCTTCAGCAATCATCTATAGCAGCACATTTCGACAGCTTCTATTCCCTTGTTGTCTAAACTATTTACCGTCCATGTTTCACATCCATACATGGCTACACTCCATACAAATACTTTTAGAAATGATTTCCTGACACTGGTAAATCTATACTCGATGTTAACAAATTTCTCTTCTTCAGAAACGCTTTTCTTGCCGTTGCCAGTCTACATTTTATATTCTCTCTACTTCGACCATCATCAGTTATTTTGCTCCCCAAATAGCAAAACTCCTTTACTACTTTAAGTGTCTCATTTCCTAATCTAATTCCCTCAGCATCACCTGACGTAATTCGATTACATTCCATTATACTCGTTTTGCTTATGTTGATGTTCATCTTATATCGTCCTTTCAAGACACTGTCCACTCCATTCAACTGCTCTTCCAGGTTCTTTGCTACCTCTGACAGAATTACAATGTCATCGGCGAACCTCAAAGTTTTTATTTCTTGTCCATGGGTTTTAATTCCTATTCCAATTTTTTTTTGTTCCTTTCACTGACTGCTCAATATATAGAATGAATAACATCTGGGATAAACTACAACCCTGTCGCACTCCCTTCCCAACCACTGCTTCCCTTTCATGCCCCTCGACTTTCATAACTGCCGTCTGGTTTCAGTACAAATTGTAAATAGACTTTCGCTCCCGTATTTGACCCCTGCCACCTTCAAAATATGAAAGAGAGTATTCCAGTCAACATTGTCAAAAGATTTTTCTAAGTCTACAAATGCTATAAATATTGGTTTACCATTCTTTAATTTATCTTCTAAGATAAGACGTAGGGTCAGTATAGCCTCACGAGTTCCAACATTTCTGCGGAATCCAAACTGATCTTCCCCAAGGGCGGCTTCTACCAGTTTTTACATTCGTCTGTAAAGAATGCGTGTCAGTATTTTGCAGCCGTGATTTATTAAACAGACAATTTGGTAATTTTCACACCTGTCAACACCTGCTTTCTTTGGGATTGGAATTATTGTATTCTTCTTGAAGTATGAAGGTATTTCGCCTGTCTTATACATCTTGCTGACCAGATGGTAGAGTTTTGCTTTCTTTGGGATTGGAATTATTATATTCTTCTTGAAGTATGAAGGTATTTCGCCTGTCTTATACATCTTGCTGACCATATGGTAGAGTTTTGTCAGGACTGGCTCTCCCAAGACTGTCAGTAGTTCTAATGGAATGTTGTCTACTCCTGGGGCCTTGTTTCGACTCGGGTCTTTCAGTGCTCTGTCGAACTCTTCACGCAGTATTGTATCTCCCATTTCATCTTCCTCTACATCCTCTTCCACTTCCATAATATTGTTCTCAATTACATCGCCCTTGTACAGACCCTCTATATACTCCTTCCACCTTTCTGCTTCCCTTTCTTTGCTTAGAACTGGTTTTCCATCTGAACTTTTGATATTCATACATGTGGCTCTCTTTTCTCCATAGGTCCCTTTAATTCTCCTGTAGGCATTATCTATTTTATCTCTAGTGATATATGCCTCTACATCCTTACATTTGTCCTCTAGCCATCTCTGCTTAGCCATTTTGATCTTCCTATCGATCTCATGTTTGAGACTTTTATATTCCATTTTGCCTGCTTCATTTACTGCATTTGTATATTTTCTCCTTTCATCAATTAAATTCAATATCTCTTCTGTTACCCAAGGATTTCTACTAGCCCTCGTCTTTTTAGCTACTTTATCCTCTAGCGCTTTCACTATTTCATCTCTCAAAGCTACCCATTGTTCTTCTACTCTATTTCTTTCCCCTGTTCCTGTCAATCTTTCCCTAATGCTCTCTCTGAAACTCTGTACAACCTCTGTTTTTTTCAGTTTATCCAGGTCACATCTCAAATTCCCACCTTTTTGGAGTTTCTTCAGTTTTACTCTACAGTTCATAGCCAATAGATTGTCCTCAGAGTCCACATCTGTCCCAGGAAATGTCTTACAATTTGAAATCTGCTTCCTAAATCTCTCTCTCTTACCACAACAACCCAATATTCATCTTAAATCCTGTCCAGGGGAACGAATTGATTTATGCTCATATACGATCTCATTGCCGGTGTGTTCTGTTCTGCATGCTGCTGGGTATTATGAACTGAGCCATTTTGAGCCACAACAAAGGAATCAACTGTCTGTAGGGCCGCATTAGTTTCCGGTGGTCCCCAGCAGTAGGCTTGGCGTGACTAATAAAATCCAGTACCAAACCAGGTTGATTGACCTTGTTCCGCTTCGTCAATCGCCCGACAGGTTATCCACCCCCCCTCCCCCACTGCGTGTATGTTGCGTGAAGGGGTCATAAGACCTTGTACTTCCTCCCTACGCGTCACCTGTGTTCTTGGTTCCTAAGTGTGGTAAAGGGTAGTTCCGACCGACAGTTGATTACAAATTAATTAATGAAAAGGCTATTTGGAGTGGGTGTCTTTACCTGATATTCATCATTGTTTCACAAGGTTCTCTGAAGCAAAATATGTCCCTGTTTTGGACTCGAACCAACCCTATTACCAAATTCTGCTGTCAGAGGATTCCAAGCACATTACTGCGTTCTTTAGTGGTTGTAATCTCTTCGAGTTGAACAGAGTTTCGCTCGGCCTATCGACAGGAGCGTCTTGTTTGTATAGGTTACTAGATTGGGTGCTCGGCGACTTAAAATTTAAATGTTTAGATAACTATGTTGTTATCTATGATGATGATGTCTGGTTCTTGGGGCGCTCAACTTCGCGGTTATCAGTGCCCGTACAAACGCCCAACCTTTGCTCAGTCCAAACTCGCCATTTTCATGAATGATGATAAAATGATGAGGACAATACAAACTCCCAGTCATCTCGAGGCAATGTTGTTATCTATAGCCCCACATCTGAGGGACACTTGCGACATTTAGAAGTAGTGTTAGAGAGGTTTAGCGAAACAAGATTGACCCTGGAACCTTGTAAGGTCATCTTGGTGCTCCGGCAGATTCCCTTTCTAGGCCGAAGGGATTAGGATAGATCAGGAGCGTATGAAGGATCTCCAAAACTTTCCCCTTCCTGTAAATAAAAAGGAGGTTGCCAGATTCATTGAGATGGCCAACCATTTCCGCAGATATGTGCCTGACGTGGCACAATAGGCCTCCCCTCTTAATAAATTACACAGGAAAGGGGTTAATTCCCGTTGGGATCAAATTCAGCATGCATCCTTCCAAGCTGTTAAGCAGGATCTTAGTAACCCGCCCATCTTGGCTATATTTGACTTCGAGTTGCCCTTTGTGGTCCAAACTGACGCCTCTACTTGTGTGGTAGCGGTAGTCCTCCTCCAAGAGCAGGAAGGGGAACATAGACCGGTGGCCTATGTGTCTAGAAGGTTGTCCCCAGCAGAGCTTAAGTATTCTGCCTATGAATGGGAGAGGCTAGCGGTGCTTTTTGCTTTAGAAAATCAAGCCCTCAGTAGGGTGTTGGCGCGCCCACGTAAGGCGGGTTGTATAGCTCGCTGGGCTGTCCGAATTCCGGCTTTCCTGTTCAAGGAGAAGCATATCCGTGACACCGACAATCAGGTGTCCAACGCCTTGAGTCGAATGTTTAAGGTTGGGGTTCAGCAGTCTGAGAAGTATTCGAATCCGGAGGATTGTGTAGGCACTATACTATCCGAAGTCCCAGAACTTTCCGGGGACCTCAGGCAAAGACAGGACAATGATCCAAAGCTTAAGGCCATTAAAGATACGGTATTGTACGGGGAACACGTGGCCGTTCATCTCATCCATAAACGTCTAGTTTGTTGTTATGCGGTGCGGTCAGGTGTTTTTCAAATCTGTTTGCCCAGCCTGTGTTCCAGTACTTTCATCCTAGGGCATCTAGGTGTCCACGAAACTATCGCTATTATTTGGCGCCATTTGTTTTGGCCTTCCTTATACAAGAATGTTCGGCGGATGGTAACTAAGTGTGAAATCTGTAAAAGAGCAAAAACCGGTAAAGGTCTTCTGCAATCCACTAGGAAAACTTATCCCATGGATGAGTTTTCATCGATTATAATGGTCTTTTGCCACGCACTCACTATGGTAACCAGTGGACGCCTTCTCACGCTTCTGTTGGTTAATCTCTAGTCGGTGGGTTACGGCCCATATTAACATTCGACAGCTCTCGAGGATAAGTTCCATCTTTGCCCGTGGAGGTGTTTGGTCAGCGATAATGCCCCGAGTTTTAAATCTAATAGCTTTAGGATATTTTGTTTTGAGCAGGCTATCCACCCCGTCACAACTACCCTTATCATTCTCAACCATATTTTGCGGAGCTTGGTTATAACGATTTGAAAGGAGCTCTTATTGCTATCGGTTTTTGGAATGTAAGGACATTTAGAGAGGCAGGGAGGCTAAGACAGGTTTAAAAAGAGATGGAGAACTATCGACTAGATATATTGGGACTAAGTGAAGTAAGGTGGCCAGAATCTGGGGAATTCCAAACACAAAATGGTGGAGTGTAGCTGTATGTGGGTCAGACAGGTGAGGACGCGATGCATAGGAACGGTGTAGGGCACTTACTATCTAAAAGCAGCAAGAAGAGCTTACTGGAGTGGAAGCCAGTCTCAGAACGGATAATAACCGCTCGCTTTAAAACAGATGTGCGATATGTCACTGTAATTCAATGCTATGCACCTACTGAAATAGCTAAAGGAGAATTAAAAGATGCATTTTGTACAGAGCTTAACGGAGTCCTTAGACAAACAAATTCTAGGGACATAAAAATTTTAATGGGTGACTTGAAAGCAAAAGTTGGTTCAGAAAATGAAGGGCTTGAACATATCATGGGCATGCATGGCATGGGGATCAGGAATGTAAATGGTGAACTGTTGACAGGTACATGAGCTGAACATGACCTAGTCATTGGAGGCACACTGTTTCCACATCGTAACTGCCATAAGATAACATGGGTTTCTCCAGACTACGTTACCGAAAATCAAATAGCCCACATAGTCATAAGCCGCAAGTTCCGACACTCTCTGTTAGATGTGAGAAATAGAAGAGGGGAAGACGTTGGAAGTGACCACCACCTAGTTTTTGCGGAATTCAGACTGAAGATAGTGGCAAATAGAACCAAGCTCAATCACAGGTGCAAGAAAATAGATGTGGCAAGGTTAAAAGACCAACAGATCAAAGAAACATTTGCCCTTGAACTACAAGACAGATTTCAGGTCCTCTCTGAAGAAAACTTTACGGAAGAGGGAATTGAAACATGCCGGCAAAAAATCAAAGACAGTTATTTAGATGCGGGAGAAAAAATCTTAGGATTTAAGGCACATCAAAGCAAGGAATGGATCTCCGATGCTACAAGGAATAAATCAGCCACAGGAAAGAACTAAAACTTAAGTTAAATATTTGTAAGACAAGAGCGCAGAAGAGCGAAGCGCATAAAGAATACACGGAGGTGAACAAAAAAGTGAAAATATTGCTACGTCGAGATAAAAGGAAATGGATAGATGAGCAAGCAAAATTAGCAGAAGAGGCAGCAAGACAAGTAAATATGAAAGAGCTCTACAATATTACCAAACGGTTGTCAATGAAGAATTTCAGACATGAAGGACCAGTTAGGAACGAGGATGGGGTGATGCTTACAACCCAACAGGCACAGCTGCAGAGATGGTAAGAGCACTTCCAGGAACTGTTAAATGGTGAAGACAACCAAGAGGAATAGGTAAGAAATGTTCCAGAGGAAGTCGAAGAAGATCAAGATATAAATTTGCAGTGGCCCACAATGGACGAAATTAGGATTGTAAAATACAAAGGCTCCAGACCTAGACAACGTAGCACCGGAGCTCTTAAAAGCCGATATTGAAAGTACTGTTAAAATGCTCCATCCTTTGCTGAAGCATATTTGGCTTGAAGAGAAATCTCCAAAGGAGTGGAAAAATGGTTTGGTGGTAAAGCTCCCAAAAAAGGGAAATTTGTCAGACAACAACTGGCGTGGTATTACATTGTTGTCAGTGCCCAGTAAGGTCCACACCAGAATTATTTTAAACAGAATTAAAGAATCCCTTGAAAAGCGACTGCGTAAAGAACAGGCCGGTTTTAGGGCACAACGCAGTTGTGTTGATCTTATTAACACTCTTAGGATCATTTTAGAGCAAAGCAAAGAATTCATTGATTTTCAAAAGGCCTTCGATTCCGTGAAACATAAAATGCTCTGGCAGGTGTTGCGGAAGTATGGCATACCACAGAAGATCTTAAACATCATAAAAGATCTGTATGATGGCTACAAATGCTGCGTACTCCACAAGGGAAATATGACAGAGCCCATAAAAGTAACAACTGGAGTCCGGCAAGGTTGCATTTTGTCACCAACACTTTTTCTACTTGTTCTAGACTGTTATGAGAAGAGTCACAGGAGGCAGGAGACGAGGAATCCAGTGGGGGATCGATGAACGTCTGGAGGATTTGGATTTTGCAGACGACATAGTTTTGTTAGCTCCAAGGCTGACTGATATGCAAGCTAAATTAAACTTGCTGAAAGAAGAAGCAGAGACTGCTGGCCTCAAGAGAAATACAGGCAAAACAAAGGAAATGGGAGTAAATTCAGGGAACATGGAGGTGCCACTGCTAATAGGTGAGCAGCGGGTGGAGACTGTCAAGTCATTCCTGTATCTGGGTAGTATAATGGGGGAAGATGGTGGAGCTGGTGATGACGTGAAAAACCGCATTAAAAAGGCAAATGCTGCCTTCATACAATTGTATCCAATATGGAAAAATAGAAATATCACGTACAAAACAAAAATCCGTATTTTTAATACAAATGTGAAGGCTGTACTTCTGTATGCCAGTGAAAGCTGGGAAATGGATAAAAAGATAACAGCCCATTTACAATGCTTCATAAATAGATGTCTTCGACGCATCATGAATATCTGGTGGCCAGAAAAAATATGTAATGAGAAGCTCTGGCGAATAACAAACCAGATACCTACAGAAGACCAGATACGAGAGAGAAAGTGGGTCTAGTTGGGGCACACCTTGAGAAAACCAGCTGGAGCCATCGAGAAAAAAGCATTGGAATGGTATCCCCAGGGAACAAGGAAGAGAGGAAGACCAAGGGTCATATGGAAGAGGACAGTGAAAGGAGAAGCAAAAAGAGTTGGCAAGACCTGGGCAGAATTGAGGCAAATGGCCAAAGACAGAGACGGATGGCGAGTTCTCCTGGATGCCCTATGCCCCCATAGGGGCCAAAGGAATTAAGCTAAGCTTATTGCTTCTATAATAATTCGCAGAGTAAATGCGACCGCTCCGTGGGGTGGCAGAATTTTGTATTTAATACGGCCCAACATGAGTCATTGAAGGCTGCCCCTGCTCCCTTTGTGTTGGGCTATCGACGCTAAAACACTAAAGAAGAATTAGAGGAAGGCGCGCCGAAGTATTCAGAGGACACATCAGAGGTTGGCCGATCATTATAATAAGAGGCGTACGGAGTTTAGGCGTAAGGTAGGTGACCGAGTTTTTGTGCGCAGCCCCACTGTTAACCAGAAAAGGGGGAAGGGCTGTTCTAGTAAGTTAGTACCCCGGTTTTTGGGTCCCTTTGAGATCGTCCGAGTATTTGGTCCGCTCAACTTTCTTGTGTGCAATGTTGAATCGGATATGGTGTCCAGGGTTCATGTCTCCCAGGTTAAGGAAGACTAACCTCCTCCATGAACACTCAACACATCAAAAGGGTAGGGCGTTTCTTTGGGTTTGGCGGGGAACGTTGAGCCTCAGCTTCCTTCTAATTCACGGGGCGTAATTGTCCTTTGTTACTTCGCTTCGCACCGAGCGAGGTGGCGCAGTGGTTAGGACACGGTACTCAACATCGGGAGGACAACGGTTCAGTCCCGCGTCCGGCCATCCTGATTTAGGTTTTCCGTGATTTCCCTTAATCGCTCCAGGCAAATGCCAGGATGGTTCCTTTGAAAGGACACAGCCGATTTCCTTCCCCAGTCCGATGAGACCGATGACCTCGCTGTTTGGTCTCCTCCCCCAAGCAACCCAACCCAACCCAACTTCGCTTCGGCTCAGCTTCCTTCAAATTCACGGGCTTTGTTTGTCCTTTGTTACTTCATTTCTGAGATGTTCTTGTTCTGGTGGGGGCGCTCGCCACGCGGAGGCACCTCAATTTCAGCGACGGTGGCCGCAAGAGGGCGCGATCGGCAGTACGGCGAACGGAGAGATCGATGGTTGATAGTCGGGTGGAGCAGCTCTGGCCGGACGGAGGTGGCAAGAGGAGACAGGACGCGAACGCCAGTACAGACAGGAGGCGGCCCCATCGTTTTTCAGGAGTTGGCGTCCGGTGCAAGGGTATCATCGCCCGCACTACTCGTGTTTCCACTACTTAGCGACCATCTTTGACTTCCATTACTTGGTGGAGTGGCCGTAGTGCTGTGATCCCTGACACGAAATTTTGGCCCTAGTCACAAACTTGACTTAAGCCTTAGCTGTTTGATTATGTGTGTTACGGGAAGAATACGCATGGGTAGTGTCGCCTTGCTTGCGGTTTTATTACATGTATCCAAATAATTTGAAGGCCCACCCAATATACCGTTGTGAATACTTCACGACATTTTCGGAGTAATGGGTGTGTATCACTAATTTCACCCATGGGCTGTATAAGTTGCTGCCTCCTCTGAGTTGATCTAAATTGGGGGACTGTTTGGTTTAATCTTTGCATCTGTCTGCCACCTCTTGAGGCGTTCTGGGTTTCGGTATCGTCTCTGTGGTGTTTTGGTTCGATATGGCTACGTCGACTTGCGGTCCTTTCTTTCTGCCCGTTGCCTTTGAGCCCTGGTAGCTTGGCATTTCCATACTGACTATGGCTTTACAGACGCACTACGCTGTTTCGCACCGGACTTGTATTTCTCTTCCGTAAGTGTTTACTGAAACTAGTTCTCGACTGGTGGTATGGAACCGGGCTTTAACACACGACTTAGTGTGTTCTAGTTTTGCCGGCGAGGGAGCCACGCCTTGTAGAAGACGACGCCGATCGGTCGGGGAGGCAGGACGGCCGCACCTGCGACAACCGAGGGACGGCGGCTCGGCAAACGGCACACCGAGTAAAGGGCTACGTAGAGTATTATACGTAGTTGAAAGCTTGCCTTGAAGGTGTACCTCGACCGGGGCTCTCATATATTTTTCCTCCTTTTCTCAAATCATTAAGAATTTAACAGTTTTCTTGTTGAAACTTCCTGGCAGATTAAAACTGTGTGTCGGACCGAGACTCAAACTCGGGACCTTTGCCTTTCAGGGGCAAGTGCTCTACCATCTGAGCTACCCAAGCACGACTCACGCCTCGTCCTCACAGTTTCACTTCTGCCAGTACCTCGTCTCCTAATTTCCAAACTTCACAGAAGCTCTCCTCCGAACCTTGCAGAACTAGCACTCGTGGAGACATGGCTTAGCCACAGCCTGGGGGATGTTTCCAGAATAAGATTTCCACTCTGCAGCGGAGTGTGCGCTGATATAAAACTTCCTGGCAGATTATGTGTGCCGGACCGACACTCGAACTCGGGACCTTTGCCTTTTGCGGGCACGTTCTCTACCATCTTGTTGTTTAACTTAAAGAAGTTGTCAGATTTTGTTTTAGTATGATGGCATCGTGTAGACTTTAATATTTTAAAGCAATCATACATAATTTGAAGCTTGTCTTGAATGTATATGTGGCAGGTCTCTAACATGGTTGTTTTCTCTTAAATAGTTCGAACCTTTTTTTTTACGAAAAATTGTTGCATTTAGATGGCAGAAAGATGTAAATTTGAGATTAACATTCCTCTTAATAGTTGGGTAATTATGAACCTTCCTAAAGCGCTAAAGTGGGGGTGTGGGTTAGGTCGCTTGTTGATATTTAAATTATTTTCTTGAAACAGTGGGAAGTTTTTAATTGAAAAATCTTGGCTCTTGTTTAAGTAAAGTGTCTTACTAAAAGGTGAAAGATTTTTTCTCAGAACTTTGCCTAGACGTTCCACGTTCCCTTGGCCTTACCTTTTTTTTCTTTTCACTGCTATTATGTTTCATTCGGCCTTGTCACAAACTTCACAGAAGTTCTACCGTGACTAGAAGTCCTGGAAGAAAGGGCACTGCGGAGACATGGCCTAGCCGCAGCCTAGGGAATTGTTTACATATTGAATTTCCACTCTGCAGCCGTCTGATTTGAAACTTCTAGCGGACTGAAACTGTGTGCCGAACCGGGACTCTATACTGGGATCTTTGCCTTTCGCGAGCAGACGGTCTACCGACTGTTAAGAATTTTTTATTCTTATTTAATTTTCTGCTCAAACACAAACATTCATGTACTGGTCAAGACTCCAAACCACTAAAAAAAGTAATCTCTGTCAACTAATAAAGTCTTGACTACATTATAATACATACCTTCTTATTTTACTCCTCATAAAGTATAATTTTATCTCTAAAGGGTAATTAACGGCAGGTTTAGGCGCCTGGATATCAACACATTGTTTTGCGTTACGGATTTCACATTGGCGGCTGGCCCGCAACGGGATGGGTAGTAATTCGCTTTTCTGTCCTGCAAAGTTTGACACTACGCTAAACCCTCGCCAACTCCTTGGCTTAGGATCGTAGGATTAAAGTCGTTCAGTAACTGGCATATAGTTTTGAAAGAAGACAAGATATCATTGGCACTACCATTTCCATAACATATTTTTTGTTTTAGCTATATTTCACTCACAGTAATGTATGGTCTAAAACGTACAAGATTTGTAAGTCGATAGTACGCGCTTGATAAATAGCGTCATTTCACTGTTGTTAGTTAAGTAAATGGTAAACAGTTTACTCTCCGTCCCCGGTAGCTGAGTGGTTAGCGCGACAGAATCTGAATCCTAAGGGCCCGGGTTCGATTCCCGGCTGCGTCGGAGATTTTCTCCGCTCAGGGACTGGGTATTGTGTTGTCTTAATCATCATCATTTCATCCCCATCGACGCGCAAGTCGCCGAAGTAACGTCAAATCGTAAGACTTGCACCCGGAGAACGGTCTACCCGACGGGAGGCCCTCATCGCACGACATTTTTATTTAACGGTTTACTAAGATGCTACGCTACCACGTGTATAAAAACTCAAGTTGTTTAACCGCGTACTTTCTTCAAAATCGATTGAGGAAAGTTAAGGAACCAAAACTCCACGCGAAATGATAAGTAGGTTTTTCTTTTTTCGAAAGGAAAGTAAAGCTTTCACAGAAAAAATAACTTCGTAGTTCAAATGGCTCTGAGCATTATGGGACTTAACATCTGAGGTCATCAGTCCCCTATAACTTAGAACTACTTAAACCTAACTAACCTAAGGATATCACACACATCCATGCCCGAGGCAGGATTCGAACCTGCGACCGTAGCGATCGCGCAATAATTTCGTGAATATGGCATATTTTACAGCGTGAAAATGCGGACAAGTGTATTTTCCCTTCCCCCGTCCCGGGCTGGTTCGTAGTGTGAACGGCCTGGACAGTGGCCAGACGTGGCTAGTGGCTGGTCAGTCCAGTACATCCCGTCCAGGCGAAGCACATTCGTGGTGGTTGCTCCATGCTCTGAAACGACCTACTTCATCTCACGGAACGTGCTCTTCATCGCGATTAACGACCGCAGAGTGTAATGTCAGTCTTTGAGTGCATTATACTCATATTCTCTATGTTGTATTGATTTCCGTCACTCTGAAGTAACGTATTTCATCAAATAGATTTCACGGTCGTGATGTGTTTCGTAGTTTCATTCGAATGGTATAGGACATTTTTTTCAAAGGTAATGATCGTCACTGAAAATATATTTACCGGCGAGATGCGAACATGAGACAGTCCATAAAACCGAGGTGTACATCTTAGACAAAGTTTCATAACAGCAAAAACTTCCAGTGTGTAACTTGTGTTTACTTTCCGACATCAATGGCAGTTACGTTAAGATTTCTGGCGACAGGGGAAACATTACTGTCGCTGGCCTATGCAACAAGAATTGCAGAAACTATATTCTTTATAATTAATATTATCGATGCTTCTATTAAATAAACAAGAAAGTCCAGCAACATTTACGAAACGTATGGTGAATAAAATATTTGTTGCTAGCCAGACAAAAACCTGCCATCCTTTTCTTCACAGCGCGCCCACTATCGATTACACCACGGTTTGAACATAGCCTGAGCATCTACGGTACATGATATGCAGTAATCACAGACATCTAACGGTTGAAACCACAGATATTATTAGATAATTAACTATGACAAATCGTACCATTTAAACGGCGTGCTTTTATAGCACGCAAGTTTTAATACAAAATAATTAAATACACCAGCTCTAACTACCGATAGATAGCTTCCCGTCATTTTACTCTAAGAAATGGTATCAAAAACGACATATTTCATGTACTGTTGCTTTGAAACATCTTATATTCATACTACGTCCGCTGCAATAAGAAACCAAGAAACGAGGAGTTAAACACCATATGACGGAGTTAAACACCATATGACAAGTCATGGGGTAACGATACGCACTTATAGACATGACGGTAGTGTCGCGTACACAAGGTATAAGCGGGCAGTGAGTTGCTGGAGTTGTCTTTTGTACTCGGGTGATTCATGTGAAAAGGTCTCTGACGTCATTATGTCCCCACGATGGGAATTAACACATTTGTAACGCGGAATGGTAGTTGGAGTAAGACGCATGGGACATTCCGTTTGAGAAATCGTTAGGGAATTCAATATTCCGAGCTCCACAGTGTCAACAGTGTACCGAGAATGCCAAATTTCAGGCATTACTACTCACCACGGACAACCCATTGGCCGATGGCCTTCACTTAGTGACCTAGAGTAGCGGCGGTTCCGGAGAGTTATCAGTGCTAATAGACAAGCAGTGCTGCTTGAAATAACCACTGAAATCAATGTGAGACGAACGACGAACGTATCCGTTGGGACAGAGCGGCAGATCTTGTCGTTAATGGGCTATAGAAGCAGACGACTGGTGCGAGTGCCTTTGCCAGCAGTACGACGTCGCCTGCACCGCCCCACCTGGGATCCTGACCGTATGGGCAGGATTCCAGACGAATGGGAAACCGTGCCCTGGTCATATGGGCACCAATTTCGGTTGGTAAGAGCTGATGGTAGGATTCGAGTGTGGCTCAGACACCACGAAGTCAAGGATCCAAGATGTTAACAAGGCACTGTGCAAATTGATGGTGTCTACATAATGGTGTGGGCTTTGTTTACATGGAATGGACTGGGTTCTCTGCTTCAACTGAACCCGTCACTGACTGGAAATGGTTACGTTCAGCTACTTAGAGACCATTTTCAGCCCTTCATGGACTTCATGTTCCCAACCAACGACGGAATTTTTATGGATAACAATGCGCCGTGTCACCGGGCCAGAATTGTCCGCTATTGGTCTGAAGAACGGACTATTCTAGTGAATGACTTGGTCACCTAGATCACCAGACATGAATTCCATCTAATATGTATGGGACGTAATTGAGAGGTCAGTTCGTGCATAAACTCCCGCACCAGCATAACCTTAACAACCACGGACGGCTGTAGACGCAGCATGATTCAATATTTGTGCAGGGAACTTCCAACCAATTGTTGAGTCGATGCCACGTCGAGTTTCTGCATTACGCCGGGCAACAGGAGGTCCGACGCCACATTAGGAGATATCCCAAGATTTTTGTCACCTCGGTCTAATGCAATACGACGTCTTCTAAGTTCGGCTTGTGTCATACTCTAACCAGTCAAAAAATTAGCCACCCTTTGAGAAATCATTATAAGAATTGTTTAATACAGCGTAATTTCGGCTCTGGACTTGGTAACTGCCTGGATTCGGCTAGGAAGTAAGTCCACAAGGTTGTGCAGGTACGTCGCAACCAACTCGCTGTGGAAATGATGCCGTAATTCCACCACATTGCTTGAACGTTGATGTGGACATTTTACCCGCTGTATCAACATGTCCCATATGTTTACAGTGCGTTTCATGTCATGTGATTGTGCAGACCAGTGCAGATGAATAGAGCCGGAGGCGTTCAGAAGACTAGCCACATATCTTTCCAGCCCAACGAATTCTTCTGCAGTCGTTTTGAAAAATAGGGGTATCAGTAGCATAATCATCATGCAGATGTTGACTCAAAGGCAACATCTCATCTTTCAGAATGTATAAATAAACATGGTGGTTCATGTTAGTGGTCAGCTCAGGGACTGGGCCCAATTCATGATGAGAAAAACATCCCAAAACGTCACGGAGACGCCTCCGGCTTGAACCTGAGCGTGGCACACATCCAGGTTGAAATGCTTCATTTGGCCTTCAGTGCACTCGACGGCGTGCGTCGTTTTAACACAGCCAAAAACGAGATTCGTGAAATCACATTACGTTTCTTCAGTCAGCTACTGTCCCTTCGATGATTTCTAGTCCAGTGAAGCTGCGCAGAAATACGTGCCTGCGTGAGCAACGGCCTCTTGCGAGGTGACCGACTGCCAGATATTCATTGCACATACTTCCCGTCGCAGTATTCACTCGCTAACAGGTGGAGACGGCTAGCTGCAGCAATTCCTATCGTGTTTGGAAGCGATTTTGGAAGCGCTCTTTGTTTATAAGCCGTGAAACACGCCTCTGGTCCATCTCAGTCAGGATCTTTTCACAAATCTGACGCCGTGTTTCGTGGCCACGAGTGTTACACCACTGCTTGTAGACACGTTCAACAGTCCACCTTCACACGCTGTACGGTTACGGGCACGGCCAAACACGATTGCCCCTTTTGTCACTCTGTCACGTTCTTACGTTTACCCTTGTTTAAGTACAATGTCCACTGCGAAGATAAATGCCTCGCTGATCGCTACTCCATTACGCTCAAGCAGATGCTGTGCGCGCATGGATGAGCTCGTGATTCGATAATGAGCCATGTGTTAAGACTTTATGATACATCTGTGCGAGCTCAATGGGGTGACTAATTTTTTCTCCAGTGAGTTTAAAATCTTTGCTGTGTCTCAGCGGCTACATTTCTCTCCGCGAGGCAAAAATCTGACGTGCCAGATTCTCCCTCTCACGCTTCACGGTGCAGCGGAAAGTAGAATTCCACGCTGTGACGTCACTAGCCGCACGTCAAGGAACATTTTTACGTCCTTTGAGAGGACGCCTTTAAGGTGTCCCCTCAAGGGACGTGGAGATTCTGATGTCACATAGTGATATTCCACGTTCCACAACAATGTGGAGCACGAAATGAAGAATCTGGGATGTCAGATTTTGCCTCGGGGAGAGGAGTGTGGCCAATGAGAAGCGAGGTCTTTTCACGTCCCACGCTGAACTCAGGAGCCGCCATCTTTTACTGAGTTAAACTACGTATTTGGTGGTTTTCTTTAGCACAGAATACGTGACATGAATGTAAGGTGATTCAAAGTAAGAGTAGATTGAGGATTTCTCGAAAACATGTCATTTTAGTTATGATTTTTATAATAAAATGACAGGAAACTGCCTATCGGTTTGTAGTTGAAGGCTTCCTGCATTTGATGTTTTTAGTGGTGTAAGTTGTGTACTATGGAAGTATACCGCTTCGATGCTGTGGCAAAATGGCGATCTATCAAAAGAGAATCATTTTGGTGTAGTTTGTCGTAGTTAAATACCAATTAATGATATTTACAGATACAGTCCCTTGTACAATGTATACCATTTACAGAGGATGGACTGCCGGCCGGAGTGGCCGTGCGGTTCTGGGCGCTACAGTCTGGAGCCGAGCGACCGCTACTGTCGCAGATTCGAATCCTGCCTCGGGCATGGATGTGTGTGATGCCCTTAGGTTAGTTAGGTTTAATTAGTTCTAAGTTCTAGGCGACTGATGACCTCAGAAGTTAAGTCGCATAGTGCTCAGAGCCATTTGAACCATTTGAGGATGGACTGACATGTGGAAGACGCAGTTTCGTTGACAGTGGCGTGAACTGTGAAGACAAAACAAGCAGTTTGGTGTCCATCTCTTCTGAATTTTTTTTTTTACCTTTTGTTTTCTAAAAGATTTATGGTCTTTCTTATTAATGTAATGTAAGTATTATCTACAGTAGTCAATTTTTATTTATTATAAAAAATGTACTTGTAGCAGTTCTCAGTGAAACGCCATGCTGTGTCGTTGTCGTCGGAACAAGACACAACCAGGTCAAAAGCACCACAGGTGCAAAGTTGCGAGCTGGTGCCAGTGCTATAGAGACTCGCCACTTGCCCGAGCTCCACCAGCGCCACGGGCGGCTCTGAGGATGGAGGTATCGACTTCCCCTCGACCAATTGCCGGCCGAGTACAATCCGCCAAAGACCGGACTGCAGTGGACAGAAGCCTACTCGGAAGAGAGAAGAGTAGCTTTCGCCCTGTTGGTTATAGATCATCGTCTAGGGCTGACATAGACAGGAAACGTTGTTTAGTGAACTCTTAGAAGTGAACAGACAGTTGTTGTAAATTGCACTTGTTGTGTGCTGTGAAGTTTACCTGCGATTATTTGCACTTAGCGACTGAGGGCCTATTGTGTGTTATACTACATGCAGTGTTGCAGACTTCATTACTCGACAAGACACAAAGATAAGTAAACCTTTTTAACTCATTTGTGCGACTTTGTTGCTAATTTGCTGGCGTGTTGTAGAACCTTCACTCTCGTATCCTGTCACCTGACCTTGGGTCATAGCTGTGTCCTAGTGGCACGGAGAAATTGTCTTAGCTGTGTACTGCACCACAAGACGCTAAACCAACTCACAAACTCGGCCTACCGTAAGAGCAGTGGCAGCTCGAACTCTACAGCTGTAGCGACGAGGCCTCTACAAAACTGGCGACGAGGGTTTCCAAAAAGATGGTTGTACAGCATCTAAAAGTCCAGAATCTCCTCTGGAAGTCCCTCCGCTTTTTTTGACAATCGCTGACAGAGTTAACGCAGCTACACTACTGACCATTACAATTGCTACACCACGAAGATGACGTGCTACAGACGCAAAGTTTAACCGACAGGAAGAAGATGCTGTGATATGCAAATGATTAGCTTTTCAGAGCATTCACACAAGGTTGGCGCCGGTGGCGACACCGACAACGTGCTGACATGAGGAACGTTTCCAACCGATTTCTCCTACACAAACAGCAGTTGACCGGCGTTGCCTGCTTTAATGTTGTTGTGATGCCTCGTGTATGGAGGGGAAATGCGTACCATCACGTTTCCGACTTTGATAAAGGTCGGATTGTAGCCTATCGCGATTGTGCTTTATCGTATCGCGCCATTGCTGCTCACGTTGATCGAGATCCAATGACTGTTAGCAGAATATGGAATCGGTGGATTCAGGATGGTAATACGGAACGCCGTATTGGATCCCAACGGCCCCGTATCACTAGCAGTCGAGATGACAGGCACCTCATCCGCATGGGTATAACGGATCGTGCAGCCACGTCTCGATCCCTGAGTCAACAGATGAGGACGTTTGCAAGACAACAACCATCTGAACGAACAGCTCGACGGCGTTCGCAGCAGCATGGACTATCAGCTCGGAGACCATGGCTGCGGTTACCCTTGACGCTGCAGGAGCGCTGCAGGAGCGCCTGCGATGGTGTACTCAACGACGAACCTGGGGGGCACGAATGGCAAAACGTCATTTTTTCGGATGAAGCCAAGTCCTGTTTACAGCATCATGATGGTCCCATCCGTGTTTGGCGACATCGCGGTGAACGCACATTGGAAGCGTGTATTCGTCACTGCCATACTGGCGTATCACCCGGCGTGATGGTATGGGGTGCCATTGGTTACACGTCTCGGTCACCTCTTGTTCGCACTGACGGCGCTTTGAACAGTGGACGTTACATTTCAGATGTGTTTCGACCCATGGCTCTACCCTCATTCGATCCCTGCGAAACCCCACATTTCAGCAGGATAATGGACGACCGCATGTTGCAGGTCCTGTACGGCGTTTCTGGATACAGAAAATGTTCGACTGCTGTCCTGGCCAGCACATTCTCCAGATCTCTGACCAATTGAAAACGTCTGGTCAGTGGTGGCCAAGCAACTGGCTCGTGACAATACGCCAGTCACTACTCTTGATGAACTGTGGTATCGTGTTGAAGCTGACTGGGCAGCTGTACCTGCACACGCCATCCAAGCTCTGTTTGACTCAATGCCTAGGCGTATCAAGGCCGTTATTACGGTCAGAGGTGGTTGTTCTGGGTACTGATTTCTCAATTGCGCGAAAATGTAATCACATGTCAGTTCTAGTATAATATATTTGTCCAATAAATACCCGTTTATCATCTGCATTTCTTCTTGGTGTAGCAATTTTAATGGTCAGTAGTGCATTTTACAAGCGTTGATTTTAGTAAAGAAGCTGCGTGGCTTGCACACTAGGTGCCGCAGACTGCCGTTGGAGGGCGCTTTCCGTGAGATGCAGCAGGTCGTTGCAGAGAGTGCAGTAGCGACGATGGAAACTGGCGTACTTCGTGAAGCACGCCTCGTTTCAGGACGGCTGTATGAACCGCAGCACTTGACTGTTGCAAGATGTTATCCGTTAAGTATCGCTCCTCATGTGAGAAAGCCTGACGTCGGAACGTGCCAAACGGTGCACTGCGCTGTCGGCAGCAAGTTGCAGCGTTGCGAAATGTGTGGGCGCGGCAGCCGGCCCACGCGCCGCGCCCTGCCGCCACGCTGCGGCTGCCACGCGAGCCGCTCGCGCGGGCCACGCGCCTCGCAGCCGGCAGCCGGCAGCCGGCAGGCAGTGCTGCCTGCAGCAGCCGGGCCGCGCCACCAGCCGGGCGGCACGCTCTGCTGCGCCCGCCGCCCACAGCCCGCTGCTCCCACCGCGCACCCACGCACGCTGTGAGAAAGGCGGCCCGCGCCGGTTCTCAGCGCCCTCTCTCCTCGCCGCTCGGCTGCCGCGGTATGGGATGGGACCTTCACAGGCCGCCGCATCGCACTGCTCGCCCGCCGACGATTAAGGTCGTCGGCACACGGACCGCGCGCTCCAACTTTGAGCGTTGAGCGTACGAATCTCTGACGTCATAGCGTGGTACAACACATTGACGATTCTTTCTAAGCGTGCAAAGTTTTTCAGTTGTTCTGAACGTGCATTTGAACGTAGACGAATACGATGGCAGAACGCCTCACGCACGCCTTCTCCTTTCGGTACAGAATCGCCAAGCGAAGTATTGGTCTTTAGTTGAAGCCAATATGTACACTGAAGAGCCAAGGAAACTCGCTCACCTACTTAATATCGTGTAGGGCCCCCGCGAGCACGCAGAAGTGCCGCAACACCACGTGGCACGGACTCGACCAATGTCTGAAGTAGTACTGGAGGAAACTGACACCATGAATCCTGCAGGGGCCGCGCGGGATTAGCCGAGCGGTCTCAGGCGCTGCAGTCATGCATTGTGCGGCTGATCCCGGCGGAGGTTCCAGTCCTCCCTCGGACATAGGTGTGTGTGTGTTTGTCCTTAGGATAATTTAGGTTAAGTAGTGTGTAAGCTTAGGGACTGGTGACCTTAGCAGTTAAGTCCCATAAGATTACACACAATCCTGCAGGGCTGTGCATGAATCTGTAGGTCTACTAGGTGGTGGGGATCTCTTCTGAACAGCAAGTTGCAAGGCATCCCAGATATGCTCAATAATGATCATGTTTGGGGAGTTTGGTGGCCACCGGAAATGTTCCTGCAGCCACTCTGTAGCAATTCTGGTCGTGTGATTTGCCGCATTGCCCTGCTCGAATTGCCCAAATCCGTCGAAATGCACAATCGACATGAATGGATGCAGGTGATCAGAAAGTGTCACCTGTAAGAGTCGTATCTAGACGTAGCAGGGGACCAGTCCCTTCTGAGAAAAATTACAGATTCTAACTTGCTCCACTAATGACACGGGTACGGGCTTGCGATCTCTCATTTATGCCATCGATTTCCGTGTTACACATACTTGGCCATTGCATTGTGGCTGCAGTCGTGGAGGCTGTTTTCGCAGCTGGTATTAACCTCGACGAATCATTCAGTCAACGATAAATGGCCCATCCGGCTGAGGCAGACAAGGGCGCTACAATAGCACTCCATGCAGAGGGATTTTCAAATGGCTATATAGCAAGAACTATGGATTTCACAAGTCGACGGTAGCCAGGTGGATTAGACGAAAGGAAGAGGGTGGTAACTTGAATGGAAGGCCTCATGGCCATCGCCCCAAAACAGCAGCAGCTCAGGATCGGCAGAAACACCGTTTCAGTGAGAACCGCCCATTTTTCAACGCACGACAAATTCAGCAGACTTTGCGTCTCAATGTTAGCAGTAAAACCGTCACTAATCGTCTAAGGGAAGGTGGACTGAGAGCAAGAAGCGCTGCTGTGAAAGAGACATTGACTGTTTCCCAGAGAGAAGCCCTCCTTGCTTTCGCTGCTGAAAATGTCGACAAACGTCTCCAGCTTTGGAGGCGAGTGATTTTCACGGACGGAAAAGTTTCCTCCACGGCATCAACCGGAAAAGTACTTGTTTACCAGCCAAAAGGCTCTAGGTATAATCCAAAATATATTTATAGCTGCCGAAGGAGTGGCAGGGAGTCGGTAACGGTATGGGCATGGATATCGGCCGAAAGGTGTGGGCTCCTGTGGGAAGTGGAAGGAAGACTCGATACGCGCAATTACATATCAGTTCTGGAGAACGTGATGTTGCCTTCTGCGAAAGCAAGATTTGGCGATGAACAGGTCATGTTCCAATAAGATCGATCGCCTATTCATATGGCACGTGTGGTTAAGAGGTGGTTCGACAACTGCACACGCCCAACACCATTATAGAGCCTCCACCAGCTTGAGCAGTCCCCTGCTGATATGCAGGGTCCACGCATTCATGAGGTTGTCTCCATACCTGTACACGTCCATCCGCTCGATACGATTTGAAACGAGACTCGTCCGACCAGGTAACATGTTTGCAGTCATCAACAGTCCAATGTCAGTGTTGACGGACACAGGCGAGGCGTAAAGCTTTGTGTCGTGAAGTCATCAAGGTACACGAGTGAGCCTTTGGCTCCGAAAGCCCATATCGATGATGTTTCGTTGAATGGTTCGCACACTGACACTTGTTGATGGCCCAGCATTAAAAACTGCAGCAATTTGCGGAAGGGGTGCACTTCTGTCACGCTGAACGGTTCTCTTCAGTCGTCGTTGGTCCCGTTCTTGCAGGATTTTTCTGTGGCCGCAGGGATGCTGCGTCCCATCGCTCGTACGCCGACTATAACACCACGTTCAAACTCACTTAAATCTTGATAACCCACTATTATATCAGTAGTAACCGATATACCAATTGCCCCAGACACTTGTCGTCTTATATAGGCGCTGCCGACCGCCACGCCGTATTCTGTCTGTTGACACACCTCTGTCCATTGTAATTATCCGGGCTGTTATGCCGTGGTCGGTCGATGAATTCTGTGTCAATTCCCAACATTTCGTCTCCGACTGCGGGAGACATCTTCAAGGGGGTCCGTAGCTCGATGGAAGGTCCAACACACCCACTGGCTCGCTACTGACGGCATAACATCCCGGATAATAATAATGGACATGATATTTCCGGCCGTGAAAGTCTACATTTTAGTATGACACACCTCTGTATTTGAATACGCATGCGTATACCAGTTTCTTTGGCGCTTCAGTTTACATACACCGATAAGCCAAAACATTATGACCCTGCCCTCTTCGGCATTGGATGCCGTCTGGTGGTGTTGTGGGCACGTGACGCGGTAATAAAAGCATGAAGTGGAGCAGACATGGACGGAGGATCACCTATGGCCTGCAGATGGGGAATCCATTCAGATAAGTGACTCTGACAAACGGCAGATTATTATTATGCAGATCCTGTGAACGAGTATCTTGAAAACGTCGAAGTTGGTCGAATGCTAATGTGTTATTGTCGTGAACATCTACGGAAAGAAGTAGGACACTGAAACTGCCACTAGGGGCTAAATGGTTAGTCGTCCACGGTTGTTCACAGAACATGGGGTTTAGAGGGATGTCTCCTCTGCAAAGTAGGACAAATTTTGATGTGTGGCATCTCTGCCGAAAAAACACAATGATGGTGCACGCACAAGTGTTTCGGAGCACGGCGTTCATTGTACATTGTTGAAGGTGGAGCTCCGAAGCAGACCACCCCTACGTGTTCCCATCTTGACACAACGACATCGTCAGTCACGGTTGTAGTGGGCGCAGGATCAACGGGATTCGACCGTCGAACAATCGAAAAGTGTCAGCTCTTCGGGTGAACCACATTTTTGCTGCACTAGGTCGGTGGTCGTCTCCACAAACGCCCTCGTCGAGGTGAATGGCGGTTCGGAACGTGCAGCGCGCCACGGACGCAGTCTTGTGGGAGCAGTATTATGCTATGGGAGACACTCTCCTGCACTTGCATGGGACCTGTGTGCGTGTAATCGGAGACGCTCTGTCAGCTGTGCTACTTTAAGTGTCTTATTTCCTAATCTAATTCGACTTTATTCCATCGTCATCGTTTTGCTTTTGTTGATGTTCATCTTATATCCTCCTTTCAAGACGCTCTGCATTCCGTTCAGCTGTTCTTCCAGGTCCTTTGCTGTCTCTGACAGAATGACAATGTCATCGGTAAACCTAAAAGTTTTATTTCTTTTTTTTTTAGTTTTAATTCCTACAGTATCTTTTTTTTGTTTTGTTTCCTTTACTGCTTGCCCAATACATAGATTTGATTAAATCAGGGACATGCTGCAACCTTGTCTCACTCCCTTCTCAATCATTGCTTCCTTTTCATGCCCCTCGACTCTTATAACTGCCATCTGGTTCCTGTACAAATTTTAAATAGCCTTTTGCTCCCTGCATTTTTCACCTTCCACCTTCAGAATTTGAAAGATAGTATTCCAGTCAACATTGTCAAAAGTTTTTTCTAAGTCTACAAATGCTAGAAACGTAGGTTTGCCTTTCCTTAACCAGCCTTCTAAGATAGTTGTGGTGTCAGTATTGCCTCACGTGTACCAACATTTCTACGGAATCCAAACTGATCTTCCCCGAAGTTGGCTTCTACCAGTTTTTCCATTCGTCGGCAAAACTATACTATTTTGCAACCATGACTCATTAAACAGATAGTTCAGTAATTTTCACACCTGTCAACACCTGATTTCTTTGGGATTGGAATTATTATACTCTTCTTAATGTATGAAGGTACACTCTTGGAAATGGAAAAAAGAACACATTGACACCGGTGTGTCACACCCACCATACTTGCTCCGGACACTGCGAGAGGGCTGTACAAGCAATGATCACACGCACGGCACAGCGGACACACCAGGAACCGCGTTGTTGGCCGTCGAATGGCGCTAGCTGCGCAGCATTTGTGCACCGCCGCCGTCAGTGTCAGCCAGTTTGCCGTGGCATACGGAGCTCCATCGCAGTCTTTAACACTGGTAGCATGCCGCGACAGCGTGGACGTGAACCGTATGTGCAGTTGACGGACTTTGAGCGAGGGCGTATAGTGGGCATGCGGGAGGCCGGGTGGACGTACCGCCGAATTGCTCAACACGTGGGGCGTGAGGTCTCCACAGTACATCGATGTTGTCGCCAGTGGTCGGCGGAAGGTGCACGTGCCCGTCGACCTGGGACCGGACCGCAGCGACGCACGGATGCACGCCAAGACCGTAGGATCCTACGCAGTGCCGTAGGGGACCGCACCGCCACTTCCCAGCAAATTAGGGACACTGTTGCTCCTGGGGTATCGGCGAGGACCATTCGCAACCGTCTCCATGAAGCTGGGCTACGGTCCCGCACACCGTTAGGCCGTCTTCCGCTCACGCCCCAACATGGTGCAGCCCGCCTCCAGTGGTGTCGCGACAGGCGTGAATGGAGGGACGAATGGAGACGTGTCGTCTTCAGCGATGAGAGTCGCTTCTGCCTTGGTGCCAATGATGGTCGTATGCGTGTTTGGCGCCGTGCAGGTGAGCGCCACAATCAGGACTGCATACGACCGAGGCACACAGGGCCAACACCCGGCATCATGGTGTGGGGAGCGATCTCCTACACTGGCCGTACACCACTGGTGATCGTCGAGGGGACACTGAATAGTGCACGGTACATCCAAACCGTCATCGAACCCATCGTTCTACCATTCCTAGACCGGCAAGGGAAATTGCTGTTCCAACAGGACAACGCACGTCCGCATGTATTCCGTGCCACCCAACGTGCTCTAGAAGGTGTAAGTCAACTACCCTGGCCAGCAAGATCTCCGGATCTGTCCCCCATTGAGCATGTTTGGGACTGGATGAAGCGTCGTCTCACGCGGTCTGCACGTCCAGCACGAACGCTGGTCCAACTGAGGCGCCAGGTGGAAATGGTATGGCAAGCCGTTCCACAGGACTACATCCAGCATCTCTACGATCGTCTCCATGGGAGAATAGCAGCCTGCATTGCTGCGAAAGGTGGATATACACTGTACTAGTGCCGACATTGTACATGCTCTGTTGCCTGTGTCTATGTGCCTGTGGTTCTGTCAGTGTGATCATGTGATGTATCTGACCCCAGGAATGTGTCAATAAAGTTTCCCCTTCCTGGGACAATGAATTCACGGTGTTCTTATTTCAATTTCCAGGAGTGTATTTCGCCTGTCTTATAAACCTTGCTCACCAGATGGAAGAAGAGTTTTTCCATGGCTGGCTCTGCCAAGGTTATCAGTAGTTCTAGTGGAATGGTGTGTGCTCCCAGGGCCTTGTTTCGACTTAGGTCTTCCAGCGCTCTGTCAAATTCTTCAAGCAGTATCGTATCTCCCAGTTCATCTACGTCCTCTTCCATTTGCATAATATTGACCTCAAGTACAATGCCCTTGTACACACCCTCTATATACTCCTTCCACCTTTTTGCTTTCCCTTCTTTGCTTAGGACTGGTTTTCCAACCGAGCTCTTGATATTCATACAAGTGGTTCTCTTTTTTCCAAAGGTCTCTTTAATTTTCCTGTAGGCAGTATCTATCTTACCGTTAGTGATATATGCCTCTATATCCTTACATTTGTCCTCTATCCACCTCTGGTTAGCCATTTTGCGCTTTATATCGATCTCATTTTTGAGACGTTTGTATTCCTTTGTGCCTGCTTCATTTACTGCATTTTTATATTTTCTCCTCTCATCAGTTAAATTCAATATCTATTCTGATACCCAAGGATTTCTACTAGCCCTCGTCTTTTTACCTACTTGACCCTCTACTGCCTTCTCTATTTCATCTCTCGAAGCTGCCCGTTCTTCTTCTACTGTATTTCTTCCCCCTGTTCTTGTCAACCGTTCGCTAATGCTCTCTCTGAAACTCTCTACTACCTCTGGTTCTTTCAGTTTACCCCGGTCCCATGTCCTTAAAATGCCACCTTTTTGCAGTTTCTTAAGTTTTAATCTACAGTTCGTAACCAATAAATTGTGGTCAGAGTCCACATCTGCCCCTGGATACGTCTTAAAATTTAAAACCTGGTTCTAAATTTCGGACTTACCATTACATAATCTATCTGAAAGCCTCCAGTGTCTCCAGGCCTCTTCCATGTATACAACCTTCTTTCATTACTCTTAAACCAAGCCGGCCGGTGTGGCCGAGCGGTTCTAGGTGCTTCAGTCTGGAACCGCGCAACCGCTACGGTCGCAGGTTCGAATCCTGCCTCGGACATGGATGTGTGTGATGTCCTCAGGTTAGTTAGGTTTAAGTAGTTCTAAGTTCTAGGGGACTGATGATCTCAGATGTTAAGTCCCATAGTGCTCAGAGCCATTTGAACCATTTTTTCTTAAACCAAGTGTTAGCTATGATTAAGTTACGCTCTGTGCAATATTCTACCAGGCGGCTTCCTTTTCATTCCTTAACCCCAGTCCACATTCACCTACTACTTTTCCTTCTCTTCCTTTTCATACAATCGAATTCCAGTCCCCCTTGAGTATTAAGTTTTTGTCTCCCTTAACTACCTGAATAATTTCTTTTATCGCATCATACATTTCTTCAGTGTCTTCATCATCTGCGGAGCTAGAGGGCACATGAACTTGTACTATTGTGGTAGGACTAGACCTTGGTGATGGTGGGGTGGCCTGCGTGCCTCACCGATAAAGATACAGATACTCGTACCGTAGCTGTAACCACAAAGGGGGGGTATCCGTTGAGAGGCCAGACAAATGTGTGGTTCCCGAAGATGGCAGCAGCCTTTTCAGTAGTTGCAGGGGCAACAGTCTGGATGGTTGATCTAGCCTTGTAACATCAACCAAAAACGGCCTTGCTGTGCTGGTACTGCGAACGGCTGAAAGCAGGGGGAAATTACAGCCGTAATTTTACCCGAAAGCGTGCAGCTTTACTGTATGGTTAAATGATGATGGCGTCCTCTTGGGTAAAATATTCCGGAGGTAAAATAGTCCCCCATTCGGATCTCCGGGCGGCGACTACTCAGGAAGACGTAGTTATCAAGAGAAACGAAACTGGCGTTCTGATGATCGGAACGTGGAATGTCAGATCCCTTAATCGGACAGGTAGGTTAGAAAATTTAAAAAGGGAAATGGATAGGTTAAAGTTAGAGTGGGAATTAGTGAAGTGTGGTAGCAGGAGGAACAAGACTTCTGGTCAGGTCAGTACAGGGCTATAAATACAAAATCAAACAATGGCAATGAAGGAGTATATTTAACAATGAATATAAAAATAGGAACGCAGACAAGCTACTACGGACAGCATAGTGAACGCATTATTCCAGCCAAGATAGACACGAAGCCCACTCCTACCACAGTGGTTAGTTTAGAAGTAAGGTATCCGAAAATAAGTGATTTACTAATAAGTAAGTATAGTGAATACATTTTAACTTGGTTGATTTTAAATGGGGGTGCAGGTTGTGGATGAAACAGCGGTCATTAGGAAGAGGAGTGGAGTTGAGGAAGCATGTTCTGTAACAAATCTCACCCTAATGTAGATATTTAGTTTTGGTTTTAACAAGAAGTTGCGAGGTGCCGGGGCTAGTAGTGCATTTAACACTAAATTCTTCTAGAATCTACATATGTAAATGATGCTCTAAGCCCCCCATATTCTAACTCCGACTTTTGCTGTTGCACAAGGATTAAAAAAAAAAAATACGCGAACTGACTCTAATCAACCCTGCCAGTGGAGTAGAAGAGAGTTTGGCACCTGCAATAATTTAATTTGATAAATAAGTTAAATAAACGAAGGTTTCATTAACATAGTGAGGAATGATAGGGTTGCTCTACCGATTAACAGAATGAAAGTTCTGTCCAAAATAACAATATGATTTATTAAGACTAAACACAAAATAATAAACAAAAACACATGAAACATTTACAATACATCAAATTGGCTCAAATTGGATACTCAAACAAACGCTGTGAAGGTGAAGTTGTCCCTAAACTAGATTGTAAGGTTTAAGACGAAGTGGTATGTGAAGCCAATTCCTTGCAACTCAAATCTTATGAGAGACACACAGCTAACCAACATTAATTGCTGCTACTCAAGACAGAACAAAGTTAGAAAAAGACGAACAGGCGCGCTCTGCTGAGCTCTGATTGACTAGGAAAATCCCTATCTGCCGGTGCTGCGGACATACATTACCAAACTGTCTTCTTGACTGCCAGAACACGAACTGGCGTACCGGCGGTGATGGCTGGTTGCTTCGACGTCCTCGACCAAAAGGCGAGAGCCGACTACCTAGAGCACCCGTACAGGCCGAACACACAACATTCCTGCCCCCACGACAGTGGCCGTGGTTAAACGTTCCAATCAGCAACTCGAAAACCGGCGGAAAATTCCACTCCATTGCCGGAGCACTACCATTCCACCAATGGAGATTCTTGGCGCCAATTTCTGCGCTGATTTTGCTACGTCACGGAGCTATGCCCTGAGCAAGCCAATCACAGTTACTATTTTGCAGAAAGCGCGGGAATTTTCCCGCCATAACTGCCTGGGTACACAAGTCATTCCCACGCCTCGCTGGTAGCCCACCAGAAAGTGTTTTCGCTAAGATTCTGCGAAGTAACGGAACCTCTAGCAAAGCCGCTACTTCAGACCCCTCCGGGCGTGTCTTTTGACAATGTCGGCGTCTGCAAAGCATTCACTCGACTTCCTCACACCCGTCGGCTTAACCCTTTCGAGATCAGCGGAGCCCGCCTGTCATCGGATCACCCGGGTGACGAGAGACGCTGCGTGGGAAGTCCGCGTGTGAAGGAATAGCGACTTTTCAATGCATGCAATTAGAGAGGAAAATCGTAAGATAGAAATATGAGAGGGGGCTCATGCCACCTCTCAAAGTTATAGGAAGCACTCGTGATATACTGAGAATTGCTTCATCATTCTACAAAAAGGTACGCTGGCAGAAATGTGCAGTTCCAACTGTTTCACTGATCTTGTAGCTCATGGTTTCATGAATGCGGTATCGGCCGTTATCCGGTCGGCCGCATTTTCAAATACGCGCTCCGCCAATTACGCTGCGGCGTTTCCTACAGCCACCACCGCGGCACGAGGGCGCTGCCATGAAGATCACGCTGCTACCAATGAGATGCAGGCATCCCCTCTCCGGAGCCCCAGCGGCGCGTGTGCTTAAGTTCGAGTATTCACGCATTGTGCCCAGTTTACGTATTTACCAGTTGAATAATATTTACAGATTTTCATAGTGGCCTGGGCTCCATATCTTCTGAATAGACACTGTGTTGGAGAGTGACAGATTTATAACTCTTTTGTATCTGTATATATTTCTATATTCAGATCTACTAGTTACAACTGACGTTGTAACTTCAGAAAAAAGTTATCCTTATTTTTCATATTTGATATTAGATGTAGACTTCACGACCCTTTTCTAAACACTCTTATCATTTCCCATCCCTCTGTTTCACTAAATGTTTTTCATCTGAATTACCCTAGGTGTGGTGATTTTAATCCATGAGGCAGAAGTTCCATTAATCTTAGTTGTGTCATTGACCGTATCAGCTACTTGCTGAAAATCCGTCATCTCAACAACTTTAGATGGTTGTTTATTGTGAGCTTTCGTTGTGGTGCTAGTTCAAAAAATGTTGAAATGTGTGTGAAATCTTATGGGACTTAACTGCTAAGGTCATCAGTCCCTAAGCCTACACACTACTTAACCTAAATTATCCTAAGGACAAACACACACACCCATGCCTGAGGGAGGACTCGAACCTCCGCCGGGACCAGCCGCACAGCTCATGACTGCAGCGCCCGAGACCGCTCGGCTAATCCCGCGTGGCCGCTGTGGTTGTCATTAGATCATCAGGAAGAGGATGCATCCTCACTTTTGCTCTTTTTTCAATAACTGCAAAGTCACGGTCACAAGATAGAAATCTATGACCAGAACTAAATATTTGTGTCCCGTAAATTCTTAGGCACCAAAGCCAATCAAAAACATATGGAAAAACATCTAATCAGATTATTGTTTTGAGCGCTGCAGTTATCACTTAGCGTGATGAGTTTCTTCTTTGTCTTGATATTGGCGTTCTTGGGGATGCTTTCTATTTCGTCTGGGATTCATACGGATGACATGAATAATCCCATTAGGAAGGTCCCTTGTGTTTGTTCAACATCAGCACAAAAAAGTCGTTCCTTCATTTGGGGTGAAACTGACATGCAGACGAGCAGTCGAGATGACACTTAAATGGATTTTGAAACGACAATGCTAGAGAATAAGGCAATTTCCAGATGTAAACAGTAGTAGCAGCCTAGACCAGAAAACCTTATAAGATAACGTCAAAACCTACCTCATTGTTTGATTTAATCTTCGCGAATATTTCTTTTGCATGCTGTGTATGATATGGTTTACCACTCACTCTTAAGTCACAGTTACGCTTTCTTTTAAAGTTACCAGTTTTTATGTTTCTTTTGCTCTCTGAATTATTGATTTTTTTCCCTGTCCATTGTACCGCCGATGAAGAAACGCAAGAGACGGGCTACAAAACGGCAGGATCAAGCGGAACTGTATAATCTCTATCTCCAGTATAGCCAACTTGTGTAACACATTCTGCAATTGCCTTCCAAAATTCTCTGAAGTTTTTCTGCGAAACTTGGCACGACTAGCACTCTTCGAAGAAAGGATACTGCCACGACTTGGCTTAGCCACAGCCTGGGGGATGTTTCCAGAATGAAATTTTCACTCCGCAGAGGAGTGTGCTCTGATACCAAACTCCCTGGAAGATTAAAAGTGTATGTCGGACCGAGCCTCGAACTTGAGACCCTTGCCTTTCGAGAGAAAGTGCTCTATCGACCTTTTTTTTTTCAGGATCTTTTAGAAAAAGTAAGGTGAAAAAAATGGAAGGATATAGATGCGAACCTTTTACCTTTTGCATCACAGCTCACCGACACTATCAGTAAGTGCTCTACCGACTTCCTTCTTCAACCAACTGATTGCGAGAACGCTCATGACTAGATTATCAGTCACGATTACGCAGTAGTGCACTTTAGGTGTATTTTTTACTTTGTATCACGAGGAAAATAACTGTAAATATGTTATATGAACTTACTTGATTATTAATCACACCTCTCTATGTTTTACTTCGAAAAAAGGCAAATAAACGTATTACGATTATCAGAATATTATCAGATACACCGAAAAAAATATCTAACGAATAAAAGGCCACGACCAGCAATCGAACACTGACCAGCGGTTTGACAGACTAACTCTTTGACCCCTTTTTCATAAAAGAACCTATTCATGAAGTTTTTATTATTTTCACGTTACCCTTTTCTACGTTCTGGCAGTTTGCAAACTGTATAAAGGAAACGAGAAAAGAAATATTACGAACCACAACTTTCTTCGCGATATCCGAACGCGGTCTTGAGCAGCGAGCGCATCAAAGCTAGCGCTTTACCGCTTTTTTCCCTAAAGAACCGAATGAATAAAAACCACAACCAAGAATAGAACAAGGGCCAGCAGTTTGGAAGTCTAACGCCTCGACCGCTTTTTTAATTTTTTTTTAACTAGACCAACAGGGCCACAAAAATGAAATTAATTGCGAAACAATATGCCTGGAAAGGCGCCATGACTGAAAAGCCACAAACACCGAGTAACAAACGATATCTTGACGACAAAATACAAGGTTCAACATATTGGCATTGCAGGTACAAAAATTTACAATATGCAGTGAGCGTATATTGGCGGAAAACGTATTGCCCCCTCCATCAACAATGTAATGAACATATTGGCGCAACAGTCATGCAGTTATATTTGACTTCGGAAAGTAGAAGGAGTCCGGACGCAACAGGATATCAACCGAAAAGGCAGTCTCAATCGATGGAGTTAGGAACGCTAATTGTCTTTTAAGCCAGTGCCAGTTCGCTTCATGCCCCTGACAAGTATATCTTCTGTAGTGGCGTGTCTATGGAGGGACAGTGACTACACTGATCCGTGACGCTAAGCCCAATACGAAGTAGGCGCTCGTTGATGGATAACAGGTTGCGGACCACTACATACCATGAGGAAGCCACCGTCATTGATAGAACAGGAAGGCTAATAAGAGATCAAACCACACCGTCTTCCAAGAAGTTTGCGGCGATGCTCGTTCAGCAGTTGCCTTACAGTCAGTCCCTCCCCCGGGCATTAACAACAATTTGGTGGTGAGAAGCGGTCGCTGTAGTATATTAGACCGCAAGTAACTGACAGCAATACAAAATTCACAGACAAGATACCGACTGAACAGTCCACGTACGACTCACGAGCAGTCCTCACAGCATTGCTTCCGCCAGTACCTCATCTCCTGCCTTCAAACTTCACAGAAGTTCTCCTGCGAAAATTACGGGACACATGGCTAAGCCGCAGCTTCATGTACGTTTCCGGAATGAAATTTTCACCCTGTAGCAGAGTGTGCGCTCATATGAAACTTCCTAGCAGATTAAAAGTGTGTGCAAAGGTCCCGCGTTCGGGTCTCGGTCCGGCACACACTTTTAATCTGCCAATAAGTTTCCTGTCAACCGGACCGGGACACACAGTTTTAATCTTCCAGGAAGTTTCATGTCAGCGCACACTTCACTACAAAGTGAAAATTCATCCTAGGCTTACGGATATGTTTGTAAATCTTCTGGTAAGCGTCAACAAAATTGACCTTTATTTTTATATTTTCATCAGAAGACTGAAGGCATACGTCTTTTGATATAGCTCCAAATATGTTGCACAAACATTTGTGATGTAATCATGATGATTGCCTTTCCTGTTCGGTATCGAGGCAGTAGCGCTGGGTCTTCCCCTGTCAGATAGTTTCAAAAAAGGTGGACCTTTATCCCGATGAAAGCTACAGCAGTTTAGATGCATGCGACCTTCTGTTCGTCAGTCAGTTTGTGCGGAAGAAATCAGGAGCACTCAAATGTTAGCAAATGAGGGCATTAAAAGTGTACTTAGTAATTTCCAATTCGCGAGAATCCCATTTTCAGAAATTGTCATTATTTGTTTCCTGCACCTGTCGTCCTTGCGCGATATATTCTGCCTTCTTTTAATTTTTCTTTAGCCATACCATTCTTTAATTGACGGGGTCTCAGACATACGGTGCTATTCCAGGCGTTTGTTGAAGATATATGACACATGCAGTTGAAACCTAAAGTTTTCTACGAATATTCTGGTTCTGCATAGGACACCTATATAACACACACGTGCACTTGAAGAGGGACATTAAGCCTTGACGGCGGTTTTACGATGGAGCAATGGCACTCGGTTACTCGAGTTTACGATGCTGGCTGTTCTCCAGTTTTACTGACGGTTAAGCTAAGCCTCGCCTATCAGCTACAATTTTATTCCTGAAAAGGTCTGAATCAACAGTAATCGCATTTCCTTTTCAAGCTTTCTGCGCAAATGATTGATACTCTAGAACTCTAGAATTCGGAAGAAAAAAAAGTCATTAGCGTTGACGCATAACCGCAGATTAATTGTGGGAAAGGTAATCGGCCATACTCTTCTGAAGCAGGCATCCCAGAATTCGCCTTAAGAGATTGAGGAAAACCACGGAAAACAAATGGTGATCGCTGGACGGAGACTTGAATCTCCGTCGTCCCGTCTCCTTAACCAATATGCGCACTCGCTCGGCATCAGAGTTGATCAAGGCACAATAGCAGAAGAGGAAACTGGACTTATTTGAATTGCTGTATTGAAGAAGACATTAGAAATTTACGTGAACTCTTAAATTGTTAAATGAAGGAGCAGTAGAGGGAACGAGACAAGAAACCCACGGATAGCAGTAACCAGAAGAAGGGATGTGAAGTGAGTCATAGAGATAAATTGTTAACTTAGATTTGGAAGGAGCAATAGAGGGAGAAATCAGTAGGCCATACGAAAGATTCGCACGTATAGAATGTCGAGTGACTCAACAAATGGACGTGGGAAGATTAATACAAGGGTACTGAACGCCTGTCGAGCATTTCGAACATAAAAAGATAAATTATTTTGAGGAGGCGATCACATACAGGTTCTATAAATTTTGTGAAAATTATGGTTTGCACACCGCTGTATTCTCAATTTATTACACAACCAGTTTCCGTCAGAAACGGATTATCCTCAGGGTAAATGGGACATTATTAATCAGATGCATGGCAAGTCGTAAGCACGTGGCAACACTGAGCAGTCACGCTACCTAATGTGTGTTGTGTGTACTCAAGTACTATAGATCCATTTAATATGTTAGTTTATAACGTGATGCTTGTTAATAGTTACGATTTGTCATACGTATGATTAACGATATCACATTATATCTAAGGTTGGTCCGTTTTGGACAGAAACTGGTATTTTAATAAAGTAACGATACAGTTGTGCGCAAATAGTAATTTTCCAAACGGATAAGGAAGTCAGTGGACAAAGAGTTAAATAACACTTGGATATACCAATGGACAAAGATAGACAGCTGTAATAAATGTGCCTACGGATACTGTCGATCAGCCGGCCTCTGTGACCGGGCGGTTCTAGGCGCTTCAGTCCGGAACCGCGCTGCTGCTACGGTCGCAGGTTCGAATCCTGCCTCTGGCATGGATGTGTGTGATATCCTTAGGTAGTTACGTTTATGTAGTTCTAAGTCTAGGAGACTGATGACCTCAGATCTTAAGTCCCATAGCGCTTAGAGCCATTTGAACCATTTTGATACTGTCGATCGCTTTAGTACTTTACGACAAATGTTTATTGTATAGCTTTTTGGGTCAAATGCAATTGACGGAAGCCGACAGAAAAGTCAGTTTCACCCCACCAACCAGTCTAATAGACTGAAAATCAACCTTTAGGAAGTTGTGCAATGATCTGGTCATAATAAATATCTGTAACTGTCGTACCTCTATGGATAATTCTCAAGTTAAAAAAAGTAACGCCGACATCTGTCTGGTGATTGAGATGAAAAGCCTACAGCGTTTCACAATTTACAGGATTTGTTGCTTCAGACGTCTGGAGGATACTACTGAGCGCCCTGCTGGGACAAAGGAATGGCTCTGAGACATTGTCCGCCCCGATAGCTGAGTGGTCAGCGCGGCGGTCTGTCACGCCAAGGGGGCCGGGTTCGGTTCCCGGCTGGGTCGGAGATTTTCTCCGCTCAGGGACTGGGCGTTGTGTTGCCCTCATTATCATTTCATCATCATCAGTGGAAGGCAACGGGAAACCACGACTGGAATCACTTCCCTAAACGCTCAAGCGGTGGACCTCTCTGACGAAACTTCCCCCACGACAAGTCCTGCTGTAAGGCAGAACACAAAGTTTTTTTTTCTGACACATTTTGAGTTTGAAAGTAGCCGAAATCAAGTAGGTGGGCAAGAATCACTGACATAAGAGTCAGACGGGCCAGCGAACTCGAAGCGCCTTGTTCCTAAGGATTTGGAGCAGCGATCTCGGTCCTGATTGCCTCCGGGCAACCGAGCTAATCTGGATGTTCGCGGTCGTGACCGAAGCATCGGCGACGGTGGTGTGTTTACTGTTTAACGGGAGCTGCTCGCTAACTGAACAATGCCTCTATGTTGCCCGGGAACGCAGAGCCGTTTTCATTCAGCTTCTTTACGGACACGCTAGCGATTGTTTTGAGTCATTTACCCCGACTGTGTGGGAGGAGTCCTTTATTCGCAAAACTGTGGTGGGCCACCACCAGGGCACATTCAGCTGACAAGTGAAGCCGTAGCACAGAGGGCAGAAGATACGAATTCTACACGCATGCGCTGCTCTTCCACCAATGCCTCGCCTGTCTTGAAGCCCATTTTACAAGGGGGACTTTTGTGGCCAAAATCGATTCCTCGTTTTGGGCGCACGTCACGTACTTGCGTGTAAATCAGCAGCCAACTGCGTCAATAGTGTATCAGCTGCGTAACTGATCTATTGGCTGCGCTGAGCGTAGAGTTCTAAACTCTCGAGTATGCTACAGACTGCAGACGCGCATGCGCAGAGGACTGTGGCGCCGTCTGCCAACATCGGAATTAAATCTGTTCTCATTGAGCTTTCGCCTATTATACGATGGACATTCAGTAAGTAATGCAGCACATTTTTACTGCATCCGTCTTGAGAGAATTCAGTAACTGGATACGAGTAAATGTTTAACATAATTCTCGTTTATTGCCCCCTCTCAGCTACATACTTTTTTAATTCCATGATATGTTTCGATCAGTCTGGCACATCTTCAGATCTAAAACAAAGTAAAACTAAATTTGTACCATTTAATATATTACAATAGTAGAAAAGTATATAACTGTAGAATTAGCCTAACAATTGCATCAGCAACCTGTCTTGTCTATTCAGAACAAAATATTGGAGTACTGTATTTTTCAACTGCTCTCAGTGTTTTAAATGGGTAGATGTTAGAGGTAGGAGGGTAGGAGGCTGGAGGGGAAATGGAATGAGGCTGATTGCAGCGAGGGAAAGGAAGCAGGGAAGGAGTGGTAGGGATCTCATGATTTTAAAAAGAATGATCGTGTTCAAATTATGGAACGTATAATTATAGAGAAATTCTTACTGAAACACTAATAACGTAGAACAATGCGTATGTACAATTTAAACACTATAAAATGGTGAAAATTTAAAATGGAGGGAGGGAGAGGATTAAGAGGGGACAAAGAAAGCAAAGGAGTGGCAGGGGGAGGGAGGGATAGTGGCTATTGGTTCAACAAGATATATTCTTACGCCAAAATTGCAAAAAGTCGATAATATGAATAAGCTACTGTAAATATGCCAGAATAGATGCGTGAAACTTTAGAAATAGTAATTTTAAAAGTGAAAATAAAGTCGCGAAAACCGAATAAGTATCTGAAGATGTTCAAAGTTTGAAACTTAGGAAGTGCACTGAAGAACCGGAGAAATTAATACACCTGCTTAATATCGTGTAGCGACCCCACGAGCACGCAGAAATGTCGCAACTCGACGTGGCATGGACTAATGTCTGAAGTAGTGCTGGAGGGAATTGACACCATGAATCCTGCAGGGCTGTCCATAAATCCGTAAGAGTACGAGGGGGTTGAGATCTCTTCCGAACAGCACGTAGCAAGGCATCCCACATATGCTCAATAGCGTTCATGTCTGGAGAGTTTGGTGGCCAACGGAAGTGTTTAAACTCGGAAGAGTGCTACACTTGTCAGCCCAGCATTGAAATCTGCAGCAATATGCGGAAGGGTTGCACTTCTGTCACGTTGAACAATTCTCTTCAGTCGTCGGTGATCGCGTTCTTACAGGATCTTGCGATGTCGGAGATTTAATGTTTTACCGGATTCCTGATATTCACGGTACACTCGTGGGATGGTCCCCACTTCATCGCTACCTCGGAGATGCTATGTCCCATCGCTCGTACACAAACTGTAATACTACATTCGAAGTCACTTAGATCTTTGTAAGTTGACATTGAAGCAGCAGTAAGCCATCCAACAACTGTGCCAGACACTTGTTGTCTTATATAGGCGTTGCTGACCGCAGCGCCGTATTCTGCCTGTTCTTTCTTATTTTTTTTCTTTTTTTTCCGATCTCCCCCAACCTAGTGGGGGGTAGGTGCTAGCAGCAGCGTAATACGCCACTCTGCAGCCCACAGATTAAGTTAAAAAAAACATAATGAGGAGATATAACAATAAAAAGAGGTGATAAAACAGTGACTGTTTAAAACTGGTACATGGCGAAGAAGTTGTGAAGAAAGCATAAAAATAAAGGGGTCAGTGATGCTGATTAAAAGACACTTAGAAAATAGACAGGCACAATTACAAGACACGGCGACATGCTGGTTTCTGTTGGCAACACTTTAAAAAGGGGACGCACAACACTGAATACTCATGGAAAACACTGCACTATAGAGTACGAAGGCATATGAGAATGGGGGGGGGGGGGACCCGGACAGATGAGGGGAGGGTGGGGGGGGAAAGGGGGAAGAGAGGAAAAGCAAAAAAAGGAGGGGAAGCCGATGGAGGGAGAGGGCACAGAAAAAGGGGGGGAAGGGGAGCTGCCCGTTTACATGTCTCTGTATTTGAATATGCACCAGTTTCGCTGGTGCTACGGTATATAAGGTCATACGTTCTTACTCCGAAAGCATAAAAAATAAAATTGTATAAGGATTTTTTATTTATATAATGAAAATATCTTAATAATCACCACATTTTTTTATCGGCAAATTTCGGTTGAAAAAATGCGGAATGTGTTGTGGGACATCGTGGAATATTCCCGCTTCACCCTCTATAGTTTCATGAAGTTCACACAGATAGAGCCTCTATACGTAGTCTTCAAAATGTCGTCTGTAACGGAGACGCCTTCGAAGAAGAGAGCTGTCATTGAGTTTCTTTTAGTGGAAAACCAGAGCATTGCAGATATTCATAGGCGCTTGCAGAATGTCTATGGAGACTTGGCGATGAACAAAAACACGGTGAGTCGTTGGGCGAGTCATGTGTCATAATGGCAATAAGGTTGCGCAAACCTGCCCTATCTCCCACGTGCCTCCCGGCCGCACATGGCTGTGACTCTTTCTCTGCTTGAACGTACGGACACTCTCATGTGAGGTGATCGACAGATTACAATCGAACAACTCGCTGCACAACTGGACGTCTCTGTTCTGAGGCACTCGTCCAACAGCTGGGGTACTCAAAGACGTGTGCCCGCTGGGTTCCTCGCCGCATGACAGAATATCACAAAGAGCAACGATGGTCATCTGTGCGGAATTACTTGAGCCTTACGAAGCTGATCGTGGTAATTTTTTTGTCGAACATCGACACAGGCGATAAAACATGGGTTCTTCACTCAAAACAGGAACAAAATGGCAGTCCAAGGAGTAGCGCCACACCACCTTGAACCGTGAATTTACTTTCAAAATCTTTTCTTAAAGAATTTACTTTATTTACTAGCGATTCATCAAGAACATTAACACATTTAATCACACTAGGTGAGCGTGGAAGTAGTTGCCAGGGAGTAACTGATGAAAATGAAATTACCTTTAACAAATAGGAATTTTACTCATAAAAGCCTTTTCAAAAACAGATTTAAAATTTATAAGCAGAGAAGCACCCTCGAAATATCAAGTTACAATGTTATTTAGAGGCAGAAAGAACAATATTGATAGTATGAGCCTTCGAGCTGAGAAGCTTGCCGCTCTCTTTCAACACGGCCGTAGTCACGACCGCTCACAACAACCTCTGAAAGACTACACTGGTGAAAATCTGCAACACACCAGATTACTTTAAACTAAAAATTTTAACAACTCACACAAACACATTAACTATGCACCCCTTAAGAGGGATGGAAATGGTGCAAACACTCACAATAAGAAATTATTTGCCACCGAAAGTGCAATTTGTTTTTAAAAGGACTCTTACGGTGGAAGGGTGGCAACCTTATAAAACCCATGAAATTCAGACTTGCATAAAATGTACAGCATGCTCTGCATTACACATATACCGCCTCGCTAGATGATAGGCAAGATAAAAACATATTTCAGGAATTCGGCCTTTACACCCTAATTCTATAAATTCGTTAACACCGAATCCGACAAACATGACAGAGGCAGCTATTAACGTATGGCAGATTGACAGGGGGATTACTGAACAACCCGAACCGCAGATTGCTCTAACCCTCTCCAACTCCACAAGGGAAAAACGGACCACCCAATTCATAAATAACCACCTTCCCGCGGGTGGGCAAACGGAGAAGAATGGTGGGACGACCCCAAAACAAAGCGGCTGGTGACCTCACCAAGAAACGGGGTTCCGTGCATTTTTGTATGGTTTGTAGTAAACAATTACGCTAGCCCCTCTCCTCACATTCGGTCTGTGGAATCGGTTCGTCAGTATTTGATCTGGTTTACGAAATCACCTACAGGCCTATGAAATTTTTTTGGGGTATTAACAACATGGCGGATTATGTACATGACAAGAATCTTGCAGGCACGTCGAAGCTCCATGATCGGAGATCTACATCGAGGTACTATACCATAGACCATATATAACATAGACCGCGCATTTCCGTATCTCTGCCGTGTTAACGCTTGAAACCAATATCTAAGTCACGTGATTTCCTGTCACGTGAGTTCCTGTCATTAAGGGGAGGTTTACTATCTTTGGCCCGAAAAAAGCATGTTCTTTGAGTATTTTTTTCTCGGTATGTGTTGTAGATATCAATGACAAATTTGGTCAAAATGTTTATCGATATTTCCTCTACAAACCGGAATGTTTTCGATCGGAACTGTCGAAGAGCAACGGCGGAAGCGGCGTCGGAACGAAACAGAATTTCGATGTAGACCTCCACGCGCGGTATGTCACAGGTCAGCCGGCTCGTCTGAAATCAAAATTGAGTTGACTTTAGCGACGTATATAAGATTCTTTAGGAGTTGTACCTCGCTTAAGTTATTTGGACCATAGGAAACAAAATTTGAAAAAAATTAGGTTTTTTTCATCGGTTTTTCGACTTCGTCGGCCAAGTGAAAATACTTACAGTTGATGGATCGGAATAAAAGTGGTACAACTCCTAGATAATTTAGTTAGCTTCGTCGGAAACAAAGAATCATGCCAATCGGTTCAGTAGGTTTGAAGTTACCATAGCGCGCGATAAGAAAATGTAATTTCCGGAAAAACGCGTTTGAAGTTTTGACTACATATAAATGTAATATTACGCAACTTACGTTCAATCTGCTATCCCGGATCCATAAACTAGTCCTTCCTCTTCCTCATAGAAGGCGTTCTGCGCGATCTGGGCCATCCTGCGCTGCTCCAGAGCCGCTCGTACGGCCTGTGGCAAGCGGTTTTCGGCCGCTTGAATCCGGCGGTCGTCCGAATGCTTGGCGAACTGCGTCGAACAGAGTCCCAGGGTGACGTCCATCGTTGTCATGGTCTTCAGAATTGCTGAATACACTTCGTTGAAGCTGCTCACTGCCAGGGAAGTCGCAGTCTCCACAGTCTTCTCACCAGAATGCAAATGCTTGGGGCCTACCTTCCAAAAACACGCGTTCAAACATTCATTTGAATTTTGTGTGTTTCCTCCCAAGCACCAGTACAATAACTCGTCCTCCGAAAGGGCCTCGTAGATCGGATGAATCACTATTTGAACTTCTTTGGAGAGCGGCTGGTCATGTTGATATTCGTAAAGATGTCCGGTAGCCTCTGCAATGCGCTGCTTGCACCAACTAGTTTCCCCAGCCGGACAATTTTGGTGTGGTGGGTGGTCATCCGTCGAAAACTTGTGGAAATACGTTGCCCAAATCGCCTTCTTCATCTGTTCCACCGAACTGGAACGCCGTCGGATTGCCAAGCCGTAGTATGTTGTAAGCTCTTTAATCACTTTATCAGTTTTAGTCGTGGGCAAGCACATAGTATAATTTTTCGCGGCTACGAAGTCGAAATTCCCGAAAAAAAAACTGGCGCGTGAAAAAGGTAGATTTCGGGTAGGTGCATGTTTTTGTTCAACCGCGAATAACAAACATTTCCGTTCAGTATTCGGAAGAACCGTTTCAGGGGTGGATTCTAAACGCTTTTATGGATCCAAAAACGCGATTTTTTTAAAAAATCGATTTTTTGAACCAAAAGATAGTAAACGTCCCCTCAAGCGCTGTGTGAAGTGGAGCTGACAGTTACAGTTTCTCTCATTTATAGCTGAAATCAAGCGTTGAACTTGACAATTCAACGCACTGTAGTACTACTCTTACACAAGTAGTATGCAGTTAACCCAGTTTCGCCGAAATTTCGGATAATGAAGCAGCGTTTATCGTTGTAACATGTGGTCAAGTTGACACGTGTTGGCAGTTCTTTTATCAAGCTACAGAATGACTGCTCTTCAGTGATTTTTTTTTTTTTTTTTTTTTTTCTTTACTGGGAATTCTTGCAGTTTCCTCAGGAGCGGAAGACAAAATAACAATTTCGAAAGCAGCATTAATTTTCTAACAATTTCACAAGAATATACGCGAAATGCTTTAGTAAGCTTTTGTAAGAAAAAAATTCGTTTTTATGCATAATGTCAGGTATTTACACAATGTAAGCATGTATGTGTTCTGACTTTTGCTTAATCCAGTACAGATACCGAAACGATATCAAGATACGAAGGGTAATATATTACAAAACGTTTATTTTACTGGTGTTTTGAGCTAGATATTAACGATATGTAGTTTCAAAATTTTAGTCATTCACCAAGTTTTACATCGAAGGGCCAAATCCATCCTAACTTTCAACTTATGGAAATACCTCTGCAAGTATTTTAAAGTAATTCAGTTACACAACTGAGATTTTCGTCACTCACTGTACCTAATCTGTAGAATACAAAAAAGACTAATCTGAGCATATGTGAAGATCTTTACTTCAATATCTAGCAAAAAGCACACCATCTGTGTTACGTGGTACTTACTGGAATTAAGGAAAACGTGGAAGGAGGGATCCAGCATATAACTTTCTATTCACACAACCTGTTTATTTAACAATATATATAAACTGTGTTTTACAGATAACCGAAGCATTTAAACATAAAATTTTTTTTAACAAAATAAACAAATCTGCAAAATTTTTTGACCTTAAACTTTAACTTGAATAAGCTTTTAATCTTTGCAAAAGAAACCTGAAGTGCTGTATTGCAAAACAGTAAACAATATGACAATGATTACAAGACGGCCGGACCTGCAGCCCGCCCGTTATCGGGCGGTGTTTACTAACGCGCTGGACACAGTCTCTCTTATTAAATTCCCTTCTGCTATATAAGCACCATTGATGACAAGAGTGATTCAGTTACTCAAAACAGATGACTTAATTTTTAAGTTGAAAGCTGTATGTCGAAAGGTTCGGGGTTAAGATGCGCACCTGTGCTTAAAGGTTAAACAGATTAGCAAACAATATGACACTGATAAGGCTTACATCAAAACAAACAACCTCTTAATTTCAATCGGCAACCAACTGTGCTTTCAGTTTAAACAGATTAGCAAACAATATGACACTGATAAGGCTTACTTAAAAGCAAACAACCTCTTAATATCAATCGGCAACCAAGGTGCGATTTCCCAACCAGTTCCTTCTGATAATTTTATTTTGACCAAAGATCTGGTGACAGTTGGTTGTTAATATTTTCAAAGTTAAACTGATTGTCAGTTATTAAGATCGCTCTGAAGGAATGTCTTAAAACACTACTTGTGGACACTAATTACAAGAGAACTCACTCGGCGGAACTGCAAGATCCAGCTAAAAGACATCAATAACAACCCGGTCTTTCAAACAGAAACGAACAGCTTAGTACAACAGGTTGTTCAGATTATAAGTAATGACTGAGAAATGCAATTAAAGTCAAAGAATTGAACCGGTTAAGAGTTAAATCTAGCCACAAGGTCCCTCTTTTGTTTAACGGCAACCTGTGCCTGGTGCATCGCAGCGTTGGTGCCGATGAAAGCCAAGTAGAAGAGGGCAGCCAGGCCACGAGAAATCGTCCGACACGAATATTGCAACCAACCAAAGGAATGTCGCCCTGCTGCTTGTAGCCGGCACTGACCCCGGTGAAGTAGTCCGGCATCTTCACTCTGCGCAGGCACTCCTTTCGGAGGCTCGGACCTCGTGACCACCTCTTGTCGGGACGGTAGCCAGTTGCCAAACTTAGTGCCTCCTTCTCGCGCTAGAGAACCCCTTATATACCTTATATATATCGGCGAGCAAAGATCTTCTAAGGACACAACCCACAGATACCAATACTTCCTCATAGATATTGGGAATGGGGCCGCAAGAGGTATAGTCGATACCACACTTGTACCAGTGGCGCCAGACAAAAAAATGGTTCAAATGGTCCTGAGAACTATTGGACTTAACGTCTGAGGTCATCAGTCCCCTAGAACTTAGAACTACTTAAACCTAACTAACCTAAGGACATTATAAACATCCATGCCCAAGGCAGGATTCGAACCTGCGACCGTAGCAGTCGCGCGGTTCCGGACCGAAGCGCCTAGAACCGCTTGGCCACCGCGGCCGGCGGCGCCAGACAGAACAGTCTACTAATTCAATGGCTCCACGGCTCAGTCTCCCCCTTCCAAACTTGAACAAGCCTCCCCCAGGGCTAAGAACCCCTCACTCCGCTGAAATGTTTAATCTGACTGAGATGAACCCTTATCAGCATCCCCTTTCCCGGGTCCCTGACCAGAAGACTGAATGGGCTTAAAATTTTGACAATGGAATATGGACGTAGGAGACACAGGGCAAGCTTCCCTAAGTGTTTATCCTGGAATCTCCGCCCAGAAATGTTCCTGATGTAGACAAGATCCCCTATCTTCCCCTGAAAGGGGCGCTTGTTTCTATTATAGCGACAGACTTGACGATCGTGAGCCTTCATAATATTTGCCAGAGCTAGCCCCCATCTCTACCTAAGAACATCTGAAGTGATAGGTGGAGGTAAAAGATCATTTGTCGTCCATAAATTGGAGAGCAGGGAATTCATGGGATATGCGAGCATTAGGCTAACCGGGGTGGCCTAGGATGCTTCATGCCGTGTGGAGTTAAACGCTAAGTTTAACCAGGGCAAGGTGGTACCCCACTTCTTGGGCGATTTATGGTGACAAATAATCAATGGTGTCTTCACGTTGTGGTTAATTCTTTCGGCAAAGGAAGCCTGAGGATAATAAGATGTGGTGGTAACATGTTTTATCCCATTGCTAAAACAGAATTGTCTAAGCAACGTTGCCAGACAGCCAGGAGCGTTATCCGTAACCAACGCCCGTGGTGGCCCAACCACCTAAATATATTAGTACGATGAAAGATGATTATAAGACTAAGTATCAACCAAAAGAACCTGGAGAAGGTGTCCACCACTATGAGAATATATGAATTGGCTTTTTTGTCCGGGAAAGCAGGCCCACATAATCAACAAACAGTTTGTCCAACGGATGCTCTTCCCCTTCCGACTGCAGCAATCCCCTAGCCAGAGAGTTACTTTGTTTTCCCTTCTTAAAATCTCGGCAATCTTTGACTAAACCTCTAATGTCTTTATAAAGAAACAGTCACTGGATTCCTATCCATATAGTATTTGCTTTCTGACCCCCCCCCCCCCCCCCCGCCCCCCACAATCGGTCTTGCTGTTGCTCATTTTACAAATTATTAAACAGTTAGGGTATCTTGGTAAGGATCATACATGCTAAGTGACTGTTCTCCTTCTCGGGGCAGAGAATCCCATACATATATCGTTGAGCAAAGATCTTCTAAGGACACAACCCACAGATACCAACTCTTCCTCATAGATATTGGCAATGGAATCACAAGAGGAATACTCGATACTAGACTGAGCCAGTGTCGCCAGACAGAACAGTCTACTAATTCAATGGCGCCACAGCTCAGTTTGATCTGTTACAGAAATGTCATAAATTGTGTGCTATAAATACCTAATGACATGTTCGGCTTCGTGCCCCGTGTCCCGTGACTTAGATGTTGGTTTCAGCAAAATGACGTCATGCACAGTCTATCTACGGTTAGTGTAATACATGGATCACTGCTTCCACGTCAACACTAATAGCTCTGGTTCATGGAAACTTAAGAGTGTATATACTACATCACATCTTCATCTTCGCAAAATGCACAATAGGCCGCCAGTAACAGGTTAAAGAGAGCACCACTCCACATTGCACTGTTGCCAAATTTATTCAAGATGGCGGATCCAAGATAGAGGAAATATATGTGGCAATTTCGCAATGACGTCATGGCGAGAAGTTCAAATTTTGCCAGGAAAATGAGTTAATTGGGCTACCTCCACTAACCTAACTCCCTCCCTTCTCCCCTTCCCTCCCCTCCCCCAGAAAATTGCAGGAACGTTTTGGTGGTAAAATAGGTCAATTGGACTACCTCCTCTAAACCAAGCCATCCAGTCACCACCTCTTCCTCGGAATTGGTGGGAAAAGGACTCAGTCTGTGCTGGGCTGCTGGATAGGATGGACGTAAGTCTTTATTTTGCATGAACTGTTTATTTAAACAATTTGAGTTGTCATAGGCAGTAGCTCCAGCCAGTGTGTTCACCATGAGGTCTGGAGTCCAAATGACCTAGTGCACAGTACCGCCACTAGAAGGTGCTGTCGTACCTCTCCCTTTCCCCTAGTCCAAAATGGCGGTCTGGGGGGAAAATGGGGGGAAAAGGACTCAGTCTGTGCCCTGTGCTGGAGAGGAAGCAATGTACTTTATTTATGGTTCAAATGGCTCTGAGCACTATGGGACTTAACATCTGAGGTTATCACTCCCCTAGACTTAAACCTAACTAACCTAAGGACATCACACACATCCATGCCCGAGGCAGGATTCAGCCTGCGGCCGTAGCGGTCGCACGGTTCCAGACTGAAGCGCATAGAACCGCTCGGCCACAACGGCCGGCTACTTTATTTTCAGTGGAAAGTTGGAACAATTTACTTAGGAATGGATTTCACGTAGTTTATTTATTACACTGATGCAGAACACTCTGACGTGCTTGGGCTCACAAGAAATAGCCTACAGACCTGCAAACTGCTCTTAAATTACCGAAATAATGCAGTACACTGATGTACAGACACGGAAACAACTCGTAAATTGCCAAAATAATGTATGTAAAACGCTATTCAAATTCGCTCACAATTTGTAAACTGTCGAAATAATGCATTGCACAGCCTACAGACCTGCAAACTACTCGTAAATTTGAAAGATGGTGGTGCCTTCCAGGCAGGCCACTGCTGTGGAAATACCTGTCAGGCACTTCCCCTTTCATTTTGTTTGGTGATTATCATACAATTTCATTCGCCTTTGGTGTATCTAAATTTTCCCTGATTGATATTAATCTGAAACTTCCTGGCAGATTAAAACTGTGTGCCGGACCGAGACTCGAACTCGGGACCTTTGCCTTTCGCGGGCAAGCGCCCTACCAACTGAGCTACCCAAGCACGACTCACGCCCCGTCCTCGCAGCTTTACTTCTGCCAGTACCTCGTCTCTTACTTTCCAAACTTTACAGAAGCTCTCCTGCGAACCTTGCAGAACTAGCACTCCTGAAAGAAAGGATATTGCGGAGACATGGCTTAGCCACAGCGCACACTCCGCTGCAGAGTGAAAATCTCATTCTCGAAACATCCCCCAGGACGTGGCTAAGCCATGTCTCCGCAATATCCTTTCTTTCAGGAGTGCTAGTTCTGCAAGGTTCGCAGGAGAGCTTCTGTAAAGTTTGGAAAGTAGGAGACGAGGTACTGGCAGAAGTAAAGCTGCGAGGACGGGGTGTCAGTCGTGCTTGGGTAGCTCAGTTGGTAGAGCACTTGCCCGCGAAAGGCAAAGGTCCCGAGTTCGAGTCTCGGTCCGGCACACAGTTTTAATCTGCCAGGAAGTTTCATATCAGCGCACACTCCGCTGCAGAGTGAAAATCTCATTCTGATATTAATCTGATGGACTATTAGGGTTAGGGTAAACCACTGATTGATCTCACAGTACAGTACTTGCATGACTTGAGAAGCAGTAGTAGAATTAAACTGGGCTATAGAGACAGATTTTTGGACGCTGGAGGTGACCACTGCATTGCAGCAGGCGAGTTCTCGGAACCTTCTCATTGCTAGCCTTCCTTTGTAGTCATAGAAACTGGCCATGGGCCCGGTAGGGCAGTGGTTTACGGGCTGCCATTCTGGCGGTCGGCCTTGTACCGCTAGCGGCCGAAGTAAGAGGGTGGGAACACCGTGGCTGAATGCGAAGTGACATTTCTTTAGAAACTGCGGGCGCCGGGCATCCTGGCGCCGGCCTAACCGCTTTGTCAGGGAGTGGACGTGGTGTGGAAGTCTGGTCTCCTTATGCTGTGTGCGGATCCAGGTAAAGTGGCGTCGGGCTGGCGCCCGGCTAATGTGCATATTGCAAGAACAGCGTATCTTATGAGTTATCTATTGAAAACATAATGTCTGAAAATGAGTCCGTGATCATATTTTGGCACTTTATTTCAAATGGTTCAAATGGCTCTGAGCACTATGGGACTTAACTTCTGAGGTCATCAGTCCCCTAGAACTTAGAACTACTTAAACCTAACTAACCTAAGGACATCACACACATCCATGCCCGAGGCAGGATTCGAACCTGTGACCGTAGCGGTCGCGCGGTTCCAGACTGAAGCGCCTAGAACCGCTCGGCCACCCCGGCCGGCCGGCACTTTATTTCACAGGTCCGTCATGATCACATAATGTTTGTGTGATCAAGATGGACCTATGAAATAAAGTACCTTGTGAGATGGGACGGCGAATTTCTCCGGATGTCGCGTTTCTTAGAAGCTGCCGCACCTTGCCAAAACGGCGCCCACTAAGCTTCCCTCATCTTGTGAAATGCGCCAGGCGTTTTGCTGCAGGAACTCAAGACATTGTATGCTGTTTTTTTTTTTTTCGGAAAACGGAATGTGTACTGCACTGCAGTGATTGGTTGAGGAAGATCGGGTCTCCTCTCCAGAAAACGTGATTGGCACGGTAACCATTGCTGGGCCGTGATAGGCTTATTCAAGAACATCGGGGGAACAGCTGTTTTTTCGGAAGGTTTTGAGCAACGGTAGAAACATGGACTTGCTTCTCGACCGCCGCGGACTACAAATGCTAAAGCTCTTCCTTCTCTGTGCAGAAAGCAGTTAGTTGTAAACTCGTCCGGACACCTGGGCAAAACTTTAATATTTTCGTGGACATGAGACAATCAGCAGTGGATGTGGGGTCATCTCCCACAATACGACGTGCCACCAAACCTTGCAGCTTCGGCCGCGCCAGCACGCAATCGACAGCATCTCGTCTTTCATCTACTATATCGGTAACGTTGAGCAGCTTCGGCAAATTCATGAACTTATCAATCGTTGTCATGGCCATCTTTTTTTTATAGCACCCTTGAACTCGCAGTAGTCACTCCCAGTGTCCATTGCAGGCTTAATTATATTCTGATGTGAGAGACCAATCAGTGGAGCGATACAGCAGAGTGTGCTTGCCTAGATTGTCATCCTTCCACTCACAGTGGCCAGTCTCATCTACATGTAAATTCCAATTAGGTTCCCCAAGTCTATTGCCAACCAATCTGAGTTCGTGTTCAAATGGTTCAAATGGTTCTGAGCACTATGGGACTCAACTTCTGAGGTCATTAGTCCCCTAGAACTTAGAACTAGTTAAACCTAACTAACCTAAGGACATCACACACATCCATGCCCGAGGCAGGATTCGAACCTGCGACCGTAGCGGTCTCGCGGTTCCAGACTGCAGCGCCTAGAACCGCACGGCCACTTCGGCCGGCTGAGTTCGTGTTAATGAAATGTTATACACTTGATGTTTCTGTTTATATGTTTGTTCTCTCTTGACCTTGATATTAGTTAATAAATCTCTTTGTGATACCATCGGTCCTGGTTACTAATTTTTTAATGACACCCATTCCCATTCCCTACCATGTCGTTTATTTTGTTGTGGGTTTGGAGAAATTAAATTAATTTTATGTCAAGTTAGTCAACTCCTTAGGTGATGCACATATGGGCCACTATTTAACGAATGTCAGATTTCCTTGTGCTGTTGATAAACGTGGCACCTCTTGGGTGTGGTGGTTACGACTTTTTAGTCATCTGGCAGACGGACAACTGCCGCCACCATAGGCCAGCTTGAAAATTACCGAAATAACGCAGTAGGCTGATGTACAGACACGTTCACCACATGTAAAATTGTAAAAATAATGCATGTAAAACGCTCTGCAAACACGCTCACTAATTGTAAACTGCGTAGTATACAACAAACCCTATCTGACAACTTGTCAACAGCCCACCAAACACTGCAAGATACTAAAAGATACTCCCAGTGCTCTGTCTATTTCAGCAACAACTACACCACTTTTCTCTGTATCTGGTTGCGGGTGCCGTTTTCTCTGCCCACTGGGTAAAGATACACCCATCGACTAGGTAGTGATACCCACGACAGTTTGGCCATACCCCACACTTTTCATTGACTCTAGATTTCCCAGCTTATCGACACGCCACATTCCAGCTCAACTTCTGTCCTCAGTTGCTGGCAGCTAACCAGCTCTCAGGCCTGCTCCAACTGTGGCCTGGGACAATAACTTGGCCCACCACACTGACCCAAAATAAGTCTGGACATTGCCCCACGCGTTGACCTGTGCCACCCCATGACACGTCTGTCACTAGCCACTGAAGCTTCTGGTGGCAGCTGTAGTTGTAGATGTACAAGTAGCATCTTCCTATGCTACTGACCCACAAATCCAGGCGTAGGCCATCAGTATTGGAAACCTCGGTAACCTTGGCCCCCACGATGTGCCACAAACTTGTCCACCATTTCCACCATGGCACCGACGCTGACGTCCAGATACAGCTGACTAATATTTCGAGTTCACTCTGTAAGGGATCCGCAGACCCTTACGTAAAGATAAATATAGTTTTGCCTCACATGGGTTGAGGTAAGCTAGATATCAACAGTCGAGCGCCACGAGCGCCAGAGAGATACAGCAATTGTTAGTAAGTGGCATGCAGGCAGTATCTGGAGAAGTCGCTAGGTGAGCTCTAAGTGAGCAGGACTTGGTGTAATAGCGAAAGGCCGCCTACAATATGTATTGTCGACTGAGCGTGCCCCAACGCCACGTGTTGACCCTCAGCAATTTACCCATTGTGACAATGGAGTCTATTTTGAAACGTTTATTTAAGTACCTACGTGTATTGTGATTAGGAATTTCGCATCCACCGCGCTGGCCACCTACAATGGGATTTCAGTAAAGACTGTGGTGTGTTTGTGCTAATTCTCTCAATAGCATGTGAAGCTATCAAAAAACGACCTGTGATGAGTATAACCATGATTAGTGACTCACATTTGTGAGTTAATTACAGTGGAACACTATAGTGATTTTTGTTACAATAGGACCTTATTGACTGTATTGATGCAGCAGCTGAAACACTAATAACAAACAACACCTATAGCAGGATTTTCCGATCAGCCACGGACAGTATAACATATTTATTAGGCAGCTACTCGCTGATTAATAATATCCAAAGCAATCAGGAGTGTTTCAACTCCAACTGAAGCTCAACCTGCCACTGTGGACAGCTTGGTCATGCCAGTCATCCTACAGCGACATGCTGCATGCTTGTCAACTGCTTATATGGTGCCCACCACTGGGCTCTTAGAAGCTGTGGGTTCCACTTGCTGCAGCTGACTGACGTCTTCTGTGTCTTCTAGTTCAGCCTGAGCTCGGAGCGGCTCTACTGTGCCTCAAACACTGTTGGATTCTTAGCTGGTCCGTTTTTCTTTTTCCAGTGTGTCACTTGTGTCAGACGTCTGTGCACGAGATTTCCACAGTCCTAAACATCCCTAGGTCCTCTGTTTCCGATGTTATAGAGGAGTGGAAACGTGAAGGGAGACGTACAGCACAAAAGCGTACAAGCCGACCTCGTCTGTTGACTGACAGAGACCACCGACAGTTGAAGACGATCGTAATGTGTAATAGGCAGACATCTACCCAGTCCATCACACAGGAATTCCAAACTGCATCAGGATCCACTGCAAGTACTATGACAGTTAGGCGGGAGGTGAGAAAACTTGTATTTCATGGTCGAACGGCTGCTCATAAGCCACGCATCACGCCTGTAAATGCCAAACGACGCCTCGCTTGGTGTAAGGAGCATAAACATTGGACGACTGAACAGTGGAAAAACGTTATGTGAAGTGACGAATCACGGTACATAATGTAGCGATCCGATAGCAGGGTGTGGGTATGGCGAATGCCCGGTGAACGTCATCTGCCAGCGTGTGTAGTGCCAACAGTAAAATTCAGAGGCTGTAGTGTTCTGGTGTGGTCGTGTTTTTCATTGAGGGGGGTTGCACTCGTTCTTGTTTTGTGTGGCACTATCACAGCACAGGTCTACAATGACGTTTTAAGCACCTTCTTGCTTCCAATTGTTGAAGAGCAATTCGGGGATGGCGATTGCATCTTTCAACAGGATCGAACACCTGTTCACGACCTGTGGCGGACTGGTTACACGACAATAACATCCCTGTAATGGACTGGCCTGCACAGAGTCCTGACCTGAATCCTATAGAACACCTTTGGGATGTTTTGGAACGCCGTCTTCGTGCCAGGCCACACCAACCGACATCGATACCTCTCGTCAGTGCAGCACTTCGTGAAGAATGGGCTGCCATTCCCCAAGAAATCTTCCAGCACCTGATTGAACGTGTGCGTGCGAGAGTGAAAGTTGTCATCAAGGCTAAGGGTAGGCCAACACTATATTGCATTCCAGCATTGCCGATTGAGGGCGCCAAGAACTTGTAAGTAATTTTCAGCCAGGTGTCCGGATACTTTTGATTACATATTGTATATGTGTCTGTTAACGGGACGGGGAGTTGTCGTCAGAGGCCACAGACTGGAGTTGGTTGATTGCCAGTAACAGAGATAGAAGTCCAGCTGTAACAGGGTGTGGTAAGGAGCTGAGCAGCCGTGTCCATGGTCAACACGACGCATGGCCAAGTTGTCATAGACATTGCCTACCTGGTGCATGGGAATTTTCTTAGTCTGCAGAGAACATGGCGGCCACAACCAGGTACATAAAGGAGTAGTGTTGTAATTGCTGCCATAGTAGACAGACCACTAGCAGTGTGCTTCAGTGGCCCACAGCTGGGCTGCTGACAAGTTGTCAGGTTGAGATCATTACACGGTGGGTACTGCGTACACCCAAGGCAGTCAGTGGCTGGTTCATATGTTTTGAAAACGAAGCATTCGTTACCAGTTACGTTATAACAGACATGCCTGTCAGGGTACAAAAGTGTGCTTTTGTATTGTGACTAATGTCCAGACTGTGAAGAAGTTATATAGCTTTACAAGAGAGTATTTTGTTTAGATATCCTTGGCAACCGTGTAGTATGTAGCAGCAGTAAGTTGCTAGTAGAGATCCTTGGTAGAAGACGTAGATCTTGAAGCGATTTTATTCATTTATAGCACTTTGTTTAAATGATTTCCCTATTGTAATGTTCTATTGGTGGAGAGCGTGAACACCGAGTTTTCGATTCTGTTGCTGTTTTTTGCTCCTCACTTGTGTGCACAGAGGCTGAAACACATTTGAGTTTTATATCTATTGCATTGCTTACGAAATGTCGTTATTTACTTTATTACTAGCTGTTAACTGCTGCTGTGTTCGTTCATCAGTAATTTGGTTATGATGAGAGATGGTAAGCAAGCTCTTGCACGTGCAAGAATGTCAACTGTGCTCACATATCCTCTTGATCCGGTAAGCATGGTAAGTGATGGTGCGACTCCCCACCCCCCACCCCCCAGTATTCCACGCACCATATGCGTGACACAGCAGCACCACATGTGGCTTCCTTGCTGAGCGGTGCGTGCAGCGGACCGTGGGCAGGTATGTGCATAGCATTGTGCTCCTGAAGTAGCTACACGTCATACAACATGGACATTATGTAACAAATTTAATAATTTTTGACAAAGCTTATGTTCAATTATGTAAAACAAAAGATGTTCCATCCCCTACTTCGGACTCTTAAGGATCAGTTTTTTTTCCTAAAGTAGCCTGTGTTCTTCCTCAGGATGCAAGCTATCTCCATACCAGTTTTCATCGACACTGGTGCAGCCGCTTAGTCACGAAAACGTAACAAACAGAGCTGCTTTCGCACTTAATAATATTAGTATGTAAGTATGGACTGAACACTTTGGGGATTGTATATGCACTGAGTTCTTTGCGTTGAATCGTATTACATAGAACATATCAATCAACGAGAGCATTTTCACAACTATGATAACAGTTCAAACTTCAAAGAGCAAACAACTTTTTCAAAGAGTAAATTTGTTTCCCTGTGTCATTTTATATTATGATATCTTTTTTCCGTGATCCGATTTTGATTAAATGAAGCCTGTGCGTCGGCCCTAGTTACGCTCAAGTTACCTGTGGAAGCACAATGAAAATTTTCTAGTGGGTTTGGAGATTAGCGTGTTCAGACACGACGGTTTTGCAGTTTTATTATTAGAACAGATTGTGCACTGTCCATTTTTGCGTATAAATTATCTCTGTGTATTATGAATTGTCTAATATTCTGATGTCATTGTGTTTGTGTGAAAATGTTTGCGTTGTTAATAAATGTTTTTATAAAAGAAGCCTACGCCCACAGAACACCCAGCGGAAATATCACTCCACAATAACACGTTACCATCCGTAAACACTATTACAAAAAATATTATAAACGATACAATCCGTACTCGCCCGATACTTTAGTCATTATTTCGGCTTTTGACCACTTGGAGTGCTACTCTTACTGAACAGAACTGTATCAGTTAAGAGTTTTTATTTTTTTTGGTTTTTTGTATATACTCCTTTCCTCGCCTTTTCTCTCGAGAACCTCCCCATTCCTTACCTTATCAGTCCACCTAATTTTCAACGTTCTTCTGTAGCCACACATCTCAAATGCTTCGATTCTCGTCAATTCCGGTTTTCCCACAGCCCATTTTTCACTACCATATAATGCTGTGTTCCATGCGTACATTTTTCAGAAATTTCTTCCTCAAACTAAGGCCTATGTTTGATACTGGTAGATTTCTCTTGGCCAGGAATGTCCTTTTTACCAGTGCTGCTCTGCTTTTTGTGTTCTCCTTGCTCCGTCCGTCATGAGTTATTGTACTGCCTAGGAAGCAGAATTCCTTACTTTCATCTATTTTGTGACCATCAATCTCTATGTAAGTTTCTCGATGGTCTCATTTCTGCTACATCTCATTACTCTCGTCTTTCTTCTTTTTGCCCTCCATCCATATTCTGTACGAATTAGACTGTTTGTTCCATCCAACAAACGCTGTAACAGTTCTTCACTTTCACTGAGGATAGCGTAACAGTACTATCGAGGTTACTTGTAATTGTCTTATCTAACTTCTTTGTCTGTTTTTACTTAACGTGACTTCAGTATCACAAACCTCTTTGATGTGACATCTGTGAAAATATTTTACTTATTGTTTATGACCATTTATGTAACTGCAATTAATCTATGGATCTATTTTCAAAAGAATGAAACTTAAAAACTGTGCTTTTTATGTTGGTACACGCATAGGGCGTGCAGGTTTTTAATCACGTAAAACATGGAGGGAAGCCCCTCTGTAATGAAACTGGCTTGACGGGAATAGAAAAAGTGGGATCTGGCTGTGGAACTTCAGAGATCCTTTGTGGCATGAGTCAGTGGGTGTGCGCATCTTGTGAGCTGAAACAGGCTAGAAGAAGAGCAAGACTGTATAATATAGCCTCGTATGCGGACGTAATTTGGCTTATCCTCATGCGATTCTCTGGCTGCTTCTGTACTACAAAAAGCCGACGCCAAGAAGAGAATTTTCAGATCTTGTTACACAGCAAGCGCCATGGATACTTTTGCCATTTTTTTGAATAGCACAGAAGATCGACACTGCTACCACACTCCTCTCAAATTATCGTTTGAGTACTGTATGATTCCAGGAACCAGTTACGTGGCTTCTTTTTCAATAATATGTTTGCGTTCCGTAAATTTTGTGTCATGCCAACGTATTTTATCCTTAGTCTTCTACCTAGACAGGGTGCTGCTATTCCAAGTGCTACGATGTTTCCAAGTATCCTATTGCATTTAACTGAAAAGTCATTTCAGTAAATTTTCACATCATCTAATAAAGTATTTCTCATAAAATGATAGTTAAAGTGTCATCAAGATTATTTGCTAAGAGAAGATTTAAAGTATTCAGTTCAAAGATTCTTCTTATTGAAATAACAGTGTTTGTAATTTCATACGTTATGTAGTTAACAGGGAAGGGAAGACCTACGGAAGTACGCGGTGGAAGACGAGGTAAATAACCCAGCAGACTCAGTGCGACATCACGAGGTTTGGTTCTTCTGAGCCTACAAAGAGAAAAAAACTCGTGGAACTAGTTTGAACTTCAAAGGCACTCAAATCAAATACGGGTTTCACAAAGTTTTGAGACGGGACAGGTGACAAATCTAACGGTCATCTATATCTGTATATTAAGGTTTCATACCGTTCCATTCGGGTATGGACTGAAAGAAGAATGATAGCTTAAATGCCTCTGTGCGCCTTCTCCATCCCTTCGGGAGCGTTGATTATGAGATTGTAGTATATTCCTAGATTCCTCACTTCATACAGTTTCTTGGAATATAGTTAAGCGTAGCGGTTAGCAGACGACGTCTATTAATGTTTGCTCTCTAATGTACCGCTGAGTTGCTGTTTTTATGCACAATAGTTTGACGGCCAGTATAGTCTTCTGCAGTCGTCGCGAGCCGTGTTATAATGTGTACTCCTTACCTGTTTGGAGTCCAGGCAGTCATGGTTGGAAGCCAAAATCGTGTGCATGAAATGTAACCAAAAATACTGTGCATGAAATGTATCCAACGACTGGAGTGTGCATCTCAAACCACGTCATAAATCAATCGCTCCGACAAACCCTGAGAGATCTGTCGGAGCCCATCTTCGAGTGTCTGCCAGTTTAGTTTCATCAAGCGTCTCGCTGATACACTGCCATCATTCAGGCAAATCTGTCACAATTCGTGCTGTCCTTCACTGTATAGGTTCAATATCCGTTGACAGTTCTCTTTGGTATGGGACGTGCACATCTGAGCAGTCTGGTAGGATATGTCGCACGAGTGTTTCGTAAGAAATCTTCTTTCCTGACTCACTGCATTTTCCCAGTATCATACGAATGAATCGAAGTCTGCCACTAGTTTTCGCCACGATTGATCCTGTGTGATAATTCCAGTTTGAATCCTTACATATTGTCACACCCGGTTATTTATATGAGATAAGTGATTCAATTTGTGACTCTCAGATATTGCAGATATAGCAACTACATTTTTGGAATCGTGGAGTACAAGATTTGCAGGATGGTCTTGGTTAATAGCCACGAGGCTTTGTACCAATTCTTCCTGCAGAAGTAGCTAAATGAATATTGTCGTGCCCTTCATTCAATCGGTAGTTCTGACGAACAATACCTGAGAATAGTCAGACTGTATAATATTATTTCTTTGGGACTTGATCACTTTGAAAGAGGTACAGATTTTATGCAGAATTTAGTGACCACTGAAAGTAACAGCATAAGTACCCATGCAACAGATTTCATACGTCGAGCTGAGAGACGGTGTATGAATGACTGACATTTTAGTAAGTTTCGGTGTGGTCTCTCTCTTCCCTCGCGTTCGTCTCTCTAATTCGTTATGATTAATTGAGTTCTCGCTAGAAGCTGAATCAACTAACATGTTTCGAGATGTGTTGATTTCCACGTTTTAATTAGTGAACAGTTCTACGAGCAGACAGATGGGACTGCGATGGGTAGCCGTTTGACGCATATTGTTACCAATATTTTTACAGAAGACTTTGGCGAACATGACCTGTAATTGGCTGCATTGAAACCTGGTTGCTTTATTTGTATGTACAGGACCCTTTCATTATTTGTCATTATGAGAACCAGAAACTGCACAACCTTTCGGAACTATTCAGTTCAATCCACCCGAATATTCGCTTCACTGTGGAAGTGAAAAAGGATGGCTGGCTCCCCTTCCTCCACGGTCAGAAGGAAGGGTGACTTGCTGTTTATAGGAAGCTAAATCAGTCTGATTTGTGTCTTCAGGCCCAAAGATGTCATCATCAGGCTCAGTGCGAAGGGCACAATTCGTCTCAGATCCTGAAAGTTTGTAAGCTGAGCTAGCCAGAATTACGAGGTGCATTCAAGTTCTCAGGCCTCCGATTTTTTTTCTCCGGACTGGAAACAGATAGAAACATGCGCATTGTTTTAAAATGAGGCAGCGTTCATTGTCAATACGTCCCAGAGATGGCAGCACCGTACGGCAGATGGAATTTTACCGCCAGCGGCGAGAATGAGAACTGTTTTAAATACTTAAAGTGGCGACGTTTTCCTTCCTTGAACAGCGTGCAATCATTCGCTTTCTGAATTTGTGTGGTGTGAAACCAATTGAAATTCATCGACAGTTGAAGGAGACATGTGGTGATGGAGTTATGGATGTGTCGAAAGTGCGTTCGTGGGTGCGACAGTTTAATCAAGGCAGAACATCGTGTGACAACAAACCAAAACAACCTCAGGCTCGCACAAGCCGGTCTGACGACATGATCGAGAAAGTGGAGAGAATTGTTTTGGGGGATCGCCGAATGACTGTTGAACAGATCGCCTCCAGAGTTGGCATTTCTGTGGGTTCTGTGCACACAATCCTGCATGACGACCTCAAATTGCGAAAAGTGTCATCCGAGTGGGTGCCACGAATGCTGATGGACGACCACATGGCTGCCCGTGTGGCATGTTGCCAAGCAATGTTGACCCGCAACAACAGCCTGAATGGGACTTTCTTTTCGTCGGTTGTGACAATGGATGAGACGTGGATGCCATTTTTCAATCCAGAAACAAAGCGCCAGTCAGCTCAATGGAAGCACACTGATTCACCGCCACCAAAAAAATTTCGGGTAACCGCCAGTGCTGAAAAAATGATGGTGTCCATGTTCTGGGACAGCGAGGGCGTAATCCTTACCCATTGCGTTCCAAAGGGCACTACGGTAACAGGTGCATCCGACGAAAATGTTTTGAAGAACAAATTCCTTCTTGCACTGCAACAAAACCGTCTGGGAAGGGCTCCGCGTGTGCTGTTTCACCAAGACAACACACCCGCACATTGAGCTAACGTTACTCAACAGTTTCTTCGTGATAACAACTTTGAAGTGATTCCTCATGCTCCCTACTCACCTGACCTAGCTCCTAGTGACTTTTGGCTTTTTCCAACAATGAAAGACACTCTCCGTGGCCGCACATTCACCAGCCGTGCTGCTATTGCCTCAGCGATTTTCCAGTGGTCAAAACAGACTCCTAAAGAAGCCTTCGCCGCTGCCATGGAATCATGGCGTCAGCATTGTGAAAAATGTGTACGTCTGCAGGGCGATTACGTCGAGAAGTAACGCCAGTTTCATCGATTTCGGGTGAGTAGTTAATTAGAAAAAAGTCGGAGGCCTTAGAACTTGAATGCACCTCGTAAATTCTTCCCTATCACTTGCCTCTTGTACATATTTTATATTACCCGTCTTTCTCTATAGCTTACGCCTTTTCTCAGAATTTCGAACACCTTGCACCATCTTACATTGTCGAACGCTTTTTCCAGGTCGACAAATCCTATGAACGTGTCTTCATTTTTCTTTAGTCTTGCTTCTATTATCAAACGCAACATCAGAATTGCCTCTCTTGTGCCTTTACCTTTCCTAAAGCCAAACTAATTGTCATCTAACACACCCTCAATTTTCTTTCCCATTCTTCTGTACATTATTTTTGTAGAAACTTGGATGCTTGAGATGTTAAGCTGATTGTGAGATAATTGTGGCACTTGTCGGATCTTGTAACCTTCGGAATGGAGAGTGATGTTTTTCAGAAAGTCAGACGCTATGTCACCACACTCACGCATTCTACACACACTAATGTAAATAGTCGTTTTGTTGTCACTTCCCCTGAATGATTTTTGAAATTCTGGTTCAATGTTATCTATCCCTTCTGCCTTATTCAATCCTAAGTCTTCCAACGCTGTTTTAAATTCTTCCCTATCTCTTCCCTACGGACTCTTGTTTCTTCTTCTATCACGTCATCAGACGATATTCACCCTCATAGAAGCCTTAAATCTATATTCGATGTCAATGAATTTCTTTTCTTCGGAAAGCTTTTCTTGCCATCGCAAATCTACATTTTATATCCTCTTTACTTCGGCCTTCCACTTTTTTGCTGCCAATAAAGAAAAACTCATTTTCTAATTTTAGTGTCTCGTTTCCTAATCTAATTCCCAAAGCAACACCTGATTTAATTCTATTGTATTCCACTATCCTTGTTTTGCTTTTGTTGTTGTTCCTCTTATAATATCCTTTCAAGATAATTCCGTTCAACTGTTCTTCCAAATCCCTTGCTGACTTTGACAGAATTACCATGTCGTAGACAAATCTCAAAAACCTATGGGAGGATGACGGTTCAAACCAGCGTCCGCCCATCCTTGTTTATATTTTCCGTGATTCCCTAAATTGCTTCGGCCAAATGCCTGAAAGGGTATGGACGACTTCCTTCCCCATCCTTCCTTAATCCGATGGGACCAATGACCTCGCTGTTTGGTTCCCTCCTCCAAATCAACCAACCTACCAACCAAACCCCAAAGTTTCTATTTCTTTTCCTTGAACTTTAATTCCTACTCCAAATTTTTCCCTGATTTTCTCTATTGCTTGTTCAATGTTTTTTTTGGTCATCAGTCTACTGACTGGTTTGATGCGGCCCGCCACGAACTCCTTTCCTGTGCTTACCTCTTCATCTCAGAGTGGCACTTGCAACCTACGTCCTCAATTATTTGCTTGACGTATTCCAATCTCTGTCTTCCTCTACAGTTTTTGCCCTCTACAGCTCCCTCTAGTACCATGGAAGTCATTCCCTCATGTCTTAGCAGATGTCCTATCATTCTGTCCCTTCTCCTTATTAGTGTTTTCCACATATTCCTTTCCTCTCCGATTCTGCCTAGGACCTCCTCATTCCTTACCTTATCAGTCCACCTAATTTTCAACATTCGTCTATAGCACCACATCTCAAATGCTTCGATTCTCTTCTGTTCCGGTTTTCCCCAGTCCATGTTTCACTACCATACAATGCTGTACTCCAGACGTACATCCACAGAAATTTCTTCCTCAAATTAAAGCCGGTATTTGATATTAGTAGACTTCTCTTGGCCAGAAATGCCTTTTTTGCCATATCGAGTCTGCTTTTGATGTCCTCCTTGCTCCGTCCGTCATTGGTTGTTTTACTGCCTAGGTAGCAGAATTCCTTCATTGACTTCGTGACCATCAATCCTGATGTTAAGTTTCTCGCTGCTCTCATTTCTACTACTTCTCATTACCTTCGTCTTTCTCCGATTTACTCTCAAACCATACTGTGTACTCATTAGGCTGTTCATTCCGTTCAGCAGATCATTTAATTCTTCTTCACTTTCACTCGGGATAGCAATGTCATCAGCGAATCGTATCATTGATATCCTTTCACCTTGTATTTTAATTCCACTCCTGAACCTTTCTTTTATTTCCATCATTGCTTCCTTGATGTACAGATTGAAGAGTAGGGGCGGAAGGCTACAGCCTTGTCTTACACCCTTCTTAATACGAGCACTTCGTTCTTGATCGTCCACTCTTATTATTCCCTCTTGGTTGTTTTACATATTGTATATGACCCGTCTCTCCCTATAGCTTACCCCTACTTTTTTCAGAATCTCGAACAGCTTGCACCATTTTATATTGTCGAACGCTTTTTCCAGGTCGACAAATCCTATGAAAGTGTCTTGATTTTTCTTTAGCCTTGCTTCCATTATTAACCGTAACGTCAGAATTGCCTCTCTCGTCCCTTTACTTTTCCTAAAGCCAAACTGATCGTCACCTAGCGCATTCTCAATTTTCTTTTCCATTCTTCTGTATATTATTCTTGTAAGCAGCTTCGATGCATGAGCTGTTAAGCTGATTGTGCGATAATTCTCGCACTTGTCAGCTCTTGCTGTCTTCGGAATTGTGTGGATGATGCTTTTCCGAAAGTCAGATGGTATATCGCCAGACTCATATATTCTACACACCAACGTGAATATAGCCGTTTTGTTACCACTTCCCCCAATGATTTTAGAAATTCTGATGGAATGTTATCTATCTCTTCTGCCTTATTTGACCGCAAGTCCTCCAAAGCTCTTTTAAATTCCGATTCTAATACTGGATCCCCTATCTCTTCTAAGTCGACTCCTGTTTCTTCTTCTATCACATCAGACAAATCTTCACCCTCATAGAGGCTTTCAATGTATTCTTTACACCTATCTGCTCTCTCCTCTGCATTTAACAGTGGAATTCCCGTTGCACTCTTAATGTTACCACCGTTGCTTTTAATGTCACCAAAGGTTGTTTTGACTTTCCTATATGCTGAGTCTGTCCTTCCGACAATCATATCTTTTTCGATGTCTTCACATTTTTCCTGCAGCCATTTCGTCTTAGCTTCCCTGCACTTCCTATTTATTTCATTCCTCGGCGATTTGTATTTCTGTATTCCTGATTTTCCCGGAACATGTTTGTACTTCCTCCTTTCATCAATCAACTGAAGTATTTCTTCTGTTACCCATGGTTTCTTCGCAGCTACCTTCTTAGTACCCATGTTTTCGTTCCCAACTTCTGTGATGGCCCTTTTTAGAGATGTCCATTCCTTTTCAACTGTACTGCCTACTGCGCTATTCCTTATTGCTGTATCTATAGCGTTAGAGCACTTCAAACGTATCTCGTCATTCCTTAGTACTTCCGATGCCCAATTCTTTGCGTACTGATTCTTCCTGACTAATGTCTTGAACTTCAGCCTACTCTTCATCACTACTGTATTGTGATCTGAATCTATATCTGCTCCTGGGTACGCCTTACAATCCTGTATCTGATTTCGGAATCTCTGTCTGACCATGATGTAATCTAATTGAAATCTTCCCTTATCTCCCGGCCTTTTCCAAGTATACCACCTCCTCTTGTGATTCGTGAACAGGGTATTCGGTATTACTAGCTGAAACTTGTTACAGAACTCAATTAGTCTTTCTCCTCTTTCATTCCTTGTCCCAAGCCCATATTCTCCTGTAACCTTTTCTTCTACTCCTTCCCCTACAACTGCATTCCAGTCGCCCATGACTATTAGATTTTCGTCCCCCTTTATATACTGCATTACCCTCTCAATATCCTCATACACTTTCTCTATCTGTTCATCTTCAGCTTGCGACGTCGGCATGTATACCTGAACTATCGTTGTCGGTGTTGGTCTGCTGTCGATTCTGATTAGAACAACCCGGTCACTGAACTGTTCACAGTAACACACCCTCTGCCCTACCTTCCTATTCATAACAAATCCTACAACTGTTATACCATTTTCTGCTGCTGTTGATATTACCCGATACTCATCTGACCAGAAATCCATGTCTTCCTTCCACTTCACTTCACTGACCCCTACTATATCTAGATTGAGCCTTTGCATTTCCCTTTTCAGATTTTCTAGTTTCCCTACCACGTTCAAGCTTCTGACATTCCACGTCCCGACTCGTAGAACGTTATCCTTTCGTAGATTATTCAATCTTTTTCTCATGGTAACCCCCCCTTGGCAGTCCCCTCCCGGAGATCCGAATGGGGGACTATTCCGGAATCTTTTGCCAATGGAGAGATCATCATGACACTTCTTCAATTACAGGCCACATGTCCTGTGGATACACGTTATTTGTCTTTAATGCAGTGGTTTCCATTGCCTTCTGCATCCTCATGTCGTTGATCATTGCTGATTCTTCTGCCTTTAGGGGCAATTTCCCACCCCTAGCACAAGAGAGTGCCCTGAACCTCTATCCGCTCCTCCGCCCTCTTTGACAAGGCCGTTGGCAGAATGAGGCTGACTTCTTATGCCGGAAGTCTTCGGCCGCCAATGCTGATTATTTATCAAAATTTGGGCAGTGGCGGGGATCGAACTCGGGACCGAAGACGTTTTTATTATGAATCAAAGACGCTACCCTTTTTTTTTTTTTTTTTTTTTTTTTTTTTTTTTTTAAGAGTGTTCAGATGTGGGTAGGTGGAGACAAGGCGGGCAGGGGTCGAAACCCGAGGCCTGGCCGCGATGTCTCCCCCCTCCCGTCCCCGAATCACTCCCTCAAAGTAGCTTTTTGATTTATTTTTTTTTATTTATATATTTTTTTTTCACCAGGAAAAGGGTAAATGAAAAAAAGATCTTTATTGGTACAAACTTAAATACAACAGAAATGCCATCCTTCCGGCGAAAATATTTTGCGCATCCCCCTAGATCACGGACATCTTTGTTCAATGTACAGATTGAATAACATCGGGGATAGGCTAAAACCCTGTCTCATGCCCTTCTCAACCACTGCTTCCTTTTCATACCACTCGAGTCTTGTTGCTCCCGTCTGGTTTCTGTAGAAGCTGTAAATAGTTTTTCGCTCCCTGTATTTTACCCCAGCCACCTCTAGAATTTGAAAGCGAGTATTCCAGTCAACATAGTCAAAAGCTTTCTCTAAGTCTACAAATGCAGTAAAGAAGGTTTGCCTTTCCTTAACCTATCTTCTTTGAGAAGTCGTAGGGTCAGTACTGCCTCGTGTGTTCCTGCATTTCTCCGGAATCCAAATTGATCTTTTCCGAAGTCGCCTTCTACCAGTTTTTCCATTCTTCTGTAAAGAATTCGTGTCAGTATTTTGCAACCACGACTTATTAAACTGATAGTTCCGTAATTTCCACACCTGACAGCAACTGCTTTCTTTGGAATTGGAATTATTGCAGTCTTCTTCAAATCTGAGGATATTTCGCCTGTCGCATACATCTTGCACACCAGATGTAAGAGTTTTATTATGGCTGGCTCTCCCGAGGCTAACAGTAAATCTGACGGAATATCTTCTACTCCCGAGGCTTTATTTCGACTTGATCTTTCAGAACTCTGGTCTACTCTCGAGGTATTTCGGACTCATCTTCTAGAACTCGGTCAAATTCTTCTTGCAGTATCATATCTCCCATCTCTTTAGCAAGAGGTCATGGCGTCTTGTCACGGTTCGTGCGGCTCGCCCGTCGAGGTTCGAGTCCTCCCTCGGGCATGGGTGTGTGTTGCCATCAGCGTAAGTTAGTATAAGTTAGATTAAGTAATGTGTAAGCTTAGGGACCGATGTTCTCAGCAGTTTGGTCCCATAAGATCTTATCGCAAATTTAAATTTAATTCCCATCTTTCAGCATCTGCGGAGTTAGCTGGCATATAATCTTGTACTAGTACCAAGCCCATATTCTCCTATAACCCTTTCTTCTATTCCTACCTCTTCAGCCGCATTCCAATCCCCCATGACTATTACATTTTCATCTTACTTTTGCCTACTGAATCATCCGTTCCATATCTTCATATCACTTCCCTATCTCTTCATCTTCTGCTTGCGACGAAGGATAGATGCCCGAACTAGTGTTGTCGGTGTTGGCTTGTTGTCGATTCTGATGTGAAGATCCCTATCACTGAACTGTTCACAGGAATTCACTCTCTGCCCTACCTACCTGTTCACAAAGAATCCAACTCCAGTTATACCGTTTTCTGCTGCTGTTGATGTTACCCTATACACCTCCTACCAGAAATCCTTGCTTGTTTCAATTTCAACTCATTGACCCCCACTATATCTAGACTGAACCTCAACATTTCCCTTTTCAGATTTTCTAGCTTTCCTACCACGTTCAAACTTCTGACATTCAAAGCCCTGACTCCTAAAACGTTATCCTTTCGTTGGTTAATCAATCTTTTTCTAATGGTCACATTCTCCTTGGAAGTCCCCTCCCGGAGATCCAAATGGGGGATTAGTCCAGAATCCAGCGTCAATGGAGAGATCATCATCCTGTGGACACACATTATGTGTCCTTAATCCAGTGGTTTTCATTACCTTCTGCATCCTCATGCGGTTTGTCATTCTGTTTCTTTCGCCTTTAGGGGCAGTTTCCCACCCGAAGGGCAAGAGAGTGCCCTGAACCTCTGTTCGCCCCTCTGCCCTCTTTTGACAAGGCTGTTGGCTGAATGAAGGTGACTTCTTGGGCCGTAAGTCTTCGACCGCCATCGCTGATGATTTTTATTCCAAATATAAGCGGTAACGGGTTTTGAACCTGGGACCGAGAACGTGTAGATTACTAATCAAACACACAATTCGGAAACTCGGGTCAATGTTAATAAGGTACATGATAGTAGTACTGTTTATCTGACAAAATTATGTTGTTGCCCTCCAATATAATGCTCAAAAAATTCGCTATCTACTAAATTAAACAAGATTTACAATTAACTCAGTTCATTATAAATGGTTTGACAATGATAGCCTAATGCCGTGGCAGGTTTCGATACAGGATCTGCAATGGGATTCAAATGAACGTATATCAGAATAAAACAATTATACTCACGGGACTACGAGTTGTATATTATTGCCGACGGGTTAGCGTTTAAAGACGGAAAGCATTACAGAAGGGTATATGTCTGCATCTATGGCTTTAGCTACAGCTTGTCTGTCTTGCCTTCAAAATGAAGCTTGAAGTTACTGAATGTCACTACAAATAACTCGACTTTCAATATGATTCGTCTCGTTGTTGTGGCAAGGTCTCACCATGTTAATCTGCAAGTGGAAGCTCAGAATCATTCACTAGTTTCGTACCAAGAACCTGCATTTGCGCCAAAGTTCACATCAACCAGAAAAGTGTCAAAGTTGTTTGCTCATCAAGTCTGTTCGAAGAGTTTCCCAGCTGGGGAGACTCTTGTCCGAAGAGATCGTCCCGCTATGACTCCTGGCTGTTGAGTAAGTCTGTACTCTCACATAACTTGAATAGACAAAACAATAAATATTATGAGTACTGATGAGTGAAAACTTCTCTTAAAAGATGCTGGCCTCCTTCCATTGCTCTCATTTCAGGCAGACAGTTAACCAGTAACAAGCATCGTTACTCTTGGTGCTGACAAACTGTGTCCTACTCTTTTTCTTTCTCTATATACGATCAATGAGGACAGCCCTTTGTAAGTGCAGGTCTCTCTCTCTCTCTCTCTCTCTCTCTCTCTCTCTCTTGTCTCTCTATGTTACCCAATCACAGCGATTTCACATTGGGTTAAATACCTCGTTTTGCAGGGTCTGAGCTCGGTGTGCCACACTCTTCAAAAGCATCCTGACTTCCCCGTTCCCCACTCCACTCTCAGGTGTTAATTATACCAGCATATATATTTCAACGAAGTTTGGCTTTCTACCGTTCACAGCAACGTTCTTCTGGGACGCTGCCAAAAACTACGTGCACTCTCCTTCCACACACAGCTCTCCATTGTCCCACAAAGCCTGAAGATGCAACCTGCATTGTCAGTTTTAGCGACCGGGCCCAGAGTGGAGCAAACTTTAAAACCTGCGAAGATCCCAGCGAGGATCCCCCCCACTCTAGCTCCCTGCGACAAGCTCATGTCCAGAGTGGCTCCTCAAAACACGGCCCGTCTGACCACCTGGCGAGGACCCTCACCCGTGAGCTTGCGGCTTTCTGCGAATTCGGCCGACAGCTGTTACGCTCGCCAGCTTTTACGGCCTACAATGTCCGCTTGCTCGCTTACAGCTCAGTGCAAGATGCTTTCATGGAGGCTAGTGACTTTGCGAACATGCAGTTCACTACAGGAAATTATAATCTACGATAGTTAACTCCTGGCAGTCACGGATACTGAAACATATTTCATTTACTGGTCGGGATTAATTACGCTGATTTGCTTTGGCGTTTGTGTTTTACTTCAGTTACGGGAAAACTTCGCAAAACCGGTCGCATAACAGCAGGTAACGTTCTTCAGGCGTTGACCAAACCCTAACCTTTTCATCGGATGCCACAAGGTACAGCATGAAATAGCACTCAAACTCATATGTTTCCACTCATCTGCTGTCCAGTGGCATCGCTGTTTGCGCCACCTCCAACATCGTTTAACGCTGACTACAGAAACAAGGAGCTGCTCGGCCATTGTAGCCCATTCTTCGTAACTCCATAGACTCAGACACTGCGTTAGCCGGATTGCTGGCAGCACTTGGTTTAGCTGCGGTTGTTCCTTCGCGTTTCCATCTTATAATCACGTCACTAACGGTCGACATGGGCTATTTACATGTTTTGAAAAGTCGCTCATGGGTTTATTACTCAGGTGACATCCAGTGATTAGTTCATGTCACTGAGTTCTCCTGAACGATCTGTTCCACTGTTACTGGTTCACTGCTGATAACACAGTACTCCCTGCTCCACTTACACTGGCGGGTCCACCTCTTAACGCCACCCAGGAGACAATGGCGCATTACATAGGAGACCCCAGATACGAGGGCTGCTCAGAAAGTAATCCTCGTCCGGAAACGATGCTACGAAAGCGAAACATTACTTATGTATTATTTGACGTCTCCTGAGTGAGCGCGCCAAGTTTCCGTCACTTCCGACAGCGTAGCTGCAGGACAGCTTCAAAATGGTGTCTATAGGTGATGTACGTTATAACCAACGTGCTGGCATTGAATTTGTCGCTGCAGAGAAAGAAACTGTAGGGAATATTCACAAACGCTTCTGCAAAATCTACGGAGCATCTGCTGTCGACAGAAGTACAGGTAGTCGCTGGGCACGGAGGGTGAGATCGTCAGAAGGCCACGATTTACAGCGGTCGGGGAGACCATCCACGGCCGTCACACAAGGCACACCTGACCTAACCCCTCGGACTTCCACTTGTTTGGGCTATTAAAGGATGCCATTCGTGGAAGACGTTTTGAGGACGATGAGGAGGTGATTCACACAGTGAAGCACTGGCTCCGCCACCAGCGCAGGGATTGGTACCTGCAGGGCATACACGCCTTTGCTTCGCGCTGGAGGAATCACGTGGAAAAATAGCGTGTGTAGATGAAACACTATTCTTTCCTGTGCGTTATTCGGATTATGTTCAATAAAGAACTGTTGAAGAAAAAATGCGATGCATTACTTTCTGGGCAGTCCTCGTACTTTTGGTCAGATAATGCATATTCCTTGTGGAAAACTTGATCCACCCAGTCACTTCCTGTAATTTCAGAATAGTTGACACCCTAATGTAGGAACACACGAGGCTATACGTAAACCACCAGCTTTTCTTAGAAGGTATACTGAAGTAAAGCGAAACTAAATTAACAGAAGAAAGCTTTGGACAATGTTGATTGAAACATAAGCATTGAATTTTTAATTGGAAAAAAATAGGTGGAGCAAAAAAAATGGTTCAAATGACTCTAAGCACTATGGGAGTTAACATCTGAGGTCATCAGTCCCCTATACTTAGAATTGGAGATAACTAACCTAAGGACATCACACACATCCATATCCGAGGCAGGATTCGAACCTGCCACTGTAGCAGCACTGCGGTTCCGGACTGAAGCGCCTAGAAGCACTCGGCCACAGCAGCCGGCGTGGAGCGAAAAGTTCTCTACAACTTTTACAGAAACCGGACTGCACTTATAAGGATGAAAGTGCATGGAAGAGAGCCAGTAGTTGAGAAGGGAGTGAGACAGGTGTGTAACCTCTCACAGATGTTATTTAACCTGTGCATTGAAAGAACAGAAAGGAGATCAAGGAAAGGGATTTAAAGTTCCAGGAGAGTAAATAAAACAATTGTGGTTTGCTGATGACATTGTAATTCTGTTAGAGACAATAAATGATTTAGGAGAGCAGTTGAACGGAATGTGCAGAGTCTTGAAAAGACATTATAAAATGAATGTCAAAAAAGTAAAACAAGAGTAACGGAATGTAATCGAATCAGTGAGGCGATTCTCAGGGAATCGGATTAGGAAATGGAACTAAAAGTAATAGACGAATCTATTTGGACAACATAATAACTGAACACGGCGGAAGTGAAGAGAATATAAGAAGTCGACTGGCAATATCAAGAAAAAATTCTGAAAAAGCGGAATTTTTAACTTCTAATTTAAATGTTAGGAAGTCTTCTCCGAAGGCATTTGAATGGTGTTGAAACTAGTCTGCTCCGAAATGAGAATCAGCGAGCACTAAGCATTCGTGAACACAGTAAACAGCTTTGCATGTTACTCAACATTCCATTAGTTATTTGGGCACTGCACACTATGGAAATACCATCATATTGAAACAGCACATTAGTGTATTCCCCATTATACAAGGGCGTTCTGAAAGCAGGTTGGTTTTATTCAGGATTCCAATACACCATATTATTCCCCACTCTTTTGGCTACAAAACACTATTTTTCAACATTATCTCCATTTAATGCGATGGCCATACGCCACCTTACTGGCCTGTATCCGTGCGGGGTACCACTGCTCTGGCCGACGTCGGAGTTAACGTGTTTCTGCATCAGTAACCTTTCCGTCATCGTCGTACTGCTTCTTGCGGGGTGCATCCTTCATTCGGCCAAGTCAGAAAGTGCGAGATGCAGGCTGTAAGGTGAATGAGGAAGATCAGTGCAATGAATTTTTGTGAGCAGCTCTCAGATGCGCACACTTGTGTGAGACCTTGCGTTGTCATGGAGAAGGAGAAGTCGTTTGTAGTTTTGTCGCGACGGACACGCTGAAGTCATTTCTTCAGTTTCCTGAGGGTAGAGCAGTACACTTCAGAGTCGATCGTTGCACCGTGGGGAGGACATCAATTAAAATAATTTCTTCAGAATACCAAAAGACAGTCAACATGACTCTACCGGCTGGTGCTGCGTCTTTGAACGTTTTCTTCGGTGGAGGGATTGCCGTTTTGTTTCCGATTCCAAGTGACGAACCCATATTTCATCAACTGTGACGATGTTCAACAAAAAATTGTCACGATAAGCGTCGTAACGCGCAAGCAATTCTGCACGCATGGTCCTTCGTTGCTCTTTATGGTCTTCTGCTAGGTAGTGAGGAACATGTTTGAGTACCCCAACGGGTGGACCAATTCAGCAACGAGGTGTCTGGTTCTGACGCGTCGATCATCTCAAACGAGAGTGTCCGCACGAATCAACATTTCAGGAGTCACAGCTGTGTGCGGCTGGCCAGCACGCAGAAGGTCGGATAGGTTTGCGGGTAATTTCCGAGAATGATTGCCTATCGAAGTCGCTGGGTCCAAACGATACATATCGAACGTGCGATCGTAAATCGATCATGCAGCACTGGTGGCGGGCGATATGAGTACGTTTACGGTGGTCACTACTGGAATGACAAAAGAAGAGCGTTACAAAAATACTTGCAATTGCAAAGGAGACGACTTACCTTACTCGTCGTCGGTGTTGTCGTCATGTTAAAGTCCATTACTGCGGTCTGAGTGGATAATTTGGAAGAGTCGAACCATGTATTCTTCCTGATACTCGTTCGTTTCCCGCACTGTCCGCAATGAAGTTTTAATGGTATCTCAGCATCGACTGTTCTTACGAAGTTTTACACACTTCGCACTACCACAGTCTACACAGTCCCTTCTTCCCTCGTCAGGTAATAGCCCATAAAACAAATTTCTACGCTGGATAAACATGGAATTAGATTTTTTCGTGTGAGAGAATCCGCAGAAAAAACATCAAGAACACCAGACACCCCACTCACTAACGGCATAAATCGTCGGGGAAACAGATAAAAATGACGATCACAAATAATTGATCACAACGCCTGCCACCGGAGTCGCATGATCGATTTACGATCGCACGTTCGGTATGTATCGTTTGTACCCAGCAACTTCGATAGGCAATCATTCTTGGTACGATGATGACAGACGCCTCGCCCAAAGAGACTGACCGTGCTTTCGTTCACTGCCAGGTCTCCGTAGACATTCTGCAAGTGCTTACGGATATCTGCGATTCTCTGGTTTTCCGTCCAAAGAAACTGAGTGACAGCTCTCTGGTTGGAACGCAACTCCGTCGCAGACACTATTTTGAAGGCTACGTATAGCGTCGCCACCAATCGGAACTTCATGAAACTATTAGGGCTGAAGCGGAAGGATTCAACGAAGTCGTACAACAAATCCTATATTTTTAAACCGAAACTGGCCGTGAAAGTAATGTGTTACATTACTTATTGGACGCCGCTCGTAAGAGTCGCCTACTCATGGGAGATGTTGTAGGAAGTGGGTTTCATAAATGAAAGTCGACATCACAATACTAATTTTTTATCCAATGTGGAATCTTAATGCAATGTGCGAAATTTCTCACGTTTCATGGAAACGGGAAAGCAAGAGTCTTGTTGACAGCCATGCTGAATAGATACTTCGTACGTAGACACTTGATGGGTAAGTTACCGTTGCGCCACGCACCAGAGGTTAACTCCCAGACACCGCAACTTCGGAATACAGAGAGCAGGCCCTGGGAACAACACGAGGATACCAACCAGCTCTGAGCAAAGATATTCTGTCATACATGGCGGTGACCTTGGAAGGTCCCATAATCTGCATTCTCGCAGAAACTTCCAGCCACCACCCAATAGTTCGTTCTGCTTGAGCCGTGGCCATTAGCTGTATCTGTCGTGTGATGTCCCTCTGATTGGAGGCCATTAAGATCTTTGCTCGAGGTTATTGGTGAGGATGGGACGTGTTGTGGCGTGGCGAGTTGGCGAATGGTAACGGAGCGAGGAGGACGGTGCGAGAGGTCATCCCGGCGAGTAAGACGAGCACCTGCGCAAGCGCCTTGGGCACGGAGTTCCTCGAGTGGTTGCTGGGCATATTTGAGCGCCGATTTGAATCCGTGGCCGACTTCGAGTGCCGTCAGGAACAAGAAGGCGGCCCACTCCTATGGCAGTTGTTGGTGAAGTTACTGTAGCTGTAGCCGAGCGTGGAAAACATGCCTCAAATTCTGACTCGATCTGCATCGTGCCAGTAGTCTCGCGTCTGGTCACAGTTCAGAAGAATGTGTGGCGCATTTTACACTGTTATCCCTATGAGATTCAGAATGTGCACAAAATGAAACCCTAAGACAGGCTAGAACGCCGTGACGAAGCAATACTGTACTCTACTGCTCAATGATAACTTACTGACACCGTGGATGGCAGTTGGCTGAATTGAAAAGTAATGGTTGTCGTCGTCGACTGTTGCCGCTGTTACATCGTGTGTTTCAATATGATACAGTTATTATATTAAAAAAAAAAATAAAAAAGTAAGGAAAAAGACTATCCATATGTCCCATAGATCCGGATTATTGAGGGCCGAATAAACGAGGTTCGATCGTAGTAAATCTCGCACTCTGTATATCCTCAAATCACCAACAAATTTAATAGTTTCTTCTTCTCACTGTACTGTATACGCACAATACGTAAAACTCATTGTTTGCTTCTTGCGGTTGCAATTTTAATGGTACCAGTGTGTTTTAGTGCGTCACGCGAGGATCAGTGAACCGAATATTGGCTTAAGGAGTTTGTCTGCAACTGCTGAATCAGCTGCAAAGAAAAAAAGAAACATGTCGGAGATGGCAGACTGGAAGTCGAAAGGAACCCCCCTCCACCAGACCCCTTTAATCGTAAGGTAGAGCGAGGCGGATTCGGCCTGTGTTGCCCGGGGGCGAGAAGAACCGCCGTCGTTCCTGCATAATGCGAAGCCCAGTAGCCTGGGAAAATGGATAATGGGAAAATGCTGGACCTGGGAAGATGGAGACGGGGGGAAGGGGGGGCCAGAGGCGGTGAGCCCTGGGATCCTCCGCCCACGCTGGTCGCCCACCGCCCGCCTCTCGGGGTCACCGCGGCGGCCGTCCTTGACACCCGGCAGGGGAGTTCGGCTCCGTCCCGGCTGCGCTGATCCCTGGCCCTGGGAATCCCCCGCGGGCCATACTCGAGCCAATCAGTGTGAGGCGCCTGACAGGCAGGGCTCAGGGGGGGGGGGGGGGGGGGGGGGAGGAGCACTGCGCAGGTCACGCGACGGCGCGCGCCACCCCAGGCCGGCCAACTTTATTACGGAGACGCCGAACGCGGCCGCACTTTTCGCCCACCAGCGCCGTGCTCCATGGGTAAATAGTCGCCGTTCGCTTCTCCGACGCTCTCTTTTTGCTTGCGTCCGCTTTTTTCCCGCGTTGTGTGTGTGTGTGTGTGCTCTCTGAGCGTCCGGAGCGTGGGACGGCGGACGGGAAGGAAGCGGCTGGCTGCGCTTCCCACATTTGGGTTCCCACAGGATGCCGCTGCACCTGCCGTGGCGTCCGGGAACAAAAGTACACAGTGCTGTGGCGCCTGCTCAGCGCACTGCCGCGCTCCTATTGTACTGTCGCATTATCGAGAGAATCAGTGAGGAGCCGGCTGATAATTATTATCTTCGGTTTTACTTGTTCTCCACAGCAGTTGGTCATTTACGTGTTCAGTGGATCGTAATTTCGATCTCTTGCTGTGATGCAGAACGAGTCATTTAGTTACATTTATTACACACTTTCACAATGAATATTACGGCAACACGCTGACAATTTCCTCGTACCTGATTGTCTGTTAGGTGTTTCTTATTTTTTTATATTTTATTTTTTATCGTCTGACAGGTTTGATAAGGCCCATCACGGTCTTTTCTCATGTACCAGCCTATACACCCCAGAGTAACACTTGCACGGGACGTCCTCAGTTATTTGATGGTTATATACCAGTCTCCGTTTCCACTACAGGTTTCACACTCTACAGCTCCCTGTAGTCCACTTGTTCCCAACCTTTTTTGAACGATTACCCTTGAACGAGAGCAGGTGTCATCCACTGCCCTAAAAACAGTGTATCACATATTTAAACATTAGATCGTAAAAAAGTTATATTCCTGTTTTTAAAGTGTCAAGTTATTTATAATAGTTAATGTTCAGACAACTGATACCTACGAGTTTTCTACAGTTTTCACTAACCTAAAAAATAATGAGTCAGAGACGTGTTTCGATCTGTTTAGCAATAGACCGTCAATTCTGTTGTACGAAAACATCTGTTTGAATAGTGTGTTGCCTTTGCATAGTCGGAGAGATTGTAATTTGGCTCGAATTTCACTACGTGGAAATATTCCTTCATCTACTGAAAAATTCCTTGTCTAGAACCCACATCAATTTATCAAGCTTTAAAAAAGAATGCTATTAGAGTTTATTACAGTGGCAAGTGATTGCTACCAATGGATGGACAGCAAAAGTTGTAAATAGAATAGTAGCTGACCCAGAGTGCCGTTGGTAAACCAAATGATGTTTCAAAATAAGGTTTTTAACGTGTATGAAACTGAGCGCTAACAGTCAAATCGTACTAAGAGTTCTACATCTGTATCTACATGATTACTCTGCAATCACAATTAAGTGCCTGGCAGATGGTTCATCGAACCACCTTCAAGTTATTTCTCCACAGTTCCACTCTCGATCTGAGCGCGGGAAAAACGAATACTTAAATCTTTCTATCCAAGACATGATTTTTGTGTTATTTTATTACGATGTTTATTTCTCCCTGTGTAGCTGGGTGCCAACAAAATATTTTTTTATTTTATTACGATGTTTATTTCTCCCTGTGTAGCTGGGCGCCAACAAAATATTTTCACAGTCTGAAAGAAAGCTGGTGATTGAAATTTCATGAGAAGATCCTACAGCAACGAAAAACGCCTTTGTTTTAATGACTGCCACCCCAATTTGCGTATTATATCCGTGGCACTCTCCTACTTATGCTTGAAATGATATCAAAGCCATCCATACACTATTATGACCCTCCATGCTAGGGTTGCATTATCACGTTCTTCCCTACGGTCGTTGGGCTTTGGAGTGCTATCTTGCATTTTTTGTGGACATCACAGCTAATACGTTAATAATTACAAACCGCTAAGTGTGGGTTTTTGGTGTGCAGAGTAACACTTTGCATGCAAACAAAACACAGGCACGTTGCTTATCATTGCTGGACCCACTTACTTCCCATGGCTCTGGAATGCCTATGTCGCAGCATACACAAAATAGTGTAACTGGGCTGCAAGTCCAATTATATGTAGGAGATATGCCCAGAAGATAACGTAGCTAGAAGTGTTGTGATCAAGATCTTTCCCCGAAGGGTTTTGCTGTTATTATGCGTAATCATCATCAGTAAAAAGTAGTAGCTGCTGCTGGTCATTCTGATCATGTTGCTATGCTAAGATACATTCCAGTGTTTGTCCTATACATTTACGAATACTAAGACAGGCCGACTTGGGAACTAAACTGGCATCTTCCGGAGAATTATAGTAATTACTGTCGACTTGTGTGGCTGTAGATACGTCCCAGATAATCAGTACTGATAACTGTGGTCTTAATGTCTGTAGTTTTAATTATTTAAACTGGAAATCTATTACACGAACTACCAAACAGCGACGCTGACTGATCTACTGTAGACTTTATTCTGGTCGTCTTCTGTGTTGTACATCTGAATGGCAGTCTATTTGTCGTAACAAATCGCACTTCGAAATAAGTGTGGGCTACAACACCTTCCCAGAGTTTTTTTTTTCCTTTTTGTTAGGGTTACGGATGCGGAAAATTCTAATGGCAGTAAACGTGAGAACCTCTATTCGTCTCTAGAGGCCTGACTGTCTTGGTGGCAAAAGTATAGAACAAATTATATCTTCCTGATACGTAAACGAGGTACTGTATCGAACAGATTTAGGCCATTATCTCCATTCCACAATTTTGTGTACTGGAAAGTAATAGGAGCTTAATATATTGATCACGTGACAAAGACGTCTTTTCCTGTTACAACTTCTAAAATTAGAAGATGTAAATGTTACGTTTTAGCTGGATGTCTACATTTTGTTTAATGAAATATTCGGTAATGGCAGAATCCAATACCATACCTCGACACTCTACTTAAGAAAAGGTAACTAGAGACGATAATGCGCTATGAAACTATTCGCTGTATATGTGTAATTACTCAGTGATTTTCACAGTTCTTTTGTACACTATCTATTTGTGGAATTGATCTGTCATATTACTGTTGTCGGCGGTTTACTGTAGAACTAAGGCTGCAAATATGCATTCGCAGTTTTTCTGACAGGAACATCACGTTCCCAGCAGTGTTGCTAACGTAACGCTATAACGCTACAACAGATGGTGCATTTGTGAGAATGTTTAGGCAGAGCTAGTCGTGTTGTGAATAGCGTTGTAAACAAATATCGACGATTACCCATCGAACCTATAACTTTTTATCACGTACAAAAATTTCGTTTTTGTAGTGTGTTACGACAACATACGGGGTTTGTTCGTCGGTCTGAGATACTCACCGGGTTGGATTAATAGATGTACTCTATGATTATCGTCAGAACTATATTGTACCTCTCCCACAGAAGCGTATTTTAGTTCCACATACTTATACTTGCGAACAAATACTAGACAAATGGTTGTGCTCAGAGTCATCGTGGTTTTTAATGCTTGTCCGAACTCTAGGTCGCTTATTGCTTATAAGAGGTTCACGCAGTCATGATGTCTCTTCCTAAATTTATCTTTTAGAACACACACATACTCCATATGGCAGATTTGCCATCTTCAAAAAGGGAGCAAGACATGAGAACTTCTATCTGTACGAGTCATAATGTCTCTTATCTTACCCGAAATGCACACTGGATATAAATTTCAGCTGTCAATAGTGTTCTCGCGAAAAGAGCGTTGTTCAGTTTGAGTTCACGTAATACTAGCGTGTTGATCGAACCTAACGGTGACAGGAAGCTTATTCACGAAATTCTGCCAGTTCCCCCTAAAGCTCTCTGCCACTGCTATTCCTGACGCAGGTCGTCTATAAAAGCATCCGGTTACCATTTTTGACCCACCTTTGATGCTTATCTTCACCCAGATTAATTCACATTCTGAATCTACGATAACCTCGCTAGATATTATCGAATTCTTTACGGCAATAAATGCGCCACCACCATTGGCGACTAATCTAAACTTAAGGTAACTATTCCGACCTGAATTTAGGATTTCGTTGCTGTTCACTTACGCTTTCTGCTCCTAATACTATCGGGGCATTATAACCTTCAATAATCTATACTAATTCTGGGACCTTACCACAGATGCTCCTGCAGCTTACTAATATCATATTAACCTTTTCTATTACCGATCTGCGGCGACGAGCATTCTCTGAGAATAAGGTCGCAGATTATTTTCGATTTCGGCAGCCGAACCATCTCTGATCCCAAGGGTGGGCGGAGGGACTGGGATGTCTGCTAACCTAACAAATTCCCGTGTGCACGCCACACGTATTGCCCTGCCCCAGTAGGCGTTTCCTTCGTGTTGGCCACCCGAGAGCAGAGCTACACAAATTCGCATCAGATATCGTCACAGAACCGCCTGAGCATCTGGTTTAGACCCTTCAGCCTGCTCCAAACCAGAGGACCGCAGTCGACTCTGGAACGATGTCACTAATAGTGAGCTTTGCCTGCACCCCGCGTGCGACGCAAGCTGTCTTCACTATATGAGCCATCGGTGTGTAGGAATTAATGATGATCTCAGAACCCAAGCGGCAGGCGTCATTCGTACGAAAGGAGCCACTTTTTGCAGTCCAATGCAGCCAATGCATTCGATTGCCACCAGTTGAGCCCCCTCCAAGTCTCGAATGAGACGCTCTGGCCAACATACCGAGTGCACACTGGTATTCTTTCCCCACGTGCCTGCTATTTCCCTGAGAGGCTCGATTATGCGCCTAACGTTGGAGCTCTTTATGACTCGCATACCCGCCGTCTGCACTCCCTTAGACTGGGTAGGAAAATCGTACTGCAGTAGGAATGATTGAGTATAAAACAGCAGCGAGGCAATAACGTCAGAGAACTAAGCATGCCATAGCGAGATGGCACTGCGTGAATACAGGGTTATTCTAAATGATGGACCCATTTTCAAAACTTCCAATTTATTCAAGTAAAAATCCAAAATGACCAAGCTTTATACCAATGAAAAGAGGAAGTTTCACAAGTTTTTTTTTCATAATGTTTGATATCAATTTAATAAATTAAATAATTTGTAATTAATCAGTTTGTAATAATTATTTCATAATTAGAAATGTTATAAATGTTCAATGTGGCCACTGTTGGCTGCACAGCAAACATCGACGCGGCAGCCAAACTCGTCCCACACAAGCGAAAGCGTATCTGCAGTTACTGAGTGGTTGGTAGAGGCGGGACGCGAACAGCTTCCTTCACATAACACCATAAGAAATAGTCGCAAGGTGTGAGATCAGGAGATCTCGGTGGCCAGAATTGCAGAGCCAGGTCCTCAAGTCCCCTGCGACCGATCCAGCGGTGAGGAAGGGAGTCATTCAAAAAGCATCGTACACTTCTCGGTGCCAAAGGGGCGGAGCTCCATCCTGTTGTAAAATGAAGTCCTGGGAATCTTCCATAACTTGAGGGAACAGCCATTGTTCCAACATGTCCAGGTACATGATTCCCGTTACAGTTCTTTCTGCAAAGAAAAATAGTCCATAAACCTTTTTACGGGATATGGCACAGAACACGTTGATCTTCGGTGAGTCTCTTTCGTGTTGCAATGGTGAATGTGTATTTTCCAAACTCTTTATGCGAACATTGTGTCTGTTGACTTTTCTACCAATTACACCCGTAGAAATGCGTCATCCTCCGTTTTTGCTAGCATATAACGAAGCTCCTCTTTGCCATTGGGGTTGAGAGCCTGCGGAAGTTGTAATCGGTAGGGCCTGTACAGCAAACGGCGTCTCACAACTTTCCATACAGTTGGTTGGGGTATTCCAAGTTCTCGACTGGCTCTATTGGTAGACTGGGACTGCTCACGAAACTTTCTTGAATCCGTCGGACATCATCCTCCGACACCCACGGTCGGCCTGTGCTCTTTCCTTTGCACACAGTCCCAGTGTGTTTAAATTGCTTAAACCAACGGCTAATGTTTTTGCGAGTTTGTGGTTGAATACCGAATTTGGTGTCTTGAAAGGCGGATATAAGATGAACATCAACAAAAGCAAAACGAGGATAATGGAATGTAGTCGAACTAAGTCGGGTGATGCTGAGGGTATTAGATTAGGAAATGAGACACTTAAAGTAGTAAAGGAGTTTTGCTATTTGGGGAGCAAAATAACTGATAATGGTCGAAGTAGAGAGGATATAAAATGTAGACTGGCAATGGGAGGGAAAGCGTTTCTGAAGAAGAGACATTTGTTAACATCGAGTATAGATTTAAGTGTCAGGAAGTCGTTTCTCAAAGTATTTGTATGGAGTGTAGCCATGTATGGAAGTGAAACATGGACGATAAATAGTTTAGACAAGAAGAGAATAGAAGGTTTCGAAATGTGGTGCTACAGAAGAATGCTGAAGATTAGATGGGTAGATCACATAACTAATGAAGAGGTGTTGAAGAGGATTGGGGAGAAGAGATCTAGAAGAAGGGATCGCTTGGTAGGACATGTTCTGAGGCATCAAGGGATCACCAATTTAGTATTGGAGGGCAGCGTGGAGGGTAAAAATCGTAGAGGGAGACCAAGAGATGAATACACCAAGCAGATTCAGAAGGATGTAGGTTGCAGTAGGTACTGGGAGATCAAGAAGCTTGTACAGGATAGGGTAGCATGGAGAGCTGCATCAAACCAGTCTCAGGACTGAAGACAACAACAACAACAACAACAACAACCGAATTTGGTACGAAATGCTCACTGCACTGCAATTTGCGACTCACTTTTCGTGACCTCAAGAACGCAGAAAACCTTGTGCTGTACAGTCGCCATCTCACTCACAACTGATAGTGAAACGGAATAACGGCCCTATTGCCTCGCAAACTCTAGCGGCCCGTTCTGAAACCATCACCGCCCGCCCGCCGCCGCCCGCCAAAAACTTTGAAACTTCCTCTTTACATTGGTATAAAGTTCGTTCATTTAAATTTTTACTTGAATACATACGGATTTTTGAAAATGGGTCCATCGTTCAGAATAACCCTGTACATCTTTTGATGATTCGTCGGAAGTGAGGTAGCGGTGTGCGCAAGTATTAACTGAATACGTCAGAGAGGGGTCACTACATGCTATGATCGAAGGTGAAGGTGACCTGTCGGTCTCGAGGTCGCACCGTGTTGTGTTGAATATAATAGAGGCGCGGTCAGTCCTAAGTACGATTGGTTACTATGAGAATAGGCCGGACACGATGTCTTGACAAGCTAAAACGGAACATGTCTTATCAAAAAGGTAGATGCGCTGGTTCACAAAGACGTACGCATGACCGAGGTCCTGAGGTTAAGGAGACTGTGTTTTTATTATAGTGTTCGTAGGGAGCACAACTGACTTAATATCTGTAATAGGAAAAACTTAAGGGAGACATGGAGAGCCATAGGCGTATCCCACAGCGGAAATAAATAAATAAATAAGTATGAAAATAGAGGTTAAAGAGAGTGAAAGTTAATGTACAAGTTCATAGGTATAAAGATAGATTTACGGAAGTTATAGTTATTGAGCTGAGAATCATTATTGTTTTGTGTTCTTCCGCTCTATCTAACACTCGTTATGCCTGTATGTGTTTATTGTTTCAGAGCAACTATCATTTACGGTAAACATCATGTAATCATAATTCCAGGATTCAAATGAACGAATGTCTTCGATAAACTTAGGAGGATGTATCATTAAGGAAGAAAGTATACAAATGAGTATGCTACATGTGCAGTAGATAGCAAATGGTTCAAATGGCTCTGAGCACTATGGGACTTAACATCCATGGTCATCAGTCCCCTAGAACTTAGAACTACTTAAACCTAACTAACCTAAGGACAGCACACAACACCCAGCCATCACGAGGCAGAGAAAATCCCTGACCCCGCCGGGAATCGAACCCGGGATAGTAGATAGCCTTATGGGGCGCCGACAAGTACTATAATCATGCACAGCCAAGGGATCCCCTAAGTACTGACGGATAACTCGGGATGAAATGGATTTTCATGCAACAGTCTTTAACTGCGTCAGTACTAACTTGTACACATTAATATAAAGCCCACGTACACCTACTAGTTGCAGTAGAAGAATAAGATTTTAATGTTTAATATACAGGGTGATTCAAAAAGAATACCACAACTTTAGGAATTTAAAACTCTGCAACGACAAAAGGCAGAGCTAAGCACTATCTGTCGGCGAATTAAGGGAGCTGTAAAGTTTCATTTAGTTGTACATTTGTTCGCCATTTCAGCCAATAAAGTTTTTGGTCCCTTTTTCTTCGAAGGTGCTACTGTAACTGGACTACAGTATCTGGAGATGTTAGAGAATTGGCTGTTCCCTCAGCTCGAACAAGAAGCACAACAATTCATATTTCAGCAGGATGGAGCACCACCACATTGGCACTTATCTGTCCGTAACTACCTGAACGTCAACTACCCGAGGCGATGGACCGGCCGCCAGGCAGCCCGTGACAGAGCACTTCACCACTGGCCTCCAAGAAGCCCTGATCTTACCCCCTGCGATTTTCTCCTATGGGGGTATGTTAAGGATATGGTGTTTCGGCCACCTCTCCCAGCCACCATTGATGATTTGAAACGAGAAATAACAGCAGCTATCCAAACTGTTACGCCTGATATGCTACAGAGAGTGTGGAACGAGTTGGAGTATCGGGTTGATATTGCTCGTGTGTCTGGAGGGGGCCATATTGAACATCTCTGAACTTGTTTTTGAGTGAAAAAAAAACCTTTTTAAATACTCTTTGTAATGATGTATAACAGAAGGTTATATTATGTTTCTTTAATTAAATACACATTTTTAAAGTTGTGATATTCTTTTTGAATCACCTTGTACAACACTCTGCTGGTGGTTGACAGTCAATTTAGAATAAATGTTAGTATTCACTTCAGTCAGTCGAAGAACCAACAACTATTTTTTGTATGGTGATAGCATCCTTCAAGGATAGTTCGTAAGAGATTGTATTCATCTGGCCACGAATTCCACTCCTGTGCGAACCTCTTCATCTCGGAGGAGCACTTGCAACCCTTGTACTCAATTATTTGCAGGATGTATTTCAATCTCTATCTTGCAGTACGGTTTTTACAGTCTACAGCTCCCTCTAGTACCAAGGTGTCTCAAGAGGTGTTCTATCATCCTGTCCCTTCTCCTTATCATTTCTAATCATTCATGTCTTTCTTCGCTGATTTTGCAGAGAACCTTCTCACTCCCTACCTATCAGTCCACATAATTTTCAACTTCCTTCCAGAGTACCACAACCCAAATATTTCGATTATCTTCTGTTCCGATTTTCCCGCAGTCCATGTTTCACCACCACAGAATGCTTTGCTATGCTCCAAACACACAATCGCAAAAAATTTCTTCCTAAAACTAAGGCCTGTGTTTAATGCTACTAGACTTCTCTTGGCCAGGATTCTCCTCTTTGCCAGTCCTGATATGCGTTTTTATCTCCTCCTTTCTCAATCTGTCATGAGATATTTTGCTGCCTAGGTAGCAGAATTTCTTAATTTCGCCTCCTTCGCGATCTACAATTCTAGAGTTAAGTTTCTCGCTGTTCTCATTTTTGCTACTTCTCGTTACTTTTGTCTTTCTTCGATTTACTCTCAATACATATTCTGTACTCATCAGATCGTCCACTCCATTCAAGAGATCGTGCAGTTCTTCCTCACGTTCACTGAGGATAGCAATATCATCAGCAAATCTCATCATTGATACAACTTGAATTTCAATTCAACTATTGAAACTTTCTTTTATTTCCGTCATTCCTTCTTTGATGTACAGATTGAACAGTAGGAACGAAAGACTACATCCCCGTCTTACACACCTTGTAATCCGAGCTCTTCGTTCTTGGCCTTCCAATCTTACTGTTCGCTTTTGGTATACAACCCGTTTTTCCGTACCCCTCTTTTCCTCAGAATTTCGAACATATTGCACTATTTTACACCGTCGAACGCTTCTTCCAGGTAGACAAATCCTAGGAGCGTGTCTTGATTTTTCTTTAGTCTTGCATCCATTATCAACCGTAAGGTCAGAGCTGGCTCTCTGGTGCCTTTACCTTTCTTAAAGTCAAATTGATCGTTATCTCTGATCGGCTCTTGCTATCTTCGGAATTGGGTAGATCATGTTTTTCCTAAGTGTGGTAGTATATCGCCAGTCTCATACATTCTATACACCAACGTGATTAGCCGTTTTGTTGCAACTTCCCCCCATGACTTTACAAAATCTGATGTTATCTATCCCTTCTGCCTTATTTGATCTTAAGCCATACAGAACCCTTAAATTCTGACTGATACTGGATACCCAATCACTTACCTGCCGACACCTGTTTCTTCTTCTATCACGTCATCAGACATGTCCTCCACTTCATAGAGGCCTTAAATGTACTCTTTCCACCTATCTGCATTTATCAACAGGTATCATACTGATTTCGAAATGTGATTTGCTTGCAACAATTAAGAAGTCATTACAAATATACAACATAGAATACCACCAAGATATAGTCTACAGTAGATCTGTCAGCACTGCTGTTTCGTAATTCATGTAATCGATTTCCAGATTAAATCACTCAAACTAAAGACACAGTTTTATAACCAATCATCGGTCCAGATTACCTGGAGTGTATCGACATCCACACAAGTCAACAGTAATTATTTTATTGTTCGGTAGATGCTGGTTTAGATGGCACATACAAATGCCTTAGTATCTGTTAATGTTTAGGACAAACATTGAGTGCATCTCAGCATAGCAGTATGATCAGAATGACCACCGCCAGCAACTGATTTTGATTATTCATACAAATAGCAAAGTGCTTCAGATAAAGATCTTGATCACAACACTTCAAGTTACATGATATTCTAGTCACATCTTCTAAATGTGATTGGATTTGGAATGTATGCATAGATGCATGCATAGTTCAACAAAAAAACCCATATTTGACGGTGTATAATTATTAAAGTATCAACCCTGACGTCTATAAAAAAAATGCGAGATGTGGCTCCCAAGCCCGACGACCATATGAAGAATGTGACAATGCCACCCTATCATGCATGTTCATCGTAATGAATGGGTGACTTTGGTATCATTTACGTAGACGTATGACATGTATTTTGATAAAGTAACTCACACAGTTTGTACTTAGGTCCCTGTGCAGCGCTTATGCACCTTCTGTAGTAAACATCTCAGAATACATTATTTGGTACGAGCACACCAACGGCATGAGATTGCATAATCGATTTTCACGTTACATAACTATACACTGGTACATATAATTCTGCATTAGACCCCTACAGATCAAACATAGTTTAGCCAATGATTCATATCGGCAGGAAAAAAAAAGTCTAAGTCTCAAGATGTCGATCATAGGCTCTAAGAGTGAACAGTCGAAAAAATGGGTAAATGTAGGATAAATGTTTTTATCAATTAGACAAACTCCGAGCTATAGTATTGAGTGCTAATCTAAGTCATGTAGATAAAATGTATGCTAATGTTATCCTGGAACTTCTCGTAGTTTCATCTGTAGTAATATCAATATACCATCTACGTACATCGCTTTTTGGTTGTGGAATCGTATCACTATACATTGAATCCAAATTTTTTATGATTCCAATTACATAAGACTTGTAACCCACATGTATTGGGAGACAGTACCACAATATTCAGAATAAAATTATAGCTATTACCATTTTCTCATGCACACAGAACTAGTGGCAGTAGGACAACTTCGTCTGGTCACAAGTCTCCGTAACATGCACCGTCTTTCCATTGTTAAAGCAAATGCGGAATCATTCTCTCTCTTATATCTAATCGTTACAGCCATTCTCTGCCGATTACTCCACATGAATATATGTGTGACACCATGTCCCTCTCTCTTCCTCGCCCCGTACAAATAACAGACTCCATATATTTTTTTCCAAGGGGTCCCCAGCTCTTCTAGCCTTTAGTGTGAATCTCTCAGTAATTGTTGCGAAACAGGATGCTGTGATTCTAATACATCACTCTTCCTTAACACAAACTTCCAGCTTTTTAAGAAAGAATCCAAGATATCTCCATACAATGATCTAGTGCTTACGTAAAAAAATTTTCGGCTTCTTTCTAAGTGTAAATGCATATATCGTATATGACCATCTCGTATCCGAATTTTCCCGTATTTTTCAACATTTTTCCATTTTTCTACACTTTTAGGGCTCCACACCTCAATCTGTACAAACAGAACCCATGTGTGGCTACTTTGTTGTCCGCCTGTTGGTCTATATGTCTGCCCGACAGCTCAAACTCCTTTTCCTCAGGAACAGGTATACATATCAAGTTGAAATTTATGTCAATATTGACATACACGGCCCCTTGACAGTGTGACAAGGTGAAGCTTCTAAGCCGATGAAATCGATAGATATGGCCATTTATATCACATATACTGACACTCTCAAACTCACTCATCAAGAATTACAGGGTACTCCTCATTGACCTAGAATCATGAAATCTGTCAAGAAGCAAGGTTTTACAGTACAAGTAAGGGGGGAAATCAATAAATTGTGAATTTGTAATTATGGTAATCCGATTTCAAACTCGAAAGTAAAACGATTCTTGAAGACTTGGAAGCCCTAATTAATTGATCAATCAATTACCCTTCTCCCTTTGGGAAATCCCCAGCCCATCGGAAGGTCCCTCCTCTCCCTTCCCCTTCCCCATCCCCCTATTGGTGGGAAATCCACAAGCCAGCAGAAATTCAAAATTTCATGGTAAATTTGAATTTTAGCGGTAAATTCAAATGATAATTACATTGTGTTGGAGAGGACACAATATTAATATATTCTTTATGTATAGAAATTCCATTTGTGTGTCACTGGCGCCATAGGATCTAGGCTTCGTACTTTATTTCATCATCTTTGGAATACTGACACTGTCTGACATCATAAGCCAAGATAGCTGATCAAGAATACTGGTTCAGTCTAACTCCTCTCCTTCTATTCACAGGAAAATCCAATTGTTACCCTTTGGCTCTGAAGAATGAGAGTTGGGGAGAGGTAGTTGCAATTGACTGGGCGCTAGACAGTACCTCCATCCAGTTTCGTCAATACCCGCTGGATGTAGAGACGATATTTTCGCTCTTAGTCTAGCCAGTAGCCCTATATGGGAAGGATGTATGGTGATGGTAATAATAATAATAATAATAATAATAGGACAGCATGCTATCAGTGAAGTACAGGGAAGTAGTCTCCTGACACTCTACAAGTGAATAGCTACTGCTGGGAGGAACATAAGGATGGGTAACACTAATATTAGGATAGTGATCCACCGTCCCAGTGCAGCTAAATATTTGTTTTCTTCCTTATTGAATTTCAGTTCCCCATCTGGGGCGGGCTGATAACAGCATAGGCGCTGCTCTCCAGCTGAGAGATAGTACGTTTATAACATAAAGACATTTAAAACAACATAAAGGAGAAAATGTGGCACAACATAGATATAAAGAGGTGGAAGAGAGTGTTCAAAAGAAGGTGACTGTAAAAATGGAGATAAAAATCTAAAAAAGTACGTTACACAAAAAACCACACGCTGTAAAAGAACACAAGGCCAAGTACGGCCAGAGGATAAAGTCAAGCACACGATTAAAACAAAGCACACATCACTGTAGGATGGCGCCGAACACAACACTGAAGTAACACACTAATAAAAAAGAACAAACTGGAAGGATTGGTTAGGGGCAGGGATACGAGGGGAAGGTGCGGTGCCAGAGGAGGAAGAGAAGGAGATATGGGGTGGGGGCATGCTGAAGGGGGATGGGTAGGGAATAATGGGAGAAGAAAACAGCTGAGGAGGGCATGGAGAGACTCGGGGGAGGAAGAGGTGCTGGAAATTGCCCTGATGAAGGATATGGAGGGTGTGAAGGTGTGGAGAGGGGAGATACAGCGATAGAGGTGCGGCAATGGACGGGGGGTGGAGAGGACCCAGGACACCAGGGGGTGGGGGAGATCAAGCCTATGGACAGTGTAGAGGATGCGAATATGTTGGAGGAAAAAGAGGAGAGCGAGAAGGGGGTGAGGTCATACAGGAGCTGTGTGAGGGACAGAAGGCGGAAACGGAAGGCAAGGCAGAGTGTGTGGTGTACAACGATTTGGAAGGCCTTATAAAAGCACCCGTCGTCTAGGGGTAGGGTCTTTGATCCGTAATCAAAATATCTTCAGTCCAGGTTCAATTAATAATCAGCATTGGTGGCCGAAGACTTCCGGCATAAGAAGCCACACCTCAGTCTGCCAATAGCCTTGTCAAAGAGGGCAGAGGAGTGGACAGAGGTTCAGGGCATTCTCTTGTCCTAGGAGTGGGAAACTGCCCCTAAAGGCAGAAGAATCAGCAACGATCAACGGCATGAGAATGCAGAAGGCAATCGAAACCACTGCATTAAAGACATGTAACATGCAGGGAATCTCAATCTAGATACAGTAGGGGGTCAGTGAATTGAAGTGGAAAGAAGACAAGGATTTCTGTCAGATGAGTGTAGGGTAATATCAACAGTAGCAGAAAATGGTATAATAGGAGTAGGATTCATTATGAATAGGAAGGTAGGGCAGAGAGTGTGTTGCTGTGAACAGTTCAGTGATAGGGCGGTTCTTATCAGAATCGACAGCAGACCAACACCGACAACGATAGTTCAGGTATACATGCCGACGTCGCAAGCTGAAGATGGAGAGAGAGAGAGAGAAGGTGTATGAGGATATTGAAAGGGTAATGCAATATATAAAGGGGGACGAAAATCTAATAGTCATGGGCGACTGGAATGCAGTTGTAGGGGAAGGAGTAGAAGGGTTACAGGAGAATATGGGCTTGGGACAAGGAATGAAAGAGGAGAAAGACTAATTGAGTTCTGTAACAAGTTTTAGCTGGTAATTGCGAATACTCTGTTCAAGATTCACAAGAGGAGGAGATATACTTGGAAAAAGCCAGGTGATATGGGGAGATTTCATCATGGTTAGACAGAGATTCCGAAATCAGATACTGGATTGTAAGGTGTAACCAGGAGTAGACATAGACTCATATCACAATATAGTAGTGATGAAGAGTAGGCTGAAGTTCAAGACATTAGTCAGGAAGAATCAATATGCAAAGAAGTGGGATACGGAGGTACTAAGGAATGACGAGATATGGTTGAAGTTCTCTATGCCCATAGATACAGCAATAAGGAATAGCTCAGTAGGTAGTACAGCTGAAGAGGAGTTGACATCTCTAAAAATGGCCATCACAGAAGTTGGGAAGGAAAACATAGGTACAAAGAAAGTAACTGCAAAGAAACCGTGGGTGACAGAAGAAACGTTCAGTTGATTGATGAAAGGAGGAAGTACAAAGATGTTCTGGGAAACCCAGGAATAGAGAAATACAAGTCACTGAGGAATGAAATAAATAGGATGTGCAGTGAAGATAGGACTAAATGGCTGCAGGAAAAATTTGAAGACATCGAAAAATAAATGATTTTCGGAGGAACTGACTCAGCGTGTAGGAAAGTCAAAACAATCTTCAGCGACATTAAAAGCAAGGGTGATAACATTAAGATTGCAATGGGAATTCCCTGCCAGGTTAGCCAAGAGCGCTCATGCGCTGCTTTCTGGACTCGGGTAGGAGCGCCGGCCCCGGATCAAATCTGCCCCGTGGATTACAGATGTCCATCAGGGCGCTGGCCAGCCTGGATGTGGTTTTTAGGCGGTTTTCCACATCCCACTAGGTTAATACCAGCCTGGTCCCCACGTTCCGCCTCAGTTACACGACTCGCAGACATCTGACCATGTTCACGCTTTTCCATGGATTCCACTAAACACAGACATGTGGGGTACACTGATTCCATACTGGGGGGTACGAGGTGAAGGCAGGAAGGGCATCCAGCCATCTCTTAAACTTTTTTTTTTTGTAATCAGTCTGCTGACTGGTTTGATGCGGCCCGCCACGAATTCCTTTCCTGTGCTAACCACTTCATATCAGAGTAGCACTTGCAACCTACGTCCTCAATTATTTGCTTGACGTATTCCAATCTCTGTTTTCCTCTACAGTTTTTGCCCTCTACAGCTCCCTCTAGTACCATGGAAGTCATTCCGTCATGTCTTAGAAGATGTCCTATCATTCTGTCCCTTCTCCTTATTAGTGTTTTCCACATATTCCTTTCCTCTCCGATTCTGCCTAGAACCTCCTCATTCCTTACCTCATCAGTCCACCTAATTTTCAACATTCGTCTATAGCACCACATCTCAAATGCTTCGATTCTCTTCTGTTCCGGTTTTCCCACAGTCCATGTTTCACTACCATACAATGCTGTACTCCAGACGTACATCCTCAGAAATTTCTTCCTCAAATTAAGGCCGGTATTTGATATTAGTAGACTTCTCTTGGCCAGAAATGCCTTTTTTGCCATATCGAGTCTGCTTTTGATGTCCTCCTTGCTCCGTCCGTCATTGGTTGTTTTACTGCCTAGGTAGCAGAATTCCTTCATTGACTTCGTGACCATCAACCCTGATGTTAAGTTTCTCGCTGCTCTCATTTCTACTACTTCTCATTACCTTCGTCTTTCTCCGATTTACTCTCAAACCATACTGTGTACTCATTAGGCTGTTCATTCCGTTCAGCAGATCATTTAATTCTTCACTTTCACTCGGGATAGCAATCTCATCAGCGAATCGTATCATTGATATCCTTTCACCTTGTATTTTAATTCCACTCCTGAACCTTTCTTTTATTTCCATCATTGCTTCCTTGATGTACAGATTGAAGAGTAGGGGCGAAAGGCTACAGCCTTGTCTTACACCCTTCTTAATACGAGCACTTCGTTCTTGATCGTCCACTCTTATTATTCCCTCTTGGTTGTTTTACATATTGTATATGACCCGTCTCTCCCTATAGCTTACCCCTACTTTTTTCAGAATCTCGAACAGCTTGCACCATTTTATATTGTCGAACGCTTTTTCCAGGTCGACAAATCCTATGAAAGTGTCTTGATTTTTCTTTAGCCTTGCTTCCATTATTAACCGTAACGTCAGAATTGCCTCTCTCGTCCCTTTACTTTTCCTAAAGCCAAACTGATCGTCACCTAGTGCATTCTCAATTTTCTTTTCCATTCTTCTGTATATTATTCTTGTAAGCAGCTTCGATGCAGGAGCTGTTAAGCTGATTGTGCGATAATTCTCGCACTTGTCAGCTCTTGCCGTCTTCGGAATTGTGTGGATGATGCTTTTCCGAAAGTCAGATGGTATATCGCCAGACTCATATATTCTACACACCAACGTGAATAGTCGTTTTGTTGCCACTTCCCCCAATGATTTTAGAAATTCTGATGGAATGTTATCTATCCCTTCTGCCTTATTTGACCGTAAGTCCTCCAAAGCTCTTTTAAATTCCGATTCTAACACTGGATCCCCTATCTCTTCTAAATCGACTCCTGTTTCTTCTTCTATCACATCAGACAAATCTTCACCCTCATAGAGGCTTTCAATGTATTCTTTACACCTATCTGCTCTCTCCTCTGCATTTATCAGTGGAATTCCCGTTGCACTCTTAATGTTACCACCGTTGCTTTTAATGTCACCAAAGGTTGTTTTGATTTTCCTGTATGCTGAGTCTGTCCTTCCGACAATCATATCTTTTGCGATGTCTTCACATTTTTCCTGCAGCCATTTCGTCTTAGCTTCCCTGCACTTCCTATTTATTTCATTCCTCGGCGACTTGTATTTCTGTATTCCTGATTTTTCCGGAACGTGTTTATACTTCCTCCTTTCAACAATCAACTGAAGTATTTCTTCTGTACCCATGGTTTCTTCGCAGCTACCTTCTTAGTACCCATGTTTTCCTTCCCAACTTCTGTGCTGGCCCTTTTTAGAGATGTCCATTCCTCTTCAACTGTACTGCCTACTGCGCTATTCCTTATTGCTGTATCTATAGCGTTAGAGAACTTCAAACGTATCTCGTCATTCCTTATTACTTCCGTATCCCACTTCTTTGCGTATTGATTCTTCCTGACTAATGTCTTGAACTTCAGCCTACTCTTCATCACCACTATATTGTGATCTGAGTCTATATCTGCTCCTGGGTACGCCTTACAATCCTGTATCTGATTTCGGAATCTCTGTCTGACCATGATGTAATCTAATTGAAATCTTCCCCTATCTCCCGGCCTTTTCCAAGTATACCTCCTCCTCTTGTGATTCGTGAACAGGGTATTCGCTATTACTAGCTGAAACTTTTTACAGAACTCAATTAGTCTTTCTCCTCTTTCATTCCTTGTCCCAAGCCCATATTCTCCTGTAACCTTTTCTTCTACTCCTTCCCCTACAACTGCATTCCAGTCGCCCATGACTATTAGATTTTCGTCCCCCTTTATATACTGCATTACCCTTTCAATACCCTCATACACTTTCTATACCTGTTCATCTTCAGCTTGCGACGTCGGCATGTATACCTGAACTATCGTTGTCGGTGTTGGTCTGCTGTCGATTCTGATTAGCACAACCCGGTCACAGAACTGTTCACAGTAACACACCCTCTGCCCTACCTTCCTATTCATAACGAATCCTACACCTGTTATACCATTTTCTGCTGCTGTTGATATTACCCGATACTCATCTGACCAGAAATCCTTGTCTTCCTTCCACTTCACTTCACTGACCCCTACTATATCTAGATTGAGCCTTTGCATTTCCCTTTTCAGATTTTCTAGTTTCCCTACCACGTTCAAGCTTCTGACATTCCACGCCCCGACTCGTAGAACGTTATCCTTTCGTAGATTATTCAATCTTTTTCTCATGGTAACCACCCCTTTGGCAGTCCCCTCCCGGAGATCGGAATGGGGGACTATTCCGGAATCTTTTGCCAATGGAGAGATCATCATGAGACTTCTTCAAATACAGGCCACATGTCCTGTGGATACACGTTACGTGTCTTTAATGCAGTGGTTTCCATTGCCTTCTGCATCCTCATGTCGTTGATCATTGCTGATTCTCCCGCCTTTAGGGGCAATTTCCCACCCCTAGGAGAAGAGAGTGCCCTGAACCTCTATCCGCTCCTCCGCCCTCTTTGACAAGGCCGTTGGCAGAATGAGGCTGACTTCTTATGCCGGAAGTCTTCGGCCGCCAATGCTGATTATTTATCAAAATTTAGGCAGTGGCGGAGATCGAACCCGGGACCGAAGACGTTTTGGTTACGAATCAAAGACGTTACCCCTAGACCACGGGCCTTAAACTTAACATTGCCAAATCCGATTCTAAGTTTTGTCCCTGTGAAACTGCCAGACAAAGGCATCAGCAAAAGAAAGAAAGAGCAGATAGGTGGAAAGAGTACATTGAATTTGAGGGGGAAAATTTGTCTGATGTGATAGAAGAAGAATTACAGGAGTCAATTTAGAAGATATAGGGAATCCAGTATTAGAATCAGAATTTAAAAGAGCTTTGGAGGACTGAAGAGCAAATAAGGCAGAAGGGATAGATAACATTCCATCAGAATTTCTAAAATCATTGGGGGAAGTGGAAACAAAACGACTGTTCATGTTGGTGTGTAGAGTCTGACTTTCGGAAAAGTATCATCCACACAGTTCCGAAGACTGCAAGAGCTGACAAGTGTGAGAATTATAGCACAATCAGCTGAACAGCTCATTCATAGAAGTTGCTTACAAGAGTAATATACAGAAGAATGGTAAGAAAATTGAGGATGCGCTTAATGACGATCAATTTGGCTTTAGGAAAGGTAAAGGCATGAGAGAGGCAATTCTGACATTGTAGTTAATAATGGAAGCAAGACTCAAGAAAAATCAATTCATAGGATTTGTTGACCTGGATAAAAGTGTTCAGCAATGTAAAATGGTACAAGATGTTCAAAATTCTGAGGAAAGTAGGGCTAAGCTAAAGGGAGAGACGGGTCACATACAATACGTACAGCAGCCAAGAGGGAATAATAGGAGTTGATGAACAAGAACGAAGTGCTCATATTAAAAAGGGCGTGAAGACAAGGATGTAGCCATTCACCCCTACTGTTCAATCTGTACATCGAGGAAGCAATTGTGGAAATAAAAGAATGGTTCGGATGTGGAATTCATATTAAGGTGAAAGGATATCAGTGATATGATCTGCCGATGTCATTGCTATCCTGACTGAAAGTGAAGAAGAATTACATGATCTGCTGAACGGAATGAACAGTAATGAGTATACAGTATGAATTGAGAGTAAATCGAGGAAAGATGTAGGTAATGAGAAGTAGTAGAAATGAGAACAGTGAGAAGCTTAACATCAGGATTGATGGTCACAAAGTAGATTAAGTTAAGGAATTCTACTACCTAGGCAGTAAACTAACCAATGACGGAAGGGGCAAAGAGAACATCAAAAGCAAACTAGCAATTGCAAAAAGGGCATTCCTGGCCAAGAGAAGTATACTAATAACAAATATCGGCCTTAATTTGAGGAAGAAATTTCTGAGAATGTACGTCTGGACTACAGTATTGTATGGTAATGAAACATGGACTGCAGGAAAACTGGAACAAAAGAAATCGAAGCATTTGAGATGTGGTGCTACAGAGCAATGTTGAAAATTAGGTGGACTGATAAGGTAAGGAATGAGGAGGTTCTGCACAGAATCGGAGAGGAAAGGAATATGTGTTAAGATATGAGGGAATGACTTTCATGGTACTAGAGGGAGCTTTAGAGGGCAAAAACTGCAGAGGAAGACAGAGATTGTAATACATCCAGCAAATAATTGAATATGTAGGTTGCAAGTGTTACTCTGAGATGAAGAGGTTAGCACAGGAGAGGAATTCGTGACAGGCTGCATCAAACCATTCAGAACACTGATGACACAAAAAACAAAAAAAAGTGGGGGGCGGGGGCGGAGATTCAGGCTACGTTGGCCTAACAGAGAATAGGATGGATGAGGGATTTGTAGGTATGGAGGATGATGGAAGGATGCAATCCCCATGTCTGGCCTGACAGGAGTTTTAGGAGGTGGAGGCAGGTGGAGGCTTTCTGCTGGATGGTCAGGAGATGAGGGGTCCACATGAGGTAGCGGTCGAGGGTGAGGCCAAGATATCTCATAATGGGGGTGAGCTGGATGGGTCAACCATAAATGGTTAAGTAGAAATCATGGAGATGGAAGAAGTGGGTGGTGTGGCCTATGATGATTGCCTGGGTCTTGGAGGGGTTGATATGAAGGAACTACTGGTTGCACCAAGTGGTGAACTGGTCAAGTTGGATTTGGAGAGTGCATTGGGACTCTTGAATGGTAGGGTAGAGAGTCAGGAAGGCGGTGTTATCAGCATATTGGAGGAGGTGTACAGGTGGGGTGGCTTGGGCATATTGACAGTATACAAGAGATAGAGGAGAGGGGAGAGGACGGAGCCTTGGGGGAAGCCAGCAGTCAGATAAAGATACAGGAGTTGGTAATGTGGAGGGCGACATAGGAAGGACGGTGTGAAAGGAAGGAAGCGACCAGATGGAAAAAACTGATAGGCAGGGCATAGGTTTGGAGTTTAAAGAGGAGACCAAGATGCCGTATGCGGTTGTAAGCACTCTGGAGATCGAGGGAAACAAAAACGGGGGAAAGAGAGAAGGTGGGCAAGCTTAAGGAGTTGGTCTTCAGCAGAGAAGGAGGGTCGGAAGCCACACTGGTTAAGGGGGAGAAGGTGGTGTTGATTAAGATAGTAATGGATAAGACAGGAGAGGATGGATTCGAAGACCTTACTGAAGATGGAGGTGAGGCAAGTGGGATGATAGGAAGAGGCGGCAGAAGGGGGTTTGCTGGGTTTGAGACAAGGACAGTCAGGAACGAGAAGGGACATTCTTTGAGGTGGTGGTAGATGACACAGTCGTGACTAGGGGCCATGTTGCGTTTTGACTGGAGGATAAGTTTAATGTCTTGTGCTGTGATTGGAGTGCTGATGTCAGATTGTGGTAACTGCCCCAAGTACTAGAGACTGGGAGTGAGTGAAGCGACCGAGGTATTGACGCGTTCCATGACGGTGGGGAAAAGGGAATAACCAAAATGGGGATCATCAGAGACGGAAAATACCTCAGAAAGGTGGGAAGCGAAGTGGTTTACATTACTGAGGTTAGCAGGAAGGGGTGGTCGTTATGGAGAAGGGGGTAATGGGGTGTGGAATGGGAAACAGTAAGGGGATGGAAGACCGACCAGTACTTGGAGGAATTTATAGGGAGGAGTGCGTTTAGTCGCATACAAGTCTGGCACCAATCCCAGCGTTTCTTTGCTGTAACCAGGTTCCGAACGTGTCGCTGGAGTTGCCGGTGGCAGTGGAGTGTATCCCTGTCATGAGAGCATAGAAAGGAGCGATAGATGCTGCAGGATTCGCGGAGAAGGAGGACAGCCCATGACAGGAGACTGGGACGATGGGGATGGATGGTTTTAGTAGGAACATGGGTCTTCACGGCGTCAGTAACAGCCTTCTGAAGGAAGGACGAGGCGTGGGTGATGTCATCGGGATGGTGATAGGCAAGAGGGTGGCTTTCGATCTGCGTGGCGATGGATTCCCCGTAGGCATCCCAGTTGGCGTGACGATAGTCACTACCTTGGGAGGGTTTGCAGGGTGGGAAGTCGGAGGTGGGCAGTCAGCAGGCGTAATGGTGAGAAGGACTGGGAGGTGGTCGCTACCTGTGGGGTCAAGGATGCCTACAGCGATACGCCCAAGGAGGTTGGCAGAGGCAATGACACCATCAGGGGTGGTGTTGCCTCTCGGGTGCAGTTATAAATCTCTGCACCTATATACAGGAATCTCATAGCAACATCACTGCGAAATGAAACACACTTATACATTTTTAAGAGACGCCAGTCACATCCTATCAAACAGACACATGTGAAACACATAGTATGGTTTTTTTAATGAACGTAGTGCTCATTATCTTACTTGAACATGGTATCTCAAGGTGAGAAAACTGACCAGTCGCCTCAAGTCTAGCCAGCGCCACCTACCGAGTGTATTACGTACCTGAAGAGCTGGCCAGCCAAAAATTTTCTTCGTAACTGCGCTCGCGACAGTCTTAATCCGCATCTTCTGGTCGCTGACCTTTCATGACCATTCCTGCCACTGGCTGTGGTACAATACGATACAAGTAGACGCAACGTAGGTTGCAAATGCTACTGTGAGGTGAAGAGATGGCACAGGAGAGGAATTCGTGGTGGCCTGGATTAAACCAGTCAGAAGGCTGACGAAAAAAAAGAATCAGCTTAATATCTGCTACGCCCTGAATCACAGGACTAGAATATTAACTCATTTTTGGCTCATGACAGAGTGCTAATAGCATGCTGTACCTGCTTTAGAGGATGCATCCTAACTTTCCAAATCTCTTAAGGTAGCCAAAGGTCTCATCACTTATTAAGCCTCTCAAGGTAGCAGGACAGAGGAGTTGTAAATATTAGTTTTACGCTACATGTCACTTTATAAATTCGGTAATGTAGCTGATTTTATTACGGTAGTCACCTCTCCTTGTGTAGGTGGGAGATTGAAATTCCGTCAAAAGATCTCGCCGCTACTAAAAATAACTTACTATCGCTCCAACTTTAGAATCATATCCGTGGTACTGTCACCCTCGCTTCAGTCCTCCTGGCGGCACGTCATTGATATCAGACTTACTGAGTAATTAATTAATTAAATGGACCATGAAAGTACCTCTGCATGGTGTGTGACTTTTTCCGGCAGTCATATCACACTCGTCAGGTAATCGTTACAGACGCCTGTATGACGTATATAGAGGCTTCCCACAGGCAAGGTAGTCACTACCTCCGATACCAAAATGGATGGTAACTGACGTGAAATAGCTGAAGATATCCAAATCTAATTGCCTTCTGTCTCTCGATTTCCTCCTCTTACTGGTGGAAGCAAATCACTCAGAATTCTGGCATACTGCTCCCAAACTAATCCTGCTGAGACCTGTACGTCTGTGGGGGCAGCAGGGTGTTTCAGTCTCTTCTCCACCCCCACTAAGCCCCCATCTCCATCCCCGTCCGTGCCACCGGGTCGTACATGAACAGCTGCTACTGCCACCACTAGGTCGCGAACCTAAGCCCGTATGTCAGGGCTCCCGGCCAATAACACAGTGCTCTCCGTGTCTGGCTGCTGTTAATGATTCCAGACTCGTAAAAGTTGTCATAACCGTCTCAGAAAGACTGAACGCTTAAATGTCGCTGGGATTAATATCAGGGTGTTGAACAATATGCTTCCCCTCATCCCTCCTGCAAACCGAAAAGCTCTGAGACATGTTTTCAAAATATCCCGGAAAGGCTGACCCAGTGTGTAATAGCAAACTATCCGTCAACTGACTGCGACGTCCCAAACGTGTATGAGTTTGCATATTAAGGTTTCTCTCAGAATACAGCCAAGTAGAACCATTCCTATTGGCTGCTGACAAATTAGTGGGTGAATGCTTCAAGAACTCAAGTGGGAATTTCGGGAGAGAAGACGATGTTCCTTTTGCGGAACACTATAGGGAACCCATATTGAAGCTGACTGCAAAAGGATTCTACTGCCGCCAACACACATTTCGCATATGGACCACAGAGATAAGATAGAAGAAATTAGCGCTCGTACAGGGGCATATAGATGGTCTTTTTCTCCCTCACACTATTTGCAAGCGGAATAGGAAAGGAAATGCTAAGTACTGGTATAGGACACCCTCCGCCACGCACCGTACGATGGCTTGCGAGATATGCATACAGATGTGGATGTAAATTTAGTCTACCTATTAGGATGTCACCTCATCCATTTATAGGCACATAAAACTCATGGAAGTATATTGTCTTTATTTATCAAGAAAACAAAGACAGAACGTCTGCTGCTAATTGTCTCTGTAGAAACCGTCGTATTAGCCTCTAATTTTCTCATGGCAGTCACTGCACGAGACGTAAGTGAGAGGTTGTAATATGTTTGCCGACAATGCTGTAGAGCTCACCTCTCAACTCCCCCTTCGTCAGGCTATCGCTTATCTGCCACATTCTCACGAATCCTCCAGTCTTAATATACACGGTCCACTGGAGCAGGCAGCCAGTAATCCAAGTCTCTTTCACGGACCTGTGTAGAGTTTTGCCACCTTTACTGGAGGAAGACCATTGATACACCCGCTAAACCCGTCGGGCAGAGCAGGTAATAGGATTGTGGAAAGGGCCAAGGGTTGAGGTCAGTCTCTGCTTCTAATTGTCATTTATTTTAATTTATAACCTTTACAACCAAAGCGGCACATAACCGTATCTTTACCGAATGGAACTCTTTCACGGCTGAAGGCGTCCAATAAGAAATCTTAAGATAAAAATCCAATTAAGATAGCAATAAAATAATTTAAAGAAGCAACATATGCCGGGTGCAATACCAGTGGCTGAGGGCCACAATTTAACTTCAAAATTTTAAAATATATAACCATAATCTTTAAAGGCAGAAGCCTGCAGTGTTTAAGCTTGAAAGATAAATTTACAAATTAATTTTGCAAAATTTTAAGAAAAGAAATAACCATAAGCCTAAAATTTAAAATAGCTGACAACAAATAATTAAGCACCGGTGTCACTCAGGAAGCCTCGAGGGAGGTCGGTCTGCCCTCGTTCACTTAGGTGAGACAGGTTGTGAGCCCAACTGTACTTGATCCGTCGGAACCCAACCAGAGGACAGCCACGGACCGACCGACACAACGACTTGCTTCCCGTCAATCAGTACATGAGAATTCAAACCAGGAATGTTACAAACGTGGTAATCCACAATGGAGTACGTATTAGCTGTCAGAATTACACACCATGTTGGACAGCGACAACAGGTGAGGAAAGGACGCTGCCTGAAATCACATTAGTGGCCAGGACAGGTAACCGGAGCACTAACGGCCACTAGGCAGAAAATTCCGCTGGTGCACTTGAATTTGAAACACAGTAATAGTTAACGTCGCTCAAAAGAACACTGCCTGAATTTACGCCAGTGCCCAGGACAGGTGCCGTGCGGTTCTAGGCGCTACAGTCTGGAACAGAGCGATCGCCACGGTCGCAGGTTCGAAGCCTGCCTGGGGCATGGATGTGTGTGATGTCCTTAGGGTAGTTAGGTTTAATTAGTTCTAAATTCTAGGCGACTGATGACCAAGTCGCATAGTACTCAGAGCCATTTGAACCCAGGATAGGTAACCAGCACACTAACGGCCACAAGACAGAAAATTCCACTGGTGCACTCAAATCCACTCAAATCGTAGTCGACCAAAAGGTTAATTGAGACGCATGGCGGATAAATCTCAGCAGTAGAACCACTCGGTGTTGCTCACCGGAAAACCTCCCCAACAGAAAACCACCGAAGCGAACCACCACAACATGAAGGGACGTGGCTTGGCTAGTTGAAACCACTACTCAACTTTGACGTCCTGGGTCGTTGAACCAAAAAGCTCGTAGCCATCGGACAGCTCCACACACACTCCGACACTGCACAGGGATTGCCAGCGGCCCCAGCCGACTACACCGCTAGCAGATAACTTCCCTCGTCCGTAACAACCGACCGACTCCTCTCAGAGTGCCGACAACGTCAAAAATAGTCGTCGGTAGAAATAAGGACAACTACACACACAACCTGACACTTACATGAAGACCTGAACGATACCCAACAGTAACTAACACACACGAAAACAAATTGGGAGTCGATGCACACACACAGCCGACTCATGAACGATCGGCGAGCCAAAACGCGTCTTCTGGTAGGGCGACCGACCGACGATCCACCAAGACCGTGGCCCGGCTCAAGTAATGCATGGCGGCAATGGTCGGGCAAGCCATGTCAATGCAGACCTCCCTGCTGCTCCAACCTGACTGCCCCAGTGCCACATTGCCACTCCGACTGGCAGGTACGGACTGCACTCCAGACGCGTTCCAACTGACTGGCAGACCCGAAGTCGCCACGAACTCCCAATGCGAACTCGCTCACGACAGTCAACAAGCGGGAAGCAATAGCAGTCCAGCAAAGATACTACGAGAGGGGATATATCGATACGAGCTGCTAACGCCGCTCACGGCGAGGCAAAGCAGCAATTCAGTGACAGTAGTAATTTAAATTAACGTAGTGGATGGAAGTACGTTAAAAACAAGGTGTAAAATACATGATGGCGGGAACACGAGCCATGCACGGCTCAACCATATTCCATGGATTATCAGTCACAGGAAGAGGGTTCTTATGTTGTTGTTTCATAAGCAGTTTTATGCATTGTGTTTTGGCTGTAACACTTCGAGGCAGTGTATGACTACAGCTGTGTACACAGACACACATTTTGCTCTCCTGCTGTGACTTCGAGGTCTGTATCAGGGGCTAAACCAACATTAATATGTTTCAATCCCTTGGCTCTCACAGAAAGCTGGACATTGCAATGTGTAAACTATGCTGTTCCCACAACACACAGGATGATTGAAATAAAACGCAGTGTTTCTTCCTACAAAAATGTGGAAGGCATCGCAACGTATGGAAACTGGAAGAGTTTGTGGCATCGTGGAGCATTTCAAAATGGCTGTCTGAAGGCGATGACTTCTACATTTAATCACATCTTCCACAGTGATAGGGTAGCAGATCTTTCAATACTCCATTTTCGAAGAGACACAGACCATTGATTTCTGATATTGGTAGTGCATATTACACCCAGGTATGTGATTACTGTTTCGGTGTCCTAGGTGGTAGTCATCCTGACCAAATCTGCGCCTTTCATTTATAAGACTTACAATGCATAACCACATGTGGGACAAGGGGGAATTCTGCAAACATGAACCCACAGAGCACAGATAGTATGCACCATCAGTTGATCGACGAACGAAACGATTTTTGAACATGCAGGCGAAAATCTAAGGACCATCATCACTCCATATTTTTGTCATACTTTCATTAATTTTACATATGAGACCCAGAACAAGATCGGGATTAATTGAAAACACGTGGAAGTGTGGTCCAACTTGATGCGTCACTTATCGTTCCCAAACAAATATTTTATCTAAATAAAATTGTAACAGCTATCACGATTCTTGCCAAATACATGCCATTTGGTAAGGTTTTTAAATTAAAATCACAGTGCATACCAACATTTGCATTATACATAAAATTGCAAATGGTACTCGAAGAACATGTCAACTGCACAATACAATGGTGGTTCGCCCACAAACAATTAATTCATTAAATAAGCCTGTGGTGGCACACTGTCCGTGCGACTAGCGTCACAGCTGTGGGCCACAGCAGGACTTGAATGTAAGTTCAACAAACGTTAAATAAAAGATATTTAAATGTATACGTCTCCACTGTTTATTCTACCCTCATATAGACAAGATACGCCAACGCTGGCCAAATGCTACCCACGCGAAAAACCAAAGCAAAACAGTAGTGCTTCACTGTTTGGCCACAAGCCTGTTACACATAAATCAAGTTAAGTACTTAAATAAACTACTGAACCCCTGTACCACTATTAAAATGATAACGACAGTTAAACCCTTCTTTTTAAAAAATCAGGGAACTTAGTGCTCAGTTTACTCACGGGCTTTCATCTCACGCCCATAATGACCTTGCAGTAATAGAAATACTGAGTAAATTACTTCCTAATCCGGTGATTTCCCCCCCCCCCCTCCCCGCAGCACGATACGAAAAAAATGACAATAAACTACTCAACCTGAGGCTGGGACAAGAGTTCTGCAGAAGCGCGTGTGACCCGCCTCGTGCAGTGATGGGAAAGCCGCCGGAGCAGAAGGAAAACACGGCCCTGCCCCGCACCAGCAGAACAGCAACGCTTCAACTGCTGCAGATATAAAGCTGTCAACAAATACCAAACAACGAACAGCAAGAAAGTTTGATAGAAATTTACACACCAATATTTAAAGGGCCAATTAAAGATTAATTTCAAGGAAACCAACAATTAAAACTTCAGGAGTGCTCCACACATAAACATTTCGAGCTAACATGCCCAGCAATAACAAGAAACAATATACAAGGTCATCTAAAAAGTTACATAATAATTCAAACAAGATTAAATAAGTCAGAGTATAGTTCTACTGGGTGGGGTCTCTTAGGAACTAACAGACACTCTAATTTGGATACGAAACAAATGGCAGATGGCAGCTTAAAATGTACACCTCCAACCCAAAGGGCTCAACACGGAGTAAGAGAGTGTGCAAATACAAACATGCACACACACATGACGCTCACGTGCGTACTTTTATGCTGGGCGCACACAACTTTAGTTACTGACTAAATCAAATAACTAGCCCCAGAAAGGGCCATGAGGTCTATAACAAACAGAAATTAGAGTCAGTAATATCAAATACTCAATGATAACAAACAATGATTTCAAGTACAAAATTAAAATTCCAAAATACTAGCTTGACGCGTACAGAAACCTTCAGATTGATACAGTTACAAAAAGAATCGCTGAAAGGCGTAAAGGAACCAGATTCCTGGCCATCTCACACCGGGGCAGAATTAACAGTCTTTAAGTACTGTACTTTCTGAACTGTTTTTATACATAATTTCAAATCAATGCCAAGGAGACCAATAGCTTCAGGACTCAAGGTAGGCGTCGGATAATATTGCCCTCCTGCTCATAGCTGCTAACAGGTTGTCCAGTATATGTGGCGTATTTAGCACTCCACAGTTGACTGGTGCACTTCGTAAGCAGGTTGCACGCGACGAAAACCGCCATTTGCCCGCTAAACTCACTGGCAGCAACGGTCAACGCTGCAAGAAAACGAGGGCTCCCAACTGTTAACGGTTTCAACTTGCTGCAATCGCCAGGACGCCAAGTATTCAGGCACTCCAGTCTCGCTCCGTGTCCCACACACCGGTCACTACCGCACAGCACCAGAGGGAGTGTACAACCAAGCAAAGATGATACGACAAGGATCGCGCGCGTGGCCTCACAGAAACTGCCACGGCTCAAAGTATTCTCCATCAATTTCGCAATTTTACCAGGTTTTCCATAATTTCAATGCGTTTTACCCAATTACTCGAGTTCAAGACCACTGATCTCGATGATTTCTCACGTCAACAAAACGCCTCTTAGCGTCGATCTCGTGATACTATCAGCCAATGACATTGCAGCACGATCCTCAATTTTTGCATCATTGCCAAACCACGCTCTCCATTACTTTGCAAGTGTCATATGTATGTTGATATATTGCGAACCTTGTTACATTGCCTACATCACATGGCACAAATACTGTTTCTTAGTGTAGTAAGTAGCGATCAGCAACTGGGAGGTACAAAAACGGTTCCTTAGCCGAAACACTTTATAAATTCGGAAAGATTTTATTACGATTTCCTATCTCCCCCTATGTGTATGGGAGTTACCAAGTACTTTTGCATTCATAGTATAAAATGCTTATCTCACTAGGGGTAAGATAGATACTGCCTGCAGGAAAATTAAAGAGACCTTTGGAGATAAGAGAACCATTTGTATGAACATCAAGAGCTCAGATGGAAACCCAGTTCTAAGCAAAGAAGGGAAAGCAGAAAGGTGGAAGGAGTATATAGAGGGTCTATACAAGGGCGATGTACTTGAGGACAATATTATGGAAATGGAAGAGGATGTAGATGAAGATGAAATGGGAGATACGATACTGCGTGAAGAGTTCGACAGAGCACTGAAAGACCTGAGTCGATACAAGGCCCCCGGAGTAGACAACATTCCATTGGAACTACTGACGGCCGTGGGAGTGCCAGTCCTGACAAAACTCTACCATCTGGTGAGCAAGATGTATGAAACAGGCGAAATACCCTCAGACTTCAAGAAGAATATAATAATTCCAATCCCAAAGAGAGCAGGTGTTGACAGATGTGAAAATTACCGAACAATCAGTTTAATAAGCCACAGCTGCAAAATACTAACACGAATTCTTTACAGACGAATGGAAAAACTAGTAGAAGCCGACCTCGGGGAAGATCAGTTTGGATTCCGCAGAAATACTGGAACACGTGAGGCAATACTGACCTTACGACTCATCTTAAAAGAAAGATTAAGGAAAGGCAAACCTACGTTTCTAGCATTTGTAGACTTAGAGAAAGCGTTTGACAATGGTGATTGGAATACTCTCTTTCAAATTCTAAAGGTGGCAGGGGTAACATACAGGGAGCGAAAAGCTATTTACAATTTGTACAGAAACCAGATAGCAGTTATAAGAGTCGAGGGACATGAAAGGGAAGCAGTCGTTGGGAAGGGAGTAAGACAGGATTGTAGCCTCTCCCCGATGTTATTCAATCTGTATATTGAGCAAGCAGTAAAGGAAACAAAAGAAAAATTCGGAGTAGGTATTAAAATCCATGGAGAAGAAATAAAAACTTTGAGGTTCGCCGATGACATTGTAATTCTGTCAGAGACAGCAAAGGACTTGGAAGAGCAGTTGAACGGAATGGATGGTGTCTTGAAGGGAGGATATAAGATGAACGTCAACAAAAGCAAAACGAGGATAATGGAATGTCGTCGAATTAAGTCGGGTGATGTTGAAGGTATTAGATTAGGAAATGAGACACTTAAAGTAGTAAAGGAGTTTTGCTATTTGGGGAGCAAAATAACTGATGATGGTCGAAGTAGAGAGGATATAAGATGTAGACTGGCAATGGCAAGGAAAGCGTTTCTGAAGAAGAGAAATTTGTTAACATCGAGTATAGATTTAAGTGTCAGGAAGTCATTTCTGAAAGTATTTGTATGGAGTGTAGCCATCTATGGAGGTGAAACATGGACGGTAAATAGTTTGGACAAGAAGAGAATATAAGCTTTCGAAATGTGGTGCTACAGAAGAATGCTGAAGATTAGATGGGTAGATCACATAACTAATGAGGAAGTATTGAATAGGATTGGGGAGAAGAGACGTTTGTGGCACAACTTGACCAGGAGAAGGGATCGGTTGGTAGGACATGTTCTGAGGCATCAAGGGATCACCAATTTAGTATTGGAGGGCAGCGTGGAGCGTAAAAATCGTAGGGGGAGACCAAGAGATGAATACACTAAGCAGATTCAGAAGGATGTAGGTTGAAGTAGGTACTCGGAGATGAAGAAGTTTGCACAGGATAGGGTAGCATGGAGAGCTGCATCAAACCAGTCTCGGGACTGAAGACCACAACAACAACAGTATAAAATGGGAGATTGAAAGATCTCACCAACACCTTTGATGATTACCACTCCAACAAAAGACTCATATCCTTAGGAACACTCCTCTCTATTTCGAAACGAGCTGCCCCTCGGTCTCCAGATTTCGCCATTAGTGCTGTGTCCTACTCGATCCCTCTAGATGGTAAAAAAATGTCGTAGATGGTAAAAATCCCAACAGACACCTAGTAATGTAAGCAATAACAGCATATCTACACTTGTTGTATATATGGGAAAATACCTGAAAATACCTAAAATGTGGAGAAACGGTAAAAATGTAAAAAGTAAAATCCGGATACGACGCTGTCATAAAGGTTATCTATATTTATGCTTGGAAGAGCAGTTGAATGGAATGGATGGTGTCTTGAAAGGAGGATATAAGATGAACATCAACAAAAGCAAAACGAGGATAATGGAATGTAGTCGAATTAAGTCGGGTGATGCTGAGGGAATTAGATTAGGAAATGAGACACTTAAAGTAGTAAAGGAGTTTTGCTATTTGGGGAGCAAAATAACTGATGATGGTCGAAGTAGAGAGGATATAAAATGTAGACTGGCAATGGCAAGGAAAGCGTTTCTGAAGAAGAGAAATTTGTTAACATCGAGTATAGATTTAAGTGTCAGGAAGTCATTTCTGAAAGTATTTGTATGGAGTGTAGCCATGTATGGAAGTGAAACATGGACGATAAATAGTTTGGGCAAGAAGAGAATAGAAGCTTTTGAAATGTGGTGCTACAGAAGAATGCTGAAGATTAGATGGGTAGATCACATAACTAATGAGGAGGTATTGAATAGGATTGGGGAGAAGAGAAGTTTATGGCACAACTTGACCAGGAGAAGGGATCGGTTGGTAGGACATGTTCTGAGGCATCAAGGGATCACCAATTTAGTATTGGGGGGCAGCGTAGATGGTAAAAATCGTAGAGGGAGACCAAGAGATGAATACACTAAGCAGATTCAGAAGGATGTAGGTTGCAGTAGGTACTGGGAGATGAAGAAGCTTGCACAGGATAGAGTAGCATGAAGAGCTGCATCAAACCAGTCTCAGGACTGAAGACCACAACAACAACATATTTATCCTTAGGAAGTAGCCGAAAATTTTTGTGACAATCACTTGATCATAGTGCCTGGAGATATTTTTAGTACATTTCTAGAAAATTGCAGGTTTTTGCCAAGGAAGAGAGAAATGTTAGAAACACAGTATCATATACTCACAACAAATTACCGAGAATCTGCGCTAAAGGTTGAGAGAGGTCACAGACTTCTTGGAAAAAATACATTGAGTTTCTTATTTATACAGAGAGAACGAGAAAGGCAGACATTGCGTCAAACATACTCTTATAAGTAGAAAAAGACCTTTATTCAGGCCTGCCTCGGGCATGGATGTGTGTGATGTCCTTAGGTTAGTTAGGTTTAATTAGTTCTAAGTTCTAGGTGACTGATGACCTCGGAAGTTAAGTCGCATAGTGCTCAGAGCCAGCCTTTATTCAGGTGGAGTAATCGGCAGAGAAGGGCTGTAGCTATTAGATATAAGGGACGGAATGGAACTACATTTGCTTTAATAGTGGAAACACCGTACATACTAGAAAGACGTGGTAATAGGACGAAATTGTCATAGTGCCACTAGTTCTGTGTGTAAGAGAAAAAGATAATGTTATTTTGTTCGAAATGTTGTGGTATCCTCTCCAAATACGTGCGGGTTGCAAGTCAGATGTATTTGGAATCGCAAAAATATTTGGATTCAATGTAAAGTCGTATGATTGCAGAATCAAAAAGCGACATACATGAAACGTATATTGATTTTACTATAGACATCACAAGAAATTGCCTAATCACAGGTAGCATAGATTTTATCTACATAACTTAGACCAGCACTTAATAACACTGCTTGGAGTTTGTCTAATTTTTAAAAATGGTTACCTTACATTTAATCATTTTTTCCGATTGTTCACTTCAGCTACATCAGTTGTGAGAACTTTGCTGGATTCAGCACATATGCAATTGAGTGTTTTGGAGGAGAGTGAAAGCATGTTGAAGAGAGATGGTTGAACATGAATAAAGTTTTAGTCTTTAGTTACTTATTTTAAAATTTATTTGTGTTAATATTTGCTGAAAAATTAACTTATTAGTGGATTTTCATTAATCTCAGTCTTTCTTCCTGTGTTATTGACTCAAGTGGTCTGTTATTCGTGAGTGTGCTTACATCGTTCGTCTAAGCCTCACGCCTCAGTAGTGTGTTTACATTTTGAGGCGTGCACTGCAGTTGTAGCGGCTATAAAGCTAAGTACTGACAAACTTAGTAGTGCACTGTTACACAGTTATTCAATTTAATATTTTCAGCGGTGTTTCGTGCTGTTTGTGGCGAAATAACGACTTAATAAACTTTTCGAAAACGTTCGCTCGCTTTGTTTTTTGGAGTTTTCATGTGTTGAAGTCGTTTAGTAAAGTTCACGCTTTAGTTTTCAGCTGACGTTTCTTATTTTTCTCTAGTGAAATATTTCAATAAAAGTTTCATTCAGTGTTCTAACTTCGTTGAGTGTTCCAGTGGCCATTTGAATTTTTGGTTTTAGCTAATAATTTTGTGAAGTTTTGTTGGTATTGGTATTAGCTGTGGTGTAGTATTAATACAAGTAGTTGCTTTCTTAGTAGACGGAGAATTTAGAGACCGCTATTGTTAGTTCTATAAATAGTTCTACTGGAGTAACTGAACTTCGGTAACGTAGAGGTATTGGTTTTTTTCCGTAACTGTAAAATTTTACCATGAGTGAGAAGCGTGGGCACTGTCGTTGGTTTGTGAGTAGTGGGTTACGGTGTGGGATTTGTTCAAAGTATTTTCATTGGGCAGAATGCAGTGGGGAAGCCAGGGGGCATTCTAGTGAGATCCTCTCCTGGGAATGCAGAACCTGTAGTAAAAATGAAATGAGCGTACGGCATTGTGGGCCGGAAGTCCTTCATTCGGGGAAGCTCGGCAGCCAAGGGCAAGTACTTATTGCATTCGACGCCACATTGGGCGACTTGCGCGTCGGAGATCGGGATGAAATGATTATGACGACAACACGACACCCAGTCCCTGAGCGGAGAAAATCTCCTGCCCCAGCCAGGAATCGAACCCCGACCCCTTGGCGTGGCATTCCGCCGAGCTGACCACTCAGTTAACGGGCGCGGACTTTGTACTAGAAATAAGTCGATAGAGAAGCAGGAGAGTCCTTCAGATGCAGTTACAATGCGCGAAGGAGGAGCTAGATAGGTTGAGGAGGGTGAAGGGTGACGGGGAATGGGAACTGGCGGTTGGCAAGAAGGCAGCTAGGGAGAGGAGGTATTCAGACAGTTATACCTGGTGTATATGCAACAGATTTGACCAACTGTCAGAGTTGAGGGGAGAGGAGCTCATGAAGCTGTAGATGTAGGGAACGTGCAGCAGTCCTCAGCAGTTAGGAGTCCTATGTCAGTTGCGAAGTCTAACAGAAAGAAGGAGGTTCTGCTGCTAGGTGGTTCTCACGGTAGAGGTGTGAGCCAAGAGTTGCAGGAAGTGTTGGGGAGTAAATGCCAGGTCACCAACATTGAGAAGCCTAGTGCAGGGTTGGTTCAAGTGACTGACAGCGTAGGTGAGTTATGTAGGAATCTTACAAAGGAAGATCAGGTAGTGATAGTGGGTGGAGCAGGGAACAGTCTTGATAGGGACGGGGAATATGACGTACGTGGTGATCAGGTAAAGACAGCTACTCAAACCAGTGGCACTAAAGTGCATTTCTTGCAACTGTTTTAGAGTCATGATCGGCTTCACCTTAATGCGGCTGTTAGGCGCGTTAACCTGGGGCTGGGAAGGGCGCTGATGGCAGAGGGCATGGGTCACATCTCAGTGGTGCCAGTTCGGTCTATCAGCAGATCAGGATTCGATAGGCATGGTTCAAATGGCTCTGAGCACTATGGGACTTAATATCTGAGGTCATCAGTCCCCTAGAACTTAGAACTGCTTAAACCTAATTAACCTAAGGACATCACACACATCCATGCCCGAGGCAGGATTCGAACCTGCGACCGTAGCAGTCGCGCGGTTCCGGACTGCGCGCCTAGAACCGCTAGACCACCGCGGCCGGCCAACAGGCATGGCCTGCACCTCAATAGGTAATAGGAAGGAGAGGCTGGCAAAGCTTATAGGTGACAGGGTGGTGGTGGTGGTGGTGGGATCACTCCTGGAAAAATTCCTGTAGTGGTTGGTGTTAAAGCTGCACCTTTTTTTAGGTATACCTGCTCAGAGGAAGTCCCTCAAACTAAGGGTTCACCTTCTGAGGATGTAATGTTTCCAAGTAGAGAAGGAATTAGCATATTTAATCAAAATCTAATAGGTATTAGAGATAAAGTTAGTGAACTGCTTATAGATGTTGACTATGAAGTTATTGGTATATCAGAGCACCACTTAAATAATTTGACTATTCAGAGGCTTCCTTTACCAGGATACAGATAAGCTGGCTGTTTTCTCAAGGAGTTCCTTGCGTGTTGGGGGAGTAGCTATGTACGTAAAAAAAAAAGTATTCCATTTGATTCCATAGGCGTATCACGGCACTGCACTGAACAGATATTTGAATGTTGTGCAGGGGCAGTTGATTTAGTGAAACTAAACTTCTAATTCTTGTTGTTCATAGGTCCCCTAACTCTGACTTCAGAGCATTTCTGCTCAAGCTAGAGTGGGTTCTTGATTCACCTTGTAGGAAGTTCCCGAAGTTAGTTATATGTGGTGACTTCAATATTAATTTTGTATATGATGGTGCAAGAAAAAGGATGTTGGTAGATCTCCTAATTTCATATGATCTGATGCAGACTGTTTTTCTTCCAACAAGGGTGCAGGGGAACAGTAGCACAGGCATAGACAATATTTTTGTTCATTCTTCATTACTAGATGGGCATCTGTTAGTAAAAGGGTAAATGGCCTTTCAGACCACGATGCACAAATTTTAACACTAAAAGGCTTTAGTACTCAAACAAATGTCATATTTAATTGCAAATTATGTAGGAAAGTTAATCCAACAGTAACAGAGTTTTTTAAACCTTGTCAAGGAACAAGAGTGGCAGGATGTTTATAGTGCTGATAGCATAGATGATAAATATAATGCTTTCCTTAACATATTTCTCATGCTCTTCGAGAATTGCTTTCCATTAGAACGTTTTAAACGGGATACTAGCAGTAATAGGCAGCCCGAGTGGCTGACTATTGGGATAAGAATATCTTGTAGAACAAAGCGGGAATTATATCAAAATGTTAAAAGCTAGTCACAATCAAGCTACAGTAGCGCATTACAGACAGTTTTGTAAGGTGCTTAAAAATGTTATTAGAAAAGCAAAGAGTATGTGTTATGCAAATAGAAAAGCTAATTCACACGATAAAATTAAAACCATATGGTCAGTTGTGAAGGAAGTGTCTGGTCAGCAGCACAAGGTCGACGATATAAAGTCAGTTCGCAGTGAAAATATTTCTGTTACTGATAAATCAGATATATGTACAGTATTTAACACTTATTTTCTGAGCATTGCTGGTGAATTAAATAAAAATTTAGTTTCTACAGGGAGTCATATAACTCTCTTGGCAAATTCCTTTCCGAAATTGATGTCTGAAATACTCCTCTGTGATACAGACAAGAGTGAGATTGAGTCAATCATTAAATCACTGAAAACTCGATTTAAGTACTCAGTAGCAAAGCCGCTTTATAAAAAGGGAGAAAGGGATAATGTTGATAATTTTAGACCTATTTCTATTCCATCAGTGCTTGCAGAAGTTATTGAAAAGGCTGTGTATGTAAGGATACTTGATCATTTTATATCACACGATTTGGCATCAAATGTACAGTTCGGCTTTAGAAATCATTTAACAACTGAAAATGCTATATTCTCTGTTCTCTGTGAGATACTGGATGGGTTAAACAAAAGGTTTCGAACGCTTGGCATATTTTTTGATTTAACTAAGGCATTTGATTATGTTGATCACAAAATATTGCTCCAGGAGTTGGACCATTACGGAAAACGGGGAGTAGGTCACAATTGTTTCACCTCTTACTTTAGCAACAGACAGCAAAAGGTCCTTATTGACAATGGTGAGAATGGCTATGATGTGGAGTCTGTGTGGGGTATGGTCAAGTGCGGGGTGCCCCAGGAATCAGTGTTGTGACCATTCCTGTTCCTTTACGGGTAATTCTAAAATATTTCTGTTTGCAGATGACACTAGCTTGGTAGTAAAGGATGTTGTGTGCAACACTGGCTCGGTTTCAAATAGTGCATTTCATAACCTAAGTTCATGGCTTGTAGAAAATAAACTAACGCAAAATGACAGTAAGACTCAGTTTTTACTTTTTCTAACACACAATTCAACAAAACCTGACGTTTTAATTTCACAGAATGGGCATAAGGTTAGTGAAGCTGAACAATTTAAATTTCTAGGTGTTCAAATAGATAGTGAGCTGTCGTGGAAAACCTAAGCTCAGGATCTTGTTCAAAGACTTAATACTGCCAGTTTTATTATTCGAACGATATCTGAAGTGAGTCATCGTTCGACACGAAAATTAGTCTACTTTGCTTATTTTCATTCACTTATGTCGTATGGTATTATATTTTGGGGTAACTCTTCCCATTCTAAAAGGTTATTTTTGACTCAGAAACGGGCGGTTCGGGCAATAAGTGATAAGTGGTGTAAGTTCAGGAACCTCTTGTCGACCCCTGTTCACAAGTCTGGGTAGTTTGACATTGACCTCTCAATATATATGTTTCTTACTGTCATTTCTTCTTAACAATCTTAGCTTATTCCCAAGAATAAGCAGCTTTCACTTGGTTAATACTCGGCAGAAATCAGGCCTGCATTTGGATCGGACTTCCTTAACTCTTGTGCAGAAAGGTATGCCGTATACTGCTGCATCCATTTTCAATAAGGTACCACGCAAATTCAGGTATCTTAGTAGTAATCTAGGCGCTTTCAAGTCGAAACTGAAGAGTTTCCTCATGGGTCAATCCTTTTGCAGGAGCTCCTTGAAAAAGTAAGCTGATTCTTGCTGTGTTGTTGATTGCCTTTACCTAAACTTATGGACTGACTTTTTTCGGGTTCATAAACATTTATTTTTATTTGTTATTACTTTTATGTTGTAATTTCATGTACTGAAACGTTCCATGACCTAGGAGACTTGCTCCTCAATTTGGTCCTACGGAACTTGACGTGTAAATAACTGCAATGGCCCCATCTGCCATCCAGTGAGTTTCTGAAGCCATCCTATGGTTTTAATGGTTAATATTTTATTGTCATATGTTACTATTATTTTAATAGGCAGTTATACCCTTGATATGAAGTGAAAATGTGTGACTTTAAAGTGAATTTCCTCTATTAGTATACATTATGAGGAACAACGTGGATACAGAAAAAAATCTTATCCGAGCGTAAAATATTACCTGTCAGTCAATAAGTTTAATTATTTACCATTGACATCAATTATGCAATCTTAAGCTGTTTATGTGTCCGTCTCAGATAATGTATTCTGAGATGTTTACTGCAGAAGGTGCATAGACACTGGTTAGAGCACCTAATTGTAGTCTGTTTATATTATTTTATCAGCATTCATGTCATAGTTCTACTTAAAATCATTTCAAAGCCATATACTCAATATGGTGACCCTCCATGCTAGAGTGGCATTATCACATATTTCCATATGGTCTTCGGACTTGAGAGTCACATCTCGCATTTTTTTCATAGACATCAGTGCTGATACTCTAATAATCAGACACCGCTAAATATGGGACACGGGCATGTTGCTTATCGTTGCCGGACTCGCATCCCACACCATGGCCCTGGCATACCCATGTCGCAGTGCACACAAAACAATGCAACTGGACAGAAAGTCCAATCGCATTTAGAAGATGTGACTAGAATATCACGCAACTGGAAGTTTTGTGATCAATATCTTTATCTGATTGTTTTTGCTATTTGTATGAATGAATAATCAACAGTAAAAAGCACTTGTTGCTGGTGGTCATTCTGATCATACTGCCATGCTGAGAAGCATTCCATTGTTTGTGCTACACATTTACTAACACTAAGACATACTGTTGAATAATCTAAACCAGCATGTACCGGACAAAGTAATTACTATTGACTTATGCGGATGTAGATACATTCCAGGGAATCAGGACCGATAATTAGTTGTAAAACTATGGTATCTATGTCTGTAGGTTTAATTATTTAACTTGGAGGTCGATTACCCGAAATATCGAATAGCGGTGCCGACAGATCTACTGTAGACTATATCTTGGTGTACATTTGTAATGACTGCTTATTTGTCGGAAACTAATCGCATTTCGAAATCGGTATGATATCTGCTGATAAATGCAGAGGAGAGAGCGGATAGGTGGAAAGAATACATTGAAGGCCTCTATGAAGCGGAGGGCATGTCTGATGTCGTGATAGAAGAAGAAACAGGTGTGGGCATGTAAGTGATTGGTGATCCAGCACCAGAGTTAGAATTTAAAAGAGCTTTTTACGGCTTAGGATTAGGTAAGGCAGAAGAGTTCAAGCGAAATATTACTAATGTTGACAGGAATGACGAGGAACTGCTTCTAACTCTTCTAACCTAGCCTTTGTTTATGGAGTCACTGGCTGCATAAGCTGAATTCTACAGAAGAATGGTTTCAGTCCTCTTTCTTCAATCGTATCAAAATAAAAGACTATTCCGACGTAAAACGGATGCACTGGATTACCTCTATATTTACGGGCGTCTATGAAATGACGTGTGCCTCTGGTAAAATGTATACAGGCGAAACGGGAAGGATTGTTAAGGAACGTATTAAGGAACACGAACGCCACATGCGGCTAAAACACTGTGAAATCTGTGATAGCAGAACATCACGAGAGCTGTGGCTGTGCCACTGATTTCAATAGCACACGTGTGCTATCTAAGAAAGCCAACATTTATAGAAGGATAGCCCTAGAAGCGGTAGAAAATTCTAACAATACATGTAAGTTCAATAGGGAGAACGGCTATAGACTTACGGCTTCGTGACTCCCCGCCATCGAGGAAGTGAATACGTAGCCGCAGTGTGCGAGTAGTACAAACAGCGCCTAGAAATTACGTAAATTAGGTGGGGGGGGGGGGGGGCAGGAAAGGAAATGGAAGGAACTGTTGTTGAAGGCAGCGGCATCGGGACATTACGCAGAATAAGTGGCGAAGAGTGAAAATATTTACCAGACTGGGATTCGAACCCGGGATCTCCAGCCTACTTACTCGTAGCGTTAACCACTGCGTCATCCGGATATAGTGTTTATCGCAATTTCGCGGACTATCTCTGCACGCCCCACGGCCGATCCGCATTCCACCTTAGTTTGCATGCGCGACTACGTTCGACCGCCTGTGGAGTATCAAAAGTAGCGAGTGTGGAGGACATGGACAGGGCTGCGTGTAGGTGGCGCTACGTGGGAATGGGGGTCGGCTAGGAGGTGAACTGAGACGGTCCACGCAAGTGCGATCAACTATTTCTGGATAGCGCAGTGGTTAATGCCATTGGATAGTAAGCTGGAGATCCCGGTTTCGAATCCTAATACGGCACACATTGTCACCAGCGCCGCTGATTCCGCGTAAAGTCCCGACATCAGTAGTTCCTTTGAAATCCCTTCCCGTCTCCCCCCCCCCCCCCCCCCCTCTACCCTCAGTTTACATAATATGTATCGCAGCTGCGGATCCTGATTGGTGTCTGTTCTTTGGGACACGTCCGAAAGAACAGGTACCTCGCATTCATATAACGCCTAGGAAACCACCTCTGCAGAGAACAGTATATTTGATAAAAATTCCTCCTCATTTGCTCTGCCCGTTTGGCTTCCATACAATGACGATGGCCCACCAATGGTGGCCACAAGAATTTCACCCAATAATTCTTACTTCTCGATTATAAGCTTTGAAAAACAGTTCCTTTATAATAAAATTTTCTCGGGCTTCCAACTGCGTCAGTCCTCAGTCACTGTCAAGTGGTCATTCTTACCACTTGACAATGACTGAGGAGAGCTCGGTCGTAAGCTCGTGGGATTTTAACCGCCTGACGCGGCTGGAATCCCGAGAAAATTTTATTAACTCATATCGCCGCGAAACCATGCATTCATACATTTCCTTTATAAGGTAATGCGACACTGGTCCCTGACAGCGTTTAGTCAAAGTAGATATCACAAGACCCTGAAGAAGATCCTGGCAAAGGGTCGAAATGTCGTTTGTAAAGAAGAAATATGACACGGCCTAACAACTCAGAAACATTACCATCACTTTACATCGTGTTATATGGCTGCGTGACTTTTTATTCTGCCTCAGATCTCTAGCTGACAGACTGACGTCGCCCACTCATGCATAAATACTAGTTTTGAAACCTAGATTCTGACTGGCCCTGAGAGAGAAATGAAGGAGACCTGTGTCTGGCGCTTATTTGTAGTGCAGCCACATATATATCCGCCGACGTGACGTGTTGGGACTTGTTTCCCATTATTACCGTGGATGAGTGACCCCTCGCTTGGTATACCAGCAGTATATGAGTGTTATCAGGGTAGCCTAGCCTGCAGGCGACATACTTTCCAGAGGGGGAGGGGGTATTTTTGCAGATACTGGTCAGTTGGCTCTAGATGCGTATTTTGAAGCGCCATGCTAATTTTTATACCTACAGTATCTTTGGTTGGTAATCAACAAACCTCAGAATTTTTTTTATGTCATCACAAATTTACTGTTACATCTGTTTTTAAACAATGTGCTGGTTTTAACACACAAACTAAGTTGTCACAACATCTAGTAATGGAGCGGTGTCTTACCAAGGGTTTATCTATCGCATTTCTTATACATTCTGTATCTTTGGTTGGCAATCGGTAAAACTGCAGTGCCTACAGAATTTGTTACGTTATTAACACGTCATAACATCACTATTCTTAGCAATTTTGGGAACGCATTCATTTCCAGCACATACACCATGATGTCACACACACACACACACACACACACACACACACACACACACACACACACACACACACACACAAACACACTCACTCACACACACACAGTAGTAATGTAGAGGTGGTTTGGCAATGACAGATAATTGGGACAATTTTGTGCACCTGCTGCATAGTATTTAGCTGGGAGCATCAAGCTGCTGATTTGTGATGTGACAAGAGTTTCATCTGCCATTGAGACTTGACGTGACTGTGTGATGTCAGCATGACATCGAGAGCAGAGGTATGTAACTCACACAACTGTATAAGATCTTTGAAAATTATAATAAATATGCGGAAAAGTACGTAAAATTGTGTAAAATACGAAAAATTGTTTTAAAAATCTGGAAATACAGGTAAAATTGTGGAAAAATGATATTACATTAGTATTTGATTATGTGTGGTCTCTACTGGTGCCTCGAATGACGAAAATTGAGTAAACTTAATCTATTATTAATTATTTTCAATTAGACACATCCTGATCATCTCCCTCTAGAGTGAAGCCACACACTGAATTGTCCCAGTTATAAGAGATGAAGATGGAGAGACGGTGCTTTAATCTTATTGGTCTGTGGGATGGGAAGGGATGGGGTGAGGATGACGGGGGGATGGGAAGATATCCTAGATTAGTCTAGCTTGATATTTCTATAATTAACAGAAAACATTAAAATATGAAGAACAGCACTTCCCAATTCACTCCACAATCCTGAAGTGTCCTCTGTGGAAATTTTGAGGTCTCAAAACGTCATTTTCCGCGTTAATTTTCTAGCCCCAGTCAGAATTTTGTCCAATAAACCTGAAAAAAACTTATCCAACTGACAGTTACCTCGTCAGATGGGCATGCCATAATTTACGTATGCAAGTAGAACGCTTTGGCATCTGCATTTCTAACCTTTTTTCGGTGTAGTGCCGTATGCTCAATCATCTTGTGCTGTCACAATTAAAACGCCTCTGACATGCTACATGCATGCGTAAATTCTTTTTTTTATCATAACTTCTTAAGATCAACCACTCATAATGTAACCCCATACAGTATCTAATCAAAACAAAGCCTATTGTACGAACACATTATTGTGCTCATTATTTAATGACATTCTATGTAAGCACACCATTGCTAAACAATAGTGGCAGAGACAACGAACGTCAGACACCGTCTCCGAAGATCATACAATCTCCGTCAGTTTTTGGTGGGATCATGGAGGTTAGATCAGAATTTATTTTAACTTCCAGGGGCGTAATGGACGCCTCGAGGCTCGAAAAGAAAGTGGCGAGTACTGTATACTCCTCGTTCAGTTAGTGGATAAAGCAGACAAATTTCACGAATATGTGAGATGAAAAGAGAGACAATGTTCTCCGGATTAAAAACACTCTCCACGTCTTGAATAAATTTAACGAGAAAAGACATATGTCAGTTAACCTTCAATGACACTCTGTGACCAAAATGGTACTGAAACAGAGGATGACAGACTAAAGGCCGAAATACTAAATGTCTTTTTCCAAAGCTGTTTCACAGAGGAAGACTGCACTGTACTTCCTTCTCTAGATTGTCGCACGGATGACAAAATGGTAGATATCGAAACAGACGACAGAGGAATAGAGAAACAATTAAAATCGCTCAAAAGAGGAAAGGCCGCTGGACCTGATGGGATACCAGTTCGATTTTACACAGAGTACGCGAAGGAACTTGCTCCCCTTCTTGCAGCGGTGTACCGTATGTCTCTAGAAGAGCGTAGCGTTCCAAAGGATTGGAAAAGGGCACAAGTCATCCCCGTTTTCAAGAAGGGACGTCGAACAGATGTGCAGAACTATAGACCTATATCTCTAACGTCTATCACTTGTAGAATTTAGGAACACGTATTATGTTCGAGTATAATGACTTTTCTGGAGACTAGAAATCTACTCTGTAGGAATCAGCACGGGTTTCGAAAAAGACGGTCGTGTGAAACCCAGCTCGCGCTATTCGTCCACGAGACTCAGAGGGCCATAGACACGGGTTCCCAGGTAGATGCCGTGTTTCTTGACTTCCGCAAGGCGTTCGATAAAGTTCCCCACAGTCGTTTAATGAACAAAATAAGAGCATATGGACTATCAGACCAATTGTGTGATTGGATTGAAGAGTTCCTAGATAACAGAACGCAGCATGTCATTCTCAATGGAGAGAAGTCTTGCGAAGTAAGAGTGATTTCAGGTGTGCCGCAGGGGAGTGTCGTAGGACCGTTGCTATTCACATTATACATAAATGACCTTGTGGATGACATCGGAAGTTCACTGAGGCTTTTTGCGGGTAATGCTGTGGTATATCGAGAGCTTGTAACAATGGAAAATTGTACTGAAACGCAGGAGGATCTGCAGCGAATTGACGCATGGTGCAGGGAATGGCAATTGAATCTCAATGTAGACAAGTGTAATGTGCTGCGAATACATAGAAACAAAGATCCCTTATCATTTAGCTACAATATAGCAGGCCAGCAACTGGAAGCAGTTAATTCCATAAATTATCTGGGAGTACGTATTAGGAGTGATTTAAAATGGAATGATCATATAAAGTTGATCGTCGGTAAAGCAGGTGCCAGACTGAGATTCACTGGAAGAATCCTAAGGAAATGCAGTCCGAAAACAAAGGAAGTAGGTTACAGTACGCTTGTTCGCCCACTGCTTGGATACGGCTCAGCAGTGTGGGATCCGTACCGGACAGGGTTGATAGAAGAGATAGAGATGATCCAACGGAGAGCAGCGCGCTTCGTTACAGGATCATTTAGTAATCGCGAAAGCGTTACGGAGATGATAGATAAACTCCATTGGAAGACTCTACAGGAGTTACGCTCAGTAACTCGGTACGGGCTTTTGTTGAAGTTTCGACAACATACCTTCACCGAGGAGTCAAGCAGTATATTGCTCCCTCCTACGTATATCTCGCGAAGAGACCATGCGGATAAAATCAGAGAGATTAGAGCCCACACAGAGGCATACCGACAATCCTTCTTTCCACGAACAATACGAGACTGGAATAGAAGGGAGAACCGATAGAGGTACTCAAGGTACCCTCCGCCACACGCCATCAGGTGGCTTGCGGAGTATGGGTGTAGATGAAGATGTAGATGTAGATTGTCAATCAGAAAGACAAACATAGGCCTAAATTTTAAAATACGAGTATCATACTCTGAACACATAAAGCACCTCATCCAACAGAAGTGCGATGCTACTGACATAAAAACGTCAGCACGCAGCAGTATTAATTTGTAGACAACTGAAAAGGTACACTACAGCAGGAGTGACAAAAGATTTCGGCCCGGGCCCGAGTGCCAAAGCACTCTGTCAGTGTGTAGAGAAAGGGAAGAGGGGAAAACAGCGCAGGTGACACATTTAAAAGGCACTATAGTCATACGACTGTTTCATATTTCACATTTCTCAACGACACAGGTCACAAACAAAATACGTTTTCAGTATTAATTAATTATTTTTGGCGCACTGAAGACATTTTTTAATATGGTCAGACGCAGACAATTTTACACAGTTTCGCACTCGAGCTGCTACGTAATCGTGTCTTATTTAATTTCATAGACGAACAAAGATCTTTCACACAAATATGGCGATATAGGTATTGTGGCACTTTTACGAACTCATCATGGAGACCGAAAATCTGGCTGAGAAAAGCAATGTATACGTCCTGGACAGTTTAACGTAAAAAGATTTGCTATTAAAACTAAAATTACCTTGCAGTTACAGTCAGCTGCATCCTTCACATGCACAGAGGAGCTTTCATCTGAAACGGCAAACGGTCTCGAAAACAGCTTGAAAACGTATGTAAGATTGACAGTATTTGCACATACGACAAGAAATTCACCACTGTACAACTGCTCTATTGATGAAAAATTATTGGAAACGGTATCTACCGTAAAATTCCTAGGAAGAACTCTAAATGGAATGACCACACAAAACAAATAGTAGGCAAAGCAAATGCCAGACTGAGATTCAGAGGACGTATCTTAATCCACGAAGAATGTGGCTTACAGGGCGCCTGCCTGTCCGACCGATTCCTGAGCATCGTTTATAATATGTGATCATTACCAGGTATAAATGATAGAAGAGATAGAGAAAATCCAACAAGCGACGCATTTCCTAACGGGTTCGTTTAGTCGGCGCGAAATCGTTAAGAGATGCTCTACAAATTCCAGTAGCAGGCGTTGCTAGAGAGGCGTTGTTCTCACGAAAAGACTTCGACGAGAAAATACAAGCAATTGGAGCTAATACAGAGACTTTCCTACATTCATTCTTCCCACGCGCCCTTCGCCAGTGGAATAGGGAAGGGGGAATCAGTTAGTGGTACCAGAAGAACCGCCAGCCACACACAGTTAGATGGCTGGCGGAGTATAATGTAGACGTAGATGTAGAGAAATCCCCTGCTTCCGAGTGCCTATTTAGGCCTACGTATAGTGTCTGTTGTATTTTGTTATCGTCTGTGTTACTCACTATATGTGAAATGCGAAGATGTAATTGGAAATTATGCCGAATAAATTTAATTATTAACAAAAGAGAATGAAGTACTATCGTGTTTGGTATTTTCTTCTGACCAGCCTATGCAAGGCATGCTTGTACCAGTAAACAAGAGGCCGGTACCTTCTTCCTTACTACTTTAGCTTTCAACGTAAATTATGTTAGCTGTACAGATGAAATGTCTAAGTGTCTTGTCTGTAGGATGCAGCTTTTATACACAAATCAAAAAAAGTTTTGCATCGCCTCGGTTCCGAGAGTTCCGCAACCTGTACAGAAAATCGCAATAGAGATCAGAATAAACATCATTTCTGCCCTTTTTATTGCTCATGAAAACCACACTTCGCATGTTGTACCATCATACAGCGAGACCTTCAGACGTGGTGGTCCAGACTGCTGTACACGCTGGTACCTCTATTACCCAGTAGCACGTCCTCTTGTATTAATGTATGCCTGTATTCGTCGTGGCATGCTATCCACGACTTCATCAAGGCACTGTTGGTCCAGATTGTCACACTCTTCAACGGCGATTCCTCACGTCGCCCATAAACAGCCCTTTTCAATCTATCCCAGGCATGTTCGATAGGGTTCATATTTGGAGAACATGCTGGCCACTCGAGTCGAGCGATGTCGTTATACTGAAGGAAGTCATTCACAAGATGAGCACGGTGGGGGCGAGAATAGTCGTCAATGAAGACGAATGTCTCGCCAATACACTGCCAAAATGGTTGCACTATCGGTCGAAGGATAGCATTCACGTATCGTACAGCCACTACAGCGCCTTCCATGACGACCAGCTTCGTACGTCGGCCCCACATAATGCCACCCCAAAACAGCAGGGAACTTCCACCTTGCTGAACTCGCGCGACAGTGTGTCTAAGGCGTTCAGCCTAACCGGGTTGCCTCCAAATAATTCTCCGACGATTGTCTGGTTGAAGGCATATGCGACACTCATCTATGAAGAGAACATGATGCCAGTCCTGAGCGGTCCATTCGGTATGTTGTTGGGCCCATCTGTACCGCGCTGCATGGTGTCGCGGTTGCAAAGATGGACCTCGCCATGGACGTTGGGAGTGAAGTTGCGCATCATGCAGCCTATTGCGCACTGTTTGAGTCGTAACACGACGTCCTGTGGCTACACGAAAAGCATTGTTCAACATGGTGGCGTTGCTGTCAGGGTTCCTACTAGAGTCCTGCATGACCTAGTAAGCGAGCACAAAATACTAGATGGGGCGAGCACACCCTAACTGGATAGGCTGCCCGCACTAGTTCTTCTGACCGAGAATACACTCCTGGAAATGGAAAAAAGAACACATTGACACCGGTGTGTCAGACCCACCATACTTGCTACGGACACTGCGAGAGGGCTGTACAAGCAATGATCACACGCACGGCACGGCGGACACACCAGGAACCGTGGTGTTGGCCGTCGAATGGCGCTAGCTGCGCAGCATTTGTGCACCGCCGCCGTCAGTGTCAGCCAGTTTGCCGTGGCATACGGAGCTCCATCGCAGTCTTTAACACTGGTAGCATGCCGCGACAGCGTGGACGTGAACCGTATGTGCAGTTGACGGACTTTGAGCGAGGGCGTATAGTGGGCATGCGGGAGGCCGGGTGGACGTACCGCCGAATTGCTCAACACGTGGGGCGTGAGGTCTCCACAGTACATCGATGTTGTCGCCAGTGGTCGGCGGAAGGTGCACGTGCCCGTCGACCTGGGACCGGACCGCAGCGACGCACGGATGCACGCCAAGACCGTAGGATCCTACGCAGTGCCGTAGGGGACCGCACCGCCACTTCCCAGCAAATTAGGGACACTGTTGCTCCTGGGGTATCGGCGAGGACCATTCGCAACCGTCTCCATGAAGCTGGGCTACGGTCCCGCACACCGTTAGGCCGTCTTCCGCTCACGCCCCAACATCGTGCAGCCCGCCTCCAGTGGTGTCGCGACAGGCGTGAATGGAGGGACGAATGGAGACGTGTCGTCTTCAGCGATGAGAGTCGCTTCTGCCTTGGTGCCAATGATGGTCGTATGCGTGTTTGGCGCCGTGCAGGTGAGCGCCACAATCAGGACTGCATACGACCGAGGCACACAGGGCCAACACCCGGCATCATGGTGTGGGGAGCGATCTCCTACACTGGCCGTACACCACTGGTGATCGTCGAGGGGACACTGAATAGTGCACGGTACATCCAAACCGTCATCGAACCCATCGTTCTACCATTCCTAGACCGGCAAGGGAACTTGCTGTTCCAACAGGACGATGCACGTCCGCATGTATCCGGTGCCACCCAACGTGCTCTAGAAGGTGTAAGTCAACTACCCTGGCCAGCAAGATCTCCGGATCTGTCCCCCATTGAGCATGTTTGGGACTGGATGAAGCGTCGTCTCACGCGGTCTGCACGTCCAGCACGAATGCTGGTCCAACTGAGGCGCCAGGTGGAAATGGCATGGCAAGCCGTTCCACAGGACTACATCCAGCATCTCTACGATCGTCTCCATGGAAGAATAGCAGCCTGCATTGCTGCGAAAGGTGGATATACACTGTACTAGTGCCGACATAGTGCATGCTCTGTTGCCTGTGTCTATGTGCCTGTGGTTCTGTCAGTGTGATCATGTGATGTATCTGACCCCAGGAATGTGTCAATAAAGTTTCCCCTTCCTGGGACAATGAATTCACGGTGTTCTTATTTCAATTTCCAGGAGTGTAGAAGCGGTGACCGAATACGTAGCACGTAATTTCAAACACTTTACGCGTGTCATTATCCGTGTGAGACTGCAGCCAGTACGGGCTTCTCATTTATGTTGTGCACTTTCTGTAATCATGCAGCGCGAGGAAGCCAGTGCAGTAAGACGTAAGATTAATGTTTACACATTGAAAAAACGGGAAGGTCTAAAAAGCCAAGTATGGAGTACATTTCTGTTGGTTGTAGACGAAAACAGTGCGTCTACTGGGTACGTATCGGGCATAAACTGCTCCACATTATTGTGTTTCCAGTCGGGAACCACTCATTTAAAGAAACGCAGTTGCAAGAACTGGACGTTAAGAAGACGGGAGTAAATATTATGAAAGAAATTGAAGAGAGGATGGCTGATTGGGACATTTCGCCGGACATGTTACACAGTTTTGTTTTTCTCTGACCAGAGTACCAATGTAATGAAGGTTTTGGAAAATCACGAAAGGATTCCTTGTGCTGCTCATTAGCCATACTTTCGATGAAGATAACTTCTTGTTAAATCATGTTCCGAACATCGCATCAACAATAAATACTGCAAAATGCATTTTAAGGTACATTAAGAAAAGTGGCCTCTGCTCATCTTGGAAATCATCGTTGAAACAAGAGGTCTGCACACGCTGGAACAGCTTGTACACTATGCTGGAATCCTTACTCACTCAGTAAAGTTGCTGCTTTGCTGACGGAAAAGGACTCCGCTTACAGATTGCAAGGATATGATAATGAGCTTGCAGGAAAAATTGCGAATTTTCTGAGAGCATTTAAAGAGGGCACAGATGAATTAGAAGGCGAAAAAGAACCGACAATCCAGTTAGTATCATAGATCCTTCATGTACTGTGTCATCACCACCCAGAAAGAGAGATCGTTTCAAGGAATGGAGGAACAACAGACCATCTGCAGCAGATGAAGTAGATCTCTACATTTTAATGCACCCCGGAGATGATGATGACATCTTAAAGTATTGGAGCAGACATGAAACAGATCTGCCAGGCCTGGTGTCAGTTGCAAGACGTATTTTATGTATCCCGGCAACAAGCGCACCTAGTGAAAGATGCTTTAGTAAGGCCGGCATGTTACTAACAAATCGCCACAGGCAATTAAATCCGGAACGCGTTAGTGATTTACTGCTAATCAACAATTTCTGTTGCAAACAAGTGTAAAGTGTGACAAGTTACGTGAGAGAGAGAGTGAGAGAGAGGGAGAGAAGAGAAGCGTTGGATTTGTACAGTGCAGTGCAGAGAGCCGGGGCGAGGCGAGGTGAGACGTCAGCGGTGACCGGTCGTGCTCGGTTATCCGCGTGTCCAGAATCTGGACAACAGACATGGGGCGAGTACGTGACCGAACCGAGTCCTGTGGGGCCGGACACGAGCGGCTCGGTCCCCCCCGTCAACAGGCGGGCCGTGAGCGGTCAAACATTGAGCGTTGCAGCACTGTAGTTCCTACAAGCCAAAATCCGTAGGTAGCGGACATCCATTGCAGTAGCAGCCCTAGGGCGGCCTGAGCGAGGCATGTCATAGACAGTTCCTGTCTCTCTGTATCTCCTCCATGTCCGAACAACATCGCTTTGGTTCGATCGAACAGCGGTATTGACCGACTAGGCATGTTTGAACTAGAGACAACATGAGCCGTGTACCTCCTTCCTGGTTTAACGACTGACACTGATCGGCTGTCGGACCCCCTCCGTCTAATAGGCGCTGCTCATGCATGGTTGTTTACATCTTTGGACGGGTTTAGTGACATCTCGGAACAGTCAAAGGGACTGTGTCTGTGGTACAACATCCACAGTCAACGTCTATCTTCAGGAGTTCTGGGAACCGGGGTGATGCAAAACTTTTTTTGATGTGTGTATGTAAGATTGATAGTGTCCTGAAAACATATATAAAAGTATTATTGTAATTCTTGCCAGACCACAACGAATTCTTCAAACCTCGCGCTGTCTTTAACGCCAGTGAGCTTAGGTAATTGGATTGTGTTTGTCAGAATTCCTTCCTACAACGCGATTTTCTGTTTAAATGCATCCCCATCGAATCAGAAGGAAGATGCCTTGCAAGGTCTTTACTGTGGGCAGTTTGTGCAGTCAAGTCCACTTCAAATGCGAAGTCTACAGTACATTCTGGATGTTCTAATTTTCACTCCTGCACTACTTTTTCCTTCATAAATTCAACAATAGCGAGATTTTACCGAAATATCGTTCCAGGCATACTCCTCGATAGAACCAACGTACTTTGTAGTAAGATATGAAGTCTCCATTGAAAACTGTTGCAATTTAATACGAAATAATGCGTGCGACTTCAGAAATTTTGCTGTTCGTAGCACCAGTTTCTTCAAGTGCTCCATGCCTGCAAATTTAGCACAAAGTCTGTCGATCGTTGTAACTTTTTGCTTTCATTGTCGTCAGAAAGTTTAAATCATTCTTGCACGGTACAATAATATCGTTTCATAGCAAATAATAAGTACCCGTCGCTTGTGCGAACTGAGAATGCTCATCCCTCTCTTTTACCATTCCCATTCATTTTAAAGAATTGTCACGATAGATCGCTAGACTACCTCTTTTTGTGCAAACCCACTGGAGCTGTGAATGTCGTTCATGCCACAAACAAATAGCGCAGGGTAAACGGCTCTGACACCACTATTCTGCCGAACACAGAGTTGTGCTCATCGCAGAATGCCGCACCGCACTGCTGAATGAAATGGCGCGCTGTTACGGCTACCTCCGAAAAGCACTGAGCAAATCCGCACACGCTGCATGCATGAAGTTTACCTCGCTGCCGCCGGCCCTGCACTACAGTGACTTTAAGCGTAATGCAGGGTGAGTCACTAACTATTGCCACCAAGAATAACTCCGGAAGCTTGTGGGACAGTTGCACGGGACAACGGGGGCCATAATATGATGTTGTTTTGTTTTTTTGTTTTTTTCTAGGTGGAGTCGTAGCAAAGAAATGAAGGTCAACTTTATTTTTTAAATGGAATGGTATATTTTGGTACTATTTTCTTCTAGCGGATATAGAGACGAATACAATGATACACAACAGTAAGGTCTTTGAAGGTCAACGAAGGTCACAAAGGTGGCTTGAACGTCCATTTATAGGTGTTCGATGTGATGACCATTGGTATCAATGCAGCGCGACAATCTTGTTATCATGGATTGAGTGGAACTCCTTATCACTTCGGCAATTATCGAAGCACATGTTCTGTCAATTCTCTCTCGCATATCTTCAGGCGTAGTTGGAATGTCTTTATAAACAATGTCTCTTACGAATCCCCACAAGAAAAAATTCCAAAGGTGTCAAGTCTGGCGAACGAGCCGGCCACGACGCTTCTCCTCCAATCCAATGCTTTGGGAATTGTCTCTGCAACTCATTTCTAGCTACCAGCGAAAAATGTGTCGGACACTCATCGTGTTGATCCCACATTCTGTTCCTTGTTCCTAAAGGTATTTCTTCCAATAACAAACCTAATCTTTCTTGCAGGAATGTGGTGTACTTCCTACCATTAAGATTTCCTTCCATGAAATAGGGGCCTATAATTCTGTCCCTCAGAATCCCACACCATACATTCACCGACCACGGTTTTGGATGTGCAACTTGCCGCAGCCAACATGCATTTTCAGTTGCCCAATAATGCATGTTATGCAAATTAACATATCCATGGTTCGCGAATGTAGCTTCGTCACTAAATAAAATCAAATTAATAAATGTGTCTTCCCTCTGAATCTGAAGTTGAGTCCATCGGCAGAATTCAATACGACGCATACAATCCGTACCAGTTAATTCTTGGCGGAGACTGATATAGTAAGGATGATATTTATGGCGATGCAGAACACGAACAACACTTCTCTGGCTCATGCCAGATTCTCTTGCGATTTGATGCGAACTAACACAAGGATCTCGAACCACAGTGGCAAGACTACCAATTTCCGTTTCCTCGTTAGTAACTTCCCTTTGCCGGATATGTTTCCGATGCGTTACAGGTCCAGTTGTTCTCAATGTATCATACACATATTTAAATGTACGACATGTAGGGTCAGTACGTTGAGGATATCCTTCAGCTTACAAGTCTCTAGCTCTCACTGAATTTCGTTGGCATTTTCCATAAATGAGAAGCATATCGACTTGTTCTTCGAAGAAATACGTCATTCACATTCGCTTGATTCGAAGATACTAGATTTACCGTTCCTATTAGTGTTGTACTGCGAAACCGTCGAATCGTGTTTACGTATCAATGACACGTTAGATGGATATACGAGAGAGAATTGTCAGAGCATGTGCTACGATAACTGCCGAAGTGATAAGGAATACCACTCAATCCATGATGAGAAGATTGCAGAACTGCATTGATACCAATGGTCATCACTTCGAACACTTTCTGTAACTGTACGTTCATGCCACCTTTGTGACCTTCGTTGACCTTCAAAGACCTTACTGTTACACATCATTGGATTCGTCTCGATAGCCGCTATCAGAAAATACTGTACCATCCCATTTATAAAACGAAGTTGACCTTCATATCTCTGACGCGGCCCCACCTAGCAACAAAAAACCACTATCATATTATAGCCCTCGGCCCCTGTTGTCCCATGCAACTTTTATCCCACAAACTTTTCAGCTTCTGTCATACTTTCGGAGTTATTCTTGACGGCAATAGCTAGTGACTCACCCTGTATATGTTACCTTTCTCACTTGAACAAATTCTTTCTTATGAAATAATTTTGCAGTTGCGATATGGACAACCATCAGCTGAATAGTGGAATGACAATGAAAATTTGTTCGAGACCGGGACTAACCCGCATTTCCCGCTTTCCGCGAGTGGTCGCCTTACCTGTAGATTATCCATGCATGCTCCGCGGCCACATCGAAACTTCATACGTCGTCAAGCGTGTGTCTACAACTTGGATTCTTCCATCCATTATGTGTATTCCCATACATGCGAGAAATTTTAATTGAAAGTCACTCGCGCAGTGTCACCAGATAAATACGATACTGCAATGCCTGTGAGCAGTGGAGCAAAGAGACTTCTACGCTACATTTGATATCAAATTGATATGCTAATTAATTAAATTGCCATGCTAATTAATTAAATTGATTTCATAATCCCTTAACTTAATGTTACACTAAATGATTTATGATCCATGGTAATAATCGATCTTCTGAACAACCCCACCCCTCCCCCTCCCCCTCCCTCTAGGAAATCCCTAGTCATGCCCTCCTCACCCCCTATTCGCAGGAAATTTAGAAATCGGCAGGAAATTCAGATTTTCGTGGTAAATTTGAATTTTCACAGTAAATTCAAATCCTAATTATATTGCAAAATTTGGCTCTGAGCACTATGGGACTTAACTTCTAAGGTCATCAGTCCCCTAGAAATTAGAACTATTTACACGTAAGTAATCTAAGGACATCACACACATCCATGCCCGAGGCAGGATTCGAACCTGCGACCGTAGTGGTCGCACGGTTCCAGACTGTAGCGCCTAGAACCGCTCGGCCACCCAGGCCGGCTAATTATATTGCATTGCAGAGAAGATATAATAATAACAATAATAATAATATATTCGTTACCTATAAAAATTCATTTTCATTTCGCTGGTGTGGAAGAATGTAGGGTACTCCGTTTAATTCATCATACATTGGAATACATGCACAGTCTAACTATAGCATCACAATCCAAGGTGGTAGACCCAGAATACTGGCACAGTCTGACTCCACACCCTCCTATTGGTGGGAAATTAAAAACCAATGAGAAAATTCATTTTTTTTCCTGTGACTGTGGAGTGTGGAAGTTGGGGAGGGTAACTGTAATTCATTGAGCACTAGAGAGTAGCTTTAGCCGGTCAGTAACGACTGGATACAGAAAGGATATTTTTGGTTATAGTCTAGCAGTAGAGAGTTGCTCCAGCTAGTCTAGCCAATAGCTATATGTAGGAAGGATGGATGGTAATGATAATAGGACAGCAAACTGTCGCTTATGTCCAGGGCAGTAGCCTCCTACCTATCTTCAAGTGAATAGCTGTTGGGAAAGACATAAGGATGAGTAACAACATTAGGACAGCGATCCATGAGTCCTGTACCTACAGATTGGAGAGAGAAACGCACTTCTACCTATTTACGAGTGGCAAGTCATATCCTAGACAACAGAAACGGAGGAAATACATAGTGTGATATTTTTTATGCGTAGTGCTGATTATTTTACTTGAAAACAGCATCTCAAAATGAAAATCCGGCCAGTCACCTTCAGTCTACTCCAGCACCATCTACCAAGTGTGTTGTGTACCTGAAGAGCCGACTGTCAGAAACGTCACCAGTCGGCATACGCTAAGCCGTGGGTTCTGAGCGGCTGTTGGACCAGTGTCTCTAACCTCTTGCACATTGCAAAACAAGCAGGCGCGACTTGGCCGCAGTCTACTAACTGAAATTCCATCTCCAACACAGACTCTACCCAGGTTAAAAAATCCGCCTTACCCAGTCCGAGATGGGAATGTTGTCAAATGTTCAAATGTGTGTGAATTCCTAAGGGACCAAACTCCTGAGATCATTGGTCTCTAGATATACATACTACTTAAACTAACTTAAACGAACTTATGCTAAGAACAACACCCACACCCATGCCCGAGGGAGTAATCGAACCTTCGGTGGGAGGGGACGCGCGATCCGTGACATGGCGCGTGAAACCACGCGGCCACTCCGAGTGGCAGAATGTTTTCCATACCCGTCGAATTTCTCGCGAAAATGTAAATTCCTCCCCATTATGTACGTTATTTTCGGAGGCAGAAGAAGTTGGAGGCTTTTTCATATCGTTAAAGTGTCGTTCTTAGCGTGAAAATCATGTACAGCAATACGGCAGATTGTGATATTCCTGGCTGTGGCCACCAGTATTTTATCTTGCTAGAATCTCGCCTTGATGCAGCTTGATACACGTGAAGTAGTGTATGGTACAAAAGTGGAGTGAGGTACAAGCAGCAGATGGTACAGTATGTTCTGCATCGCGGTGCCGTCCAGGTTTCGAGAGGGTGCGTTTCTGGATGAGGTATCGAATAAATTGCTTCCCCCTTCGTATACCTCCCGAGGAGATCACGAATGTAAAATTAGAGAGATTCGAGCGCGAACGGAGGCTTTCCGTCAGTCGTTCTTCCCGCGAGCCGTACTCAACTGGAACAGGAAAGGGAGGTAATGACAGTGGCACGTAAAGTGCCCTCCACTCACCGATGGGTGGCTTGCGGAGTATAAATGTAGATGTAGATGTACCAATCCCCTGGGAGAGTCCACCAATTGTACTGAACTTGCTTGTGATTGGTCAGCACATTCGGGTGTTAGACACCAAACGCCTAACTTCTCTTATTAATTATTTATGTACTTTTCATTGCATTTAACCCAGTATTCAGTATGACAATCTCTCATGGCTACCCTACGAGTCTACCGTTTTTGTTTACTAAACTTCACTAATTTTGAGTAACATAAGAGTAATGATATTACAACCGAAGTGCTTCGGACACCTTCGGGTCGCTTTGGCGCGCCTGGAAGACGAAGTACTTTGGCTGCACTAGTCACTCTGTTTCGGGTGTTCTCAGAGCCGGACATGTATCTCTGTTTCGGACGGACATGTCGTACTCTATATCGGAAGTTATCAGAAAAGTTACCGTACTATTAAGAAAGCTATGTCGAGTGTTGTAGAAGACCGTGTAAAAAGTGATATTTTAAATTACGAGGGCTATTCGGAAAGTAAGGAACGTTAGGTCGCGAAATGGAAACCACAGTGAAAATCAAAACTGTTTTTTTTTTTTTTTTTTGCAATGGTTAGCTACATCTTCCAGCTACTTTTCTACACAATCGCCGCTCAGACTTATTCATCTGTCATGGCGTTGTACTAACTTTTTAATTCCCTCATTATAGAAGACAGCCGCCAGTGCTTTTCGACAATTTTCTACTCTGGACTGCAGCTCGTTGTCTGTGTCAAAATATTGTCTTCATAGCCATCGGTTCATTTGAGCAGAGATGAACCTCAGTGGTGGCCAATTATGGGCTGTGTTGTTGGTGATCAAACAATTCCCATCGAAAACGCTGCAGGAGCATCTTATTGACCCTGCAGAGTGCGGCCGAGAATTGTCGTTTAGAACGAACCGCATGACAGTTATGTTACGTGGATTGCATAGCTTCAGGCGAAATCTTTCTCCAGACCTTCACACTTGTCGGGAGGCGCTAATTTCCAGCCATCTTTACATTCTCACTGTGAGCTCAGAACTGAAGAGGCAACATGATGCGATCGACGGGCGTGCTAGACACAGTGCCCAATGCATCTGTACAAAGCTTCACCATATTTTCACTGTATTTTCCATTTCGTGATCGATCGTTCCTTATTTTCCGAATAATCCTCGTATAAACAAACAGGATACATTAATGACAGATGTCGCCTACTATCATTGTCAGTACTACAGATCTTCCCCTCTGTAGATACAGAGACTAATCTGGGCAAGTGGCATCCCACAAAAATACACGAACACAGGTTCAAGTTCGAGAAGACAACATAGCAGCCTCTGCCAAAGAAGATCCCACGACCGTCGAGCTGTCTTCTGCGCAGGGGACACATCTTTAGAAGACGTCAGTTTGTTGGAAAGAACGGTTAGAGACTCTTATTCAATCTCTACAGATCTCTCCAGCTTCCAGATCTGACTGCCAACCCAACAACGTATAATTTTATAATAGGCTATATTTCCTCTAAGTATTCTCTCATCCGCTAAAACCATCTGTTCATATCAGCTTAATATCTGTTACATTGTGCATCACAGGTCTAGAATACGAAATCATTTTTGGCTCATGACTAGGTATAGGAGCATGGTGTACCTCTGTCACAAGATCCTGCTCACTTTAGAACTCTTCTTAAGTAGTCAAATAGCAGCACAAAGGAGTTATAAATATCATTTTATACATTTGGTAATATAGCTGATCTTATTACGACGGTCAGGACCACGAAGATAAGATACGAAAAGGTGGCACTTGTACGAAGGCATACATATAGAATTTTCTCCCCCCGCTGTATTTGCTAATGGAATAGGGAAGGAAATTACTAGTATGACGACTTGTGAAGTATGCATACAGATGTAGACGTAAATTTCGTCTACCTATCAAGATGTCACTTCATCCATTTACAGGCACACAAAACTCGCGGAAAAATGTTGTCTTTTATTTGCCAACAAAACAAAAGAGAGAACTTAAACTACTTATTGTCTCTCAGTAAAAATCTTTGTATTAGCCTCTAATTTTCTCATTACAGTCAGCCCACAAAACTTGAAATAAGTGGTAAAGAGAGCACCTGCCACCTCCCTTTTGTCAGTCTGTCGCTTACCCCGCATATTTGCACGAATCTCCCAGTCTTTGATATATAAAGATATATACTTCCAAGTCACAAATCTCTGCAAATTTTCTCGAAATCCCATCACGTTCCGCCATCACTGTTCCATTATTTAGAAAGCTGCCTAGCCCTCTACCCTTCACTGGCTATGTAGAGAGCTATCAAAAAGAGAAACGTTTGGGGGGGAAATTTACCGCCTTGCAGATGCTCGGATATTTTTTTACGATTTGTACTGCTTCTAGCGATTTGTAGCCCATGAGGCAATAGAAAAGTAGCAGATCTCTTCGGTTATTTTAGATTCTATAATTGTTTATAGAATGTTTACCTACATACAGCTCCAACGCCCTCCAGTTCTCAATCCTCTAAAAATCGCTGTAGCTTATTGCTGTCGCAGCTCTGCTCTAGGCAGGTGCATTCATCTAAATACGTATTCCGCAACAACTGCACGGTGCACGGTGTGGATTATGTCGTAGCAGTATTATCAATTTCTTTGCTCCTTTTCTGTCACTTGCGTAATGGTTGAGTAAAAATGAATATGTATGCCTCTACATATTTCTCCATGATCACTATGCCAGATATTGGCTTTTTAATGGCCAAGGAAGCCACTAGTACAAATTTGTAAGAGATAAACCTTTAAACAAATTTAAATGTCCAAGCTAACAGAATAGCTTCAAATTACAAGTCAAAATTTAACACGGCCTTTTAAGAAAACTTAAAAATTTAAGCGATACAAGGGCCAACAAATGGCTGACTAAGGAAAACTTGATAGCGAAAGAGTACAGTACAGCACCGAAAGGGATACAAGCCAAAAGACGTAAATACGCGAACGCTGAAAATATTTAGGTCCTCACGGACCAGAAAAGAAAAAACTTAAACAGCAGTCACCAAGCTTCATACAAGGCGCATCCCAAATGCCAACCAATAATATCGTGCCGCAGTTGTGCTCAGACTTGACGGCCTGACAAGTCGCACGCATAGACTGCAAAAACGGTAGCTGACCCATAAGGCGACAGCAAGGCGTTCATCAAATAAGAGTCGTCGACAAGAAGATGGCTGGAAACACCAACAGGTCAATTAGTACGATAATAAACTTCGAGGAAATGGCTGAACAAGCAATTGAGAATAAGTTAGTTAGCCGCGCGGGATAGCCGTATGGTCTATGGCGTCTTGCCACGGTTCGCGCGGCTACCCCCGTCGGAGGTTCGAGTCCTTCCTGGGGCATGGGTGTGTGTGTGTGTTGTCCTTAGCGTAAGTTAGTTTAAATTAGATTAAGTAGTGTGTAAGCCTAGGGACCGATGACCTTAGCAGTCTGGTCCCATAGGAACTTAACACAAATTTCCAATTTTCCAGAATACGTTACAACACCAAACAAACAGCGATTAACAGATTAAACTGTGAATTTCAAGTATAGTACAATTTAAACACTGGTGAGAATCAAGAATAAGTATATTAACACAACCAAGCTACAAACATAGCTTAAGTAGTTTTTAAATAACAATTTGAAGTTCCCTTCGGGGTTGAAATCCTAGTTCTATTTATAATATAATACTCAGTTACCAGTGCAAGACGGTCCGCAGACCCATCAGACTCCAAGAATCAGGTAAGGAATCTTGCCTCACACACAAAGCTGCCAACACAGAAAATTTCACAGCTCTCCAGCAGTGCACCCATTACAGATCTGGCCAGATCAGAATCTAATACATAATTAAAATGCACGTTAATAAGAAATGTTCATAACAGCACCAGCAGTACCTGCGACCTCCGTCATATTCCTGCCATTTGTACAGACGGTGCCAGTAATGACGTTAGACATCATTTGTCAAGGAGAAACATTTTTTAAACCAAACAATAAGAGAACTATCATCACAATCCCCACACCCGAGGATCACAATTAACCCTGTGGTGCATGAATTTCACTGCAGTGGACAACTTATGATGGTCAATTTTCTGGCGTTTTCAATCAGTCATGAGGATGCAAATGCATGCAGGACACAACAGCACTAGGGAGTGCCCACTGTAGTGAACTGTGTGCTTTTGCAGCCTCAGGACTAATTGAAAATGACAAAGAAGCGACAATTAACAGCTGTCCACTGTAGTGGACACTATGCGCCACAGGGTTAAGTTACTTTTGAGGAAAGCAACACAGGGCACTCAGCGAACACAGAGATGGGCAGGCTCAAATAGTTCCTATATGCGATACAGACTACACTACGGAGGATCCAAACTTTCCAGAAAGCACAAATTCACAACTCGGGAAAGAAGCACATAGGTCAGTGCAGTAACAACAGAGCCCGCTAACGCCGCCAAACTAGATCACACAACGTGGCCCAATAACAGGAAAGAGGTGGCATTCCAGGGCACTTGAATCAGCTAATCACAGCCAAAGTCATTCGCACTGTAACAGCTCCCTCAGAGCGAATCGGTCAAGACACCGACCACCGGTGTATGACAACAGACATTTGCTTCAACCGACTTCCTTCCTCCTCGTCCCGCGGTGACTCTGTGTTCCTTACTCGCCTGCCACGCAGACATTTGAGACTGGAAGACGCGGCGCAAGAGTGCCGCTCATCGTCCAGAGGGAAAACGAACCAGAGATACAATCTACAGACCACAATCGTTATGAGCCATCACAGCTCAATTATTATTGGCACCCATCGTTCCCACACAGGGCTATTGGCTACTGCTACATTACTAGTGAAAATGTCCTTGCTACATCCAGCAGTAGTTATTGACGAGACTGGCTAGAGCTATTCTCTAGTGTTTCATCAATAGCAAATTCCCCTCTCCAACTCCTATGCATCACAGCCACAGGAAAAAAATTGAATTTTTGTACTGATTTTGAATTTTCCACCAGTAGGAGGATGGGGAGGTAGACTGTACCAGTATTCTGGCTCGGCCATCTCGTGCACGCAAATGCACAAATGTTTATTCTGCAGCAGGCAGATGTGCTCCTGACAGTCAGCATGTGGACGCCACAACGAAAGATGTAGTGTGTGCTATGGTTAGCAGAGTTAAAACCTGTAACACGTGCTCAACAGTGTGCAAGAAGAAAATGGAACTTGGATCCTCCCACATGTACATCCATTTATCAGTGGGGCAGAACTATTCAGCAAATGAAGTTTTACTTCAAATGTTGGAAAACATTCCAAAACGCATGTGAATGGAGAGACCGTGGAACGCTTGCATGAAGCATTCGCTTGTAGCGCACCAGGCTATTACCGCATTCCTCCATGAGACTTTTCCTGAGCATTGGGTCAGAAGGGGGATTCCCACCGCCTGGCCCTTTCGATCTGTGGATCTGGCTGGCTCCGCCGAAGTTTAGTTCATGGGGATTCTCAAGGACATTGTTTACTGGACAAAGGTTCGAGATCTGGTAGATTTGAGACCCCAGACCTATGCCGTAGTAGAGGCCATAATACCTATCATACTTAAGAACATATGGTGAGAAATGGCGTACCGTTTCGATATCTATCAATCTACAAATAGTGTTCGCATTGAACTGTGTCAAGCCGGCTGGAGTGGCCGAGCGGTTCTAGGCGCTACAGTCTGGAGCCGCGCGACCGCTACGGTCGCAGGTTCGAATCCTGCCTCGGGCATGGATGTGTGTGATGTCCTTAGGTTAGTTAGGTTTAAGTAGTTCTGAGTTCTAGGGGACTGATGACCTCAGAAGTTAAGTCCCATAGTGCTCACAGCCACTTGAACCACTTGAACTTGAACTGTGTCAACAGGCATAAAATTGTTAGAGCTCCTGTGTACAACGTTGGACAAATAAAGTTATAAACCTTAGTAGGTACTGAAATACATTGAAGCACCAAAGAAACTGGTATAGGCAAGCGTATTCAAGTATAGATATATATAAACGGGCAGAATGTGGAGCTGTGGTCGGTAACGCCTATATAAGACAACAAGTGTCTAGCGCAGTTGTTAGATCGGTTACTGCTGCTACAATGGCAGGTTATCAAGATTTTAGTGAGCCTGGACATGGTGTAATAATCGGAGCACTGGCGATGGGGACACAGTATCTCCGAGGTAGCGATGAAGTGACCGTACGACCATTTCACAGGCGTACCGTGAATATCAGGAATCCTGAACGGGACCAAAGACGACTGAAAAGAATAGTTCAATGTGACGAAAGTGTAACACTTCCGCAAATTGCTGCAGATTTCAATGCTGGGCCATCAACATGTGTCAGTGTGCGAACCATCCAAAGAAACTTCATCGATATGGGCTTTCGGAGCCGAAGGCCCACTTATGTACCCTTGATGACTGCACGACACAAAGCTTTACGCCTCGCCTGGGCCCGTCAACACCGACATTGAACTGTTGATAACTGGAAACACGCAACCTGGTCGGATGAGACTCGTTTCAAATTGTACCGAGCGGATGGACTTCATGGATCCTGCATGTCAGCAGCGGACTGTTCAAGCTGGTGGAGGCTCTGTAATGGTATGTGGCGTGTCAGTTGGAGTGATACGTCTAGATATGATCCTAACGGGTGACACGTAAGTAACCATGCTGTCTGATCACCTGCATCCATCCGTGTCCATTGTGCACTCCGACGGGCTTGGACAATTCCAGCAGGACAATGCGACACAACACACGCCCAGGATTGCTACAGAGTGCCTCCAGAAACACTTCCGCTGGCCACCAAGCTCCCCAGACATAAACATTATTGAGCATTTCTGGGATACCTTGCAACGTGCTGTTCAGAAGAGATCTCCACCCCCTCGTACTCTTATGGATTTATGGACAGCCCTGCAGGATTCAATGTGTCAGTTCCGCCCAGCACTACTTCAGACATTAGTCGAGTCCATGCCACGTCGTGTTGCTGCACTTCTGCGTGCTCGCGGGGACCCTGCACGGTAGTAGGCAGGTGTACCATTTACCTTGGTTCTTCAGTGTAGATACAAATGTTTTTGCACACCTGTATCACGTACACCCTGTATAATGGAAGTAAACACAAATTGCAGATTGTAGAAAAAAATATTGATTTATTACAGCTTCATCTCGCATCTACATACATTCAATACGTACTCATTTTTCCCCCTTCAAAACTATCTGCCATACGGCAGTATTTACCAAATACTTTTTTTATGCACTCTAAATTCAACATGCGTGTAATCCCGTCCATGGGCTGCTATAAAATCGTTCAACACGGAGGCAGCACTCTGGCGATGTTGTCGAATACCTCTCGTGGTGTCATCGAACACATTCTTTACATCATCACTTAAAAGCAGCGAGACATATTGCATCGCATAGCGCTCTCGTATTTGCAGCACTCTGCCGTTTTAATAATACAATATACGTCGTCACACGATCTAATAGTTTCAGTGCTGTACCGCTGAAAGCCCTTACTACTGAGACACAAGGCGCTCACTGCTGGTGAAGACATTGAATCGTTCCACTGTCGAACTGCGCGCGGGAAAAACGATCACTTAAATTTTTCTCTGCGAGTCCTGATTTCTCTTATTTTATCGTGATGATCGTTTCTTCCTATGTAGATGGGTGCCAACAGAATGTTTTCGCAATCGTAGGAGAAAACTGGTGATTGAAATTTCATGAGAAGATCCCGTCGCAACGAAAAACGCCTTTGATTTAATGATTGCCACTCCAATTCACGTATCATGTCTGTGTCACTATCTTCCCTATTTCGCGATAATACAAAACGAGCTGCCCTTCTTTGTACTTTTTCGATGTCATCCGTCAGTCCCATCTGATGCGGATCCCACACCGTACAGCAATACTCCAGAATACGGCGGACAAGCGTGGTGCAAGCAATCTCTTTAGTAGACCTGCACCTTCCCAAGTGTTCTGCCAATGAATCGCAGTCCTTGGTTGGCTCTACCCTTAACATTATCTATGTGATTGTTCCAGTGTGGGGAGTTTGTAAATGTAATCCCTAAGTATTTAGTCGAAGTTAGAGCCTTCAGATTTGTGTGACTTATCACGTAAACGAAATTTAGCGGATTTCTTTTAGTACTCATGTGAATAACTTCACACTTTTCTTTATTCAGGGTCAATTGCCACTTTTCGCACCATTCATATATCGTATCTAAATCATTTTGCAATTTGTTTTGGTCATCTTATGACTACAAGACGGTAAATGACAGCATCATCTGCAAACAATCTAAGAGAGCTACTCAGATTGTCTCCTATGTCGTTAATACAGATCAGGGCAATAGAGGGCCTATAGTACTTCCTCGGGGAACGCCGGATGTTACTTCTGTTTTACTCGATGGCTTTCCGTCAATTACTACGAACTGTGACCTTTCTGACAAAAAACTACGAATCCAGTCGACATATTGAGGCGATATTCCATAAACATGGACTCAATTTGACATCCCCTGTCGATAGCACTCATTACTTCATGAGTATAAAGAGCTAGTTGTGTTTCTCAAGAACTATATTTTCTGAATCCGTGCTGACTATGTGTCAATAAATCGTTTTCTTCTAGGTAATTCATAATGTTCGATCACAGTATTTGTTCCAAAACCCCACTGCAAATCGACGTTAGTGATATGGGCCTCTAATTTAGAGGATTACTTCTACTACCCTTTTTGGGCATTGGTGTGTGTGGTGTCACCGCCAGACACCACACTTGCTAGGTGGTAGCCTTTAAATCGGCCGCGGTCCGTTAGTATACGTCGGATCCGCGTGTCGCCACTATCAGTGATTGCAGACCGAGCGCCGCCACACGACCTAACAAGGCGCCATTACCAGTTACTATTGATACTGAATCATATACCGTTAAGAGCGACATTCACCATTAATTGATTAAAGTGAAGTATTCCACCAGCTACGTCCGTTTTTTCTAAAGTCTAATTTCCTTGTCCTGTTCCAGACCTCACGCCAGCCTGCGTGAGCTAAAACGCGTGCCTTTCGGCTTCCTCTAGTAACCCGGTGTTGGCTCTCCTTCCAACTACAACAGTGTGACTTGGGCAATTTTCCAGTCTTTACTTGCGGATCTTTCTGTGAGAGAGCAGTTGTATGTAATTGCTAAATATGGACCTATTGTATCAGCATACTCTGAGAGGAACCTGACTGGTATACAACTAGAGGCCTTGCCTTTATTAAGTGATTTAAGCTGCTTTGCTACACCGAGGATATCTATTTCGATGTTTCTCATCTTGGCAGTCGTTCTTCATTGAAATTCAGGAATATTTTCTTCGTCTTCTTTCGTGAATGAGTTTCGGGAAACCGTGTTTAATAACTCTGCTTTAGTGGCTCTGCCATCAGTGACTTCATTGTTGTTATCGCACAGAGAAGGTATTGCTTGCGTCTTGCAACTGATGTGCTTTATGTATGATCTGAATCTCTTCGGGTTTTCTGCCAGATTCCGAGACAGAGTTCCACTGTGGACTTTATTATAAACATCTCGCTCTGAAATACGAGCTATGTTTCGAACTTCTGCAAAACTTTGCCAATCTTGGGGATTTTGGGTTCTTTTAAATTTGGCATGCTATTTTTTCGTTGCTTCTGCAACAGCTATCTGACTCGTTTTGGGTACCATGGGGGATCAGTACCATCACTTATTAATTTATGTAGTATATCTCTTTCAATTGCCGTCGATAACATCTCTTTGAAATCATTCAACATCTTTTCTACGCTCACGTGATCAGAACGGAAGAAGAGGAGACTGTCTCTTAAAAAGGCGTTAAGAACATTTTATCAGTTTTTTTTAAATATATGTACTTTGCGTTTCTTTTTGCTGGTTGAGGGTGTTACGGTATTCAGCCCAGCAACAACTGCCGTGTGGTCGCTAATCCCTGTATTCGTCACAATACTCACTATTTGTCCAGGATTATTTGTTGCTAAAAGGTCAAGTATGCTTTCGCAACCATTTACGCTTCGAGTGGGCTCACGTACTAATTGTTCAAAATAATTTTCTGAGAAAGCATTCAGTACAATTTCGGATGACGTTTTATTCCTGCCACTGGCTTTAAACAAATAATTTTTCCAGCGTATCGAGGGTAGATTGAAGTCACCAGCCTCTATAATTGTATGATTGGTGTACCTATTTGAAATGAGACTAAAGTTTTCTTTGAACTGTTCAGCAACTATATCTTCTGAGTCAGGGGGGGGGAAGGGGGGGGGGGTAAAACGACCGAATTAATAGTTTAGTCCAATTGTCAAGTATAACCTCTACCCATACTGTTTCGAAGGAACTATCTACTTCATTTACTCTACAAGGTGAACTACTTCTGACAGCAACAAATGCTCCTCCACCAACTGCATTTAATCTATCCTTTCTGAACACTATTAGGTCGTTTGAAAAAAATTCGGTTGAACTTATTCCGGGTTTAGCCAGATTTCCGTACCTATAACTATTTAGGCTTCAATGCTTTGCCGGCCGCGGTGGTCTCGCGGTTCTAGGCGCGCAGTCCGGAACCGCGCGACTGCTACGGTCGCAGGTTCGAATCCTGCCTCGGGCATGGATGTGTGTGATGTCCTTAGGTTAGTTAGGTTTAAGTAGTTCTAAGTTCTAGGGGCTGATGACCACAGCTGTTAAGTCCCATAGTGCTCAGAGCCATTTGAACCATTTTTCAATGCTTTCTATTAGGACTTGGAGCTCTGGTTCTTTTCCAACACAGCTACGACAATTTATAACTACAATACCGATCGTTTCAACAACTACCTTACCGTGTTTTAGCAGCCCCCTTTTAGACGTACGGTCTTTCTGTGGTTTCCTGAGACCCTCTAGCCTAAAAAGCCGCCCAGTCCCTTCCACACAGCCCCCTCTACCCGTGTAGCCGCTTCCTGTGTGTAGTGGACTCCTGACTTACTAAGCGGAACCCGGAACCTACCACCCGATGGCGCAAGTCAAGGAATCTGCAGCCTACACAGTCACAGAACCGCCTGGGCCCTCCACTCGTCTCTGCACCAAATGACCACACTCGGTTCTATCGACGATGCTAAAGATGGTGAGCTCCCCCTTAACCTCGCAAGCAAGACTGGCGGTCTTTACGATTCCCGCTAGCCGCCCGAAACCAGAGAGAATCTCCTCCGATCCAAAGCGACACATGTCATTGGTACCGACATGAGCCACCACCTGCAGTTGGCTGCACCCTATACTTTTCATGGCATCCGGAAACACCCTTCCCACTTCGGGAATGTCTCCCCCCGGAATACACACGGAATGCACACTGGCTTCCTTCCCCTCCTTGGCAGCCATGTTCCTAAGAGGCCCCAAAACGCGCCTAATGTTGGAGCTCCCAACTATCAGCAAATCTACCCTCTGTGAATGTCTCGATCTTGCGAGCCTAGGCGCTTCCTAAGTCTTTCGCTGCCTGCCAGACTTTGGAATGATCTCCCACTCGACCATGGGTGAGAGGTCAACCTCAGTGCAAGCAGTACCCGGGACGGCCACAGCTTGGGACCGATCGGGGGACACGTGGGACGTGCTCGATGTCCATCACATCCTTGCGTCCGACCCCCCACAGCGATGCCCTTGGCAGTAGCCTCAAGCTGTGTGACGGAAGCCAACACCGCCCAGAGCTGTGAACGAAGGGTCACCATCTCAGCTCGCATCTGCACACAGCAATCACAGTTCATATCCATTATTGAAGTCGCTCCTGTTTGAAGCTCGTAGAAATATGTAAGCGTGAGTGGAACCTTCCTGCGACTTACCACATCCCCTATTTCACCTGCTAGCTGCCATTACTCTATGCCGATGAGGTGACAACATTGGCACACCTCGAACCGCCGACGATCCAGTAAAACGTTCTCATGAGCAGTAGCGCCATACTAACGTCTAGGTGAGCTGGTGGATTTATATGTACACACGTAGTCCCTCGCTCCCAATCTCTATGAAACATTAATATTTGTAATATGAATTGTAACACCACATTAGTACTGTGTGTGCGTGTGTGTGTGTGTGTGTGTGTGTGTGTGTGTGTGTGTGTGTGTGTGTGTGTATCTACCAGCGATATTGGAGTCATAGGTCCTAGTCATCTATACAAAGATGGTACAGTGGCTTATGAGGGTTTTTTTTATGTAGGGCACTCTTCCGTAGATCGGTTGCCGCAATATTGCAGGTAAACTTCTACAGATGTTACTGTGTGTAGTGTTTTGCACATTGGGCATTGTGGTGGAGAAGCGTTTGTGTGAGATGCGATGTTAAGGATAGAATTATTGCGAGAATTACTTTGACTTTTTTCAGTGGAATACCAAAACGCACATAGGGGTTGGTTGTTGTACTACAAATCTCTATCAGTGCTATCACTGTGGAATTTATATGAGGAAAAGCCCATCGATTGCGAGCCAGCATTGTTATTTTAGGTAGTTGGGTTACATCTATGTCGTAAAAAAGGTCTCATAGGTGGGAGAGTACATCTAGAATGGAGATAGGCCTATGTTCACATTCACCCCTAAATCAGTACCGCATTGTAGTTCAGCATATGATGTGTGAGGCATTGGAGTAACCCTCCCTAGGTAAAGAACACATGATACGAGGTTGGCATCCTTTTATTGTTTGGGCATTAGCTGTTAAGCAGCGTCCTGACAAACTACGTGAGGCTGTATTCTTCCATACCGGTGATGAAGATCAAACTATATGCTTCCATTGTGGATGAAGATTAAGATGCTGGGATAAACACATGATTCATGGGTCGAACATGTTGTATGATTTTCCAAGTGCCTCTTCATAATTGCTGCAGAGAGTAAAGATTTTGTGGATAATATTTTCAGGAACAGAGATGCGAAAATTAGTTGAGGCATATGGTTAATATTACACCTCCCTCATATTCTCTGAAAGCAGCATCAGAAGGTTCTGTGACTGTGAGAGCTTCCAGCACTACTCACCTCTGTAAAATATGTTTCCAGAAAAATGTGAGAGTAATGTTCATTCGGTATAGGCATATTGTTGTGTGTGTGAAATGTAGATTTCCGCTTTCCTCTTGTCCTGTGTGCCAGAGACCTGTTTCATCTACAGTGAGAGAATTTTTGTAGGAATAGCATTATTTTATAATATGTACTGTGAAGAAACCTGCATCTATTCCCATGGAGACATGATAATGAACATGTTAATGTCAGTCGACACACTGTGAATCGCAGTTGTTCAAATACAACATTTTCTTGAATTTATATGCACACATGTAGGATAGTTTCTCTATCTGAAAATAAATTTAAAAAATTGGTATTAGATGTGACTGCGTTATATTTACAGTGTATGCGACCCTCCCCCCATACTAGATGAAATGTGTGAATGCCCAAAAAAAGCTTTTATAATTTGGCATGTCATTGAGTGTTTTTTTTTTCTTCATTACACACGAAGCTGATGCAAATCTCATATTTAGGTCGACAGCCAATGCATTACTAGAGAGCTGGTGCATAATCTCTTTTTGTAATAAGTGTTAAGATTTATTGCATCGTCACAAGTGCGCACTCATGTCGTCACCTGACTGCATACTTGTCTTCTTCGATTTCAACAACAATAACAGTCACAACAACAACAGCAGACAGGGGTACTTTTTCTGTCTTTCTTACCTTGCAAGGATATTGGGGATCCAAAACAAACTGTTATGTGTTGCTGTGCGCGGAATGCCGGCTGCTGTGGCCGAGCGGTTCTAGGCGCTACAGTCTGGAACCGCGCGACCTCTGCGGTCGCAAGTTCGAATCCTGCCTCGGGCATGAATGTGTGTGATGTCCTTAGGTTAGTTAGGTTTAAGTAGTTCTAAGTTCTAGGGGACTGATGACCTCAGATGTTAAATCCAATAGTGCTCAGAGCCATTTGAACCATTTGTGCGCGGAATACATATAACAATAATACGAAAGATGGGTCAATATTTACCTACGGGTACTGCATCACATTGATTTATTTGATTTTGCCCTCTCCCTCTAGACTCATGCGATCGGTGCATACAGAACCATCGTTAATAAAGTATTATCGTACATCACTCACAGAACTACTGTCTAGAGGATAGGGTTGAGGAGAAGGGGACAGGTTTGTATAAAAGTTTATTATTATTATTATTATTTTATACATCAGTAAATCCATGCATCAAGCGCACTAATTTCATCGTCTTTAGAAGAAAGCAGTAGCGTGGGAAGAGATGCCGTGCCACTGCACGTCCTGATTCCATTGTCAGGGCGGCGTTCCCCGCATATATACATCTCTTGATTGTTGGGTAAGTCGAATTAACCATCACCCTCGCGTAATTCGGTTCTCGGTGTGTTCACCCCTACTTCTTGCGTATTGGGAGAGGAATAATTGGTGTGATTTCAGAAAAGGTATGGAATTCCAGCAAATTCACCTCCCTGTCCCAGTAAGTCCCCTCAGATAATGCATCTTATTATCGTTCTGCTGCATTGCAATTATTTGATGAACAATATTCCTGCTTATACGTCTATATTCCCATATGGCTGGGTAATCTGAATAAACTTTCATACGCTCTCCCATTTCTATGCCTTTTCTGTATTGATGGAAACTGCTTAATCTTAAGTAGTTTAATTTTGCACTGGGACAAATCTTCGCTAGAAGTCGCGGTTTTCGCGATAGTCAATAAAAACCTAAACAAGTGATTTTTACACATCCCTTCACCCCGACGCTCACACGACACAGGTCAGAATTTTGTATGTTGTTCATGAGACGCCACCTACCACTGTACAAATATTTATGGCTTTATGAAATTTTTTCCCTTGGGTCGACATTTTTTGGTCCTCATTGACTGGGCTAATATGTACACCTATGTCGAGCTGATTGGTTTCCTGGTGTCCTAAGCGGAAGATTGCACTGGCGTACACTTATACGACGCCGAGTCGAGGCCGAGACTGATTTTATTCCTGGCATATAAGCAAGTCAATCCTCGAATACAACTTAATTACAATATCAGACAACCTCTCTTTTTCGAACCCATTCTGCAATCGAACGGAGTCTTATAGGGTGACCCAATGAGCCCTTTGCTGTACATTCTTGCCACTGAAGAAGTACTCCGAATTGGAGAAAATGAAGAAGATGTGTATGTATATGCATACGCTGACGACATAGCCGTAAGTTCAACAGCTATACAGAAGCTGCAGGGAATCATTGAGAAGTTAGACATATGGTGCAGTGAACACAAACTACACATAAACGTAACAAAGACAGAAATGGCAATTCTCAGAAAAGGAGGCAAAACACCCAAGAAGGCGGAAATCAGCATCAGAGGACAAAAAATAAAAATCTCATCAGACTTTAAATACCTAGGAGTGACATTGCAACCAACAGCCAAATGCTTCACAAAACATACAACAGAACGTGCAGCCCAAGCAATAATAGCAATACAGGACATCAAAAACATCCGCCTACTCAGTCTACAAACAACCATGAAATTATTCAACACAAAAATCTTGCCAATCCTGGCCTATGGGATGGAGATTATATGGGACCACCTGACAGAAAAAAATCTAGAAACACTAGAAAAGGTAAAATCGACCTATCTAAAAAGAGCACTAGGTCTCTCAAAGACAACAAGATCTAGACTAGTGTACCTGCTAGCGAGAGAGACATTCCTAATTGAAGACATCAGACTTCGATATATGATGCCACACACCAGGGCTTCCAGAAACCAACTGAAGATCATGGAGGACAAACGAGAATAAATATGGCCGGAGTTCTATGGCACCGAAGCAATGACGAACCGCTCATGGATAGCACCAAACTTCGAACAGCGACATGTCGTAACTAGACTTTCTATTCACGGTTTTCATCATCTAATCTGCAAAAACAAAACTTATCACGACCCAACCACAACATGTGTATGTGAACTGTGTAACGAAGCCTGTGAACGATATCACATAGAACTGTGCAGTAAAAGAGTGAAATCGATAAATGAATATGCAAAAATGTAAAATGTAAATGTAAAATGTTAAGCAAAGTAACTGTATGTGGCTATTTGGCTGCAATTTTATTAAATTAAAAATAAGCAATGTAAGCGTAGTTGTGAGCAGGCAGTCTGATATTTAGTGGACGTGCGTCCGCAGTGTCTCCACGCTGTTATGCCACAAATCGCAACGAAGCAACTGCTCTAAATCAAGTTTTTGCTGCCATTTATGTTGGTACGTGGTTCTTATTTTTCTTTTTTCATTGATTGACTATTCCGTCGGTTTTTTCTCGAATATTTTATACATTATGAATGAAAACAGACACAGTATTGATGTAATATTCTGTAATGTTTATCTTTTAACTTATAAACCAGTTTTCTGCTCTTACGTCATCATCAGGTACAAAGGTAAGTATGTGGTGCATTGAAATTTTGTTGGATCAGAGATTTTAAACTAGTGCATCTACAGAGTATCCGCATTTCCACAGATGAAAAATGTTAATATTAGATTTAGAAATAAAACAACAGGGATTACTTCAGTGTAAATGCGATGTAAGATTATTTAATTAAGATAAAGTATATGACACATCAACTAATAAACTAAATACGAATTATAACAGTTGTTCATAGAAGAAAATAAACTGAACAATAAACTTTGGTGACATATTCCAGAGATGTGGCTGAACAAAATAATGTTGTCCTTAACAGGTCGCACATTACAAATAGATATTCTAAGATATAACAGTGATATTAAGCAGGTGAGTGAAGCCGCTGTGATTATACAAAGTACAATTTCTTAACATAATAAGAGAAATTAGTTACTCAAATAAAGGAAAATGAGGCATCTGAGTAAGACGGGTAATTTAGAACATGGCTCGGATAGGATTATGAGTAGCATTTTGTCGTGTTAAAAAATTTTACTTTGTATAATCACAGCTGCTTCTCTCACCTGCTTAATATCACTACTATATCTTATCTGCTTGTAATGTAGGACCTATTAAAGACAAGATTATTTTATTCAGCCACATATTTGCAACACGTCACCAATGTTTATTGTTCATTGATAATTTTTACTTTTTGGACCGTATGACTACAACAGAATGAAACACATTTATCGTGCCATACGCGTTTCATCTTAATTCTCTGCAAGGCGTCTTCAGTGTCCTGGAATATGTACATATCTTACTATTTAGTTTACATTTTCGGGCAATGTACCTACTGGTTATAAACAGTTCTGGTGGTTGGTTTTTGCTATGATGTAGTAATATTTTAAATTCTGCTTACTTACAGGTAGAATTTAAAATATAAAAATATTGCTACATAATAGCAAAAACCAACCACCAGAACCGTTTATAACCTATAGGTACAGTGACCCAAAATGTAAACTAAATAGTAAAATATGTACATATTCCAGGCCACTGAAGATGCCTTGCTGAGAGTAAGGGTGAAACGTGTATGGCACGAAAATTGTGTTTCATTCAATTGTGGTCAGACGGTCCAAAAAATAAAAAGTATCAGTGTACCGTAATATTACACGCATCTGGGGAAGACAGCACTATAAAAGTTAAAGATGTTTATTGTTCAGCTTATTTTCTTCTATGAGCAACTGTTGTAATTTGTATATAGTTCATTACTTAATGCGTCATATATTTTATCTTAGTTAATTAATCTTTCATAGCATTTACACCGGAATATATCCTCTTGTTTCATTCCTAAATCTGACATTAACATTCTTCATCTCTGGAAATGGAGATACTCTGAAGATACGATAGTTTAGAATCTTTGATGCAACAAAATTTCGCTGCATCATACACTTGTATTTGTATCTGGTGATGGCGCAACAGCCGAAAGGCTGTCTGTGAAAAAAATAATAAATATTGTTTTCATTCATAATGTTTCTCTCCTTATAATTAATCCAGCCTCGGAACTTTTTGGACTGATTCCTTGGGAGATAGTTCCTTCGAAGATGGTCATCGCCTACTGCCTCTGAAAGAAGTGAATCCAAACGTAGGACTCTTTCACGCGCTCTACCTCAGTGTAGAAGCTATACTCCTGTTCAGTGAAATCGCCAAAGTTAAAGCACGTAACATGATTTTCCCTGCATCGCTTCAGCTCCCGATGAGAGTAAAAACGCGAGACAGGGGGCAGAGCAGCGGGACAGCACGTGCGCGCCCGGGGCAGAAACCGCAGCGGCCGCGGCCGTGCGCCGAGACCGCAGGCTTCTTGTCCCGCCGCCTGTGCTCACCTGCGTCCGCGCTCCCAGCCCAGCGATATTAACGGATGCGGGTAGCAGCATTTTATTGCCAGCTAAAGTGAGATTCTTATCTGCAGAAAGGCTCCTAACCTGCCGTTCTGCCATCCACCTTTCACGTGATGACTGGCTGTTGTGTGATGTCCTTAGGTTCGTTAGGTTTAAGTAGTTCTAAGTTCTAGGGGACTGATGACCATAGCTGTTAAGTCCCATAGTGCTCAGAGCCATTTGAACCATTTTGAACCATCCACCTTTCAAACAGAAGAATTTTTCAAGGAACGGAAGGAACTCCCTGTCGACATCGGAATCAGTAGAGAAAGTAACGGTAACGTAGAGTTAGATGTCAATTATTTTGGTAGCGAAATAATAAGCATATTTCATTAATACCTGTTGATTACATATATCTAGATTATTAACATACAGGGTGTAAGACGTGCATATTTCTATTGTCTATTGTCAAGCCACAATTTATGTAAAATGTTTATATTTTATTAATAGGATTAAGTAGGAATAATTAATATCTGTCCTTTTGAGAATAATTGTGGTAGCAGGGAATGTCTGCACCAAAGTATTGTTGGCGGGAGAGACTGCACATTGATATAATTTTAAAAAGGGCGGGAGAGACCGCGTAAGGATACATTTTAAGAAAAGAGCGGGAAAGACCGCACATTGATACGTTTTGTATTGGTAGCAGGGATTGTCTGCACTAGAAAGCATTGTTGGCGGGAGAGACCGCACATTAGCGTTCGTAGGAATTCAGTAGTAAGCGAGAAGTGAAGGGAGTCAGTAGCAGGTCTGAAGCGAGAGGTTGAGAGGAGCGGTGTGCCTGCCAGCCACCAGCTATGATTTACATGAGATTATAAACGGATGTACAGAGACATCAGCTAAAGATTATCATAAGAGGAACTAATATTAGTGATTTTTTTTTTTTTTTTTGTTTTTTTTTTTTTTTGACAAACTCAAGACTACTGAAGGTATGTTCGCGCATTGCTAGTTGTAAGATTACCGTAAAAAGCAGGTCCCACTTGAACGTTTGTAAAATCATTTCATTCAGAATATAATTAATTTTTGCCAGCAATATTGCGTTACTGATTATAATCCATCCCAAAAACCATCAACGTAAAACTTTCTGCAAAATTTTACTGTTGTCAAGAAAAAGTTTAACTACGAATTACGTAATTAATTGAAGAATAACGTCAGCTTTGGTAATAAATACAGCTACTTATTATGACAGAGAGTAATAGAGTATAGTAAAACAGAGTAAGTATATTCATGTCGCTGTTCGATGTAGCAGTCAGATGGCGATCCAGTGACAGTAAAAAAAAAAGGTAACGAACAGTTTTGGGTTATTGCAGGTAACGACTGAAGGCCACGACGACGAAACATTCTATGTTTCGTCGAAATAATCAGCAAATCACTTTTAATATGCAGCATTTAAATTTGTATGCGAAGATTGCACTTATTATTATTGAGAAAGAGAATTAATTTCAAAGGGAAGATTTCATTTATTACTAAGCAAGAGATAGAAATCCTAAGGGAATGTTTCATAGGTTATTGTAAAAGGGAAGGTTGCGTAACAAAAGAGATATAGAGGAGACGGGAAGGTTTCAAGGGGCTGGACAAAATACGGAAACACCTCGAGAAGTACATGTTTGAACATAAATGCAGATGCTAGCCAATCCTGCACGTTGCGACGTTGTGTTTGACCACAAACGGCACCTGATCAGTGTCCTCAATACACTGTATCAGAACTGGCCACGCCGTGACCAAAGCAACGCTTCACAAGAGATAAATTGCTGATAATGACCAATGCGACTGCGGAACATCGCAACGAAGACTGGAGCTGAGTTTGGACTACTGCCCAGAAAGAAAATTCATAGAGACCTGGAAAGACATCGTAAATGCAACACCTGCAGCAGATAACTGGCTGGGGTCTTTGAATATGCAACTGTGATGGAAAACAGATATCTCTTCTTTTAGCTATCGCCAGTTCCCCAGCATTCATTACTACGAAGGCTGATTAACAAGGACTGAGACTGACTTTTTTTCACAAATGTTTATTACTCCATTTCAATGGTTACATGACTTTTTTCAAAGTAACTCCCTCCTGCTTGAATGCGCTTTTTATGGCGTCTCTGCCAGTCCTCGAACGCATGGTGCAGGCAATTCTTTGTCAGGTCCTTGAGAATCGCCTCACTTTTCTTGAGCACTGTTTCAGAGTTCTCAAATCGAATGCCCCGAAATTTTGCCTTTACTGGCGGAAATAAAAAGACAGTCATAGGGTAGAAGACTGGGCCCATAAGGCGGATGCGGTGCGTAGGTAACGTTGAACTGGACCAGAAGCTGCATGACTTCATTCGCTAGTGAGGCCGCGCATTGTCATAATGAAGCCGCCAGCCAGTCCGAAAGAGTTCTGGGCGTTTCTTGACAATGTGCTTCCTCAGTTTACTGACGTGCAGTATGCTGCTGTAGCAGTAACGTGAGAACCGCATGGTGGTAAATCATTCAGTGACAGTCAAAAAAATGTGATCACAATCACTTTCCCTGCAAATGGAATGACTTCCGCCTTTTTGATGTTGAAGAATCAAGCGGTTTCCACACTGTGTTGGCTCGTTGTCCTTCAATGATGCAGCCGTAACTGGTCACTGGTGATAATCGATTCCAGAAACGCACGCTCACCATCAGAGACGCAGCACCTCACGCCTTCTCTCTCTTCGCACAGCCCTTTGTTCGGTAGTCGACAGACGTGACACCCAAACGTCACTAACACGAGTCATATTAAAATGATCATGCATCATGTTCTTTATGAAATTCTCAACACTTCGCTGAGGTCACGTAAAGTTATCCGACGATCCTCGTGGACAATCATAGCAGCTGTTTTGATGTTGACTTCAGTCACAGCGGAAGCCGAAACGCCAGGCTCATCTTGCTTAACACTGATAAGTCGACCTTCTTTGAAGTTCTTCAACCACCTAAACACTGTTGTACGAGATAGTCCACCTTCACCGTATGCTTTTCGAAAGTTTCAGGGGCTGTATGAATTAAACGAACACAGGATTTTATTGCGCCGTACTGCTCCTCTCACTTCTCTTCCATTGTTTGGTGCGTGAAATGCAAAGACACTCTACAAAATAGAGCATTGCTACCAACCTACCGATACGAGAGTGCTACTGCCAATGGACATTATACATAAAAACTCGCTCTTCTCAAATATTCATAGTACAGACAGGAAATTATCGCAAAAGCTACAGGAAAAATCAGTCTCAGTCTTTGTTGATCAGCCCTCGTTCCTCAATCATTTTATCTTACTTTTTATCAACTTCATCGTATGTACGTGTAAGATATAGTTGTGTAAGCCATACGCCAAATAAAATAAATGAAATACATTTGCAAGTATTGTTAGTCGTGGCCAGAGCAGTGTTCTGCGTAGTTGTGAGTGCATTTTGACGGAGCTAAGTAACTCCGAACGTGGGCAGATTGTTGATGCTCTTATAGTGTGTGATCCCTTAACCAAGCGATCCGGAGTGATTGGTATTTCAGGAGGCACCATATCGATGATTTATACCGCTTACAGGGGAAGCAGAAAATCATCATCCGCTTTGTAATTCACAACGCTGACGAAAGTGTCTATTGAGTGATTCTGACACACCGTTATCGAACAGTATTGTGACGATAGACAAGGATGTCGCTGCAAAACTCGCCGCGGAAGTGAATACCGCACTCGCGAACCCTGTCAGCAACAAAACAACACCAAAGGAGCTCCAGAAGCTGGGAACTGCAGGGCGAGCTGCAATTCCAGCACCACACTTTAGTGATGCAAATGCCCGTAACCGGAAGAAGTGGAACCGAAGCCCTAAAACCCCGCACTATGGGGCAATGGAAGAAAGTCATTTGGTAGTGTTGCACACTATTTCCAGCTTCTGGCCGAGTTTACGTCCCAAGAGTGAAACATGGCGGGGATTCGGTGGTGCTTTGAGCAGCGGTATCGTGATATTCCATGGCCCTACGGCTACTTTGCAGTGTCACGTTACCGCCAAGGATTATGCGACTATTTTGGCTGATCAGGTCCAGCCCATGGTACAATGTTTGCTCCCCAATGGTGATGCTGTGCTGCAAGACAACAGGGCCGCTGCTCACACAGGTCGCATCATGCATCATGCAAGACTGGTTTTGTGGATGCGAGGGTGAATAGTCGCATATCTCCTGGCCACTGCAGTCACCAGATTTCGGTATTATTGCCTTTGCCGTCTGTTCTGGTGAGACGAGTGCGTGATCGCTATCCACCTGCAGCTTTGTCTCTTGAACTGACACTATTTTACAGGAAGAATAGTATAAGATTCCTTTTAAAATCACACAGGACATGTAACTATCCATTCGGAGACGACTGGAAGCTGTTTTCAATGTCAACGGGTTTCCTGCGCCTTATTAGGTATGGAGATATGTTTTTGCTGTTTCCGTATTTTTGTCTACCTGATGTAAATATGAATGCCAGCCATTTCGGTCTGAAATTATGCCCTTCTCATGATTAACTCCAGGGTATTCAAAGAGTCATTCACAAGAAATATTTTTATTCGTGTACCAGTTAAGTTCGGTTGTCACTGAAAATTGAAAATCAAAGTGTTTGAGAAAAATTCTATTGATGAATAGCCACAAAAAATAAGCATAAATGCCAAATTAATGCTTCTCAAAGCAGAGAAACAAAAACTGTAAAAAAGCAAGGAACTTCCCACTGCGCTCGGCAATGCAAAATCTGTGATTTAGCACCATCACAAGCAGTATATGCTAGAAATGCTAGGGAATTCTGTAATAACGCATATTGGATGAGATTCCGAGAGGGGGCAAGTCACCCTATCTCATTCCTCTCTGCGGACGCCTCTAGTACCAAACTATTCTGACTGTTTCAGCAGGAACAGTAAATATTTCAGAACGTGTTAGTATAGATCAATTCGAATAGAACATTTCCTATAACATGTTTACAATCTTTTTCTCATTACAAAAGAGACACAGCTGTTGGAATGTAATCCAAACACAAACTCACAGAAGGTGTTAAGCAGACGCAAATAATTAAATTCAAATGGTTAAGTTAATAAATTATGACTTCGATTTCTGTGGCCTTTCGAATTCTCTTGTCAACTTCACTTGCAGCTCTTCTGAAGACATCTTGGCGTTCTCTTATGAAGGCAGCTCTATTCAAAGCAGGAACGATCGATTTGTCTCTTGTGCTTATTTTTTCTTTGTGGACTTTCCCTTTCAGCTATCCCAACAGGTAAAAGTTTAAAGGGGTAACCTCCGTCGATCTTGCTGGCCAAAAAACTTAGCTATATATACATTATGTCATCAAAAGTATCTGGACACATGGCTGAAAATGACAAAACTTCGTGGTGCCCTCCATCGGTACCCTCCATCGGTACGGCTGGAATTCAATATGGTGTTGGCCCACCCTTAGCCTTGATTACAGCTTCCACTCTCACAGGTATACGTTCAAGCAGGTGCTGGAAGGTTTCTTGGGGAATGGCAGCCCATTCTTCACGGAGTGCGGCACTGGGGAGAGATATCGAAGTCGGTCGGTGAGGCGTGACACGAAGTCGGCGTTCCAAAACATCGCAAGGTGTTCTGTAGGGTTCAGGTCAGGACTCTGTGCAGGACAGTCCATTACAGGGATGTTATTGTCGTGCAATCACTCCGCCACAGGCCGTACATTATGAACAGGTGCTCGATCGTGTCGAAAGATGCAGTCGCTATCCCCCAATTGCTCTTCAACAGTGGGAAGCAAGAAGGTGCTTAAAACATCAATGTAGACCTGTGCTCTGATAGTGTCACGCAAGACAACAAGGGGTGTAAGCACCCTCCAACAAAAACACGACCACACCATAACAACATCGCCTCCGGATTTTACTGTTGGCACTACAAACGCTCGCAGATGACGTTCACCAGGCATTCGCCATACCCACACCCTGCCATCGGATCGCCACATTGTGTACCCTGATTCCTCACTCCACACAACGTTTTTGCGCTGTTCAGTCGTCCAGTGTTTACGCTCCTTACACCAAGCGAGGCGTCGTTTGGCATTTACTGGCAATATGTTTGGCTCATGAGCAGCCGCTCGTCCATGAAATCCAAGTTTTCTCACCTTCCGCCTAACTGTCATAGTACTTCTAGTGGGTCCTGATGGAGTTTGGAATTCCTGTGTGATGGTCTGGATAGACGTCTGCGTATTACATATTACTATCCTCTTCAACTGTCGGCGGTCTCTGTCAGTCAACAGACAAGGTCGGCCAGTACGCTTTTGTGCTCTACGTCTACGTTCACGTTTCCATTTCAGTATCACATCGGAAACAGTGGACCTAGGTATGTTTAGGAGTGTGGAAATCTCGCGTACTGACGTATGACATAAGTGACACGCAGTCACCTAACCACGTTGGAAGTCCGTGAGTTCCGCGGAGCGCCCCATTCTGCTCTCTCACGATGTCTAATGACCAATGAGGTCGTTGATATGGAGTACCTGGAAGTAGGTGGCAGAACAATGCACCTAATACGACAAAAGTAAGTTTTAGGGGGTGTCCGGATACTTTTCATCAGATAGTGTAGCTAACTAATAGCAGCTAAATGCAACAGTGTATAGCGAAGCTACAATGTGTAAAATGCTATTAAAACTTTACTGGTTACAAATAGCAGATTAGTGACCATCCAGGTACAGCCACTTACTGCAAATTATGGAAACTAGCATACTGATCACAACTTACTGACTGCATCTTAATGAGTATAACCGCGAACAAGCAGCTGTAGTAGCGATTGTAGCTTAGCAAATTATAGTATTCTACCTATATTACTATATTCAGTAAGCTACAGCCAGTAGGTTGTGATCAGCACGCTAGTTCCAATAATTTGCAGTAAGTGGTTATACCAAAATTGTCTGTAATTTGCTATTTACAACCAGTAAATTTTTAGTAGTATTTTTACACACTGTAGCTTTGTCATACACTGTTGCATTTAGTTGCTATTAGTTAGCTACATACAGACACATTTAACCAGCTGCTCACAGCTAGAATTAGTCAACCTTTTTCTGTTGCTACATTTATTACATGTTGTTAGTTTTTTTAACTTTTTACGCATATTTTTAGTAAGGTGGTCACCTATAGCTACAGCTGTTAAGCACCTACAGTTCTACGTAATGAAGCATTTTCAGTTCTAAGTGTTTAGCCACCAACATTGCCAGGTACTTAATCATTTATTATTGCAGATACTAAATCATCTACAACCTAATAGTGCTGATTTATTTTTGCTACAGGTGGTTAGCTGTATGTAAGCAATGACCTATAAATTTTCTATTCGTAAAGCTACAATGGCCTGCTTTATAGTTGTAAGTGAAATTTACAGTAAATAAGCACTTTTAGTCACTCAAAAGCGGGTAGTCAAATTTGATGCACTTATTTTGTACAACTTCACATGAAAGTCGCACTTGACGAAGCGTATTTAGTGCCTTGTATACATTTCTGAGCTAGTTATTCCACCGTAACAAAAGTAAACAACGATGCCCACGTTTGCTTTCTCATGGAGTTATTTTTGGTTCTTCGTTTTAGCTACTGACTAGGAACTGTTTCTCCATTTATTTCAGTTATCGCTTCTCTCCACTTGGTGCATCTTGCGCGCTGTTTGCGCTGCTGTATTTCCTGCTACCGCGTTGTTGACATGTATAAACCAAAGGAACAGATTTCAAACATTTATTGCTTCCAAACTGCAAAAGATAGAAACACCATTCCAACATTCCTGGAAAGAGAAAAGTTCAAATTTTTATGCATTCAATGTTGTCCCCATGTGTTACTTGACAAACGACAAGTTACGTAAAAGATCGCGTTTTAATACCCCGTATGCCTGACGCTCTTGAAAGTTTTCGACATGGCATTGTTGAAGCTGTGAATTCGACAGCGAGAGACGAGCTGCTTCGTATGTCGCAGGAGAGCCAACATTTTGATTTTTGTAGGTAACACATAGTGCTCACACTAAATGCATAAAAATTTGAGCTTTACTCTTTCCAGAAACGTTGAAATTGTTTCTATCGTGTGTTGTTTGGAAGTAATAAGTGTTCTAAATCTATTCCTTATTTTTGAATAGCCCTGTATAATTGTGCCCACGATTCTTTTCCTCTGTAATCACTGTCTGACACTTTATATAGTAATGATTGAGAAATGTCTTCTCACTTACTCCTGTCACAGGCCCAACCCCAAGATGCGCTTCGGACTTTGTTTCTACTGACAGGTTCCCTAATAGGTTACTGGCTCAAATGGCTCTGAGCACTATGCGACTTAACTTCTGAGGTCATCAGTCGCCTAGAACTTAGAACTAATTAAACCTAACTAACCTAAGGACATCACACACATCCATGCCCGAGGCAGGATTCGAACCTGCGACCGTAGCGGTCACGCGGTTCCAGACTGAAGCGCCTAGAACCGCACGGCCACACTGGCCGGCCTGACCGGGCCAAATATCTGTCTCACGAAATAAGCGTCAAACGAAAAAACTACAAAGGACGAAACTTGTCTACTTGTCTAGCTTGAAGGGGGAAACCAGATGGCGCTATGGTCGGCCCGCAAGATACCGCTGCCATGGTTCAAACGGTTATCAACTGCGTTTTTTTAAATAGGAACCCCCATTTTTATCACATATTCGTGTAGTACGTAAAGAAATATGAACGTTTTAGTTGGACCACCTTTTTCGCTTTGTGATAGATGGCGCTATAATAGTCACAAACATATGGCTCACAATTTTAGACGAACAGTTGGTAACAGGTAGGTTTTTTAAATTAAAATGCAGAATAGGGTACGTTTGGACATTTTATTTCGGTTGTTCCAATGTGATACATGTATCTTTGTGAACTTATCATTTCTGAGAACGCATGCTGTTACAGCGTGATTACCTGTAAACACCGCATTAATGCAATAAATGTTCAAATCGATGTACGTCATCCTGAATGCATTTGGCAATACGTGTAACGACATTCCTCTCAACAGCGAGTAGTGCGCCTTCCGTAATGTTCGCACATGCTTTGACAATGCGCTGATGCATGTTCTCGGGCGTTGTCAGTGGATCACGATGGCAAATATCCTTGAACTTTCTCCACAGAAAGAAATCCGGGGACGTAAGATCGGTGAACGTGCGGGCCATCGTGTGGTGCTTCGACGACCAATCCACTTGTCATGAAATATGCTATTCAATACCGCTTCAACAGCACGCAACCTACGTGCCGGATATCCATCATGTTGGAAGTACATCGTCATTCTGACATGCAGTGAAACATCTTGTAGTAACGTCGGTAGAACATTACGTAGGAAATCAGCATACATTGCACCATTTAGATTGCCATCGATAAAATGGGGGCCAATTATCCTTCCTCTCATAATGCCGCACCATACATTAACCCGCCAAGGTCGCTGATGTTCCACTTGTCGCAGCCATCTGGATTTTCCGATGCTCAATAGTGCATATTATGCCGGTTTACGTTACTGCTGTTGGAGAATGACGCTTCGTCGCTAAATAGAATGCGTGCAAAAAATCTGTTATCGTCCCCTAATTTCTCTTGTGCCCAGTGGCAGAACTGTACACAACCTTCAAAGTCATCACCATGTAATTCTGGTACATAGAAATATGGTACGGTTGCAGTCGATGTTGATGTAGCATTCTCAACACCGACGTTTTTGAGATTCCCGATTCTCGCGCAATTTGTCTGCTACTGATGTGCGGATTAGCCGCGACAGCAGCTAAAACACCTACTTGGGCATCATCATTTGTTGCAGGTCGTGGTTGACGTTTTACACGTGGCTGAACACTTCTTGTTTCCTTAAGTAACGTAACTAGCCGGCGAACGGTCCGGACAATTGGATGATGTCGTCCAGGATAACTAGCAGCATACATAGCACACGCCCGTTGGGCATTTTGATCACAATAGCCATACATCAACACGATATCGACCTTTTACGCTATTGCTAAACGGTCCATTTTAACACGGATAATGTATCACGAAGCAAATACCGTCTGCACTGGCGGAATGTTACGTGATACCACGTACTTAGACGTTTGTGACTATTACAGCGTTATCTATCACAAAGCGAAAAAAGTGGTCCAACTAAAGCATTCATATTTCCTTACGTACAACACGAATACGTAATAAAGAATGGGGGTTCCTATTCAAAAATACGCAGTTGATACCCGTTTGACCTATGGCAGCGCCATCTAGCGAGCCAACCATAGCGCCATCTGGTTTCCCCATTCAAGCTAGATGAGTTTCGTTCTCTGTAGTTTTTTCGTTGGATGCTTATTTCGTGAGATATTTGGCCCGGTCACTATCAATGGGTCACCCTGTATATACCCACATTAGTGCAAGTGGGCATTGATTTAAATCAATAGAGGTTGAAAATCTGCTCCGGACTGGGATTCGAACCTGGCTCTCCTGCGTACTAGGAAAATGCCTAATCACTAAACTGTCCGGACACAGTAGTCATCGCAACTTCACTGATTATCCTAGCACGCCTCCCGTCAGTTCGAGATTCTCAGCTAATCCACACCGTTCCTTTGCCCACATTACTCGCGGCATTTTGCCGATTCCAGTAAGAGTTCGAGCCTGCCATACATCTGCACTGAATAGATCATTCATTGCTCGCCTCCTCCCAGCATAGATTTTCAGCTTCTCCCATTGACTTAAATCAATGCCCACTCGCAGCCAATGTCTGTAATTTGTTTGTGCTTCACTACAGGTGTTTGAACATTAGTCCCCAAATTTACTATCCATAACGCCAATTGTCGTTGCTATTAATAAATTTTATTTACTATTAGGATTTCATAGATTATTTATTACGCTACTTATGTGCTTTACATTTTAGTTTAGACTTTATGACAACTATAGTTCTGCACGTTTTTGTTTTATTATTTTATCGTACTTTAGCCTCCACCCTGAGACCAATCTCGAGATATTTATGTGATTAGCTGATTAGTTCCAGTTCTTGCATGATGGCTGCACTTTTAGTTCGGCTTCTTTCTATCATTCTTGTACAGGCACTATGAACTAACTGTAACCATTTATGATCTCTTCTTGTATTAATGGATTAATTATTATATTACTTATTGCTCTTGTATTTTTCTTAGGACAATAGCAATATGCTGCATGTACTGTATTGTTCACACCCGCAAATAATGCTATAGTTACAAGTATGTACCATTTTTTATCTTTAAATTTTTTAAAGACTTTCGTTCTTTATTTTAATATTCTTACTGACTTCTACTAAATTGTGGTATGTTTTTCTATACAGCCTTCTGAAGAAGGGCACCAAGCGCCATACACCGGTTAAGAAATTAAATTTCTTTCATGGAGTTGGTTGCTGATTATTTCGATATGTTCAAGTACAGTTGCTGAAGATGGATATAATAATAAAAACGGGGGGGGGGGGGGGTAGAATAGCAGACTGCCAGAGAGAAGGCAGAAGGAGATGGACAGAGAGTTGGGGGCAAGAGGTGTTCAGAGAGATGACGGCGAAGAAGAAGATTGATTGACAGCGGCGGGGGGGGGGGGGGGGGGGGGCTGGAGACGGAGCAGATAGAGCGGGAAGGAGGAGATGGACTAGTAGAGTTGGGGTGAATACAAACCCGGGCAACGCCGGGAACTGAGTTAGTCTGCTATAAACGATAACAGAAGAGACCGTGCACTCATTGCGTCCACCACATTCTTGTATGTGGAATTCTGACAACGTGTAAAAATTCTATACGTGTTTGTTCAAGGACTTCGTCGTAGCAACTGAATAATGTATTCTGCGTCATTCACACTCTGTCATCCACACAGCGCTCATTGACGCGTTCAGATGAGATATGACTGCTGGGGGCTTCACCAGTGTCACGCAGACTGGTGTCAGCACGAGTCAACACTTTATTCAAAGTACTCTTTGGCTAGGAAATCGTCTATCGTATTCTCTACACGCAGCAGTACCATTTCCATTTCAAAAGCCACTCACAAATACCATATTGGTACACTCGCCATTTCTAAACGCTTAAACTGTATAGTAGAATTGGTCAACAAATCACAATCACAGTTGAAAAATTCGGTTAAGTAAACTCGAACATAACTTTCATTTCAAAACGAAATGACAATCGTGAGGTAAACACACTACCACTGGAATCGCAGCAGGCGAAATGCAAATTTATTCCTGTAACCTGCTGTGTATATGTAACCACTTAAAATGGACACATGTTGCTTGGAATGTTTTATTTGCATTAGTTATACTACCACCTCCTACAATATTTACTATTCCTGCTGAAAGTGTGTACACCAACGCCAAAGACTTCTTCTGAAAAATTTGCAAAACTCGTTGTTAGATTTAAGTTTACTCTGTTTCTCAAAGATTAAACATCTCGCGCCTTTTAAACTAATAAAAGTCGTCGCTGGAGATTAAAACATATTACAAGGGCGTGCTGGAAAGTAATGCATCCGGATTTTATACTCTTGTCTCCATTTTGGTTGAGGTGTTACGTAACGTGCATATTATTCGGTCAACTTTTCCGCTTCGCTGACCCAAGTTGCAACCGTCTGCCGCTAGAGGGCTCCAAATTATAGAGTGTAACATAGCGACGTGCAACGTAACTACGTCTGTGTGTGAAAAAAGTTTTGTAGTCGAGTTTCTAATCGCAGAAAACTTAGTCCACACAAGGTGCATCCTCTTCTTCAGCATGACAATGCCATATCACACACGAGAGCTGCGACACCTGCAGACAAGCCGACCTCTTGGGTTCACTGTCATCAATCATCCTCCATACAGTCTTCATTTGGCCCCATTCGATTTTTATCTGTTTCCAAAACTTAAACAACACTTCAAGGATTTCACTTTGATAGTCATGAAGCTTTGGACACAGAGATGAGGCTGCTCCTCTGTCAAAACATTTTACAGTGACGATATCAACAACCTGTGCTCTTATTGGCAGAAATTTGTTCGTCGCCAGGGTGACTACGTTGAGAAATAAATATGAAGACATAAATAATAAAGATCTAGAATGTTAATAACGTTTGTTTTATTTAAAAATCTTCAAGAATTTTCACACAAAAAATTCGGAGATATTACTTTTCAGAACGCCCGCGCAATAGCAAAATACTCCCTTTCCCACATCACAAGGATACCAAATAGCGCAACTTCCCCTTATTGAGTGTGTGAGTATAGAAGGAAAAATACATGAATAAATACACGGTCCAGTCACATTAATTTGACTAACGCCTATGTTCTATGTCAACATGTAATAACCACTCATAGACGACAGGTGGCAGCACTAGCAGTGGAGGGTATATAATCGTTATATTCAGGCCGAGGGTGGAAGAATTTCGGAAACTGATATGTTTGTAAACTGTGCGTGTACCAACACGGTTAAAGTACACAACGCGTCGCAATGTGGTGTTATCCAAAACCGGTACTGAGGCAATTGTGATGTACCATGGGTCATAGGTGACAGGGGTAAACGACAGCTGCGGAGATGCGCAAGAGCGAATAGACATGCAACTGTTGAGCAACTGACGGCCCTGATCAACCAAGAGGCTACCAACAGTGTCTGCTCAATGACCGTTCAGTGAATGTTGCTGCATATGGGCCTCAGCAGTAGCTGCCTGGTTCGTGCAACCATGCTGACTGCTGTTCATCAGCGAAGAATGTTGGAATTCGCACGACAGTATAGCAATTGGACGTCCACTGAGAGGCGACAGTTAGCCTTTTAAGACGAATCTTGTTTTATGCTCCATCGGACAGATGGCCGTTGGCATGCGTGCCGTGAAAAGTCTGAAACCAAACACTGTGCAACAATCAGTGGAACGGTCCAGGCCCGGAGGCATTCTCTGGGCGATCTCTTCACTCTAGAAGGCACAATGGATCACCACAACTATGGATCTATCCTTGGGGACCATGTCCACTCTTTAAAGCAATTTGTTATTCCTCGTCACGGTGTAATCTATCAGCAGGACAATGCAACATGTCACACAGCTCGCAATATACGAGGGCTATCCACAAAGTACATTACGTTTTGGAATTAAAAATAAATAAAGTATTGGAAATTTTTTTTATTATATGCAGATGAAGCCACACTTAAATACTACTTTTCTACATAGTTGCCATTTAAATTACGGCACTTATCGTAGCGATGGACGAGTCTGGAAATTCCTTCGTCGTAAAATTCGGCCGCCTGCGCCTTCAACCACGTGGTTACCTCTTCTTGAAGCTGTGCGTCGTCATCAAAACGCTGCATAGCCAACCACTTCTTCATTGCTGGGAATAAGTGGAAGTCGCTCGGTGCCAGGTCGGGACTGTACCTCGGATGAGGAAACAGCTCCCAGTTAAAAGATTCGAGAACTTCATGAGTGGCATTTGCCGTGTGGGCCCGGGCGTTGTCGTGAATCAGCAAGATCTTTGACCCCAACTTTCCCCTGCGCTTGTTTTGTATTGCTCTTCTGAGGTTGTGCAGAGTTTGGCAATACTTTTGAGAGTTTATTGTAGTGCCTCTTTCCAGGAAATCCACAAAAATCACACCTTTTCTGTCCCAAAAGACAGTCGCCATCACCTTCCTTGTCGACATTGTCTGCATGCATTTCTTGGGTTTTTGGGGGGAATTTGTGTGCCCCCACTGCATTGACTGCAATTTTGTCTCGCAGTTCACATGCTTAACCCATGTTTTGTCACCAGTAACGATGCGATCGAGTAATGAGTCGCCATCTTTCTCGTAAGCTCCAAACACGTTAACGCTGCAGCCTTTCGCTGATTTTTGTGAATTTCTGTCAAGATTTTTGGTATCCATCTTGCACAAAACTTGTGGTATCCATGCTTTTCGGTAATGATTTCGTGCAACAAACTTCGTGAAATTTGTGGAAAACTCATAGAGAGTTCCGTTATTGTGAAATTACGGTTTTCACGGACCCCGGCATCGACTTTTTCGACAAGTTCGGCAGTCACTATGCTGGGTCTTCCACTTTGCTCTTCGTCGTGAACGTTAGTTCGGCCATTTTTAAATTTTATGACCCACTGATGCACTCCACCTTCAGTGATTATGTTGTCCCCATACACTTCACAAAGCTGCCGATAGATTTCTATCGGTGTACAGTTGCTTGCAGTCAGAAACCTTATTACAGCACGCACTTCACACTTCGCAGCATTTTCAATTAACGCTGACATTTCAAACTGTCACAGTAACTCAACGGAGTACAGCACGAACCTCTCACTAGCACGGCAGGACGCCGACTGAGCGGTGGAATGCCATGACACCAAGATGGCCGCGCTAGCCCCGCCCCTAACGGACACAAACGAAAACGTAATGTACTTTGTGAATAGCCCTCGTATGTGCGTCGTTCGAAGAGCAAGAGGATGAACTTATCATATTCCACTGGCCACCAAACTCCCCCGACTTAAACCCAATTGTGTGGGACCACCTCGATCGAGTTTTTTGCGCCATCGATCCTCAACCGAGAAAACTAGGCCAGATTGCCACAGCACTCGAGTTAACACGGCTCCATATCGCTTCCGGTACCTTCCAGACTCTCACTGACACTCTTCCTAAGCCTCTCGCACCAGTCTGCACTGAAAAAGGTGGTTATTCAGGCTTCTGAGAGGTAGTTGCATTAACGTGACTGGACAGTGCACGCAGCTGATTTACGGGTACATAGGGTGTGAAACTTATAAGATAGAGATGCCAGTTTTGGCAGCATCAGAAGGTCTGTCCTGACTGGCAGTGTATTGGAACTAAGCTTGCGTAGCAGATGCATGTATGTCATTCCTTGCTGCTTCAGCTGTACGCCAACCAATGTAGTGGTTAGTGAGTGGTAGTGCCATAGTGAATCGGCCGCCCATGGCCATATGTTTTTAGCGGTCAGACACCTGGAGAACGTGTTGGCCATATCAACAGTTGGACATCCTCTGTATTAAAGTATGTGAGGACAGTTCGGCAATATGCTGTCTTGCGTTATCTGGCTGAAAGATCGCGTCACGCAGACCACAAAAGGCAGAACATAGGTACCGATCTTATTAGGTCAGAAATATAGCTGCTGTTATCCAAATTACCGGCTATGCAGTCCACATAACGTAACTGTCTTGCAAGTTCTGTATTCTCTTTGGATACAGCTGTTTAACTATACAGAGCAGTAAACACAGGAGCCCCTTAGAGAACACTGCTCTGTATGGCAATCAGTCCAGATGTAAGTCAATACCAGAATATCGTAGGCATCAGGAAACAAATTGTTAAGAGATGAGACAGTCCTTAACGCTTGTCACTCAAATTTATTATAGTAAGGGGCATTCCAGAAATCTTATGGGTCTGATTAGAATCTGAGACAACTAACACTCCTAACTCACGTAATTCATTCAGTAATCCTTAGTGAGAACTAAGTTTTCACCGTAACTAAGAGATTTTGCAAAAATATCTGATCTTCCATTGTTCCTTGAGAATTCGAAGTATTATTGATCTTCGAAGGATTTTCAACTAGCAGTTAACCGTTGCACAGTGGAGTATTTGCCCCGAAATCATAGCCAAAAAGGCAAAAATTTAAGGTTGCCCAAAAATTTTGTGTTAACTGACTAATTGATGGGTCGATTGTTAAATTTTCAGGAGCCTGACACATATCTAGGTGCTCCTAGCCTCGTCTGAAGATCGGCTTTTTCTGACAGACGACGCGTTTCTTGACTGAGTTGTCAGTTTGAATCTCAATTTTTTGCGACTTTACTAAATGAGGGTTCGAATTTGAAACAGATTTTCGTGCTGCAGGAAGGTAACAGCTTCTTTTTAAACTTATGTATTAATTTAAATACGAGGGTTGGAACTTTAATGGTGGCAACTATTTATTTATAGCTCTTACAAATAGACACGTGTTTCAAAGTTTTACTGACCTTCAAAGTAGTCACCAGCATTGTGTATAACCCGTTGCCAGCGATGTGGAAGTCGTAGGATACTCTTAGCAGTGCCAGTTGTGTTGACAGTTCGAGCGGCGCGGTGTAATGCCCGACGAATTTGTAGCAGTTCTGAAGCGAATGCCGCGAAGTGTTTCCTTCAGTTTAGAAATCGAGTTGAACTTACGAGGGCTTAAGGTAGGTAGTGCAGCACTCCCTATTAAAATTATAATAAAAGTCAACAGCAGTGATTTAAACTTTAAAAAAGTACTGAAAGAATTTTGGCCAGGATTTCGATACAAATACTCCACAATGCGTCGCTCGCTTTATGAGTGGTTTCGTATAAACTGGTTAATGAACTACTAGTTAAAAAATCCGTGATGAGCTGTATCAGGCTCTCAGTGTAAATCTCACCAATAACAACGTATCTCCAGTAATTTCGCTGTACTCATGATGGCTTATGAGTCTACCACATCAGTGCGAAAAGCTTCTAAACGGGGTTAAATAAAAATTCAGAAAAGTCCTTTTTTGCGCTTTGCAAGGACTTGAATGTCGTTTAGGTTGTCATTCGTTGACACTTCAAGCAAACTTCTACACTTTGCGTTTTGTGTAGGTTCGTATACATAACAGTGTCTGATCATCCAGCATGACGTTCTTCAGAAAAGAATTGTTCGTGTTTTGTATTTCAATCACGTCGCGGCAGGCGTCCCTGTGCCGTTGATTTCGTTCGAGAGTCAAGGTGTGCTGGAGAGTTTTTTTACAAAATTTTCTCTTCTTCAAAACTTTCGGGAGGATATTTCGAACATTTTATTTCCATGGTGGTGGTGATGATGGTGATAATGACTAGTGGTTTGTGGTGCTAAACGGCGAATTGATTTCGAGATGTTGCTCCATTGCGCTTTTGACACAACGCTGACAGACTACAGCCGCACGCTCACCACTTAACACTGTCTACTCTCGGCTGACTGGTCGAAAGCAAGTCTGTTGTTTACAGCTGTTAGTTCAAACTGCCAACGTAGATACTGGGCTGGTTTCGCTTACGCGTCGGGAATAAAATCAGTCTCGGATCCTTTTGGACAGACGGTGTATCGGCAGATCGAAAGTCACCTATCGCCCATGGTATCAAGCACAATTTTAATTCAAATAACCCATTAGTTCACGAGCAGCTAGCTGCGCACATCTTTTAACTTTAAACGCCTTGATGAACCGTTTTGTTAGGGATGTGGATTCGAACCAAGCATCTACAATCAAAAGTTAACAAGCAAAGTTTTCGTTTCCGACGAAGACTGGAACACAGCACCGATCGTCATTGCTGACTAGGCATAAAGAGACGTGAAATCTCTATTTCTTGTTGGTATCAGCAAGTCTCAGCTTTAAATTACATGACGAAAGGACTACTGTCCTTGTTAACTAATCACGGAAGATTTTAAATATAATTTCATTCACCAGTAAGAAAGTATGCGCATGTATAAACTTGAACACAAGTGACAGGGTTTTATAGTGGATTATTCGAATCCAGCATCTAACCAGATTGTTACCAAAGCACAGTAAAACGTTAGATATCGAGTTCTTCAACAGTAGCGAGATATTTGGACTTTTAATGACGACATGAAAATGTTTAGGTCTTACCGCGACTCGAGCCCGGCAACTGTCACCTTTATTTTCTCGACGCGAATAAACATTAAACGTCGGTTTCCTTCACCAGCAGCGTGACGTGCCTGTTTGAACTAGACTTAACCCGACGATGAGCTCTGTGCCGACTGGCTGTCGAACCTCGCATATTTCGTTGTTGATTACGCACAAAAAGACATTAACTATTGAACTCTTTTTTCACAGTTAGATAGGAGCGAAATGTTTGAACCTGAAACGATGCGATAACAGTTTCTGTGTCTACTAGGAGTCGAAACCTGCTTCTCTCTTATTGAAGCTTTCTTGAAATTACTGCAACCAGTCGCCTTTCGTTTTGGTCTCTATTATCCCATTACCGGTTTCAACCGCTTATCAGTTCATCATAGTTATTGATTGCCTGCAGCAGCGTGGGAGTCGTGTAGCTGTGGCAAGATGTATAAACGAAACATGTAAGCACTGAGTCTGGCGAGAATTATTCATTATATGAGATCGATCGATGACATAGCAAGGAATAAATGAAAATGTGTCCATTCCTGACACCTGAAATTTCAGGCAACGCAATAAGTACGTGAAACTGCACACAAAGTTTAAATGCCCTCAGCTTTCGTAGTATGTCTCAAGAAAGGATACAGAATGTGCCGTAGACATATCGCTGCTTTAATGACTGCCAGAGATGCACAAGAAGATCAAGATATTCTCCAGTCTGGAGCTCGTTTTGTCGAAGAAGTAAACCAGAAAATGCAAGTTTCCAGATTTAGCCACACTGAATTTAGAACACTGGTTAGAGCGGATTCAATTATGAACTAACTTCTGGTGCGACACCATCTAAGGAAGGGCAAAATCAACAGTTGCCTTTAGCCGGCCGTGGTGGCCGAGCGGTTCTAGGCGCTGCAGTCTGGAACCGCAAGACCGCTACGGTCGCAGGTTCGAATCCTGCCTCGGGCATGGATGTTTGTGATGTCCTTAGGTTAGTTAGGTTTAACTAGTTCTAAGTTCTAGAGGACTAATGACCTCAGCAGTTGAGTCCCAGAGTGCTCAGAGCCATTTGAACCATTTTTGAACAGTTTCCTTTGTCCTCTCTGCACACAATACCACTCATAGTGATACAACAGATGCACTTTCAATGAGTGACCACGTAACAAAAATGCTATATATTTGTCTTCAGGTAAAAACTTCCACCACACATATATTTAGAGGTTAGCACAGGTTGGAAAATATCAGGCCATTTAAAATCCTATTTCGTCAGTACTGTTAGTGACTGTGTCGCAAATAAACCGAAGTGAATGTATATTTCTTCCAGCAATATAAAATACACACATCAAAAAAAGTTTTACATCACCTCAGTTCCGAGAGTTCCGGAACCTGCACAGAAAATTGGAATAGAGATCAACATAATCATCATTTCCGCCCTTTTTATTGCTCATGAAAACCCCACATTGCATGTTGTACCACCACACAGCGAGACCTTCAGAGGTGGTGATCCAGATTGCTGTACACACCGGTACCTTTAACACCCAGTACCACGACGTCTTGCAGTCATGCATGGCTGTATTCGTCGTGGCATACTATCGACAAGTTCATTAAGGCACTGTTGGTCCAGATTGTCCCACTCCTCAACGGCGATTCGGCGTAGATCCCTCAGAGTGGTTGGTGGGTCACGTCGTCCATAAACAGCCCTTTTCAATCTGTCCCAGGCATGTTCGATAGGGTTCATATCTGGAGAACATGCTGGTCACTCGAGTCGAGAGATATCGTTATCCTAAAGGAAGTCATTCACAAGATGTGCACGATGGGCGCGCAAATTGTTGTCCATGAAGACGAATTCCGCGCCAATATGCTGCCGATATGGTTACACTATCTGTTGGAGGACGGCATTCACGTATCGTACAGCCACTACAGCGCCTTCCATGACCACCAGCGGCGTACGTCGGCCCCACATAATGCCACCCCAAAACAGCAAGGAACCTACACCTTGCTGCACTCACTGGACCGTGTGTCTAAGGCGTTCAGCCTGACCGGGTTGCGTCCAAATACGTCTCCGACGATTGTCTGGTTGAAGGCATATGTGACACTGATCTGTGAAGAGAACATGATGCCAGTCCTGATCGGTCCATTCGGCATGTTGTTGGCGTCATCCGTACCGCGCTGCATGGTGTCGTGACTGCAAAGATGGACCTCGCCAGGGACATCGGGAGTGAAGTTGCGCATCATACAGCCTATTGCAGTTTGGGTCGTAATACGATGTCCTGTGGCTGCACGAAAAGGTTGATCCAACTTGGTGGCGTTGCTGTCAGGGTTCCTCCGAGCCATAATCCTTACGCAGTGGTCATTCACTGCACTAGTAGCCCTTGGGCAGCCTGAGTGAGGCATGTCATCGACAGTTCCTGTCTCTCTGTATCTCCTCCATGTCCGAACAACATCGCTTTGTTCACTCCGAGATGCCTGGACACTTCCCTTGTTGAGAGCTCTTCCTGGCACAAAGTAACAATGCGGACGCGATCGAACCGCGGTATTCACCGTCTTGGCGTGGTTGAACAACAGACAACACGAGCCGCGTACCTCCTTCCTGGTGGAATGACTGGAACAGATCAGCTGTCGGAACCCCTCCGTCTAATAGGCGCTGCTCATGCGTAGTTGTTTACATCTTTGGGCGGATTTAGTGACATCTCTGAACAGTCAAAGTGACTGTGTCTGTGATACAATATCCACAGTCAACGTCTATCTTCAGGAGTTCTGGGAACCGGAATGATGAAATACTTTTTTTATGTGTGTTATGTGTAAGTAGGCTGTTTAGGTTTTTATGTTGGTAACGCCATATAGCGGTCTATATGAAAATCACTGACTGTGCTGTGTGAAGTCTGTAGTTGGTGTGCATTGTTGGAATATTCGCTATTGTAGTGTTGGGCAGTTGGAGGTGAGCCGCCAGCAGTGGTGGATGTGGGGAGAGAGATGCAGAGTTTTGAGAGCGGATCATCTGGACGTGTGTCCATCAGAAAGAGTAAATTTGTAAGACTGGATGTTATGAACTGATATATATATTATGACTTTTGAACACTATTAAGGTAAGTACATTGTTTGTTCTCTATCAAAATCTTTCATTTGCTAGTTATGCCTATCAGTAGTTAGTGCCTTCAGTAGTTAGAATCCTTTTATTTAGCTGGCAGTATTGGCGCTCGCTGTATTGCAGTAGCTCGAGTAACGAAGATTTTCGTGAGGTAAGTGATTCATGAAAGTTATAGGTTATTGTTAGTCAGGGCCATTCTTTTGTAGGGATTATTGAAAGTCAGATTACGTTGCGCTAAAAATATTGTGTGTCAGTTTAGCGTTGATCATAATAAGTAAAGAGAGAAAAGCCTGAGTACGTTCAGTTTTGCTCAGCTGTTTGAAAATAAAATGACGTAAGAGGTTTATCAGCACTGTAGTTCATAAATTTTTCTAAAGGGGACGTTTCATATTCGAGGATAACAGACCTTACAAGAATACTCTGCAATGGCTTCGACTCTAAATCAAGAAATAGAATTTCTATAATGAAAATGCGTTCTATTATTCATGCCCAGTAGTTTGTTCCAGCCTATGTTTCAATATTCCTAGCAAGTGATGGCTACAGGAATCCTGCACATGTTGTTGAATTCTAAAATGTGATTCAAGTGGCATTTGATTTTGCGACTCAAGAGTGTGGTTCCTAGGATTGTCCAAATATTGTTTTTACCAAATGTGCCTATTGTGATTCTTCATATTGTTTCACGCATTTTGTAGAGGAGCCTCGTGTATATGTTTAAAGTCTGGTAGTGGGCGTACTACGAGTAACACTATCGTATGCTTTCGCCATCATAATCACAGTGGTACGTTAATCTTCTAAATACAACTGGAACGCTGAATTCCTGCTCGTGCTGAAAGACTTTCGTTGTAAGAAGTTTCGGTCTTACATAAATGCATTAAACGGATCATAAACAGTTGCTTAGTGATTAATTTGGCATCTGAGAGAAAGACCATATAACAAAACAGGAAAGAAGGTTAGTGTTTAACGTCCCATTGACAGTGAAGTAATTATAGACGGAGAACAAACTCGGGTTAGGGAAGGAAATCGCCGAGCCCTTTCAAAGAAACCATGCCAGTCTTTGGGTTTCGTGATGGAGGAAAATAACGTAAAACGAAGATCTGGATGGCCGGACAGGGATTTGAACCGTCGTCCTCCCGAATGCAAATCCAGTGCGGTAACTACTGTCCCATTTCGCTCGGTGTCGTATAACAAAGGGAAGTTAGAAATACTGTATTACATCTTCCGATGTCGTTTCACTGTGGAAGATCGGAACAGGGTTCTGCCTTCTATCCATTCAACGAAAGCTGAATTGGCTGATACTGAGATCCTGGAACAGAAAATCAACTAAACCTCTCAACAGAGGAAAGACAGAGTAAATGCGAAAGAACTTGTTACTCTTGTGATAGCGGTCTGCCATATAGGTTGCTGGACGAACAATGGGTGCAAGCGATTGAAGAAAGGTGCAGGTCATTTCCGTTCCGAAGAACGTTTAGCAAGCGGGAGAGTGGAAGATGCCCGTCAGACTCCAGAGCCTCATTCTACTAGAGAGGCGTTGTGCAGCATCCAGAGGTTTCCTTTTAAACTTTGGTGCGCTTAAAAGATGCCCACTGTTTCTTGACTATCCTAAACGTCTAAGTATTCGAAGTTAATTCTTTGGTGGAACGATCTTTTGCCCTATAAAAGGGACTTTCCGTAGCTGCGAGCTTCCTATTGATGAAATACAATGCTTTACAGTTTCTACTTAGCCCTGAGTGCCAAGTCCTCTGAAGTTCCAGAAATATTAATTTAATTTAGCCCTTTTTCCTATTACAAGGCAAAACATGCAACGGAAATGTAACTACTGGGCTTCAGATCAACCATTCAGGGGTTGAATTTTACTAAATGCTTACCAGTTACTTTCTCTTACAGGATACATGAGGTCAGTGACCACAGGAGGAACTAAGCTGTGCAGGAAGGCACATTGCGGTAAATTTAACGAACTAAACTGAAACTTGTAAAGACATTGCTTTCCCCCGAAAGTCGATAATATTTTTTTTCTTTTGTGCACTACCTTGTCATAGTACGTATGTATCATTTATTTCAACTGTTCTTTATTTGTTAATACGTCACAATGTTTCTTCATTCATTTTGCTGCTGTTTTATATTTTATATTGTACGAATATGAATGTTCTGGTTCTATATGCTTTGTAAATCTTTGGTTAGGCTCGGAGAAGTATTGTGTCAGAGAGAGAACGAACGACTATCGATAGAGAGCGTGCGAGTTGTTGTGGTACGTGGCCGGTTCGCGGGTGTAAAACGTTGCAAATTTCAGCGTGAAAAACGGTGATACGCGGAGGAACAATTATTATTAAGTGAACAGTAAAACCTGAAAAGTATATCGAGTGTTTGCAGTGACGATTTTACAAACTGTGTGAACTTGTGACAATTAGCCATGAACCAGACACCATTGTCGTGTGGAGGCACTAACTGGTAGAATTGCATAAAGTGGACCAAACCAAAATGTTAAGTAAAAGAACAGTGCTGTGGTTTGATCAAGAAACATTTATTATATCGTCCAAACTGTCTTAAAGACGACGACTTAATTGAACTGATGTTTAACGGACTGTTATCGTGAAAAACACATGTGACTGTTTTCCTGTGGCAACACGCTGAAAGAACTGTACGAAGTATTGGCATTAACCGGATATATATCTTAAGTGCTAAAGACGTTGCATAATTCCGACCTACCCGCACCGCGTGAATAATAAACTTTTCATAAAAAAACGTCGCGCGCGTAACGACAACGGGCAACTGGAACTACTATTATCGCGCAAGTGCTGCCAGCTGATTCGACTACAACGGAGACGTGGACCACCGCCGTAACTGGAATATTAATGAAACGGGAGGATCCATCATTATCTTCATACCATGAACCAGGATTCACTTCACACATCGTCCGCGCGGACCACCGCTGACGTCATCGCACTGCCTGCAGCAACAGTTAAGACATTAAAAAAAAATTATTACGCTCTCTCTCATTTCAAAATTGAGGACAATTGCAGTTAAATTAACTATTTTAAAAATACTGTCACAATATCTTAATTTTGCTTAGTCTCAATAAATATTCTTTCCATTAGTTCGTCTTGTTGACAGTGTTGAAAACCCGCCAAATTAAAGTTCAATAATTTTCTTTCAAAATTCTTCTCAGACATTTTGCTCCTCATTATAATTTTATTTTAATGTTTGTTTGTAGCTTCTTTTGGAGGGAGTACATGTTTTATTTTTTTGTAGTAAAATTAGATACCATAAAATTACGTGTATTACCAGCTGATGCTGTCCGCCATTACTACTTGAAAACTGCATCTATTTTCTCATTGTCTGTCAGCTTCAAAACAAAATTACGTATTTCATGGGCATCTAGCAGATGCGCGATGTGTATGTAGGCCCCTACAATAATTTGTTTTTACTTTTGCAGGTTTACTGGAATTATATTGACTTTAATTGTTCATTTGCCCCCCCCCATTAAAGTGATTTATCGCATCTATATAATAATTGTACTGAATTATCTAATATATATATATTTTTTTCTTTTTCGTCCATGACTACCAGGGGTAATCAGATTCCTTTAATAGGTCATATTTTATTATTTAAAGGTTTTTTTTTTCTTTTTAGAATTATTGAAACAGTTTCTTTACAAACTAAAGAGACATTTGTTTAAAAAGTGGGGGCATGCAAGGATTATGCTAGGTCACGGGCGCAATATGGACGCATATACGTTCACAAGCAAAATCGCATTCAAAGAATTACCAAAGAACGCCTTCACCATTTTCTAGCCAAAGTTGAGTCGTCACTGTTGGCTTGTGTCTCGCAGTGGGAAGAAAACACGAAACGCTATCAGAATCGTGATGCATGAAACGAATCGTGGTCGGGTAAAGAACAAGTTCTGCCCTGTCTAAATTTTGTTAAATGATAGCAAAATTATCGCTTGCAGCAACCCCACAGCACTTCTAACAAATAACTTTAAGGCCCCAAGGAATCGTCAATTATGTTTAGGAAGGAAGTGTGAGAGGTAAAATTTTTACAGAGAAGCACCAAAATTTCGTCAATGTGGTACTGTAAATGAGATTGACAGGAAGTGCAGAATGGCTTAACAGGAATGGCTAGAAGAAAATGTAAGGATTTAGAGGCATATTTCACTGGGGGAAAGATATACCACCTACAGGAAAATTAGAAAGGCCTTTGGAGAAAAGAGAAGTAACTGTATGAGTATCAAGAGCTCAGATGGAAAGCCAGTACGAAGAAACGAAGGAGATCTGAAAGACGGAAAGAGTATATAGAGGAACTTTACAAGGGAAGTGAACTGGAAGGTAGTATTATAAAAAGAGAAGAGGACATAGATGAAGATGAAATTATAAAGAATGTAGCAACCAGTCACGGAAACATAATTTATTTATCTTGTTGCAAATTGATTTCGACTGATGCACCGATGATAACTGATATCAGTCGAAATCGATTTGCAACAAAATAAATAAATTATGTTTCTGTGACTGGCTCCTACATTTTTTATAATTATCTATTCAACGGTCGCTGCACAAAAGGGAACCTCATGGAGCTCAACATTCAATAGATGAAGATGGGTTTGGAGACATGATACTGCGAGAAGAACGAGAGAGCAGTGAAAGACTTAAGTCGAAACAAGGCCCCGGGAGTAGACGAACATTTCATCAGAATTACTCATCGCCTTCGGAGATCCAACCACAGAAAAACTGTTCTATCTGGTGTACAAGATATGTAACACTGGCAAAATAGCCTCAAACATCAAGAAGAACGTAATAATTCCAAAGAAAGCAGGTGCTGACAGGTGTGAATATTAAAGAACTATCAGTTTAATTAGTCATGGCTGCAAATTACTAACACAAATTCCTTACAGAGGAATGGAAAAACTGATTGCCAACCTCAGGGAGGGTCAGTTTGGATTCTGGAGAAAAGTAGGAATACTCAAGGCAGTACTGACCGTCAGACTTATCTTCGACGACAGGATAAGGGAAGGCAAAATTCCGTTTACAGCATTTGTATGCTTAGAGACCACATGCGGTCTAGCGGTAGCGTCTTCGATTACTAACCAAAACATCCTCGGTCCAGGGTTAAGTTTTGAATAAAAATCAGCAGCGATGGCGGCCGAAGACTTTCGGGATAAGACTTCATCATTATTCTGCCAACTATCTCCTCAAAGGGGGAGAAAGAGTGGACAAATATTCAGGGCACTCTCTTGCCCTTTGGGCGAGAAACTGCCCGTAAAGGCGGAAGAATCAGCAATGATTAACGTCTGAGGATTCAGAAAGCAATGTATGCCACTGCATTAAAGACACATACTATGAATCCACAGGACATGTGGTCTAACAAGTGGTATAATGATTTCTCCATTGGCAAAAGATTCCGGAATAGTGTCTCATTCGGATCTCCGGGAAGGAACTGCCAAGGGGGTGGTGATCATGAGAAAAAGATTGAATAACCAGTGAAAGAATAACGTTCTACGAGTTGGGGCGTGGAGTGTCAGAAGTTTGAACGTGGTAGTCCCCCCCCCCCCACCCAACCAAATCGAGTATCATATTACACTGGATAAAATGACATCAGAAATCAGCGAATATATTACATAAACAGATTCAATCATTTTTTTATAATTACGTAGGAATATAGATTGCAATGTATTTCAAACGCATTTTAACAAAAGAATAAGAGCGGCAAATAGCTTACTATCTAAACCAATAAATGTCATTTAACTTAAAATGGGCGTCTTCTTATTTATTAATATACACTGGATGTATATTAATGTACAAGTACCACTTACAATAATCAAGAAAGCTAAATATGCCGGGTATGCCTATTAACACTCAAATTGCTGACCTCAGACAAAAACTTGGAAATCGCCGGACATCTGGGTCAAATCGTATTATTTTCCCGTGCACAGACGTTTTTACCCTGGACTCTAAAACAGTTACCAAAAACTACTAACTTCTTTAAGCAACACCAAATTGTACCAATTTGTTGGTGAAGGACCCCGTCTCTCCTTTTGTTAAGCGATATTCCATTCCCCCAAACCCCCTGCTGCCCTCTCCCCCCTCCCCCAGCCATTAGCGCCCCTCCCCCCTCCCAGCCATTAGCCCCCCCCCCCCCCCCTCCCGTCCCGTCTGACCGACTTCTAGAATCTCCCCTGGGAGTCAGTGCAGTGAAATGAAAAGAAAACGAGGATTTCTGGTCAGATGAGTATAGGGTAATATCAACAGCAGTAGAAAATGGCATAACGGGAGTAGGTTTCGTTACGAATAGGAAGGTACGGCAGAGAGTGAGTTTCTGTGAGCAGTTTAGTGATAGGATTGTTCTCATCAGAAACAACAGCAAACGAACACCGACAACGTTAGCTCAGGTATACATGCCTACGTCACAAGCTGAAGATGAAGAGACAGAGAAAGTATATGAGGATACTGAACAGGTAATAGTCATGGTGGACTGGAATGTGGTTGTAGGGGAAGGAGGAGAGAGAAGAGTTGCTGGAGATTATTGGCTTGGTACTAGGAATGAAAGAGGAGAAACACTGATTGAGTTTTGTAATAAATTTCAGCTAGTAATAGCGAATAACCTGTTCAAGAATGACAAGAGAATGAGGTACACTCGGAAAAGGACGTGAAATACGGGAAGAGTTTAATTAGATTACGTCGTGGTCACACAGAGATTCCGAAATCAGATAGTGGATTGTAAGGCAAAGCCAGGAACAGATATAGACTCAGATCACAATATAGTAGTGATGAAGAGTAGGCCGAAGTTTAAGACATTAGACAGGAAGAATCAATATGCAAAGAAGTGGGATACGGAAGTGCTAAGGAATGAGAAGACACGCTTGAAGTTCTGTGAGGCTGCGATAAGCAATAGCTCAGCAGGCGGTGCAGTTGATAGCGAATGGCCATCTCTAAAAAGAGCAATCACAGAAGTTGGAAAGAAACACACAGGTACAAACAAGGTAACTGCGAAGAAACTATGGGTAGCACAAAAAATACTTCACTTAATCGATGAAAGGAGAAGATACAATACTGTTCAGGGAAGTTCAGGAATACAGAAATACAAGCCACTTAGGAATGAAATAAATAGGAAGTGCAGGGAAGCAAAGGCAAAACGGCTGTATGACAAATTTGATTGTCGGAAGCACTGACTCAGCATATAGAAAAGTGAAAACAATCTTCGGTGAAATTAAAAGCAAGACTGGTAACATTAATAAGAGTTCAAAAGGAATTCCACTGTTAAATTCAGAGGAGAGAGCGGATGGATGGAAAGAGTAGATTGAAGACTTCTCGATGATGTGATAGAAGTAGAAACAGGAGCCGGTATAGAAGAGTTGGGTGATCTAGTTTCAGAATCAGAACTTAAAAGAGCTTTGCAAGACTTACGATCGAGTAGAGCAGAATATTCGATCAGAATTTCTAAAATCATTGACGGAAGTGGCAACAAAACGGCTATTCACGTTGGTGTGTAAAATGCATGAGTCTGGCGGCATACCATCCGACTTTCGGCAAAACATCATCCAGAAAATTCCGAAGGCTGCGAGAGCTGACAAATGCGAGAATTATCGCACAATCAGCTTAACATCTCATGCATCCAAGTTGCTGACAAGAATAATATACAGAAGAACGGAAAAGAAAACTGAGAGTGTGTTAGATGACGATCAGTTTGGCTTTAGGAAAGGTAAACGCACCAGGGAAGCAATTCTGACATTGCGGTTGATAATGGAAGCAAGACTAAGGAAAAATCAAGACACGTTCGTAGGATCTGTCGACCTGGACAAAGCTTCGACAGTGTAGAATGGGACAAGACGTTCGAAATTGTGAGAAAAATAGGTGTAAGCTATAGAGACAGACGCATGATATACAATATGTACAAAGAGACAAGAGGACACAATAAGAGTGGAAGACAAAGAACGAAGTACTTGCATTAAAAAGGGTGTAAGGCAAGGATGTAGTCTTCCCCCCCTACTGTTCAGTTTACACGTCGAAGAAGCAATGACGGAAATAAAAGAAAGGTTCATGAGTGGAATTACAAGTGAAAGGATATCAATGAGAAGATTCGCTGATGACATTGCTATCCTGAGTGAAAGTGAAGGAGAAATACAGGATGTGTTGAATGGAATGAACAATCTAATGAGTACAGAATATGGATTGAGAGTAAATCGAAGAAAGACGAAAGTAATCAGAAGTACCAGAAATGAGAACAGCGAGGAACGTAACATGAGGATTGGTGATCTCGAAGTAGATGAAGTTAAGGAGTTCTGCTACCTAGGCAGCTAAATAACCCATGACGGTCGGAGCAAGGAGAACATCAAGAGCAGACCAGCACTGGCAAAAAGGGCGTTCCTGGCCAAGAGAAGTCTACTAGAATCAAACAAAGGCCTGAACTTGAGGAAGAAATTTCTCAGAATGCACGTTTGGAGCACAGCATTGTATGGTAGCGAAACATGGACTGTGAAAAACCAGAAAAGAAGAGAATCGAAGCATCTGTATTGTGATGCTACATAAGAATGTTAGGTGGACTGATAAGGTGAGGAATGAGGAGAGTCTCCAGAGAATCGGCGAGGAAACGAATGTTTCCACTGAAAAGAAGAAGGGAGAGAATGGAAGGTCATGTGTTGAGATATCAAGGAATAACTTCCATGGTACTAGAGTGAGCGGTAGAGGATCAAAACTGTAGAGGAAAGGTTGGAATACATCCAGCAAATAATTGAGGAAGTAGGATACAAGTGCTAGTCTCAGATGAAGAGGTTGAAATCGGAGAGGAATTCGTGGCGGGTTGCATCAAACCATTCAGAAGACTAACGGCAGTTATGAGTCGAGTGGGACGAAAATTGGTTGAGAAGGGAATGAGACAGTGTGGTAGTCTAAACCAACATTATTGGTCTGTACAACGAGTAAGCAGTGAATGAAACCAAAGAAATTTTTGAAGGAGGAATTAAACTGCAGGGAGAAGAAATAAGAACTTCGAGGTTTGTTGACAACATTGCAGTTCTGTCAGAGACAGCAAAGGACTTGGAAGTGCTGTTGATCGGCATGGACAGTGTCTTGAGGATATAAGATGAAGATCAACAAAATCAAAACGAGGATAATGGAATGCAGTCTAATTAAATAAGGTGATGGTGAGCGAATTAGATTAGGAAATGAGACACTGGAAGTAGTAGATAGGTTGCTATTTGAGCGGTAAAATAACTAGTGGTGGCCGAAGTAGAGAGGATATGAAATGCAAAATGTAGAATGGTATTGTAAAGAAAAGCGTTTTTGAAGAAGAGAAATTTTTGACATCGTGTATAGATTTAAGTGTTATGAAGCCTTTTCTGAAAGTATTTGTATGGAGCGTAGCCATGTACAGAAGTGAAACATGGGTCATAAACAGTTTAGGTAAGAAGAGAATGGAGGCTTTTGAAATGCGGTGCTACAGAACAAGGTTGAATATCAGATAGATAGAGCGTGTAACAAACGATGAGGTAATTGAATAAGATTGGAGAGACAAGAAATTTGTGGCCTAACTTGATCAAAAGAAGGAATCGGTTGATAGGACAAATTCTGAGACATCAAGGGATGAGCAGATTAGCATTGTAGGGAAGTGTGGGTGGATGGGTGGGGGGGGGGGGGTAATCATGGAGACCAAGTGATGAATACAGTAAGCAGATTCAGGAGTATGTAGGTTCCAGTAGTTATTTGAACATGAAGAGGCTTGATGGGGATAGAGTAGCATGGAGAGCTTTATCTAACCAGCCTTCGGACTAAAGATCACAACTACAGCAAGACACGGTATTAAACGCGATACTAATTATTTATAGAGAAATGGAAATCTGTTAGAAGACGACTAAGGAAAAGATCAGTTTGGCTTCAATAACTTGCGTGAATTATTAAACCTGAGGAAGATCGCCACCTGCTGGCTTACGCAACTGCTAAAACGCATTCAAAAAGCCCGGAACCGAGGCACAACGGAATGATGGAGAATTGTTAGGCCAATCTAGACGACTTCTTTAGCCGCCTAACCACCACGACGAGTGCCGGGTGTTTCGCTATGATCCCTAGACAGAAGAGTAGCGAAGCGATCAGAGGAAACATATTAATTCACCACGGCCCAAAATGGCCATGTAGCAAGTTCATGCTGAATGTTTTTGGTGACTGCCAGTGTGGTGCTAGAAGATTATGTTCGTAAGGGGGCGAATAGTCATTTTACCGAAATGTCCTGACGAAGTTACAGGCGGCTGTCAGCATAAAGCTTCCACAGGTCCATGACAACGATCCCGCCCATTCTCTACAGCACATAGTCTGATATACTGCTTCTTTGAGCAACCAGTTTTTTTCCTCATCCTCACTCCTCCCTCCCCCCCCCCCCCCCCAAATCCCGTATTCTTCAGAAATGGATAACACACAGTGGTATCGTCCCCGGATAAAGAAATCGTTAAATGGCAAGCATTGATAGCATGATGATGATGATGTTTTTATGTGTTTTTGAGGTGGAACGTTTCCTCAACAGTCAAAATACAAACCTTTCTACAATGAAGGTCCCAGCCAACTCATCCATTGTCGAGAAAAATTACTTGTATTGAAAGGGAAATACCGTACATGGTCCAGTCGCATTATTGGCGTCAACCGTCTGCGTTCGACATCAGTGTGCAATAACCACTTACATACTGTTGGTGGGAGCACTAGCAGTGGAGGATATATGAAGCGTGTTGGGGAGGGGAGGGGGGGGCTGTGGAAAAAGAGTGCAGCCTTTGTCGCTATACGAAAACGGGGTGATTTATCTGATGTACGAAAGAGCATGATTATTGGCTTTCGGGCCAAGGGTGGAAGTATTTCCGAAACGACTAAGTTTTTAAACTGTTGGCGTTCCGCAGTTGTTAAAGTATACCACCCATGGCTAAATGGCGGTATACAAAACCGGTATAACTGTGGTGTGCCACGGAGCATAGATAACAGGGGCGAACAATGGCTGCAGAGATGTGTAAGGGCGAATGGACGTGCAACTGTTGAGCAGCAGATCGCTCGGATGAACCAAGGGGCTACTAACAGAGTCTTCTCAACGAATGTTGCAGCATAAGGGCCTCCGCAGCAGATGCCTGGTTGATGAGCCGCACTGAGCTCTGTTCGTCGGTAACGATGCATTTGCACGTCATCACCGTAGCTGAGTGGCAATAGGTCGCCTTTTCAGATGAATCAAGTTTTATGTCCCGTCGTGTGTAAGTACGTGCTTTGAAGGATGATTAAACTCATCCTGGTACCAGGATACGTTTACCGTTCTACCTGGCCACCAAACTCCCCGGATTTGATGTCGGTCAAGAATCTGTGGGACAACATCGATCGGGCAGTTCGCGCCAGTAACCTCAACCGAAAAACCTTGCACATATTGCTAAGGCACTGGAGTCAATATAGCTCCACATCCCTGTCGGTAGTTTCCATAACCTCATTGGCTCTCGTCCGGCCCGTCTCGCAGCGGCCCACGCTACAAAAGGTGATAATTCAAACTCTTGACAGGTGGCCACATTAATGTCAGTGAACAGTGTATGTAGAAAAGGTCGGTCACCCAGTGTCATAATCGCATTTTCATCTTTGCGAAGTGGTAATTAAAGCTTTATGAATACATTTCGTAGTTGTGACGAGGTAGCTAGTATTATGTGTATTAGGAGAGTTATTGAGAAAAAAGAAAATGAGATTAGCGTCTAACTTACTGTAGACGGCATCACTAGAGAAGAAACATATGCTCGAACTGATGATGGAAAGCAAACGGGCTTTGCCGTTTTCCAAGAAACCATCCGTCCTTCGTGTTGGTTGACTAAGAGAACTTTCGGAATTCTGCATATGGAACGCCGTTTTCTGTCAATGTAAATCTATTTCATTAACCATTTCGTCTCTCGTGCTACAGTTAAGGAGGACTTGTACACTCGTAAACGGTTTAAAAAAAGACGTTCATTGCCTTTATCAAGCTGCCTGGGCGACCGTATACATCGTCAATGTAAACTAGAATCACTCACCTACCAAAACAGACAAGTGTTGCAAACATGTCATACGCAGCCATTGAAAGATGGAGCAAGTTGTTTCACAACTTGCTATGCCATGCTGAAGAACATCATCTGACCAGGGCAGGTTATCGGAGCTTGTGGGGGCAATACATTTCACTTGTAAGAATGTTTTGAGACTTCGGTAGCAACTATCTATTGAATGTGCTGTCGCCAACAATGCAACGATAACATATCTAGTGTGCACCAATCACGAATAGGAAAGAACAAAATACAAAGGGCTTGCTGAAGGAACCACACACCGATTGATTGTTAGAGGCAACGCATAACTATCGATTCTTTTGTCACAATTAGTTTCATTCCGTAGCTACGTGTCCGTGATTTTAAATATTACGACAGATTAAAACAGTATGAAGGATCTTGACTAGAACCCCGCACCTTTACTTTTGACGGGCAAATACTCGACACACCGAGCTATACAGGTACGGCTCACAACCCACCTACGCAGTTTTACATCTGCTTTTCTCCTACTTCACAAACTTCACAGAAGTTCTCCTGCACACCTTGTGGGATTATCACTCCTGTAAGAAACGGTATTGCGAAGAAGTGGCCTAGTCACAGCTTGGCCGACTGTTTCTAGAATGAAACTCCACTCTACAGCTGAGTGTGCGCTGATTTCAGTGGTTCGTGACCCGTGACGGATAGCTCATTCGGTAGAGTATTTCCCCGTGAAAGACAAAGGTTCTGGATTCAAGTCCCGGTAAACTACACATTTTGAATCTTCCAGGAAGTTCCAAATCAGCGCACCACTGGAGAGTAAAATGTCGTCCTGCATTCCCTAGGCTGTTACTAAGCCGTTTCTACATCTGCATCTAAACCTTTACTCCGCAAGCCACCTTAAGGTGTGTGACGGAGGGTAATTTGTGAACAAGTGTCACTCACCCCTTTTCCTGTTCCAGTTGCGTATGGTTCGCTGGTAAGCCTCCGTGTGAAGTCGAATCTGTCTATCTTCGTGGTCTTTTCGCGAGATATACGCAGGAGGAAGCAATGCCTCTAGAAGCGTATGCTCTCGCAGCCTTAAAGCCGGCGGCACACGGACCGTGCTGTCGAACGTTAACGTTGAGCGTGCCAAGTTCAACGTGCTGCTGAACGCTCAGGAACGATGCGACTTGTGCATACGGTACGTGGGCCCCAACCTGGTATACGCGATCGCAACGCACTCCAGCGGCAGTTGAGGGATGTTTCTAGTTCGTAAATCACACTGTTTACTCAACGGACGCGGGTAAAATTCCCACGTTAGCTCTATTAAAACGCACATTTCCTCCATCGTCTACGAAAAGCAAAGTACCATGTCCAATCAATGACACAGGCTTATAAAAGTTCCATTACAAACACTGCGGCACAAATTTGGAATACTTCTCCGCATAAGATAAACATTATTTCATCGTTCCCACATTTTAGTAAAACCCCAAGGTCAGTCTTACTTGATCACTGTTCCTACCCAGTAGCAGAACCTTTGCAACATGTGAATTACGAAGCGTAAAAGTAAAAGGAGCAAAATATCTTTATTCAAGTAGCGCAAGCTGTCCTGTAGATTAAGCCAATCGAACAAAGTCACCCCTCAAAAAAAGGTGAACTTATATTTACATAACAGCAAATATTATAGCATACACTTATATTAAACTAATAATAAAGTATCAGAACCTAATAAAAACGCGAATTCTAGAAAAAAAATTGGAAGTGCTACGACGCGAACCACCGCCCAACGAAAACTCATCCTGGAACAGAGACGCTACTCATTACAGTAAACCAACAGCACGCTTATTGTGCTCAATCACATTGTGTTACCCTTTGCTAAAAACGTTAATCGTAGATAATTATGTTACTAATTGAAATTTAATTATAGCAAATTGTACCAAGAACAATGTTTCGCTGCCTGCAAATAACTTTTCTCTCATAATACGCAAGTTACAATAATTCTTTTGCCACGAATATGATGTTTCTCATTATTTTACTGGAACGAATCACACAACAAACAACGGGTTTTCCAGTGATTCTCAATTTGCTGGTGCTCAGAAACGGCATATATACGTATAGGTTTGAAATGAACACCAATATGGCGCCTCACAACTCTGTACTGAAGGGAGATGGCGTGCGTGTGACGTAGTTGGCGTTGTGTCATCTCACTGGTCAACGCTCAGACGCACGCTGAGAATATTTGACATGCCAGATATTGCTCTGCACGCTCGGAAAGACTCCCGAACGTGCTGTTCCACGCTACGACGTCAGAAACTCGGCACGCTCAACGCTCAGCGTTCGGATGTACGGTCCGTGTGCCGACGGCTTAAGGTCGAGACACATACGTCCGGGCCGTGTCAGGGCCGAGCCTCGGACGAGTGACGGCCGTGCTCTGGTCCGTTCCTGCAGGGGCCACACATGACCGGGGCACGTCCGTGTCTTTGTTGTTCCTTGTACTGACTCGGACGCGGTGATCTGTGTTTCTGTTTGTGAAAGCTGTAAAACATGTTCACTAATTTTCGTAATAGTGAATCAGGACTTATAGCACTTGCTTTAGACGAAGAGGAAAAAGAACGAAGGCAAACAAGAAGAAGAAAATTATGGATCCACAGTGCCTGGAAAACAAGACCAGTACAGGGAGAGTTTCGAACATTATTTTCTCATCTCATAGATGATGAGACTAAGTTGACCCATGTTATAATTTTATTGCAATAGACGTGGGAGCGTACGGAAAAAACTCTGTGAAGGCATTCTAGTAAATTCAAACCTTGGAAAGTCATTGGAAAACAATATGCTTTGCGTCCCAAAGAGTAAAACTTTACCCGGAACTGATGTTGAACTCCCAATGCTAATTGTAGGCGATGAAGCTTTTCCTCTCAAAACATACTTGATGCGACCATATCCTGGCAGGAACTTAACAAATGACAAGGCTATATTTAATTATCGTTTGAGTCGGGCAAGAAGAATATCCGAAAATGCATTCGGTATACTGCAACAGAAATTTCGAATATTTAGAAGAATCCTTCAGGGAGATCCAAATAACCTTACAATGATTGTGGCGGCTGCGTGTGTACTGTACAACTTTATTCGAAAAATTGAAGGTTATAGGGTGCCCGAACAGAGGATGGATCAAAAGGAAGCTGCTGAGGGATCTGGAAGATCATCAAATCTTCGAAACCTACCTCGAATTCGTGGGAGATCAACAGATACTGCATTTGCTGTACGAGAACAACTCAAAAAATTTCTGAATTCTCCACAAGGGACTGTGGAATGGCAAGAACATGTCGCCTTGGCGATATAACGATGACATAAACCAAACATCTGTTTGCAAAATAAAAAGTAAATAAATTTCTTTCGGGTATTAAAACTTGTATAGTTTTTATCTTACCTTTGGCTTGTAGATCTGTTGCAATTGTCTTCCAAACTCTGTCTTTGTACTCGATATTCCTGTAGTTTTCACTTCCCTGATCGTAAAGAACAGGAAACTTACGAACTTCTTCTATTAGTCGTTCCATATCCATGTTCTGTGCACAGAACAGTCTTGCGCAGTTGCACAGCTCACAAGACAATTCTACCGTCAGGCCGTGTCCGTCACGTGAAAAATTAAACACGGCGAATCCCGCCCGGCCCGGCGCCGGCCCGTTGACGTTCCCCGTGCACGGCCCGGTCAAGTGGGGCCCGCTACATTTGTTTTAATGATGTATTTCGTTGTCCGGGTGACGGCCGATACTCGGACGTGTCTCGGCACGGACACGGTCCGGACATGTGTGTCCCGACCTTTAACGGTAGGCCATGACGTCATGGAGAATGCCTCTCTTGCAGCGTCTGATAGTGGAGTTTGCTGATCATCTCCGTGACGCTTTCGCGCTAACTGAATGAACCTGTAAGGAAACTTGGTGCTCTTCCTTGGATCTTCTCTGTGTCCTCTATCAGTCCTATCTGGTACAGATCTCATTCCGAATCCCATTCTGACGACAATATTCAAGTCTTGGTCGAACGAGTGTTTTGTAAATAATGTCTTTTGTTGATGGACTACTTTTCCCGATGATTCTTCCCATGAACCTCAGTCTAGCATCTACCTTATTCACGATTAATATTATGTTCTTGTGCCACTTCAAATCACTCCGTTCGCCAACTCCTACACACTTTATGGAAGTAACTGCTTTCAGTGATTGTTCTGCAATCAATGACTGGTATTTCTGTCCATCTTCACGCAATACGTTATATCTGTTTATGCTGAGGGTCATTTGGCACTACTGCACCAACCGTCAATCCTCTGCAGGTCTTTTCCGTTTTCCTACAGCTTTCTAGCGTCGCGATTTCTCTGTATACTTCATCATCCGTGGAAAGCCTCTTGAAACTTGTTATTTACTAGGTCAGTTATATACGTGTTTTGAAAAGTAATGATCCTATAAGACACTCCTGGGGCACACCCGAAGTCACTTTTACGTCTGAAGACTTCTCTTCCTTCAGAATGACGTGCTGCGTTCTGTTTGCTAAATGCCGGCCGCGGTGGTCTAGCGGTTCTAGGCGCGCAGTCCGGAACCGCGCGACTGCTACGGTCACAGGTTCGAATCCTGCCTCGGGCATGGATGTGTGTGATGTCCTTAGGTTAGTTAGGTTTAAGTAGTTCTAAGTTCTAGGGGACTGATGACCACAGGTGTTAAGTCCCATAGTGCTCAGAACCATTTGAACCATTTTTTTTTTGTTTGCTAAAAACATCAGTTCTGATAATACACACGCTCGTATATTTTTCATCAAAAGGTTGTGTGGAATTGTATCGAATGCCTTTGGGAAGCAGCACACGGTATCTACCTGAGCGCCTGTATCTAGTGCTTGCTACGTCTCGCGGACGAACACAACGAGCTGGTTTTCACACGATCGTTGTTTTCGGAACCCATGTAGTTTCCTACAGGGAAGATTTCTGGTCTCAAAAAATGTAATAATAATACGTGAGCATGACACATGTTCTAAAATTCTGCAACAAACTGACGTCAGAGACGCAGGACCATAGTTCTGCTGGACGACACCCCTTGAAAACGTGAATGAGCTGTGCTTTTTCGAATCCTAGGAACGCTTCGCTCCTCAAATGACCTACGGTACACTGCCACTAGGAGTTGGGGCAAGTTCTTTCACATGCTATGTGTAGAATCGAACTCGTATACCGTCAGATCCAGTGACCTTTCCTCTGTTGAGCGATTTCAGTTACTTTTCTGCCCTTGGTCACTTATTTCGATATCTGTCATTCTATCGTTCGTGCGACAATTTAAAGGAAAACTACAATGTGATCTTCTTCTGCGAAACGATTTTGGAAAAGACATTCTGTATTTTCGTCTTTTCTTTGTCACTCTCTGTTTCAGTGCCATTGTGATAACAGAGCATCTGGACAGATGGCTTCGATCCCGTCAAGTTCGTAGCTAGAGTTCTACTTTCGTATTCGTTGACCGCTTCATATGGCTTTGGCTACGTTTATGTTTGCAGAGAAGCTCTCTTTCCTTCCGCAGCTGCTTCTTAACATGATTGTCGAATCACGGTAGATGTTTTCGTCCTTCACTACTTTGCTTGGGACTTACGTGTCTAAAGCGTTTTGTACGTTTCTCTTGAATTTCGTCCATTGATGCTGGACATTGTCGGTGCTGGACGTGAAATTTTCGTGATAACCTGTCAGGTAAGCTGACGTCCGCCTCCAATCGCTTTCGGTGAACAAAAAGATTTATTCCTCTTTATAGTCGTATTCAGTGATATCGTTCCTTTCATAACTGCTAGTCCCGCAGGATATGTAGAAGAACTTTTGTGTGAGGTTTGGAAAGTAAGAGAGAAGTACTAATGGAAATCAAGATGTGAGGCTGAGTCGTGAATCGAGATTGCGTAGTTCAGTCGGTAGAGCATTCGCCCAAGAAAGGCAAAGGTTCCGCGTCCGTGCCCCTGTTTCACACGGAGTTATGTCAGCAACGTTCAACGATGCTCTGGTTTGTGTTGTTGATATACGAGGGCCATTCAGTAAGTAATGTAAAACTTCTTTTTCTCGGTCAGTTTCGGTTGCAGCTGAAAAAAGGCAGAATTTGTTGTGGGACATCGTGGAATGTTCCCACTTCAGCCCCCTCAGTATCATGAAGTTCCGCTACGTGACGGCTCTATACTTAGCCTTCAAATTGAGACTGTAACGGAGGTGCTTTCCGAGAAGAGAGCTGTCACTGAGTTTCTTTTGGCGGGAAACCAGAGCATCGCAGATATTCATCGCTTGCAGGATGTTCTAACAATCCTACCACAACAAAGGTAAAATTTAATAATGATTGTGATGTTGCTCACGCTGCTAAATACTGCATTTTCGGGCAACAACAAAGTTATTATGTGGCAGGTGTCATTAGAGCACAGTTAATAAAGTCATTTCATGTAATAATGAATAAACTAGGCACTAATCTTTTCGTGTTTCCCATGCTGGTCTCGTTGAAAAATCATGGCTCAATCGTCGAAAATCTAGGTGGTGATGATTCCAAGCTCGGATGCAAAAAGGCCTAGGTTTTATTCTGCTGTATTCAAAAGTTTTATAGATGCGCTTCACAAACCATTCTTGAAGATTAAACCTTTCAAAGTTAGCGCAATGGTGGTGTAAAAAAATAATCAGCACTCCGAATTTAAGTTACACTTCTTTTTTATTGCTTTTGTTGAGATAGCACGTAACACACAAAACATCACTTCACAATACAAAACATACCTGAAAACATCTTCCTCACTGTTAAAGTTCACATTTTATAAACTGGCTACAATATGCGTCTTTCCAACATGACGTCTAAGACTGGACTTTCTCAAGGTCCGACTCCAACCAACTGCTTGCGCGCCCAAAAAATTAGTTACGAGTACATCAAAGATCATAGTGACAAAAGAAAGAATACACACACGAATTATATCATTGCAGAATAAACACATTGATGTATCAAAGTACCTCTACATTAATGAAATCAAATCTGAATGTTGTCTCAGAAATATGTCAACTACTTTACAGAAACACAGTAAAATATTGCTGGTACTGAGAGGTTCAGGTGAGCTGCCGTAATGGTTACGTAATTCAAGTACCATCACAATGCCTACAGAGACCTGGCAGTTGTAAGTAGACTGTGTAGGTTTTTATGTTGGTAACGCCACGTAACGCTCGGTATGAAAATCACTGACTGTGCTGTGTGCAGTCTGTGGCTTGTTTGCATTGTTGTTAATTTTCGCTATTGTAGTGTTGGGCAGTTGGATGTGAACAGCACGTAGCGTTGCGCAGTTGGAGATGAGCCACCAGTAGTGGTGGATGTGGGGAGAGAGATAGCGGAGTTTTGAGAGCGGATGATCTGGACGTGTGTCCGTCAGAAAAAGGAAATTTGTAAGACTGGGTGTCATGAACTGATACATAGAAACGTCTCTGTGAAGTCGTTTCATAAGACGCTTGTCGAATTCGGTACAACCTATTCATTTTACTACCTGATTTTAGCTCAATTCATGAACTCTTCCAGAAAGACTGAGCACTCAAATAAGGCCTATTGATTATTATATGTGTGTTTTAATGTGGGTTTCGTTTTTGTTTTGTGGGAATCGCTGAATTGGGGAGTAGACGATGTTGCTTCTCGTTCGAAGGAGAGCACAGGATGACCAACTTAGGCTTCCAGTACCTGAACAGAGAGGTTTACCCATCTTAGTCGAGGGTTGTGTTGAAGGCTGTTTTCGTGTGTGAGGTTGGTGACGGAGGGCTACCCCTCTGGTAGCTTCCGCTGCACGAGGAGCTAGGTAATCTGGAAAGAGAAAGGGGCCCTCTTCGGTGAACGCTTGGTGAGTACGGATCGTAGCTCTTAAGGGGGGTTTCAGGTGATAGGAATCAGGCTGAGTTAGGACTTCGTTATGTTTAACTGTTGAAATACTTAATAACTTCAGCTTAACTGAACCGTGTGAAGCGAGTATGATTTTTAATGATTTTAATCTTATATTTTGTGGCACTTGCTTTTGTCTTTGTGTGTCGATTTTGTGCCACGTGTTTGGTAATCAATGACCCTTCTGGTCCACCACGGCACCGCAATAGGCTTTATTTTAACAGTTTGCTTGTTTAATGAGCTACAATTTCTGCAAGAATATCTGTTCTTTCTTGCGCTTTCTACAAAGCAGCACAACAGTTTGAGTCAGAATGCACCACGTGCTCTAGTTCGGCCGTTTGCAAGCAGCAGACGCAGTTAGTATGTTAAATAATTATCGCACAGCCTTGTGTATTGGCTAAACCTCTGTCCAGAATAGAGCATGCGTAGAATCGTAATGCAAATATCACTTAGATATTTTTATGGTATTAATGCAAAGGAGATGATAGTATAATTGTCTCACACCCCCGTCTTCTGTGTTTCTTCTTGCTGTAGTTAAATTGTGCTCTGTTTCATTCTCACATAATTCTTACTTAAATATTTCGAGTCAGGCACCAGTTGCCGGTCGCATTGGCCGTGCGGTTCTAGGTACTGCAGTCCGGAACCGCGGGACTGCTACGGTCGCAGGTTCGAATCCTGCCTCGGGCATGGTTGTGTGTGATGTCCTTAGGTTAGTTAGGTTTAAGTAGTTCTAAGTTCTAGGGGACTGATGACCTAAGATGTTAAGTCCCATACTGCTCAGAGCCATTTGAACCATCAGGCACCAGTTATGTGTAGTTAGGATGTGCAGCCAAGTATTTAGTTACAACAAATAATTTACGTGAAAGATGAATTCTTTGGTGTCAATCTTAACTATGCCTATCAGTAGTTAGTGCCTTCAGTAGTTAGAATCTTTTATTTAGCTGGCAGTATTGGAGCTCGCTGTGTTGCATTGGTTTGAGTAACGAAGATTTTTTTTGAGGTAAGTGATTCATGTAAGGTATAGGTTATTGTTAGTCAGGGCCATTCTTTTCTAGAAATTATTGAAAGTCAGATTGCGTTGCGCAAAAAAAAAAAATTGTGTATCGGTTTAGTGTTGATTAGGATAAGTAAAGAGAGAAACGTCTGTGTACGTTCAGTTTTGCTCAGCTGTTTGAAAATCAAATAACGTAGAGGTTTACCAGCACAGTAATTCATAAATTTTTCTAAGGGGATGTTTCACAGTGAACAAAATCGCGGTGAGACGTTGGGTGAGGCGTCTGTCATCATCGTAACAAGGCGGCGCAGACCTGCTCGTTCTTCCGTGTGCCGGCTGGACGCACATAGCTGTGACTCCTGCAGTGTTGGAACGTGCGGTCACTTTATTCCGAGATGTTCGACGGGTCTCAATCAAACACCTCGCTGCCTGACTGGACACACCGAGTGAGGTGGCGCACTGGTTAGACACTGGACTCGCGTTCGGGAGGACGGCGGATCAATCCCGCGTCCGACCATGCTGATTTAGGTTTTCCGTGATTTCCCTAAATCGCTCCAGGCAAATGCCGGGATGGTTCCTTTCAAAGGGCACGGCCGACTTCCTTCCCCGTCCTTCCCTAATCCGATGAGACCGATAACCTCGCTGTGTGGTCTCCTTCCCCGAAAGAACCAACCAACCAACCAACCAACCAACCAACCTGACTGGACATCTTTGTTGCTAGTGCTGATACAGTGGTCCACCACTTGGGATACTCAAAAGTGTGTGTGTCCGCTGGGTTTCTCACTGTCTAACTAAGAGCATAGAGAGCAAAGAAGCATCATCTGTGTGGAATTGCTTGCGCGTTAGGAGGCTGATCGTGACAATTTTTAGTCGAATATCGTCACGGGCGATGAAACATTGGTTCATCACATCAACCTGCAAACAAAACAGCAATCCATGCTGTGGCACCGCGCTACATTCTTCCGAACAAAAAAGTTCAAAGTTGCATCCTCAGTTGGCAGTCATGACGACGGTCTTCTGGGACTATGGAGGCGTCCTACCTCGTGGTGCAACGATCAGTTCTAATTTATAATATACTATCCTCAGGAAACTGGAGAAACGACTTCGGCGCGTTCGTAGCCACAAAAATACAAACGAACTTTTCCTTTTCCATGACAAAGCAAGTCGCCACATAAGTCTGCGCACACGAGAGGAGTTCACAAAAATTCATTAGATTGTTGTTCCTCATCCACCCTACAGTCCGGATCTCGCACCTTCCGACTTCCATCTGTGTGGTCAAATGAAGGACGCACTCCGCTGCAAGCAGTACGTGTGTGACTGGAAGGTGATGCAGCAAGACGCTTGTTCTGACGTCGACCAGTAGAGTGATACCATGCGGGCACACAAGCCCTCCCAGAAAGGTGGCGTAAGGCCGTTGTATTGAACGAATATCATGAAACTTTCTGGCAGATTAAAACTGTGTGCCAGACCGAGTCTCGAACTCGGGACCTTTGCCTTACGCGGGCAAGTGCTCTACCATCTGAGCTACCCAAGCACGACTCAAGCCCCGTCCTCACAGCTTTACTTCTGCCAGTACCTCGTCTCCTACCTTCCAAACCTTACAGAAGCTCTCCAGCGAACCTTGCAGAACTAGCACCCTGAAAGAAAGGATATTGCGGAGAAATGGCTTAGCCACAGCCTGGGGGATGTTTCCAGAATGAGATTTTCACTCTGCAGCGGAGTGTGCGCTGAAGGTGTGGAAGGTAGGAGACGAGGTACTGACAGAAGTAAAGCTGTGAAGACGGGGCGTGAGTCGTGCTTGGGTAGCTCAGATGATAGAGTACTTGCCCGCGAAAGGCAAAGGTCCAGAGTTCGAGTCTCGGCCTGGCACACAGTTTTAATCTGCCAGGAAGTTTCACATCAGCGCACACTCCGCTGCAGAGTGAAAATCTCATTCTGAACGAATATTATGTTGAAAAACAGAGCTTTGTACCAAAAGAGTGGGGAATAATATAGTGTACTTAAATCTCGAATGAATCCAACCAGCTTTCAGAAAAAAATGTGTTGCGTTGAACGCCCCTCGTATATTACTCGTATATTGGTTAGAATGTTACAGTAGTCTTTAATTTAGGCTGTGCGACATGGTTCGTGCCACATTCCCACCATCTGTCCGCCCAGGCACATGTCACGCCACTGCTCGTAAGACAGTGTCAACGAACGGTTGATGTGTCCTTATCTGCCGAGGATGCACGCGTATCCGCCTAGCACTGTGCACTTCTGCTGCCGCTGCAAACACTGCGACACCGAGGATGAACACAGCAGAAGAGGATCCAGCAGCAGGAAGGGAAGACGTTGCCCTGTAGTGCGACCTGCTGACGGCAGTGTATCTGCAGCTGGATGTAAACCTAGGCACCGCCACGCCAGCACAATGGCGCCTTATGGCTCGGCGACATTGAAACAAGTCAGTAACCCAAGTCAAGCTAAACAATTCCAACCGATGCTTCCACGTGGAATTATCATTTCACACAAGGTCTACAGTACAATATGAAGAACCAGCAGAGCAATAATAATCTACGTAACCGCGGCAGAGGTTCAAATTATTTCAGAAGAGGCCATGTTTTCACTGTTCAACAGGAGAGTGAGAAGAACCGTACATCTGATACGAAACTTACTTGTTGTCTCCTGATTTGATGTAATGAATCGGAGTTACACGTAATTCATAATAAAATGTCTACATTCATCATTTGGATTTACAGCTCTTGACGAGTTTGAAGTTAAAATTATTCGGCAGAAGGTCAACCTGTTATTTAAAACATTGTTTTCTCGTGTGACCCAAACATGTTTCAGCATTTCTATGCCCTCTTCAATGGACATTCTTTACTCAAATCTGTGGAATGAGAACGAAATTTAAATGATGACCAATATACGAAAATTAGACCTAAAGAGAGTTTTTGTTCATTTTTGTCATTACCTCAGTTTTACATTATACGGTTATGCACTACCATTTGTACATTATCCTGTACTGGTAGCTTGTTAGTTGGAACCAAATGATGTTAACGTGAATTTTGTTGGTGAGTTAACACATCACTTTACGTTTAATCATAAAGCAATATGTTAACTGGCCAACTAAATTCACATTAACATCATTTGGTTGCAGATGACAAACTACTAGTATAGTATAACGTGCAAATTGTCCTGCATCACCACATAATGTAAAATGAAGATAGTGACAAAAACATACAAATACTGTCTTTGGGCCTAATTTTCACGCATCTCATTTAACAGATTTGAAAATAGAAAACCCACCGATGATGCACAAACACGCTGAAACATGTTCGGGTCACATGAAAAAATACTGTTTTGCATAACTTCTGTACCCTATATCCAACAGCGTCTGCTACGAATCAGAATAAAGTGAACTTATAAATGATCTTCCAATGACTTTGAAACATAGTCTAGAATCTGCAATATTTGCTGATGATACTAGGCTGCTAATCAAGGGTAGACTCAGCCTTCAGAAAAAATTGTATAAGCGATTCGCAGCTAATAAATTAAGTCTTAATCTCAAAAAGACTCAAATTATATAATATAAAACAAGCAAAAAATGACCATTCATCAAAAGAGGTAGACATGAGTGGTCATACATGGAATGAAGCACAATGTGTAAAATTCCTTGGGGTCTAGCAGGATAACAAGGTAAAACGGAGTCAACAGATCGATATCAGCATCTTATGAGGCTCAATTCATCATCTTATGCTCATTACAGCATCTCTCATTGTGTTGCCATAAAGACAAGAGCGTTGGCTGATTTTATGTGTTTTCACTCCCCGTCCTATGGAATTGTCTTTTGGGACAGTTTACCTAAAGCAAATAAAGAATTAGCTCAGCAGAAGCGAGCAGTAAGAATATTGTTTAAAGTAGGTACCAATGTCATATGAACTAGACACAAAGAGTCATAATAAAAGAGGCAGCATTTGCGTTAAGCGATTTAGAGGAATCAAGGAAAAGCTAAATCAGAACAGCCGGACGCCTATTTGAACCGTTGGCTCCCCGAATGCGAATCCAGTGTGCTCACCGCTGCGGTAACCTGCTCGGTTTGTTATGACGTTCTTCGGCCTGAAGACCTGTTCGAAGGAGCTCTCCAAGCAAGTTTATTCTGTGCAATCATCTTCATCTCCTAATATCTGGTGCAACCTATATCCATATGAACCTGCTTGTTGTATTCATCTCTTGGTTTCCCTCTACAGCTATAACTCCCCTGCACATTTCCCTCCATTAACAAACCGACGGTTGCTTGAGACCTCAGGATGTATACTGTCAACTGATCCCTTCTTTTCGTCAAGTGGTCCCATAAATTTATTTTTGCCCCATTTCGATTCAGTACCTCGTCATTAATTATTAGGTCTACTCATTTAATCTTCAGCACTTTCTGTAGCGTCACATTTCAAAATTTTCTGTTGTCTTCTAGTCTGACCTTCTTGTCGTTCATATTTCAGCTCCCTGCAAGGCTACACTCTTGCTATAGCCAGTCTACATTTTACATCTTATCCCAGTTCGGGCATCATCATTTCTTTTGCTACCCGAAGAGAAAAAACTTGTCTGCTGCTTTTGGTACCTGATTTCTTGTCTAATTTCTTCAACATAGCCTCATTTAATTCGACTACATTTCACTCCCCTTGTTTTACTTTTGTTGGTGTTCATTCTACAACCTCTTCTCAGGACACTACCCATTCCATTGAACTGCTCTTCAAAGTTCTTTGCTATCTCTGACAGAATTACAGTGTTATCAGCAAACGCCAAAGTTTTTATTTACTTCCCTGAACCTTAGTTCCCCCTCCAAACTTCTTGACTTTCTTTACTTCTTGCTCAACGTATAGACCACATAACATCGGGGATAGGCTACAATTCGGTCTCGTTTCCTTCGCAACCACTAACCTCCTTTCAAGTCCTTCGACTCATATAACTACACAAGTTCTGTACAAGTTGTAAATAACATTTCGCACACTGTATTTTTATCGCTGCTGGATTCCAAAGATTATTTTCCAGTCAAGATTTTTAGCACCTTCCTCTAAATGTACAAATGCTATAAACGTAAGTTTTACCTTTCCTTATCCCTTATAATGTTTAATACAAGCCTTAGGCTTAGTGTTGCCTCACGCTTTCGTAAAATCCTCTGATCTACCCCGACGCCGACTGCTACTAGTTTTTGCATTCTTCTATAAAGAACTCACAACAACGTTTTGAGATTATTACTTATAAACTGATTGTACGGTAACATTCATAGATATTAAAATAGGTTTTCATTGACAAATACCACTGTAATCAAGCAAATTTTAAGCTACTAGTAGCAGATAAACAGTTCTGTATAGTAAAACAGAGGAAGCAGAAGGTATTTTCGGAATAGAAAATTCCTTACTAATTTAAGGGATTAAATTTAGATGGCGTAAGTGCGAATAGTACTAATCAGTGTAAATGGTGGGTTCCTTATTTATGTATTTGTTTATTTATTTATGTACTCTTTTGAAGTATACGATAAATCAGTTTTGGTTTTGCTTCTTTGTATTTAATTTTGGTTGCTCCCAGACTTCCTTCATTCTTCAAGAGTGTCCTTTTTCTTCCATCTACAGACTTCTTTCTTTCCTGCTATCCCGCCTTCTGTTTTGCTTCTCTAAAAAGTATTTTTGTATCTATTATGCCCATTCTAATTACTATGTTTTTTATAACTTTCTCAATTTCGATTAGTTTGGATTTGTACCTGTTTAGTAAATTGAAGATCTGCTTCGTTAGTCTGTTACTGTCCATTTTCTATAAGTGACCATAAAACTGTAGTCTCTTTTCCTCATTACATCATTTATCTTTTCTCTTTTCAGACAGAGCCCTCTGTTTGATCTTAATTTGTACTCAACACTGCTCTTACTTCTAGGTCCAGGTATTTTCCTTAGAATTCTTTTTTTAGTTTTTCCCAGTTTTTCACGATCCTCATTCTTGTTAGTTTAAATTCTTCTGCTATATACAGGGATTCTGGCCTTATCGCAGTTTCCGCTGTTTAATAGTGTCTTAGTTTTGTGTTCCACGACGAAGTTTCTTTTTATGTATGTTATTCGTCATTTAATATGCCCTTTCTATTTTATATAGTGTATTTTCTATGGCTATTTTTTTCTTTGTGTTGCTTGTTATTCAGTCTCCTAGGTATTTAAAACAGTTTGTTTTAGATACTGTTTTGTTATGAACTTTAAGATTTGGAAGGACATCATTGACATCTGTCATGAAATGCGTTTTTTCAAATGATATTTTAGGATTGTTTTGTCTGCCTTTTTCTGTAGCTCTGCGATTTGTTATTTGGCGCTATTCAGTGAGTCAGTAATTAATGGCATGTCATCTGCAAAAGCTAGATATCTATGGTGATTTTACTTGGGTTTCTTCCTAGTTTAACACCCCCAGTACTTGTGGATTTTCTCCATTCCTCACAATCTTCTCTAAAGCGCAGTTAAAGAGTAGGGGAGATAAATCGTCTCCATGTCTTACTCCTGATTTTACTGCAAAAGGTTTTGAAACTTCACCCGTAAATTTTACTTTTGATGTTGTGTTTGTTAAAATTCTTTTAATTATTCCTGATGTTTTATTGTCGAGTCCACATTTCTTCATAGTGCTAATTAGTGCATTTCTACCAACTGAGTCATATGCCTTTTGAAAATCTACAAAAGTTATCGCGTATTTTAAGTTTCTGTTTTTCCTCATTTATGTCATGTTCTTTAGATTTAGTATCTGCTCTGCGCAAGACCTTCCGTTCCTAGATCTTGTTTGATATGCTCCTAGTCGTGGGTCGAGTATTCCTTCAGCTCTCTTTGAAAGTGCCATGGATAACATCTTATTCATTACTGTCAAGAGGTAGATCTCTCTATAATTCTGAGGATCGGTTTTTTTTCCTTTTTTATGTATTAATGCCGATGTCCATTCTAATGGTAAGCAGTTTGTAGTCTAAATTTCACTAATGATTTTTGTCAGACCTAGAATAATGTTGTCGCTAGAGTGTTTTCATAATTCAGCAGTTATTGTTCCTGTTTTGTTATTTTTAATTTGTTTTATGATACCTCTGATTTCATCTATTATTGGTGGCTTTCAATCTTTGGTGGATCGCATTTGTGTAGTTATTTGAACTAGACTGCAGATATTCTACAGTTCTCAGTGTTATTATAAGCAGTCTTCGGTGTTTTGAATGTATAAATTGTGAAGCTTGTAGCGTGTACGTCTTTAAGCTAGTTTTGAATGTTTTATTAAAGTTAAATGTGTTGTTCTGCGTAACATGTGACTCTATTGACTTTAGTTGATTTTTTATGTGTTGTACTCTGATCCTCTTCGAGACCTTTGATGCATGTCTCCTTGCTTCTATAAAATTTTTCCTGTTCTTGTCATTTTTATGTGCGTTCCAGATATTCATAGCTGATCGTTTGTTTATAATTCACTCATCACAATCTTCATTCCACCAAGCATGTTCCCGTTTCTTTTAAAGATAGATAGTTTCTCCTGCAGTCTCAGTAATGTCTTTTTGAAGTTGTTCCGAACATTTAGCCATTCTTTCTTCCAACTGCATTTTGTAATCATTTTCCCTACACAACTTCTGTATGTCAAACGTTCTGGATTGGTACTGGTTCTTCTTTCTACATATAGTGTAAAATATGTATGTAGAACTGTAAACGGATCCTAGGCAAGGCTCGACAGACGTTATGTACCAAGAATAATGGGGATGTAACCATTGTGCGCAATTTATGGTTAAGCCGCTTCACAAGGACAATCATAAATTTAAAAATTACAGGGTCGCCACCAGCCCAAGCCCTTCCTAACAATTGAAAATTACCAATTTAATTATAAGAATGCATTTTTTTAAAGAAACTAACAAGATGATCAGCATTGTATGTCGTATATAAAAAATCAGGGAATAGAAAATTAATTTGAAAACTGGCATCAATGAGAAAGATAAAGGACGCAGAGTTTATCTTTTACGTAGCAAATTTATTTCCTTACTGAATTTGATGCACATCCTATGAATACACATGACTGGTGCCTGAACAAAAAAATTTGACTAAATAATTCGCAAAAACTATAGAATCACGCAATTAAAAAGGAAAACAATAATTCAATCAGTCCATCTACATACCCACGACTGTCCGAAAGGAACGAAGCAACTTCCACACTTTTAATTTCAACCACCATCATCGTCGATTTTTAACAAAATAGTTACGCCACATTCCGAAAATACATAGCTACACAAGCTTCAGTTAAGCTGAAGTACTTAAATATACCATGAATTTAACATAGGGAAGTTCTGATTCGACCTACTTCCTATCAGCAGAAACCTTCTCTAGGAGCTACGAACTGTACTCACCAACCGCTAGCTGCAGAGCGTCCCTTCCCCACCGAGCTTCGCCTAACTACCGGTGCAACGGAAGCTACCAGAGGGGTAGGCTGCCGCCACCAAGCTATCAGACGAACCAACCTCCGACTAAAAGGGGTAAACCTCTCTGTCCAAGTACTCTGGATCCTAAGTTGGCCATACCGTGCTGCCCTCCAAACGAGAAGCAAACATCACCTGCTCCTAGCAGACGACAACCAACTCAGCGTCCCGCACAAAAGAAACACGAAACCACTCGTAAAAACACTCCTACATTCACGCACACTTAGGGTAGGGTGAAGGGAAAAACGTAATAAATACAGGTCATGATTTCCTATGGAACACAAAAAAATGAAACATAATATCATTTAATAAGCCTTAGTTTGTTTGCTCAGTCTCTCTGGGAGAGTCAATAAGTTAAACCGCAATCAGGCGGTGGACAGAATAGGATCTACAGAATCCAGTGAGACAAGCGTCTTATGAAACGACTCCACAGAGACGTTTCAATTGATCTAACCTTGAATTTAATGATAGATACATAGTACCCTGAGTCTTAAGCGGCGCTCTTGGCAACTTTTACACTGGGCAGGATGTCTACTTGTAGCAATGTGATAGGTTTTTTTTTACCCACAATTCGGATTTGGTGATACCCATGTAGTTTGTTTTCTATGAAGTTTCTTGAATAATGTAGAATTTAGTACTACGTTACGCTGCCTGCATACACTGAAGAGCCTTTTTCCGTTGGCGTTGGTTCTTTTATGTGCAGGGAATTTTTCCACTATTGATCTGCCCTTCTTTGACAATGTGTTCATTAAAGTCTCCAAGTAGTAATACAGTGTTTTTCGATGGAATGTGTCAACAATTTTCTGTTTGCTCTTTTTTGTGTTCTCTTTTTCTCATTTGTTGGTGCATTTGTATTTAAAATCGTTTAAACTTTGATGATTTCAGTGTTAGTGTGGAAAGTCTTTCATTAATTGATTTAAATTCTATTATTGAGTGTAATATGTATTTGTTTGCAATGAAACTTTTTCCAAATCCCCAATTTTCCTTTTTCGTTTTCATGGTTTTCCCTTAAATACCCTGAATCGTTCTGAATCGAAATTGGTAGTTTCCGGTTAATATAATACACAAATTAAGTTTCTGTGGTGTCTTTGTCTTATGTTAATGTATACTTTGACTCGTTTCAAATGACTGAGGGTTTTCCTCTTTGATGTGATGTACGGAACGATGTGCGTGAATGAATGAAAGAGAGGATACTTAGCTTTGCACCACATCTTAGGATTTCTGACCATTCCAATCACGTATGGAGTGCGAGAAGAATGAGTGGTTAAACGCTTCTGTATGTTCTGTAATTAGTGTATTTGTCTTCACGGTCCCTACGGCAGCGACATGTAGGAGGCTGTGGAATATCTCTAGATTCTTAATTCTAGTTCTTGGAGGAAAAAAGCAACGCAAATCCCTATTCGACGGAACAAAAACAACAACTCAGTCATTTTAATACTCTGCTTTATAAATACGCTAGCGAACTCGGCAAAGCTTCGTAGTTGCTGAGTATATGTAGAAATTGGTTATATTCCTGATATCCTTTTCCCTCTCTCTCTGTCCATCACCTCATCCACCCTCTCCGTTTATTTCCCTCTCCTTCCCCACTGTTCTCCTCCCCCTATCTTTGTCCATCTCTTCCTTCACCCTCTCTAAGTCCATTTCGCCTCTCCCCTATCTGCTCATTTCTTCTTCCTTCTTCTCTCTGACCTTCAGCCTTGTTTATTGTTATAGCCAACGAAACGATTGGGAATCGAAGTTGTTTAAAACAAATACTTAAGTCGAAACCTCCTCGCAGATTAAAACTGTGTGCCCGACCGAGACTCGAACTCGGGACCTTTGCCTTTCGCGGGCAAGTGCTCTACCAGGAAGTTTCATATCAGTGCACACTCCGCTGAAGAGTGAAAATCTCATTCTGGAATAATTAAGGCGGTTGGAATCATTCGTATACGGGGTATGAGACACCTACAGCTGGATGTGTGAGGACAGTAGCTTCACTGAAGGTATTTCGCGTAGTTTTAATTTGCAGATGAGTAGGATTATAAAGTTTCGGAAGATTCAGATTCCTTAGTTGTATTTTAATGTCAAGACGATAAGCCATAAATACAGCGTTCCTGTTTTTTGCTGAAACTGTCTGCGATGTTTTCATCATAAACGGTATATATATATATATATATATATACCGTTTATGTTAAGAATATGTATGCTATTTCAATGTGAACGTTTATTACAGTATCATGTAACATATGAAGTTAATCAGCTAAGAACTTTTCAGGATTTTTATATAATAGTAAAGATAGGCTGCTTTGCAGTTGAGAATGGTAGAATCCAATGTAAGCACTAGGGAAACTGGAAATATCTCGATCTAACGCAGAGAGGTAAAGTCCATAGTAATGCTTTGTCATGTTGTGCAGAGGCCTAAGTCGGTAATAACTTGATGTGTAAATAAACTGAAAGTAGTGGTGTTGAACGTATGGCTAAATTGGAGCGACATACCGTCACACATTTCTTTGTTTTCAATCATTCATCATCAACGGAAATTCATCCAAAGTAAGTTTATCAGGTTTCGTCTTCTCCACTTTTCCACATTCAGGAAATAAAATAAAGTGTTCCTTGCTTCTACCATTCTCATTTACCCAGTAGCTTACGTATTTGTAAATCAGAATATTAAAATGACTCAATCGTTATTTTTGTTCCGTCGCATAGGGATTTCACATGTCCAGATGCATCATCGACCCTTTATTGATCATAGACCAGTACACAACGAGTACGGACTGTATACAGCCTAATTTACAACACCATTTGTTAGGTTTCGCAATGCTATCTGTAGTTAATTGGTAAGGTTTTGTGTTACAGATTACCTTCTGTAGATTCCGTTCTCGTGTGTATACGGAAATGTGATGGTTATATACGCGGTCGACTGCGCGTGTGGACATGTCCAGTCGGAATCTCCTACCCTCTTTCCGTTTCCTACAAAACAGACCAAAACCTACCCCTCGCTCGATAGCTACAACGCAACTGACCGATCCGCCTGTACCCACACACTGCAACCATACAGAACGGGTAACAACATGTACCTTGCCTAAATACAACTCCCATAGGTAAGCCAGCTTTTAATGAAAGAGCAGTACCTCCTTTTAAAATCGTCATCGTCTGCAGCCTATTTTCAATATATTTTTATTTATTTATATTTTACTTTTCAGCTTTCTTCTCATAATTTAAAATGATTTAAGTCACCACTATAATTTTATATTAATACCATCAACGAAATTCATTTTGTTTGATCCCCGTCCCTCGTGTCTGTGGGCTGAAAGGCGTGAAACAACAAGAAACTGCCTGCAGAATCTGTTGTTAGTGTATATGTGATCATGTGTATGTAAACAAACCAAGTTTTAATTAAAACGATCTTTTAATTTTTTTCCACTTGGTTGTATAACTATGTTGTATTATAAGATTCCATGTTCGGTATTTAGCTACATGAACATCCACCATGGATAAATCATATCAATTTTACATCTAATTAAATCAGTAATTCACTAAATCTAATTAGCCAGCTATCAAAAAACCATTCCTGACCAAGAGAAGTTTACTAGTATCAAACACAGGCCTTAATTTGAGCAAGAAATTTCTTAGAATTTGCGTTTGGAGCACAGCATCATATGGTAGTGAAACATAGACTGTAGAAAATCCGGCACACTAGAGAATCAAGCATTTGAGACATGGTGCTACAGAAGAATGTTGAAAATCAGGTGTACTGGTAAGATAAGGAGTTAGGAGGTTCTCCGCAAAATCGGAGAGGAAAGAAATATAGGGAAAAGACTGAAAAGAAGAAGGGACAGGATGATAGGACACCTGTTAAGACATCAGGGAATAGCTTCCATAGTGTTTGAGGGAACTGCAAAGGGTAAAAGCTGTAGAGGAAGACATAATTGGAATGCATCCAGTAAATAATTGAAGAAATAGGTTGTAACTGCTACTCTGAGATGAAGAGGTTGGCATAATAAAGGAATTCGTGGCGAAGCTTGATGACTCAAAAAAAATCAAAAGTAGTCTCCGATCACACAATAAAAATTTTTCATGGGAAATTTTTTGCAGTGATTAATTACGGGACAGAGATAAGGGTCTATGCTGCTGACATACATACGAACAGAATATTAAATGCACAGAAAAGACCAATCAATAGAGACTCCTGCAGGGAAATCTTTGTACATTATAAATACTTCTCAGTCTACGCACAAATTAATTACATTTTTTGTGACTCATCAAAGCAAATCAACCAAACGCTCTGATATGCATGTCTATAATACAGGAAAGATAGATTGCTACTACATACAAATATCTAAACTAAAAACAGCAGAACATAGTTAATGCATTAACGACCAGGTAAGGTACAAACAACTGCCGAACTAACAAAGGTAACTTATTTAAAGGGAAAGTTAAATCATCCTTGATTGATAAGGGTTTACACTCTTTGAGTAAGTGTTAATATTAAATACATTGAAATCTCTGCATATTTGTAGTAGTTATGATATAATATCTAACTCTATTGTCTTACTAAGTTCACTGATATTTTTACCATGTGTAAGTTATCAGTTATGCATGCATAAAAAGTATCTGTTCTACTGGTAAATTCTGTTGTCTTACTAAGAACACTTATTTTTGTATCAGGGAAGCCTATATATAATCATTTGTGCCTATATAAAATGCATCTACTCTGTTTACACAAAACTTGCACAAAAAATTGCTGCGACATCAGCAAAAGTCATCCGTAAGCGGCTCCATAAAAAAAATACGATAAACAAAAATTAAATAAACCAAATTATCGAAATGTGGGTTATGACATTGTATGTGCGTAATTACCCTTGTTCATATTGTTATATATTTGTATATATTTTTCTACGTTCATTTTACATTTAGCGTTCACCAAAATTGGCCAGTAGTGACAAATAAAACATTTTGTTAAGATATCTCCATTGGAAACATGACACAGTTCAGTAATGTTTGCCCCGTTTTAAAGAGAATCCAATTACCGTGTATGACACGAGGGTCCACCACTTCGCACCAGAAAGCAATGGCAGTCAAAGCAATGGGCGAATACTAGTGGCTGTCAGAAAAACATGTGGAGTCGATTTAATCTGGGCTGCTGGAATACGTTTTGAGTACAATGAAGAGTTCATGACAATTGTAGCTTGTATCTTTTTACAGATCTTCCACAATTCCGTATCAAGTGTGAAAACCAAATTTCATTGACGTAGAATGGTACTGCGAAGAACAGAGAGTGCAGTTTACCGTAATATAGAACCTTCCACTGAAAGACCATCTGCCTACGTAGCCAAGGTCAGAATTGCCGTAAAGCTTTTCGCGGATGTTGCTGTTATATAAAGGCAAGACGTGGCGCTATAATATTGTAGCGAATGCAGGAAGACCTGCCGAGGATCGACACTTGGTGAGGGGGTGGCAACATAAACAGCTGTAACGTACTGACACTAAATAGATAGAAAGAGACTTTACTGTATGATAACAAAATTGCAGAACAATCACTGAAAGCAGTTACTTTCATAAAAATCTGGGAGTATGAGTAAAGGAAACAAAAGAAAAATTCGGAGTAGGTATTAAAATCCATGGAGAAGAAATAAAAACGTTGAGGTTCGCCGATGACATTGTAATTCTGTCAGAGACAGCAAAGGATTTGGAAGAGCAGTTGAACGGAATGGACAGTGTCTTGAAAGGAGGATATAAGATGAACATCAACAAAAGCAAAACGAGGATAATGGAATGTAGTCGAATTTAGTCGGGTGATACTGAGGGAATTAGATTAGGAAATGAGACACTTAAAGTAGTAAAGGAGTTTTGCTATTTGGGGAGCAAAATAACTGATGATGGTCGAAGTAGAGAGGATATAAAATGTCGACTGGCAATGGCAAGGAAAGTGTTTCTGAAGAAGAGAAATTTGTTAACATCCAGTATACATTTAAGTGTTAGGAAGTCGTTTCTGAAAGTATTTGTATGGAGTGTAGTCATGTATGGAAGTGAAACATGGACGATAAATAGTTTGGACAAGAAGAGAATAGAAGCTTTCGAAATGTGGTGCTACAGAAGAATGCTGAAGATTAGGTGGGTAGATCACATAACTAATGAGGAGGTATTGAAGAGAATTGGGGAGAAGATAAATTTGTGGCACAACTTGACAAGAAGGAGGGACTGGTTGGTAGGACATGTTCTGTGGCATCAAGGAATCACAAATTTAGCATTTGAGGGCAGCGTGGAGGGTAAAAATCGTAGAGGGAGGCCGAGAGATGAATACACTAAGCAGATTCAGAAGGATGTAGGTTGCAGTAAGTACTGGGAGGTGAAGGAGCTTGCACAGGATAGAGTAGCATGGAGAGCTGCATCAAACCAGTCTCAGGACAACAACAACAACAACAACAACATACGTACGAAGCGATTTGAAGTAGAACGACCATAAAAAATTAACCGCGAGTAAGACAGATGCCAGACAGATTCTTTGGAAGAATCCCCAGGAAATGTAGATGATCAACAGAGGAAGTAGCTTACAAAGCGCTCGTTCGTCCAGTACTTGAATATTGCTCATAACTAAGGGGACCGTACCTGATAGGGCTCATAGAGGAATGAATGACTGCTCGTCACTGTGGGGTTCACAACAGGTAGGAGTCATAGAAGAAACAGAGAAGAGCACCACGTTTCGTTGCAGGTTCATGTAGCAAGCACAAAGAATCACGGAGAAGCTCATCCAACTACACTGGCAGACGCTGCAAGAGAGGCATTCTGTATCACGTTGTGATCTACTTTTAAGGTTGCGAGATAGTACATTCCTGGAAAAGTCAACCAATATATTGCTACTTCCTAGATATATCTCGCGAAAAGGGCATGAAGAAAAAATTAGAGAGATTCGAAGCCACACAGAAACTTACGAGCACTCGTTCTCTCCACGAACCATACACGAGTGGAATAGGAAAAAGGGAAGAGACACGGTACACAAAGAACCCTCAGCCACACTCCTTAAGGAGCCCTGCGGAGTATAAATGTAAATGTAGATGAAGGTGGCACTCTACGCGGAGGTTATAGCTTCGAATACCGGTGATTTAAGAAGTTTTCACCGCCAGTATTTGTTTGAGTGGCAAGAAGACGAAAGTCGTTGGCCTTGCGTTCCTGATCATCAGACATTGCACCATTGTTCTCGACTGAAATCCAAATCCCTTCCGCAGTATCTGTTCACTGAAGTGACACTGTTGAATGCCATCAGTCCGTCAGAAGGGGGCGTTGAGCTCAATAGTCCCTTTTGTGCTATTCGAGTGGAGAAGGATGTGTGCCGGCACTGTGTTTCAACCTCTGTCTTCCGTCGTCATGCAATACAAACATGACACCAGCGTATACACATAGCCATTACTTTCACGGACACTTAAAAGGTATACGTAAGACAAACGTCTCTCACAACGCAAGGAGAGGGGTCATTCTACTAGGATGAAGAATACCCTTCTCACAAGGTGGCGAAACATGCACATACATCTACATCAATACTCCGCAAGCCATCTTATGGAGTGTGGCAAAGGGTACCACTATCTGTCCCCCTCCCTCTCTCCCTCCCCGCTTTCATTGTCCCATTCGCGAATGGCGCGTGGGAAGAACTATTGCCGATAAACTGTATTAGGTCTAATATCTCGAATTTTCTCGTTGTGGTGACTTCGCAAGTCGTTCAGGAGGAAGTAATATGTTGTCCGACTGTTCCGGGAACATACTCTCTCGGAATTTCAATACTAAACCATTCCGTGATACACAACCCCTGCGGCCTTCCAGCCAGAAATGCCTTAACGACTCTACCGATACGAGAAATTTTTGCCTTCCACTCTCAGCAGTTCCTCGGCATTAGGTATAGTCGTACAATGACATGTATTCGTGTTATAGACCAAAAAGACTACGACAGCATGTAGTTAAAAGCACCATCGTAAGCGACCCTGGTCGTAAACCTTTATCTCACAAGGTGCAGGTAACAAAGAAAGAAAATGGCCAGTTTCGTTAACAAAAATGAAGATGACCATTTTCCTTCCCTTACGTCGTAACACTTGGCCTATTATCCTGTCCCATCTTTTCCCCAGTGTTTTCCATACTTTCCTTTCCTCGCCGATTCTAAGGAGAACATCCTCATTCCTTACCTTATCAGTCCACCTAATTTTCAACATTCTTCTGTAGCTCCACATCTCAAACGCTTCGATTCTCTTCTCTTCTGGTTTTGCCATTCCCCATGATTCGTAACCATACGGCGCTGTACTCGAAACGTACATTCTCGTAAATTTCTTCCTCAAATTAACGGCTATGTTCGATACCAGTAAACTACTCTTTGCCAGAAATTTTAGTATCAATCCTTCTTTTTCACATCGAGCCAGTTGATGCAGTCTTCAACACAAGGTAGGCATCAATACCGGACAGCAGTTCACATCCCCGGCCAGCTATCAGGTTTTCGGCTGTCCTAGGTTTTTTTCCAAAACTGTGTAAGGCAATATGAGGATGGTTCCTGAAAAGAACACAGTCCATATCCTTCTCAGGTGTGATACTGTGCTCTATCTGTGCTGACCCCGTCGTTGACAAGACTTTTTCCTCTTTTTACAGACATTCGCTTAAGATACCTGCTCAGTTTCTCATGCAACGCTACACTGACGAGAAACGTAATAAACACATGGGGAAATAATTCCATCGTAAGACAGAAGTTAAAAATGGCGTTAGGAATGTAGTCTTTCGTCCCTACCGTCAATCTACGCATCGAGAAGTAATGTCGGAAATAAGAGAAAGGTTCAAGAGTAGGAATAACATTCAAGGTGAAAGGATTTCGGTGATAAAATTCGCTGATGACGTTGACATCCTCAGTGAAAGACAAGCAGATTTACAGGATCTGTTGAAGGGAATGAACATTATAATGAGCACAGAATATGGATTAAGAGCGAATCGAAGAAAGACAAAAATAATGAGAAGTAGGAGAAATGGGAACAGCGAGAAACTCGACATGAGAGTTGGGGATCACGAAGGAATTATTCTGCCTGGGCAGCAAAATAACCCACAACGGACGGACCAAGGAGGACAGAAAAAGCACTGGCCAAAAAGGCATTCCTGGCCAGGAGAAGTCTGTCAGTATCAAACATAAGCCTTAATTTGAGGAAGAAATTTCTGAGAATATACATTTGGAACACAGCATTGTAAGGTAGTGAAACGTGGACTGTGGCAAAACGAAAAGAAGGGAATCGTAGCATTTGATATGTGGTGCTACAGACGAATGTTGAATATTACGGAGACTGATATGGTAAGAAATGAATCAGGGAATAACTTCCAAGGCACTAGAGGGGGTGTAGAGGTAAAAAGGGCGCAAGGAAAGACAGACATTGGAATACATCAAAAATTAATAGAGGAGGTAGGTTGCGTTGCAGGCGCTACTCTGAGATGAAAAGGTTGGCACAGGAGAGGAATTCGTGGCGGGCCGCATCAAGCCAGTCACCAGTCAGAAGACTAAGAGAGAGATAGAGACAGAGAGAGAGAAATGAGGATTAGGTCATTGACCACCACGGCATTAAGAAAGATTAATGCTATCAGCCATACATGTCGCACAAACAGTCTATAAGCGATCTCACTGTCAATTTTTTGACTGCCATGGAAAAAAATCGACGGATGTTATTTATCTTCTTTTACTATAGTATCACTCTCTGGTGAACATAATATCTAAAATTGTCCGTATCAAATGAATCGAACTAAATCGTTCGGTACTGATATACTTAGCTTCTTCCTTTGAGGTATCTATCGTTGGATACCAGTTCTACCACTTTAGACAGCAGGCATACAGAAGGCATAGACTATGCCTCACATACGGTCACAGAAAGCCTAATAACTTGCGGTTGGAGTCTACTTCGCCGTCAAAGCCAGAGGTTATATTCAATGACGTCAATGAGACGGAGAGTGGAAATCTAACGTTAAATATTCGTAGCGAGCGGGCTACCGATGACAAGCTAATGCATCTCTTTTCGGTTTCTCCGCTGAAATAACGTGCAGGTAAATTGTATTTAAGGTTCTGTTTCTTTTTTTTTTCGTGACTACAGAAAGGCGTGGTCCAACACATTGTGTAGTGGAAGGCAGGATCAGCAATTTCGCAGAGAACCTGTTGGAAACAAAAAGCAAAAACCTAGGTACAAGAGTCGGAGACGAGAAGTGTTGAACAATGTGGTTGCGGTAACAGTTATCCAAGACGACCAGTTGAAAGCTTTATGCGGCAGCTCCCAGGAATAGCTCTCGGAAATGCCAGTGTGAGTCCTTGAACAACCTTGGAGTGCCAGCTGACTACTATCACTGGATTGCGCAGTATCGGCGCGTCATCCAGTATAAGTTTATTTCTTTGTGACCTTGGCCGTGAATAGGTGTCTCTCCGACAGCTGCTGCGTTGCCAACTCAGAGTTGCGACATTCCCACAAAGAAGCTTATACTAATCATGTACGACTATGAGGAGAAAGTTAAGACGCTTTCGGTCTAGCTCAGAGACGGAGTTTTTGTCTCTTACATTGGTATTTCTTATTTGACCAACAGTATAAATCAATTGCCAATGTGATATATGGAACAGTTCTCTTTACTCGGGTTTTTAAAGTAGTATTGTTGTTGTTGTTGGTGGTGGTGGCGGTGGTGGTGGTGGTAGTAGTAGTAGTAGTAGTAGTAGTAGGAAGGGTGTCCTTACGATAGTTTGTAGGGGTGGAGGCAGACCTGGGAGTATGGTGTATTTTTAATATTTTGGAAGACGAATGGCGACTTTTAAGTAAGTAACCACAAAAAAATTTCAGTTCCGACCATGTTAAAAACGTGTGTAATACTGACTTCTAAATCGTTTTCTTGAAAGAAAAGCTGAATACACTGTATCTTTTCCTTTTCCTGAGAACGAGGGGGGGGGGGGGGGGGGGAGTGGAACCTCGTCTCCTCTTGCCTATAGGTATGGGTGCCCTTGAATAGTAGTAGTATTGTTATTCACCTGTGGATCACTTTTACAACGATATCGGACATGCCATGGTATTACTGTTTCGAAACAAAGAAACATTATTCGTACACATAGGCGTAGTTTGACAATGATGAGTGGCCATAATGTAGGGACCATCCTGCCATTCGTCTGAAATCAGAATAATTGGTTGGAGGTTAGAGCCTCCATCCTTTTGGATACAAGGCCTCGTTCGTTTGATCCCTAATTTACAACACTGTTTTGTTTATACGTTCTTACAAGGAAGTTATTTAGTAATGTAAAGAAGTGGTTGTACACAATTCCTTCACTTCTCAGTATCAATCACTATACACACACACACACACACACACACACATACACACACACACATACACATACAGTCGACTAGCAACAAAAACATGACGATGTTCTGACTTCTATTTTGTGTATTGTGACTATCCATTTGTTTGGAAAATTGGGTCCTTAATTCTTCATAATGAATGAGACGTTGAGCTCAGAAAGAGGCAGAAAAATGGTTCACATGGCTCTCAGCACTATGGGACTTAACATCTGAGTTCACCAGTCCCTTAGAACTTAGAACTACTTAAACCTAACTAACCTAAGGACATCACACACATCCATGCCCGAGGCAGGATTCGAACCTGCGTCCATAGCGGTCGCAAGAGGTAGAAATGTTGGTATTATTCATTGTAGAATTTTAGTGTAAAATTTTCCAAAACAGAAAAAAATGTAGTGCCAAAATATGCTGGAAATGATAAAGGCGTTTTACTGTTAACTGCTTGCATTACATTTTTTGCCGAACCACTACTCTCTGTTATGTAAGTAATCCTTCACTGTATGGAATGTCCTGTACAGCGAGTACTTTTTAACTACCTTTTTGATTAAGATTGTTTGAGTAATCTGTTTAATATCCTTAGGTAACTTATTGTAAAATTTTATTACTTAGAAAACACTGTTATTTTGAGTTTCATATTAAATCTTTTTTGGTAAACATGTGTTATATCTTGATTTGTTCCACTGTCATGGACAGAGTTATCTGTACAGTAGTAGTAGTAGTAGTAGTAGTTGTTGTTGTTGTTGTTGTTGTGGTCTTCAGTCCAAAGAATGTTTTGATGCAGCTCTCCGTGCAACTCCGTCCCGTGAAAGCCTCTTCATCTCCGAGTAACTATTGCAACCTACATTCCTCTGAATCTGTTTGCCGTAGTCATCTCTTGGTCTCCCTCTACGATTTTTGCCCCCACGCTTCCCTCCAGTACTAAATTGGTTATCCCTTGATGCTCAGAACGTGTCCTACCAAACGATCCCTTCTTCTAGTCATGTTGTGCCACAGATTTCTCTTCTCCCCAATTCTATTCAGTATCTCCTTATCAGCTATGTTATCTATCCGCCTAATCTTCAGCATTCTTCTGTAGTACCACATTTCAAAAGATTCTATTCTCTTCTTATCTAAACTGTTTCTCGTCCATGTTTCACTACCATACATGGCCACACTTCATACAAATATCTTCAGAAAAGACTTCATGGCACTGAAATCTATACTCGATGTTAACAAATTTCTCTTCTTCAAAAATGATTTTTTATTGACAGTCTACATTTTATATCCTTTCTACATCGACCATCATTAGTTATTTTGCTGCCTAAATAGCAAAACTCACTTACCACTTTAAGTATCTCACTTCCTAATCTAATTCTCTCAGCATCAACATATTTTAAATGAATACATTCCATTATCCTCGTTTTGTATTTGTTGATCAACTTATATCGTCCTTTCAAGACACTGTCCATTCCGTTCAAGTGCTCTTTCAAGTCCTTTGCTGTCTCTGAAAAAATTACAAAGTCATCGGCAAACATCAACGTTTTTATTTCGTATTTTACCCCAACCACCTCTAGAATTTGAAAGAGAGTATTCCTGTAAATATTGTCAAAAGCTTTCTCTAAGTCTACAAATGCTATAAAGTAGGTTTGCCTTTCCTTAACCTCTCATCTATGAGAAGTCATAAGGTCAGTATTGCCTCGCGTGATCCTTCATTTCTACGGAATCCAAACCGATCTTCACGGAGGTCGGCTTCTATCAGTTTTTCCATTCTCCTGTAAAGAACTCGTGATAGTATTTTGTAAACATGACTTATTAAACTGATAGTTTGGTAATTTTCACACCTGTCACCACCCGCTTTCTTTGAAAATGCAATTATTATATTCTACTTGAACTTCGAGTGCATCTCGACTGTCTCATGCATCTTGCTTACCAGATGGAAGATTTTTGTCATGGCTGGCTCTCCTAAGGCTATCAGTAGTTTTAATGAAATGTTGTCTACTCCTGGGGCCTTGTTTCGATTTGGGTCTTTCAGCACTCTGTCAAATTCTTCACGCAGTATCCTATCTCCCATCTCATCTTCAACTACGTTCTCTTCCATTTCCATAATATTGCCGTGAAGTACATCTCCCTTGTACAGACTCTCTATATACTCCTTCCATATTTCTGCTTTCCTTTCTTTGCTTAGGACTGATTTTCCATTTGACCTCTTCGTATTCATACAGGTGATTATCTTTCCTCTAAAGGTCTCTTTAATTCTCCTGTAGGCGCCATCTATCTTATCCCTAGTGATAAATGGTTCCACATCCTTACATTTGTCTTCTAGCCATTCCTGCTTAGCCAAACTGCACTTCCTGTCGATCTCATTTTTCAGACATTTGTATTCTCTTTCGCCTGCTTCATTTACTGCGCTTTTATATTTTCTCCTTTCGTCAGTTAAATTCAGTATCTCTTGTGTTAGCCAAGGATTTCTGCTAGCCCTCGTGTTTTTACCTACTTGATCCTGTGCTGCCTTCATCTCTCTAAGCTATCCATTCTTCTTCTTCTGAATTCCTTTCTCCACTTGCTGTCAGTCGTTCCCTAACGATCCCTCTAACTCCCTAAAACCTCTGGTTCTTTTAGTTTATCCAGGTCCCATCTCCTTAAATTCCTAGCTTTTCCCAGTTTCTCCAGTTTTAATTTGCAGTTCATAACCAATAAATTGTGTTCAGAGTCCACATCTGCTCCTGGAAATGTCTTACAGTTTAAACCCTGGTTCCGAAATCTCTGTCTTACCATTTTGTAAACATTATATAATCTTCCGGTGTCTCCCGATCTCTTCCACATATGCAACCTTCTTTCATGATTCTTAAACCAAGTATTAACAGTGATTAACTTATGCTCTGTGCAAAATTCTACCAGACGGCTTCTTCTTCCATTCCTTTCCCCCAGTCCGAATGCACCTTCTACTTGTCTTCCTTTTCCTACTGTCGAATTCCAGCCCCCCACGACTATCAAATTTTCGTCTCCCTTAACTATCTGAATAATTTCTTCTATCTAATCAGACATTACTTCAATCTCTTCATCTGCGGAGCTAGTCGGCATATAAACTTGTACTACTGTGGTGGGTATGGGCTTCGTGTGTGCTTCGTGTCTATCTTCGCTGCAATGCTGTGTTCACTATGCTGTTCATAGTAGCTTATCAGCGTTCCTATTTTTTTTTATTCATTATTAACCCTACTCCTGCACTACCCCTACTTGATTTTGTATTCATAGTCCTGTATTCACCTGACCAGAAGTCCTGTTGCTCCTGCCACCGAACTTCACTTATTCCCATTATATCTAATTTTAACGTGTCTATTGCCCTTCTTAAATTTTCTAACCTACCTGCCCGATTAAGGAACCTGACATTCCGTGCTCCGATCCGTAGAACGCCAGTTTTGTTCCTCCTGAAAACGACGTCGTCCTGAGTAATCCCCGCCCGGAGATCCGAACGGGGGACTATTGTATCTCCGAAATATTATACCCAAGAGAATGCCATCGTCATTTAATCAGACAACAGAGCTGCATACCCTCGGGAGAAATTACGGCTGCAGTTTCCCCTCACTTTCAGCCTTTCGCAAAACCAGCACAGCCAGGCCATTTTGGGTGATGTCACAAGGCGAAGTCGGTCAATCATCCAGACTGCAACTACTGAGAAGGCTGCTTCTCCTCTTCCGGAGCCTCTCAACAGACACCCCTCCGTTGTGGTTGCACCTATGGTACGGCTATCCGTATCGCCGAGGCACGCAATCCTCCCCACCAACGGTAAGATCCATGGTTCATGGGGAGGGGAGGCGGACAGCTAAAGTGGTATCAATGTTATTTTTGATGTGCATAACTGATTGGTAGGTATATTCACAATGTTTCACAATGAATGATGGCACCCATAGTTTTGAACAGATCTTTATAATCGGTTTTATTCTAATGACTCTTTTAAGCAGTTTCAAAACAGTGTTCATATTTTGTGCATTTGATCCCCTGAAAAGAGTTCCATAGCTGAGAACTGAGTGTAACTGTGAACAGTATGTAACAGATGGCACTGACTGTTAAACATTGATGGCTGGATTTTGAGGCCATAGCTTGCAGATGGCGTTTTGTTTGCTAGTATCTTTGTGTGTTCACGTCATTTCAGCCGAGCATCAGTCATCATTCCTAGAATTTTTGTGTTTGTTATGCAGTCAATTGAGGCAACATCTATATTTAATTTAAAAGTAATATTTTACCTCTGAAATTCATATTCAATATAACATCATTGCGTATTGATCAACTGTAAACATCCATGATGGTTTGCTTTTGCTTTCTCTGCAAGGAATTCCTTTGGCTTTTCTGTGGCTATAATGTTGATGCTACCAGCAAAGAGAAGTTTTTTCTTGACGGCCATTATTGCGAAAGCTACTGATGTAAATCAGGAACAGTATTAGCCCGCATGTGTGACCATGAGGGATTCGTATATGAATGTATTTCGGTTCTGATAAGTGATTCACTAAAAGTTTAGACTTATTTGAGGTTTGTCCCATTCTGTGTAGCATACCCGCTGGGAATTATCGGAACTACTCATTTCCCAAAACTCTTATTATTAATGAGTCTACTTTACTTAATAGAATCTTGTAGGTAACAACATAAAAAGCCTTAGACAGATCAAAGATTATTCCTATGATACACTCATTCTTGTCAAGAGCGTCAAGTATAAATGGTTCAAATGGCTCTGAGCACTATGCGACTCAACTGCTGAGGTCATCATTCGCCTAGAACTTAGAACTAATTAAACCTAACTAACCTAAGGACAGCACACAACACCCAGCCATCACGAGGCAGAGAAAATCCCTGACCCCGCCGGGAATCGAACCCGGGAACCCGGGCGTGGGAAGCGAGAACGCTACCGCACGACCACGAGATGCGGGCTGTCAAGTATAACTTTTTAAAATTCTAGTATGGTAAATTAAGTACTTCGGTCACTTCGAAACACGAACTGAGGTCGCTTAGAAAGTTGTATTTATTCCAGTAATTCATTTCTTTTATAACATGTTGTATTATATTTTAGAATGATGGCAATAGGGAAATGCACCTTTAGTTTTATATGTATTCTGCATTATGTTTGTATGAATGACTCAGGTATTACCCTCGTTGAAGGAAATTGTGTGCTCTGTGTCTATTGTTTCAGTAAAAAGAATGGTACTTCATCTAGGCCTGCTGACTGTTTATTATTTAGTTTTAGTACAGTTTTACTGACTTCACGCTCGGTTGGTAATAACATCATTGGACTTAGATCATAGTTGTTTACAGACGTTAAATCTCCTTTCGGTAATTTTTTGTGGCAATTTTTCTGTAACTCTTGAAGCGAGTGCAAATAATATACACACACACACACATACGTAGACCCGGGAAATTCATGTACGCTTCCATTTGCCTGTCCCTGTAAAATTCTGGCTCATTATGACTTTCTTTTCTAAAGAAAGGGTTGAGATGCTTTGGGATATGAGGAGACTTTCTAACACCTGCTATTATGGCTACCTCTGCAAATGAGTTTTCAAAGTTCAGATTAAATAATTTTGAAAGCTTATAAAACTTTGCAGTTTTATTCGTTCCACTGTACATTTCGTTCCACCATTGGTTTACTACATTTCTTGAAAAATCTTGAGTTTTGGCAGTTGACAAAGTTTTTCGTATGCCTGCAGCGTAGGGGTTATTTCCATGCCTGATATCATTGTTATACAGCTACATCACATTTTTCCCTATCCCTATTTATGGCACGTGGTCAGTTATTGCTTCTACTTTTACACCTACCACTGTTGGGCTATTGACCAACAGGGACTTGCCGAAACTGTAAACAATGTTTATGAAGGTGCTACTGTTTTCATCTGTGATATCTGTGCATTGTAGTTGAGGTTTTATCTAAAACCTCTGTTAATTTACTTAGAAAAACTGTCCACACTACCAGACGTTCAGCCCATGAAGATGTTTTGGCACTAGGATTCAAAGAACGAATTGTTGGTACTTCTAGCTCATTCACTAGGTTTCACACTGACTGCCGACAGCTCATACATCTAGAGAGATTTCGGACAGGAAATCGTTTACGATTCAGTAAGGAGAATATAGGGCATTCTTAGATGAGAATTTTTGAAGATCCTCCAGCGTCATACTTCGGATATGGAGTCCAATCGTCGGAAGAACCTTCGACACAATGCAATAACCTAGAACGATACTACCTCGATAAGTAAATTAACTTTGGCAAAAAATAAAGTTTGACAATCAGGCAGAGAAAATTTTCCTGTGCCCTCATACTTTATAACGAGAACTCTAGAAACCGATTTCTGTACAAATTATTTAGTGCCCTACAATTTGTAAAATACAAGGCTGCTAGAGGCTTTCGACATAGTACCACATCATCGACTAAGGAGTACTTAGTAAAAGTGTGACTGTCTTGGTGAATATTTAACAGAACCCAGTATGTTACAGTGGATGGCAATTTCTTTACAGAAACGGAATTATCTTCAGACGTGCCCCCAAGGAAGCATAGAAGGATCGCTAATGTTCTCAGTACACATAAACGAGTTGTCAGGTGCAGTCAGCAGCACTATGAGATTACTTGCTGATGGTGGTGTTGTGTACAGGAGGGTGTTGTCGTTGGAAGATGGCAATGACTTGGACAAAATTTCCATTCGGTGACAGTGTGAAAAATCGTAAGATAATGCCTGTAACGAAGAGAAAGAACTCTATAGCATTTGATTATAAGAATAGCAGTGAACGTCTTCAGCGCGTCAGTAGAAAAGTTTTGACAGTTTCAGTGCAGTCAACATTGTTGCCAGGTCTACGTTACCTTTAGCAATGATCTACGACTCCTTTTCATCTCCCCCTTCCCCCACGCCCTCTTTCTCCTCCCATCCCTCTAGGAACTTAACCTGTTGGTAGGGAAATGCCGCGCGGGATTAGCCGAGCGGTCTCAGGCGCTGCAGTCATGGACTGTGCGGCTGGTCCCGGCGGAGGTTCGAGCCCTCCCTCGGGCATGGGCGTATGTGTTTGTCCTTAGGATAATTTATGTTAAGTAGTGTGTAAGCTTAGGGACTGATGACCTTAGCAGTTAAGTCCCATAATTTCATACACATTTGAACATTTGGTAGGGAAGTCAAGATTAGTTATCCTATTGCGTTGGGGGCTTTCAGCACAGCCTGCTTGCTGCCATATCACCTCAGATAAGATATTTGGTTTCTAACCTCTTGTCACCACTATCCCTATTGTTGACTTAACTAGGCTAATTTGATTCCCAATTAGGATACTATAATTTATTACACTGCTATAACAGGATTCTTATTGCTGACTTAATTAGAATAACTTTTTAGTCGAGATGACAGTCTAACATGGCATCCTCTGTGACTTCACAGGTCAAGATGGCTACCTCTGTGAACTGTCAGATAAGTCCACCCAGCCAAGACAGCGGATCATGCTGATAGAACTAGCTCTTGTGCCCTGACAGATTTTCTCCCTGCATTCAGTGTCAAGAGGACACATGTCCAGACACAAAAATGGTTCAAATGGCTCTGAGCACTATGGGACTTAACATCTATGGTCATCAGTCCCCTAGAACTTAGAACTACTTAAACCCAACTAACCTAAGGACAGCACACAACACCCAGTCATCACGAGGCAGAGAAAATCCCTGACCCCGCCGGGAATCGAACCCGGGAACCCGGGCGTGGGAAGCGAGAACGCTACCGCACGTGACCTGGCACACATGTGTACCATGATACTATAGCGAGGGGATGTTAGAACTCCTGTGGGATGAAACAGGACGATTTTTCATTATTACAGACCAGTTCCTTGAACAAGGAGAGACAAGAGGGTGGATGTACCCCACTTCTGTCAGAGACATTCTTTAAAGAAAGTACACTTTTGCGATATAATAATTCAAGGTGGAGACCTTGGATCCATTTTTTAAACAAATTTCATTATTGCTACGTAATCATTACACTGTATGGGTTCATTTTTAAAACAAAGTACACACTAGCTGCGTAACAATTATGCTGTGGAGGTGGATTCATTTTTTAAAGGAGACACTCTTGTAAGCGTAGGCTTCCGCGGCCGTTGTCACTGTCAATAAAATTCTTCTGGGCTGTTGACCACTTTGTCAATACATAAAATAGTCCGACGTTTCGGTCGCTATTGCAAACAGCCTTCCTCAGGGCTTTGTACTGAGCTTGACTGTTGAATAAGAGAGGCTTTAGATCTTATACAGTAGCAGAGGAGGCTGTTTACGTAATTTGATAGGGTACTTGGGGATAAGACAACGGGTGTTAGACGTTCTCTATTGGTTTTTATATTATTCATTGTCTTTGGTGGATAAAGAGCTGCTTGATTGGTGTTTACATTACTTTTGCCTTTGGTGGAAACAGACGAATTAGAGACGGGCGGTAGCTGTGACGTGGCGCTGTTTACTTGTTGCTAGGTGCGGGCTGCGGCGTGCCAGCGCCCTGTATACGTACGACCCGCGCGCCTGTGTGGGTTGCATTGCGCGCGCTGTCCTCCCGTGCCGTTGTCACTGCTGGCAGCCAGGACGCTGGAAGCCTGTACCCGTCCTCTCTGTTCACGGTGACGGGTCGACTGGCTATTTCTATCACCTCTCTAATCTCCCTCCTCAATGTAAACGGTTGTTTCGCCTTTTGTGTTAGCAGTTGAGCCCACGCCGTGTTACTAGAGGAGGCCGAAATGCACGCGTTTTAGCTCACGCAGGCTGGCGTGAGGAGGGAAGAACTATACTGACGTGAGGTCTGGAACATGACAATGAATTAGAATTCAGAAAGCGGACGTAATTAGTTTCATACTTAACGTTAATCCATTAATGATGAACGTCGCTCTTGACGGTACATGATTCACAATATTATCTGTTCAGGATACATAGTAACTGAATATGGCGCCTTGCTAGGTCGTATCATATGACGTAGCTGAAGGCTATGCTCAACTGTCGTCTCTGCAAATGAGAGCGTAGGTAGACAGTGAACCATCGCTAGCAAAGTCGGCTGTACAACTGGGGCGAGTGCTAGGAAGTCTCTCTAGACCTGCCGTGTGGTGGCGCTCGGTCTGCAATCACTGATAGTGGCGACACGCGGGTCCGACGTATACTAACGGACCGCGGCCGATTTAAAGGCTACCACCCAGGCAGTGTGGTGTCTGGCGGTGACACCACATCGCCAGTACGTGGGCTTCACGGAATCTCTTTATCGCACTCACCCTGGTGTTCCGCCACCGCTGACCTGGTGCGTTGTCCCAGACGGATACATCTTTCATGCTCTGCAAATTGTGTGCTGATCGGCTGTCCCGTCTCACCTGCATACACCAGTCCACATTCGCAACCGATTTCATAGACTCCTGTGGTATTAGCTTGTCAACAGCATATTTCGTTGAGCCTAGTACATCTTATATTTTGTTATTACTCCGAAAGATTGGCTTGATGCCGGCTCGGCGGAGAATTTTGCCCACACGTTCAGTGACCCCTTGTACATATAGTAATAGGGCTATGTTCTGTGCTTCCTTCTGCTCTTCCCTATTGACTTCATCCTTTATCGCCATAGTTTCATCTATCGTATTATTACCATGACCATTGGTTCCAAAAACGGATCTGAGGTTTCGTAATTCCACCTTCAGGTGTTCGTACCTTCCCGTGCTGGTGACTTCCCTGTACACTGTGTGGCTTTCGGTAATGGTCTACATCGAGAAGAAGCAGCACCCCATCCTTTTGATTTCAGGTGGAAAGAGGAATTTCATGAATAGACGGACGATGTATGTATGGACTCCTTTCTCTCGCCTATTGTAGCAGACAATTTCATGGAAGCGTTTGAAGAAACAGCTCTCCAGTCCGCACCAATACGCCTCCATTGCTGGCTCCGTTTTATCATTTTAATCAATAGCATAGTAAAATAAATTTACTATGCTACAGAAAAGAATGGGATGGTGTCTTACCTCGACGTGGAAGTTTACTGGAAGCCTGATGGTAAACTTGGTCGCAGACTGTACAGAAAAGCCACCACCACGAGCAGGTACCTCCACGCCTCTTCCCACCATCATTCTACGCAGAAGTCCGCCCTTCACACTTTAACCAAGAGGGCCCACAGGATCAGAGATAACAAACAACTGAAGGTGGAACTACGATACCTCAGATACATTTTCGGAGCCAATGGTAACGACAAGAATATGATAGACAAAACTATGACGATAAAGGATGAAGTCAATAGAGAAGAGCAGAAGGAAGCACTGAACATAGCCCTATTACTATATTTACAAGGGGTAACTGAACGTGTGGGCGAAATTCTCCGCCGAGCCGGCATCAAGCCAATCTTTCGGAGTAATAACAAAATATAAGATGACCTAGGCTCAACGAAATATGCTTTTGACAAAGCTAACACCGCAGGAGTCTACGAAATCGGTTGCGAATGTGGACTGGTGTATGCAGGCGAGACGGGACGGCCGATCAGCACACAAAATTTGCACAGCATGAAAGATATATCCGTCTGGGACAACGCACCAGGTCAGCAGTGGCGGAACACCAGGGTGAGTGCGATAAAGAGATTCCGTGAAGTCCGCGTACTGGCGAAACAGCCATTTACATTGAGGAGGAAGGTGAGAGAGGTGATAGAAATAGCCAAACGCTCAACACTGTGAACGGAGAGGGCGGGTACAGGCTTCCGGCGTCCTGGCTGCTAGCAGTGACAACGGTACTGGAGGACAGCGCTCACAAAGCAACTCACACAGGCGCGTGGGTGCCCGCGGTGGTCGTACGTACACAGAGCGCTGGCACGCCGCTGCCCGCACTTGGTAACAAGTAAACAGCGCTACGTCACAGCTGCCGCCCGTCGCTAATTCGCCCGTTTCCACCAATGGCAAGAAATAATGTAAACACCAATCAAGGACCTCTTTATCCACCAATGACAATGAATGATGTAAAGACCAATGAAGAACGCCTAACACCTCCTATCCTCAAGTACCTCACCAAATTACGTAAACAGCTTCCTCCGGTGCTATGTAATATCTAAGGTCTCTCTCATTCAACTCTCTCTTCCCCCCTTCCATTTCATCCTGTTTTCCCCTGCCTATCCTCTCTTAGACTCCACTCTCTCCCCTGAGTCCTTTTGCTTTCCCCTCCTCTGCCTTCCCCACTCCTTCTCGCGTCCGCCCTGCCCCCTCCCCCCTTTTATGTGTCCTGTCCCTCCTTCAGCTCCCCCCTTTTTTGCTTTTTCCTCTCCTCCCTACCCCCGTTCTTTTTCCCTCATCTGTCCGGGTCCTCCCCCTCCCCCCTTCTGCTTTAGGATGTGGTGTGTCACCTTCATGTCTGCTCTATAGTGCAGTGTTGACGTGAGTGTACAGTGTTTTGCATCCCCTTTTTTAAGTGCTGTGAACAGAAACCAGACTTTGATTTTATCCATACTGGATCAGAGGTCGTGGTTGTCAATTTCAATGTTAAAAAATATATCGGCTCAACCACTTGTTTATAGTGTAAAACACTAAGATTCTTAGTGTTTTACACTATAAACAAGTGGTTGAGCCGATATATTTTTTAACACAGAAACCAGACTGTCATCCTGTTTTTTAATTGTGCGTGTCTACTTACTGTGTGCCTTCATTAGCATCGTCAACCCCGTGTTTTTATATTTTAACTTCACAGCTTTCCGCCATTTTACAGTTTTTGAAAAGCCACTGTTTTATCGCCTGTGTTCTTTTGTTTGTTATCTTCTCATTATGCTTTTTAACTCTTCTGTAGGCTGTCGAGCGGCATGTTAAGATGCTGCCTGTCCGCTCCTCGTCAGAATATCAGAGCGATATTTAATTATCGCCAAAGAAAAGATGTTTTCTTTACTCACACACACGCACTGCAGCTGAGGACCTGGGTCGCGCAATACGTTGCTGGCCACACTGGGCAAAGCAAGCTGCGAGGGTAGGCTGACCTGCACAGTGTGCCGCTCGCTACGGGTGCTGCCATGCGTTTCTAGCGCCCAGGCTGCGTCAGTGCCGGGCCCATCTTCAGCCCCCTTCTCTCTCTCGAGCAACGCCAGCTCTGAACTCAGGACCCCCGTTTCTTGCTTTCGTAGGCAAAGAACTCAATACTAGAGTTGTTCAAATGGCTCTGAACACTATGCGACTTAACTTCTGAGGTCATCAGTACCCTAGAACTTAGAACTAATTAAACATAACTAACCTAAGGAAATCACACACATCCATGCCCGAGGCAGGATTCGAACCTGCGACCGTAGCGATCGCTCGGCTCCAGACTGAAGCGCTTAGAACGGCACGGCCACTCCGGCCGGGCCGGCCGCGGTGGTCTAGCGGTTCAGGCGCTCAGTCCGGAACCGCACGACTGCTACGGTCGCAGGTTCGAATCCTGCCTCGGGCATGGATGTGTGTGATGTCCTTAGGTTAGTTAGGTTTAAGTAGTTCTAAGTTCTAGGGGACTGATGACCACAGATGTTAAGTCCCATAGTGCTCAGAGCCATTTTGAACTCCAGCCGGCTCTAAGAGTTGTTAAGTGTTCTGATGGCTTCACTCGGTGACAAACATACTTTGACCAACAAATACATATTTTATATTACATTTTTATCACTGACATGTTACAACTCGTAATAAGGATATCTCAACTTTGTGTTCAGATACATTTTTAAAATAAGAACGGTTCAGTATTGCACTCTATCACTTTTCGATAGTGTAACCAACAGAGTATTGAAAATATGGCTCATTAGCGAGCATGTTTCGACATACATTACCAGACTATGGCATTCTAACCTACAGCATACATATACCCAGATTTTCTAGTTTGACTGATCTGAAGCTAACTGTTTGGCAACCAAAATAAGTAATCAATCCTAAAGTCATGTATTACTATGATCAAAACAATTAGAAGATTTACTAATTTTTTGAAAAAAAATTAAGTATACATCAGACTGCTTATCTTCTTCATCTGACGGTCACGCCTTACTATTATTACGTATGTTTGTCGCCAAAAAAAAAATGTGACTAAAAAGATTCAGTTTTTTGATTCGTCGTTAACGATGAGTTTAAGTTCGACTCCTTTTTTAGGTCATACAATGGCGTGTGTGGAGTGTGAGAAACATATAGGAATAATTAGTCTTTACAAGCCAACGTGCAGTCTGCTTGACGAAGCTACGAGACGGAGGACTGACCACAGGCAGTCGCCTGACCTGCTGCACACACTGCCGCGCCATTCTGCGAGTTGCCTTGCCTTGTTATAAAGAGGATGGCAGTTATGTCTACACTTTATTTCAACACCTTACGGTCAATAGCAGTCAGCACAAAAGACGAAATACAACAACTAGCAGTCATACGGCATCAAACTCACCTCTTTTTTATGCACAGATGCAGACTGATTTTCCTGCTGTAATAATATTATAATTTTTTTTTACATTCACCGGCGATGAGGTACCAGTTCGGATCAGATCCTTAACACAGATTCCTTCCATTCCGTTAAGAGTCTTTCCTCTTGTCAGAATTGTATGACAACTTCTGTCCTTTAAGTTCCGTAATCCTACCACCACTGTAGCCATCAGAAATTTGTAATTACACAAGCATATTGCGACAAGCAATCTGTATGTGTTTTGTAGGAAGTTAAGAGGGTTTCATTGAAGAAAATCAACGTAATTCCCGCAAAACCTTATTAGGAAACTTTCCAGAAACTGTTTTTGCAGAAGACTGGTCGACCATAGTAGAAAACTTTGTAGCAATCACAGATTCGTAATCACACTTGCGTGTTACAACGTGTAACCTGTGTGTTTTTCGTAAGAACTTATATGGGTTCCATGGAAGAAAGACAAAATTCTCGCAAATCCGTGTTCCTTAAATTTGGTCATGGTCTCATAAAAGCTCATGCGCAAACTTACTGGGAGGAGGTACTGTAGGAAATAGTGTCGTGGCTCAATGATTACCTCTACAATCAAGGCAGTTGCCTGGAGAAGAAGTTAAAAAGATGCAAACATTTGGAAAATGGTATGTGCTCAATTATTTTCTAGTCCCATTTTACCAGCTTGTATAGCGTAACACCTAGCTCGTCATATTTTGAAGTATTAAGATGGGGTTCAATAATGCTGAGATGTGCTCATGGGAATTGTGACTATTTATCCAATACACATCTCATCCGGGGAGTTGCTTTGGATGGTTTCCGACGCCCACAAGTGCAAAATCCTGAGATAGTTTCTCATCTCTGCATTGTAAATGGTATTCTTTACATTTTTAATGTTTTGTTTCATGTAAGTTTAAAGTAATATTTTTGGTGATTCTCTTGAAATCCTATCACTATGCGCCAGTACCATTACATTGGACATAAAGCTGTCTACCTGAACCTGTCACTGATTATGGAAGCCGCTACACAACAAGAAAATGTACCGCTAAAATTACATACAAAATTCACAGCCAGACGAGATTTGCTATCGCAACTCCATAAACCATAAACACGATGCACATATGCATACTGATAGGCAACTGATACAAAAACAGAGGCATATATTATTATATAATATTATATTATAATATTATCCACGCAAGTCTATGTGCTTACAGATTAACTGTAACTGTATGGGACTGTTTTTGGACACATGCTTACATCTAACACGTGTCTCTATTTTAGAGTTAGTCTGATTTCAACTTATCTGTATGAATAATGAGTTACCTAATAATCGTTTCACTTAATCATGGCAGGATCTATATTTCATAAGAAGGAATATAAATCTATCTCACAGCATTATCTGAAACTTTACTTGGATGATAAATCTGTCCGGTAAGCTGGACACGAACATAACAGTACACGCTAACTTGTATTAGTACAATGACTATTCAAGAACAGAACTGCCGCCTGGTTTTAACTTTAGTGTTAACGAACTATTTTACACTAACAGACTAGTTAACAAGCTGTTATTTTAACTAACATGAACGCTTTTTGTTTTCATAGGAAGCATATGACCCTTTGTGTTATACAGAATATTAATGATCTATGGGCACCCTTCATCTGTTATAGTTTTATTCATACCAGCTACACCTTAGAGAGCACAAATGTTTCTAAAATAATTAATTACTGAGCTTTATATACACTTTCTCTGTAGGCTTACTAAACCACAGACTCAATGCAGATATGTTTCTCCACATGTTTCAAGAACACTAGATATTACAGTTTTCGTAGTGAATATAATCGATAACAGACGTGTTACAGCCAAAGTTGCTTCTTATGTATGATCATATGAGCAGTAATGGATACGAGGCTGCATGATTATACTAAAACACACCTCTAGAAAAATATCAGCGCATGTCAAGGCGCCACACCATGCAAAACATTTCGCAGTAAAAATGTGTGTGAAATCTTATGGGACTTAACTGCTAAGGTCACCAGTCCCTAAGCTTACACACTACTTAACCTAAATTATCCTAAGGACAAACACACACACCCATGCCCGATGGAGGACTCGAACCTCCGTCGGGACCAGCCGCACAGTCCATGACTGTAGCACCTATTTCGTAGTACCTCATATCAGCTACTATGTGAGCAGTTTATACATTTGTCTCGTCTTAAGCCTCTGTAAGGTATTCTGTGTGCCAATGATTTATTGCAGAACAACTCCCGCCGATAATCTGTTAGGTTATGGGACTGTTTTTCCAAAAATGCTTCGTAACGTGATTAGTAACACACTATCCAAATTAGGCTACCAAATTAATTCAAATTAAAAGCGAATAGTGGAAGTATGCTTGTAACAGAAACAAATACCGTTGATATTAAATATAATTAGTACTTCTTCATTTCATTACTATACTGTGGTTAAAGAAATGTGTAATTTTTTTGTAAGCTGAGTCTACTGGCTAACTGTGAGAATGTGAGGGTCACATGGGTAGTATCGAAAACGAATGGTATGACTACTCTTTCGCTAAATGCCAGGGTCGCTCGCAGGTACGCACTGGGTGACGGCCCCCGTTTGCAGCGGCCACATCACCCCAGTGTTGCCTATAGTAGGAGGTAGTACGCGGAACGCAGCAACCTATAAACGGGCATTGTGAGTCATAGTAAAAAGTATGCTGCAACACGCCCGTGGATCGTCTACGCTCTGGCTGAATATCGTGGAGCTCTACAGAGCCACCTTCTGATGGTCCCACTCTCTACGCCTAGCGACCAACTGTAGTCCTGCCGACTGCAGCTGCTCCATAGACTTCACACAAACGTTTGTGAATATTCCCCACAACATCTTTCTCCGCTGTGAGATTTTCAATGAACACACGCTGCTTTAACGTATATCGCTTACAGACGTCATTTTCAAAAATTGCCGCAGCTACGTTATCTGTCAGAGGAAATAGAAATTATGCATACACTCTCAGAAAGCTTTAAGGAATTCATGCCTAACATTTAGCATTCGCATCATTATTATCCGCTGACTAAAAAATGTGGTGCTTTACTTTTTGGGCGATACTCGTTCATAAAAAGAAACAAATAATAATATCTCGATCGTGTCCTAAATACCCAGAAGTTCAGGGCAAATATGACGTTCAGCCTATACAGACATGAGGCTAAAACGGAAAAGTCCAACCTCAGCAGCAACCGACTAGAAGTCGCTACGCTCGTTTTGCATAGACTGGAAGGGGCCACCCCCCCCCCCCTTTTGCCTTACGTCTGTGTCTGTTAAACTACATAGTTTACTTGTATCGTCGAGACTGTCTTCTGTGTATACAGAGTGGTCCATTAATCGTGACCGGGCCAAATATCTCACGAAATACGCATCAAACGAAAAAAACTACAAAGAACGAAACTTTTCTAGCTTGAAGGGGGAAAACAGATCGCGCTATGGTTGGCCCGCTAGAAGGCGCTGCCATAGGTCAAATGGACAACAACTCCGTTTTTTAAAATAGGAATCCCCATTTTTTATTACGTATTCGTGTAGTACTTAAAGAAATATGAATGTTTTAGTTGGACCACTTTTTTCGCTTTGATAGATTGCGCTGTAATAGTCACAAACATATGGATCGCAATTTTAGACGAATAATTGGTAACGGGTAGGTTATTTAAATTAAAATGCAGAACGTAAGTACGTTTGAACATTTCATTTCGGTTGTTCCAATGTGATACATGTACCTTTGTGAACTTATCTTTTCTGAGAACGCATGCTGTTACAGCGTGATTACCTGCAAATACAACATTAATGCATAAATGCTCAAAATGATGTCCGTCAGCCTCAATGCATTTTGCAATACGTGTAACGACATTCCTCTGAACAGCGAGTAGTTCGCCTTCCGTAATGTTCGCACATGCATTGACAATGCGCTGACACATGTTGTCAGGCGTTGTCGGTGGATCACGATAGCAAATATCCTTCAACTTTCCCCACATAAAGAAATCCGGGGACGTCAGATCCAGTGAACGTGCTGGCCATGGTATAGTGCTTCGACGACCAATCCACCTGTCATGAAATATGCTATTCAATACCGCTTCAACCGCACGCGAGCTACGTGCCGGACATCCATCATGTTGGAAGTACATCGCCATTCTGTCATGCAGTGAAACATCTTGTAGTAACATCGGTAGAACATTACGTAGGGAATCAGCATACTTTGCACCATTTAGATTGCCATCGATAAAATGGGAGCCAATTATCCTTCCTCCCACAATGCCGCACCATACATTAATCCGCCAAGGTCGCTGATGTTCCACTTGTCGCGGCCATCGTGGATTTTCCGTTGCCCAATAGTGCATATTATGCCGGTTTGCGTTACCGCTATTAGTGAATGACGCTTTGTCGCTAAATAGAACCCGTGCAAAAAATCTGTCATCGTCCCGTAATTTCTCTTGTGCCATTGGCACAACTGTACACGACGTTCAAAGTCGTGGCCATGCAATTCCTGGTGCATAGAAATATGGTATGGGTGAAATCGATGTTGATGTAGCATTCTCAACACTGACGTTTTTGAGATTTCCGATTCTCGCGCAGTTTATCTGCTATTGATGTGCGGATTAGCCGCGACAGCTGCTAAAACACCTGCTTGGGCATCATCATTTGTTGCAGGTCGTGGTTGACGTTTTACACGTGGCTGAACACTTCTTGTTTCCTTAAATAACGTAACTAGCCGGCGAACGGTCCGGACACTTAGATGATGTCGTCCAGGATACCTAGCAGCATACATAGCACACGCCCGTTGGGCATTTTGATCACAATAGCCATACATCAACACGATATCGACCTTTTCCGCAATTGGTAAACGGTCCGTTTTAACACGGATAATGTATCACGAAGCAAATACCGTCTGCACTGGCGGAATGTTACGTGATCCCACGTACTTAGACGTTTGTGACTATTATAGCGTTATCTATCACAAAGCGAAAAAAGTGGTCCAACTAAAACATTCATATTTACTTACGTACTACACGAATATGTAATAAAAATGGGGGTTCATATTTTAAAAAACGCAGTTGGTATCCGTTTGACCTATGGCAGCGCCTTCTAGCGGGCCAACCATAGCGCCATCTGGTTTCCCCCTTCAAGCAAGACGAGTTTCGTTCTATGTAGTTTTTTCGTTTGATGCTTATTTCGTGAGGTATTTGGCCCTGTCACGATCAATGGACCACCCTGTATACATCATCTCCTTGTGTATCATAGTCGTCACCATCGTGTTCGACTGTCTTCCCATCGTCGCAGCCGCCGCAGCAGCTGTCGTCTCTCCTCCTCTTTCTTGGCTGTCGCTGTCGCCGCCATCGCCACTGCCGCAGTCTACTCGACGTCGCCGCCTCCGTCTTCGTCTTCGTCGTCACCGCCGCCGCCGCCGCCATCCTCATCTGCTGTTATCACACCACAATGGACGTCGCTGCCATCATCCTCCACGATACCGACGACGCTCCGCCGCCAGTAATTATTATCGACCTGTCCCCTGCTTCCTTTGACCCACGATGGACACTCCGCCCACCTCCGTCATTTACAACCCGTTGCCCTCTGCTCCCATCATCAGTACATGGAGCGTTTCCTCCCGTCCAGCACCATATGTCCACCCCCTAACCGCACAGTTTCTTCCCCGTCCACGGTCATATCGGCCACCCAGCGCCGCAACACCTTCCCCAACCTCTTCTTTTTCATTTACGTATCCTCCACGCCCAGCCTTTCTCACACTCACCAGTGCCCCTGCGACACCTGGACGAGTTACATCTCGCTGCACCACCGTCGCTACACCAGATGCCATAACATCATCTACTAGCAGCTGAATTGACTCCAGTCCATTGGAAGGACGTGCCTAGTGGCAAATCCCACCCTCTCCAATTCCTCAGTGGGTGCTAATGACCACTGTAGTTGTGCGCCCTAAAACCACAAAAAAAATCCTCAATCCCCTCTCCATGCCATAGTCAACAAAAAAACCTGAAACAACCCAATGCAGACACCACAGCCAGCACTACCACCAAAAAGCTTCGAACATAACCCAGACACTATGGAATACATGGACATTGCTCCCTCTCCTGCATCTTCCCCCAGCTGTCCACACCTTCCTCCTATCCCACTGATCCTCAGTTCCTAATCGGCAAATTCCTCACCCTCAAAATTAGAAAGCATGTCTCCCACAAACCATCCCCCACAAAGACTTGGTCCTCATCAAATCAGCCAGTCCCAATTTACATACAGATCAACTTCCTCAAACTCCCCTGTGTTACCTTTGGTCTTCATGCCACTCTCACTCCCTTCACCACCACCAACTTGTCCAGACAACCCTAGCCTCCTCACTATCCACCCAACCCCACTGCCTTGCTAATAGAGCTTGGCCCCAAGATCATGGCAGATGGGGTGGTCACAGAACTCAATTCCAATCCTTCCATAGAAGTGCACACTGCTCACAATATCTACATTGACTCTGGTCCCACATTCCACATGAATATTCACAGTGTATGCTCCCACCATTGATCACCTCATCTTCAGCTTCCATCACAAGTTCGAACACTCCAAATCCCCCCCCCCTCCCCCCATCCACACCCAATCCTAGAGATGCCAAAAATTCCTGCTATCCAACGACCACTTTACAGCTGATTGTAAGAATCCTCCCACCTGCCTCCACTGTAAGCAACTGCACTTCCTTAAGCAACATCCCAACCTAGGTTCCCCCTTCAACTTGCAACACTTGCAATTATGCACATGATACTTACTCTGCCAACAGCTAGGCCAAACTCCCATACATCAAACCTGGATTAACTGTGCCATTCTGTCCTGTTGACCATCCCACCCATCCCAAAAACACCTCCCACGCACCCCCCCACGACCTATGGCTGAGGACATCATCCATTTCCTTGCCATCATCCTCCAAAATATCCACCCCTTTTAGCGAAGGCTTCTCATCATAGGGCGACAGCACTACAACGTCCTATATGGCAACAACCTCTCCCCACCTACCAAGAAGCTCCTTTTTATGCATACCCTGTTCCAACATGACATCAATAGCTTCATCCTCAATGAAACATTCCTCCAACCACACCACACCACATCATCTGTATCTCTCCCTATATCCTCCATCACACTAATAACCCTCTCCCCCTGGCTAAATGTGGAGTAGTAATTGGCCATTACAGGAACATCCTATTCAGCCTCAACCCTTACTCAACAATCTCACCAAATATCTTATCCTTAGCATCTTCTTCAAAACCATCACTGTTACCTCTGGTGCCTTCTACATCTGACCTAACAGTTCCATCTTCTATGATTTCCTCATCCACATTGACCATACCTTGTCCACCTATATTGTTGCTGCTGACCGTAACATCCATAGCAGATTCCCTGCAAAACTCTGGCAGTGGTGTCAGTTTACCAAATCCCTCCAAGGTGACATTGTTCCCATCCACAGCACAGCTGTCCTGCAAGCAACACCAACCTCGATGTTGTCCTAGCATTTTCCTCACTGCAGAAGTCCTTGATCCAATTGGAAATGACCATCTATGTGTCCTCCCAACCATATCCTACACACTACTCCATTCACATTCATTCCATCCCAGTCTCCACCTGAAAGTTGTCCTTGACTTCCCCTGTGCCAACTGGAGTGCCTACTGGGAACCCATACATACCCAGACTGGAAGCTACCCTCCTAACCTTCCAGCAAGTCGATGATAATCCCCATGCCACAGCCTTCCTGCAGCAGACCTCGTTAGATGTTATCTCCACCCATCTCCCTAATAAAGCTATATAGCCTCATATCCGTGCCTCCTAAGTTCTATAAATCCTTCCAGATCCTCGAACGCAATGCTCTCTGCCTTGCTTTTTAAATCTGCTTACCTTACTGCACAAGGATCATTTACCAATTAATCAAATTTCCACTTCTCCTCAATCACAATTAACACCTCTGAATTGGACACCCCTGAATAACCTACATCATCTCTAAACTCGACTCCAGCAGTCCTATTGTGTCCTCTCTCCTTTGCAATCCTTGTGTGCTGCGCACCTCTACCTACACATCCCACCAACGCTTCACCTGCACACCCTCCACATCCTCTCCCAGATAAATTTCAGCTGCCTCCCTCTCCCAGACCACAAACCTCACCCTGACATAAGCCCGTCTTACCAACTCTGAATACTCCCCTATCCTATCCACACCCTCCCCCCCAAGGTCAACCTCCTCTCCCCCTACCAACACCTCCTCCTTTTTTCCTTCCCTGTTGCCCTCCATATCCCCTCTTCCACTCCAATTTATAGATCCCAGTTATCCCTCTCTCCTTGTCCCCCATAGCCACCCCTGTCTTTTCACCACCTCTTACCAATCCTCAGTCCTCATCACCGACACTCTACTATCTCCTAACGTACCCATCGTTATTTTCATCTGCAGTCTGCCATACCACGGCAGGTCCTTTCCCATTTTTAACGAAAATGCAGGGTGCTCTATTTTTAATGGTCAGTGTATCTACTGTTGTGTACAGTGCTTAGTGTTCTTAAAGTGTTTTTAATTATGCTGTCGTCCACTTTTTATCACAGTTTTTAAATAATTCATGAAGACAGAATTATATTATTTATATTTCTCCCATTCGTGCTACCTTTTCAAATTATTTTAAATTCGTAGTACATATGTCTCCTTGTCTTGTCTCCTAATGCCCTCAGGTGAGGAGGGATCCGGTGAACTTGCTGGCTAAGATATGGTTTGCCAAGTATGAAATGTCAACATAGCGAACCACAGAACATCGTTGCTGTAAGGGTGCCCCGGATGATAACGAAACAGGACCTGCTTTGAAAATAAATGGCACCCCAGACCTTCACTCATGGTTGTCGGTTTGTATGGCAGACAACGACAGGTTGGTATCCCACCGCTGTCTGGGGCATCTCCAGACACTTCTTCGATGTCATCAGGGCTCAGTTATAAGTGGTACTAAACACTGAAGACAATTCTACTCCCATAAATGTGATTCCAGGGCGAATGCGCCAGACACCACTGCAGACGAGCTTGTCAATGGTAGTAAGTGCAATGGGCGCCGTAAGCTCAGCCACCTTTCAGTAAGCGAGCTATTAATGGTCCAAGTGGTCACTGAAGCACCAGGTGCACGTGAGGTCAATGATAATGATGCATCCGGAGCTCTGAGTGCTTCTTTGACGATTGCGTAGTCCTCACGTTGCGTCGTCTGCCTAGGTCTACTACTTCCTTCTTGACTCTGTGTTCGGCCATGCTCAAGTTCCTGCTAACATCATCGATTAGTGGCATCGATCCTATTCCAATATCGAGCGATTCGCCGATTACTTCCGGATTCTTTGAGACCAAGTATACATCCTCTTTCAATTGCTGATACCTGCTATATTGTTCACACGCCTGTCTGCGAGGCATAGTTACTGTCCAACTGAGTACATGGAATGAAATTCGCAAAGACTTTATGCTCTGCTATGGACATTCTACTGTTTACTATCCTTGCCATCTGCGCTGTAGCGTCACACATTCATCCATCGGCCGCCAAAGTTTACAGCTTTGCATTTTCCGCCCATACCTCACAGAGGTTTGTGGCTATCAGTTTGTGGCCAGTTCGCATAACTCCTTCGTGATGCGGTTTTTTTTTTGTCTTAGAGTGTATTTGTTGCAAATAGTTGGTAGTATTTTCTCCTGTCATAGTAAATAATAATTCTGAGCTGTATGACTTACTGAATTGGTAAATTAACCTTAAACTAAAGCTGAACCAACAAATTGGGCCCATGTACCAATCAATGACAGCTACATTTTTCCTCCCAAAATGCAATCTTGTCAGACTATGTGTGTGAATCCAAAGTGATGACACTCGACGAACCTCTACTTCTGCCATTCACTGTTGAGGGTACACTTCAATGTACTACATACAGAGAATCCCTGTGATTCCATCCAGGGTTGGAGCCTGATAAGGAAGACTGCTTGTATGCAACTGTGCGAGCTATCATTTTCCTAATCTTATTTGAGCTCGGGGGCTGAAGAACATTCCTATTTTTGCCATGAAATATGTTTTCTGAAATTTTATAAATCAATTGTCGTTAGATGTGAGGCGTTTTCTTCATGTGACTGTCACAATCTCTCTCCTGAGACTAGTCGCAGTATCTTTCCTTACACACTCGCGACATCCCCTATCAGTCCGACCACAAGAAATCGGACGTACGAATGTTCATTTGTGATCTTGTAGCACGAGCACCTACGTACATGAAACGTCAACAGCAACAGGAGAGAGTGCTGAGTGTTGTAGCTTGGAAGACTTTCCGTACTTTAGCCTCCAGCCAGCCCTGTAATAGAAGTTTAATATATTTTCTTATTCCATGCTTAAATGATGACATTCACTTTGTGTATGCTGTAGACATTTTCTAATATAACAAAAACTACTCGGCAAAATTAAGGTTTTCAAAACGTGAAAAAGTGTTCGAAGGTACAACATGATAATGTCGCTAGAAACAAGTATTCTTTTAAGTTTAAAAGCGTTGCAATCGAGAAAATTTTCTCAGTACTGTATCTAGTAGTCTTTCACATTATCACTCTACTACACATTAATAATCAGTAAGTGACAAAAAATTAAGTAGATGTATCATTAAAAACCAGTTACAAGTCTATTTTGAAGTAGTAGCCACTGGAAAATAACACAGATTTTCTTTTTCAAGAGAGGTGAAGTTGTTAAGTGATTAAAGAAACTCCGTTTATTTGCAAATATCGCATGTTCCACCGTAAAAGACGTTCTTCCGTTTCAAGGTAAAAGATGGCGTGCAATCGCCCACAAGTTACATAACTAGTTTTAAAGATGTATACCATTTTACTTGCTATAAGATTCCAATGCAAATTGTGTAACTGAACAATATTTACCAAATAGCTTTAATTTATTGTATAGCACTTAAGTATGTTGAACCCAAAATATTTACAAATGCTTCGTAAACCAACCCATGTCTCACAACAACAAAAACAGTAGAAAAAAGTGGAAAGTCCTTATGGCGGTCTCTAATGTCTATTCATTTATCTGATTCTAAAATCGGTCACTAGATTGAAAACCGACCAGAAAACATCATGTGTTCCTTGGTAGAGTAACCTCAAGGTAGAACACACTCCCGGTGTACAATAGTCCCTACTACCTCCCTACCATCCACACAGGCAGATTGCATTGTGGATGCCAGGAAGAAATAGTTCCTTTATTAAGTGCGAGAGCTTAACTATGATGCTCATCAACGACCATTGGCAGACACCAAAACAGAACCATCACAAAGGTGTTTAGTGTTGACATTCCGACACAATACGTTCCTAGAAGAATCAGGAAAAAGAGTCAGGTAACACATTACTTCCTCTCATGTACTACTCACAAACTGACCATAAGCGGAAAATGTTGAGTCTCGCCGAAAGTCAACGCAGAATTCGAAATGGAATAGGTAAGGGTGAAATGATAGTGATGCCAAAGGTATGTTCCGCCCCACAATGCAAAGTGGTTTGCGAAGTGAAGATATAGACCTAGTACTATCATTAGCAAACGTGGAATTTCTAATCTCCTCAAGACATACATCTATATGTACCCCAATAACGTGTAATAAGCTTTAGTTCAAGAATAATTCTGTGTGACTTATGCCTGGTGACGAATACAGTTCAATCAGAAGGCGTCACATTTTAACAACAACATAATCAAAGTTGATTGACAGTAGAACTGAAAATAGTTAATTCTTTCTGTTGATTGCACGTGCTTTATCGGTCTAGAAGGTAAAGAAAGCACAAAATTTTTGAAGGCGATTTTGTTGTACAAACAACTGAATATCTCTTGATTCCTCGTTGCCGTACAGTTTCTGTCATGAAGCTATTTTAAACATCCTAAAATGCATATCACAAACGTTGACGTCTTACGCAGTTAGCAATGCAGTCATACGAGAACAAACAACTACATACATGGCTTGGGTCAATAAGTTTCATCACAATATAAACTGTCGAAAAAAAGAAAATCGCAACACCAAGAAGGAACTGTGCAACATAAACGAAAGTTGATAGGCTTTTTTCTACATCTGAAACATAATTATTCAAATTTCGGGCCAGTCGCATAACAGCGGCGCTAGTAGGGCCTCTAAGAGGGTGCAAATCAGGTTTGCTTCAAATATACACTGTAATGGTGGTGAACTTTAATTACCTTTGAGACTGGACATTAGTCAAGAATGCCTTTAACGCGACAAAGACGCCATTACCAACACCTCACTCAGTTTGAACGAGGTCGTGTCATACAGCTACGAGATTATAGACTTGGCCACTGTTTCTATGTTTCGATACAGTGTATCGATACGTGGAACTGTTTCAGTGTTTCGGAACGGCTGTGGTTCACTGTTTCGAAACAGTGGTGTTTCATTGCGCCCCTGTCTCGGATAACCGGACCAGATTCGATCTCGAGCCAGACACAGAAACTGTATCGTTGTTTCAAAATAAGGCTGTTTCAGTCCACCTGTGCTTGGAACGGACTAATTGTATCGAAACAGTGATGTTTCATTCTGCGCTGTGTCGGACGAGATTCGGGCTCGGCACAGGTACTGAAGCACAACATAACACTTTCAAGAGTGTCGAAATCTTTTTTACAAGCAATAGCATGAAGCTTAAGATATCCGAAAACAAAGCTCTTCGTTTCTAGCTGACTGTCCTATTCCGAAATGGCGTAACATCTGCTTTATAAACACTAACCAAACAATAAAACAACGCATACTATTCACATTCAAAATAATAAATATGTGAAAATCATTCAGTTAAATTACACTTTTTTTATAACATACGCTCCTCTGTTCATGTATAGTAATCATATTAAGAAACGCAAGTAAGCCTACAACATTTTGAATAAAAAAAGGCGTAGAGTGGCAGTTGTTAGACATATACATAAATTTGATGTAGGTATAATTGCAAGCAATCTGTTTGACATATCACTGATAGTGTAATGGTGAACGGGAAGGGCTGGGAAGCATGGTGAATTTATAGTAACGGTTCGAAACACCTTGAAAGACAAAATTTTTTTCTGTTATATTTTGTTATTTATTCGAATTATTTGGCGTTATTTGTGAGTCTATGGCCACTGTGCCTATTACCCACAATGATTCCCTTTGTGTGAATGGAAATTAGCAAGATGGGTATATTACCCATACTAACAGAATATGGGAATCCCAGTAGCATATCCGTTGTTTCTGCAGTTTGCTCCCACCTCCAGTTCCGTTCGTGGTGGCTCTTCTGTCTTCAGCTATGGCTGTCCTCAGTCAATTGAAAAGTATGAAAGTCACACGACACGAAAGCAGCGCATTTGCTGCAGGAAATACGAAACTGCCGAGATGCCTAAGTGATACTTTCATGCTTTCTGCGATATGATTAGCGCTCTCGCACCTCGTTTGTGTTTATATGGACATACTTACAGAGTAGACATTCAAGAAGATAAAATGTGTAGGTTTATTAGATTACAAAACACAAACTGTTTCACTGTTTCGAAACAGCGTATCGAAACATTACATTGTATTGTTTCATTTGTTTCGAAACAGTTACGTGTTTCAGTTTGCCCATCTCTATACGAGAATGTTCATTCTACGATACTGCAGGGACAATGCTGGCAGCGGCAGTCACGAGAATTTTCGGCAAAAAAAAGTAAAGAAAGAAAAGGTGGGGGGCGGGGGGGGGGGGGGGGCTCCGGACGGCCAGATGGCACTATCGAGAGGGAATACCATCGTGTTCGGCGTAAGGCTCTGGCGCATTCACCGCGTCTGCATCAGCAATTTGAGCAGCCGTTGGCACCACAGTGTCACAACGAACTGTTACAGATCGGTTACTTCAAGGACAGCTCCGAGCCAGACGCCGTGCAGCGTGCATTCTGCTGACCCCAAACCACCGCCATTTGCGACTTCGGTGGAGTCATGCTGGAGCTCATTTGAGGGTAGGGTGGAGGTGTGTAGTTTTTCCTGGTGGAAGCTGGTTCTGCCTCGGTGCCAGCGATGGCCGTGTGCTGTTTAGAAGCAGGCCAGTTGAGGTGCCCTCAGCCGGCCTGCCTGCATGCTAGACACATTGGACTCCGGAGTTATTGTCTGGGTTGCGATTTCGTACGTTTGAGTGTTTGCATTCAACATTCTGGCAGTTATACCGATTATTAATGTACCAGCATTTGACATTTGCAATGGCTTATCTTCTGGCTGCAATGTTAATTACTTATACAAGTAATCTACACAAATGTATTCCCGAAGTTTCATTACTTTGCATTAATTATTTTTTGGTGCTGTAATTTTTTTCCGTCAGTGTATAATAGTGAAAAACTCACCAAGTGCCATTGCAAGAACATAAACTGAACAATTAACTTTACTTAATTGTATTTTAATATGTTTTAAAATGGCTTAGAGGCCAAAACTCAACATGGATAACGAGATGTTACATATTCCGTCTCTTATGGAACAATGTTGTCCTACAAAAACTAGTTGTTGTTATTGTGATCTTGAGTCCAAAGACTAGTTCATGCAACTCTGCAAGCTATTCTGTTCTATCCGTCTTCACCTGTGCATAACTATTACAACCTACGTCCGTTTGCATCTGCCAACTGCATTTAAGACCTGGTCTCGCACTGTAATTTTTACCCTCACATTTCCCGTCATCACATTTCGACGATGTCTTTTAGTCAAGTTCTGCTGTGAATTTCTTTCCTCCACAATTCCTTCCAGCGCTTCTCATTAGTCATTCGATTTACCCTCGTAAGGATCAGCATCTTTTTGCATCACTACCGCTTCGGAAGCTTCTACAGGTATTCCCTTCTTGTCTGAACAATTTATTTATCGTCCACGTTTCCCTTTCGTATAAGGCTACACTCCAGGCGAATATCTTCAGAAAATACTTCCTGATACTTAAATTTACATTCGATGTTAAATTTCTCTTTCTCAGAAATGTTTTACTTGCTATTGCGTTTCCGTATTTTATATCCTGTCGTCTTCACCCACCATGTTATTTTGCTACTGAAAGAAAAAAACTCATCTACTACTTTAGTATCTCATTTCCTAAACTAATTCATTTCAATGGGCTACATTCCCTTACCCTTGTTTAACTTTTGCCATTCTTCAAATGCAGGTGATGAACGCTAGGAATATTACAGAAGCATCAGTTTATTGAGTCATGGCTGCAAAACACACACACACAGAACATATTATATTATTGTGAAAAATGCGCTGTGTCCTACGCAAGAATCTGATATACTGGGTGTCTCTCCTAAGACAAAAATTTTTATCCGGTGAACATCCACAAAAGAGGAACATACGTATAGAATAAAAATCCACCTCTGTTCCCAGTAATTTCCTTAATTGTTTCCACGACCGATTTCGGAGCTTCCAGCTTCATCTTCAAGTGTCACCACATAATTATGGGAACATAAATGTGTGGCGATTGGGCCAGTCAGTCATGATGGGTCTCACCCACGTCAAACAAATACACGGGAGCGTAAGTCCAGCACGCATAGCACCTGCCTGGACCGCACTTTGGTTGCTGGATCCACCATGTCTGACTATCCCAACCCCCACACCTTTGTTCTCAGAATTGTGTGGTGACACCCGAAGATAAAGCTTTAAGCTTCGAAACCGGCCGTGGAGTAAATTAAGAAAATTACTTGCAACTGAAGCGGATTTTTCTTCTATAAATCCTGAGTCGTCAGAATATCTGTAGTGTTTCGGCAGTTTCGTTTTTGCACTGTACATCTGGAGTCAGCTGGTCACGGCTTTAATGCAACGTCCAGCGTCAACAGAAAGCATCGGTTTGTTTCTCTTTACAGACAAATTCATTTTTAAAACACAATTTTACACGCCCATTCGATAGAGCGGTAAGAGATTACTCTAACACTATATCTGCTCTGTCGGTATGTATTAGCACGCACAGTAGAACTCGAAGAGTAACCAGTATTCCAGGAGCGACTGCATTGCCCTGGCCCGCCATCCATGTAGCGCTACTACGTCGCTACTGGAGTCCTGAATATTCTTGGAGTTTTACTGTCGCTGTTAATACGTGTCGATAAAACGAATATCGGACTAGACTAATTTGGGAGCGCTCTAACGAGTGGGCACGTAAAATTCCTCTTTAAAAAATCATTTTGGTTGTAATGGAAAACAAACCGACGCTTTCCGTCGATACTGGGCGCAGCATCAAAGTTGTGATGAGCAGAATTCGTTTGGGCTGACAGCAGATACACAATGAAAAAGAGAAAATGCGCCTGACGACTCTTAGGAGGGACACCCTGTTTATTTCGGGATATTTGAAAATGGTTTGGAATGGCTCAAATGGTTCAAATGGCTCTGAGCACTATGGGACTTAACATCTGTGGTCATCAGAACTTAGAACTATTTAAACCTAACTAACCTAAGGACATCACACACATCCATGCCCGAGGCAGGATTCGAACCTGCGACCGTAGCGGTCACGCGGTTCCAGACTCAAGCGCCTAGACCCGCACGGCCACATCGAATGGTTTGGAGGCCGAAGCTGTAGAGGGGTAAACAGATGTTAGATGTTCTCAGAAATGTTTGCTATTGCGAATTTGCATTTTATATCCCGTGGGCTTCGCCGATCGTGTTTATTGTTTTCGAAAGAAAATACTTTTCTACAGTTTGTCGTGTCTCATTTCCTAATCTGATTCCCTCAGCGTCGCTTGATTTAAGTCGACTACATTCCGTTACTCTTCTGTTACCTGTGTCGATGTTTAAAGGCACGTTATGAAAGGTGAGAATACAACAAATCATCTTGCTCGATGAGCAAGGCCTTGCAGTAGGTTTATATCCACACCGACACACCTGTAACGCTGCAAGCATTTAAGATTACTTACAAGCAGGTAGTAGTGTGTATATCTGTCTTCTACCTATCTTCTCAGCGATCACAGGCCCTGTAGACCATGCGCTGCATCAACGATCTGCTTCCACCGCCTTCTGTCTCTCGCAGCCTCTCTCCACCCTGCAGAAATTCCTAATGCTGCGATGTCCTTCCCTATGTCATCTTTCCACCTTGTACAAGGTCGGCCCAATCGTCTTGTTGCCTGGAGAGTTCCTTCAAATGCTTTCTTGGTGATTCTGTTGTTTTCCATTCTGGCCACATCTCCAGCCCATTGCGGTCTCCTACTTTTTAATTTCTGGATGATAGTGGGTTGCTTCATTAACTAATAAATTTCGTTGTTCTTTCCAAATCTCCATGCGCCATTCTCCAACACAGGTCCCCAGATTTTTCTCATTACTTTTCTTTCGAAAACATTTAGTTTTTCTCTTTCAAATGGTTCAAATGGCTCTGAGTACTATGCGACTTAACTTCTGAGGTCATCAGTCGCCTAGAACTTAGAACTAATTAAACCTAACTAACATAAGGACATCACACACATCCATGCCCGCGACAGGATTCGAACCTGCGACCGTAGCGGTCGCGCGGTTCCAGACTGCAGCGCCTAGAACCGCACGGCCACTACGGTTGGCACTTCTCTTTCATTCTTTGAAAGCGTCCAGCTTTCTGAACCGTATAGTACTATGGGGCAGATAATAGTGTTGTATATCTTCATCTTTACGGTGATTGACAAAGCTTTACTTTTGAGTGGGTTGCTTAGTGAGTGCAAACATCTTGACCCTGAGGCTATTCTTTCATTTATATCCATTGTTATGATATTTTTACTGTTGCAACGTGATCCAATTAAACTGGAGAACTTTTCTGAATTTAGAATGTTGGTCAATTTCAAAGCAAGAATTTGGGTTTATGACTCGACCTATCTCCATATAGCTCAACATAAATCGTTAAGTTTGCCCATTAACCTGTAGTGTCTATACTATCTGTAGTTTACAAGTTAAATGTAATTAGCTGCAAATGGCAACATTTTATCACTTAGGACCCACTAATCGTTAAGGTGGTGGGTTATATTTGTATAATTATAATGTATTGTAAATAAAGATTTTTTATATAAAAAAGAATGATCCCGGCGGAGGTTCGAGTCCTCCCTCGGGCATGGGTACGTGTGTTTGTCCTTAGGATAATTTAGGTTAAGTAGTGTGTAAGCTTAGTGACTGATGACCTTAGCAGTTAAGTCCCATAAGATTTCACACACATCTGAACATTTTTAAAAAAAGGATCATCTGTTGTTTATTGAGTGACTCCTGGAAATCAGAAATCAAGTGTTTTATTGTAAGAATCTAATCTATATTTTGGGATATTTGAAAATGGCCGTGAGGCCGAAACTGTACGGGATTAAACATACATTACATATTCTCTGCGTTGGAACAACGTTGTAAAAAAATAAAAACAAAAAAACAGCACTCGTATTCAAACATGGCCAACCATCACAATTGAAAAAAGTCAGCTGTGATCAATGTTGAATGTTGGTCTGTGCGCGCAGTGAGTGAACGCGAGCACTCCCGGATGCGAAAATCTCCGCAACGCTGGCGTTTCTCGCCCAGCGTGTGGGTAAACACGGGAGAGGTCGCGGCCTCGGCCGCAGCTGGTGCAGTCCTGCCTCCTGCGCTGCTCCTTCGGCCTGGGCGGACAGCTGCCCGGCTGCACTTCCCACGCCGCTCCTTCCGCCGCCGTGTGGCCCAGCTCCGGCGCTTGGACGCCCCTGGCGCGCCGTTCCCACGGCGGCGGGCGCGCGCCACGGACAGCCCTGCGCGCCGACACTGTGCTGAGTTCCCACGGTCAGCCCAGCTGATAGCCGGCAGCCCGCGGGTAATTCAGCCCCCGCCCCGCCCCTCCCGGCGGCCACAGAAACACGGGGGGCGGGAGGGGGGCGGGCTGCCACCGCGCGGCAGAAAGACATCACCGGCACGAGCGGCGGCCAGTCGTTGGCCCGCGGGCACTCCTTCAGCAGCAGCAGCAGCGGCAGCGGCAGCAGCAAGGTCGCGCGCCCACCAACTCCGCCGATTGTACCGTGCGGCGTGCTCTGGAGGCGTACAGTAGCCACGATGCCCATCAGTGAGGACGAGTACGAGGCTCACCGCCAGCAGCAGCATGGCTTGTCCAGGGCTGAGCAGCGCAGGGTAAGTCGCCACACATTGTTTACAAACATGTCATCTGCATACCACAGCTCGTACTGATAGTTGACTTTCGTTTCGGATTCGTCTCTTGTCCAATTGGTCTCTAGTCGGCTTCCTCAGTGTAATTCATTCAGAAATACTACAACCTCACATTTTTTATCAGTGTAGATGTACTTCATTTCCAAGCAATGTAATTCTTAACTGACAGCCCGATAGAGCCATACATTGCGTTCGCAATACATTGTTGGCATCAGATGACTTTTTGCACGTTCGTATCCTTTCTCCCATTCAATTACAAAATAATTTTCTACTCGTTGCTTATATATCACAATATGCCCTTATACACTAAGTGAATTGGTTCTTTTTTTACGTGATGATAGTCTGTGTAATCGAATCTAAGAGCCAAGTAAGAATTTTTATTAAAGCAACAGCTTATCCTGGTAATCATAAATTATATAACCTCCTCCACAGACTATTGGTTGAAGCAGGTAAACAAACATATGTGTTCATGACAAATGGATGGAATGTTACTTCATCTTTTATACAGCACATATCGTTAATTATTTTTTTGTTTATTATTTGTTTATAACAGTAAAATATCGTACAGCATAAAACACGCTTTGTATAGTACTCAGTAGGAAAGGTGATCGTCTTACTGTAAACAATCGATTTTTCTTTCATTGTCCATATAGAAATTACCTTTCCCCAATTCATTTACAGTCGCTGTTGCTCTAGTTATCAAGGAATGTGATTCTTGACCAACATGTTTCAAAACATGGTAAAACTAGAGCGGAGTAGCTTAGCTGTGGGTTACACATTTAAGCGATCTTTGAATATTATTGCACATATTCGACTGTGTATTACGTTTCGACATATTTCTTTACAAATTGACTACTAGCACATTCAAGTGATGGTCAGACTGTAACTAGTCAATACCCTTTTTTATATTTGTGCACTCTGTCATGACTTTTTATTGTAGTCATCGTTACATTCATGTTGAGCAGTAGGTGTATTACGTCGGCAGAAACAAGCTATCGGATACGATGAGCTGATGGTGAACATTAAATTTGGTAACATCCCACGATAAACTCAGAAGACAATGATCGATTTGAGATACCTTCTTCAATATTAGATTCTGATGGCTGGCTTTTATTTGGGTTTGACAGAGTTACAAGTGACTGGAGAAAATTTCGACGTTTCCGTTTTCTGGCATAGCTGTTTAGTTTCTATACCACTTTGTTATTGTTCAGTGCAACAATATTGATGTTAAGAGCCCATTAGACATCATTTTAATGAAGTATTGTATCTGGCCAACAATAACCATCAAATGTGGACAAATATTAGTTATGAATATTCGAGTGATTCGTCTGCAAGGAGACAGCCCATTCCTCTGTTTATAACTAGTGTGTGACGAGACACTGACGTTCACTGCCAGGCATATGTCAAAGAGGAAAATTTAAGAAAGGGGTGTCTTGTCTATAAGCGCTGCAGTTTGTCGGCCCCGCATTGGCGTATCATCTCTGCCCGCCTAGGTGGCTAATTCACAGCCCGCAAAGCTGTCAACTGGTGAGCTACTTTAGAAAGTAGCTCAGTTTGCGAGAGCTCGGTATTGGTGCCTGCAAAAGCGATATGCCAGTCACATTGACGTTCATACGAAACACACTGAAGTTGCCTGCAGTGAACATAACAGCGCCCATTCAACATCATGTCGCCCTCGTGTATCTGGTCGCGGAACTGCTTTTGACGACCGCTATGAAACAAGTACCATATAACATAGGTACAGTGAAGTTAAAGGACTTTGCGCGTTGAAATTAACTTTTTCGTCAAATCCGTTTTTATATTGGTAAGATTTCTGTTTTCATTTTTCCACCATAAATCGCGAGTTTATATTCTCTATCATAAATGGTTTATATCTCTGTTGGATGCTCCTTTTCCTTCATACAGAAAGATGCAATTACAGTCAACAAACATACTCAATAAAGTAGGCTACTAAAAGGAGAGAAACTGTTTTAGTAGGGATGAAATGCTTCCGTGTGGACCACCACTGAATCTGGAAACCATAGCCTTAACAGTACTTTTGTATCGTATTGTTAACTTGTTTCCTAACCGTTTCTGCTGTTTACATATCTTTGGAATTCAGAATGTTAAGGAACGCGTGAATGTTGGCAGCTCTAGAAATCAATTTCCATTTCATACAGTTAATAAAAAGTAAAGCTTGGCATTGGCCGTTAATAGCCGAAGAAAGAGGCCCAGGTGTTGAGGTTACCTAATAAAGAATGTACGGTACTATTTAGAAAAGGCGTGCTGTTCATATTTTCGTAACAAACGGAGATACAAGAAAGGCAATCATGCTCTTTAATGTTCTCCTGGTAGGTAAAAAATACTTGCTTGATACATTGTTTTATTTTTCTTCTGGACAAAACGTTATTTGGGTGGTCAAGATAAATTAGGACATCCTGCATATTGGCACGTGACACTATAAAATACTAAAAAGAATTGTGCTCTGCAACAAAGGAGGGGCTTATTCGAAACACTGATGGAAACATCAGGATAGAGAGGAACTCCAGCCATAGCGTAATCGCTTTTCTGTTTATAATATTCAAGCATTTCTGCTGTTAGACCCCATCAATTGTAGGTGGTTAGATGACGACATTGGCCTATTTATTTTTATTTCTCACATTTAAACAATTAATTGTTTTATCTCTCCCTGTAGACAGTGTAACTCGGCACTTCATGAGGGTGTGTGGCTGAGGTAGCATCTACAGTCCTCTCTTTCTCAGCTGGCAGCGCCTCTGCAGCCGACATCGGAAGCACACGCGTGTTTGGTGGCACTCCACTCCAATATAGCCGGTCGAATCCTGGCTGTGGAATAAATTTTAGTAGCCAGTATCTGGTTGACAAGGGATGGTGCCGTAACGAGGTCCTGGGTTAAACTGCATCATCCCCCCCACCCCTCCACAGTCTCTCATGAATGAAGGCATGTGACAATATTGGTGGTGATCCGTCTGCCAGTAGGTATTTTAAGCTCGGCGGCTCACATAGTGTTACATGAGTAACTGGGCGTCTTACGTTCCTACAGAACCAATGAAAGAGAAAAAAGAAGTTTGGAAAGATTCGTATGATTGTACAGTATCAGATCACATGTATATGGAGCGTATACATCCTTCACCTTTATGATAACTTGAAACCTGCTGGGGGCACTTTCAATGAAGTAGCAGAATGTCTGTGGAGAAATGGCAGCCCGTTTTTCCTCAAGAGCGGGAACCAGAGAAGGTAATGAGATGGACACTGAGGTCTGGAACGAAGTCGCTGTACTGACTCATTCCAAAGGTGTTTCGTTGGGGGTCAGGACCCGAGTCAGGGAGGGCCAGTCCATTTCAGGAATGTTATTGCCCCCATAGATGTTGTTTCGTGACAGGGTGCATTGTTATGCTAATACAGACATCGTCTGTGAAATGTTCCGCTACTGTAGGCAGTACACGATGTTGTAAAATGTATTCGTATCATTTCGCGTTCAGGTCTTTCTTAAGCGTAATAAGGAGACCACACCCTACCTACGAAACACACTCCTACACTGTAACACCACCTCGTGATCCCGGAGCACTACAAATGAGTGCAAGCAATGTTCCTCAAGCCCTTGACAAACCCAAACCCTTCCATCGGATTTCCACAGGGTGGACTCTGAAGTCAAGGAGCTCTCCTGCGACCTATTCTTCTGTTGTTGCGTCTCTATTGGAAACACAGGTCTCCCCCTTCTATACTGGCGGGTCCGCCTCTCGTGAAAACGAGTGGTACACTTTGCATTGCATTGGGGTGTCCGTACACAGCCTATCTCAAAATATTCTCCTTCGTAATTTATACAATTTTGCTTGCTTTAGAAGGAATTCCGGAAACATTCTTTCCACTTTGTTGCGACCTTATAAATACGGTTTTGTGGGTAGGTATTATATAGCTCCTTGAACGGCCGTCTCACGCATTTTTTCTTTATATTCAAAGGCGATATATATATGGAGAGCTGCATCAAACCAGTCTCAGGACTGAAGACCACAACAACAACAACTTCCCGGCTTCACAAATCACCGTTATTGTGGAGCCGGTGGGCGGTTAGAAAATTTTACTGCGAACAGAGGCACAAAAATGGCCAGTCGTTAAGAAAGGGACTGTTCCTGCCCTAGGGCAATAGTCGCGATAGTCTCGCATACGAACCCCTTTTGTCAGTTTCGATTCCTCTTGGTACACCCAGACAGTAGACAGCTATTTTGTTCCGGCTGGATCGAATATATCCAAGTTTCTTCTGTTACGATGTTGTATACGGATAGGGTTGCCAGAAATCCTTCTTTAGCGGTACCTGGTTTGGCGTTTTACGGTCGTGTCCGGCCAAATATAAAAACGTCCAGCGTGTTCGGCGCTTGTTAGGTTTTTTAGCGTTGACACATAATTAAGGCCTTTTCTAAGCTCATGACGTAATTTCGAGGAATAAGTATATGGAGAAATAAAATATACCACAAGGATATACAGATGTAGTAACCAATGCTATTCTTATGTCTATACCCCACGTTTTTCTTCGTAGACTGGACGAGTCCAACACACAATGCTGAAACCATGCTATTCGCAGTGCGAGCGAGGCAAAGCAGACTGTGCGTCTGCCGTTGCCAACCCGCCCAACATATTACTGTTATTTCTTTATAAATCTAATTGAAATGACCAAAGTTTTTTGTCCGAGAAGACTAGATAATTGTTTTGTTTACTGAAGAACTTAGTTATTTTCACATACGATTATCTTACGAAGAACATTGAGCAATTTGAGAAGACCGAGCACTTAGTTGCCATCATAATTGCCAAATTATATGACATTTTACCGATTTTTTTAGTTTGAGCACATTTAAGGTTAATCCCGCAAAAAAACTGACGGTTACTGATTTTTGATAAACGATTGGAAACATTCGGTTAACTTTATTTCTATTTAAAGTAGATAATCCTGCTTTAAGGCAGAATATCTGGCTAAATATAGCGTCGAGTTCAGCTTTTCTATTTTTGGACCTGGTAACCCTATATGCGGGTTCCACATCCTCGGTCGAATTTTTTGACGTGAGACTGTCAAATTGTGTGCGGAATCTATGAAGAAAACATCGTATTGATAGTTAAATGTCCGTAAAGACTGGAATGTACCGCAGTCTTCATGTGCCTCATAAGGATGCCTCCGTCTCACTGTGACAAAGAGGCAGTCTTGTAGCGTAGATCATATTTTTGGGAAAACACGATTGTGGCAGATACTCACGAATTTCATCAATGACGGAAGCACGAATCACAACATAGTTCAGAAAACCAGCTGTAAACAAGGTCTTTACGAGGTGATTGATTAGCAAGAGTTTGAACGAAGCGATTCGAATCATTGTTTTTTGAGACAGGTCGTTATGAAAAATCACAAAGAAATCATCAACGAAACTCTTTAGGTGAAATTTGTTTACCGTGCATTGCAAAAAAAAAAAAAAAAAAAAAAATACTTGGCCATTTTCTTAGCTGCCCTTGTTTTAACAGTTATCACAAATTCTGCAACCATATTACGCCATATACAGGTGGCCCTCGCAGCAAGCTATATTACAACGCCTCCAGTCATTATCAACAAAAATACAAACATTATACTACACACTCACTCACGACAGCGTTTTACACTAGACAGTTGCACTTGAAAGGTACTTGACACGCAACGCGCTAAGTGGTGTCCGATAGAATGCACTGCAACAGGTCGAGAGCCGTACGAGTAAATAAAAAACTTCCCTTGTGAAGTAAGAAATTTATCATGAGGTTGCTAAAAGTACAATAGGTTCATAAACACGGAGTAATGTCGAAAAAACGGGAAATGATGATAACTAAACAAAAGTCGGTTTTTCTCTACTGAAGGTCTTGTGTTTTTTAACTGCCTCATTTTGCTGACACGAAAGAAGTAACACAGTGGAATTAAACCAGTGCACACTGAGAGTTCCACCTTACTTTTATCTCTGATCTGTTCTGATGTCACCAGCAGTGAAAGCACTATGTATAAGGACCATGATGAACATGGTGGATACGACGTCTGCAGAGATTCTGGTAAGTCAATGTACTTATCGTAGGTAATACTATGACCTCAGTAATAAAATGTAATTTGAGTTGTCTTTCGTTATCGTATCCGCTAATATTAAATCATAAAGCATCTGTCGGTAGGTATGATTATTAAGAACAGCACAGACGATATTATTGACGTCATATTATTACCTATGTTAAATACATTTGTATGATCTTTTTATGAACCAGAAGATAATTTATTTATGTGATCGAAGCTGCTAGCCTATACGAAGTTTCGTTCAAGTACACAAAAAAATTATTCAGTTGTCTCTGAACCTACTCTCGTCAAGCGAATACAATCAAAGAAAAACCTGGTAATTGTAATCGAAGACGCTCGTCGAAGACCGCAAGAATACACCTAAAAAGTAAAGTAACCCCAGAGTGGTTCTTTGAAAATATATATCTGCTTTAACCAGCTTACATAACATGTCAGTTCCGATAGCAACTCGTACCTGCCGTTACATAATTCATCATTGTAACTGTTTGTGTGTGTTTGGACGGACAAGGGAGAGGGGTAGCAACGGGGGTGAGGTTAAAGGATAAGATCGGTATCAAAAATTGAGAATTAAATCAGATATTAAAAGGAGTAAAACTATACTGCCAGCAAGTTTCGTTTTGGATACACAGTCTCTCAAAAAGAGCTTCCAAACGATTCGACATTAACATTCACTCATGCGTCATAAAACGTTACTGCAGTAGCTTCGATATTTTGAATCAGCAGTGAGTAGTACCAATAGGATAGTACCTCGGCCTGTGTACTCGGCCAACCTTCCCACAGAAATGTGACAGCGTTTGTGTAATACATTCAGTAGGTTACGATTAGTCCGCAAGGGATTTCACCGAAGCCTTTTCGATACCTCCACTCAACCCGGCCGAGTTTTATTTGCGCTGGCATTTGAGAAACTATGTTTTAAGACAGCGGGTGAAAAGGAAAAAGAAGCATGCATCTGCTTATGTGCAGGCATGTAGTGAATAGCAGTCTGGTACACTTATTGCAGAAATGAAAATGTGAACGTTGGAACCGCTCGTGTGAAATATGAGAATTGAGAATTTAATTGCAATATGTTTTCTGCTTAATATGCGAGCAAAGTCCATGTGCAGCTTACAAATGAATCTCATTGCTGAACTGCATAGTTACATCGTATATAAACAATAATTTTGGATTTGTAATTGTACTTAAGCCGCTGATTGCTGATGGTGATTTTTAAATTCGTTATTGCATAATCGATTTTGGGACTGCCAGCCCAATCTTCAGATGCACCTCTCCACATAGCAAAATTTTCTAAAAGTACATTATAGCAGTGCATATTACAGTGTAACAGCATTGTTTTTGTACTGAAACTCACAAGCTGTCTACTTGTACCGGTCATGAGATCAGGTTCAAATTAGTGTGCTCAAGTCGGATTATACACGAAATTTCAGTTACTCATAGACAAAAATTGTAATTTTATGTATAATCAAGCACAACCTCAATAAAAGAACACTAAACGAATGTGAATAGATTGTAGAATCGACGTCGACTTTGCGTAACAAGTGTCTAAATCCAGTGCAATAATCACAAAACAACAGTATAAAAGAGTAGAATCCTCACGTAACTATCAGTCATTGCTTCGTCTTAAATAGATAATAATGTAACGAGCGCTCCACACGCGCAGTTGAAAAGCAAAAATCAAACTAGGCTCACAACAATAGTGAAATTAGCAATACTTCTCATTGCTATACGTAACGATAACTAGGCGAGCAGATTAAGCAACTAATACAGAAAATACACATCTGGGTTTTCAGTTCATAACATTCAGACGCTTTCACGACATGCCGTTTAGATTGTGAAGTCCTAAGCGCTTCTGGTGTAGTGCACTCTAAATGATCGTGATCATTCCATCTCGATGCAGCCCTATAAACTAAACGGCATTCGGAACCGAATTGCGGCTCATTAACAAACACATTGTTAAGAATACACTATCAGATCAAAAGTAGTGGGACACCTCTACGTAATGCGGAATTGAGCACTAGATGTCACGAGAGGTGGATCCCAGTATAAAAGGAGGCGAGTAACGGTGCGTTGTCAGTAGGGAAGCAGTTACCAGCACAATAGGTCGGCCAGGAGGACATCGAACACGGACCTGTCCAGTGGATGTCACCGAACATGGACTAGTCGCTGGATGTCACCTGAGTAACAAATCCCATAAGGGGCAATCCAACCATTCTAAAACTGCCCACGTCGACTGTTGGTGACGTGACTTTCAAGAGGATGCGAATGAAGACGTGCAGCTAAATCAAGACCAGGGAGCTTCATGTATTGACGAACAGGGATCGTCGAGCATTGTGGAGGGTGGTTGTAAAAAATCGCAAGAAATCCGCGGGAAGAAATCAGTTTTGAGTTCCAAAGTGCTTCCACCAGTCCAGCCAACACGATGCCTGTGCGCTGGGCGTTCTAAAGATTGGGGTACGATGGTCGAGCAGCTTCTCAAAAGTCACACATTTCTGTAGTGAATGCTGAGCGACACTTGCGGTAGCTTAAGAGCGACGCCATTGGGCGGTGGATGAGTGATGAATCGCGCTATACTCTGTGGCAATCCAATTGAATGGTTTGACGAACGCCTGGAGAACCTTACCTGCCGTGACATGCCGTCTCGGCAGTGAAGTACAGAGGAGGTGGTGTTACAGTATGGGGTTGTTTCTAATGGTTACAGTGCGGTCCTCTTATTGCGCATAAGAAAATGCTAGATGCTACGGGACATGACCAATTTTTACAGCATTGTGCACTGCGTACATACAGTAGCGGAACAGTTCAGAGTCGGCAACTGTTTGTGCCAGCTTGACAGTGCACCCTGTCTTATAGCAGTACCTGTGAAACAATGGTTTGTGGACAAAAACATAACCTGAGATGGAGTGGCCTGCCCATAGTATGGACCTGAACCCAATGGAACATCTTTCGGATCACATTTGGAATGAGTTAGAACCTCGACTTCGCTCCAAATCCCAACATCCAACATCACCGCCTACTCTGGTTTCAGCTCTTGAGGAAGCACTGGCTCTCATTCTTCCACAGACATTCGAACACCTCACTGAAAGTCCCCTCAGGAGAATTCAGTCTGTAAAGCCGAAGGGTGAACACACCCCACATTAATGTACACTGATAGGTATCCAGATACTTCCGATCAGATAGTGTATTTGTGTAAATATGCAATGTTTCTCATCAGACGACATCCAGTTCCCGCTTTTGTAAATGCACGCTTACTCCAGTTTGAAGATTCACAGATGGTAAGCAGTGATGGCTATAGCTCGCTCGAAATCTACAGGTTTGCAGTTACGTTTAATTTATTCTATTGCAAAAATAAGGTTTTCTTTAAGTTTACAGTAAAAGGATTGCACACTGTCACAAGCAGTAAGCGCAGAACAGAAGTAGACATTAAGCTGAGGCATTAAGACATTAAGAAGTAGACATTAACCTGAGGCATTAAGACATTAAGAAGTAGACATTAAGCTGAGAAATATTATAGTCGTCTTTTGTAATCGCCCCTGTATACTTCGAAGAGCCGAAGTATTTTGTAACTTTGATCACGGAGGACATATTGCCGCAAGTGGTATCGTAACAGTATATATTCTGAAGAGAAGTGTATTTTTAAAGCCTGATCTGCGGGACACATGATTATTATTGTATCATATGTAATGATGAGGTGCAGTGCAAATAAGACTCAAAACTAAGATGTTTATTTTATCATACAAGGATATCGAAAACGTTTTTTTTTTCTTTTTTGCCAATCCCTAAAATAGGATAGCTGGCAGCCGATAATCCAACTGACAGCAGAGTACAGTCCGCAGAATACGCAAGTGGTTCAGTACACATCGTTCATTGTAAATTACTGCAAATCGGGCCTCGCTTCAGATTACCAGAACAAATGCCGTTATCGAGCTAACGACTCCACGCGCTACTTGTTAGGACTTTCAGTGGGCGCAGGAAAATGATACACTGGAAAGTAAGTACATAACATCACAGAAGACAGTCTATACAATACATATTTGCTACAGAAAGCACCAATAACGCTTACTTTACGTAGATAATATTGTTGAACACTTGTATTTCTTCATGGCAGCAATCATGGTATTTTCCAATTTGACACTTGCAAGGTGGACGATCTCGCTACCAGATGTAATAGTCATGTTAGTGCTGATGTCATTTCACGTGGGGTATAATTACTTTGCAGCTTTATTTCTTCTGTCTTTCTTGCTTTTTAGATTGTATCAATTGAAAACCTTGGAATACATGCAAAAATTTCTAGTCCGTTCAGTTAATTAGTTCTTCGAAATTTTAATATTTTCCTTCTAGGTGACTGCATCGTTTTAAAATAATCCTTCTTGATAGGGTAAGTTTTATTTTGCTGGCCTCAGGGATCTTATCCATTTCACTCCTTTCAAACACTTCACAAATCAACAGCACTAGAAACAATGCCTTGATATTTTGAGAATTCCTACACATATGTGTACAATTGCTGAAGTAGATTGCCATATTAGATCCCACGTTACTATCGTCATGATAACGTTAAAATCATCAAGCCTTTAAATTTATTTTTTGGATTACTACAAGATATAAGATGAACATCAACAAAAGCAAAACAAGGATAATGGAATGTAGTCGAATTAAGTCGGGTGATGCTGAGGGAATTAGATTAGGAAATGAGACACTTAAAGTAGTAAAGGAGTTTTGCTATTTGGGGAGCAAAATAACTGATGATGGTCGAAGTACAGAGGATATAAAATGTCGACTGGCAATGGCAAGGAAAGCGTTTCTGAAGAAGAGAAATTTGTTAACATCGAATATAAATTTAAGTGTTAGGAAGTCGTTTCTGAAAGTATTTGTATGGAGTGTAGTCATGTATGGAAGTGAAACATGGACGATAAATAGTTTGGACAAGAAGAGAATAGAAGCTTTCGAAATGTGGTGCTACAGAAGAATGCTGAAGATTAGATGGGTAGATCACATTACTAATGAGGAGGTATTGAATAGAATTGGGGAGAAGAGGAGTTTGTGGCACAACTTGACAAGAAGTAGGGACCGGTTGGTAGGACATGTTCTGAGGCATCAAGGGATCACAAATTTAGCATTGGAGGGCAGTGTGGAGGGTAAAAATCGCAGAGAGAGACCAAGAGATGAATACATTAAGCAGATTCAGAAGGATGTAGGTTGCAGTAAGCACTGGGAGATGAAGAAGCTTGCACAGGATAGAGTAGCATGGAGAGCTGCATCAAACCAGTCTCAGGACTGAAGACCACAACAACAACAAGTATCTGGTACTCAAAAATTCTAAAAGGTTATCGGTAACATGGAAGAGGGCGTAAATGTTCGCAAATATCTGGTTCCGGAAACGTGTCTTTTTTTTGTATCCCTTACACTTCAGTCTCGAATAGTTTAGCCATAAACAAATGCATCCTCTTGTTTTGTTTCAGAGCAATAAGCCAATCATGGAGAAACGTCGGAGAGCGCGGATCAACCACTGCCTCAACGAACTGAAGACTCTCATCCTCGACGCCATGAAGAAAGACGTGAGTACTCATAAATTATATATCAATTATGTCACACGTCGCTACTGTGCCAGCCAAAGTTAACCTGGTGGTGACTATCTAAAAAATTGTCTAAAGTTTTTAGAACTAATTTGTTATTGCGTAAGAATTCGACGTTTATAATGCTGAAATGGTATGGCTACAGGTCGCAGGATCATTACGTAGGTCACACTGGATAAAGTGTCCTGGACACACACCAACTGTGGTTTGTGGTTGTACCCAATAGTACCCCACACAATAAAGCCTTGAGTTGGCGCTGTGCATCGAGTGCGAATGCAGTCACTGTGATGTCGCACCCCCTGTCTGCGGCGAACCAAAATGTGGCCATCATTTTAAACAGAACCTGGTGTCATCCGAAAACACTATCTGATGTCATTCCTGTCCAGTGTCGTCGTTATGCACCATTGCCGCCTAGCATGTTTCTGCACGTTCGTCAAAGGTAGACAGAGAAGTGAACGACACACACATAACCCATACGGCGACGAACTGTCACCCTTGATGTACAATGTGTTCCACCGTTGCGCCAGAGTAGAGGAGGACGCAAATTGTCGAGCAGTGTCATTAGGATGTGTCGAACATCTCGGGGGGGGGGGGGGGGGGGGGGTGACCTGACCCATCTCATCATCTTCTACGGCCTTCTGTGAACTATTCTGCACACACCCATCGCACTGCCGAAACACTTCGTCCCATACGAGCTGCAATTTCCCGAATAGATGCATCACATTTTCTCATACGAATGAAAACCTCAGTGATTTGATGCTATGGTTCGCATATACGTTTGCGAGGCATCCTGCACGTCTGCCCAAGTCACGCGGATCTATTACCTTCGGTTTACAGCGACAACATTACTGCAGAACATACTGATGTACATATCGCGTGGATATAAAGGCCTATCTCTAGTCGTTCAACGTATTCCGGTTTTTTTTCTGAACATGAGTGGAGAAACAGGTCCACACTGTGACTTAGTGAGTGAAATACGAGGTTCCCTGATATCCGATCAGATTGGTGACTAGATTCAGGACTTCCTAGCAGATAGAAGTCAAGATGCCTTTTTTTAACGGAACAAAGTCATCAGATGTTAAAATAACTTCATCTTGTGGAATACATCCAGAAAATAATAGAGGATGTAGGTTGCAAGTACTACTCTGAGATGAAGAGCTTGATGCAGGGGAGGAATTCGTGGTGGGTCGCATCAAACCAGCCAGAAGACTGATGACTCAAAAAAATTCCAATAAATTTTTACTCATTTATTTGAGATACTAGCATTAAACCATGACACAGTGTGGTGGGGGTTACAGCTTGTGAAACGAACAGCAATGGCAGCTTCGTCACATAGTCCACTCACCCTACACATACTTTGAACCTAGCATCTATGACAGTAGAATTGAGACATATACATTATATATGCGTAAATATCCCATGAAAATGCCTTCTCCGAGTCGTAGGTAGTTCCCTAACTATATTATAAATTACACACATCAAAAATAGTTTTGCATCACCTCGATTCCGAGAGTTCCGGAACCTGTACAGAAAATTGGAATAAAGATCAACATAAACATCACTTCCGCCCTTTTTCTTGCTCGTGAAAACCACACATTGCATGTTGTACCACCATACAGCGAGACTTTCAGAAGTTGTGGTCCAGGTTACTGTACACACCGGTACCTCTAATACCCAGTAGCACGTCCTCTTGCATTGATGCATGCCTGTATTCGTCGTGGCATACTATCCACAAGTTCATTAAGGCACTGTTGGTCCAGATTGTCGGCGATTCGGCGTAGATTCCTCAGAGTGGTTGGTGGGTCACGTCGTCCATAAACAGCCCTTTTCAATCTATCCCAGGCATGTTCGATAGGACTCATGTCTGGAGGACATGCTGACCACTCTAGTCGAGCGATGTCGTTATCCTGAAGGAAGACATTCACAAGATGTGCACTAGGGGGGGGAGGGGGGGGCGAATTGTCCTCCATGAAGACGAATGCCTCGCCAATATGCTGCCGATATGGTTGCACAATCGGCCGGAGGACGGCATTCACATATCGTACAGCCAATTCGGCGCCTTCCATGACAACCAGCGGCGTACCTCAGCCACACATAATGTCACCCTAAAACATCAGGAAACCTCCACCTTGTTGCACTCGCTGGACAGTGTGTCTAAGGCGTTCAGCCTGACCAGATTGCCTCTAAACACGTCTCCGACGATTGTCTAATTCAAGCCATATGCGACACTCATCGGTGAAGAGAACGTAGTGCCAATCCTGAGCGTTCCATTCGTCATGTTGTTTGGCCCATCTGCACCGCGCTGCATGGTGTCGTGGTTGCAAAGTTGGACCTCGCCATCGACTTCGGAAGTGAAGTTGCGCATCATGCAGATTATTGCGCACAGTTTAAGTCGTAACACGACGTCCTGTGGCTGCGCGAAGAACATTATTCAACATGATGGCATTGCTGTCAGGGTTCCTCCGAGCCATAATCCGTAGGTAGCGGTCATCCACTGCAGTAGTAGCCCTTGGGCGGCCTGAGTGAGGCATATCAACAACGACGGTTCCTGCCTCTCTGTATCTCCTCCATGTCCGAACAACATCGCTTTGGTTCACTCCGAGATGACTGGACACTTCGCTTGTTGAGAGCCTTCATAGCACAAAGTAACAATACGGATGCGATGGAACCGCAGTATTAACCGTCTAGGCATGGTTGAACTACAGACAACACGAGCTGTGTACATCCTTCCTGGTGGAATGACTGGAACTGATCGGCTGTCGGATCCTCTCTGTCTAATAGGCGCTGCTCGTGCATTGTTTTTTACGTCTTTGGGCGGGTTTAGTGACATCTCTGAACAGTCAAAGGGACTGTGTCTGATACTATATCCACAGTCAACGCCTATCTTCAGAAGTTCTGGGAACCGGGATGATGCAAAACGTTTTTTGATGTGTGTAGTTCATTATTCACTTCGCAACAATAGCAAGGAAATCAACTAATTCGTCTATAAAATCAGTACCTTCCAGAATCCTCGTTCGACCATTTATCGAGAATTTCTTATCAAGTTGGGACCTTTACAGGTGGTATTAATGGAAGGGGCATAAATTCAAAGACAAGCGGTGAGTTTTGTCAGGAGTTCGTTTAAAGTGACTTCGTTTAAAAAGAAACTCCATTGGGAGACTCTATAAGAGTGGCACTATTGCGTCATTATTGTAAAATTCCAGCAGCGTACATTCCAGGAAGAGGCAGGCTACACATCACTCTCCATATCTCTGCCTCACACATACGATATCTCGCAAATTGTTCATGATAGGAAGAAGCAGAGAAGCTCGTGTTGATACGGAAGCCAAGGAATAGGTGAGGGTGGAGGGAGGCGGGGGGTGAAAGTGGTAGCCAATAGCCAAAGTATACCCTCCACCTGACGTGGGAAGGTTGCTTATCGCATATAGAAGTAGATACTGTATTTCCATCCTCCTGATTGAATGTTTGAAGAACTTCGGCCGTTAACTTAATGTAATAAAATGGAACACCTGCAGCCGTCCTATCGATGTTTTGGTGATTCAATACACCATCTTGAGCGTCAGTTAAGGAGTGAAGATGGTGTACTGAATCACCGAAACCCGTAGCTGTATAATAAATAACATCGAAATAACGGCTGCAGGTGTTCTATTTTATTACATATAGATGCTGATATAGTTCTCTGAAGGTGAATCACACAAGGTCTATGGGATATTAATTTTATTTTATACTTTAAATATGCTTATAAATAGTCTCCGAATGTTGTATCGTTTAACTAGAAGTACTAGATCGAAGTGAGGAGAAGTGACTGAAATACGGGATGAATTAATAGGACACTCAGAGGCTTCAAATAATAATAAATTTGGTAATTCAGGGAACAGTGAAGAGTAAAAATTATACAGGGAGGAATCAAGACTTAAATACGGTAAGCACATTCTAACAGGAGTTGGTACCTCAGTGGTAAAGTCCTGTAGCTCAATTCCTCGTCACTCTTCCCATTTTTATTTGTCACATTTTGTGCCTTTGGCAATGTTTGTTTATATGAAAAATACTGAGTTGCACGGTGGTTAATAGTCCCGCTGTAACTTGCTGGGTAGATCAGTTTGAGGGTAGGAGGATCACAACGGCATACTTCCGTCAATAGGACATCGCCTAGTAAAGCACAGCATTAGTGTTGAAACCAACCTTGCAGCTGATGGCAACTATACCCACAGGTTGTAGGACTTGGGCAGAGGTAGAGCAACTTGCACAAGTGTGGATAATTGCAACAAATCAGTCTTCAGGCAGAGGACTGCAACAACATTACTGGTTTCTACTAGCCCAAGTCGTCCTCAGATAATCACAATTTTCTTATTTTATTTCTCGATTGATCAGCTCGGCGCTCCAACTGTCGGACAAGTCGTCACTCTCGCTTTGAAAGCGTTAGAGCTAGGCTTCGTGATAGCTCATTCCTTCAGCTTTTAATGCCTATATACAGAGAATGATACTGTCTGTAATCCATGATGGACAAGGGTGATAAAGCTAGAGAGAGGATACGTGACGATGGCAGCTATTTGAAGAGTGCTTGAATTTGTCAAAACTAATGCAGTTAGAGTACAACTGTATAGAAAGTGAATTTACTATGAATAGTGACACTTCCTTGTGTTCCACGTTAAAAAGTCTACACCTGGAGTCATGGTCTGGGGTGTGATTTCGTATGACAGCACGAGGACTCTGGTGGTCACCCCATGCATGCTGACTGCAAATTTGTACGTCAGTCTAGTGATTTTAACTGTTGTGCTGGCACTCATGAACAGCATTCCCGAGGATGTTATCCAACAGGTTAACCCCCCCCCCCTCCCGTACCGCTTTTGAGGCCCAACATGCTCTACACAGTGTCGGCATGGTGCTTCGACTTACTCGATCACCAGATCTGTTTCCAGTCGAGCGCATATGGGACATCATCGGACAACTCCAGCATCATCCACAAGCAGCATTAACCATACTTGTATTGACTGACCAAGTGCAACAAGCGTGGAACTCCATCCCACAAACTGACATCCAGCACCTGTACAACACAGTGCATGCACGTTTACATGCTTGCATTCAGCATTCTGGCGGTTACACCGTTTTTAACGTACCAACATTTCACATTTGCAGTTGCTTATCTCGCGCGTACCAGTGATCTTGCAATGTTAATCACTTAAACGCGTTGCCTAGACAATTGTATTCCCGAAATTTCATAACTCTAATTATTTTTTCCATCACTGTAAATAACATCGAATATTGCAGAACATACTTCTGTGACGTGAATAAGAAACTCCCAGAATGTGTTACAAACGCTAAGATGAAAAGTAGAATATTATTATGTACTTAGCTGAGAAGCTACTACTTTCGACTTCCCAACGTCACGTCTCTAACCACAGCGACAGCATAGAAATTAATATTTATTCACAGTCAAGTTTCTTAGGACATTTACAAACGAAGTTATATTCAGTGGCATTTAATTATAACAAATAGCACCTATAGTGACAAATCTCCATTGCGGCTTTGCCTTGAAACGGCGTACAGTCATAACACGCAAGTTATGATACAGGAGCAATCGAAATATGATGAACCCATTATGGCGTCTCTAGAGTAGCGGGCGACGGACGTCACGTGAGCGCTTCCTGATTTCAGTCGGGTGCCAGATACACTTCGATTTTTAGTCACTCTTACGGAGTAGGGGTCAGGTTGGGTGTCGCTCTTTGTCCGGCGAGCACAATGTGAACCCTTTGGTGGGTTCCCGGCGCAGCATCTGCAGCGCGGAAGCTACTTCCACTTCCGCAGCGACGGTGCCTCCTCGCCCCCCCCCCCCCCACCGCCCCCCTCTTCCAGTAAGGTGCCCCGGCCTGGAGGAAGTTCCCATGCACACACACGCCGCCTGTGCTGCGCCACGACATCTGTTGCGCCGTTCCCACGCTGCCCTGGACCTCCCCACCACTGGCAGCTACTCTGTTCGCTCCAGACCCACACCCATTCCCTGATACCGGCTCTCGGCCCTCTCTTATTACTTGCTCCTCCAGTGCGTGCAAGCGCATTAAAATTAACCCATGTCTGCGGTGAAGACGCCAACCAAAGAAGTCTGAACTGGTAGCTTTTCGTCTAGGAGCCACGTATTGATACACGGCTGTATTTACGCGCATCCTATGTAAGCTGCAGCACAGAGACCCGCGTAACAAACATCTGTATCGATACAAATAAAAATGTAAATTTCGTTTGCTCAAAATCCGGTATCTCCGAAAGTTCTTTACCGATTGCTTTGAACTTTTGACACAACGTCGCATTCTCATACAGGCGTGTTTTCAAGTAGAGATAAAACTTTTCGAATTTTTTGTTGTAACGTTTCTCTATTAATACATCTGTAAAAAATATATTACATATATTTAAAAAATAGAGGTACGTAAAACAAGCGTATTCCAGTGCAGTGTTGTGTCAAAATTTCAAAGCAATCAGTCCAAATCTATCGGAAGTTTGCGACTGGGAACATCTATAAACGTCGATGTTCGTTTCTTCAAAAATCTCAAATCTCCGAAAGTTCCTCGTTGATTGCTTTGAAATTTTGACACAATGTTGCACTCGAATACTCAAGTGGTATATAAAATACACAGTGGAGAAACATTGTTAGCAAACAGGAAAGTTGTATTTATGGGTAATTTGTTTATGATTAGAACATTACTATAGAATATGACTTTGTAATGACAATAAACAAGACTCAAGGTCAGAGAGAGGGGTGGAAGAGGAGATGAATAGAAGGATGGGAGGAAATGTACACAGAAAACGGGAATGAGGAGAGGAACTGAGATAGGGGACAGGAGGAGATCTACAGAGGAAGGGAGAGGAGTTGATCGACAGAGAGGGGGGTGTAGGAGAACATGGACAGAGACAGAGGCATTTGGAGGTGGACAAAGACAGGAGAGAGAAGGAAATAAGGACGTATATCCAATTCCCATCCATATTAGAAACATGTGCTTTCTCTTTCCTTTCATTTCCATTTAAGCAAACAGAGCCACAGCAAAGCGTGGCCAGGTACATCTAGTTTAAAATAAAAAGTTTCTTCAGTGCTGTGACGCGAGTCGTCTTATAATCGTTGAAGATGTAGACGTTATTAATTTGTACGGGCTTATTCGGTGAATTATTCAGAGGACAAGTGATATGAATTAAGTCAGCATTCACCCCTCTAGCCGGCCGTGGTGGCCGAGCGGTTCTAGGCGCTTCAGTCCGGAACCGCATGACTGCTACGGTTGCAGGTTCGAATGGGAATGGATGTGTGTGATGTCCTTAGGTTAGTTAGGTTTAAGTAGTTATAAGTTCTAGGGTGCTGATGACCTCAGATGTTAAGTCCCATAGTGATCAGAGCCATTTGAACCACCCCTCTAACGCCGAGCTTACTCGAAAAAAATGAAGCAAGGAAGATTAGAGTGGAACGTCCCGTCGACAGCGCTGTCATTAGAGACACAGCACGAGCTCTGATCACGAAAGGAAGGAGAAGAAAATCGGCCTTGCCCTTTTGAAAGGAGCAGTCCCTGCATTTTCCTGGAGCGATTTCGGAAAGTCTCTGAAAACCTAAAGCTGGATGGCCGGACAGGAGCACTTACTCGCGTCATTTTCCCAGTGACACCCAGTAAAAGTTCGGTTGGCAAAATAGGCAACACTTTTGAAGGAATGGTTGACAGAATTTTGGCAGTTTGACGTGTGGAAAGACGATCTCTTGTATATCTCATTTCATCCAGGCAGCAATCTTTCATTTTGTTACTTCTGCATGTAGGGTTGGACATGGTCCTCAAGGAGAGATGCGTACTTCCTCAGTTTGAATACATTTTTAGTATTGGTTTTAGAAACACCATTCTTTTAAATTTATGGTCTATTCAAAAACGTGTGCTTCTGTCCATAAAAAGGAATCTCATCAGCTCTCGTGACCAACTTTACCATGTTTGGTAGTGATTCATTGTTTTACAGTTTGTTCAGGAGGTGTCATGGCAATACTACCAGTCCCGCTGCAGCATGCAGCATCGGAGACTGAGACTGCAGGCAAGCGTTGCGTCGTGTTATTGATTCGAGATGTTTTTAGCACGTACCACGTTGAGTCAGTCATCAGCGTTCAGAAAAGGTGGCATTGTTTTATGGACACACGTCATGACATCTGCACTAAACGTTACCCCAAACGTAAAGGGGAATCGGAAAATCTCTTTGGGGCTAGGAACTAACCCAAAAATCATTTTTTGGGCAGCTACTGCTTGTGAAAAAAACTGTAAGTTTTCTTGAAACTACTTCAGTTTTGTGTGGTACTGTTTCCCTGTGGTTTTGTTTCCCTGACTCTCATATCGACTTACGATGTCTTAACGCTATCACCAACGTAGAGAAAAACCACCAAAAACCGAGCGAGCTAGGAAAAGGGGTGGACAGTAAACAGGGCTAAAGCAGAATCCCATAACGTCATGTAACCAACTACAAACAAATACAATTACGAAAATATTGTCGATTTAACATAAGAAGTTATGAAACTTATTAAACGTGTTATAAGTCGGAAAAGGCATGTTACTTTATTTTCAGTATTCAAAAAAGAAGCTTCTGACAAGTTACTGGTAGTATCATACGTCCACTAAATAAATTAATGCGTCCATTTCGAACACGATTCACCCAACTGCGTATCTCATCCTTAATTCGATTCAGTGAATAATTTTCGCGAGTCTGTCGTTTCTGTGTACGGAAGAAGTATCGAATTTGATTAGGGTTTAACACTCAGTCGCCGGCGAGGTACTTAGAGAGAGAAGACAAGCTTGGATTTGACAAGAATGGAGAAGGAAATCGATCGAGTCCTGTCCAACAGTATCAACCCCCACATTTGTCTTTAACTGCGAAGACGCTGGACGGACGGTGATTTGAATCCCAGACCGCCTGAATGCGAGACCAGTGTCTTCGTCACCAAGTCACATCGCGCCCGCTGTATCTGTGGACACAAGGTCGCGCGTTTGGGTACCGGCCGACGGAAATACCGTTCCGGCACGTAACTACCTGCCGTGGAGAGGGCCCAGAGTGAGTCAGGCTACGGATACCGTACCGCATTCACCGTGCGTCACATCACGCTACAAATCGCGAGGCCAACGAGAAAGACCGATACCTTCCGTTATTAGAAGGTGTTGGAAAGACAGGCCGCGGCACGTACGCAACGGCACTTCATATCTTAACAAGTCCCAACAACCGTCTCAGGCAGCGAATGCGTAACTTTCAGACGAGTAATTCTTGACTGCGCATTTAAACGCATGCAAGCTGTCAATAGCACACGAGAAGTTAAGACTTTTAGAGGGTACCTTTTTATTAACATACTGATTTTCCGTGGGTCCCGCATGGAGTCTAGCGTTCACGAAGTATGGTGGACGACTAGTGTGACGTCACAAGTTCTTCGCGGGGCCCGTATTTCACGTGGGCCCAGCTACATCGGGAGACAAATAAGCGCATGCACGATACAACAGTATACACCTGTATTCTGGCAGAATAAGTCAACACACACAACCAAGGTACTTCGAACAGAAAATGATTGTTGTAGTGCACAAAATCGAACAATTCGTCAGGGAGATTAGTTAGGCCTACATGGAAGCGTCAGGAAAGTACTATTCCCAACAACACTCTGATACGCTTATGTAATATACTAGACAGATACTGCCGAAACCCAAAGCATTCTTTGCTGAACACATGAAAGGAATCACATAAAGCGATGTAAACAATGTCAACATTGGTCTGTGGAACGATAGAACGTTTGATGCAGTGCTGAGTCACCGTACTTGAACGTGGACGGGGCGAATGGTATTCACATACGTGTGCCGTTACGAATTCTGAAAAGTTCTGTTGAGGTTGTGTGATGGTCTGAGTTGGTTTTCCTGGTTAGGGGTAGTGCCTCCAGTTTAGGTAGACGATAAAAATGAACGTAACTCCTTACGACAATAATTGCAGGCAATAACATGCTCGTCAAGTTGCGGCAGGAATTAGGAATCGAACATTTTGTTTTTGCACCCGCATGAAAATCTTCTAGCAGCTTAAATATGACACCATCCAGCATCTTTCAGCTGGGCCATAGCGCTGGTTAAATGTCAGAGCCATTCTCCCAAAAACACCGTAGTAAGAGTTCACCGCGATTCAGAATGAATGGAAACTACTTTTGCCTTCAAAACTCTGACAGTGTTCCCTGAATATTACATATCGTAAAAATGACAAATGGACGTGCAAGTTACACATTACATATTATTCTAGTGACCAGCAGTGGGTGTCGGAAGACTTTTGGTAATATGATGTAGTATCAGATGTTTGATCACCCTTTGTTAATAATCTCGATCAGAAAAGGAATAGTGTTATTAATAGGCAGCATGTGCATATTTGCAGACGCTCTGAATGCTAGCTTGTTTATAGTTGATGTCCCGTTGTCGTCAAAAAGGATGCTGATGTAATACGATCTCTTCCTCTTTGTAACAATTTGCGATAAACCTGTTTGTTTAATGTCATAAGCATAGTCTTGTTTGGTAAAGCTGCGACGAAGTATAAGTTTTCCACGTAGGGTCTCTGTTGAATGTGTATAACACATGATTGGCGCAAGCAGCATTCGTTACTTAACTACGCAAAGAGGGAAACACATTTTCACTGAAAATATTGATTGCATTTTCCGCAGAAGAGGGACAATGAAAGACATCCTTAATATCTTCACAGAGTACTTAATCTGTCACGGATACGTACTTTATCTACTTTAATATGTGTCAATTTCATACATAAATATGTATCAATTTCATACAGAGTCCACAAGGCGAGGAAGACCTCTGGCCAATCATGAATCATTTATTCATTCATTAGGAACGTCAGGTGTTAGGACAATGCAGTCCCAATTTCTGTGAGATTCTCCAAACATTTTGTTTCCTCTGTTCTACTACTAAAAGAACATGAGTTTTGCCGTTTAGATTGCAAAGTAAAAGTTAAAAATAGGTGAGAGGCGGCGAGGAAGACCTCTGGCCAATCACGAATCATTCATTCATTCATTAGGAACGTCAGGTGTTAGGACAATGCAGTCCCAATTTCTGTGAGATTCTCCAAACATTTTGTTTCCTCTGTTCTACTACTAAAAGAACATGAGTTTTGCCGTTTAGATTGCAAAGTAAAAGTTAAAAATAGGTGAGAGAGAGACTGAGATTGGAAATCACAAATCCAAGTGATTTAAGGTTAAACGTAACTAAATTTAAGCCAAATATTGAAAATCTGCTAATAAAACATCTGGCCCATCCCTCCCGCTGAAAGTAATTATATACAAACTTTACAGTGTTAACTTTTGTGCCGTTTAAATTAATAATTTACGTTTAACTCCATTGTTTTATACACACTGCTAAAAAGAACGAGGGGAACACGTGTATCAACGTCCGCTATGATAAATCTGTTTTGATACAGGCGGCACCTGTGGTCTTATTGAATAGCTCACTGGCTTTCAGTGTTGTAACAACTAAACTCATTCGCCATCTGTCAGCGTGTTGCGCATTACAGTATAAGATGACCCCTCAGAAAGAAGTGAGTACCGGAGTCCTGTGTTCTCTAATGAGGTACACAGACGGTAACTGTCATTTGTAGACGTTGTATTCAATCAAGCATATGCAATGTGACATCTTAGTGCAGTGCAAGCTGCAATGGCAGTCTGTTTGACCCCAGAAAGATGGACTTTACGTCGTATTACCGCAGATACCAATACTTCCCGTCATCTGTATGTTGTGGGCACGCTACCTGGAGACATGTCAGTACACAAGGCGTCGCCGTCGCATTACAACACAACGTGAAGACCGATATCTGGCCATTTCTACGCTGCGGCGTCGTACTGTTAGCGCCAGAGCACTGCAATGCGATCACAGAAGGGCCACTGGAGCCGCCGAGTCCGATCAGACTGTAAGGAACAGTTTACGAGAAAGGGCCTTAAGACCCAGCAGTCCTGTTCGAGTAACCCACTTGATACGGCAAGATCTCGCAGCTCTCCTTCAAGTCTGCCGTTCCGACGTCAACTGGCAACTTCGTCACTGGAGAAACGTGTTATCGATAGAATAGGCCATATTTCCTGTGACATAAGGTGATAACGGTGTTAGTGTGTGGAGACGTCGTTGTGAATGGTACCTGTCAAATGTTATCCTGGAAATGGGCAGATTCGGCTAACGTTCTGCGATGGTCGGGGAGGCATCAGTGTTGACAGCCATATTGATCTTCTCGTTGTCCATGGCCGCCTTACTGCCAGGTAGTACAGGGAACAGATTTTGTGGTGAATTCCTTTTCATGCACAATATTGCCAGGGCCCATGTGGCGGGCGTCACTATGGAGGCCTGGACATTGAAATAAAGTAAAGGCCAGCGGTGAGTCCCGAACCAAACCCCATCCAGTATGTGTTGGCCAGGCTTGACAGACATGTTCTTGGTCATTCTGTTCCAACACAGATTCTGCTTCTTGGTCATTCTGTTCCACCACAGACTCTGTAAGAACTCACAAGGGAATGGGAAAGGATATCACTGGGTGACCGCCCCAGACTTGTACGGGGAATGCTATGAAGGTGTCAGGCGTTGTTAAACGCTCACAGAGTGCATGCACGTTATTGAAGCTCTCGAAGTCCAATGAAAAGCATCCAGGAAGTCGGGGTGAGTCAGTGTTTCCACTTTATTTTCGAACCCCTTTGGACATTTCAGCTCTTTTTATGTAGATAAGCTAGAATGTAAAGATGAATTGTTGTCTACTTAATTTGTGAAACTTAAAAGTAGAATGTGGTGACGTGCCGAGTCCTCAGTTACAGATCAATGGAGTTTCGCAGACGCCCAAAGTCATGTTCCCCTAAATCTATTGGTACTAGATGGGAAAAATAGTTCTGATTCACAAGGAAATCGTTATCTGTTTATTAATTCGACGGCTACTGACGTTGCATCGTGTTCTACCACTTAGAAGTGGGCAAGTATACCGTGCTGTCAGTCATCGCGCCTCTCTCGTACCTTGTTACCTGGTAGCAAGGACAGAGCATAGCACGCTGAATCGACGATCGTCTAGAGGGGAAGCAACAGGTGCATGATACGTCTTCCGTCGGAAATGCGGGCACTGGGGGTGACGTGACATTTGCCGCCCTTGCCGCAGTTACAGGTGCACGCAGTAAGCGCGCGAACCTCTTGCGAGTACGCACCTGCGTGCATGCAGTTTGGGATGATTCATAATACAGTAGACCCTGTTACACCGGCTCAGAGGTCCCGACCTGGCTTCCTGGATTAAGAAAACGCGCCCACGACCAGTAAATCCAAATCCTGGCACTAGGCCCTCCACACATGGAACGATTCAAAAACAACGCTTTGTCTGCGTTAGATGGGAAGGGTTGGCGGCGAATAACTTCGTTTGTAGTTAAATAGGACTCCACAGACAGCTAGACTACAAAGTGACTCCCCAGTCTTGTCCTCAAACGGAGCTGTGCGTTGGTTTCATTTGAAGATGAACGAGCAGGTTGGGAACATTGTCTTTGCACAGGAAGTTGAAAAATATCCCTTTTTATACAACTTCAAGGACTTCGCAACCTGCTCTGTCATCTTCAAATTAAACCAATGCAGAGCTGTGTTCGAACATTAGCTTTGCACGGGAAGTCGAAAAATATCCCATTTTATACAACTATATACAAGTTACTACTGGACAAATTTGACAGAAAAAACGGGGTGTGAAGAGCAAAAAGAATTTCATATGCATATGTTGTGTACTGTACATCTATTGTTTAAAAAATTACTGGTACGTCAATGCAAACAAATTTACAAAATATTGTAAATAATTTTTGTGACTAGCAGCCGTTGTCGTTCTTTAAAACTAACGATGTGTTGTGGGAGAAGAAATCAACTATGCCATATCACTTAGCGCTGTTTAGTCGTCCTATATAAAAGGCTATCAATTTCTAATCTGTCTGCCACAGCTCCAAATCTTGCTCTGAGCTCAAAGCTGTGCTCGTCATGTCGAGCGTAACCAAAAGGTGCTCGGGTGCGACAGTCGATAATACCTCTCCTCAACGGTCGCACACGGCAACTGCTGATTCTCGTTTAAGAGTTGCACTATGAGCGGAACTGCGTAGCCAACTAGTCGGCGACAAGTTGCCGATTTAGATCGCGTGCCCGTTGCGTTCGTTTTCAGTCGCACCGTGTGCGAGCGGCCTTACAATTGTCCGAAACATGGTTTCGATGCAATTTCCGACTTTCATTTTCGCGATCACAGTTAAGCTTCACACTTCTGATCATCCAAAAACATATACATTGAAGGTGTCATCAGCATAAATGCTGATTTGAACCCGTGATGTATTTTACAAATTCGCTCTCTTAACTGCGAAGTGGTTCACATGTGCAGTGAGTCAGGAAAAGAGACCTAAATTGTAATGTCGTGTACAGTCTGATGCGAGAAAATTCAAAAAGACGTGGACAATATTTACGCTTCGTTTCATGAATGGCAACTCTCTTTAAAATTTGGGTAAATGCAATACAATATCCATGATAAAGAAGAAAGAAAATAAAATCGATAGTATTCTATTACAAGGTTGGTAATAAACTTCTGGAGCCCGTCACAATGGTTGAACACCTAGTGGTACCACTAAGAAGCTAACTGAGGTGAGAGAGAAATGCAAAATCAGTAATAGGAAAGACGAAAGATTCTGGCAAATTTTAGTGCGTCTGTTAAGGAATTCACATGCCAGATGTTAGTGCGACCGAAAAGGGCACGACAGCAAACGTCAGACCAGATCGGAGTTTCGCAATAGGTCGGTGTAAGCCATATAGGCTTGTATGGTTGCCAAGCCGGACATTTTACCCTAAAAGCTGGACTACCAATCTGGGCACTTTCAGTCATTTAATAATAATCAGTTAGTTTCTTCCGAGATCAACCTCAAAAGTACTTCAGCTAAAATAAAAAATAAAAAACAGTAAACATCTTCATAATTTGTCAGTTATGATAGTAACTAACTACTCCGTCTTCTTAATTGCTCGGTCCTCTTTCTGTGACAATCCAATGTCAAAATAAACTAGAAGTTCTTCATCAAACAGAATACGCAATAACTTATCTATTCTTCTGAGGCGGAAGACGAAAAGATATTCAGTAATTTTAGTCATTCGTATTAGATTTAGAAGGAAATAACAACAATACAGTTATGTATTAGTATCTCTCATTCGAACGCACATTATCAACAACGTTTTGTGGAATTCGTTTCGTGGAGCTCTTGACTGAACAATTTTAAATTACTCAAAAACAACATCGTGTTTGTGATTGTGATGATTTGCGGTTGACTGCGTCCCCTCATCGACTGGGCGGTTATGAAGAAGAACGCCATTTCGACGTTAACATTAAGTCCTGGAATTTCAAAGTTCCGTTATGTAAATTTCAGTGATTCCGAACAAATTTCTTATAATGATATGATTTGAAATACGAGGTCCAGTTTTCACGAGACAAACTCTTTCTATCGCAGGGTAGTCTTCTCTTTTTCTTGTTCCACGAATTTCACGGCATTTTGTCACTGATCAAAAATTTACTGTCATACAACGTTGTCTTTTTGTAGAATAGCACTGTTTGGTATTTTTGCGTATTCTTTATGATACATCTTCTTATTCCTCTTTATAGCCTTCTTTTCCTCGCGCTGACATTATTAACTAGGAACGGGCCTTATTTGCGCGTTCTCTTCTTCATCACTAAAAAGCCTAACAAAATCCGGATGAGCCGGAATTATATGTATTGGCCGGACACGATCGTAAAAAACCGGACACACGGCAGTCCTAAGCCGATGTGAAAGCGTAACAGAGGTGATCGGGAATTACATGGAAATTCTTGTAAGAAAGGCAACAAGTTAACGAAGAAGACAATATTGCTGCATCTGTCATATATATTACATAGAGATAGTGAGGATAACATAGACATGGGTGTACTGAGACATAGAGGCAGTCACCTTCTCCCTCGCTCTGTATGGAATGGAACAGGGCGGAAAACCGATAATATTAGTACGAAGTACCCTCTACCTCTCACAGTACAGTGGCTTGTGCTGTCTACACGTAAATGTAGATCTGGCATTCGACTTTTTTTTCACGCACGAAGTATTGCCCGAAGAAAAGAGAACATCAAGTGCCAGAAAAAATACTAGCCTCTACCGGTAACCGAATCTGAAACATTTGGAATTTATCGTCTGCAGTTATCAGCTGAGTAACAAAATAACACTTCGATAAACGTTTCAGATCGAGCGCAGAGGTAATGCAACCCAGTTAGTTAAAGAAGAGTTCCGTCTGTTCTACAGAGCCGTGAAGCGTCGGTAAGAATTATTAGTCTTTCGTGGTCTCAGCTTCCTGATGAGTGTAACATAATGGATAAAAGAAAGAAGGTTGGAAATTAACGGCTGCCAGCATTGTAGTCGTGAGACATTGATGGATAAAGGATAATAGAGGAATTGCCGTGGCCTTGTTTAAAGCAGGATTATTCTGCCACTGGCTCGAATTTGTTTTAGGATAATGCGAGGGTGAGGGGGGGGAAGGCTGTTTTGGGATAATGCAAGGGGAGAGGGGGGGGGGGGGGAAGGCCGGAAAAGGCGGACGGGGATTTCGAACTGCTCTCCAATACTAGTGCAACGCCTATTGCGCCATCTCTCCCGGTCCCATTATGACTAATCGATAGAAAGTCATCGGATGCAGCAGTGTTTGTTAGGTTTGGAAAGGACAATTTACAGCCTCGTTCACAGTGTTACTATTCCATAACTTACGTATAGGAGATGAGAAGCATAAGAGAATAGTAGGCTAGCGGTTTACTTAGACGGGACATCGCTTTACATATTGAATGCTGAATGAGTACTGACAAAACGGCGATGTGCGATGCTATTGTCAAATTGCAGTGCCAGAAATAGTTTCCCTCTTGTTTCTAAATATTTAGAATAGTTAATCCGCTAATGTCAGTACGTGTAGCATTTACATTAACAAAAAAAAACAGTACAAATGCGAGTTCTAAGTATTCTGTACAAACTTAATTACGTGCGTTGCTAGTTCATCTATACGTTTTGCGAATATCGACATAACTGCGTATCTTTTGACTGCATTTGCTTAGAAACTTAAATTTTTTGCACCGCAGAGACACCGTACACCTTAGTACTTGACATAAATTTCGACGTGATACCTCTACTGTTCTTGAGGTAAAGGGACGTTAACAGACGGACAAACAAACAGAGTCGGATAACAAATGACACAAAAATATTTTTTGTGATACAATTACAAATTTACAATTTTCGGATTATCTCTTGGCAAATTTCATGATCAAGGTCAACAGGAACTACACAGTACCTTTTGATGAGTGAGTTTCCGAATATCAAAATATGTAATATAAATGGCCGTATCTTTTGATTGCATTGACTTGGGAGATTAAATTTTTTTGCGCAGCAGAAGGATCGTAGAATTTAGTATTTGACTTAAATTTCAACGTGAAAATCCTGCTCGTTCCTGAGGGAAAAAAAGGATCTTAACAGACGGACAGACAAGACGGACAACAAAATGAACCTGTAAGTGTTCCGTTTTCATCTTTTGCGGTACGGAACCGTATGAAATGTGGTATGACAACCGATACTTCTGAAGAGTGCAATACGTTAACCGTTGCTGACTACACTCGCTGTATTCGTCCTGATCATGTTGAATTTCGGAGTAAGATTGAAAATTTCAGTTTCGATGAAAGTTAGATCAGGTGTAACGAAGAAGGCAACGCAACCGTCAATAAACAGTTGCTATATTTACCACCATTGTCTTTGAATTACAGCGCTGATTGTCGCCCAAGAGGTAGAAGAACCCGCAGAATTTTCAGACGGGGTAAAAAGAACCGCACGACTCCAATTTCTTTTCTGTTTGCCTAGAAAGATGTCCCTGGTTTTTATTTTTTTATAATGCTGTCACCTTTTCTCAGTTCAGGAGCAATCTTCCTAGTACACTGTTCGGTAGCGGTATTGGCGGCGAATGTACATATCCGGTTTGTAACTCGGGAGACAAGTCTCATTAATCTAGCGTGCGTCTTGCCTTTATGCAAATGCTCCCTTGCTCTTAAAGTTAATTTGCCTGCAAGGACGAGAATATCCGAGGAATAAGCGATACAGAGCTATTAAGTTTACCTACAATCTCAGCGCAAAAACTCCCGACATGGAACCGCCTGTCACAGGTCAGCCTTTGCGAGGGCGTGGTTCTGACTGCCTACCGCTACATTTTCCCGCTAGGGAGCTGTTGACTGCAAGCACAAAAGCGATGGTCTGTTTTGTGAGTTGCCACGAACAAAACCCGTTCCCAGTGATCCCACAAAAGGTCTCAAAAGCGGAGGGAACGAATCCCCCTTTATAAGGAATCCTCTTCGCACAGCATGGTCCCGTTGAGGTGATGTAGCTTCAGTACAAACTAGTGGATCTGCATGATGAGCGTGCCTCATGGGAACTTTGTCGAGCACCGTGGGCAGTGTGACTTCCACGAGCTTAAGGGTAAACATTGTAACTTATAGAGTGTAGAAATAAAAAATACAGTACCTTTTCAAGTCTTTGCACTAATATGCTTCTCCATTCCTACCTTAACTGGTTGTTCAGCAGTATTTATCCGTCTTGGGCAAGAGAGTTTTTGTAATACAACACTAGTTCCGAGGAGTCGACAAAACGGTACTATTCCTCGTACCTGCTAAAATCTCGAAAAATTTGTCACTAAATTTCAAATTCCTTCCTCACAGTTTTTTTCCCCTAGACACTATCATTATACATTATTTTATGCGTAACCACCATAAACCTGCAAAATATTTATTGTTCTGCAACTAGCTTCGACAGGATGTCATCATCTGACGTACATTAGAAGTTTTAAATGGTGCATACCAACTGTTCATAGTTTTAAATATATGTTCTATATCTATTTGTGTTCTGCGTTGGATGCTTTGCCATACTCGAAGCATACTTACCTCCACAACACTAAATAGATAAGCACCATTTTTAAAAAAATTATAAACCTGCGATAAACAGCACTTGAAAACTTAAAAAGAAAGGTCATTTACACTGTGTGATCAAAAGTATCCGGACACCCCCAAAAACATATACCTTTTTCGTATTAGGTGCATTGTGCTGCCACCTACTGCCAGATACTCTTATCAGCTATCTCAGTAGTCATCAGACTTCGTGAGAGAGCAGAATGGAGCGCTCCGCGGAATTCACGGATTTCGAACGTGGTCAGGTGATTGGGTGTCACTTGTGTCATACGTCTGTACGCGAGATTTCCACACACGTAAACAACCCTAGGTACACGGTTTCCGATGTAATAGTGAAGTGGAAACGTGAAGGGACACGTACAGCACAAAAGCGTACAGGCCGACATCGTCTGTTGACTGACAGGGACCGCCAACAGTTGAAGACGGTCGTAATGTGTAATAGGCAGACATCTATCCATACCATCACGGTGGAATTCCAAACTGCATCAGGATCCACTGCAAGTACTATGACAATTAGGCGGGAGGTGAGAAAACTAGGATTTCATGGTCGAGCGGCTGCTCAAAAGCCACACATCACGCGGGTAAATGCCAAACGACGCCTCGCTTGGTGTAAGGAGCGTAAAACATTTGACAATTGAACTGTGGAAGAACATTGTGTGGAGTGACAAATCACGGTACACAATGTGTGGATCAAGGTGCAGGGTGTGGGAATGGCGAATGCCCGGTGAACGTCATCTGCCAGCGTGTGTAGTGCCAACAGTAAAATACGGAGGCGGTGGTGTTATGGTGTGGTCGTGTTTTTCATGGAGGAGGCTTTCACCCATTGTTGTTTTGCGTGGCACTATCACAGCACAGGCCTACATTGATGTTTTAAGCACCTTCTTGCTTCCCGCTGCTGAAGAGCAATTCGGGGATGGCGACTGCATCTTTCGACACGATCGAGCACCTGTTCATAACGCACGGCCTGTGGCGGAGTGATTAGACGACAATAACATCCCTGTAATGGACTGGCCTGCGCAGAGTCCTGATCTGAATCCCACAGAACAAGTTTGGGATGTTTTGGAACGTCGACTTCGTGCCAGGCCTGACCGGCCTATGTCGATACCTCTCCTCAGTGTAGCACTCCGTGAAGAATGGGCTGCAATTCCCCAAGAAACCTTCCAGCACCTGATTGAACGTATGCCTGTGAGAGTGGAAGCTGTGATCAAGGCTAAGGGTGGGCCAACACCATATTGAACTCCAGCACTACCGATGGAGGGTGCCACGAACTTTTAAGTAATTTTCAGCTAGGTGTCCGGATACTTTTCATCACATAGTGTATTAAAGCTGTGGTGCACAGCGTAAAAGATTCTGTGAATATACTTAGTCCGAAAAAAACGCAACACCTTCAAGGACTTGGCATCGGTGGCACCAATGAATGATTATGTGCGTATCGAGGTGAGGTGGTCTAGTGTTAATGACTTAATTGTGATGGCCATCGGCGGTCAGACGGTGCTCAGGAAGCATGTATGTTTTGCCTCTGTTTTGTCTTTGCAGGCAGTAAGTGTGCGGAGTTTAGAGGAGAACAGTGTTCGCAACATTCATTCCGGGGTACAACGACGCCCCACCGAAGAAGAATACGAACTCCTGTAAAACTACTTCAGCCATTCGAACGGGATTGCACTGTGGGTCTGCGGGAAGCAGGGTGGACGTATCGACGGATGCGGCACATGTTGGATACAGTGTTTTGGTGGTATGTCGCAGCTATCAGCAGTGTCAGCAGAATCATTCCCACAGTTGTAGACCAGGTTCTGGACGTCTGCGTAATTCAGACGCACGTCAAGGTCGACGCATTGTGAGAGCAGCGGTGGCCGAACGAACTTCACCCAGGGAAGAAATCCGGGCGTATGTTTCGCCTGCTGTGTCACCGTGGACATCGGGAACCGCCTGCTTGGAGCAGGATTAGGACCACATGTGTCACTGTCACCACGAAAGCGCCAAGCGTGGCTACTCTGGTGTCGTGGAAGAGTCGACTGGAGAGTGGAATGGCGCTATATTGCCATCAGTGATATGAGAGCAGGTTCTGTGTGTGTGTGCGAGTGATGGCCATACACGTATACAGTGTAGATCTGGTGAGCTGCCCATTCCGGAATGCGTTCGCTCACGACACACATAGGGAGGCATCAGTTACAAATCGCGGTCAGATCTGATGTTTCTGCAGAGCAAAATTAACCAGTTCTCGCTACCTTGCACATGTTGTTATCTTCCATGCAACTGCCATTACTTCGACAAGAAATATGCTTTCACAGCACGTCAATGCACGTTCGCACACTGCCGCTGCAACGCAACGTGCACTTCTTGGTCTACAACTAACTGCCCTGGCCAGCAAGATCACTACATCTCTCGCCATTGTAACACTTGCGGGACATGATGAAGGGGGGATTTACTCGTCCTCCAAGCCTGCAAGAACCACTGCTGAAACGCCACAGAAGGCGCAAGACGCTTGGAACAATCTTCGCAGGATGCCATTCTTCATCTTTATGGTCGTTCGCGTGCGAGAATACACGCTTGTTCTGCAGACAGAGGGAGAGGTTACACTATATTGATGCGATTGTTTGGCATCCCTTACCGTGACATATGCGTTTCATTTGGTCTGAATTTTTCATATACTCCTAAAACGATGAACTACCTGGCACATCACTTACAACCAAAATGACCTCGTCCTTGAGAATATTGCATTTTTCATCCGGCAGTGTATTTGGTTCATTCAGCAGTGATAATACTCCATGTCGGTAACCACATTTAAACAATGCACTATCCGTCGTCAGATAATACATCGACGTCGTCCGCTAAGTGTTTTGTGAAGTGAAAAGCTCAGAGACAAATTGCAGAATTACTAAGCGAGTCGATCGTCAGACGCGACGTTCCGACCTCTTCGTCTACATACATGGTCTGGAAACCATAGGGAAACGCATGGCAGAAGGTACCAGACGTTAAGACTTTTCCCATTTCGTTTACGTACGGAGCTTTGTAAGAATGGTAGCGTAAACGCCTCTGTGCGTGCTGTAATTTACGCTGCCTTCGCGATCCCCGCAGGCAGCAATACGTAAGGAGTTGTAGTGTAATGATAGATTAATAACTTCAAGTTATTTCTTGAAACTTATTAAGTAGGCTTCCAGGGAATAGTTTGCGTCTATCTTCAAGCGTCTGCCCGTTCTTTCACAATGTCCGCGTCACTTTCCCATGGATCAAACAAACTTACGACCATTCGTGCTGACCTTCGTATGGTTCAGTATCCATTGTTAAGTCGGTACAGGTTCCACCCACTCGAGCAACATTCTAGAAGGGGTCGCAAGAGGCTTTTTTTTTACCTTCTTCATGGAGTGATTTCGTTCCCTAGTATGCTACCAATAAAACGACTATTGCAAATGATCTCTGGTACGTAGACCATAGGAGGGCGATTGGTTGAGAGGCGATAGAACCTGGTTTTCGTGTCCATGTGGCTACACAGAAACCAACGTAAAATGGAGGGATAACACACAGATAATGGGAGACTCGGACGGTTGTATGGACATGGCGGATTGCTGGCGCACGGTATACAGGCTGATTCAGCTGCCTCTACCGCCGTTGTTTTACGCAACCCACAATGTTACATCTAGCATCCAAAAAACACGCACGAGATTGTCATATTCTCTTATTCGCCACATGATTTATTTTAGCCCTACTGAAAGAATGAACAGAACTTTTTTGTAGGAAATGTAATGTAGTTAAACTTCATACTGGGATACGTTTTCGCTGGAGGCCACTGTTTTCGAGTTAATAAAGAAAAACGTATATAAATGACTTTGAAATGCATCTCCACCTCCACACTCGCCCCTCAGCAGTCAGAGTTTCTAGTATGTCGTTCGTGGCACTTACTCCTAACATTTTACAAAAATTTTCAACTGCACTAATTATTCCCGATATTCGACTTTTTTGGTCTATTGACTGGCCTATTACGCCACCAAAATAGTGGACTGTTTCGTTAACATTATCAATATAACGAACCCATTACAGTAATGAAAGTAAAACGAGTTTTCTAAACGTTACGCTAAAACTAATTACATTGACAATTCGATCCAAACTTAACCCTTGCAAGCACAGTAGTTTCGTAGTCTGAAGGTCTGACGAATACAATAATGTAATTGTTTATTTTATGCCGTCAAAACTCGCAAAAATATTAGATGAAACTTAGACAAACGTCCGTTTTACAATTTGTATGTGCTCGACCAAGCCGGTAATGTAGTAAGGCCAGTCAGGTCGAAAGTGGACAACATACATACTAGAAATTCTAGCCAGTGGGGGCGTGTTTGAAGGTCACTTTTGTACTTTTTTTATTGAATAACTCGATAATTGCATCCTGTAATGCAAACGTATCCCTGTACAAAATTCAACTACATTAAGTTTCCTACAAAAAGGTCCTTGTTCATTTTTTTCTGTAGTACTAAAAGTCAGCACGTAGCGAGCGAGAGAAAATGAAAAAGTCGCGCGTGGGTTTTGAAGGCCAAATATAACATTGCGGGTTGCACAAAAAAATTGGTAGGGGCAGCTGAATCATCCCGTATAGGGCAGATTTGGTGGAGGTTGTGTGAAAGAAGGAAGATTAGGGTTGAGCGTCCCACCGATGACGAGATAATGAACAGAAACGTATCTCTCAAAATTTTTGGCACACCGTATCTCACTTCGTTCAGAAGGGCTGCAAAGTGAACATTTATAGTAGTAATAGCCTGTGGATCGTGAATTTAACATAAATTGCGAGTTTTATTTATGTTACAACCATCGTTATAGTTTAACTTATTCATGTTGCATAATTTTTGTATTTGCCAGTGAAACAAAACAATAACATCTCGTAGACAAGCACCAAACCACCACAAAAGTTATCTGTTATGCAGTGGAATCGAATGAATGTTTAGAGTTTAACACATCGCCGACGTCAGTGTTATTACAGTGGGAGGTACGGCTCAACTGGAGAAGCGCTGAGCCAGAATTGTAATTTTTGGAGCAGCCGGAAATGTACTCGCCTCAAATGGTTTCGATTAATCGCTGAAAACCTAAATCTAGACTGCCGAACTGGTATTAGAACCCTCGCTTCTGAATGGGAGTTGGATGTCTTAACCATTGCGCCACACGAGCTCGTTTGGGAGGGTTTCATATTCTGAAAGACATCATACGAGATATTTCGTAACGTTATGACCGCTTAGCACATACAACAGCTGTTTTCATATTAGTGTCTTATTTAGTCACGATAGTCAAACACCTAAAATAGCCGATGTTTTCCCACAGTATTCTAAATTGCCAATTCTGACATAAGGTAAATGATCACTTAATTTATCGAAGTGTACGAAGTCATGAATAATCACTCCCGGAAAACGACGGGCAGTTTGGAATACACATCTAAAGGGAGGTGAGGGCCGCAACCGTTGAAGAAGGAACGCTTGAGGTCAATGCAGAAAAAAGCAATGGAGCGCAAACGAACGTTATTCTGGTTCGACTTTCGTTCCTTGTGAATGAGCACCAAGACGCTTTCTTCTGCCTTTGTCCGGACATGCGGGTCACCTAAAATTAGCTGAGATGGTACTGTAGATTCGAACCTCTTTTCTGCTCGAGTACTATTTGCATAATTAATGTCTCTCAAGATTACAAGTGAAGCCAACACCCAACAACACTGCTGGTCTAGACTTCAGATATAGTGGTGCCTTCAGGAAATCAGAGAGCCTTGTTAAACTGTATCAGTGTTCATGAACGAGGTAGTCGTCCAACCCTTCGTCGGGTAATAATAGTTTCACCGTCATCCATCCCATTGTTAGGTAAACTGCGTGGACGTCGTGATAACTATTTTAGTTTCTGTAATGCTCTCATCTCAGTCGGCTGTCAAAAAATCCTCATAAAGCCGCATTTGTGCCCACCCACTGTACATGCTGCTCTGTCAGAAAGTCCTTATAAAGCAGTACATTTGCCCAACCACTGTACATGGGACTGACTGAATGATTTCCTAATTGACCTGTTGTCGTTATGAGGCGTGTAAACGGTAGCTGAAGAAGGTTGCGCTTCTATACCTTTGGAGAAGTTCTCGTTTCTTTACGTTATTTACACTAAGATAATGATTAATTAATACACTGATATTTTCAAGTTTTTAGCAGATTTTTACTTTTCTCATCACCATGTCACAAATATGTAGCCACAGCGTTAGAGGTCCAACCGCATGAGGGATGCTATACAAATTCCAGTTCCAAGTGGGTGGTGTGCGAGAGGCGAAAGCCGTTGTAGGTTGGTCAATTCCCGTGTCATGCAAGCTTTGCTGAACATCGGATTGCACATGGCTGTAAATCATTGACATCAAGGATCAAACCATGACTCTTTTGTACTACTTTGTAATCTTAACTTCAAATGTCCTTTCTAGAGTCGTCCAGTCTTTATTTTCCCGTGTTTTCTTAGCTCAGCGGAATTCAGACTCCACAGTGTTTCTTTCATCTGTTCCTCAGGCTTGTTTTCTCATTCAGGTTAAGTAACTACCTTATATTCTTGACTGATATCTCCGCGCCTCTTTCTCGCAGGCGTGTTCTGATGGCATGTAACACACCGTCTAATATGTTTGAATTTTGACATGTACAAAGAAGCACGAAGTTGTTCCACTGGAGATTGATCGAAGACTGAAATTGCAATCGTAGAGGTTGAAATCCAAGTCCCGTGGCCGCACATTCACCAGATGGCAATAACGTCTTTTAAAAGTTATTTGCGCTTCCAGTTGTTTGGGCCCGTTGGTTTCCAGTTTCCAACATTTACGCACATAACGCAATTTTGGCATTATTGCATATAACCATTACCTCCCACCTGCTATTTCCGAAGCTTCGTCGGATTGTACGAACAAGGTGGCTGATACTTTCGGATGTTTCTTCTGATGTCATAGTTGTATTATAGGTAATATCGACATACAATATAAGACGTTGTTGCAGTGTTTGTTTGTTAAGGAAGTCTTAAGAGGTCGTCAGCGACAGTTGGATGAGGATAGAATAGGCAATGTGACTCACTCAATCAGTTTTTCTATTATCTCTTCGCCCGCCTCGACCAGTCGATCAATATCATCTTCGCTCTTCTTCTTTACCTGGAGCAACACAAGTCTGATCTCAAGACGTGCCCACGCCACTGGAGTATTTTTCTCCCTCTGAACTTTCTTTGACTGCTCAGTAACTTTTAAACTAACTAGGATTTTTTATTCTAAATCCAGTCAATTCTGGTGATTCAGAATATACTACATTTGCTACGTCTAGCTTCTTGCTACGAGGTGCATTCAAGTTCTAAGGCCTCCGATTTTTTTTCTCCGGACTGGAAAGAGATAGAAACATGCGCATTGTTTTAAAATGAGGCCGCGTTCCTTGTCAATACGTCCCAGAGATGGCAGCACCGTACGGCAGATGGAATTTTACCGCCAGCGGCGAGAATGAGAACTGTTTTAAATACTTAAAATGGCGACGTTTTCCTTACTTGAACAGCGTGCAATCGTTCGTTTTCTGAATTTGCGTGGTGTGAAACCAATTGAAATTCATCGACAGTTGAAGGAGATGTGGTGATGGAGTTATGGATGTGTCGAAAGTGCGTTCGTGGGTGCGACAGTTTAATGAAGGCAGAACATCGTGTGACAACAAACCGAAACAACCTCGGGCTCGCACAAGCCGGTCTGACGACACGATCGAGAAAGTGGAGAGAATTGTTTTGGGGGATCACCGAATGACTGTTGAACAGATCGCCTCCAGAGTTGGCATTTCTGTGGGTTCTGTGCACACAATCCTGCATGACGACCTGAAAATGCGAAAAGTGTCATCCAGGTGGGTGCCACGAATGCTGCCCGTGTGGCATGTTGCCAAGCAATGTTGATGCGCAACGACAGCATGAATGGGACTTTCTTTTCGTCGGTTGTGACAATGGATGAGACGTGGATGCCATTTTTCAATCCAGAAACAAAGCGCCAGTCAGCTCAATGGAAGCACACAGATTCACCGCCACCAAAAATATTACGGGTAACCGCCAGTGCTGAAAAAATGATGGTGTCCATGTTCTGGGACAGCGAGGGCGTAATCCTTACCCATTGTGTTCCGAAGGGCACTACGGTAACAGGTGCATCCTACGAAAATGTTTTGAAGAACAAATTCCTTCCTGCACTGCAACAAAAACGTCCGGGAAGGGCTGCGCGTGTGCTGTTTTACCAAACCAACGCACCCGCACATCAAGCTAACGTTACTCAACAGTTTCTTCGTGATAACAACTTTGAAGTGATTCCTCATGCTCCCTACTCACCTGACCTGGCTCCTAGTGACCTTTTGGCTTTTTCCAACAATGAAAGACACTCTCCGTGGCCGCACATTCACCAGCTGTGCTGCTATTGCCTCACCGATTTTCCAGTGGTCAAAACAGACTCCTAAAGAAGCCTTCGCCGCTGCCATGGAATCATGGCGTCAGCGTTGTGAAAAATGTGTACGTCTGCAGGGCGATTACGTCGAGAAGTAACGCCAGTTTCATCGATTTCGGGTGAGTAGTTAATTAGAAAAAAAATCGGAGGCCTTAGAACTTGAATGCACCTCGTACAGCGCGTGGAGGCTCCTGCACGCCCTTTCTTTCGATTTGACGTTTATGTTTCTAAGTTATCTCAGGCAATTTCAGAAATTCTTTTCCAACCCCATTTCCAGTTTGGGCTCTGTAATGCATCTCAGAACCGCGATTTTCGTTACTTGTTTTCTGGTTTTGTTAAAATCAGATAGTCACGTTCAAAATGTCTCTGTCTAGAGCAGGAGTTTCCAAATTTTTTTGACAGTACACCAAGAGAATCCTTGACACGTTGATGGAACACCTTGTTTATTTTGAAGGTTAATAAAATATGAGAAAAACTTGTTTTATTCATTGATTACTCCAATTTTAAAACATAACTAATAACACGGAAATCATAATAAAATAAAATAGTTAGAATCGTCAAAATGTCGGAAAAAACGCCATATTACAGTCTTTTGCGGAGCGCTTACTCACCTCCCGCGGAACATAGGGAAAACTGTGGCCTAGGATGATTTTGTTTATTTGCGTGAAATAAATGACTATGAGAAGAGCTAGTGAGTTATTTTTATTTCCATAGCAGTGTGCAACCCCTGTATGAGTTTACAGCAACCGATAGTTTCTGTATTGTTACGTTTTAGGAAAGGTAAAGACAGCAGAGAGAGAAAGAGAGAGTTCTGACGTTGCGGTTGATAATGGAAGCAAGACTGGAGAAAAATCAAGACTTTCATAGGATTTGTCGACCTGGAAAAAGCGTTCAATAGTGTAAAATAGAGCACGATGTTCGAAATTCTGAGAAAAATACGGGTAAGATCTGGAGGGAGACGGGTAATATACAATATGTACAAGAACCAAGAGGGAACAGTAAGGTTGGAAGCAACGAAGTTCTCGGATTAAAAAGGGTGTAAGGCAAGGACGTAATCTTTCTCGCCTACCGTTCAATCTATGCTTCGAAGAAGCAATGACGGAAATTAAAAAAAAAAATGTTCAAGATTGGGATTAAAATTGAAGATGAAAGTACTTCAGTCCTAAGATTTGGTGATGACATCGCTATCCTCAATGAATACGAAGACCTACAAGATCTGTTGGGTGGAATGAACAGTCTAATGAGTACAAAATATGGATTGAGAGTAAACCGCAAAAAGTCAAAGGTAATGAAAAGCAGAAGAAATGAGAACAGCGAGAAAATTCATATTAGGATTCGTGCTCACGAAGTACATGAAGCAATTCTGGTAACGTGGAATCCAAATTACCCATGATGGAGAGCGTAAAAAGCAGACTACCACGGGCAAAGAGCGCATTCCTAGCCAAGAGAAGTGTACTGGTATCACACATTGACCTTAATTTGAGGAAGATATTTCTACGTCTGTTTGTTTGCAGCACAGCATTGTATGGTAGAGAAACATGGATACGGGAAAACCGGAACAGAAGAGAATCGAAGCGTTTGAAATGTGGTCCTACAGAAGAATGTTGTAAATTAGATGGAGTGATAAGGTAAGAAATGAGGAGGTTCTCCTCAGAATCGACGAGGAAAGGAATACAAGGAAAACAATGACAAGAAGAATGAACACTGTGGTAGGACATCTGTTAAGACATCACGGAATAACTTCCATAGTATTACAGAGAGCTGTAGAAGGTAAAAACTGTAGAGGAAGACGGAATAGAATACACCCAGCAAACGACTGAGGGCATAGGTTGCAAGTGCTACTCTGAGATGAAAAGAGTGGCACAGGAGAGGAATTGGTGGCAGGTCGCATCAAACCATTCAGAAGACTGTTGAAGAAAAAAACCGTTTTATGAGCTTGGCATATGGAAGCTCGTATACGAATTGAACCGTTTGAATGTCCGTTTACTGGCTAGTAGTTTGCTGCAGAGGTGTCTCGAGCGCAGCGGACCGTGACGAGGTTTGCAGCAGAGCAGAACCTTCGCCGTCGCTTCATATGGCACTTCGGGTGCAACAACTGTTCCCTCATGATAGCAGTGGGGCGCGACAGTACACCCTGGGCTCTTGCAACAGCTGACTGCTGGAGGGTCGGTTTGTTCCCACGGGCCGGACGAGACGCCTGTGCTCCATGGGAATTCAGCGAAAGCTGCCGCTGTCAGCTGCTGCCTGTACACCGCGCAAGGTGCATCGCGTAACGGAGGGGCAGCATGCCTATACGCCTAGCAGCGGCTGCGCCCCTGTGGTTTAGGGACTCCCCCCCCATGGCCACTGTGATGACCAGCCAGTTCCTGCGGCAGATGCGGAACCACCCCGCGTAGCCCCCTCGCTTCCGCTCACAGCTCGAGGGTCCTAATCACGAACGGTGCACGTACAATAGGCGCCGCCGAGGGAATTCCTCACCGTTTGAATTACGCTCGCCCGCCCTGCTGCAGACAGTCGAGCGACGAAGCGCTGGGAGACGGTCAGGTAGTAAGGGGGACGCAGTACACGATCCCCGACACTGGTCTGCATTGACGAGAGACAGAGTGCGTAGCAATACCGCTACAGTTACGCGATTCCTCAGCACCGTCTGGTCCGTGTTGGAACGACAATAAGGGGGACTAAGGCGACACATAAAAATTCGAATAAGACTCCAGTTACTCACTGCCGTGTCACACTATTGTGCGAAAGGAGCGATTCAACCTTTTCCAGCCTATAGTTTCTTTACGGAACCACCGCCTTTCTATAATGATTACGAAATATACATGAATATCTGGACTGTTACTGTAAGTGTTATGTTTTGGTGTTCGTCGCATCTGTAGCTATGCACAGACCGGATGCCACGGTGCCTCACTAGTCTTAGCAAGCACAAACAGTTGAATGTGTACTGTAGCGGCATGACCTGAGTCATACCTGACAAATATAATAATTAAAAAGTTGGGTATCGTTTACTAGGAATAATCCATATGGGCCGGAAATCAGTAGATGTGATGTATATGCACAAGCGAACACACACACACACACACACACACACACACACACACACACACACTCACTCACTGGTCATTCCGGACTCGAGAGTCTATTACCGTAGCAACGTATTTTCGCCATCCGTCCCTGTCTTGGGCTATTTCCTTCCATTCACCTGCAATACCTAGGCTCCTCAAATCAGCCTTCACATTGTCCTCCCATCTACGCCTCGGTCTCCCCACAGGACGTTTATCCTCTAGGTGCCCTACCAGTACTCTGCGCGCTGCCCTGCCCTCATCCATTCGAGCTACGTGACCCGCTCATCGCAGCCTACGTGATTTAATGATACTGATTATGTCAGGGCTTGAATAGAGTTCGTGAACCTCTTCGTTATGCTGTTTTCGCCACTCTCCGAAAATTTTCCTCAAAATTTTGTTTTCAAATACTCGAAACGGCTTTTTCATTTTGCACAGTGAGAGACCAAGTCTCACACCCATACAGCATAACTGGTAGAATAATAGTTTTGTATATTCTAATCTTTAAATTCGTAGACAATATCCGTGATGAAAGTAATCTATTCAGTGAGAAGTAGCACGCATTTCCCGCCCGTAATCTCTTCTTCACTTTTTCAAACTGCCTGTCTCCAACTCTTTAACATTTCATGATCTACTGCTGTTGGCATTCTAGTAGTAACCAGGTATTTAGTTTTGTCTTCACTTATCCTTAGACCTACATCTTCACTAGCCTTGATTAACGCATTCGCATTTGCTGTTAACAGATTCTTTCCTATCGCTAATGATGTTTAGATCATCTGCATACCCTAATATCTTAATATTTCCATTTAACTCCACACCCTCTGAATTATCTGCTGCCATTCGTACAATATATTCTAGGACTACATTAAAAAGTAGCGGAGACAGGGCATCTCCCTGGTTAAGTCCGTTCTTTATTACAAATTCTTCTGACTCCAATTTCCCCACGCGTACTCTACCGTGTGTGTTTTTCAAACTCGCTTCTATAACTTACTTCTTTGGTATTCCAAGTTCCAAAAGAATTCTGTACAATTTTGATATCAATACTGAATCGTATGCTTTTGTAAAATCTATGAAAAGATTATGAACTAAATTTGACTAAGGTAGAATATGAACAAATGATGGTAATATCAGAAAAATTTAATGATTTATTCAAGAGCAAGAGCTTCACAAACTGAGCAAGTCAGTAACGCGTTGATCCACCTTGGCCCTTATGCATACAGTTACAGAGCTTGGCTTTGACTGTGTGAGGTCCTGTCCACTCGTCTCGTATAGGGTTCCTAAAGGATGCTGTGTTCTCCGATAGCTATTCAACACTTCAAGCAATTCAGATTAACAGTTTTTGTTACAATGAAGAAGACAGACAAAGCGTAACTTTGAATTTACAATGGTGTCGCAAGCGATGGGCGACATGCAAACAATCAAAGTCCTTTGCTGTATATAGGGTCCATGGAAGCAATTGGTATGGATCACATGTTACTACTGTCGTAGGGCTCTCCTAGTACTGTGCTAATACTGTGCGGCCGAGGCTGGCAGGAGCGGCGCTTATATTCTCTTCTGCTAGACGGCGCTCCTGTCGTGGTGCAGCCCTTTTCAGCGGGCTAGACCGCCGCGCGGGATTAGCCGAGCGGTCTGAGGAGCTGCAGTCATGAACTGTGCCGCTGGTCCTGGCGGAGGTTCGAGTTCTCCCTCGGGCATGGGTGTGTGTGTTTGTCCTTTGGATAATTTAGGTTAATTAGTGTGTAAGCTTAGGGACTGATGACCTTAGAAGTCACATAAGATTTCACACACATTTAAACATAGCTAGACCGATATGGTTATCATCCGCAGCACCCTTACAGCACAACGGCACGTCGCGATATTTTACGCCCCGTTTTATTGCCCTTCATGCCAGGCCATCCTGGGCTTACATTTCAGCATAATAATGCCCGCCCGCACACGGCGAGGGTTTCTAGTGCTTGTCTTCGTGGTTGCCAAATCCTCCCTTGACCAGCAAGATTGCCGGATCTCTCCCCATTGAGAACGTCTGGCAGGGCCCTCAGCCAGCTCGTGATTTTGACGATCCAATGCGCCAGTTGGATTGAATTTGGCACGATATCCCTCAGGACATCCAGCAACTCTATCAATCACTGCCAAACTGGATAAATGTTTGCATAAGGGCCAGAGGTGCACTAACGCGTCATTGACTTGCTCAATCTGTGAAACTCTTTCCCTTGAACAAATCATCCAATTTGTCATCATTTGTTTGTCTGTACAACTACATAATATCTACCGATTTCCGTCCCATTCGGATAATTCCTTCGCGGTGCCTTTTTTTTCTTCTTTTAAGCGTATGATAATGGTGTGGATATATTTAGAGACAAACATATATAAGAAGTAACGTGTGTATGTTAGCCTTTGTACTCTGTGATTGCTTTTACTGTACTCCAAACGGATCCACAGGAAGAAAGTGTATGTAGAATGTTACACTAGTAGTCACTTGTAAACTTGACGCAGAGTACAACGTCACTTTGTCAGAACCTGATGAAGAAATGATATACATGCATTATTGTTAAATAGTGTGTCAAATAAGGATTTATTACCGATTTAATATGGTGTTTCCAAGCTTGCATGTATTCCAATCAATCTTTTTTTCCAAATTAATTAAATTAATATTTTCTGGAGTAGAGCTACAAAAAAAAATTTTTTTTTTAAAATTCCCGTAATTTTGTTTGTAAAGCGTTAAAGTAAAACTGTCGCTGGAAAGGCAGATGCCAGTCACAGATTCGTTGGATGGATCACGCAGGGTGATCGCCTATTAAGGAGTTAGCTCACAGAATCCGCGTTCAGCCGATACTTGGAGTATTCGTCTTAAACACGCTTAGGTTCAGTGAGCCCGTAAGTGTCGGGGGTGCTCACCAAACTCCTGTGGCAGAAGCTACAGCAGAAACGTTGTGCATAACGGTGTAGTTTACTTTTAAAACTTGGAGAGCGACCCTTCATGGTATATCTAGGTTGAAGACCGTGAAGGTAAAATTAGAGATTCGAGATCATACCATTCGTAAGTGGCACCGGAAAGTGAGGAAGTGACTGTTTCACATTGCTTGCGGTATATTACAATGTCAGATAGTGTTGGGGATATTATAATGTCAGCTAGTATTCGGAGTAATCACCGTTTACAACATACACTCCTCCTACAATGAAATATTCAGCCAGGTGCCGTTATAAAGGGTGCGGCAAATAAAAGTGGCCCGGAGAACAGAGTTCCAGGGTACAAAGAAACAGCAGGGGAAACGAAATACGGTACTAACCTAACTATAACAGATGTTGAAAGTAACCACCATCCATCTCTCGACACTTTTGGGCAATGGTCAGCAAGTTGCTGTAGGCGAGTCGAAGCTAGACCGTTGGAATTGGTGCAATCTCATCCGAAATATTCTGCTGCAGTTCTTGAAGACTATGAGGGTCGTTGCGATACGTCTTAGACCTGAGGACTCACGTACAAAGTACACTGACACATCTGGTGATCAGGGTGGCCAGGTAGGACGGTGACGAGACTGACCTCTGCTAACTATTCTCTGAGGTGGGAAGATAGTGTTAATGTGCTCCAAGGTTCGGTGGGCTGTATGGGCAGTTGCTCCATCCTGTTGGAGATAACTATAGGTCTTTTCCTCCTCCGTTAATGTGTGGTTATATGCCTACATTTACATCCAATCGTCCGGGCCACTTTTATTTGCTCCACCCTCTACCTGCGCTCTACATTGTGATGCGGATCTGCATAAAACGCTCTGCAAGTCAGTGCAGTGCATGGTGGAGAACACATCCTATCAATATTATCAGTAATCTTTCCTATTCCATACGTCTATTGAGCGTGGTAAAAAATGTCTGTATGCTGACTACGTCCAACCTCTCTCATCTTCTTCTTAACGATTCTTATGCGAGATACTCGTTGGTGGCAGTATAATGCTCGCACAGTCTTCTTCGAATAAACGTTCTCTAAATTTAACCCCACGGTTTCAAGAAAATTAAGTCAGCTTTCTCCCAAGGATTCTCATTTAAGATGTCGATGCATTTCTGTTACACATGGGACCTTTTGCAGTCTTAACAGCAGCACGTCTCTAAATTCGTTCGGCGTCCACTGTCAAGCCTACTTGACAAGAACTCCCAGTCACTGCAACAGCATTCCATGATTGGTCGCACTGGCTTCTCGTATGTTACTTCCTTTACATATGCACCGCACTTTCCCAGAACGCTTCCAACAAAATATCCAAGTCGTCGATTCACCTTACCTAAGGCTACAGTCACAGTGGCACCCCACCCACAACGTGGTGGAATCCACCGTCGACCGACATCGGTCGAACTTTCCAAATCAGTACTCCACTACGTGCTCGCTCACAATGCAACCGATCTCAGCACAAACGTACAGTCTTCGGACGCCAATTGAAACATAAGTTTAGTTCAAGAGATAATGATTTTACACAAGATTAGGGCTCCCACCCTTGGCAAGCCAGAAGTGGGGACACATCAAACGAATGGTAGCACTTTAGTGCAACTCTCAGTAATTCCCATTAGCTCCCATTCTAGCCCTGACTGACAAGAATAAGATGATAAACGATCAGATAAAAAAACTGAAACTGTAGAAATAAACCAACAGCGCAAGATCTTGAGGCTGTCCCGTCTTAATTATATAGAGATATTGGACAAGTATAGAAAAGAAGACACAAATATTACAAAATCAGGCCAGGTGGCAATGTTAATCGGGATATAGCTCGGAATCTATGGAATGAAATCACAGCTTTATTGGAAACCATAGGTAGGTTAAAGAATATCAGAAATTTTAGGCGAATATTATAACCAAAAAAATTAATTTATTAAGGTCAGGAGCATGGCATATCTTACAGTATGTTTATGAGGCATCCATGCCGCCCAAGGATATTAAGCTAAGCTAACCTCCTCAGTCCCAACAAACACTGACGAAGGAGTTCGGACGTTCCGTGACCGAGCTGTCAGCGTTATCGGGTGGCCTCTCGTGATTGCACCTGTCGACTGTTGTCGGAGCCATTCTAATCACAGGCTGATTTTAGGTGAATCGCTAGAGCAGCCAAAGCAAAGTCGCGCTCCCCATCTCCATTTCCATTTTATTTTGACTCGAGGCCAGCAGCCGTCTCCGGCGGGGACCGAGCAACTGTTTGACAAGTGTGTAATATTCTTGACTGCGTGTATGCGTGCAAGTTCTCGATAGCAAACGACAAAATTAAGACCATTAATGGGTACCTTTTCAATTAAACATTGATTTCCCGTGGGCCTTGCACGGAGCCAAACGTTAACAAAGTGTGGCGGACAAGCCGACAAGTGTGACGTCATAAGTTCGTTGTAGTGGCCGATGTATCTCTTTGTCCCCGGTTTTGACCCCTTTAGCGGTGCGCTACGGTACTGCGGCGTAGCCATTTCAATTTACACTTTATCTGGACTACAGACAGGTATCTGCAAACAAACAAAAAAAGTAACTATGAAATTTTTAGTTTTTTGAGATGATAATTAGAATTTTATTACCACTGAGATTACAGGATTGTAAGAACACCAACTTGATTTTAAACTTCATCACAGTATCAACGATAAATTTGTGTCGTTAGGAAGCACAATCCAGCAGTGCATGTGTGAGAACTCGGGAGATTGGGAAGGCCAACTCGACCTCGGCCTGGCCAACTGAGTGGCCAGCAGACCTGGCCGACCGACCGCGCCCTCAGCTGCACAACCGCTCCCTTCATTTCCCCGCCGCTTATTAAAAACCGGAACCCTTCATGCGCGGTGATCGTTAGCACCGAGAACTGAGCCCTCCAAAGGGCGGCTGGGACAGCTGCCACGACGAGGAGTGCGTGCTTGCTTGCTGGGGCCACAAAGAGAAAAGCATTTTTATTTGAGGCGTGAATGCGTCCAAGCACAGGGGGATGATGTTTTATTGGAACTGACGTAACGAGCATTTGAAAGGGAAGTCTCTATTTATTTACTCTCATCGCAGCACTTCCATAATACTAACAACAGGCTTGGCGTACGTGTTTATAAGGAGTCAAAGGCGGCAGCAGCGAGCATTGGGAAGTATATTTAAATATTTCCAACTATGTGAAACAAGAACGTTTTTCTGTATATTCCTTTCATTTGTCTTTCAGAAGGTCTGATGCACTCCTCCAACCTCGAGTAATCTTCCCTTTTTCCGGCACAGAACGTTTCAGTAATCGGACGTAATACTCTCATAAGACAAAAAGAAAAAAAAAGATGCATTACGATAGAATTATCCGAAAAGGATGGAAATTGCTGGATGCGATGTACATGTACAGACAAACAAATGATCACAATTTTAGAAAAAAATTATGATTTATTCGAGGGAAAGAGCTTCACAAATTGAATAAGTCAGTAACGTGCTGGTCCACCTCTGACACTCACCCAAGCATTTGTTCAGCTTGGCATGGACTGAAGAGTTTTACCCTCCTGAGGGATATCGGGCCAAATTTTGTCCTATTGCCGCATTAAATATTGCTCCAAACGTTCCCAAGGCCAAGGTAGGATTTGGCAAGCACAAAGAAAGCAATAGAATCTAATGGCTTTGCATGAAAGGCAACAAAATGGGGCACTAGAATATCGTCAATGTACTGCTGTGTCGTAAGGATGCCACGGATGACAACCAAAGGGATCCTGCTATGAAATGAAATGGCACCCCAGACCTGGTTGTTGGGCTGTATGGCAGGCAACAGTCAGGTTGTTATCCCACCACTGACTGGGGGATCTGCAGACATGTGTTCACTTGTCATGTGGGCTCAGTTCGAAGCGGGGCTCATCACTGAAGACAATTCTACTCTAGTCAATGAGATTACAGGCTGAAGATGTGTCTGGAGACACTCTGGACAGCAGTGGGATACCAGTCTGATTGTCGCTCACCATATGGCCAGACAAACACGAGTTACAGTATGGGGTGCCTGCCAAGCCATTTTGTAGCATGACACCTTTTGTTGTAATTCATGGCACCCTTACAGCACAGCAGTATGTTGACGATATTTGTTGTCTTTCATGGCAAGCCATCTTAGGCTTACATTTCAACAGGATAACGACTGTCCACACATGGCGAGAGTTTCTACAACTTGCCTTTGTGCTTGCCAAACCATACCTTGGCTAGCAAGGTAACGATATCTCTCCACAACTGAAAATCTTTGAAGCATTATGAGCTAGACCCTCAAACCATTTAGGATTTTGATCTTACATGCCAATTGGACAGAAATTAGCACAATATCCATTAGGAGGAGATCCAACAACTCCAACAATCAATGGCGAGATGAATAACTGCTTACATAAGGGCCAAAGGTGGACCAACATATTACAAATGTGCTCAACCTGTGAGCCTTTTTCTCTTGAATGAATCATCCAATTTTCTGGAAATTGTTATCAATTGTTTGTTTGTACATGTTCATCACATCTAATGATTTCTGCCCCATTTGTATAATTCATTTGTGGTGTATCTTTTTTTTCTTTCTTAGAGTGTATTTGCATTCATGGCTAGTGCCCAATACATCGACCAAAAGGAACAGACTCTGTGGGAAATCTCTTTATTCATCTTCAATGTAAAAACTAGTAATGGTGATGGAACCGAGCAGAGGAAATTTTTGTAGTGTCACAGTTGTGTAAAAATTGTTTAAATGGCAATACTTTCACCACCTGACCTTTTCATATTTCATTCTGGGTACACCATCGCCATTTTCACTTTGTACCCATTGTCAAGTAATTCCTTATTGTCACAGTTGTGTAAAAATTGTTTAAATGGCAATACTTTCACCACCTGACCTTTTCATATTTCATTCTGGGTACACCATCGCCATTTTCACTTTGTACCAATTGTCAAATAATTCCTTATTGTCAGTTTGAAATTGGTTGCATTTCATGTTGTGTTACATGACAAAAACACAATATTCATTATTGATCTTAATGTTACTGTAATGTATATGGTTTATTAGCACCTATGAGATGAAAGTATCATGTAGGTTGTGAAAAAAGTGTTACACAAGGACCATGAATAATTTTAACACATCATCCAGTTGACATTAATGTGGTGATCCCAGTATGGTCAAATAACAAATATGTATCATGACATGAAACTTAACTAATAACAAAAGAATGATAATGCATCATTGAGAATGACTACAAAGTCGAAAGTGTATCCAGAAGGAAATAGAAAACAGTCAGGTGGAGAAAAACCTTATCATTTAGACAGCACAGAAAAAATGTTCTTGCTTTGGAATGTTTTCCTGACCAGGTATACCTCATGCTTGGATAAGAATCTGTGTTATTTATGTAATTAATTACAACTTCAACAGTGTCTTCTCTTCATCCCATCTTTTGCACTTGCCTTCTTGCTGTTCTTTGGCCAAAATAATTTTAAATTCTATGAAAAGAGAACTAGTTTTTTTCCCTCCAGTGTTCTGTTATTTTAATGCTTCTTCCAACTAACTCAGTTGAAACACATTGATACTAAGTTGATAGCAGATCAACAAAAATTTGCTATAATGGTATGAAATTGTGAAGAATTCTTGGAATGGTCTTCACACCACTCCGTACAAGATGAAATGGAACTCCAATAACAATATATTTTGGAGGTTGTTTTTGGTACCAGGGACCCACAGTCTCTAGTAGCTTGTTTCATAGTAATAATTTAATTATGATTTATTGTATATGTTACTCCATTGCCTCTGTGTGTATGAAAATACCTTCACAGCAATGAAAAAAAAACAGTAATATACATCACCAAAATTTACAGCACAAACGGAGTATGCAGCAAACCACAAACAGATACACAAGTACTGTGATGTGATAGCCACATTGCAGGGATAGCTCAGCATAGTAGTGTTGTGCTGATCTTCCATTGCATTCAATAAATCCATACAAGAGTGCATGTTGGCCACACCAACTGTTCATTAGTAAACCTGTCTGTAACCCTGTGTATCACTGTTAATGTACCAATAACAATGTTGTAAAAAACATGCCCAATACAGAACCCAGCTGTAGAATGCAAGCTTGAGGGTTGTTGTCAGTAGCAAGTGCTGTGAGTGAATGGAACAAGTTTGTTTTCAAACAAGACATATGGCACAAACTTTCAATATTTACACTGCTGTGCATATTTTCAGTGGAATACAGATACAAAGCTACCTGGAGGTAGGAAATCAAATGAAATGCAATTACTCTGTCATGAGCCACTGGAGACCATAGAGACCTTATAGCAAAATACTCATAAAATATCCCTGAACAGGTTCCAAAATTTTGTTCATGCAATTTTAATTCACCATGTTCAAGATACCTTGTGCTGAATTAAGGAACTATAAACAGTATGTTTTTATAGACAAAAATAAGCAGTACCAGTGAAGTATGTTTTTTGACTCTCTGGCTAATTTTGTTGTTATTTTTTGTTTGTAGCCTGCGCGACACTCGAAACTGGAGAAGGCAGACATCTTGGAAATGACTGTACGTCATTTACAGAGTGTACAGAGGCAGCAGCTGGCAGTAGCAGTGGCTACGGATCCAGGAGTGCTTAGCAAATTCCGTACCGGATTCAGTGAATGTGCAGGTGAAGTGGGCAGGTATCTGGGAAGACTATCCAGTGTCGAACCTGCAGTTCGCCAGCGCCTTTCTGGCCACCTGTCACAGTGTATAGCAAGCTTGCAGCAGCTCGACCCTAACAATAACCCCGGCCTGGTGGGCGTGGGGGTCACACCGGCCACAACTGCTGCCGCGGGGCTAGCCCTTGTGCCACATCGACTCCCAACGGGCGAGCTGGCACTCGTGTTGCCCCACGGTCTGCTGCCCATCACTGCAGCTGCAGGAGCAGTGGGGGTACCACAACAGGTACAGCACTCTGCAGCCTCTTCTACTTCTGCCTCTACAGCTGCCACCACTACCACAACCAGCACCACTACAGATGTCACTAACTCCACAACTGTTACCACTGCTGTGTCTTCTACTCCTTCTGCAATGGACAGGTCACATCCTAGTGCATTCACTGCTGTCAACCCACGGCAGGCAGTTCGAGCACCCCCCTCACCTTTACCGTCACCTACATCCACCATCTCAGATGACGATTCACTCATTACTGAACCATATCCACCACCACCATCACCTCCTCCATTGGCCACTATGGTCAGAGGTGCTGACCATAGGGCACAGGAGACCTGGCTCAAAGTTCCTGCATTTAGATTATTTCCTCTTGGTGGAACAGAGGGTGCTCCACCATCTGTGGCAGGTGAAGATAAACCACACCAACAGCCACATGTGACCTCATCCACATGTGATAATGGGTCAGGCTCACACTCTGTTTCCACTTCATCTTCCCTACATCACCAAAGCACTCCAGTTGGTGTCTCGGCTGTTGCAGAACTCAAAGTTGAGTTCAAGACAGTACCTGTCATCTCCACAGTAACATTTCCTTCTTCAAAACCTGATATTGCTCCTTCAGTACCAACAGATCAACCTCTCTCTGTGATTACTAATTTAGAAGACAAGGGCACTTCTGTGTCTGCCACATCTCCAGCAGTCAAAGCAGCTCCTCTTCATTACGGTGCAAAGGATCCCCTGGATTTTTCCGTGAGAAGAGATGAGTATTTGCAGTTCCCTCCAAGCTCACTGTCACAGCCACCACTTGTAGGCAGCAAGAGACCATTTCCAACAACAGAGCCAAGTGAAAACACTGTATCCTCTTTACTCACATTGCCACCACCAAGTAAAATGCCACACCTTTCATTCCGAATTGAGCTTCCCAATGATACAGACCAAATAAGTTCAAGTTCTCAGCAGGCACCAACATCACAAGAAAGCCATTTAGATGGAACATCTGCCTCTATGACAGAAAATGCTTCTAGCAGTAGCAGTAGTAAAGACATGTGGAGACCATGGTAAAGACTGTTGTGCCAAAAAACAAAACAACACTTAAGTCCTATTTTGAAGCAGGGGCCTGTTGAACAGAAAAAAAGTGAAGAAAATTAGATGTCATATTTTTTTAAACTATCCATAAAAAAGGCAGTAATACCTTGTATTTTAAGCAAGAGTTCATATGTGCACATTCTTTGTGGCTCAAGACATTGAAGTTTATACACCAAGCCATCTAAGTCGAGGCTGATTTAAAAATTTTTATGGAAAAACTGTGATGTAAACTGCACAAAAGACTGAAGAACAAGTGAGAAGCTCTGCAAAGAAAAACTACCTCACATACGAAATAGTAAGGAAGTTAGGCAATTGTTCTTTGTGAGGACTCCAGTTTTGCTGGTAAAACTGTATGTTGATGAGAAAAAAATTCTGAAAATAAGTTGCAAGTTCTGCAGCAACTGTTATGTTATTAATAGTTAAATGTTACAGATGTCTGTTTGTTTATTATTATTAGTACTAGTTCTGCACTCATTCTTTTGAGAAATTTTGCACAACATACCCCAGATTAGTCTCTTTACTATGTTTTTTCTGTATGTAATAACAGTCAGAGTCATAATGTTTACTTAAAATATTGTAAGCTAATTTTTCTTTCCTGTATAGTTTGGGTATTTTATGGCTGAAAAGGACCTCTAACATGAGATTTGACACTCACGCTCAACTTTTTGTGTCTGTTTTGTATGTTGCAGTTTGCGTATCTTAAAAACCGTATAAATGCTTTACAACACTATGTTAAATCTATGATGTAACTTGTTTAGTTTACACAAAAACATTGCTGTGATTTGAATGGCACACAACATACAAAGGTCTAGACATTAGAAAATCCAAAAAGAAATGCATTCAATATGATTGTGTTTTGTCATTCACTTTAATAATGGCTTAATAAAAATTGTAGTTCTCCATTTAAAATGTAAATAAAATATTGTAATTTTTTGTTACTGTTAATAAAGACATATATGAAAAATAGCTTATGAATGTGTCCATCCTGCATCCGTAAAAATTTGAAAAAATTATGCCCAAAAGACTGATGGGCTTCATAGATAAAATAGTTTTACTGAGTTTATCCCAACTTAGGTTTAGAAACAATAAATCTACAGAAACAGCACTATATGACTGCATTAATATGACACAGGATGAGGTTTAGAAACAATAAATCTACAGAAACAGCAGTATATGACAGCATTAATACGACACAGGATCCGTTAAATGCAAAATGACCCACTACAGGCATATTTCTAGATCTGTCAAAGGCTTTTGATGCAGCGGATCACAAAATATTGCTGAAAACAAGGGAAAATTATGGTATCAGAGGACTTGCAAATAAATGGATTGCATCATTTCTAAGCAATCACATACAGAAAGTCAGCATGATGTACACTAACAAATGACTCAGTTCAGTAATTGAAACTCTACCAAGCAGTAAAACTTAAAACAAGGCACACCATAGGGCTCAGTTTTGAGACCTCTACTCCTGTATATTAATGACCTGAGTCTGGATGTAGATGCACACAAAACCATAACATGACACAACAGCACTATTCAAAGGGGAGAACACAGAGGCAGTTCAGAAAGCTGCGAACTTGGCTACAGAACAACTCAGCAACTGGGTTACAAGCAATAGATTAACCATCAACACAAAAAAAAAAAAAAAATTCAATGAACTTTTACACCACATAAAGTGCAAACTCTCTCAACCACCTGTAACAGTAAACAACCAACCAATAGTTACTAAACTGTACTCAAATTCTGGATCTGTCAGTACAAGATAACCTGAAACAAAATAAACATATTGAAAAGGTAAATGCCAGGATAAGTACTGACTGCTATGCACTGAGTGCGCTGAAGTCCTATGATAGAAAATAATAAAATTGCACACTAATCGCACACACATGAAATATGTTGTGATATTCTGGGGAAATTCTACAACTGCCCTGAGCACGTTTAGAAACCAGAACAAAGCCATGAGAATCGTTAATGAAAGCAAACCTAGAGACTCTTGCAGACCCATCTTCAGGAAGCTGAACATCCTAACACTGACTTGGCTATACATTCTTGAGACTGTAATTTTTTAAAAAAAACCACATTGTGCCAGCTGAATCCAGACTCAAGAAAGATAGTGAAATACACAAATACAACACTAGAATAAACTCAAATCTGTATGTGTTACATGCAAATGCTCAACTATATCAAAAGGGAGCATTTCACATAGGCCTCCAGCTGTACAACAAGGTTCCCACATGTACAGAGTCTACTGAAGACAACACTCATTTAATAAAGTTGTGAAATTCTGTTTGCTGTGTCACTGTTTTACTCTGTAAAAGAATATCTAGAAAACTGGTTGTGTTTAAGTGCAAAACATGGACTGTTCAGTGAAGCTAACTTAGTCAATCTGTTGCAATGTATTATACTACCATAATCTACCTGTAACATATGTTAACAAATTTTGTCCCATATCCGTAACATGCAGTGCGGTGGCAGACCACAGGAATTAAATAAATAAGTAGATGCATGTTGCAGCAGTTTCACAGAGATGGATATGATTGTGTGGAATAGATTAGCATGTAGAGCAGCTTCAAACCAATCTTTGGTAGCTGTACATCCTTCCAAAATATGATACACTGTAATATTGTACTGCCATAAGTTTTTAATTTTGCATTAATATTTAATTTCAGTTACACTGCACGCTAAACAAGCGTACAGGTGCCTGTTCCATTTCATATAACTGACCTTTTCCAGTTGAATTATTCATGTGAGTTCAGAATAAGATAAATCACATGCTCAGGTTTTGATTTGTGTGTCCTGTATTTCTATTGAAAAGTAATGGAGAGTCTGGTGTTTGTCTACTGGAATTAATTTATATTTTCATTCAAGTTTGCAAAATGTTGTGAGTAAAAACATAACTTTAAAGGTCATTACTATGAAGGAAGACATGTATCTGTGTAGTTATCTGTAATAATAAGACTATGGATGATAATCTGCATGTTGTAGATTAGTTAATAATATAGGACTGGTATGTAGGGATTATATACTATTGTGGTTTCGAGGTAGCGTCTTTGATTAGTAATCAAAAAAATGTCTTCGATCCCGGGTTCAAAACCCACCACTGCTTAAATTTTGATTAATAATCAGCATTGGTGACTGAAGACTTCCGGCATAAGAAATCACCCTCATTCTGCCAATGGCCTTTTCAAAGAGTGCGGAGGAGCAGACAGAGGATCAGGGCATTCTCTTGTCCTAGGGGTAGGAAACGGCCCCTAAAGGCGGAAGAATCAACAATGATCAACGGCATGATGACGCAGAAGGCAATGGAAACTACTGCATTAAAGATACATAATGTGTATCCACAGGACATGTGGCCCATAACTGAAATAAGTGTCATGATGGTTCTGCATTGGCAAAAGATTCGGGAAAGTCCCCCTTTTGGATCTCCGGTAGGGGACTGCCAAGGGGGAGGTGACCGAGAGAAAAAGATTGAATAATCAACAAAAGAATAATGTTCTACAAGTCTGGGCATGGAGTGTCAGAAGCCTGAGCAAGGTGGGAAACTAGAAAATCTGAAAAGGGAAATGCAAAGCTTCAATCTAGATATTAGTAGTCACCAGTGAAGTGAAATGGAATGGAATGAAGGTGAGGATTTCTGGTCAGATGAGTGTAGGGTAATATCAACAGCAGCAGAAAATGATATAACAGGAGTAGGATTCATTATGAATAAAAAAAGTGGAGCAGAGAGTGTGTTACTGTGAACAGTTCAGTGATAGGGTTGTTCTTATCAGAATCGAAAGCAAACCAACACCGACAACGAGAGTTCAGGTATACATGCCAAAGTCACAAGCTGAAGATGAAGAGATAGAGAAAGTATATGAGGATATTGAAAGGGTAGTACAATATACAAAGGTAGATGAAAATCCAATAGTCATGGGGGACTGGAATGCAGTTGTAGGGGAAGGATTAGAAGAAAAGGTTACAGAAGAATATGGGCTTGGGACAAGGAATGAGAGAGGAGAAAGACTAACTGAGTTCTGTAATAAATTTCAGTTAGTAATAGTGAATACTCTGTTCAAGAATCACAAGAAGAGGAGGTACACTTGGAAAAGGCCAAGTGATTTGGGAAGATTTCAGTTAGATTACATCATGGTCAGACAGAGATTTCAAAATTAGATACTGGATTGTAAGGCATATGCAGGAGCAGATATAGACTCAGATGACAATATAGTAGTGATGAAGAGTATGCTGAAGTTTAAGAGATTAGTCAGGAAGAACCAATACACAAAGAAGTGGGATACAGAAGTACTGAGGAATGACGAGATATACTTGAAGTTTTCTAAGGCTACAGATACAGCAATAAGGAATAGCTCAGTAGGCAGCACAGTTGAAGAGGAATGGATGACTCTAAAAAGAGCCATCACACAAGTTGGAAAGGAAAACCTAGATACAAGGAAGGTAACTATGAAGAAACCAATGGGTAACAGAAGAAATACTTCAGTTGATCGATGAAAGGAGAAAGCACAAAAATGTTCCAGGAAACTCAGGAATACAGAAATACAAGTTGCTGAGGAATGCAACAAATAGGAAGTGCAGAGAAGCTAAGAAGAAATGGCTGCATGAAAAATGTGAAGAAGTAGAAAAAGTAATTACCGTCAGAAGGACTGACTCAGCATACACGAAAGTCAAAACAACCTTCGGTGAAATTTAAAAAAAGGGTTGTAACATTAAGAGTACAAGGGGAACTCCACTGTTAAATGCAGAGAAGAGAGCGGATAGGTAGAAAGAGTACATTAAAGGCCTATATGAGGGGGAAGATTTGTCTAATGTGATAGAAAAAGAAACAGGAATCGATTTAGAAGAGATAGGGGATCCAGCCTTAGAACTAGAATTTAAGAAAGCTTTGGAGGACTTACAGTCAAAAAAGCAAAAGCAATAGATAACACTCCACCAAAATTTCTCGAATCATTGGGGGAAATGACAACAAAATGACTATTCACATGTAGAATGTGAGTCTGGTGACAGACCATCTGACTTTCAGAAAAATGTCATCCATGCAATTCTGAAGACTGGAAGATCTGACAAGTGTGAGAATTATTGCACAATCAGCTTAACAGCCCATGCATCAAAGTTGCTGACAAGAATAATATACAGAAGAATGGAAAAGAAAATTGAGGATGTGCCAGATGACAATCAGTTTGGCTTTAGAAAAGGTGAAGGCACAAGATAGGCAATTATGGCATTGGAGTTGTTAATGGAAGCAAGACTAAGGAAAAATCAAGACGTTTATAGGGGTTGTTGACCTGGAAAAAGCATTCAACAATGTAAAATTGTGCAAGATGTTTGAAATTCTGAGAAAAATAGGAGCAAGCTATAAGGAGAGAGAGGCAATATACAATATGTACAAGAGCCAAGAGGGAATAATAAGAGTGGATCACCAAGAACGAAGTGCTCGGATTAAAAATGGTGTAAGGCAGAGATGTAGTCTTTTGCCCCTAACATTCAATCTGTACATCGAAGAAGCAATGATGGAAATAAAAGAAAGTTTCAAGAATCGAATTAAAATTCAAGGTGAAAGGATATCAATAATACAGTTCGCTGATGACATTGCTATCCTGAGTGAAAGTGAAGAAGAATTACATGACCTAGTAAATGGAATGAAGAATTTAATGAATACAAAATATGGACTGAGAGTAAATCAAAGAAAGACGACAGTAATGAGAAGTAGCAGAGATGCGAACAGTGAGAAACTTAACATCAGGATTGGTGGATCCTGAGTGAAAGTGAAGAAGAATTACATGACCTAGTAAATGGAATGAAGAATTTAATGAATACAAAATATGGACTGAGAGTAAATCAAAGAAAGACGACAGTAATGAGAAGTAGCAGAGATGCGAACAGTGAGAAACTTAACATCAGGATTGGTGGTCATGAAGTGGATGAAATTAAGGAATTCTGCTACCTGGGCAATAAAATAACCAATGGCAGATGCAGCAAGGAGGACATCAAATGCAGACCAGCAATGGCAAAAAGGGCATTTCCAGCCAAGAGAAGTCTACTAGTATCAAACATAGGGCTAAATTTGTGGATGAAATTTCTGAGAAAGTATATCTGGAGTACAGCATTGTATGGTAGTGAAACATGGACTGTGGGAAAAGCAGAACAGAAGAGAACTGAAGGATTTGAGATGTGGCACTAAAGACGAATGTTAAAAATAAGTTGGACTTATAAGATAATGAATGAGGAGGTTCTCCGCAGAATTGGGGAGGAAAGGAATATGTGGTAAACATGGATAAGGAGAAAAGACAGGATGGCAGGACATGTATTAAGACATGAGGGAATCACTTTCATGGTACTAGAGGGAGCTGTGGAGGGCAAAAACTGTAGAGAAAGACAGAGATTGAAAAACATTCAGGAAATAATTGAGGACGTAGGTTGCATGTGCCACTCTGAGATGAAGAGGTTGGCACAGGAGAGGAATTTGTGGCAGGCCACATCAAATCATTCAGGATTGTACACTATTGTTTCACTGGGGCACCTGCTGTGAAGATAGAAGAAAGAATTCCCAGTTAGGTCCTCCCACCGATATGTGTAGTATGTTTAAAAGACAAAGATTGCAGTCTAATAAGTGAGAATTTGATTCCTTCAGGCAGAGATTGGCTGCAAAACAGTTGTGGGGGTAAGACAAAAGTGGGATGCGGAAAGGCAATAATTAAGGGGCAAAAAGAGAGCAACTTGGATAGTTTTGTCGCCATTGAGTTCAAGAACAGATATATTCTTTACCTATTGCAGCAGTAGTTGAAATCAGAGCATAGCAAACCATCAATAAGAATTTAAGAGATATAAGTAGGCAAGTGAATTGCACAGAAAAAGAAAGAGCTTGTTGTTAGCACTCAAGGAATGGTGTGAGCCATCAGCTGCTACGGTAGATACAGCAAACCTCATGCAGGAGAGTAGGCTTTGTTGAGTTTCTCCAACAGCCTGATCCACACTGGAAGAAACCCATCAGGTATTGTCTGGGTTGCTGTTGAGCTCAGGTGAGGCTCACATTGTTTCTGTGCCAGGTGCTGGTATTGAGAGATGGGGATAAGTAAGACATGGCCTACATCTCCACAGGTGGGAGAAAGATACCTGAAATTTTAATGGGAGGCAGTACTAGCACTAACAGTAAAATTTCTGTGAGAAGACATGTGAAACATAAGCTAATTTCTGACTGAATACCCCATTCAGATAGATTGCTTTAAAAAGGGTTCCCGATGAAGTTTCACAAACAGAATAAACTTAGTCAGTGAGCACCATGCACACACAGAAGACCATATCAGCCTATTTGTCTAGGGAAAACATGGAGAAAGGAGGAGCTATTATGTAATGTTAAAAATAATTTCATGTACAGATCTGCTGAAACCAACAGTTTCTGCTTAGAACTACAACTGCAAGCCTGTTCTTGTGAATTACTTCTGCTGGAAAACTCATTATTGTTACAGTATATAGATCACCACTAGATTTATTATGCCATCTTACAGACAAAAGGAAACTAATGCTAATCTGTGGAGACTTTAATATTAACTACATGAAAGATTATGATAAAAGTAACAACATGGAAATTTACTGAGTTCTGTTGATAATTTTCGCACCAGAATTACACAGGAAGGCAGTCTACTAACAACTTAACAGTAGGCGAACATGTAATTAATGGTATAAATGTAAATCTAGCACTGAACAGGCTGTGTGATCATCTACATCTACATCTATACTCTGCAAACCATTCTGAGGTGCATGGCAGAGGATGCGTCCCACTGTACCAGTTATTAGGGCTTCTTCCTGTTCCTTTCATATATGGAGCATGGGAAAAATGATTGATTGAATGCCTCTGTGCATGTAGCAATTATTCTAATCTTAGTCCTATGTGAGCAATACATAGGTGACTGTAGCATATTCCTAGAGTCACCATTTAAAGCTGGTTCTTGAAACTTTGTTAATAGACTTTCTTGGGATATTTTACATTCCACTTCAAGAGTCTTCCAGTTCAGTCCCTTCAGTATTTCTGTGACACTCTTCTCCTATGGATTAAACAAAGCTGTGACCATTCGTGCTGTTCTTCTCTGTATATATATTCAATGTCCCCAGTTACTCCTATCTGGTACGGGTCCCACACACTTGAGCGATGCTCTAGGATGGGTCGCACAAGTGATTTGTAAGTAATCTTCTTTGTAGACTGACTGCACTTCCCCCGTATTCTACCAATAAACTGAAGTCTACCACCTGCTTTACCCACAACTGGGCCTATGTGATCATTCCACTTCATATCAGTACATAGTGTTACACGCAGGTACTTGTCCGTAGCTTGTGGTCTAGGGTTCTGGGTTCAATTCCCAGCTGGGTTGGGGATTTTCTCCGCTTGGGGACTGGGTGTTTGTGTTGTCCTCATCATTCATGAAAAGTGGCGAGGTTGGACTCGGTAAATATTGGGAATTTGTACAGACACTGATAACCGCGCAGTTGAGTGCCCCACAAACCAAACGTCATCATCATTGTCAACCCAGGTATTTGCATGAGTTTGCCGATTCCAGCAGTAACTCGCTGATATTATAATCATAAGATGTTACATTTTTTCATTTTGTGAAGTAAAAAATTTTACGTTTCTGAACATTTAGACCAAGCTGCCAATCTCTGCGCCACATTGAAATCTTATCAAGATATTTATGCAGATTTTTCAGATAGTACTTCATTATCAATAAGAGCAGCATCTGCAAAAGGCCTGATGTTACTATGAATATTGTCGGCAAGGCTATTAATATACAACATGAACAGCAATGGTCCCAACACACTTCCCTGGTGTACAACCGAAGTTACTTATACATCTGATGATGACTCTCCACTCAAAATAAGGAACACATGATGCATAAAGTGTCATACTTGGTAACTTACCTCATCATGCATAGCTGGTCCAATCAAAAACATAGTAACTAATGAACTGAAAACAAAGGGTTTAAGACAACAGCCTTATAGAAAATTAATTAGAAATATGTGTATAATGCGAAAGGCATCAGTTCCAAATTAATGAGTATTGTCCATTGGAGAAAATAGTTGTCAGATAAATACATTGAAGTATGGCACTAATATGGCATCAAAAAATTGTTTAATTGCAAAAGGAATCAGTGTATGGGCAGGAGAAGGAAATAGTAAAAAATAAGGGCCAATGCAAAAGTAACTAATTCAATACTACAAGAAATACTGTGCTTTCTTAAGGAAAGTGATTAAAAATCATACAGCCTCCAACTAATGTCTGAAATTCAGAATTCAGATAATAAAATATGATCTATATGGGCAAATCCACCTTTCAGCTATCTCTTCTTTGCTTAGTACTGGCTTGCCATCCGAGTTATTTATACACAGCTGCTTCTCTTTTCTCCAGAGGTCTCTCTATTTTTCCTCTAGGTCTCATCAATCTTTCCCCTAGTTATGCATGCATCTGTCAGTTTCGTTATGTAGGCTTCTGTATTTCCTTTGGTCTTTTTCATTTTTCTATTTTTGTCAATTAGATTCAACATCTCATGTGTTATCCATGAATTTCTACCAGGATTTGTCTTTTTGCCTATTCAGCCCTCTGCTGCCTTCACTATTTCACCTCTCCAGGCTACATTAGTTTTGTATCAAGTTCTTTTTCACTGTTTCAAAAGATCATTGCCTAATCCTCTCTCTGAAAACCTCAAAAACTTCTGGTACTTTCAGTCTTTCAAGGTTCCATGTCCAACATTTTCACTATTTCCAACATTTTAATCTGCAATTCACAACCAGTAACATATGATCAGAGACCACAACTGCCTCTGGAAATATTTTGCTGTTTAAAATCTGGTTTCAAAATCTGTCTTATCATTAAGTTATCTATTTGAAACCTTCCTGTGTTTCCAGATCTCATCCACTTATATGACCTTCTTTCATTATTTTTAAACTAAGAATCAGCAATGAATAAATTATGCTTTGCGCAAAATTCTATTAGACAACTACTTCTTTCATTCCTTTTTCATCAAGCCATGGTCTCCTACTATTTTTCTCTCCTTTCTTTTCCTTCTATCAAATTCCAGTCCCTGACACAAATTTTCATCTCCGTTAACTATTTGAATAATATCTTTTACATAATCATAAATTCTTTCTGTCTCTTCATGTGCTGACCTAGATGGCATATAAACTTGCACTATACGGTGGCTGTTGACTTTGTGTCTGCCTTAACTACAATGATGTGTTCACTATGCTGTTCATAGTGGCTTACCTGCATTCCTACTTTCTTATTGATTATTAGCCCCTATCCTGCATTAAACCCCATTTTGATTTTTGATTTTCAACTCTGTACTAACCACACAAGGAGTCCTGTTCTTCCTGCCAACTCACTTAATAATTCCCTCTATATCAAACTTCAACCTATCCATTCCATTTCCCTTTTTAAATTCTCTAATCTATGTACCCGATTAAGGCATCTAATGCCCCATGCTCCAACCTGTAGAAAGCCAGTTTTGTTTTTCCTGATCACGACATCCTCCCAAGTAGCCCCAGTCCACAGATCTGAATGTGGGACTATTTTACCTCTGGAATATTTTACCCAAGAGGATACCATCATTATTTTACCATACAGCAAAGCTGCATGCCTTCAGGAAAAATAACAGCTGTATTTTCCCTTACTTTCAGCAGTTCGCAATACCAGCATTGCAAGCCCTCATACCATTCGTTGGAGTATGGAGCTTGGTTTTCAGCCAACAGCAACATACTGTCTTTCCTGAAACAGCTCCAGAAATTAAAAAGCACTAAACAGACAAACAATTTGCTGCTCGCTGCCAAACTTAAGCATGTAAGAAAAAATAAGCTAAGAATAATGCACAAAGCTCAACTTCCTGCTGCTGCATGTGTTGCAGCCAACTAGTGCTAACGCTTTGAGATTTAAAACACATCATAGATGAAACCAGTGCCCGCGTCCAGCCATCCTGATTTAGGTTTTCTGTGATTTCCCTAGATCGCTCCAGGCAAATGCTGGGATGGTTCCTTTGAAAGGGCACGGCCGACTTTCTTTCCCATCCTTCCCTAATCTGAGCTTGTCCTCCATCTCTAATGACCTCGTTGTCGACGGGACATTAAACACCAATATCCTCCTCCACAAATGGATTCCACGCCATACTGAGCTGGTAGTCTGCTTGTGGGTTGATCATGTCCCCCCTCCCCCCCCTCTTGGTTTCAATGGGTTTATTGATGACAATATCTCAGAATCTGGGGGTTCGAGCCAGGATCCTGGTTTTGTCGAAATTCATGGTGCATTCAAATTTCAAGCAATTTTTCTGCTATTGGCCTGGTATGTTTTTGGTGTTCCTTACATCCCGTATCCACTGTTCCAGTGGTTTGACCAATGTAAGACGTGAAACTTTCACAAGGTACATGATAACTATCAGGTTGTTCCTAACCCCAGATCATCCTTGGTCATTACAAGGAGAATTCTGACCTTACTGGGCAGGCAGAACACACTTTTGATTTTGTGTTTCTACAGAATTCTTGTGATCTTAGCAGAGATAGCCCCTGCATATGGTAGGAAGGCTACCTTCCTGGTCTCTTCCTCTTGTTCCTCTTCCATTGATTTCCCTGATTGAACATCTGTTGTTTGTGAACACTGATTGTAGATGTTCTAACTCTGCTGTCAAGCTGTTGGCTCTGAGAGTGTCTTAGCTTGGTGTTCTGAGCATCCTGTTCTTCTGTACCGGGTGGTGGCAGCTGTCAGCCTCTAGATCTAAGTCAGTGTTTGTTGATTTCCTACACATGTTGTGGCCAAATGTGCCATTGGCCTTCCTCTACACAAGGACATCCAGTAATAGGAGTTGACCATCATACTCTAGTTTCATACATAGTGATGTCTCATGTTCAGATGGTCCAGGAGATCATCAACATATCTGAAAAAACTTCAGTTGGCACACAGCAGTTGTAAGGGCCTCATCCTCAAATTTCTCCATAAACAGATATGCTACTGCCAGAGATAAGAAGCTACACATTGCCACTCCTCATAGAACTGGCCTCCACATAAGAAGTAAGACGATGTTAAAATACGCTAGAGAAGATCCAGCAGGGCTCCATCAAATCGAGTGTGTTCTGAAGTGGTATTACAGTGAATAGACACACAATGTAAAAACTGATCATGATGTCTGTGTTCGAGATTCATAGGTTTTTGAAACATTCCACAAAGTCTGAGAAGTTGTGAATGTTGTGGATGCACTTTCCCACATATGGTGTTAACATGTTCTTACGGTACGTGGCTATATGGTGGGTAGTTGCCCAATATTGCTCACGATCAGATGAAGCGATACACACTGTTTATGGATCTTCGGTAATCAATATAGTCTAAGTGGTAGTGGTGCTGTAGCTTTCAGCTCCTGGACAATTTTCTCAGACTATCCCATTTCCTTAAAAAGAGCCTTGGTTTGCCTGTCCATTCTATTAGTGGGATCATTTTCTAGTCGATTGTAAGCAGTTTCCTCTAAAAGTTGACAGATCTGGTCACTGTCGGCCTTCTGCAGTATGACAGTAGAATTCCCAATGTCTGCCAGTCACAGCACTAAGTCTTCATCTTCCCGCAAACTCTCAAGGGCCATCCTCTCATCTTATGAGATGTCTGTTAAGGGTGGTCTGGCTCTATTTGCACCCCGCATTACTCTCTCTAAATCTCATCTGCATGCCTTGATGATAGAGTGTTGACCACTAACTAAATAGAACTGATGAAGCCAGAAACCAGTAGGTCTCTAGAAGTAAATGCAAAGTTGAGGCCCCTTTCAAGTACCTTTCATCTACCACTGTCTAATGGGTGACCACTCAGATTTACCACCTTGTGGGTATTGTGTAAGTTGCACTGTGTTGTTCATGCACTCAAATTTCACCAGTTGTCGAGCTGTGGCATTGTGTTCAATACATGCCACCAGTAACGATGACATACCGTCTACCTTGTTCCAGACCTCTGGTGCTGGGTTGTTTGGCAAGTCCAGATGTAGACATAGTACCAGACCACCAGATTCTACAAGATGACAATGAATTGCCAGGGAAGTCTTCAACAAACCATTAATTAAGACAAAACTAGGATCCTGGCTCAAACCTACAGATTCTGGGATGGCGTCATTATTAAATGAGGTCATCAGTCCCATTGGAATAAGGAAGGATTATGTTCCTTTCAAAGGGACCATCCCAGCATTAGCCTCAAGCAGTTTAGGGAAATCACGGAAAACCTGAATCAATATGTCCGGACCCAGGTTTGAACCGTCACCGTCCCAGCGAGTCCAGTGTGCTAAACACTGCACCACTTCAATCGGTGCAATGAATGTATTGAAATCAAGATGGTGGAAAACCTGATCGACTAGGAAGCAGAATACTAGCTCAGTATGGCATGGAACCCAGCTTTACATTTACTACAGAAACACCACAGAAAGTTCCCTTCTCCAGTAATGCATCTCTGACAATCGGGGACATAATTAACAGGCTCAGACTTCATTACAGAGAACCAGGCAGCAACTACCTCCTCAGAAGGCAGCCACAGTGGTCTTGGACAAGACAGGGAACATCAGTCATCTGAACATCAGGCACCAAACAACTGGGGAGCAGACATAATATGGAAACCAGACTGTAGCTACTGCCACAAGACATTGCTGCAGTGTGAGAAGACATAATATACAACTCCAACAGCAGCTTGATGTCACAGGAAGTGCACATCACTGTCACATACCAAATTCAGATTGCCAGGAGGGTGACATCACCACAAGAGAAAGCCAGCATCCACGAACAGCATAAGGGAAATCAACAGCATCACGATAGTGCTAGGAATGCACCTGGTGGGTGTGGATTTAATACAGAATGCCATAGGACAGCCGTCACAATTGGAAGACAGCCGCAATGGGTGCATACAGAAGAGGGAATGCCTAGAAACGGATACCACCACAAGAAACAGCCATAGTGGGCATGGATGGCATAGTGAACAGCAGCCATCACCCAGGCATAAATATGGGACCCGGTTAGCAAAGTGACCAAACTCAGGAAACACCTGTTAAAGACGCCAAGTGAAGACGTCAAAATATTGTGCTGGGAAGACACGGACAACTGGCGGTACACATGATTCTATGAGATAACAATCAGTCCTTTCAGACCATCCCAACTGTTAAGTCTCCCATGATGCAGGATTCTGGGCAATTTTTCCAAATTCTCCCCATTTCCTAAACCTCAGCAATCCTTTTCTCCCACTCCCCTCTCTTCCTTCCCATTAACCCGTCTACCAGAAGAAAGTGCCACTGGCTCTGAAAGCTTGCAAATTTCCATAGCTTTATGTGTGTTTTCCTGCCACTGCTTGTATATTTTGATGATAATTCCCATGCATTGTACAAACAGCAACATATAAGTGCCACATTTGAAAATGATAGTTTATATAACATGCAGTCACAAACCCATGTCGTCCGCCCCCGGTAGCTGAATGGTCGGCATGACGGATTGTCAATCCTCTGGGCCCGGTTTCAATTCCCGGCTGGGTCGTGGAATTTTCTCTCCCACGGACTGGGTGTTGTGCAGGTCGCCGAAGTGGCGTCAAATTGAAAGACCAGCACCTGGTGAACGGTCTGCCCAACGGGGGTGGGGGGGGGGGGGGGGGGGAAGCCCTAGCCATTGGATTAAATAAATAAACAAACCCATGTTACGCATGTGTAATTTTCACCATTGCAACTGATCGGTACGAGGCACATAAGCGTGTGAGTTGTCAGCACAGGAAGACATCTACATCTATATCTACATAGATACTCCATAAGCCACCATATGGTACATGGCATAGGGTACTCTGTACCACCACTAGTCACTTCCTTTCCTGTTCCTCTCATAAATAGAGTGAAGGAAAAACAAGTCCTTAAGTGTCTTGTATGTTAGTGGCAGAAGAATCATTTGGCAGTCAGCTTGCAATGCCAGCTCTTTAAGTTTTCTCAATAGTGTTTCTCAAAAAGAATGTCACCTTTCCTCCAGGGATTCCCATTTGAGTTCCTGAAGAATCACTGTAACACTCACATGCTGTCTGAACCTACCGGTAACAAATCTAGCAGCCTGCTTCTTAAATGCTTCGATGTCTCCCTTTAATCTGACCTGGTACAGATCCCAAACACTTGAGCAGTACTAAAGAATATGCTGCACCAGTGTCCTGTATGCAGTCTCCTTTATAAGTGAACCACTGTTTCCTAAAATTCTCCCAATAGACTGAAGTTGACCATTCACCTTCCCTACCACAATTCTCACATGCTTGTTCCATCTCTTATCACTTTTTAATGTTCTGCCCAGATATTTAAAGGAATTGACTGTGTCAAGCAGGACACTAGTAATACTGTAACCAAACATTACAGATTTGTTCTTCCTATTCCTCAACATTAACTTACATTTTTCCACATTTAGAGCTAGCTGAAATTCATCACATCAACACAAAATTAAGTTGTCTTGTATCTTCCTACAGTCGCACAACTTTGATGTCTTACTGTACCCCACAGCATCATCAGCAAACAATTGCAGATTGCTGCTCACCCTGTCCCTCAAATTATTTATGTATACAAAGAACAACAGTGGTCCTATCACACTTTTCTGAGGCACTCCTGACAATACCCTTCTATATGATGAACATTCGCCGTTGAGGACAACAAACTGGGTTCTATTATTTAAGAAGTCTTTGAGCCACTCACATACCTGTCCACTTATTCTGTATGCTCATACCTTCTTTAACAGCCTGCATTGGTGCATCATTTCAAATGGTTTCCAGAAATCTAGTAGTACGGAATCGCGTGAGAAAAGGGCAAGATGAGTTTTGCACGAGTGATACTTTCTAAAACCATGCTGCTTTGTGGACAATAGCTTCTCAGTCTCAAAAAAGTTTATTATTTTTGAATGGAGAATATGTTCAAGAATTCTGCAGCAAACAGAAGTTATGATATTGGACTGTAATCTTGCGGGTCTGTTCTTTTATGCTTCTTATACACAGGAGTCAATTAGGACTTCATGTTGGGCATGAGATTCATCATAAATGCAAGCTAGGTAAGAGGCCAATGTCAAGCAATACTCTCTGTAAAATCGAATTGGGATTCCAGCCAGACATGGTGATTTATTTGCTTTCAAATATTTCAGTTGTTTCTCTATGCCAGGGATGCTTATTACTATGCCATCCATAATGGAAGTCTGTCCAATGGTCAAATGACACTGGGTTTGTATATTCTCCTATGTAAAGTATTTCTTGAACATGAAATTTAAAACTTCGGCTTTCATTTTGCTATCTTCAATTGCCACACCAGACTGGTCAGCAAGGGACTGAATGGAAGCCTTAGATCCACTTGGCGATGTTACATATGACCAGAATTTTCTAGGGTTCTCAGACAGATCTTTTGGTAAGGTGCGGCACTGACAGCTGTTGTATGTTTAGCACTCAGATCTTTTCAAAGACACATGAATCACTAATAACTTTCGCTTGTCGTCATTTGAGTATTCTCTTTTGAACAAACCAGAAAACATTCTCCACTCTCATGTCCTCACATCCTGCACTCCTTGAGGTAATCCATCTACCTACTGTGTGCTACCTCTAAGACAGAGACCAATAGAGGGCCTTTGATACTGATTTTGCCATTTAGTGGATCTGTGTTGCGAAATAGCGATAAATTTACTTATTCTTAGTAATTTGTATGGTTTACAACATTGTAGCTTTAGCACGCGCGCGCCCCCCCCCCCCCCCACACACACTTATGTGTGTATTTTTTTCCATCATTCCTTAGTTGCTTCAAAATTCATGGAGTTAAGTTCTGTCTTTGCAACGAAACACAGTTTGTTTTTCGCCATGTACATTTCACTTCTTTTATTTATGAAGCATCATCAGTGTTGATCTCCAATAATGCTTGTCCATGTGTGTGGTCATGGGGACATGCTTACTCGGTACAATTACTCGAGATGGCCAATTTTTGGTGTTTTTCACCCACATTTATTACAACATTCCACTTGCACTGTGCGTTGAATGTGTGTGTGTGTGTGTGTGTGTGGGGGGGGGGGGGGGGGGGCGGTGCAGTGCCCCATTACATATTCATTATTTCTAAATAACATTACTTCTGGAGGGCATTGCACAGGCAAGCATACATAATTGTGAAGGTATACTTCTCATTAAAATAATATAAAAATATATAGTATGTAAAAATATAAATCACACTGTTGTTAGTTCATTTGGCCATTTTAATTCCAGTCTGTATTTTATGTAAAATTATGTCAATGGAGCAAATGAGATATCTCCATGTTAATGATACCAGGGTTAAAGCTTGTGCCAAATGAGAAACAATTATCGCCACCACCAAACACTAGAAATCTTGAATCCTCTATCAATTCTGATGTATGGTTGTGTAACATTATTGGCCTGTCTGGATCCTGGTTCTGTGGAGAAAATAAACAAAAATGAAATAAAATAATCACAGTGAACTTTCAGCTTTACTTATTAATCTACAACAGACATCATAACATTCCAAAAGAATGCAAAAATAGAAAGAGTGATGAATGCACCATCTCTCCTGTACCAAAAGTGTAACTTATTCTGTTCAGGAGTATCAGAATTAAACATACAATCAGTGAGACTATAGCAAAGATATTTCTTCATTATTTATGCCTAATAGAACAATTATTTTAGAGAGAATTGTAGAAAGGAAGGTCAGAGTTAATGCCCTATCAATATGAGGTCATTACACAGCACAAGGTTGGATAAGACCAAGAATGGGGAGCAAACAAAGCAGTTCACTATAGGACTAGATTTCATAAGCTCTGTCCACAAAGATGTTTGTTACTTTGCAAAAACAATTTCCCATAAACGTCTAGTGGAACTGAAAACTGTTTTGAGATTGAAAACTACATCATGTGAAACCTCATTAACTGCAGGGATTACAGATATTTATAGCCACATTTCACAAGCCATTAAGCAAATAAGTTACATGCCACGAATGTAGAGACCCATAACTGCAAGAATTCCACTTGAGAGCTTCCAGAGAACTTAAATATTCCCAAGTACACTGTTGGTGATGTTATCATGTGTTGAAATTTGAAAATAGACTGCTATATGGTGAGTACCAATCTTTTTTATAATACTGCCATTATTTCCTCCTGGATTTTCCATTTAAAAATTAACTACTGATCTCTTTGAACTCTGAAGCTTGTTAAGCAATCCAGACATCAGACACAGCTGTTATCTATTACAGAGGACTTTCATCTGCAATCAAGTCATTGACAAAGCAATCTATCAAGATCAACAGGCCTCAGTTTTCAAAGCCATGGTCCCTCAGGAGCCTCTAATCATAAATGACTTTCTGATAGTATTTAGATTGCTACAGATAATACTGTCCTGGGTCTGAGCAGTGTTGTAACAAGGTTTTATGGGTGACCAGTCATGATACACAATGCAGGCAGAACTCAGCTGGACATGTGTGGACCTGACAGATGTGTGAAAAACAAGGAAGGAAGAAAGGATGATTAGGGTTTAAGATCATATTGTTGATAATGTCATATCCTGACAAATAGGATTTACTTGTATGGCAGTCGAAAGTCATTGGTGGAATATAAATAACTGAACAAGCAAAGGTAACAGCTCACCATATAGTTGAGGCACCAAGACGTCAATAGGTATGTGACAGAGAACATCACTACCTTCTGGACAAATCCTTATTGATGCCAAAAAAGTATGTGTGTCCACCTCCCCCCCCCCCCCCCCACACCCACCACACACCCACACACACACACACACACACACACACACACACACACACACACATATCTGTATGGCTACATTGCCCTATTATCTTGAAAATGTAGCCATACAGACGTACGCCTGTGGTTGTAAGTATGAGTGAGGACTTACTAGTGTGTATTTTGGTAATGCTGAAAGTCAGTCAGAATGAACAGACAGTACGTGCAGGTCTCACACAGAGTGTAAATGATTTGTATTGGCACAATAATGCTCCTGGACATTAAGCAAGGACCACTACAATGTGGTCTAATGAAAATCAGGTGGATTTGCTGCTATCGCCAGCTCAAAAACCTGAATGAATCCCATAAATCATTCTTGAGATGATTTGAGTCTGTCTGTGTGCCACATCAATTCACTTCAAAAATTAGACACCACCACACTGAAAAAAATCCATCTTCTTTGTATCAGTACTGAAGAGTAAAGCCCAACAGCAGCAGAAGGAGGCATATATGCTACTAGTTCCATGACTGGTACACACAGAATCTATGTCAGTTGGTTTCCATAACCTTTTGGCCTCACAGTGCACGTATATACTGTATTAACATGTCCTTCACAATATATTGCTCAAAACAAAAATACTTTGGCAAATACTGTATCTAATTTAGTAGTCTTTTCTCTATAATATAGTCCCCAAAACAAAAATACTAAAGATTTCCTGTAAAAAAATTAAAAAAAAAATGTGGTAAATCCCTTATCTTCATCACATGAACTAGCCTTCTGTCACTTCATATGGTAGGGGCAAGTCTGTAGCAGAATATAAATAATTGGAGTAGTGAAGCTAACAATGCACTGTATAGTTGAGACACTGAGTGGTCAATTGGCAAATAAATATAAGGAAAATTTTGCTAAGCTTTTGGACCAGTCCTTCCTCAGAGCTAACAAAATACTTATACATATATTCATACACATATACATCTACACTGTGCAAACTGGCTACAATATGCCAGCATTGGAGCCAGTGCCAGTGCAAGTACCTGGATGGGAAAAACTCAGCAACATTCTCAAATTTCAATGAAATCACAGAAACATCAAAGTTGCACAGAAGTTTGTTTTTATTTAAATGGGGATTAGTTTTGGAATTTTGTCCATCATCTAGCCATCCATGTAAGTCCTATCATAACACCATAATGTGCATATGCTGGCCATATCATTTGTATGAGTGGCTAATTTCATGATACTATATGCATATGACAGCCCAGTGCTGCATGCAGCAAAATAAAACATTCTCAAACCTGTTTATGTGCCTACTTCCAACTCAATACCTCAATTATATAGTGAGTTGGTATCTTTATTTGCTCTTTCCCTTATTTATATCCCAACGAGATTTTTCCACTACCGTACTGGTGAAATACTGTAAATTCTATGCTTTTAGTATGTTTGTAGCAATACAGACCATAGCATATTTTCCAGTAATAAGGCAATGAGCTAAACATCTGAAACCTAGGTTTCAAAAATAAATAATTTGCAAAGAAAATGGTGAAAAGATGTGTTTTCTATTTATTTTTTCATTCTGTAATTTTACAAATAGTCAATTTAAGATGACTTGCAAACATCAGATATTTGACTACAACAATGGTACACCAAAGAGGTGTACAGAGTAAAATTCGCACCAAACATTAATCTTTCTTTTTCTCTTCCTCTTTCTCTCCTTATAAACTTTTATATCAATAAATGCATCAATAATGAGCATAAAAACTCAGTAATAAATTTACTCACTGGTAAGGCATATTCGTAGCATTTTCTTTCCAGTAAATTGATAACACACACTCCAGGTTGATGGGTCGTGTGTGTGTTAACCCCTCCAAGCAATATAAGAAACTTGTTATCACTAGTTACTGCTGATGTGTGACTGTATCGTGGTAACATTTGTGGTCCTTTTACATGTACCTATGAAAAGAAGAGTTTCCACTACATTAATGAGCACAGTTTTCTATATAACAACAATCCTGAACAACTGTCTGCTAAATTCCATGCAATGTAAAATTATTTTGAACACCAATTTTCTAAAATTAAAAAAAGGAAATATATCTACTGATGCTTACATTTTATTCATTTCTATGTAGCAGAATTTTTTACACTTATGATCACTGTCAACAAGTTACTAAAATATTATTTGGCAGTGGAATTAATTGTGATGAATATGGAGATGCACTCATGTTCTTCATGTGTACAGAGGATATCAAATGGAAAATGATGCACAATGTTAACATGTAGAAATAAGGTTCATCAGAAGATTGGTATCTGCCACTTTATGTCTGTGTTTTATACTTCCAAATATTTACACAATTCTGCAATACCTTAGCATTGCCCAGCAGCCTCTTGAATGATTAAGCATATAGGAGTGTTAGCAACAGACTTAAACACTATGTTGGTTTCTATAAAAATGAAAGAGCTTCTGTTGGACATCAATGCCCACGAAAACAAGATATTCAGTTTGATTTTCTGGTCCGGATCTCAGAAGAGCTCACAACGTCAATCTGTTGTAAAGACCATTCCAGCAAAGTAGTTCTTTCCTACATTTAGGAAGTAATGTCAAGCTGAATGTAAACCATTTGCTGTCTTATTCTCTCCATAATTTCAAGCTATGGAAAAAGATACTGTCACTAGCAGTTTGACACCAGGCATCTTAGTTGTCTCATTTGCAACAGTACAGCGTATGAATATAAGAGATCTGAGTTCAAGCCCTAGTTCAATGCACAGTTTTTACTAGTCGTTACCATTTATTTCATTGAACTTCCTGTTTCATTGGGAACACTATAAAAGCTTCAGGTGATATTTCTTTTCCGTGGAGTTAAGGGGACAGCAAAATAAAAAGAAATACCTCCAAATCAGAAAAAAACAGATGGTCAAGTCACTCTAAATTCTTGGGTCATTCAACTGCAAATATAATTAGTTAATTAGTTAAGGAAGAGTGACTAAAGTGAAAGAGCACAATAGGTAAATTTACAATCCTCTAAATTTAACAAAATGTCAAAGAAGGGAATAACAACTACATATAATGTGACGAATAACAGAGACATCAGTTGAAAGTAACAGGCAAATGCAACAGTTAGAATGATATCAAAATCGTGTATAAAATGAAAACAGATTGTAATCAAAGCAACAATAAGGAAGATAGAAGAGGAGGAGGAAGAGGAGGAGGAGGAGATGAGTGTTTAATGTCTCATCAACAACAAGTTCATCAGAGACAATGAGACCATTAGAGAAGGAGCAAAAATTCAGATTAGGAAAGAGTGGAGAAGGAAAGAGGCCATGTCCTTTCAAAGTGACCATCCTGGCATTTGCCTTTTGAGATTCATGAAAGTCAAGGAAAAGCTAAATCAGGATAGCCGGACGCGGATTTGAACCATGGTGCTGCCGAATGAGAGTCCAGTGTGCTAACTACCGGTAACCACTGCACTACCCGGCTCAGTAAAGAGAGAACACGAACAAGTAGAGGGAAAGCAAAACACAGACACTGAATACAGTACTAACAGAACAGTTGGAAACATAAGGAAGGATAGTGGAAGTTGATGTACAATAAGAGGAAGAATGAAAACCAAATTTCATGACAGGCCATATGTTACCTTTTGTTATCATCATGTCACTTTTCTCTTCTTCAGTCATGTTTTGCTCAAATAATTTCCTGTGATAATAAACCTTTCTGCTGTTTGAAACATAAACAAACAAGCATTTATTCTTTTCTGATACATTTCCTACACTTAAGGCACATACCATGATTACATCAAATCTAAATTCTTATTCATGTTACATTTTGCTTAACTTCATTCATCAATGCATACTTTCCAGACCACTGGTGATAACAGAATAATTAGTTTCTGAGACAACATTTTACTTAAGAAATATTTACAGTTTACGAGTTGTGTAAATCATGTGTACAACAAAATTCAACCCCATTAATAATTGCCTGTTTTTTGGATTTACACACTTCATTTGAAAGTTTTCATTCCTCTCTTTCATACAAACATTTTCCTTTTTCAAAAAATTTAGTATTTCAAAATTTATTTTCATTCAAAATTTCAGTGTTATTCTCTTACAGTCCTCATTTTTCTGATTAAAAAAAATGCGTTCCCAGAATCACATGTTAGTTTGTGAAATATTTCAACTTGAATTCTTGGCTGGCTTTGGAAACCCTAGTGTATATAAAAACGTCCACCTCGTAAGATAGCACCTACATTTTTTCCCATTTTTAGATTTTATAGCTTACAGTTAAGTGATATTATTTCACTGTATAATGTGTGTACGTATGACCTATTTTTCCTGTCTATTTTATTAGTGAAATAATTACTGACTTTGCTACAATTTTGCAAAAACACTCCTACGCATATCCTTAAATATATGTCATGTATCAAGCCACAATAAGTTACCAGTTAAAATTCATAGAGCAATGTTACTATGTTAGTATCTGTTACTCATTAAGCCACTTGTAATTTACGTAGCCTACCAATCCGTGTTGCTAAATCTATATAACACATTACAAACCAATCACTGTGTGTTTAAGAACAATAAATGTGTGTGAAACGAAATGTAAACTTGACAATGTTATTTAAAGCACCTGATAATTATCAGGAAGATAGCAATTACAGAAGGTCTACAAGCATTATGGGGCATCTACACAATCTAAACAAAGGTTGGTATGCCATCATGATATACTGTTTAAATTCTATTTAAGAACATGCAAGAGTTTCCTCTCATTTCTCTTCACACAATATTCTATTTCAATAATAACAGATTTAGGCCTATAATCAACCAAAATGAGGATAAATTTGTATAGCAAAAAGCAAGATCAGAACAGAACAGCAATAATTTAGAACCAAGAAAATCACAGGGGTCCTATGTAACATTTTTCAACCATAGGGAATGTTGGTGTAGGATAATCATGAATCACACACGGGAGTGATAACATTGCATCACAGGAAATAAGAACTCAAATCAGAAAAGGAAACATCAGTTATAATGACAGTTAATTAAAAAATATAGAACAGATATGTAGAATCTGTACAAAAAAAAAACACACTGTCTTGGAGATTATGTGATTGATTTATGTTCTTTCATTTTTTACATTTTTTCTTGATAAAAGCACATGAGTGTTTCACAATGCTGTAACCGGTTTCAACTAGCCATCAGTGATCTTCAGACTACAAGCACATACTAAACAACAGTACTGTCAACAATGTAATGGAAACTACTTGTAGCTAGTGCCTTTGGTCTGAATATGACCAATGGCTGGTTGAAAATGGTTATGTCATTGTGAAATGGTCACATCAAAAAATATATAAACAATAAAAGATGTGTAGAATCACATCAAATAAGTTGTGCTCCACAGCCTTTTTAAATGACAGAATTATCTATAACTACCATAAAGAAGCTAGAATTGTTATTATGCTGCAGCTAGTTTCAGCAGTCTCTCATCATCTGACAGACTTAAGAATTTTAAAGTGGTGTGCACCACATGGCCAAATTTTAAAATATGCCACATATCTCAGCACTAAACACTGTAATAGAAAGAACTAGTAGAATGTAAATAAATTAGAAGTAAGGTAACAACTCACTAAACAGCAGAGGTATTGTCTGAGTTCAGCATGTAATCCAACTCGAAAAATATGAAGCAAAGTTTCTAGTCTTTTTTATGTTGTTACCCTTATCTTAAATTATCAATACTAAATACACCGAAGTGCCACAGAAACTGGTATAGGCATGCATATTCAAATACAGAGAAATGTAAACAGGCAGAATATGGCGTTGCTGTCGGCAACACTCATATAAGACAACAAGTGTCTGGTGCAATTGTTATATTGGTTACTGCTGCTACAATTGCAGTTTATCAAAATTTAATGAGTCTGAACATGGTGTTATACTCAGCGCACAAGCAATGGGACCCAGCATCTCAGAGGCAGCAATGAAGCGGAGATTTTCCTGTATGACCATTCCACGGGAGTACTGTGAATATCAAGAATTTGGTAAAACATCAAATTCTGACATCACTGCGGCTGGGAAAAGATCCTGCAAGAATTGGACTGACAATGACTGAAGAGACTGTTCAACTTAACAGAAGTGCAACCCTTCTGCAAATTGCTGCAGATTTCAATGCTGGCTCATCAACATGTGTCAGCATGTGAACCATTCAACGAAACATCATTGATATGGGTGGCTCCATAAGTGTGTGGGGTGTGTGCAATTGGAGTGATATGGGACCCCTGATATGTCTAGATATGACTCTGACAGGTGACACTCACCTAAGTGTCCTGTTTGAACACCTGTATCCATTCATGTCCACTGTGCATTCCAACAGACTTGGGCAATTCCAGCAGGACAGTGCGACACCCCACACACCCAGAATTGCTACAAAGTGGCTCCAGGAACACTCTTCTGAGTTAAACATTTCTGCTGGCCACAAACTCCCCAGACATGAACATTACTGAGCATATCTGGGATGCCTTGCAACATGCTGTTCAGAAAAGAGCTCCACCCTCTTACTCTTACGGGTTTATAGACAGCCCTGCATGATTCATGGTATTTATTTCCTCCAGCACTACTCCAGACATTAGTCGAATCCATGCCACATCATGTTGCAGCACTTCTGTGTGCTCGCGGGGGCCCTACACGATATTAAGCACGTGTGCCAGTTTCCTTGGCTCTTCAGTGTATATACATACTTTGCTTCTACTGATTTTCCCCCAACATATGAGGCTTTAAAGAAACAAATTGGTTACACACGTATCATTCAAAGCATTTTCCATCACTGACCACTACTTTCTCCTATCTTTTGGGCAGTATACGAATCCCGCATCGAAAAAATTGTTCCTCTTTTGAAGCAATTCATGAATCGATCCAATTTGTGACTGCTTCATCATGAGATCGGGAGGGTTGGTCAGCCAGGCCATGTGATATTGATCTAAACAGGTGATAGTCAGAGGGAGCAATGTCTGGAGAATACGGCGGGTGGGGTAGGACTTCCCATTTTAGCATTTCCAAGTACGTTTTGACCTCTTTTGCAATATGGGGTTGAGTGCTGTTGTGCTTCAAAATCACTTTATCGTGCCTCTCGCTGTGCTGCGGCCATTTGTCTTTTAATGCTCTGCTCAAACACATTAATTACATTCGATAATGAGCACCTGTGATTGTTTCACTTGGTTTTAACACCTCATAGTACACAACGCCAAGCTGGTTCCACTTAATGCAGAGCATGATCTAGGAGCCGTGAATATTCGGTTTGGCCATCGACGTGGAAGCATGGCCGGGATATCCCAATGATTTTTTGCGTTTAGGGTTATCGTAATGAACCCATTTTCCGTCCCCGGTCACAATGTGATGCAGAAATCCCTTCCATTTTTGCCTCTAAACCAGCTGTTCACAAACACACAAACGCCGTTCAATGTCTCTTGGTTTCAGCTCACACGGGACCTAAGTTCCCTCTTTCTGCATCATGCCCATGGCCTTGAGATGTTTTGAAATGGCTTGCTGTGTCACACCCACTAATCGTGCCAATTCTTCTTGAGTTTGACGCGAGTCTTCACTCAGCAATGTCTCCAATTCTGCATCTTCGAAAACATTCTCTCTTCCACCACTATGCCGGCCGTTCTACGACATTAAAATCACCGTTCTTAAAGTGTTGAAACCACTCACGACATGTTCTTTCACTAATAGTATCCTTACCATACATACTTGAGAGCATTTGATGAGACTCAACCGCTGTTTTCTTCATACTGAAACAAAACAGTAACACCTTCCGCAAATGACAAGAATTAGGCTCGTAAACTGACATTTTCAATCAGGAACAGCTTTGTGATGCACATGCAAATCGACTAATGTTTGAATGAGGACGTGTTGACCGAGGTCCAACCTAACTGCCTGATGTCTGCGATCTGTTTCTTTCGACCGCTACTTACCATTGTCGCCACCTAACGGCAAACGGTGGAAGGAAAGTTGTACACCTTATAATATAATTCAAAATTATGGATCTGTGATATACACCATTCTTGAGTCTGCCAGATGATGACACTGACATACTGCTGAACCTAGTTGCAGAACAACAAAGTTTTTAGATACTTTATCGTGGTAATACACGACACTCTCATGAGTAAGATTCACTGATTGACCGGTTCCATTTAACATCTCACTACAGAAAGATTGTGACAGCAAAGTTGCAAATGTGGAGATGCAAGTGTTTCCTGTTAACATTTCCCATGGAATAGTTTTCCCTCACACAAACTCAGGGAGTTAGTACAATAAAAAGCTGCCACTAAGACTGAAAAGAAAGAAATGAAATTTTAGTCAAAGAGAGGCAGCTTGTAAGTGATTAGAGAGACAGAAGACAAAAAAATGATAAATGTAAACTTATTAAGATGCTAGTGCACTGGCGCACAGACATGGTGGCACTTATTATTATGCAAATTTAAAGACAAATTTTCAGAAGGTGAAAAAGAAGGGTGTGCTGAAATTGTTAACTGACAAAACATTAAGGTGAAGTGTGACTTTATCAAAGCATCTGACCAAACATTAAGATTGCTGAGTTCTGTTACTTATATTGGTTGTCATGCCATATCACAAGATGATGATAAGACTTCTCAAAGTGTGCTAGGGGCTGATATCTAACACAGAATTCCCTCTTCATATGTAGGCATATCACAATGAATTACATATTTATATTTATTGTACACATGAAAAGAAAACTGCACATAGAAATTGAAACATAAAACATTAGTTTCTGCTAAGTATTAATACAATCACTGGCCTATAAGATTAAAATTAAGAACCAGTACTGGTGGTTACTTTTGTAATCAAATAGCAACCAGATGCTAGAGGGAAGCAATTGAGGAAGTTCCACAGACTTCTTACATAGATATTAATACATAAATAAGAAAAATAAAAAAATAACATTAATAAATAAAAATAAAAAGACTGGGTGCGGTGGTGGAATGACAGCTGTGTACTGCTGGTGATACTGTTACATTCCATCCTGGATTTTCCACTGTTTGAAATAATAATAAAAATAAACAAACCTCTTCCCAGGAGCCCTCTTCAGTATCATATATCCAGATGTCCCTTAGTGGCTGCAAGATCTCATTCAGACCCCCAGTGATTATCAATGAACATCTCATTAGAGCTACTGCACTATGAGAAAACCGGGCACATGGCCAGTTTTTACTCACATTGCTAATCTGGCTGAATATCCTTTGCTGAATACTTAGTTGCCACAAATCATTCAGGACCTACAAGAAATTGATAAATCAGCCTATTTTATTAGTGAACACCCTGAAAATAGTTCTAAAACAATGTATCCATTCATTGTCATAGTCTCTTACACACAAAAATAGCTTGAGGATTTGAATTAAACATTCAGATCTCTAAATACAAAATTCAGCTACTAAGCTAAAGCCTTAGTAATCTTGTAATAAAAAAGAGAATGGTTGTTGTACAAGAATACTAATCACTATCTTTAAATATGAAGAATTGTAAAGTTATTTTTATAAGCTGGAATACATAACATTGCTAATGCAAAGGATCAGACAGGTAATTTGTTCTTAATGAATAAATAACACATGCACTCAAGACCAAACAACATGGAGTAAAATACTGAAGACTGAAATATAAATCACTTAAATTCTGGATGAACAAAAAAATAGTTTCAAAAAAGAAAACCACCCACTGCATTGAAGAAGTCTTGAGCAGGACATTAGCATGGAAACAAGATGATGATAATGAGGAAGAGGAGGAGGAGGAGTGAATTGTGTTTTATTTATCTCATGATGTACATTTGCAATTCATTTGGTTTGCATACAGGAGACATGTCAAAAATTTATAATGTAGTTACAATGATTTTTACACTAATAAATAATAGCACTACAATAAATAATAACACTGTAATGATATTTCTTGGAATATGTAACACATTGTATAAAGCTCAAATTTCCATTTTGTCCCCCATGAATTCATCCACTGAGTAATAACATTTCAGTGTCAGTACTTCTTATAGCTTTCTTTTAAGTGGACCTAAAGTCATCTGCATCAACTTGTTCCATTTTAATTTATTACAAATTTTCATTCCATGTATTGAGGTCCTGGGGCATAAAGTCTGAGGCAGTGGGTGGGGAGCATAAAAATTTTCTTTCTTTCTAGTATCATGCTAGTGGACAAAATGGTTTCCCGCAAATAATTCATGTCTGGTGTACAAAAAAAATAATAATCTCCTATTGTGTATAGGGATGGCAGAGTTAATATTTTAAGTTTTCTAAATAACGGAGTTCATGAATAGTAGTTCACATACTGAACTTGCATTCGTCAGAACAGAAAACATGCATGTGATCACTCATACATTCTCTCCCCCTTTCTTCCTATACTGTCATGTAACTAAGGTCAAGTAGTCTCAGATACAGTATGTGAGTAAATGTAAAAATGGTAAATGGTAATGAGAAGTAAGAGCTAGGAATGGAAGGGGATAGGGAGTGAAAAGGTGAGAAGAGGGAAGGGTCAGAGACAGGTTAGGGTTCAGAGGCCAAAGGATATGTTGGAAGAACAGTTCTCAAGTAAACAGTTCAGAAAAGATAGTGTTTCTAGAAAAAGCTCTAGATGGCAAGGGTTTTGAAGCAGAGGAAAAGGAAGACAAAAGTAATGTCTCATCAATGATGAGATCATGAAAGATAGAGCACAAGACCAGTTTGAGGAAGGAAATTGGCTCTATCCTTTTCAAAGGAACCATTCTGCCATTTGTGGTAAGCAGTTTAGGAAAACTACAGAAAACCTAAAACTATCAATAACTGGTTGGTCCACGTCTGACATTTATGCAACCTGTTATTCAACTTAGCATTGATTGACAGAGATGTTGGATGTCCTCCTGAGGGATATTGTGCCAAATTCTGTCCAATTGGTGCATCAGACCATCAGAAATGTGAACTGGTTGGAGGGCCTTGCCCATAATGCTCCAAAATTTTCAGTTGGGGAGAGCTCTGGCAACCTTGATGGCAAAGGTAGGGTTTGGAAAGCATGAAGACAAGCAGTAGAAACTCTCACCATGTGTGGGCAGGCATTATCTTGCTGAATTGTAAGCTCAGGATGACTTGCCATGAAGGGCAACAAAACAGGGTGTTCAAATGGCTCTGAGCACTATGGGACTTAACATCTGAGGTCATCATTCCCTTAGAACTACTTAAACCTAACTGACCTAAGGACATCACACACATCCATGCCCAAGGCAGGATTCAAACCTGCGACCGTAGCAGTCGCGCAGTTCCGGACTGAAGCACCTAGAACTGCTCGGCCACCGTGGCCAGCTAAAACAGGGTGTAGAATATCATCAACATACCACTGCATTATAAGAATGCTGCAGATGACAACTGAATGAGTCTTGCTATGAAACAAAATAACACCACAGACCATCACTCCTGGTTGTCAGGCCGTATGGCAAGCGACCGTCAGGTTTGTATCCCGTCACTGTCCTGGGCATCTCCAGACATGTCTTCGCTAGTCCTCGGGGCTCAGTTCAAGGCAGGACTCATCACTGAAGACAATTCCAGTCAATGAGATTCCTGGCCTAATGTGCCCAACACCACTGCAAACTGGCTTGGTATTGTTCAGAGGTCAATAGTAGTCAGAGTAAGAGGTGCCATGAGCCCAGCCCCCTGTCTGTTAGCTATTACTAATAGTTTTTGGGTCATTGAAACACTAGTTGCACATTGGAGTGATGGTAAGGATGTATCTGGGGCACTGAGTGTCTCTCTTGATGACTGCTCAATCCTCGTGTTCTGCTGTCTCTCTAGGTCGACCACTTCCTTCTCGGTGCATGTTCAGCCATGGTTCAACCATTCCTGCCAACATCATTAAATAGTGGCAGTGCTCCTATTCAAATGTCAAGTTATTCACTGATTACTCCAACTGGCTTTTTTGATTTCAACTACATGTCCTTTCTCAAATGCTGACATCAGCATATATTTTTCACATGCCTGTCTGAGAATGAAATCCACAAAGACTTTATGTTCTGGCATTGACAAGTCTGCTGTTTACTATCCTTGCCAGCTGCACAGTGAAACTGTGCTGTGATGTCACACATTCATCCATCAGTCGTCAAAGATTACCATCTTGCATGTTCTGTTGACATCTGTATGTAATGTCAATTTGTATAATTCCTTCATAGCACAGCCTTCTTTTAAGAGTGTATTTTGTTGCAAATTACACAACTATAGAAAGCATTAACTTCCTATCCAAGTTATTCTGAATTGCTTTCTGAAGACATACTTGAAGCAGATGTTTAGGATATCAGTTCATAGTGACATTGAATTCCCGTGTGGATCTCTGTTTGTGCACTGTTAAGAGTGAGTGAAGTGGTCTGAAGATTGCTTGGAAAACTTCCTGGACATGATGTAATATGCTTCACGCTGAAATTATGGAACTGAGCAATGCGAGATTTAAGATGTAGCTACTCAAACACTTTTGTTTGTTGCCTTTCTTAAAATATTCAAAATTTTCGACATTGTGTCTAATTTCACAAGTTCATGAATAATTTCAGACACTAAAAGTAACATGAACAGCATGTCTTCATCTTTCTTATGATTCAATGTTAGATGGCCTGTAGAATTTTGCTTTAAGAGTTTTAATAAGGTCATCTGTTTCTATAGGTTCCTTCACACATTTCTTATTTTTATTATGCTTAGGACCCACACACTCTTTGATGCCTTTGACTTGCGATGTGCTATGCTGAGGATCATCCTCAATCTCCAGTCCAATACTGTCAAATGTACCTTTGAAGTATCAAGACATCATGAATTCTCTAACAAAACATTGTTTTTTTTTCCCCAGAAGCTTCCAAACCAAACTGCTCTCTCTCTTTCTCTCTTTTCTTTTTGCAATTCTCTGGTGTAAGAATCCCTTAATCTTTTCCACTTTCTTTGAAAAAAAAAATTAAAAATATCTAGTAAATGTAAACTCTGTACAACAACAGATTTGGAAAAGCAACAGAAATGATTCTTGTGTGTCACTCATATTTCTTGTTTTCAGGTCTTTGGGGCTGCAAATACAATGATGGAACTTCAGCTACAATATCAAGCTACCCTATCAATTCTTCAACAAAGTTAGCAAGTTTACTTTCTTTTGCTTGGATGTATCAACAAAATTCAATGATCTTGCTTTTCAGTGAGCTATCTCCTTTAATCCAAAAGTATTTATGTTCTATAACAACTTACCTACATCATCATCATCATGAACTGGTTCACTCACTGCCAAGCGTCATGACCTCATTTCTTCACTCAGTTCTTAAGTAAATGAATCTACAACTAGATGTCTCCATCCACAGTGATCTTCAGTTCTTCTTAATATAATGTGAAGAGATAGGCCGATAATCTTTTTTGCTTGATCCAAGCATCTATTTACTGCTCTTCCTCACAGCCTTCCGTATTCAGTTTTGCCTTTTTTCTAAGTTGTATATTCTTCTCTTTTCAAAATGTGCCCAAAGAACGGGAATTATCTTTGGCTGACATGGCATGATACACTTCTTGTGATGCTAGTTCTTCTATAATGGAAGCGTCGGTTCTTCTTTCTGTCCATGGAATGCATAAAATCTTCCATTGAAACCACATCTTGAAGGCATCAATTCAGCTGTTTTTATTAGCTGTCATGGCTCAGGTCTCACTTTCATACAAGAACACAGGGAACACCCAATGATTCAACCTCATGCATCTTTGTCATTTTGAATATTGTCCAGTTCTGCTAGATTTTAGTGAGTTTAACCATTGCAACTTAGACAGGGACAATATGTCATTTTGTTTCTTTATCACACATTCCTTTGTCTTTAGCAGAGATCCTAAATATTCATAATCAGTGAATACCTCCGATCCTTCAAGAAACCTGTAATTATATCTAGTATAACTTGACAAGTGTGTCAGGCTATATGAAATTACTTTTGACCTGTCTGCTTCTCCATTCTGACAATAAACTGACTTCCGGAATCTGGCACATTTCTAAAACTGGTTGGCAGCTGTAGATGGTAAACATACGAATGTCATCAAGCCAGCTGGAGTTGGGCACATCTACATCTACATCTATATCTGTGTAGATACTCTGCAAGCCACCATAGGGCGGATAGCAAAGGGTACCCTGAACCACTACTTGTCATTTCCCCTTCTGTTCCACTCACAAATACAGCAAGGGAAAAACAACTGTCTGTACACCTACTTATGAGCCTTAATTTCTTGTATCTTACCTTCTTTGTCCTTATGCACGGTGTACGTTGGTGGCTATAGAATTGTTCAGCAGTCAGTTTCAAATGCCAGTTCTCTAAATTTTTTCAATAGAGTTTCTTGAAAGGGATGTCACCTTCCCTCTGGGGATTCCCATTTGAGTTCCTGAGGCATCTCTGTAACACGTGCTGTTTGAACATACTGATAACAAACCCAGCAGCCCGCCTCTGAACTGATTTGATGTCTTCCTTCAATGCAACCTGGTACGGATCCCAAACACTCAAGCAGTACTCAAGAACAGGTCGCACCAGCATCCTATATGTGGTCTTCTTTACAGGTGAAGCACTTTTTCCTAAAATTGTCCTAATAAATCAAAGACGACCATTTGCCTTCCCTAACACAGCTTTCAAATGCTCATTCCACCTCATATCGCTTTGCAACGTTACGCCCAAATATTTAAATGACTTGACTGTGACAAGCAGGACACTAGTAATACTGTATCCAAACATCACGTATCTGTGAACTTATTCCATATGCTCGTACCTTTGTTAACAGCCTGCAATGGGGCACCATGTCAAATGCTTTCTGGAAATCTAGAAATATACGATCTGCCTGTTGCCCTTCATCCATAGTTCTCAGTATCATGCGAGAAAGGGACAAGCTGAGTTTTTCATAAGCAATGTGTTCTAAAACCAAGCTAATTCGTGGACATAAGCTTCTTAGTCTCAAGAAAGTTTATTATATTCAAACTGAGAATATTTTCAAGGATTCTGCAGCAAATAGAATTTAAGGATATTGGTCGGAAATTTTGCTGGTTCATTCTTTTACCCTTCTTATATGCTGGAGTCACCTGCGCTTTTTTCCAGTCGCTTGGGAATTTGTGCTGGGCGAGAGATACGCGATAAATGCAAGCTAGGTAAAGTGTCAAATGCTGTAGATTACCTTGTAAAATCGAACTGGGATTCATTCCAGACCTAGTTATTTATTTGCTTTCAAATCTTTCAGTTGTCTCTCTACACCAGGGATGCTTATTAATATGTCCAATGGTCAAATGATGGTATGTTTGTATGATTCTCCTGTGTGAACAATTCTTGAACGTGAAAATTTAAACTTTGGCTTTTGTTTTGCTATCATCAACTGCCAAACCAGACTGCATAGAAGCCTTAGGTCTGCTTAATGATTTTATATACAACCAGAATTTTCTAGGTTTCTCTGCCAGATCTTTTGCTAAGGTGTGGCAGTAGTGGTTGTTGTATGCTTCGTGCATAGATGTTTTCATAGACACACGAATCTCTACTAACCTTCACTTGTCATCATTTGTGCATCCCCTTTTGAACCTAGAGTGCAACAGCCTGTGCTAAATTACATTATTAAACCATGGTGGGTCTTTTCCATCCTTTATCCACTGACCAGACACACAACTTGCCAGACCACTATTTACAATCTGCTTAAACTTTGCCCATAACTCCTTTATAACCATCTTACCGGAACTAAGTGATGCCAATTCACTGTCTAACTGAGATGATAATAACTGTTTATCTGCTCTATCTAGCAGAAACACTATCCTCACCTTCTTGACTGATTTGTTAACTTTTGTAAGCATAGTGGGAATAATGACATCATAATCACTAATCCCCACTTCTATACTGATATTGTCGATAAGATCTGGCCTATTTGTAACTAGAAGGTCTAAGATACTTCCATTGTATGTGTGCTGCCGAGCTAGTTGCTTAAGATAATTTTCAGAAAATGTGTTCAAAAGTATTTCCCATGACTGAGTGTCTGTACCAACCCTCCACAATAATCTACACATCCCAGTCTATACTCGGCAAGTTAAAGTTGCCTCCAACTAGTATTGCTTGATCTGGGTATTAACGCACTACTGACCATAGACTTTCTTTGAATGACTCTAGAATTGTCACAGCAGAATCGGGTGGCCAGCAAAAACATCCAAAAATTAACTTAGTTTCACCTACACCTGTTATACGTGACCAGATGGCTTCACTTTTAACACTCAACTTTGACCTCAATAGAGAGAATATTTTTGCCAACTGCAATGAACACTCCCCCTCCTACGGCCTCTAACCAACTATTACAACTACATACACTTTTTCACCATATTGTTGCTAACCACGTGTGATTCCCAATAGAAATTTATGTTCACGGACATTGGTGCATATGGAATACCACCATATTCAACAGCATTTAAGAATTCATTGCATTATAAAAAGTTAATTGAGGAAGAAATTACATTTTCTCAAAGCAGGCTGTTATACCAAGGCCCTGATTACTTTCCTTTTGTAATCACTGGTGATGAAGGTTTCAGTATGCCACTGTTCTTACTGCATCCATGTGGAGGCAATTTCATTAATTGAAGAAAGAGTTTTCAACTACAATCTCTGGAGGGCTAGGTGATATGTTGAATGTACTTTCGGTATTTTGCTACCAAGTAGAGAATTTCTCATCGACTTTTGCATGTATCTGCAGAACTCAGTGATGATGACATAAAAACAAGCTGTACGTTGTGCAGATTTTATGACACTGACTACTTGTGGTATGCATGACATGTCAACAGGCTCTACAAAAATGAGTAGAAATGTCCAGTTTCTGTGACAAATCTGCAGACTACTTTATGATCTCAGAGGGGCAACTACAATGACAGTTTCAAAAAATATGAGATCACTTTGTTCAAAATCTTATTTAAATGATGTATATTTCGTATGCTTACTCATTCAGTAAAAATGAAAACTTGGTATATGCCCAATTTATTAATCACTGTTGTTATGACATTCACCAATTGTATTCTTCTCAGACGTATTTTTGCCTCCGAAGTCTGGTGAAATTGTAGGAATGATTGCCTCCCATACTTCAATCTTCTCCAATTTATTTGAATATTCTTCATGTCCCACATTCCATATCAATGGATGTTTTCTTCTTCACAGATGACAGAAGTGCTGTGGTGCTGCATGTCTGAAGGTGCCCATTTAAACCAAAGCCTCATCAGCCAAAGCACCACGAAGATGCACTTCTCGGTGGCAATGTGTAAAGGGGTTCTAATTACAACAAAATTCTGCAGATGTGTTTGAAGATGTACAGTGAGCATCAATGCTTGTTAAAACAAAGTTACAGCTACACTGTAAATACCCAGTTTCATATAAAAAATTAATGTATTGTGGCAATACAGAATCTGGAATAGGAAGTAAAGCAATTGTTCTTACGCACCACTAGTCACATGCCAACCAGCCAACACACTGACAATGAGATTGAAGAGTGCTACAGCCAACTTGAACCACTGGTGGGGAGAGAGAAGTAAAAGGCATGCATCATAGTGATGGGTGATCGGAATGTGGTGTTGTGCTGGCCAAGAGAAATGGGAGAGGTGCAAGAATGATCAGATTTTGCTAGAAAAACTCGTTTGTAGCTGGAAATATCCTTTTTGAAAATCTTAAAACAAGATGATACACATGGAGATCTAGTACGGACAAAATTGAATATATACTCGTACAGAGCAGATTCATGACAAATACGAAGAAAGCCACGGCTTATCAAGTAGCAGACATCAATTTCGAACACAACCTGATTGTAGCAGAAGCGCAGGTCACATTGAAAAACATGCTAGTAGGTAAAGTGGCAGAGAAATTAAATCTGGATGTGCTAAAGGAAGAGGGAAAACTAAAAAACTGGAAGGAGGCTTCAGAGACAAGTGGGAAAGAAGAGAAGAGACAGAGAGCGCAAAGGAACAGTGGATTCAGGGCAGGGACACTCTGGAAACAACCAATAAAGAAATCGTTGGACTAGTGAAGTGCAAGAGGAGAAGAAAACCATGGGTTACTGATGATGTAATCCAGAAGGTGGCAGAAAGGAGAAAATTGAAAAATGCGCAAACTGAAGGAGGAAAGTAGGAAAGCAGCAATACTGGTGATTGAACAGTGAGCTGAAAAGAGTAAGTGATCAGGCCAGGGAACAATGGATGAGGAAAATCTGCTCAGAAACTGAGACACTGGAGAAAGACAGCAAGTACAAAAAGATGAATTGAGTAGCCTAGGACAGAACTTTATTAAGTGACCCGTGGGAAGTTCAGGATAGATGGTAAGAGTGTCAGTGAGTGACAGCTATGTGCAGAGAATAAACGGCAATATCAAAGAACAGTGCAATAAACTAGGAGTCATTTTCATTGATCCCAACAAATTTCTAAGTGCAAAGTGTCTTGCCAAAGATGGTCTACATCTGAATAGGTTGGGCTCAAAAATATTCAGTAAGATGTTCATATATGCTTGCCAGGCCATAAAAAATATGAGAAACTGATAAGCAGTGATGGGTGTGAAAAAACTTGTGTAGCATTAAGAAAGACAAAACCAAACCATTATCTGGCAAGAAATGTGCTAAAGCCTATAACTAATAGTCAAAGTAGGTATGTTATCCACTGGAATATAAATGGTTTAAACATTGATGCTTCTACAATAAAAGCTCCAAAATCATTCGTCAGAAGGTGCAAATACTAGAGTTGTTTGCTTAAATGAGCACTGGTTTACTGAGGACACAATTAAAATTCTAAACAAAATAAGGAACTTCAGAATTAGCAAGTAGCTTTTGCAGAAGAAAAATGTCACGTGGAGGCTCATGTATACTTCTACATAGTGATATAAATTATGAGACCAGAAACAGTTTTAATTATTTAAATGAAGAATGTGTGTTTGAGAGCTGTTGTGTAGAAATAGTCAACTCACTAGCAAATGTTATAATAGTCTCAATATACAGAATTCCAGGACGTCAACAACAGAATTATTCTTATCTCAGCTTCAAATTATGCTAGAAGACCTTTGCAGAGAAAAAAAGAAAAAAACTGAAATAGCTGCTGATTTTAATAGTGATATCACATGTGATAGTAGCCTTGCTTTAAGATTCACTGACTTAGTAAAGAAATATGGTTTCAAATTGAATTTCTTTGAATATACCAGAGACAATGGGCAATCAGCAACATGTACTGACAATGTTCTAATTATGTATATGAAGATGTGTACAAATTTTGTCTAGATCTAGGTATTTCAGATCATTGTGCATTGTTCATTGAGCTGCCACATACAGACAGGAAAATTTCACGTATGAGAACCCATATGAGCAGGAACTTTAGCACAGAAAATTTGCTAATATTTAGTGAAAAGCTAAAAGAGAAAACATGGACTTTTGATCATTGTAACTCAAGTGAAGAAAACTTTGAGAAATTCCTAAATACTTTTCTTGGTGTCTTTAGTGAAACATTTCCACCTAGACTCTGCAGCAATAAAATAATGAATAAAATGGATTACCCAGGGCATAGAAATTTTGCAGTGCAAGGAAAAGGCAACTGCACAGAGAACTAAAATATAATAAAGACATTGATTTCATTAAATATGTTAGACACTATAAAACCATATTTAAAAGAGTTGTCAGGGCAGCAAAACAACTGGTAAACAACAGGCAAATTTAAATCATAAAAATAAGACAAAGGCTGTGTGGTCAGTCATTAGAGATCATGGGAAATTATCATCCTATCTTGATTCTCCCAGTCCTATCTAAAATATTTGAAAAATTTGCTGTTGCACAAATCCAAAACTTCACTGCAAAATATCCTGTTATTCTAAACAATCAATTTTGTTTTCAACAGGGGAAAAACACCATAGATGCAGTAAACAGCTTCATTGAGAAAATAAGTACATCATTAGACAAAAGAAATAAGGTGGCAGGAATTTTCTGTGACCTCACAATTGCGTTTTGATTCTGAAAACCTTGCATTTCTTGTTTACAAACTTGAAAAGTATGGCATTAGCGGCAGTGCCACACAATGGCTTAAATCCTACTTATCCAACAGAAAGCAAAGAGTTAGCATTTCTTCAAATGGCGCATATCATTTTTCTGACTGAAAAAAAAAAAAAAAAAAAAAAAAAGAAAAGAAAAAAAAACCCTCAGGGTGTTCCACAAGGCTCCATATTAAGCCCAGTCCTATTTCTCTTTTATGTTAATGACTTACCATTAAATATCAGCTTCCCATCAGTTCTGTTCGCAGATGATACTTCTATCTTAGTTGAAGATCAGGATTCGGAAAATATTCCCAAAACTGTGATCAGTACCCTCAGCACCTTGGAAACTTGGTTTCAACTAAATGGGTTGAATCTCAACATATGTAAGACTCATGTGATGCAGTTCAAAACCAAAGAGATTAAGATTGTACACAACAACCCAGGTATAGAAGAAGTTGAGTCAGTCAAATTCTTAGGTTAAAATATGGATAAAAATGTGAGCTGGCACGCACACATTGAATACCTGGCAAACAAACCAAGCAGCTTTACATTTGCAATGCAAATATTGTCAACTGCAACTGACATGGACACATGAAAAGTAGCATATGCAAGCTACTTTGAATCCATTATTAGGTATGGTATTGTTTTTTAGGGTAACTCGACAAACATAGTACAGATACTAAAAATAGAGAAAAAAATCATACGAAATATGTGCGCTGTAAATTGCGAAGAACCTTGTCGATCATTATTTGGAAAACTTAAAATGTTAACTCTGCCAACCTTATACATATATGAGATTTTTCTTTTTTTGTACACCAAACATGAATTATTTGAAGAAAACCATTGTGTCCATTTACATGATACTAGAAACAAAGAAAATTTTATGCTCCCCACCCAATGCCTTGGACTGTATGTCCAGGGACCTCAATACATGGGAATGAAATCTGTAAGGGAACAAGTTGATGCAGATGAATTTAGGTTCACTTATCAGAAAGCTGTATGAGGTACTGACACTGAAGTTTTATTACTCAGTGGATGAATTCGTGTGGGAAAAACTGGAAATTAGAACTGGATACAGTGTGTTACATGTTCCAAGAAATATCCTAATAGTGTTGTTATTTATTATAGTGCTATTATTTATTAATGTAAAAATCATTGTAACTGTTTTATAAATTTTTGAAATGTCTCCTGTAGACAAACCAAATGGATTGCAAATGTACGTCATGAGATGAATAAAACACAATTCACAATACAGGATGTACCATTTATCTAGACCACCCTAAATAACTGTTTGTCCAGATGCAAATTACAAAATGTTTCAAGCAAATGTTCTTTAGCCGCCAGGGGGAAATCAATCAGCATGATTGCCTTTGTTGTAGTTTTGCTTTTTACAAAGATATAAACAGCAGTATGACTTTTTTTAAATGGCACCCTGTATTTTTTATTCAGTAATTCATTTCCTCTCATAAAGATCTATTCAAAACGGTATCACAGTATACCATTCACTCAAACACAATGTTATTAATTACTATAAGACAACATTGACGTTGACGCTCCCAGTGCTTAGTGCCGGTACTCGGGGTAATGGAACACATCCACGTGCTGATGTTGACAGAGGACAAAGGTAAACCTGAGTAGAATGCACACCCATCATTCCGTCAACCCTCGTCAGTTGAAGAGTTGTGTGAGCAGAATGTACACCAGTGAAAAGAAGGTAGAAATTCTACTCATCTATGGGGAGTGTAAGTTAGCACAACAGTAATTGCAATACTGTTTTCTTATGTATGGGTACATTTAGTACAGTAGTTTAGTCCTTTTAAATACTGTTGTGTAGAGTAGGCATACAGTAAGAGCTGTCCTTCCTACAAACTGCATCAATATAACATTTCTTTTATTATTGTTGTTGAAGGTAGGCGAAATGCTACGCAGGCAGTGGAACTGTGCAGAGAGCAGCATCCTGACAAGAACCCACCTTCCCGATGGATGTTTTCTCGTCATGTTGCGACGCTTCAGGAAAAGTGAAGTTTCAACCCATGGCCGCGCAATCACCGTAGCACTTGCCCAGACGAAGCTGCCAAGTTACTGTTCTCACTTCTGTTGCTATGAATCCACATGTGAGCACATGACAGCTTGAACATGAGATTGGCATTCCTAAAACCAGTGTACATAGTATTCTTGCAGGTCACTAGTTCCTTCCTTACCATGTACACCTACATCAAGAACTGCATGGGAATGATTTCCAGACAGCAGCAAATCCTCGCCAACCCGAACTTCTTCTCCAATGTTCTATTTACCAATGAATGTTCCTTCTCAAACAAAAGACAGGTAAATACAAGGAACAAGCATTATTGGTCCAGCGACAACCCATGATGGCTAGACAGGTGGAACATCAGCGTCAATGGAGAATTAACGTCTGGTGTGGGATGCTTGGTACTACAATTATTGGCCCTAATTTCATCAATGGTAGTCTAAACGCCACAGCATATGCCAACTTCCTCAGACGAATTCTTCATCCTCTTCTGGATGAAGTGCCGCTAAGAACCGGGATACTTATGTGATATCAACACGATGGATGTCCAGCACATAATGCCTTGCGTGCACATCGTGTTCTGAACCGAAGGTATCCTGCCAGATGGATTGGTCGAGGAGGAACAGTTACTTGGTCTGTTAGGTCTCCTGATTTAAATCCTCTGGACTTTTTTCTTTGGGGATGTATTAAAGATGTTGTCTATCACTCCAGAGGACATGCAGGAATGTATTATACTGGCTTGTAATTCTCTTCAGCAAGCAACACTGGAAGCAGTATGCAATTCTTTCATTCAACAAGAGCACCAGTGTATCGGTGTCCAGGGTCACCACTTTGAGCACCTTTGAATGTTCTACTTCTGGGCAATGGTACAAGAGAGTCAAAGTCAATTGTGTACTGTGTTTTTGCTTGGTTTTCATTTGTTTTCTGACAACTCCAAAAAGTGGATGAGTTTGTGATCCCGGGCTCTAAGTCAATGTTGTGTTATGTAATTAATAATGTTGTGTTTCAGTGAATGGTACACTGTGATACATTTTTGAATAGGTCTTTAGGAGAGGAAATGAATTACCGAATAAAAAATGCAGGATGCCATTTAAAAAAGTCATACTGCTGTTCATATCTTTGTAAAAAAAAAAAAAAAAAAAAAAAAAAAGCTACAATGAAGGCAATCATGCTGATTGATGTTCCCCTGATGGCTAAAGAATATTTGCTTGAAACATTTTGTAATTTGCATCTGCACAAACAGTTATTTACGGTGGTCAAGATAAATAGGACACCCTGTATATTGAATGTCTCTGAAGCTGATCAAACACCTTCTGATCTGCAAACTGAGAAGAAAGAAGAAGTAAATGAAGAGGGAAGCTGAAATTATCCTAAGGTCAGAAGCGAGGAAGGCATTGGAGAAAATGGAAAACAAAAAAGTGTGTGGTGTAGATGATGTTCCTGCAGAAATCTTATGAGAAGCAAGTGGAAAGGAGCTGACCTCTCTTTGCAACTAAATCTATGGTGAAGGAGATTGGCCAGGACACTTCCTTCCCTGTAACCGTAATAGTGCTAATACTAAAGAGGACGAACTCTAAAAGGTGTGGAGAACAGAAGAATTATCAGCCTAATATTGCACCCAGCAGAAGTTCTAAATAGAGGGCTACACAGAACACTGGAAAAAGCACTTGGAGAGAAAAAATATGATTTCAGAAGAGGAAAAGGTACTCAGGATACCACTGAACGTCTAGGGACTGTTGGTGAAAGATACAGTATATAGAAAAGGGCAAAGGAGTATTTGCGAGCTCGAAAAGGCTTTTGAGAGAATGCAGTTGGATAATTTTGTGGCGGTGTTCGTAGCGACAAACACTTGGCTGTAGAAATGGCTTACGAAGTCACCGCCACACTTTTAATAGCGGGCCGACCGGTCCGCTGGAACAGTGAACAGAAAGATGAAAGCCCAAACACTCAGATTAAATAAAAGTCGGTACTTATCTTTATTTACGAAGATACACAAACACAGTAGTGAACTCCGTATCTACAGAAATCTGTCTAGTCCGAGTCGGAGCGGCTAGGTCAGCGTCGGCTGACGACAAACAACAACTCTGCTGCGATGAACACACAACTGACTAGCAAGTACACAATTCGGTGGCGAGTATACAACTGAGCGGCTAATCCAGAACTGTCCTAGCGCTCGCGACTCCAGCGCTTAAGAAGCCAGAAGCCAGCGGTGGCGCGCGCAGACTTACGGCAATTTCCTGTATCACTGGCGCTGCTTATGCGGACGGCGTCCGGACTTTGATGCTGCCAACCTTTTGGCAGCGGGCTCGGGTGGCAGTACTGGCTAGGAAACAACAGATAAGCTGATGGATATCTTGATGAGAAAAGAAGTGGAAGGAGAAAAACTTGATTGCAATATGTAATTAAATCAGAAGGCATGGTTACAAATAGAAACTGGGACATCGGAAGACAACATGACTAGGAGAGGGTGACTGAGTGAGAGTTCAGGTGAATAAAAATTTACAGTTATATGCCAGATGTTTTTTCTTATCCCCAAATAACTATAACCACTCTACATTACAATTTTATCGCCAAATATTTCAAAATAGCTGTATGTCATTTGAATTGTGAGCAGACGAAGGATGCCAATTTGTTGAAGCACTGCCGCACAAAAAATTTAATAAAAAGGGCCAGAACAGTGCTGTCAGTGTAAATGTAAATTATACAAGAGATAATTTACATAAAGCCAGCTGCAAAAATTCTTAGGTTAAAAGAAAATACATAATACATCTGAGAAATGACAATGACTTGGTGCCCACAAGTTAGTGTGTAAACACCTAGGCTTTAGAGCATCATGTTAGACGATCTTTGAACTCAGAACTCTGAGGTAGATTGAGTGTATTAAAACTTTACTGTGAAGAATCCAATCTCATGTATACATGCAACGAAGGTTAAACACATTAAAGATGTGTGACAGACACCGTTGATGATGTCTGAGGAGGTTATTCATTAAATCATGTAAGACAAAGCTTGGGTAATACAGGCAACAGAGATGATATGATTCTCAGTGACAGTGCCACCCTAGTTGTTTGGCTTCACACAACTAGTACCAAATATCCAAAGGGCATTTGGCAGTCATAATTCAAGGGTATACTGTATAGACCTCAAAAATGAATCCATTGTAGATTATTATTATTACTCTCATGTCATAAACATACAGGAACATGTACATACATTTTACACAATTATGTCTAAATTACTTTTGACCAAAACTTGGCCACTTCCAGTACATTTTCTGTTGCTTGTTGAAGATCATCTTCTGTACAGGAGACTGGGCACAATCGACACCAAAGCATGTGTCGAAATGTCTGTTCTTCTCCACAGTCACACCGACTATCATTTGGATCAGTGTATCCCCATCTTGCCAAGTTAACTTTTGATCTTCCAACTCCGGATCTCAGTCTATTCGGGTACTTCCAAGTTGTCCACTCCCCGTCATGGCCTAGAGGTAAAGTTTCAACAACTTTCCCAACCAGGGCGAAGGTAGGTCATAGCCCTCCATAGTTGTAACCTAGCTTTTTCAGCAGTCGTTCCAAGTTCCTCTGATGTCCTAAGGAAACTCTTCCTTGACTTCAGTTGTTGTGGATGCGGTTCATGTCCTTACAGAGGATGGGTAATTTCCTGTTCCACTGCCTTTCTTTCCTTCTTCACAGCTATCGCTCTTCGAACATGTGGTGGTGCTATTCGACTGGAGTGGATTTCAAGGAACCTGTTATAATTCTGCAGGTATATCCACCTGTTTGGCATGAGTTGAATTATACCAAACAGGACAGGCATGCTCTGCTGCAGAATAGCATAGTGCCATTGCAGATGTTCGGATTGTTTCAGGTTAACTACCCCACTGTGAACCGGCCAGCTTCTGTAGGAGATTGTTCCTGGTGGAAACTTTCGACTTGCATTTCATGCATTTCTTTTTGAAAGTGAGAGATCTGTCAAGAGTCACTCCTAGGTATTCTGTACTCTCGTTGTGTTCCAGTTCGATCCCCGAGTGTACTATTTTCAACTTGCAAGTGGCTTCATTGTTTCTCCAATTAAAAGCACACACCTGGGTCTTGGATGGGCTTGATTTAAGCTGGTTTGTGTTGTAGTATCTAGATAGATCTTCAAGGGCATTCGTGAGGTTGTTCTCCACTGATTCAAAATCTGTGCTCTAGATGGCTAGAGTGAGGTCCTTAGCATATAAGAAGCTCCTGGTGTTTGGGGATATATATATATATATATATATATATATATATATATATATACACACACACACACACACACACACACACACACACACACACACACAAAGATGATGTGACTTACCAAACGAAAGTGCTGGCACATCGATAGACACACAAACAAACACAAACATACACACAAAATTCAAGCTTTCGCAACAAACTGTTGCCTCATCAGGAAAGAGGGAAGGAGAGAGAAAGACGAAAAGGTGTGGGTTTTTATGTTTGTGTGTCTATCGACGTGCCAGCGCTTTCGTTCGGTAAGTCACATCATCTTTGTTTTTAGATATATTTTTCCCACGTGGAATGTTTCCCTAAACATTCCACGTAGGAATATATGTTGTTGTTGTTGTGGTCTTCAGTCCTGAGACTGGTTTGATGCAGCTCTCCATGCTACTCTATCCTGTGCAAGCTTTTTCATCTCCCAGTACCTACTGCAACCTACATCCTTCTGAATCTGCTTGGTGTATTCATCTCTTGGTCTCCCTCTACGATTTTTACCCTCCACGCTGCCCTCCAATACTAAATTGGTGATCCCTTGATGCCTCAGAACATGTCCTACCAACCGATCCCTTCTTCTGGTCAAGTTGTGCCACAAACTTCTCTTCTCCCCAATCCTATTCAATACTTCCTCATTAGTTATGTGATCTACCCATCTAATCTTCAGCATTCTTCTATAGCACCACATTTCGAAAGCTTCTATTCTCTTCTTGTCCAAACTATTTATCGTCCATGTTTCACTTCCATACATGGCTACACTCCATACGAATACTTTCAGAAATGACTTCCTGACACTTAAATCAATACTGGATGTTAACAAATTTCTCTTCTTCAGAAACGCTTTCCTTGCCATTGCCAGCCTACATTTTATATCCTCTCTACTTCGACCATCATCAGTTATTTTGCTCCCCAAATAGCAAAACTCCTTAACTACTTTAAGTGCCTCATTTCCTAATCTAATTCCCTCAGCATCACCCGACTTAATTAGACTACATTCCATTATCCTTGTTTTGCTTTTGTTGACGTTCATCTTATATCCTCCTTTCAAGACACTGTCCATTCCATTCAACTGCTCTTCCAAGTCCTTTGCTGTCTCTGACAGAATTACAATGTCATCGGCGAACCTCAAAGTTTTTATTTCTTCTCCATGAATTTTAATACCTACTCCGAATTTTTCTTTTGTTTCCTTTACTGCTTGCTCAATATACAGATTGAACAACATCGGGGAGAGGCTACAACCCTGTCTTACTCCCTTCCCAACCACTGCTTCCCTTTCATGTCCCTCGACTCTTATAACTGCCATCTGGTTTCTGTACAAATTGTAAATAGCCTTTCGCTCCCTGTATTTTACCCCTGCCACCTTTAGAATTTGAAAGAGAGTATTCCAGTCAACATTGTCAAAAGCTTTCTCTAAGTCTACAAATGCTAGAAACGTAGGTTTGCCTTTCCTTAATCTTTCTTCTAAGATAAGTCGTAAGGTCAGTATTGCCTCACGTGTTCCAGTGTTTCTACGGAATCCAAACTGATCTTCCCCGAGGTTGGCTTCTACTAGTTTTTCCATTCGTCTGTAGAGAATTCGTGTTAGTATTTTGCAGCTGTGACTTATTAAGCTGATAGTTCGGTAATTTTCACATCTGTCAACACCTGCTTTCTTTGGGATTGGAATTATTATATTCTTCTTGAAGTCTGAGGGTATTTCGCCTGTTTCATACATCTTGCTCACCAGCTGGTAGAGTTTTGTCAGGACTGGCTCTCCCACAGCCGTCAGTAGTTCCAATGGAATATTGTCTACTCCGGGGGCCTTGTTTGGACTCAGGTCTTTCAGTGCTCTGTCAAACTCTTCACGCAGTATCGTATCTCCCATTTCATTTTTATCTACATCCTCTTCCATTTCCATAATATTGTCCTCAAGTACATCGCCCTTGTATAGACCCTCTATATACTCCTTCCACCTTTCTGCTTTCCCTTCTTTGCTTAGAACTGGGTTTCCATCCGAGCTCTTGATATTCATACAAGTCGTTCTCTTATCTCCAAAGGTCTCTTTAATTTTCCTGTAGGCAGTATCTATCTCACCCCTAGTGAGACAAGCCTCTGCATCCTTACATTTGTCCTCTAGCCATCCCTGCTTAGCCATTTTGCACTTCCTGTCTATCTCATTTTTGAGACGTTTGTATTCCGTTTTGCCTGTTTCACTTACTGCATTTTTATATTTTCTTCTTTCATCAATTAAATTCAATATTTCTTCTGTTACCCAAGGATTTCTACTAGCCCTCGTCTTTTTACCTACTTGATCCTCTGCTGCCTTCACTACTTCATCCCTCAAAGCTACCCATTCTTCTTCTACTGTATTTATTTCCCCCGTTCCTGTCAATTGCTCCCTTATGCTCTCCCTGAATCTCTGTACAATCTCTGGTTCTTTTAGTTTATCCAGGTCCCATCTCCTTAAATTCCCACCTTTTTGCAGTTTCTTCAGTTTTAATCTACAGGTCATAACCAATAGATTGTGGTCAGAGTCCACATCTGCCCCTGGAAATGTCTTACAATTTAAAACCTGGTTCCTAAATCTCTGTCTTACCATTATATAATCTATCTGATACCTTTTAGTATCTCCAGGGTTCTTCCATGTATACAACCTTCTTTCATGATTCTTAAACCAAGTGTTAGTTATGATTATGTTGTGCTCTGTGCAAAATTCGACCAGCCGGCTTCCTCTTTCATTTCTGTCCCCCAATCCATATTCACCTACTATGTTTCCTTCTCTCCCTTTTCCTACACTCGAATTCCAGTCACCCATGACTATTAAATTTTCGTCTCCCTTCACAATCTGAATAATTTCTTTTATTTCATCATACATTTCTTCAATTTCTTCGTCATCTGCAGAGCTAGTTGGCATATAAACTTGTACTACTGTAGTAGGTGTGGGCTTCGTATCTATCTTGGCCACAATAATGCGTTCACTATGCTGTTTGTAGTAGCTTACCCGCATTCCTATTTTCCTATTCATTATTAAACCTACTCCTGCATTACCCCTATTTGATTTTGTGTTTATAACCCTGTAGTCACCTGACCAGAAGTCTTGTTCCTCCTGCCACCGAACTTCACTAATTCCCACTATATCTAACTTCAACCTATCCATTTCCCTTTTTAAATTTTCTAACCTACCTGCCCGATTAAGGGGTCTGACATTCCACGCTCCGATCCGTAGAACGCCAGTTTTCTTTCTCCTGATAACGACATCCTCTTGAGTAGTCCCCGCCCGGAGATCCGAATGGGGGACTATTTTACCTCCGGAATATTTTACCCAAGAGGACGCCATCATCATGTAATCATACAGTAAAGCTGCATGCCCTCGGGAAAAAATTACGGCTGTAGTTTCCCCTTGCTTTCAGCCGTTCGCAGTACCAGCACAGCAAGGCCGTTTTGGTTATTGTTACAAGGCCAGATCAGTCAATCATCCAGACTGTTGCCCTTGCAACTACTGAAAAGGCTGCTGCCCCTCTTCAGGAACCACACGTTTGTCTGGCCTCTCAACAGATACCCCTCCGTTGTGGTTGCACCTACGGTACGGCTATCTGTATCGCTGAGGCACGCAAGCCTCCCCACCAACGGCAAGGTCCATGGTTCATGGGGGGGAGGAATATATATATATATATATATATATATATATATATATACGATAAGTCGACAAATGCCGCTCCTGTCACCTTCTGAGCTTCGAAGCCATCTTCAATAAATTGTGTGAGATTTAGCAATGTCCAGTACAGCTTGTACCTGGACGAAATCCAGATTGCTGAGGTATAAGGGAGGGGTCAATTGCAGGTGATAGGCAATTTAAAATCGGTCTTTCCAGCATTTTGTAAAGACGTAAAAGAAGTGCAACTGGTCTAAAATTCTTTGGATCATTTCCTTCTTTGCCAGGTTTCAGCAAAGCAATCAGCCGACTCTTCCGCCATATCTTTGGAATTTGGTTTCTGCTTACACAGTTATCAAAAAGTTGGAGAATCCATTTCTTTGTATTTAAGCCAAAGTATTTAATTTGCTCTGTATAACATCTAAGCCAGCTAATATGCCATTTTCACTTTGTTTGATAGCCTTCTATAGTTCTTCCATGCTGAATGACGATGTAAGGTCATTACTTTCCTCTTGCTCTTCTCATTACAATTTCGGTTTTTGTGGTTTGTGTGCTGGTTTCCTGTTCATCAGTAACTGATGTGCTATTTGATTGGCAGTGATGTTATGATGTGTAGTGGTCTTAGTCGAATCATTGTTTAAGCGTATCAGAAGTCTCCAAGCCTTAGGGCTGTCTCTCTTCAGATTCACGTTTTCTATAGTTTCAGTTCACTTATCCCTTTTTGCCTCCCTTATAGAGGAAATAAGATTGTTTCTTGCTTCCATAGTTGCTTCACTGAAACGGTTTTCTTCAAATAAGTAGCTGCATTCAGTTAGTAGGGTGGCTTGGGCTGAAGTAAGCCCGGGGATATAACACGTTCGACAGCCACGACAGATAGACATACTTGAACATCTGTTTACAGCCGCTGTGAAGGTGTCATAGCATTTGGGTATTGGTTTTATACAAGATTCTTCTATGTCCAGCAATTTTGCAAATATTGACCAATCAGCCTTCTTAAACACCTTCTCCGAAAAGATACCTCCTGTGGTCTTATAGCAGCAAATAATTGACACATTATTGGTCTATGCTGTGATTTGGGTATTGGGGAGCAGACAGATTTTACAAATTGTTGGCTGATACTGCTGCTACCAAAAATTAAGTCAGCATTGTAAGCTCGCCTCCACCTGCCGCTGTTAAAAGATCCAGGCAGTTTTGCATCATGGATTAGTCAGGTGACTTGCTTCTGCCCATACTTGTACTGCTGTCCCATTTTCATCTTCACGATCATAGCCGCAAATGGTACTATGGCTGTTGAAATCGCCGATCACTATCTGCACATGTTTATTTAGAAAATTGGGTGGTTTGTTAACAATGAATTCAGCACCGGTTGGTTTATAAAGCGATGTAATGGCGCAATTAACTGTTTCTAGAGTGAGAATTTCAATGTTGTTTTCCTCCTTGAATGCTGTGGATAAGATCTGGATGAACAAAGATAGCACTTCCATATTTATCATGTGGTCTTTTGATGGTGAGACACATTCTGTCTATTTTTGGTCTGCGCATGTCACAAATTCTGTGTGTCTCCTGCATGCACAGTATAGGCACTGGTGCTGACTGCACAGTTCTCTTAGCAGTTCTTCTTTGGCTGTTGTTATGCCTTCTGTGTTAATAGACATAATCGTTAACTGTGGCCCTGAAAAGGGCTCAGGTATATATGTTTCTGGTGTGAAAGGATCAGCCGTCAGATTACTTTGAATCATATTCTGGCATTGCCCAGGGTACGCCCGAATGCTTTTATCATCCTGATCACAGATCATCACAATCTTCTCGGAGGCTCCTTTCGTGTAGATTATCAGCTGTTTGTCTATCAAGGAAACCAAGTGGTTCAAGTATCAGAGATGGAATTTATCTCAAGCACTAGCATCCAACCTAGCTCTCAATGTGAGATGTCACTAATGCCTGTGGAACCTCTATGATCTGTGCAGTTTACGCAAACACAAATGTTTTTGTTGATACATAAAGTTGTATGTACTTGTGAAGCATGGTGATCTGGCAGCTTGTAGCTCACTTCTACCCACTAGTGTGCATAAGTGAGGAGCAACACAACTACTTAAGATTACTTTCATTAGTAGAACAGACAGTTTTCTGCACGAAGTTTGATGCCACTATTTTCCATCATTTACAATGAGTCACCTATTTAACAACTGTGTCAAATATTTTTAAAGATAAAGTTTATGATTCTGCATTATTTACTAACTGGTTTCAGTGTTTTAAAACAAATGTATACTGCGATGTACAGCTTTTCATACTTTAGAAATTAGAGACAGAAATTGGAGAAATAAGCAGAAAAATAACAAATCATTAAGATCATACACTCATTTCATTTCTTTTTTTTATGTTTCCAGTCTACTGACTGGTCTGATGCTGTCCATCTTTCTCTGTCTTATGCTAATCTTCCCAGCTGCTCACAATGTTGCATATAATTAACTTAAAAGGTGTGCTGAAACATTGCATCCAAGTGTGGTTTGAGTGATGAGCTTCCTCTAAATGTCATTTCCACAGCTGAACATAGCATTGCATCCTGTACACATTAACATTTTACAATCAGTGAAGAGCACGATAGGACATGTCTCACATTTTGTTTGCAAATGCTGATGTGCCCCACATGTGAAACATACATATAACAGAGAACAGACAGAAACATGCAAATCAAGAAGTTGATGGTTTAAGCATACACAAATTTGTTACTTGTGATGAACAAATTACAATTCCATTTTAAACTGGAGGTAGTATATATCACCTCTGCTGTAAGTGTAAATGGAAGCAAACCATACATTACATACATTTCAAAAAATGAAAGCACTTACAATCAGATTCGAAGTTCTTCCACCAAAGAGCAAAATCAACTGGGTGGTGGACTCACTGCCAATGAGAGTTGCTGTATGTCTCCAGCGTGGACATGGTCCAATTAGATCAAGAACTTCCACATCCTTATTCCACACAGACAGGATTACTGGTTTTGTGTTCACTGGTCGTGTAGGTGAAGTGCGCCCACCAATTATTAAAAGCCTCCCATTATGAAGTGGTATGCAAGTTGAATGCATTGCAGCCAGTGACGAATCTCCTTTTGGAAGAGGAGAATGAAGAGTGACATGTTGAACTGTAAAATCCGTAGTATTAACAATACTAATTTCACTGAGCCTGCTGTGTTCTTGACTGTAGCTCTTTCCGAAGCCACCCACTAGTGCTATGCGATGTTCATCCAGTCTTCCACTAGCATGACCAAATCGTTCTGGTATCCGCCCCTGGACAGGTAACACAGACCAATGGAGGGCATTGTCTTCAGAATAACGGAGTAAATTTTGTGACATGTTAATACTTTCTTTTTTCCTATCATCACTGAACCAATTCTCCAGCACCCCTTGGGATGCTATGGTCAAAGTATAATGGCAGCACATAAGATGCCAACTTTCAAATTCATCAAATGGTTCCAATCTCACAACATTATTCACTTTGCCTTCCTCTGTGAGAAGCTTTAAGGCCTCATATGCAGACATGGATGCGCATGCACTCCAACCCTACAAATAAGAAAAAGTATACAATTCATTGAGTCCAGTATTCATATTATAGTTTGCAGAAAATTTTACCCCCTAAAGCATGAAAAAAAACCAAAAATAAAACTACTGAACTAATACAAAAAAGTGTTTTTATGTATAATGAAACCGTTTGGTAGATATACAAACTAGTAATATACTATTTACATTAATAATCGAGAAATGACAGGACGGTAAACTGTTATAACCTAAAAAAATTATGGGACAGTCTTCAGGAAATAATGGTGCTGCACATTTTCTGGATTTTTACCAAGATAAACTCACACTGCAGAGTGTTTCTACAGCATGACAATGTAGGAGTTGGCACAGAAACAGCTAAGTAAAAACTCCAAACAATTCACACATTAATTTATACGTAACAGCCAACTTCAGAACTTTCCTTTGTGTAAGACTACATGTACAAGATTTATGTGCCAAATTGAAATATAGATTCACATATTTTACGGTTTGTGTCACTTCTGCATAATCTTTCACTAACTGTATCGAAACCTATTTGTATTGTTATCATCAACTGCGGGCTTAACCTTACTTGTGCTCTTTTCAAATTTTTGAGAACAGTAGGCCTATCCTAACACAAAACAATCATTCTCTAATTACACACTACAATTATTTGAGAAATAGGTTATTTTTATAGACTTTCCAAACGTTTAAAATTATATTTTTGTAAGTTACTGATACAAGTGTTGTTGGACAATTTATTTCATAGCAAATCAGCATTTGTGATTCACAATTACTCCCAAAGAATAAAGCACACTGAATTATTTCTGAGAATTTTCGGAAGTTAACACTGTCCTGTGCATGATCTAATTTGTAGTAAATTGGTATTCATGATATTTCTATTGTTACATCTAGTTTTCCTTTAAAGATGGCTATCTATTATCAACATTTATCCTAAATTAACTCTATTTATGAGTTTGCTAATGACTATAATTAACCTCAAAAGTTTTAGGAAATTAGCAATTTTATCACAGATTTTTCTGTTGCCTTAATATAAATCTAGTTTTGTTTCAATTCTTATAGGGAATTAGTAATCTTTTTAGCACAACAGATATTAAAGATGATCAGACTTAGTTTAAAGTTATTTTTTCCCTGTCCTGTAACACACTGCACAAGCCAAAATGCTGCCCCACTGTAACTGCTGTTCTCAAACATGGGGTGACTTAGTTGCTTTTGTAATCAGCTGGAAATCACCCTGGCAGCTGGTGTGAATAGGTGTGTTGGAAGAATCTTGACAGTCATGTACCTGTGGTACCAGTACCGAAGATATCTCAGGTACTATCCACTCCTGTGGATCCTGTCCCCTATGTAGAAATTACATGATCTGTCATTACTTGTTGACTTGACTATGAGTGGTGTCTCACTAATAGATCTAGAGGCCCTGTACAGTATGGATGGGACCAGGGAGGACTCAGGTATTAGTTATACTGATCTCCCTAACCAACAAGTTCAAGGTGCTGTCTTTCAGTGGCACTGAAAGTAAGCATGTGGAACTCGCTTCACCTGTTTTGGGGAAACCTGTTTTGTCCAGTGTCAAGAGGAGGCAAACACAAATTGGTAGGGTCTATTAATCGTTGACAGTTGAAACATATGGCGAATGATGGTAGCCCTTAGGTAAATGGCAGCAAGAGACAGGAAAGCACACCATGTGTACTTAGTATGTATGCCTGCGAGCCTCATTCAACATGTAGAGGCTACTCTGGGAACAGGGAGCAACCAGCTGCAGATTGTGGCACACATTGGAACAAATTATGCCTGCTGTCATGCTCAGAGGTAGTACTTGGACCATTCCAGCATGTGGTAGAGAAGGTTGAGAAGACAAGTCTTGCACAAGGAGTTTCAATTAAACTCACAATTTGCAGCATTGTCCTCTCATCTGATCGTGACCCCTTCATTCCGAGTCGAGAGGAAGGACTGAACCAGGGACTACGAAGGTTCCGTGATAAGCTAGGATGTAATTCCTGAGCTTGCACCATAGGCTTGAGAACTGCAGGGTCTCTCTAAATGGGTCAGGTGTGCACTACACATTAGAGGTTGCTACTCCAGTAGCTGAATGTGTGTGGGGCACATGCAAGACCTTTCCTTCTTTTTTTTTTAAAAAAAAAAAAAAAAAAAGACCCAGTATCAGTGTAAGACCAAAAGAAATGTCTAGGGATTAACTGCCAAAGCGTTCACAACAAAGTTTCAAAGTTCCAAGAGCTCCTGAGAAGCTCACATAATACTAGATACAGAAAGCTGGTCGAAACCTGAAATTGATGGCAATGAGATTCTTGGGGAAAGTTTAATTGTCTATCGAAAGGATAAGCCAATAGGAAATGGAGGTGGTTTATTTGACACAGTAGACAAGAAACTTAAATCCACTGAGATTGAAATTGAAGCTGCATGTGAGATTGTTTGGGCAAGACTCAGTAGCAGGGGTGGGCATAAAATAGTAATTGGATCATTCTATTGCCCATGAGACTCATCCTACGACATAACCAAAAACTTTCCAATCATACTGTAATCATCAGCGGAGAGTTTAAACTTCTAAGAAACAAAGACTACTGTGTAATAGATGTAAAACAAAGCATAGGACTATAGAGAGTGAGATGCTGAATGAAATGCATTTGGCTGTCAAGAGAGCAGCGTATGTGGTCTTCAATGGCTACCATAGCAGAATACTGTCAAATGATCTTTCACAGAAACCAAATAAATTCTGGTTATATGTAAAGGCTATCAGTGGCGCCAAAGTTAGTATCCATTCCCAGAAAATGTGACAGGAACTGAAACTGAGGGTAGAAAAGCAATAGCTGAAATGATTAACTCTGTTTCCAAATGTTCCTTCACAAAGGAAAACCAGCAACATTGACCTAGTTTAATACTTCTACAACTGAAAAAATCAGTAAAATCAGTATTAGTGTAAGTGGTATTGAGAAACAGCTGAAATAATTAAAACTTAAGAAAGCTCCGGCCCCATGGAATCCCTATCAGATAGTATACTAAATTTTCACCTGAGTTAGACCTTCTTCTAACTACAATCTATTGTAGATTTCTTGAATAAAAACCCGTTCCCAGTAATTGGAAGAGAACACAGGTCACACCTTCAACAAGAAGCATAGTAGAAGTGATCTACAAAATATCATCCAATATCCTTGACACGGATTTGTTGTAGAATCTTAGAACATACTCTTGAGCTCAAACATAATGAGGTATCTTGGACAAAATGATCTCCACACAAACCAGCATGGATTCTAAAAACATTGATCATGTGAAACTCAACTTGCACTTTCCTCACATGACATACTGAAAGCTTTCTGATCAAGGCAGTCAGGAAGATGCAGTATTTCTTGATTTCCAAAAAGCATTTCACTCAGTACCACACCTATACTTACTGTCAAAAGTTTGATCAATTGGGGTACCAAGCAAAATTTGTGACTGCACTGAGAACTTTTTGGTAGGGAGGACACAGCATGTTGGATGAAGAATCATCGTCAGACATAGAAGTAGCTTCAGCTGTGCCCACAGAAGTTTGTTGAGACCCTTGCTGTTCATGTCGTATATTAATGACTTTGTGGACGGTATTAACAGTAACCTCCATCTCATCAAATTCCTGATTTGGAGTTTGAACAGGACTAGTGATCGACTTACTCTCATTTATCCCTCTATCAACAAGATGCAGTTACCTATAATGAAGTACGGTCAGAAAGAAACTGCACAAGTATTCAATCAGATCTTGACACGATTTCACAGTGGTGTTAAGATTGGCAATTTGCTTTAAATGCTAGAAATGTAAAATCGTGTACTTCACAAAATGAAAAAACAACAACATAATATCCTTTGACCACAATGTCAGTGAGGCTCAGCTAGAATCAACCTCACACAAATACCTGGGTGCAACACTTTGTAGGGATATGAAATTGAATGAGGAGATACGCCCTGTTGTGGGTAAAGCAGATGGTAGACTTCGGGTTATTCACAGAATACTGGCAAATACAATCAGTCTACAAAGGAGATTGCTTACAAATTACTCGTGCAACCCATTCTAGAATATTGCTCAAGTGTGAGACCCATACGAAATATGACTAGCAGTGGATATTGAACGTATACAGAGAAGGGCAGCATGAATGGTCACAGGTTTGTTTGACCTGTGGGAGAGTGTCACAGAGACACTGAAGAAACTCAACTGGGGCAGTTTTGAAGACAGACGTAAATCATCCCAAGGAAGTCTACGAGCAGAGTTTCAAGAAGTGGCTTTAAATGATGACTCTAGGAAAATACTACAACCCTCTACATATCTCTCATATAGGGATCATGAGGACAAGCTCAGAATAAATAAAGTGAATGGAATGGGAAGAAACCCAAATAACTGGTACAAAAGGTTGTACCCTCTGCCACGCACTTGGCAGTGGTTTGCAGAGTATGGATATACATGTAAATATAGATGTAGAATGTATATGTGGCATCTCTTACTCCTATCCTTTGTGTGTGTTCTGATTACTACACCAAAGAACTCCCATAATTACACATCAAAAGTCTCCAGAATAAGTGGAAGCCACTCTTAAATCACAAGGAACTCAACTGATGAAAGCCCCCACTACAAATAATCATGTTCAAAGGCAACTGTTGATCTGTTGTTGGTTGTCTGATATGGGGGAGGGGACCAACCATCAAGGTGGTCATCGATCCCATCGGATTAGGGAATGAACTCGACTGTGGACTTTCAAAGGAACCATCCTGGCATTTGCCTAAGATGATTTAGGGAAATCACAGAAAACCTAAATCAGGATGGCCAGACGCAGGTTTGAAATGCGGTCCTCCCAGATGCGAATCCACTGCACTAACCACCGCACCACCTCGCTCGATGATCTGTTGTTCTGTGTCCACTTACATCATAACAGCCCTCTCAGCTACAGCTACATCTGTTGTTGTTGTTGTTGTTGTTGTGGTCTTCAGTCCTGAAACTGGTTTGATGCAGCTCTCCATGCTACTCTATCCTGTACAAGCTTCTTCATCTCCCAGTACCTACTGCAGCCTACATCCTTCTGAATCTGCTTAGTGTATTCATCTCTTGGTCTCCCTCTAAGATTTTTACCCTCCACGCTCTCCTCCAGTACTAAATTGGTGATCCCTTGATGCCTCAGAACATGTCCTACCAACCGATCCCTTCTTCTAGTCAAGTTGTGCCACAAACTCCTCTTCTCCCCAATTCTGTTCAATACCTCCTCATTAGTTATGTGATCTACCCATCTAATCTTCAGCATTCTTCTGTAGCACCACATTTCAAAAGCTTCTATTCTCTTCTTGTCTAAACTGTTTATCGTCCATGTTTCACTTCCATACATAGCTAAACTACATACAAATACTTTCAGAAACGACTTCCTTACACTTAAATCAATACTCAATGTTAACAAATTTCTCTTCTTCAGAAACGCTTTCCTTGTCATTGCCAGTATACATTTTATATCCTCTCTACTTCAAACATCGTCAGTTATTTTGCTCCCCAAATAGCAAAACTCCTTTATTAGTTTAAGTGTCTCATTTTCTAATCTAATTCCCTCAGCATCACCCGACTTAATTTGACTACATTCCATTATCCTCATTTTGCTTTTGTTGATGTTCATCTTATACCCTCCTTTCAAGACACTGTCCATTCCGTTCAACTGCTCTTCCAAGTCCTTTGCTGTCTCTGATAGAATTACAATGTCATCGGCGAACCTCAAAATTTTTATTTCTTCTCCATGGATTTTAATACCTACTCCGAACTTTTCTTTTGTTTCCTTTACTGCTTGCTCAATATACAGATTGAATAGCATCAGGGATAGGCTACAACCCTGTCTAACTCCCTTCCCAACCACTGCTTTCCTTTCATGTCCCTCAACTCTTATAACTGCCATCTGCTTTCTGTACAAATTGTAAATAGCCTTTCGCTCCCTGAATTTTACCCCTGCCACCTTTAGAATTTGAAAGAGAGTATTCCACTCAACATTGTCAAAAGCTTTCTCTAAGTCTACAAATGCTAGAAATGTAGGTGTGCCTTTCCTTAATCTTTCTTCTAAGATAAGTCGTAGGGTCAGTATTGCCTCACGTGTTCCAACATTTCTACAGAATCCAAACTGATCTTCCCCAAGGTCAGCTTCTACCAGTTTTTCCATTCATATGTAAAGAATTCGCGTTAGTATTTTGCAGCTCTGACTTATTAAACTGATAGTTCAGTAATTTTCACATCTGTCAACACCCGCTTTCTTTGGGATTGGAATTATTATGTTCTTCTTGAAGTCTGACAGAATTTTGCCTGTCTCATACATCTTGCTCACCAGATGGTAGAGTTTTGTCAGGACTGGCTCTCCCAAAGCTACCAGTAGTTCTAATGGAATGTTGTCTACTCCCGGGGCCTTGTTTCGACCTATGTCTTTCAGTGCTCTGTCAAACTCTTCACTCAGTATCATATCTCCCATTTCATCTTCATCTACCCCCTCTCCCATTTCCATAATACTGTCCTCAAGAACATTGCCCCTGTATAGACCCTCTATATACTCCTTCCACCTTTCTGCTTTCCCTTCTTTGCTTAGAACTGGGTTTCCATCTGAGCTCTTGATATTCATGCAAATGGTTCTCTTTTCTCCAAAGGTCTCTTTAATTTTCCTGTAGGCAGTATCTATCTTACCCCTCGTGAGATAAGCCTCTACATCCTTACATTTGTCCTCTAGCCATCCCTGCTTAGCCATTTTGCACTTCCTGTCGCTCTCATTTTTGAGACGTTTGTATTCCTTTTTGCCTGCTTCACTTACTTCATTTTTGTATTTTCTCCTTTCATCAATTAAATTCAGTATCTCTTCTGTTACCCAAGGATTTCTACTAGCCCTCGTCTTTTTACCTACTTGATCCTCTGCTGCCTTCACTACTTCATCCCTCAGAGCTACCCATTCTTCTTCTACTGTATTTCTTTCCCCCATTCCTGTCAATTGTTCACTTATGCTCTCCCTGAAACTCTGTACAACCTCTGGTTCTTTCAGTTTATCCAGGTCCCATATCCTTAAATTCCCACCTTTTTGCAGTTTCTTCAGTTTTAATCTACAGTTCATAACCAATAGATTGTGGTCAGAGTCACATCTGCCCCTGGAAATGTCTTACAATTTAAAATCTGGTTCCTAAATCTCTGTCTTACCATTATATGATCCATCTGAAACCTTCTAGTATCTCCAGGGTTCTTCCATGTATACAACCTTCTTTCATGATTCTTGAACCAAGTGTTAGTTTGAGTTATGCTCTGTGCAAAATTCTACCAGGCGGCTTCCTCTTTCATTTCTTAGCCCCAATCCATATTCACCTACTACGTTTCCTTCTCTTTCTTTTCCTACTGTCGAATTCCAGACACCCATGACTTAAATTTTGGTCTCCCTTCACTACCTGAATAATTTTTTTATCTCATCATACATTTCATCAATTTCTTCATCATCTGCAGAGCTAGTTGGCATATAAACTTGTACTACTGTAGTAGGCGTGGGCTTCATGTCTATCTTGGCCATAATAATGCGTTCACTGTGCTGTTTGTAGTAGCTTACCCGCACTCCTATTTTTTTATTCATTATTAAACCTACTCCTGCATTACCCCTGTTTGATTTTGTATTTATAATCCTGTATTTACCTGACCAAAAGTCTTGTTCCTCCTGCCACCGAACTTCACTAATTCTCACTATATCTAACTTTAACCTATCCATTTCCCTTTTTAAATTTTCTAACCTATCTGTCTGATTAAGGGATCTGACATTCCATGCTCCGATCCGTAGAATGCCAGTTTTCTTTCTCTTGATAACAACGTCCTCTGAAGTAGTCCCCGTCCGGAGATCCAAATGGGGGACTATTTTACCTCCGGAATATTTTACCCAAGAGGACGCCATCATCATTTAATCATACAGTAAAGCTGCATGCCCTCGGGAAAAATTACGGCTGTAGTTTCCCCTTGCTTTCAGCCATTCGCAGTACCACAACAGCAAGGCCATTTTGGTTAGTGTTACATGGCCAGATCAGTCAATCATCCAGACTGTTGCCCCTGCAACTACTGAAAAGGCTGCTGCCCCTCTTCAGGAACCACACGTTTGTCTGGCCTCTCAACAGATGCCCCTCTGTTGAAGTTGCACCTACAGTACTGATATCTGTATCGTTGAGGCATGCAAGCCTCCCCACCAACGGCAAGGTCCATGGTTAACTACATCTACACTCTGGAAACTTACAGTTGTGAGCTACGAAGACTTACAGGTTCTTTCACTCGCAATACAATAATAAATAATATTATAAAACAGATAGATGTGTAACAACATTTGATTTAATAATGTGATATACTTACGTGTTCTTTATATCGCCTGATTTGCAAGTCAAAATCTGGATATTTATTCAGTGACAATAATGGACTGCCCAGAGATTCAAAATGATGTTTCATCACATGCCCAAATCCATCATCTGGACATATTTGTTCAAAGGTGACAAATGTTGCATGAGGAAACTTGGTAGATGTCCATTCTATAAGTTTAGTTGAGCTGTGAAACAAAATATAAAAGTATGTTTTGGGATCAACTACACCACCAGTATTTTAAACAACTAGACGTGCATGCAATTAGTAGGTTCACACCTTGATTCATCCATGTAAGTTATGGAGCATTCTGCCAAAAGCAACGTAGGTGCAGCCCATGATATGCCAGCGCTTGACAGAACACTTTCAATATCATTCTGGCAGCGGAGGTCACCTCCAACCAAGTGGTATCCTTGTGAATGAATACCAGTTGTACAAGAGTTTACATCTGTTGAAAAAAAAGTCATCTGTGAAAAGAGAAATTAACTATAGCAACTCTCACCAAAAACACAAGGCAATAGGAAAAGAGCTGTATGAGGGTCTTCAAATAAGCATAGCAAGAGATACTTCTTAACGTGCAACATTTACTTTTTTGGTTAGAATATGTGTATGTTGACTCCATTTTAGCTTGTTATCTACTTAAACAGTTTGCTGAGAAGTATTATCTTATGAGCTGCATAAGATATTGCTGAATGAGGATTGTTGAGTACTTAAGCTTGTTTCTTCAGAAGACATTATAGTTTTTGAACAGTCTTTTAAAGTTACTGAAAGGCCATTTACTAAAGTTAGAAACAGGAATGGACCCAATGCCAAACCTTGTGAGACTTTATATTGTCCCTTTATGATTTTAGATTTATTCCTTCAATGCATTTTGTCAATATTATCCTATTCTTCCTGTTATGAAGTTAGAAAGCCAACCATGTGCAAGGGATGCTGTTAATGTGATAACATTTTAGTTTTCCATGTAAGAAGTTCACAGCCCTCACAATAATAAGCATTGGCTAGATCACAGAGTACAACAACATTACAGTTTTTGTTGTTTAGGTCTCATAATTCTTCATTTGTACATCATAATTATACGGACTTCTCTTTCTTTTACAAAAGCCAAACTGAGAGACAGCTGGGAAGTTACACAGTGAAAAATGGATCAATGTTCTATTCTATGTCTATTTAAAAAAAAATAAAAACACTGTAAATAGTGGAATGTGTCTACAATTGAGGTAATATTCTTTTTTTCCATTTTTAATTAAGTATTTCACCTATGCTTATTTAAGTCAATCAGTAAATATACTTTATGAGTCATCAAGTAATTAAAAAGATAGCTAAAGGGTGGTCCTCTCAAATATCTGATCAGAGTACTGTCAGCACCAGAAGAAATATGATTCATTGGTGAGATAATGATTTTTGTATCTCCTAAGGTGATGAGTTTTTAATATTTATGGCAGTGAGTGATGAAAATAGTGTCTGCTGGAGTAAATCTGTCATGCCTGTATTTGGTTGCTTATTATCAGGTGCAATATTTGCCGCCACTGTATGGAAATAATCATTGACATTGGGGGGCAATGATTTAAATGTGTCACATTTCTGCCACAATTGCTATCTGAGAACTAAATTTGATTCCTCTTACTATTTTTATTCTCTTCTTACTTATTATTATTATTTACATTTTATGGCCTTCATTGGACCACTCTAGCCAACTTTTATACAAAGAATTTTCCAGTTTCCTGTCAGTCCAGTACTTCTTCATTCTCTCGGATCTCATCCTTCTTTATTCATAGGAAATCACCATTCATATTGTCTGTTTGTTGATTCTTGTTTGCAATCTGGTTTGTTTGTTGATTTTGTCATTTTTGTTTCTTAGGTCTTCCAATGTAATCTGTAGCTCAGCCATATCTTCCTTGATTTCTGTAATCCACTTAATGTTGCACTTACTATTCTGCAATTTTTCTATTATTCTCCTGATGATCCTGTTCTCTGGTGTTCTGATTAGATGTCCAAAGAATGAAATGCGTTTCGTCCTGATTGTACTCATTACCAGTTCTATTTCCTTGTAGGCTGTTTCATTTGTAGCTACTCTCCAGTGTCCATCTTTCTGGTAAGATTTGTTGATGCACGTAATATTATGTGTTGCAATGTAGTTGATCTGATTTTGTTTGATCCTGTTCTTATGAACTGGCATAAGAATGGTTGACTGCCAATGCTCCGAGTCATTGATGCCTTCTAGGTGGCTACCCATCGAATCCAATGTAGCCTTCTCCTGCATTCTTGGACAGGACGGTGGAAATTTTTTCCTAAAAGACCTTTCCCTGGTTGACTTTTGAAGGTAGTCAACCTTGAGTGGAGCAAGCTCCGATTTACAGCTATGGTTGTTAACCGCAGAGGCACAACCCTAGATGTTCAGGGTTTTGCATTGGCATTTCCTCCTAACCCACTAAGGTATGGTTTTCCTACCAATACTCGGGTAGCTGATTGCAGTGGTTTCCCACTGGGCGATAGGGTCGCCGTGTCCCTACGCCATTTCTTCTTACTTAATAAAGTTCCAGACTTTTTCTTTCTTCAAGGAGGGTGTTTATTTTTGTGTGTGATCAAACAGCTATTGTTGTCCCCAAATATAGCCCTTGGCCATCCAGGTTGACCTGATTGAGAAACATGTATAAACAGTTTACAAACTCTATTAACAACAAAAGGTTAAAAAACTGACCATCTGGCAACCTCTGTTTTGCATATGAGGCGACAACAATTCATCAATGGGTCTCCATTACATTTTTTACCTCCTACATGATGCCTCAATGTTATTCCACCAAATTAGCAATCACAGCTGTCTTGTCTTTTATACAGGTGCCAACTACTGTCCTACCCACAAAAATGCAGAAATCTGTTGTACATATGAATGAAGCAAACTGATTGCAGCACCAATGTTTTGCATCCCATAGTTTTCTGCAGCACAACAGTGGTTGCAGTACACTGAAACTTAGGTTATTGTTGTTTTGGGATCTTTCCCTAATATATGGAAACAAGTGTACATTGCTTACCATTAGATAATCCAAGAATACTGCTGAGGATTTTTGATCTTCTAATACACTCAGTTTTGCGAGAAATAACTTCAATGAAGTCAACTTCATAATAGGTAAGACTGAACTCTTCTTGCAAGTTCTTCTTAAGCCTAAAGTATGTTGTATCATAACCAGCTCCACAGGAGATGATCTGTGAAGCAATAAAACTTCATAAATTAACAAACTACAGAAACAGGGTTCCTGCAGTTGATGACTGAAATAATATAAAACCAAATTTTAGCAAGTCTCATCATATTAAATATACTTCCGTGTCATTTATTTGTTTAGGATTTAGAACTGACAACAGCACCTTGGAATATAAACGATATGTGATTCATGTCAATAGAAATTTCTGGATGACACGATACACCATCTTACCACAATGGGTTGCTTTGCATGCCTCACCAATACAGACAGCCATACCATAGTTGCAATTATATCAGAGGGAAGAGGCCAGGCTAACATATGGGTCCAGAAGACTAGCAGGAGGCTTTTCAGTAAATGAAAGGGAAACAGTCTGGAGGACTGACTGGCCTTGCAACATTAGTGAACAAAGCCTTGCTAAGTTGGTACTGTGAACATCTGAAAGTGGGGGTAGGGGGGAATTACAATCATTATATTTCCAAAGTGCATGCAAATTGACTGTATGGTTTAATGACAGCATCCGCTTGGGTAAAATATTCAGGAAGTAAAATAGTCCTCCTTTCAGATCATTGAGCTGGGACAAATCACAAGGATCTTGTCATCAGAAAAAAAAACATACCTGGCATTCTATGGGTCAGAGCATAGAATGTTTCCTCCCTTAAAATGTAGGTAGACTACAGACTTTGAAAAGAAGACTGGATGGGTTGAAGTTGGATATAGATGGAATTAGTGAAGTGCAAAATGCAGTGGTGGGAAGAATAGGATTGCTAGTGAAGTGAGCACAGGGGAATCAACACAAAATCAGAGAGAGGTAATGCCGGAGTAGGACTAATAATGAATAAGATAACAGGAATGTTATTTAACTACTATGAACAGCAGAATAAACACAGTATCCTAGCCAAGACAAGATACAAAACCAAGACCCACCACAGTAGTACAAGTGTATGAGTACATGTCTGTTAGCTTCACAGATGATGGAGAGACTGAAAAAGGTATGATAAAAGAAGTTACAGTTTTTTAAGGGAAGCAACAATTTAATTTTTATGTGGGACTGGAATTCAATAGTATGAAAAGGAGGAGAAGGAAAATTAGTAGAATGTGGGCTGAGGAAAATAATCAACTGCTCCAGAAAATTATGCCACAAGACAGAACTGAGCTTCAGTTTGCAAAGTATGACAGCAATCTCAGCTGCAGCTCTAGGTACAAAGCAGGCAGAACTGATCAATGTGCTGGTGTCACTTTGGTTTATTATCCATCTGCATGGCTGAAAAGTTCGCATGCGGAGTTAGTCTAACATATGCACTGATCTCTTCATCAGTTACCTACAAGTTATTTTTATTCGTTTTAAATTGCGTAATACAAGTCTTTGGAATATTAAGAGTTAAACTGTTTGCTGTGAGCCAGTTATCCCCCATGCAGTGTCTGGTATGTATGTTTTAGGGTCCTTTATAAATTTACAGCCATTGTCAACAAAACAAACAAAACCTAGCCACTACCTTCACTCATCGCAGATTAAAAAAGCTGTATTTACTATATCAGTCACACAGATCATATAGAAAAGGTCTCCAATGAAGTGGGGAAAAAAGGTAGAAACTTTTAAGTTACCAGAAGTTACCAATTATTAATGCTACAAGACTTTATTTATATCACCAAATGATTTTATATGTGTCTTTTTTTATGTGACTTATTTATTTTCAAATTTTATTTTTTTAAGTGCTTTTGTAAGTCAATGACTGGTAACTTATGGTAATGGAAAAGTCTTCCCCCCCCCCCCCCCCACTTCAATAGACATCTTTCCTTTATGACCTGTGAGTACTGTATAACAAACACAGCTTTTTTTCTCTCTGATGAGTGGAGGAAGTGAATAGCTTTTTTTTGTTTGTGTTGTTGATAATGTTTGTAAATTGGTACAGGACCCCAAAACAACCATACCAGACACTGCCAGTGAGATAACTGCTTCACAGCAGACAGTTTAACTCTTAATCTTGCAAAGGCTTGTATTATATAATTTTGAACAAATCAAAATAACTTACAAGTACCAGATGCACAAATCAGTGGGCATACATGCAAATGGACCATGGTGGCAAAGCACATTGATCAGTTCTTCTTACCTTGCACTTAGAGATCTGTTTCAATGCATTGATCTGCAGATGGGATTGCTCACATATTTTGCAAACTTTAGCTCAATACTATCTTGTGGCATAATTTTGTGGGGGCAATTAATTCCTCTCCCCGAGTCTACATTCTACTAATTTCACTCCTTCTCCTTCTCTTACTATCGAATTCCAGTCCCACATCAAAACTGAATTGTTGCCTCCTTTAACAAACCACATTTTTTTTATCTTGACATACTTTTTTCAGTTTATCCATCCCCTGTGAAGGAAGTAGATACATACACTTGTTAATGAAATGTATTCGCAAACTGCAAATATGGTTATAAACCAGCTGCACAAATTATTAGTGACAGAAGAAAATTTGTGCCAGAGTGGGACTCGAAGCCAAATTTCCCACTTAGCTCGAGGCTGCCTTGTGCACATTCGCTCCTGGACCAACCCAAACTTCCACACGTCACAGACATTGCCAACCAATTAACATTACTTGTACTACTGTGGCAGGTCTTGGCTTTGTATCTTGCACTGGCTAGGATGCTGTGTTCACTCATAGTAGTTTACCCATGTTCCTGTTATCTTATTCATTACTAGTCCTACTCCTGCATTACCTATACTTGGTTTTGTGTTGATTACCCTGTACTCGACCACCCTACATGATCTCAAGCAGCTCCTCAAGGGTTAGCTCCTAACCAAAACCTGACATCTGAATCCATCTCCAGCTCCTCACTTCAATAACTTCTCCACACTACTATATTTTACCTATTCCAAAACGCCATAAACCAAACCCACAGGTCTGCCCCCTTGTTGTCCCATTTTGGCTGGATTTAATGCTCCCATGGAACGAACCTCTGCGTTTGTTGACCGACACCTCCAATCTATTGTCCACAACTTCCCATCCTACACTGAAGACAGTGCTCACTTCCTTCACCACCTCACCACAATTCCTGTCCCATTACCACCAGAGTCCTTGTTGGTTACTGTGGGTGTACCATCCTTGCACACCAACATCTCCCAGTCCCATGACCTTGTGGCCATAGAACACTACCTTTCCCAACATCCTCTGACAGCAAATGAATCACCGCTTCCCTAATCCTGCTAGCCAACCATATCCTGACCCACAATTATTTCTTTTTCAAAGGCCAAATCTACAAACAAGTCCATGATACTGCCATGGGTACTCGCATAGCTCCACCCTACATTAAGTTATTTGTGAGCCATCTGGAGGAATCCTTCCTATCCAGTCAACACCTAAAATCTCTTGTCTGGTTCAGATTTACTGGAGACATTTTCAGGATCTGGATACATGGCAAGGACAATCTTTCCTCTTTCCTCTACAACCTCAGTGTATGTTCCCAAATTTGCTTCACCTGGTCCTTCTCAACTCAGTGAGCCACCTTTCTTTACATCAATCCCCACCTCTCAGATGGGTCCATAAATACATCTGTCCATATTGAGTGTACCAACCACCAACAATACCTCCACTTTGAGAGCTATCACCCATTCCATGTCAAAAAGTCTCTTCCTAATGGCCTTGCCATCCATGACATTGCATTTGCAGTGGAAAGCAGAAGCTGTCACAATTTACTGATAATCTTATCAGATCCTTTACTGACAGACAACATCCCATCCAGCTTGTCCATAAACAAATCTTCCATGCCATCTTCTCCTCTGACTCCAAAGAACCTGTTAACCAGCAATTGACTAGCACTCTTCTGATCACCCAGTATCACAATGGCCTTCAAAAGCTCAGCCACATCCTCTACCAAGTCTTCAGCTATCTCTTGTCGCGCCCCGAGATGAGGGATATGCTACCCAAAATCCTACCCACATTCCCAAAAATTGTGTTCTGCTGTCCACCCAACCAACAGAATATCCTTTGTCCATCTCTATTTCCAATCCTGTGCCCTGTTGGTCATTCCCTCGTGGTCATCCCAGGTGAAAGACCTGTCCCATACACCAACCCATCATCTTCTACCACAGTCCAAACACAAAACTGTGAAAAGGATAGACCAAACGGTCCCCCATTCAAGTGCTAGCCAAGCCCAACAACATTTAATAACTTTGGTAATCTGATGGGAACCTGTTACCACTACGGCAAGACCAATGGAAATTATAAATTTATTAGGCAGAAATATAGGTTTGTTTTCCAAAGTACCATGCATCGGCTGGTCCTGCTGAGTAGTGCCTTGTGAGCAGCGGAATGCCAGCATGCAATCAACTTGCAGTACCCTCAGCACAACGAAACATCAAGTGACAGCTGTTACATCATGGGGAAGCCATCGACCTGTGAACTTCAGCCTCCAGCTCTACAAATCGATTTCCAAAATGTACTGACTGATGTTGAAGCCCTGCACTCAGCAGATATGACCCAACTTCACCTGAAGTATTCAGTGGCGCACAGGGGTTGGCTCTCTGCTCCGTTTAGGAGACAGGAGCCAGCAGCATCAGTGTATGCCACAGGAACAGGATAACCAAAAGCAGCGTTCACCCACTCGAAGGTGGATGACAGACAGCATCCAGGTCATGCAGGTCAAGTCTCCAGCAGGTCTGCAGGGTGACGGCAGCCTCCGTGCCCCATCAGTGTTGTTTCGGAAGTTGGCAGTGAAGCTGGCAGCAACAGCATCCTTCCAGCCACACTTGTGGTTCTGTAGACAATCGGAGGCAGCTATGCATGCCGAAGGTCGACCTCCATAGCCTTCCCTCTCACTGGATAGCTGCAACTGATACAAGGGCTGAGACTAAGCACTGGGCAGTCGACAAACAGCACTCATCAATCAGCAATGAGACACTTGTTAGGAAGAGTGGGCTATTTAACTTGGCACTTCCTGTGCACTCAGAGGCAGTGGGGATGGTTATGACATCATGTGACCTGGTTTTTCCTTCGCTTTCAGCACTCCCTGTGACTCAACTTTCACTTGACTCTACCTTCCAGAGGCTCTTTTCTGTTGGCTTGGTACCTGAATACTTAAAAGTTTCTTTGTACCTAGCCTTCCTTACAAAAATCTGCTTTGTCACTAGAATGATAGTATCTCTTGGCTTCCATGATGTCATTATGCTTTACTTGCAGACTTGGGTGCTCAGTCGTTGTCTCTCCCCCCCCCCCCCCCCCCCCCCTCCCCCCAGCACTGCAACAGCTTCCGTGTTTGCTACAACCCTCTCCGCAGTTCCTTCTAGCTGGCAGTACAATGGTCATTGACACAGGCAGTCTGGCTTCCAGGAGATGCCAAGGTAGAACTTGGACGAATTTTTAGTGTCCACCAGGGATACTATTCTGGGGCATAACATTCTTCTGCACAAACAAAGATTGAAAGGTGGATGTTTGATTATTTTATGTTGTTGATGGAGTAGGTTCATTTATAACAGTTTCTATTATTTAAAGACCTCTATCTCGACTGTGCTATTCATATTTCAAAAGCAGAGGCACAGAGACTATTCTGATGCAGGCCACAATAATGAAACCTTAACTGCCTAAACATTATGACTAGTATCTATCACAAGACTGAATGACAACTGGTGGTGTTGCAGGCAAATGGCAGAGTAAGGAAGTTATATTAGTGGAACACAGAAAATTGGGGAGTCATTCTAGCAACAACATGGGCCGCAAATGAGGAAATCCACTAACATAATCAATTTTGAAAAAGGACAGGTTATTATGACTCGGCACCTGGGAACAAGCAACTCAGAAACAGTGAAGCTAGTTGGTTGTTCATGTGGTACTGTCTTGAGCATCTATGGCAAGTGGATGAAAGACGGGGAAAGCACATGTAGATGGTAGGAGAAAAAGTGTTTAACATTCACACCTCATCACAGAACAATGCAGATTCTGGAGGTCTGCCCACTCTGTAACGCAGGATAGGTGGCGATCTGACAACAGAGTACGATGCTGGTGCCAGAGCAAGTGGTTTGAAGCACACAGTTCAGTGCAAATAGTTGAACATGGGGATCCACAGTGGACAAACCCATGTAATCCTAACAACATTATCAGTTACAGTTGGGACAGGATTATGGAGACTGGACCATGGATCAATGAGAATGTATTACCTGGTTAGATGATTATGTTTCTCATTACACCAGGTCAATGTCACCCGGGCAAACAGGTGCCATACATCAGGATAGTGGAGGCAGTTTTATGCCACGGGCCTCCATGGCAGTTATGGCAACAACTGAAGGCACCATAATAATTGCTGACTATATGAACATTATTGTGGACTATCTGCATCCCTTCATGCTTGATGTCTTCCTCAACAGCAATGACACCTTCTAGCAGGATAACTGTCTATGCCACATGGCCAGAATCACGTTATAGTGCCAGATATCTGGTACTACACATCTCCAGAAACCTATCAAGGAATTGTGGAATCTACATCATGCAGAATCACTGCTGTACTGTAGTCCAAAGGTGGACCAACCTTCTATTAAGCAAGTGATCATAATGTTTTGGCTCATCAGTGTATCAAACCCTCATATTTTAAATAATGAAGTCACTCTTGCAAAGTGAAGGAGATGAAACAAACTGCTAAATGTGGAATGAGTCAAACACAGAGAGAAGGCAAACAGAATAATGCAGTCAAAGAAACAAGAGGAAAACTTCTCAGCATAAGTGAAACAGAGAGCACAATATGACTGATTCAGTATTTTCTCTCAATACAATACTTCAGCATTAAAAACACATAACTTACTTGTATATGAGAGTTCCCCACATGTCTCACAAACTGTGTCAAAATGGCTTCAATTATTTCAGCTCTTGCATAATAGCCCATGTGAATGATTGGAGCTCTTCTGCTGTATTTTGAATTCGATACAAATTCTGATATGAATTCATCATTAAAGTAGCCTTTTTTAACCATTGAGTATTTGGAGACAGTGCTGTAGTCATTGGTACCTTGAACCTGGAAAAAATGTCGTTATTATTAAATTTATATTTAGAATAAACTTGTCTTGGCACTTCAATAACTATTCCTTCTACTGAGGGATATGAAGAAAAATATCTGTATAAACTATCACTATCTCCAGTATGCCCAAGAGTTATTTGGAGGTAAGAGTGTCTTCTTGTTTTCAAAGAGCAATTGACAATTTTCAAAATTAGCTGTATGCTTTACTCACTTAACATAAATTAATTAAGCTGCACTAAGTTCTTCAGTTAGAACAGATCATACCATTATATATTAAAAGATACAACTTGCACTGATATTTAGATTTTTTTCCTTTCACAAAAGAAACAGAGGAAAGAAAGAAAATTAGGGTTTAATGCCCTGTCAAGAGTGAGGTCATTACAGATTAAATACAACTTTGCTTTGGAGAAGAAAACTGCACATGCCTTTTCAATGGAAGAATCTAGGATTTATCTTAAGCAGTTTAGGGAAATCTCAGAAAATCTAAATCTGGATGGACAGGCAAGGATTTGAAACACCCATCTCCTGGAGATGAGTTCAGTGTCTTACCACTACAACACACTGCTTGACGCAGAAGAAAAGTAGGCATATAAACACATTATTGCTCTAATACCAAACAAAATGTAGCTTCATTGCTGAGTTTTATACAAAGTAAAAATGAAGTCAGTGTGTGACACTACAGTTTTGCTTTTTCATTTATAAAGACTCTGTATACAAACAATAATAAAATGGATATGATGTCGAAACTCCAAAATTAATTTTATAGCAGAGGAATACAGCTCCCCTATAAGGTTTATCAAATGTACTCCTATTCGGAAATGTATACAGATTTTTATAGATATGGTGTACATGTGATTTTACCATCCACTTCTTTCTTGTTTGAATCCTCCCAACAGTGCAGGGTATAAAAAAATTACTTATGATTTGTTATTTCAGTATGTACTCCTTTTGTATTTCTTTCCAGTACATTTTGATTACGTAGTCTTTTGATCCTCACTCAAGATTACACTGTTTTGATAATGTCCATTTTGTAGTTCACAAATGGCAGCATTCAGATTTGCTGCTCTTGCATTCAGTGCCTAATGCACTTGACACTTTGGAACAAAAATACATTGCTATCATTTTAGTGACTGTAATCTTTTTAATACAAACAAGGATTAACTGCTTCTTGAAGCCTGGCTACAAACTGATATCAAGATCATTACAGATGAAGCAATTGCCAACAAGACGAGAACAGGGGACGAAATTGTTGGAAAAACCAACTCAGCACGGGGTTAATTTTATCTTTAAAAGGATTGGTTGATAACATACACACTGATGCATCAAGGAAAAATTAAATTGGGGGAGACGATGTGAAGGGTTAAAAAATTGTAGGAGACCAAGTCTCCGTTACATTAAGCAGACTCATGTTGATGCAGGCTGCAGTAATTAAACCGACATGAAGAGACTTGTATAGGCCAGATTAGCCAAGACAGCTGTACCACTTGTCTTTGGACTGAACATAACAATAGCGTACAGAACTGTGAATATTAAATATTTCCTAACAATAGCCTACTGATTTCGCAAAAGCAAATTATGTAACTGTACAAGTACGGCAAATGAATGTGTCTATGTCTGTACCTAACCTAGTTATAAACAGACTGATATGCCCCCACGTAAGTACTGACTATGGGCACTTTTACAATAAAATTATGCACGTCAGGAATTATTGCAAATATATTTTTGTAGAGCTGTAACTATTGAGATGGGCAACACCCGTAAAACTAACGCTTCTAAAGATGTAGAGAAAGGTGGTATGTTAGCTTTGCCATGTTAGTATTAAAAAGTTATAGCCATCACACAATGCGGAATATTCTGCTGCGACGGACAAGCGACGAAAATGAAACAATTACTCTCTAAACGTTTTTTATTGACATTTCTGAAACAATCCAGAATTCATTTCTGAAAGATACTGAGGTGAGCGAAACATGTGGATCGTGATGCGTAGAAAGTACAAGAATTTGATAATCACCACCTTTATTGCCAAAAAGACTACAACTTGGTACTAAGGCACTTTGAGCTGGAATAATATAACGAACATTTTTATCCATTATGTAGCAACAGCCTGTCAGGATCAAAAATTACACTTCTCCAAACATAACATCAGCATTCTAACCTCCCGCTTCGAATCTCTTTCATGTCAAAGACAAGTCATCCGTACTTCATATTCCGCCAGAGGCTGTAGTTAGCAACATCGGTTTTGTACCGGCATTGAAAACTGGCACATGCGTCCCCCTCAGTCTCCAAAAGTTTGCTCGAGCAGCTACCAGTGGATTCACGAGCATGTGCAGAGCTGAATTCGCGTATAAGCAGTGCCTTCTCTCGCTTCCGGCTACTTGAAGTGTGGCTGTTTGCCGTGTGAGCAGTAGCAGCAAGTAGCCAGATGCTACTCGGAAAAGTTTTTCTGGCGCGGCAAAACTGCCAGATTCGCGTATGCGCAGAGCAATCTGAGTTATAGTGGGGATCATTCTCCACTTGATCCTTCTGTATGTTTCACGATATTTCTGTTCACTCTTCGTTTACAGCTCCCAGGTCAAATGAAAACAAATCAGACTCTGTGGTCGGTAGCCATCAAATGAATTAAAATACATTCCCAAAATCATGGAAGACTAAATAAAAAAAAGATAGTAGTTTCAGTTTTCTGATTTTATATTATTTCCACTTTATTAGCAATCAACCATTAATCGCCTTAATGAAGTTATATTTGTCGGTTTGCTAGAGAAATTTGCTTCTATTAATCTCTTCCACTGTGGCAGTCAATTTATTTGAAACGAAGTGTTTCGTTCCACGCTACTGGCTAATTTCAATTTCGTTCAACTTCAAGTTCACATTTTCATTTTCTGACACGAATGGCGTTATACCATAATAAAGAACCAAACATTAGTTAAATGAGTACTGATACTCCAAGAAAATTGGTATACCAAAAATCACATAGAAAAGCTGAATGTCCAGTACTTCAGTGTGCATCTGGACATACAGATGTGCACGTTAAGCTGAATTAAGCAGTTTAGTGTGGTTTACGAAATTCCAATGCTCTCTGAGGAGCCTCTGATGTCCTACTTCTTTTAAGACACTGTGAGATCTCTTAATGCCATATACATACGAACATACATAAATATTCACTTGAAACTGACTAAGCAGGCAAATTTGATCAGTAGTTTTGAATTAAATATTTTGTTTCAAATATATTGACAGCTTTAGCAGAATTTTATTCATCTGCCTTTCGTGAAACACAATGTTTTTCGACCACAAGACACTTGCTTAGCACTTCCTCTAGGAGTGATGTTACTACTTAACTTTTGTTGTTTACATCTTAAATATATGGGATGCCATTCTAGGCTAAATTGTAGACTGACAACATAACGTGTTTTATCATTTTAACTCCCCACATTGCTTTATATTTATTCCTAGAATGTAATATAAACTGTCAGTTGCATAGTTTCTTTGCCTCCCAGACGACCTTATTCATTTTTTACACATTTTGAAATAGTCATGAAATAATTTATTGTCCTTTAGTCTGGTGTAAGAAACACAAGATACTGTTTCTTTTATTTTTGCAAGAAATTTGTATTCCTTCTCACTAGTTTTTTGCAGTGCAGTGTAGATGTAAATCTGATTGGAAATGCTACAGAACAATAATGCAGAGTACAAATTAAAAAAAAATGTGTTAAAGTCACCACGTAGCAAAAAGTTAGGGTACTTTGAACTATGGAGTCTAGGTTTGAAATGAAAATTACTCCAAGAACTGCTTCCTTATTTACATTCCTTATCTGGGTAGGACATGATAAAACAATTGCTCCAAGCTTGGTCCCTATGTTCTCTCAAGAACATGTTGCAGGGCTGCACATGGCTACTTGATGTCCCACCACACATGGAATTCCAAACAGAAATGCGACGGTATGTGTATGAGCAGCGCAACCACCAAGCACGGGCTGCCTATGTCACTGTAGCTGTGCATGCAGTACGGACTGTTTTGGAAATTTGTGGTGAGGACTATGGGACCAAACTGCTGTGGTCATCGGTCCCTAGGCTTACGCACCACTTAATCTAACTTAAACTCACTTACACTAAGGTAAACACATACACCCATGTCTGAGGGAAGACTCGAACCTCCAATGGGGGGGGAGCCACTTGAAGAGTGACAAGACACCTCAGACCACACGGATACTCCATGCTGCTAGGCCTGTTTCCTGGCGCACTCCGGAAATTGCTCAAACGAACCTCAACACACAGATTGCAAGACAGAAAAGTTAAAAACTGCTAAAAGGTGCGTTTGCACCGAAAACATTTCACATGCATAACTCTCCTTCCTATCACTTACAGAGGCCTGCACGTGTTTCCAGACACGCGCGATGTGTGCGGCAACTACAATGGCAATAACATTGAAATTTTGAAATAACAGAGTCGAGCAGGATCGGTTTTTTGACAGGCAGACTTCCCGCATAAATTGACTGAGATGTGGAACTTGTCTGTGGTCTCTCGCTCTGGCTATCTCTGGGCTTGTTAATGTTGATGTTACCTGTGCTAATTTGCTTGTTCAGATTTATAAGTAATAAAGCAGTAACTGTGTGTTTAAATGGTGTTGATCATACCTCGTTACAACTGCCTGCGCTAGGGACTACGGTGGTTGCACTGACTTCGCAGATTCTTCAAAACTTAAGTTTTTCGACTTTAGGTCAGCACGAGACATTTGTCCACAATGGCACATTTATATCATCAGCAAGAGAAAGGGTTATTCTTCAGAAGGAAGAATCAAACAGTGAACTTCACACCATCATTATTCCATCGACGCAAGAAAATTCAAATCAGGAAAAATGGATCATAGTGATAATGACGGGACCAACATGTGAACAAAGCAACTGACAGCAACTGTACCACGTATCAGGGCTTCATGTACAGCGATCCCTACAGATATGCACAGGTGGAACAATTTTACAATTATCCAGTGTTATTACTAGGGACAACTGTATCTGATTCTACCATGCCGGTATATTATCTGATGCTTCCGCATGCTTCGCATTATTCTGCATCCTCAGACTTGGTTTCACACAATTGAATTCATTTGACAAAGTTATGAAGTGGTGGACGAGACATACAAATCTGTCCCAGTGCTGAAAAATTTAGCTATTTAGCTGAATATTCTTATATCGTTAGTGATATTGTTGCCTCTTCACCAACATCAAACAAAACGGATGTGATAACAAGAGGTTATTATAATGTCTGTTGCAGATACCAGAACAATGCATGAGATTACAGACAACAAATTACACTTGCCTGACAGACTCCATGCTGTATTGCAATAGCATAAAAAAGCGGATTCACGCGTGAGAAGTGTTAGTAATACTACACAGAGAGCCATGTTGCCACAGCATAAAAGGAATGGTTCTGGAGAAGTACTAACTCTTACAGACTCACAAGAGGCTGGCAATTTGTGACGTGCAGGATCGTGGTATCCTCAGAGATGATGTGGAATGCCAGTTAACTGACTTTAGCGTAAGCAGCCAGCTCCTCCATTGACTTGAGGTTTTTGGTGTTACATGGAGAGCGTATCAACACATTATGTAATGGTGGCTCATCACTGAAGGACATATGTTGGTTTCACGAGAAATTCAGAACAACAGTACACAGATGTGTTTCCCCTTGCAATTTAATGTATTTGCAACGACAGACTATTATCAATATGAGAGGCGACAGGACTAAAGAGGAGTGCACGCTACTAGGTATAGAGGACCACGATAACATTTCAGTTTAAGGACACGAGGATTTATGTGCAGAATAGGGTGTCTGCTTTCTGCTTCCTGGTAGACTATCGTTTGGCAGTAAATACCGTACCAATTGGAATATTTCCACTCAAGCTGCAAACCAATAAGGATTTTCCTACATGCCATTAATGACACACCAGTGTGTTATTGTGGGATATATCAGCTCAGAGTGTATTTTGCATTGCATCACACTTTCAACTAGAATTTCGTGATAGGAGATGTATCTGTGCCAATTACAGGGGCACTTTTTCTTCGTCGCCACAAACTTTCACTAGGCATTTTGGTGCAACAGCATGGGGTGATAAAAGAAGATGGATCACGAAAATCATAGTCGGTACAAAAGAGATCACCAGGACTCACACCAGATTCATCAAATTACAGAAGGTGGTACAGCAGAAAGCGTTATTACATTAAGAAAGTTCAGAGTCCCACAAAGCAATAAGGAGAAGTCTAGAATAGTTTGACAGCATACACAAAGAGACTAGCAACCTGGTAGCATCAGAAGCAGCAGCCTCAGCCTAAGGTGGAGTAGCATATCGATGCACTATGTTGGAAGAGGCTAAATTCACATGTCAGTGGTGTGCAGGCCACAAAGTTTTGGTCGTGTTGTGTCGGCGAAAGGAAATACGCTGTCAATACAAAACTCAGACAAAAAGCATTCAGAGGTATTGTTCAAGAGACAAAGCATTACAGTCATACATTGCAAAGTCCCCCAGTCCACGCCAAGGCAAGCAGACTTGAAACACATAGATGTCAGGCAGGTAAAAAATTGTAGACGAACTTTTGCACTCAGGCAGAGTTCGGCCTTTGCTGGTAATTGAGCATTGATGATCCATTTAGTAGTTAAAAAAGACAGTTCTTGTAGACTGTGAAGGGATTAAGGATCACTTAACTTCCATACTAGACCAGATAGGTATCAGATTACCAACTTCCAGGATTTTTCACACGCTCTGGCAGGTGCAAATATGTTTAGCATGATAGATTGCAAGAAGGCGTACCATCAAATCGCAATGGCGCCAAAATACATTCCAAAAACGGCAGTTATCACGACCTTTGGCCTTTTCTATTACGTACAAATGCCTTATGGGTTAACAAATGCAGCATTTTATCGACGCAGTATTAGGAGAGTTTTTATTCTGTTTTTACTCAGATGATATATTGGTTTCTTCAAAATCAGCAGAAGACTATGAAACACATTTAAAAATTGTTTTTGATACTCGGAAGATACATGGTGTTGTGATCAATGAAGAGAAGTGTCAACTTTGGAAAAATGTGGTAACTGTTCTGCCTCATTTAGTAATTACATCTGGTATTAGACCCACAGCTGATAGGATTGAAACTTTCTGCTCTGTGCCTAGACCTATAAACTTCAAAGAACTGCAACGATTTCTTGGAACAGTCAACTTTTACAGGAGACTTTTGCCTCAAGCAGTATAATTGCAGGCACGTTTGACAGACGCCTTGAAGGGGAAAGTTAATCATGAGAAGCGTGTGCTGAAGTGGACAGATGATATGCAACATGCTTTCGAGAGAGCAAATGCAGCTTAGAACAGACATTTACATTAGCACATCCAATAAAGGGTGCCCTTTTAACTATAACATCGCAATTGGAGCAGTTTTTCAGACAATCAATGGAAAATATTACCCACTGAGATTCTGTTCAAAAAAACTAACTGCAGCTCAATGCAAGTGGTCAGCGTTTGATAGGGGATTGCTCCTAGTTTATGAGGCGCCAGGAAGTTTAAGGAGTACATCTAAGAACGACAATTCACATTACTGACAGACCACCATCCCGTGGTGAATGTGGGAATAAAACCATTGCAAAAATTGAAGAACGACAACTAATGTGGAAGGTAATACTGCAACAAGAAAGAATTAACTGAAAATTGTAAAACCGATATCTTTGATATTTTTGGAGTGATATCTATGACCTTCAACAAAATGATAGGTACAAGGAAAGGACAACATTATCTATTCTCCTTTGCTCATGCATAATGTGTTAACTGGCAATCAAATTAATGACTGTCGACCCATTTCTTGTCAGGAATTAATTATTTTAAGTTTTGCAGTTATGTTTAATAATCTGAAACTGGATTGTGCAAGATGGCTGACTTCACATTGCAAGAAAGTGGAATGTAGCAGTGCTAGTTTATAGTTACAACAAACTTATGTCATCTTGTTAGAAAGCTCTTTTCACTGATTTTATTATGTGTGTGCTGGTATTAAATTAAAATATGTGATTTTACATGTGTAAAGTCAGTCACCTTTTATGATATGGTAAAAACAGGGAATACCGCAAAAATGGACTTAGAAACATTCAATGAGGTAGAATCGAACGCTGATGATAGCTAATTCCCTGATGCTTCAGCTCACAAAATTGAATCGAATACTGAGAGGGAGGAAATTAATGTAACCGCCAGCCTCACACCAGGTCTATTTACAGCATAGCAGCGTAAGATGAAAGCTATGATAAAAACAAATTTTTGAAAAACTGAAAATTATGTCGACTGACGAAGAATTGGCAAAGAAAGGAATATATGAAAAACAGTGACGAGAAGAAGAGACATGGTTTTAAGGCATCTGTTAACACATCATGGAACAACTTTTGTCGTACTAGAGGGAGTTGTAGTAGGTAAAAACTACAGAGGAAGATGGAAATTGGAATAAATCCAGTTAATAACTGACAATTTAGGCTGAAAGTGCTTCTCTTAGGTGAAAAGGTTTGGGCAGTAGAGGAATTCATGGTGTGCCACATCAAACCAGTCAGAAGATGACTTGAAAAAAATTAAAAAATGAAATGTTAACCAAGCAAAACGAAATGTCCATTAAGCATAACGAACTGTCCTCCAAGTTAAGTGACATGTCATCTAAGCAAAATGTTTTGTCATCAAAACCGACAGGTTTGTCAATTGATATGAGAAATTTATCATTACCACAAGATGCAGTGTTATCCAAGAAGACAGATTTGTTAATGCAACAAGATGCATTAACGACTAAGATCACAGAACTAAAAACTGTGTACCATGTCTTCCTGATGCAATGCAGCGATTATCTGATCAACAAGCCCAACTAAAAGTATCTGTTCGTAAGCTGAACAGGAAGTTAAAATGAGAGAACAGTTTTTCCCATGATTTTTCAAATGGATTTTCAGTAAAGTTAAATTCAGAATTAAATTATGGGTCATTATACAACAATCTGCCTCTAAAGTGATATCTCAGAAAGCCACTTTGGAGGAAAATTTTAAAACTGATTTACCATCAAATTACAACTGTGTTGAGTGAAGATGTACTAGAGTGACGAGATCGTATTACATCTCAAATTAGTAGTACACAATAGGAGCCATCCATTACTAAGCAGAGAGTACATGACCTGCTTTATGATCAGTGGTGAAAATATTAGTTCTGCACCATATGAGGGACTGTATAGAAATGATATAAGACATACAGGCATGCCACCTAACAGTACTTCCTATAGGTTGGGAGCCCTAACATCTTTATTATCTGTTCTATTAGGTGAGAGCTTATTCAAACACAGACAGTTTCAGGTTTTTACACCTAACACGAAAAAGTATTCACCCTATCGTGTGAATCAGGCCATTTAGAGACATGTTACCAAGTTTGTGGACAGATAAGCAAAATGATACACTTCACTACAGGCTTCATTCAGGCAGAAACCACCCTATGGGAAACCAAGACTGCCGAAAATTAAAAGAGGGCATTTCTGTCGAAATACTGGTCTGGTTTAGAGCAAAAAAGAATCCATAAAAAGGTATTCCATCCTGAACCATTTAACAGTAGGCAATGAATGCTATGAAAGTCTTTTGAGAAGTACTTGAACAAGACCCAGTATTGGGATGATCCCTATATCACACAGGAACGTTTTCAGAACATTAAAAACGAAATTGTCACTGGACCTAATGGGAATATTAGTCTATGTGCCCAAAACAAATCTTGAGCACTTCATGATTATATAATAGATTCACTCAGTCGACTACATAAAAATTCGAAATCGACCAATAACAATGAGAACAGTGGCGCAACTCAGACCTTTCCACTGTATGAGCAATCTTACAACCACAGCAGGATCAGAGACTGTCGTGTCTATTTTGTAAGATGACCAGCGTCGCCCCTGCTGCATAATGCCTGCTCTGATGATCATGATCCACCAAATTTTAATAGGAGAAGAGGAATGATAACAGCTATTACGCTGATTACTGTGGTAATGGAAAGGGCATTGGCAGAATACTAACAATGGCAATCGACAGACAGCACAACGCAACCAATACTATCCTATGGATAACTCTATAATTCATAGAATTTGACAAACATAAAATCCAGGATTACTGAAGTATGGGATACAACCCATCGGCTTTGACCAATTATGTCAGAAGTTACCAGAGATGATGTATTGCACAGATTTAATAGCAAAGACGAATGGTGAGAAAGTAAGGAATGCAGGACAGAGAAAACACATGGTAGACATATATCACATACATTCATATTTTGAACATAATGTTAAGTACATAGCTTATTTGAATCATAGTATCTATTCTTCAGTTTATCTATGTAGCTAAACTGAAGAATGGGATGCTAGTGTAAAAAATAAAAAAAAGGAACAAATTTGACGTATGTCGACTTTCTCGCCTTCGCCAGCACTAGAATCCTATTCTTCAGTTGAACTATGTAGCGACGCGAAAAAACCTAGAAGAGTAAAATTTGTATCCCGTACTTCAGTGACCTATGTAGGTCAACTGAAGAGAAGGATACCAGTGCAATCGAAGGCGAAAATAGCGACATACCTAAGATTTGTATCCCATATTTCAGATGACTGATATAGGTCAACTGAGGAACAGGATACTACCTTCATAGTTCAACTGATATACAGGATGCCAGTGTTATATATGTCTCTTTTTTCGTCTTTGCTAGCACTAGTATTCTATTCAGTTGACCTATATAGGTCAACTGAGTACGGGATACAAATTTTTTGTATGTCGGTCTTTTTGACTTCTATAGTACCACTATCAACCTAAAAACATCGTAGTGCTAGTGAAAAAAAGCGACAAATGTAAAATTTGTATTCCGCACTGCAGTTGACAAACCCTGCATCAAATCTTCCATATCCATAGGAATAGATAAATCCTACCCACAAATGAAAATCAGAAAGTAAAAATTGTCCAGAACTAAAAGCAAAACTTCTAAAGCATCTGAAACACTAAGAATGAAAATAAGACTGATTGAATTGGCACGAACAAACGATTTAAATTAATGCAAGCGACAAAAATCGTACACAATTTCTCTTAAAAACACATTCATTTATTTCGATTTATAATGATGAAGCCTCGCCACAGAAGATAATCAGTTCATTATCTATGGCTTGAAAATAAAGACATTAATATCTGTGGGTAAACTATGACATCACTGGTCAAAGCCAAGAGGTACGTACCCCATTCTGCAGGTGACTTCAAAATCCTGCCATAAATATTATTAAGGTGGCATAAGAGTCCTGCCCAACAACGACAAGTTCAACAAATTAATTTGGTCACATTACGCCCTCAGTGACGACTGTGGGATGGAGTGGGGGTATAGAAAGCAATTCAGTAAATCAATTGTGATATAACAATGTGTCAAACTGACCACCACAAACCCTGTGATCATAGGTCCAAGGTACTGAATAAGCAATTCTCGGGAAAGTGCCTACTGCAGTTCTTATGGATGTAGATACCATGGTGAATTGTCAGCCAATTTACTTACTAAAATTCGCGAGTTTGTGATAGGAAATTGAACCATATTCTGCCTGTTTCTATTTGTAAGTTGGTTACTCATAGAATGCGTGAAATTCCTAAGGGGGGAGCATGCAGTGATTGATTTCTCCTTATGTAAATGCTTTCTGAACATCAATGGAAAAATATTGTTGTTCATTTAGTAAAAACAAGAAACATGGTAAATAATGCCAAGGTTTAGAGGTAAATTTTACTGAAATGAAAGCTGCACACATCAATAGTACACCTGCTCAATGTAGCTGAGTAAATAAAGAAAATCATATAAAGGATATGATTATAGAGTCCACAGCCATTGACTTCTTGCAGCAAGTAGAGCTAAAGGATTTCCTTTTAAAGTATGTACACGTTTTCTGAGAAAAAAAATCAGGTATTGTACCAATATGGACCTTACACCAACGAAGTATACTGTCAGAATACATACTACATCCCGTGGTCCAAACGAGCGGCAGTCACAAAGGTAATACATAAAAGGTTCAAGGGTAAAATTATAGAACCTCCAATGTCACCATATTGCAGCCCCTTACTTGCAGTTTGTCAATCGTTAATATTTGCAATGGTGGTAATTGAATTATTGATTATCTTTTAGTAAATAGCATAAATTGTGATTCATTGAGAAGGTTCATAATATTATTTTTACACACAGAATGCCTATCTCTTGGAAGCAGTCAGTGTGAGTAATTTTATTTATGCTTTGATACTTGAGAGGAAAATTCCTACTCCTAGTGCTTAGGTTAAGTAACTTCTGCCACACACTACACAAGTATTTGAGACACTGTATACCAGGCACTGCCCTGGATGTGTCACAAAATGACTAACTAGGAAGTATATGTATATAGTAGTTATTGGAAGTAAAGAACAATGGAAAATTTTGGCACTATTGTACCTCATCGAAAGTGTGTGATACTTAAAAACGAACACTACATGTTGTAGCACTACAAAAGCTCTCTGTTCTGAAGCATAAGTGTGAACAAAAAACCATATTTTTTCTGGTAGTTTAGCAGAAATAATACTGTCCTATTTGAGATGACCATGCCTGTGTTCATAGGGAAAGAAAAGACATTTATGTATGTGAAGCCAGATGTTTTACTATAAATGCAACCTAGCGTATCTTGGTCTATAGCATTAAATATTAGTAGTAGGGCAAAGCGAGAATCAATGGACATTGTGTGTTGCCTACATCAGGGGAAAATATACATTCAGGAGCAAACTTATTGTTCTCTTTTGATTAACAGGGCCTTAACCTATTATTCTGCTAAATGGATTATGACCCCCTTAGCCTAATGTTCTCCAACCCATCCCTGTCCCCCACCTCCTCCCCCTCCCTCTCCCCCTCATCCTCCCCCATTCCTCTGGGAACTCCCCTCACCAACAAAAGAACACTTTAGATATCAATTTGATTGACTAATTAACTAAATCAATCAATTAATCAACCCCAGCCCCCTCTGGGAAAGCGCCCTGACCTGCATCTCTCCTTCCCTATGTGAAAAGATTCAGATGATTGGCCATTTGGACGGCCATCAATTGCAATGTATGGAATATTGTTTAAACAATTTAGATACTGTGTGGAATATTGTTTAAATAAACAGTTTATGGGGTACAAGATGATGTATGGAATTTTTAAGCAGTTGCAATGCTTTTTCATTCTGATTGTGTAAGGAAGCACATATTAACTGAAGCCTCCATTGCTTCTTGCTAGAACAACATTACAATAAATGAAAAGCGCTGGTTTTCTTTTGTTCTACAGTATTTCTTTTATTGTGTTAACTGGTTTTTGGCTTCAATGTCTGACTGGTTATACATGTCTGAAAAACTTTGTCGCCACATACTCAGGAGGCCCGGTGTCGGAATGCACTGGAGGATTTTGGAACCGCCAGCAGGCTCGCCGCACCACTGTCGGCTGTCGACTGCCGAATCAAATGGCCTGTATGCGTAAACTAACCTGTCGGATACCAGTGCACACGAGAGATGCCTTCCTTCCAAAGCAAATACCTGATTTGGAATCGATCATGAAATACTGCTGAAGTTAATAAATAATTAATTTCCAGTCACATGATCGTGATGTAGGGAATAATAAGGTGTACACAGTAGCTATTTCACACACACACAAATTGACAATGTCATAAAACTAGTAGCAGGTTGACTCGAAATATACTTAAAAAAAAGATCATTGCATATATAGAGAGAGAGCATTAGTATGCCTTGCAGATGACATAGAACTAGCATGAAATATTTCACTCCACCATGGGCTCTAAACTGCAGCAGCTTCATGGCGCACTTACTTGTTGTCCCTTCACGAACTGCTTCAGGAATTATTAAATTTGCTGTGGAATATCACATCTTGAAGATGTTACAAATGTTGCTTCAGAAGATGTACCATGGGAAATATTAATTAAATCGTTAATACAGCGTTTAAACAATTCACTTCACATAGTTTAAAACTACTCGAAATAAAAAAGAGTGACACTGCACAGTAGTTTACGTGCATAGCCAACTGTGTTATGTTTTTGACGAGAATTAATACCATCACAGTCATAGAGTTTCTGAGCACTGAGGGTATGCTAAGTTATATATATTTAAGCATTATAGAATTCCTAAGCTGAATGGTTCTCTCCACTACACCAGGACGAACAAGGAGGGAGGAGAGGGTATAGCACTTTATGGAATAATACCACCACCACCACCAACAACAAATACTTTTGCAAGACAGAGTCCACTGCGATGTATTGAGAAGCACTACACACGACACACACTTAACCTGCGATCCAGTCCATAGTAATAAGTTGTCAGGGCTAGATGTTAGAGATCGGTATTAATCGGGAATTTGAAGTCACGATTGCGTTTTTAAAGCACTATAGAATTCCTAAATTGGTTAATTACACTACATTCGGAAGGAGGAAGATGAGGAAGGCCTACTGCATGATAGGATAGGGACAACAGCAATACCAATGCAAGACAGAGTCCACTGCGATGTGCTGAGAAGCACTAAACATGACACACTTAAACCATGATCCAATCCACACTAGTTACAATTGTTGTTGTCGTGGCTAGATGTCAGAGAACGCTATCAGACGGGACTTTGACATCGCGCTCTACTGCAAACGGATCGAGGAGAAAGGACCTTCTGTGTATAGGATAAACACAACAGCAAATACCATTGCAAACAGAGTCCACTGCAATGTATTGAGAAACACTAAACACGACACACATTTTACCACGATCTAGGCCGTAGCAGTAGCTGTGATGGTTATATGTTGGAGAGCGCTGAAACACCCCCACATCCCGCGCGTTTATGCCCTGATGTCCAGACGAAGCGCACCGCCAGTGCCAACGCACAGAGGTCGGCGAAAACTACGGCAGCAGCCGCAGTCTTGGACACGTGTGTGTGCCAGAGTGCTCCAACCCCAGCCATAGAAGGCATCCAGGGATGATTGGAGTGGTAAGAATTCCGATGTTATGAATACGTCCAGCACAAACACAAGCCCTTATTGAGTATTCTCTCACGCAACACAGACGTCCGCTTCTATGACCATATACATATGGAAAACTGTGGGAAAAATATGAAAAATCACTTAAAATCGGTAAAATTCTAAGAAAACCTGGTATAATTACGAAAAATTAATGTGAGATACGTAAAAAATTGAGAGCAATGCCATGAAATATGTAAAATTGCGAAAACCGAGTAAAATTACGGAAATTGATTGATAATATACAACATTAGAGACAAATACCATCAAAATCCGGGATGGTTCCTTTGAAAGGGCACGACCGATTTCCTTCCCAATCCTTCCCTAACCCGAGCTTGCGCTCCGCCTCTAATGGCTTCGTTGTCGATGGGACGTTAAACACTAACCACCACCACCACCATCAAAATCGATAAAATGGAGGAGGAGAGTAGACTGATGCTAAATATACATACTTTAATAGTGGAGGGAGGAGGCATTCTAGATAAGTGCCATCAAGGTGAAATGGCAATATTATGTCGCACATGAGCAATATAGCCTAACATCGTCCCATGACTTCTGTGTGCAAGAGGAAGGTTACCATGGGCGGTGGTAACTGAGATAAGACTGTTACAACTCTTCTGGCTACTGATCGTGGTGTTTATTTCCTCGGAAGATGTTCTGTTTCTCCATAAGCATTTTCGGCTGTTGGCTATCATTTTATAGGGCTGTTGTGAACATATTATAATTTCCGAACCATAATTGGGCTTGAACTTCATAAACAGCAGGGCCATACACCTCTGGAAACTTATCTAGTGTTTGTATTACAAAGCATCAATGTTTTCTTTGACACCCAAGGTAGTAGTTTTATCACTTTACAGTTTGTTATCGTAGTTTATCGTAGAGAAACTTGCAGAGGGAATGTATGTCATGCGCTGGGAAAATAGTTCTTAGACTGGAATACTGACAGCGTTGTATTCTGCATGATTAATAGGTCGGAAGGCGCACCACTCTAGCGCTATAGCGTGTTTTAAGTACAAAACCGTGTGCCCTTAGGAATATATTTGTTTATGTTCCTCAATCATTTCTCTCTTACCAATACCTTCTTCGTGCCAACCCCCGACACTAGAACAAAACTTTCGAATTGATAGCACAGTTGATTTATGTAAACTGCTTCAAACTATGTCCGCCTGGAGCTTCAGCATGCATAAAAACCACACGTTTCTTCTTCATTAGCGTCTGTTAGATCACACAACACTCTCATATCTACTACAAACCGATAAGGGGTGTTAACTTCCTCGACATGCGCGCATCTGGAGAAATCTTGCGCACTTGGATGGGTGTCGTGAGTAAGATTGGTGCAGAACAGCAGTTAAGGACTCAGCTTGCTCTGTTCCTTCACAAGACATGGAACGTAGCCTCCTACTTCTAGTCAGCTGCAAATTAAGTGGGTTACAGTGTTGCAGGAAGGCCTGGTCATAGACAATACGGGGAGATCTTTCAATCTCTAACTTTATCCTAAGAAAGAGAGAATGCTCTGTGACTCCAATCTGAGTAGGGAAAGATGGGAAATCGTAATCGTAAACTACACACTATGATCGAGGTGTTAGAAAATGTAGATCGGTATAGGACACTGTCTGGTATAATTTGGTATATATATGTTGAGAATTAACAATGAATGGATGTACTGCACAGTCATCTATCTACAATCGCAATATATACACGGTGCTTTTAAGCTAGTGGAGGGGTGGTTTAGCAATGATACAGAAATTGGGAAGCATGCTTCCATGTCATTGTTTGGCGTAGAAACTATGGAAAAAACTGGTAAAATTGATACAAATGATCGCACTATCAATTGTGGTGCTTATTACAGTGAGTAGATGGTGTCTTTTCCATCGCATCCGTCCACTGGTAATGACTGACTGTCATCATTTGTTTTAGATGGAGAGAGACTGTTATTGGGAGCAATTTCCTTCGGAGATAGCCTGCACTGAGACAATGATTGCGTATATTACTGTAACATCGCGGATCCATCGAAACAGGACACCTAGACATCTGCTACCACATCGCTGAAAGATAACTTTAAATGTGGAGCTCATCAGTCAGCCTCGGCCAGCTGTTTCGAAATGACCCATGATGCAGCAAAACTCTACCAATTTCCACATGTCGTGATGTCTTCCTCACTTTTTTTTTTGTCAATAAGAAACACCATCCATGTCTTCGATTTCAATCACAATGGGTGTATTGTGGAAGCAGTAGCACCATAATTTACACCGTGCAATGTTCAGTTTTCTGTGAGAGCCAATGGATCAAAACATGTTTATGTTGTTTTAGCTCCTCACACAGACCTCGAAATCGTGGTGGAAAAACAAAATTATGGCGGTGTACCAGGTGAAGAAGAATGAAACCGGAATTTCCCTATAGATGATCTAGCCGTCAGTATAGGGCCCGTGAGACAGCGCCTGTAGCGCCATCTGCTTCCTCTAATGGCTGACGACGAGTGTCAACACACAGTAACCCCAGTCCATACATCGGTGTCTGTTTCAAACACGTAAACATGTCAAGTTTTGTGCCTACGAACAACGATTTGCGGACAGCATTGGTTTTCTGTTATCATTTGAAGAAAACTGCTGCAGAATCGAATCGAATGCTTGTCGAAGCTTTCGGTGAACATGCTCTTGGGAAAACACAGTGTCTTGAGTGGTTCAAAAATTCAAAAGTGATGATTTTGACGTGAGAAATGACGAGCGCGGGAAACCACCGAAAAAGTTCGAAGACAACGAATTGCAGGCCTTATTGGATGAAGACGATACTCGAACTCAACAAGAACTCGCGCAACAATTGAATGTTATGCAGAAAACCATTTCGCTTCGTTTGAAAGCTATGGGAAAGGTGCAGTGGAAAATGGGTTCCGCATGAACTGAATGAAAGACAACAAGCAAATAGAAAGACCACTTGTGAAATACTGCTCGCCAGATACAAAAGAAAGTCGTTTCTCCATCTAATAGTGACAGGCGATGAAAAATGGATATATTTTGAGAATACTAAGCGTCGTAAATCACGGGTGAATTCAGGCAAACCATCGACATCCACTTCAAGAGCAAATCGCTTTGGAAAGAAGACAATGCTCTGCATTTGGTGGGATCAGAAGAGTGTCATCTATTATGAGATGCTAAAACTTGGTGAAACAGTTAACACTGATCACTGTCGACAGCAAATGATAGATTTAAAACGAGGATCACGTGAAAAACGACCGGTATATGGAAAAACGCAACACAAAGTCATGTTGCTCCATGATAGTGCCCCATCACACAGAGCAAAACAGGTCAGGGAAACAATCGAGGCGTTCAGTTAGTAAATACTATGACACGGCTTATTCTCCAGATTTGGCTCCATCCATTTATCATCTATTTGCATCACTGGGACATGCTCTCGCTGAACAAAGCTTTAGTTCGTATGAGAATGTAAGAAAATGGGTCGCTGACTAGTTCGCTTCGAAAGAAGAACTGTTTTTTTGGCGTGGCATCCATAGCCTGCCAGAGAGGTGGGAGAAATGTATACATAGCAATGGAGATAATTTTGAATAAAATATTATTTATCAGTTTCAAACAACAGGCGTGTAATTATTGCAACTAAATTCCAGTTTCATACTGCTACACCTGCTGTGTAGCTGCAGTCATACACTCCTTGGATGTGTTACAGCAGAAAAAAAAACAGTGTATCAAACAACAACACAGGGACCTTCTCTTGTGATTGATAGTCTGTGGGGTATGGTCCTCCTACAGTACAGGTGATGAAACTTTACACTGGTCTGTGAAAGCGACTTCGATCACCGACCACCTGCTCCTATGAACCAATACTTTTATATCTGATAGGATCGCTACGGTATTTGTTTTCGATATACCTGAAGAGAGGGATGCGGCAATATCTTATTGTGTTTTCTATCGAATGACGTTAGCGGAGTATCTATAATTCGTAGTTTACCATTCTTGAATGGTATAAAATAACGATGATAGAGAGAAAGTTTGGGTGACAGGCATGAATGCACCCTGAGGGACACAGATCTTCTTCACACTGCCGTACATGTACATGGTTTGGAGATGCATCACAATGCAGTAGCAAAATCCTCGTCCATCTTCCAGTTCCTATATGATGTGGTGTCTTCCTAATCTTCCCAATAAGAAAAACTGCCATAACTGTTCGTACTGTCTTTTCTACTACCTCGCTTTGCAGGAGAAAGATTCATTTGGCGCTGACCTTTCACATTGTACACAGTTGGCGGAGCTACAGCAACGTTTCCATTTCCACTGAGTGGTCAAAACACGGTCCTGTCTCATTATCTCAGATCATCCTGTTTCTCCAGGGTTGCAGATTGTACTAGATATAGAGCTCTCCAACTTCTGCTAAGTTCTGACTTAAACTGGAATTGTCACATTCACAAAGCTGCAAGGAGGGCTGGGAAGAGGCTGAGGAAGGCAACTTAACTTATCACCAATATTGTGGATTTACAGATCTGTGTCATGTGTGTTCCCTATGTGCCTATACTATCAGCGCCAATTTTGTGTAGTGCCACGTTGTGTGGCACCACATTCTGCAATTATTCTTAATGTGCCTATGCTATTAGCGCCACTTTTGTCTAGTGCCACGTTGTGTGGCACCACCTTCTGCAATTATTCTTAATTTATGAGCATCAGTGTATATAAGCATTTGAGTGTGTATTAACAGAATTATAAGCCGTATTAATAATTAAATTATTATGTATGGGCAGACTTTGGGTGATTATCTTTGGTTTGGTGCTTCATGAATTCTAATGCAGTTGCTCTGCTCTGCTTTGAGCATATTTTCTGGTTTTGTCTTTTGAAGAGCATTTGCAGTTTGGATTCGACTTAATGCAAATACCCACTGGCCATTTTTATCCCATGAATAGATAGGTAACGGTTTCCTGGTCTCTACAAATGATGAAAAGCTGAAGAACATTAAGATTGCACTAGTTCAGGCCAGAATCATAAATGAAGATTCATTTGTGGCATGCTATGTTAAAGTGAATTATGGGATAAGTACCAATAAAATGTATGCACATTTATCTTATAAATATTTTATTTATTTTCCACCTGAACAGAATATTGAGATCTGTGGGGCTGACACAAAAAGTACATATTACTAGAAATATTTTGCAATGATGCAATGCATCTTTCATTTGTACAGTGTTAATGTCTGAAGATCCCATCACAGTTTTCTCAGGTTTCCTTTTGACTATGCCCCAAATGGGTTGGGGGGAGGGGGGGGGCGGCAAACTTCACCTAAATAGCCCTAGGTCTAAAGATAATCCCAGACTGTAACACTAAGTCATGAAACTCAACATCCTACTACAAAACTTTCAGCAATGTGTCATAAACAAATCACTTTCAGGAATGTCATGACAAGGAAATCAGTTCTCTCATATTAATTAACTGAAACTGTTCAACAGAAACCATTGGTTACCTGCCACAAAACAATTGTTTAGCAACGTCATTTTACTGTTAGTTGATTATAACTATGTGATTACTAACAGTCCATGAATCATGTAATATTGAATGGCGTTTCCAAAACCTATAATAGATATTGCCTCCGTCATTCAAGGAAACAGTGTAGCAAACTGCTATATTTTGCTTATGTCAGTGATCTAATTTTTTGCCAAATGCAAAGCTTATGTTTATGTTATAATTAATATATCTTTGTAATTTTTGACTGTCCATCGTTTTTTAAAAGGTGAAATAAGCTATGTTGTCTTCTTCCTTCTTCTTAATCTGACTGTCATACTGAAAGGTCCTTTATCTTATGTAATTCTAACTTAATTGTGAGTAATTATGGATTCATTGAGATATTTGTTCTTATTGGTTAGTATTAAATCTGTCAACACTTGTCATCGGTGCATTATCGTTTACAGATTTCAATATTTAGAAGTTGAACCTGCAATCTAATATCTTTAACAAAGTTATCATCATGCAATCACTTCATTGCACTGAAACTTATCATTAACATTGTTTTGTATCATGAAGCTCTCCACTTAACAACGACAATTTCTGGCATTAAACTATCCCTCAGCATGGTAAGAAAAGCACTCCACGCAGAAAAGTCAGACAGGCAATAGAGGAAATATTTCATTAAAGATAAAGTACACAGTTTTGAATTATATACTTTTCGCACAGCCATTCATCATCCTCTTGCCACAGATTATGTAATGTTGACTCTCTTCATTTTACTTTACTTTTACGCTTCAAAGTGTAACACCAAATAGCCAACCAAACAAAGAGGCAGAATTATAAGTTGCAGTGAGTTACATTATAGTAGATGGTGTTCTTCAACTGCAGTGATAGATGTGGTTTTTTGTAGACTGTGCATTTGCAAATGACAGTATTTTTTTCAACAGTGACTGTGAATGACTGCGACAAGAGATACTATGCTTGTGAGAGGTATTAGTTGCTATTGTTTCACAGACTACGCAAGGACCAGGGGAACTTTTGTATTCTTACAAGCTTTAGCATATAGGTTAGCTACTGCATAAATATTCTGACACACACATGTTGATTTTTTTTCATGCTAAATCGGAGTTTGAAACTGAGTGCTAGCTGTGACATGTACCTGCTACATTCTTCATACCCAATGCCACCAAAGTGGAAGAGAAAGCATTGTGAGTGCTGAAGGACAACAAGGTACCATGAACAAGGTCAGCAGAGTCATAGTGTCCTTCAGTATCCAATTCCAGCAGGCTGCCACAGTGTCCCTGTCATCGAAAAATTTACATGTAACTGATAATGAATTACGAGAAAGAATAAAAACTAGAGAAATCATTTTGATTTTAACTTTTAAGTGTTACAGATTTCAGTATGACACAAAAAATAATCTGGGTGTAATGCTGTTCAATGTGTGTTGTATATCTATCTCTTCCAATATATTTCTTTTACCTTGACATTAGGTTTTACCAGTAACTGACACTCAATTAATTTGTAGTCATTGAGTGTATTCTTTTGGTTTGGTGTGGGTTTTTGTACTACGTACATTGTAGAAGTCATATAGTTGACATTAGGTATGAATGTAATAAACAGTAGAGATATTTCTTACATATTCGTGACAGGGACTAAAGGTAAATAAAATAAATTTTCTTTCATTCCATAAGTTTGAACAGTAACTTAAAATTGGTAGTAACATTTCAGGGAAATGGTGTTTGTGTTTGGACACTGAAAGAATATGAAAGGGTCCTTTGCAAGATGTCAAGAGATGTCCTGGACACATGAACACTTTACCTAAATTACTGAACTACCTTTGACTATTTCAGTAAGTTGAGTTACATCATATGAAATTCATACAGATAAAGAAATGTTTATTAGAATTAGAAATGTTTATTTGTGGATTTATTTACTGAATTAGAACTTTGTATGATTAGCTCTGAAGGATGGATAGAAGATGACAGCTTAATGCTCCATCAACGAGGAGGTGATTACAAACACAAGCTCGAATTTTTTCAAGTATGGGAAAAGAAATTGATCGTGCCTTTCAAACCAACAGTTCTAGCTTTGCCTGAGGTGATTTAGGGGAAATACTTAAATGTGGATGGTTGGATGTTGAATTGAATCATTGTCCACCTGAATGCAAGTCCAGAAAGCCATTGTGCCACCTCACCTGGTACTCTTTGCTTTGTTTTTGGACTATGGATAAAATTCTCTCCCAAGTTCCTGGGAAAAATCAGGAATATTTACAAATAAGTTGGTTAACTGCTCTGCAATTTAAGAAGAATTCCTTAATTTTACATTTTTTTAATATTTTTAATGCAAAGCAGAAAACTAGCTCTAGAAATGAAATATTCTGCTGTGATTAGATGTAAGATATGTAGCTCAATCTCTATAGTCTAATTAGACATTGCAGTACAGGAGAGAATATTCATTCAAACCAACAATTTAAGAAGTAACTTATTATGTCAACAGTTCAGGAAAATATGTGTGGTAAGTGGCACTGCTGCCAGCAGCATTTCCATTAAAATGCTCTTCTGGTAACTATTGCTGATCGTTGTCTTGACCTAGTTTAATGCTAGAATCACCGTTGTCTTGACCTAGTTTAATGTTAGAATCACTCTCAGTACTGTGCTCTTTGTATAAGTGGCAATCAAAAAGTTTCTGTCTGAGAGTGTTACTGCAGCTTATATGCAACCTAGCATGACTCGGATGCGAGTATACAAGCAACGGTATGTAGGCAAGGGATTAGTGTGGCATTTGTGTTCACATGGGCTCTTCCACCCATGTTGGTACATTCGAGTTTGAACATATAGTGCGAGAGGACTCACTGTCCTCCTCTTATTTCCACTAACAATAATTAGACAGAATATAACATCTGGCATAAATGTTTATTCTAATAACCTTTACAATGTGCACAGGCAGTGTGGCAACTGTGGCTCCTGGCTTAGCTGAGAGACATACATGCCCATCTGCTACAGGGCCTTGAAGCTACCTGCTCTTCCATTACAAAGGCACTAATCTTACCTGCGCACACAAAGGACCTGGGAGATCCCCTTCTGCACATAGGTTACAAGGTCTCCTGACAGGGAGCAGATTATACTTGACAGTCTGACCTGCCCAGTTTGGAAGCTACCGCTAGATGGCAGTTGGAAAGAGCTGCAGAGTCCAAACATACTCCCACTCTAAAATAAGTCTTCTCATTTTACAAATAACCATAAATTTAACAAAAACAAATAGAAAACAAGGAAAATAATAAAAATATAACTAGACACAATATCAATGCACATAAAACATGAATACACTAACATTTGGGATACCCACGCCACCAAAACGCCACTGTCACACTGCATCTGAAACACGATGGATACAAACATGTAAGACAAAAAACACTAAAGTATTAATATCATACAGCATAAAGATGGATAGTAACAGCAGTCAGAAAAGAAAACATCCACAGCTTCTCAAGCTGATCTTATGAATTAAGAGGTTACTCCTGTAAATGACAATTTGGCAGTCGGCCTGGATCATGTACCACAGATCTGAAGGTACACTTAACTGATTCACTGCTTAGGCAGGTGTCTCAATTTTGCTATAGGCCTCTTAATCTGCCCATTAGCAGTTTTCGCCATCACCACACACCCACACACACATACATACACACACGCACACACACACACACACACACACACACACACACACACACACACACACACACTCCCGTTTCCCGGGAAACAGTTGGTCAATGACACCCAGCCTCCACACCAAGGGAGGCAGCTTATTTTCCTTGACCAGCACATGTTCGCCCATCTGGGGTTGCCATGGTGCTTACAATGTCCATTTCCTGCACTGATGCAGATCGTGTATGCATTCTGTGGACCATCTCTTCCAAAGGACTGATGCAACTGCTATAGAAGTTGCCATCTGTGCAAGATCTTGGCGGGAACCTCAAGGACACAGGTTTCAGGATGACCAAAAAAGGGCTGTCCGATTAAGAAATGACCAGGACTGAGAGCTGCAGGAGAATCTAGGTCATCAGAAAGAAGACACAATGGCTTTGAATTCAAGCATGCTTCTATCTGAATTAACACAGTAATCAGTTCTACAAATGTCAGTACCGCATTGCCAATGTGAGATGTGACTTCATACATTTGATTCTTGCCTCCCAGAGTCAACTAAAGTGAGGGGCATGAGGTGGAGTGAACCTCCAACTGATTGCCTCTGAGGTCGAAAAATTCACCATACCTTCAACAGTAGCATCATTAGAGGAAAAACGCTTAAGTTCATTGTGTTCACCTACAAATGTGGGCCATTGTCACTGTGAATATGAGAAAGTTTCCCTCTTCTTGCAATGAATCTCTTGAGGGCCGCCAAAATTGAACTTGTTGCCAAGCTACTAAATAATTCTAAGTGGACGGCGTTGGTTGCCATGAAAATGAATAAAGAAATATAAACATTGCTAGTAACCTTATTCTTTCTTCCACCATGCTTTACAGAAATAGGGCCTGCATGATCTACTCCACAGTGTTGGAACGGATGAGACTGGTTTGCTCTAGCTGCAGGTATCTGACCCATGAGTTGAACTGCTGTCTTGGACTTAAACCTAAAGCACTTTAAACATTTTCTGATAACTCCTTTGACCGTGTTACATCCGTTGGGTATCCAAAACCTCCTAAGCAACATAGCCAACAAAAGTTGTGACCCGGCATGCAAAATGGTTTCCCGAAAATTTTTGTCAAATGATGCTTAGGCGGTACAATAATAAGATGACGCTGACCATATGCCACATCAGCATTCATTAATCTCCCTCCCCCTCGTAAAATACCTTCGGCATTAACAAATGGGTGCAAATCCCTTAATTTGTTATTATGTGGACTAGAGGAGCTGGCCTTCAACAAAGTGATCTCATTACCACATTCACTTATGTTGAGCTGTGACAAAGGCCCTTTTGATAGCGTTTTGGCATTCCTGTGGAGTGAGTAGCCCAGTTTCCTGTCTGATTGCTGAAGCCTAGTTTTATTAGCAAACCTCAGCGCATAGGCCAAACCTCCGTAAGTTTTCTTGAGTGATGAATATTTACACAGCAGTTCATCATCAAGTTTGATGACCGACACCAGGGATACTTGTATACACCTTATGTCAGCCGCATCTTATACACTAAGTGAAATACAGTTGCTGCAGTTGAGGTCGCAAGTGGATAGCCGTGATGGACCAGACCTCTACTGAACAAGTGAACTCAAAGCAGCTGGATTAACACCACGTGATACATGGTCTGCAGGATTATCTTCTGATTTAACATGTCTCCAGTTGGCAACTGAACTCAGTTCCTGAATTTCAGAGACTCTGTTGGGAACAAAAGTTTTCCAGTGACCAGGACTATGCTGCAGCCAACAGAGAACTATTGTGGAATCCATCCAGAAATGAATGTCGCCACTATTTTGATGTCCAAGGCATTGGCCACCTTGTAAATGAGTCAGGCAAGAAGCAGAGCACCACATAATTCTAGTCGTGGAAGAGACTGCTGTTTTACAGGGGCAACCCGAGATTTGGCTGCAGCTAGTAAGAATTCTGTGGTATAGATACATTCCTATTGGGAAGAACACATCTGAAGTATACACATGCACCATATGCAACTGTGACGCATCACAAAACCATGAATTTCTAATTTAGCATACTGGGGTCAAGGAATGAACTTTCTGCTAATCATAATACCATTTAGGGAAGGCAGTTGCATTCAAATGGTATTCTATTCATCAGCCAGGTTGGATGGAAGAATTTCATCCCAATTAAGGCTTAGTTACCACAAGTGCTGTAAGAACAATTTACATCTTATGATTGCTGGACCTAGAAGCCCGAGTGTGTCATAGATTGATGCTACTGTATATAGGACATTGCCCTTGGTAATTTTTGAGAGCTGATGACTCTTCAGCTGCACATGGCACTGGAAGGTATTACAGCCAGGGTGCCATAATATTCATAACGTTTTTATGGCTTGATCACCAGTAAGATAACAAAGCAAAGACTTTTATCTGTTCTGCATAGGAATTTTTTCCATGACCTTGTGACTATTGGAGCACCATTTCCTCGGTGGAAAACCCCCAGAAGCAAGTAGTTGAGTCAGCTGGGTTTGAAGATCCTGAGCTTCAGCTTCAGTAGCTGATCCACCTAAGAAGTCGTCCACATAAAGGCTAGACATCAACACTTGCGATGTCATTGAAAACCTGTTTTGAATTTCCAAAGCCAACTGTTGAAGTAATATAGCAGCAAGAAAGGCAGCAGGAGGGGTTCCATAAGTGAGTGTACACATTCTGTATTCTTGCATCGGTTCAGACGGTGATTCCCACCACAGAATTCTCTGGGATTTCCTATCATCAGGATGGAGAAGCACTTTTGCTATGTCAGCTGACAGAGCTAAATTAAAGGAGTAAAATTTTATAATAATGAAAAATATATCGGGTTGGAGAGTGGGACCAACCATCAATATATCTTTGAGAGACACTACATTAGAATTGGCAGCAGACCCATCAAATACTACCATCAGCTTAGTAGTGGAGCATGATGTGGAAGGCAACACCTTGGACAAACAATACCTTGAGAATTAGAGATCTACATATGTTCCAGTTCAACATATTCATGCATGAATGCAGCATATTCCAACTGCAAATTCGCTGCCTTTTAAATCTCCTCTCAAGATGCGCCAGTCTCTGAGAGGCTTGTTGTCGTATTTCACCTAAGGGTTTACAGTCAGGTGTCACTGGCTGCTGGCAGTCGAACCACATCTCCCTTCTTCATCTTGTGCCATGTGGCGCTGAAAGTGAGCCTCACATGTTTTATCCTGCTTACTCATCGTTTTCATTGACAGTTCCTCTAGCTCCCAAAACTTTTGCAGTTTGGCATCTAAATTGTCACCTCTAACAAAGCATTAGGTCACTGCTGAATGAGGCATGTTGCGTGCAGCTGAAGGCATCCTATCAGACAAAATCCAGCCAAATTTTATTTCGATCAGTAAAGGATGACTTGGTTTCACCAGCCCTTCCTTACATACAACATCTAAAAAAACCTCAGCACCACGAATTAAATCTACTGCAGCAGGCTTGTTGAATTCTGAATCAGCGAGCAGAAGATTACATGGGACACTCCAGGACCATGTGTCTATATAGCTCGCTGGTAGGTCACTGGTGACATTGTCTACGGTAGCACAAGTGGTTCTAACATTAAATTCGTTGAGGCTAGACGACAGTTCAACATTACATGTGTAAGACACTGAGGCTGCAAAGGCATTGTTTATTTCGTTTCAGTTTTAATTTCTCTGCCATGCCCTTAGATATACAGGGTGTTACAAAAAGGTACGGCCAAACTTTCAGGAAACATTCCTCACACACAAAGAAAGAAAATATGCTATGTGGACATGCGCTGATGCATCCCTGGAGAATGGTGTATTGTATCACAGCCGTCCACAATATGAGCACGAAGAGTCTCTACATTTGGTACCGTGGTTGCGTAGACAAATGCCCCCATAAATGAAAGTCAAGAGGGTTGAGGTCAGGAGAGCGTGGAGGCCATGGAATTGATCCGCCTCTACCAATCCATCGGTCACCAAATCTGTTGTTGAGAAGTGTACGAACACTTCGACTGAAATGTGCAGCAGTTCCATCGTGCATGAACCACATGTTGTGTCATACTTGTAAAGGCACATGTTCTAGCAGCACAGGTAGAGTATCCCGTATGAAATCATGATAACGTGCTCCATTGAGCGTAGGTGGCAGAACATGGGGCCCAATCAAGACATCACCAACAATGCCTGCCCAAACGTTCACAGAAAATCTGTGTTGATGACGTGATTGCACAATTGCGTGCGGATTCTCGTCAGCCCACACATGTTGATTGTGAAAATTTACAATTTGATCACGTTGGAATGAAGCCTCATCCGTAAAGAGAACATTTGCACTGAAATGAGGATTGACACATTGTTGGATGAACCATTCGCAGAAGTGTACCCGTGGAGGCCAATCAGCTGCTCATAGTGCCTGCACACGCTGTACATGGTACGGAAACAACTGGTTCTCCCGTAGCACTCTCCATACAGTGACGTGGTCAACGTTACCTTGTACAGCAGCAACTTCTCTGACGCTGACATTAGGGTTATCGTCAACTGCACGAAGAATTGCCTCGTCCATTGCAGGTGTCCTCGTCGTTCTAGGTCTTCCCCAGTCGCGAGTCATAGGTTGGAATGTGCCGTGCTCACTAATACGCCGATCAATTGCTTCGAACGTCTTCCTGTCCGGACACCTTCGTTCTGGAAATCTGTCTCGATACAAACGTACCGCGCCACGGCTATTGCCCCGTGCTAATCCATACATCAAATGGGCACCTGCCAACTCCGCATTTGTAAACATTGCACTGACTGCAAAACAACGTTCGTGATGAACACTAACCTGTGATGCTACATACTGACGTGCTTGATGCTAGTACTGTAGAGCAATGAGTCGCATGTCAACACAAGCACCGAAGTCAACATTACCTTCCTTCAATTGGGCCAACTTGCGGTGAATCGAGGAAGTACGGTACATACTGACGAAACTAAAATGAGCTCTAACATGGAAATTAAGCGTTTCTGGACACATGTACACATAACATCTTTTCTTTATTTGTGTGTGAGGAATGTTTCCTGAAAGTTTGGCCATACCTTTTTGTAATACCCTGTAAAGGATAGCTGTCTCGTACTATCTAGCAGACTCCTGCAAAACTGCTGTCTACCCATGCTGTCCTTAAAATTGACAACAGCTGTTGCCAACAAAACATTACAATGGATGTTTGATATCCTCTTCGTAACTTGATGGGCTAAGGAATGGCCTTCGGATTCTTTATTCTGCGCATTCCTTGGAGCAGCAGTCTTGTGGAGCAATATATTGTGCCTTCCCTTACAGGTCTTACAAGGAGAAATCTTGCGTTTAACCGAGAAATGACCAGAGTGGATGCACAAAAGACAAAGATTTTTTTTTTCACATATGCCCGCCGCCCATCGATATTTAGCGCTTGAAACCCCTTGCATTTGGTGATAGCATGAGATTCACTACAAAAATTACATGACTCCTCAGTATCAGCGTTAGCCAGATGAGCCCTCCTCAAACATCTTGTTTGATTTGAATTATTGGCATTTCCTTGCGAGTCCATTGAGGTGTTATCCCTGAACCTGATCAACTCAAAGTTCTTACATTTTGCTTCCAAAATATCTATCAGTTGATTTAATGTGGTAATTGCCGATCCAGACATTTTTACCTCTCACTAATGACAATCCGTCGGTTGCATACTAGACAGAATTTCTTCGGAAAGAGTAACTTCATGAAGTGGAATATCAGGTTTGAGAGCTTCTGAGGCCTTCAAATGGCTACATACGTGGTTAATTAGTTGCCTATAATCACTTGCTGCACCATGGCCGACCATAGGTAAGGCCAACAAAGCCTTACCTTGTCTGGCTGCAGTTATTTTTGGGTTACTATATCTCTGCATAGTAAGTCCCCAGGCTATTGATAGGTTTGCTGCTGTGGCAGGTATATGTTTCAATAGGTCTTTAGCTTCACCTAGCAACGAAGAAGTAATGAAGTTTTGAAAGTCATCAGTTGAATTAATATCCACAATGAGACTCAAAAATGTGTCCCTGCATGATGACCAGTTAAGGTAATCGCCTTCAAAATTTGGCAGGTTAATAGCGGGTAGTTTGAAAGAACTGACATTGCCTGATGGCTTCAAGCCCAAAGACTGCTAAAGCTGGGTGTACATCTTCATTGAAACCTTGATAGTGGATTCAATGAAGCCCCACGAATCCTCGAATTCTGCCCTGTCCTTACTATGATCTACTGATTCGTCTTCAGTTCCCAGCCATGTTTGAAACGACTCAAAATCAATCTGAATCCGAGTCAATCGACTTAATTTTTATTCTCGCATTTTGGTGTTCGCACTGTCCACAGACTGCACAAAGCTCACTGAGTGCACGAGAGTGGCCATTGCTACATCTCTCTGCTTGACTAATTTCGTTTTCTCTGAGGGCTCCATTTTAGGACTGTGAAGGTGATAGAAGGAAGCCAAGAGTTGTATGTACCAGTGTAGAGGGGCATTGGGTGAGGATGGAAACTGTCAGGATGCACAGTATTAAAGCTCGTCCGAGTTTCCCAAGTGATTTATTATTTCCATTCCAGCTACAGTTCCCCCATTCCTCTCGGTCTGCATTACTGCGTCCCACTATGCTGAAAACACGACTTTGCTGTCTGCGAAACGGCTTGGTGTAGAATGGCTGCCTCAGTGACCCGTGCAGTGCTCTGCTGTGTGTCGGCCTTGTATGGCCACGGAGTTGTGATGGCATCAGGACGTGCCCACAATCGACTCAGAGGTCTTCGCCCCTGCCGCCTTAGTACCGCCCGCTGCGAGCTGCAAGGTGCCCGCAGTGTACTTCCTCGCCAGCATGGCTAAGATTGCAGTGACAACAAGCCCCCACAATCCGGTGTGCGAATCTGCGGCCCTCGCCTCGGGATGCCTCCAGCACGTGTTGGGAGCCAACAAGACTGCCCGCAGTACTGAGCCATGGCGTGGCCCGCCACTGGCTGGCTGTGGACCCCGAGTTGGCCTCAGAGGGTCGAATCAGCGACCTGCCATGGACTGGAACGCTGGCACCCCATCTGCTGATGCATGTAGCCAGTGGTGTGACACGCCCCACCATCCAGGAGAGCTGTAACACTTGAATGCCTTGTTAGTGAACCGGCGCCTATTTATACATGGCTGTGCACCTCTGCTTTGCTATCGCGCCACTTCTGCCTGTAACTTGCGCCATGCAAACTGCTGCATTTACTCTTTTCAGTGGGTCTACGGCCCTGTGGCCTCCATTCTACATTGCAACTGCTGGTAGCCTAACTTACTGTCAACAGGTTGCAACTTGTGCGCTACAAAATATTGCACCAAAGCTAACCTTTTCCCATCTTAAACGGTGGTGCCGCTACATCATTCCCCCCACTGGAATGACCCAGTTCCCAGGTCGACCTCTAACTACTCTTAAACTTGTTTGGATAGGCACGTACTTATGACATATTTACCACTACGTAGATATGGTCTAGTCGTCTTAAAACACATGACATGAGACAAAACTTAAAAATTCCTTACGGCATGACCACTCCACTTAATGCTTGATCAACCCCTTACCTACCCGTCTTTTGCCCTCGGTATTCAATCAGCTGAGATTTGGACTACTGTCGGTTCGCTCTTGGAATTGGCTCTCCGCCTGATGAGAATAAAAACACCACACAACAAAGTTAAGGCTGCGATGGAATTTGGCGCAGAGGTGCTCAAAATAATCGTTACTTTTCGTTGCCTTTCCCTATATTGAGCGACATGCTGCGCAAGCTGTTTGGCTGATATGCACCCTTCTTGCTCTGAAATTAACTGGTTTATGGATCTCTACAGACCTGACTCCAGGGTTTGATTTAACAAGGTCATATTCTGCCTTGGCAAAAACTTTAAAGTTAGTTCTGGCCAGTACAGCTGTGGCTGTGTAACATTCAATTGCGTGACTCCTGAAATTGACGCTGGCAGATGGAAGGTTGGTCTTATTATGTTACACGCAGTTCCATTGATTAAAATCCGCTCCCCTCGAGCACTATGCGTTTCGCTTCTGGAAATACTCCCTGCTCAAAACAACTTGCTACTATTATCAAATTTCTGTAGGATGGAGAAGATCCAATGCATCCTGACCTGTTACAAGCTTAATTTTGGCCCCATGATGTCCCTTGGACAGTCTATTTCTTCTCTCTATGGCAGCTCCATAATTCCTCCATTGTCATCTCAGTGTACCGGCTGTTAACTGCGGAGATCAGCAATACCTCCTCAGTTTTTTTACTTATACCAACTTGCTCAACACTTCCCTTTTCAGTGACTTGAGGACAGTGATCACCATCACCTTTCCTGCCTCTTCAAAAAGACTGCTGTCCCCAGCAGGCTCACAATACTCGGAAACACATACAACATATAAAAATACAATGCCTAATTAATCTATGCAAACCCAATGACACATAACAAGAAAACAAAAAAACTACAAATACCTCACTACTTTCTGGATTGCAGAGCACACAGTACATCATGCTGTACTCTATCTTCCTGGTTTTCTCTGCGCTGAACCCCTCTCTTCACTCTCTCTTTCCTCCTCTTTCCTTCCTGTGACATGCCTGGAATCACATCCGGACAACCCATAAATGGCTTCAACCGCCCAAGATGTACTATCGCTGTTCTAATTGGCAGTTGAAGCTTAACATTAACAGGGGATGTGGATTCAACTACTTGGTATGGCCCTTGATACCTCGTGACAAACTTCTTCGTTTTCCCTTTTGTCGTATAGGGGCTGGATAGCATTACCCATTGCCCTACTCCATACTGCGGTAAACTTCCTTTCCACTTCACTGCGTCTTCCTGCCGTTCCAAAGCCTTCGTATTCTCCTTTTGTGCCCGTTTCCAAACATCACGAATTGTTCTCGTGAATTTACGTACATATTCACCGGTCCTTCCTTTCTGTAGCTTCACTAAATCAAACGGTGACGGTATTTTTCGCCTGTACACTACCTCATACGGAGACAAACCAGTATTGGTATGGACTTTTGCATTGTATGCGCATACAATATACTTCAAATACTCGTCCCACTGATGGTGATGAGAATCCACATAAAAACTTAGCATCTTCCCGATTGTTCTGTGTACACGTTCTGTCCTTCCGTTCGCCTGTGGCTGCAACACACTCGTCCTCAAGTTCTTTATGTTCAACAATCTACACAGTTTCTTCATTAAATCCGACATGAAGTTGGTCCCTTGGTCAGTAATTATTTTCTCCGGTACACCAAACATCAAAATCCAGTTATTTACTAACGCTTACGCTGCCAGTTGATTTGGCATAGTCACCATCACCATATACCTCAAAAAATGGTCTATTATTGTCAGAAAGAATCTGTTCCCCGATGGTGTTCGACTGAAAGGTCCTATGACACCAATTCCCAACACAGAAAATGAAAATGTCGCTTCTGGCAATCGTTGTAGCTGTATCTGTTTCCGACTTAAATCTGCTCTCTGCGCACATGGTATACAATTCTTGACATACTGATCCACATTCACTTTCCTACCTCTCCACCAATACCTCTCTGCCTCTCTCCTATTCCACACTCTACACCTGCCATGACCAGATATCACATGATCATGTGCTTCCTTTAAAACCTCATCTCTCAGATTCGCTAGCACTACTACCCTCAGCCCTAACTTCGTTTCCCTGCACAGAAGACCGTCATACATGTTAAATTGTGGCTGTGTCCGATACAATTTACAATCATTGTCAGCGTCCTGTAATTCTTGCTATACTGCTAAGTTATAATCTATGACTTCTACTTTTGCCACCTTTCTACTCAGTGCATCTGCATTACCGTGCTTCTTCCCAGGCTTGTGTACCACCTCGTAGTCGAATTCACTAAGCCTCACAGCCCACCTAGTGAGCTAGTGGACGGATCCTTCAACCCCAACAACCACTTCAATGCAGCATGATCTGTCACTACCCGAAATCTTCTGCCATATAAATAACATTTTAAATATGTGATTCCATAGATTATGCTAAGCATCTCCCTGTCGGTTGTTGAGTAATTCCTCTCTGCTGCATTCAACTGCCTAGATGCATAGGCTACAGGATGTTCTTTCCCATCAATTTCCTGACTAAGAACACACCCTAATGCTTGATTCGATGCATCGTATGCTAGAATAAATTCCTTTTTACACCTGGAAACACAAGAACCGGACTTGAAGTTAACACTTCTTTCAGTTTCTCAAACGCTTTCTGACACTGTTCTGTCCACTCAAATTTCACACCCTTTCCCTAACAATTGCGTCAATGGCTGTGTTAAATCTGCAAAACCGTTCACGAACTTTCGATAGAAATTGCAAATTCCGACGAATGATTGCACTTCCTTAACTGTTTTCGGCTCCCAAAAATCCATTACAGCCTGTACCAACCTCGTATCTGTTCGCACTCTGTCTTTACTGATGATATGACCTAAATATTTCACTTCTTCCCATGGAAAATGACACTTCTCCAGGCTCAACGTCAAACGAGCTGCTCTTAACCTCATAAAGACTTCCCTTAACCGCTGTCTATGCTGCTCCATACCACTGGAAAACACTATAATGTCATCCAACTGGACAAGACACTGATGTGGTTTCAAACCCCTCAACAAACTGATGTGGTTTCAAACCCCTCAACACACTTTCTAGCAACCTGTGATACGTTGCTGGAGCGTTTTTCAAACCGAATGACGTTCTGATGTACTGGTAATGGCCTCCCATAGTAGAGAAAGCAGTTTTTGGATGATCTTCTGGAGCCACATCTAACTGATGATAACCACTTGTCAAATCCATCGTAGAAAATTACTGGCATTGACCTAAGTGATCCAAAGTCTTCGATATGTTTGGAATGAGGTTGAGTCCGTTACTACCTTATTATTGACTTATCGGTAGCCACAACAGAACCTGCATTTCTTAGTTCCATCCATAGATTTCTTAGGCACAACAACAATGCCCTCTCCCCAGCAACTATTACTATACTCTATTATACTGTCCGCAACCTGTTGATCAATCGGCTGCAAATTCCTCGGTATTCTGTAAGGTTTACGGTAAACAGGTGTTTCGTTACCTGTTGGTATCCTATGTTGAACTAATGGAGTTGCTGGTAACGGCCCTCGTGGAAAAAACTAATCCTTAAATTCCCACAAAAATTCTTCCATGTGCTTTTTTTCTTCTTCTTTCAAATGCTTAACTTTGTAACGGAATGCAGTTCTATCGGCAGTTAGTGGTTGATCGTTACGCCTACCCCTCGAACACCGGTCTTCGTCCTCTGGTAAATTTGACTCTACACTTGCCCAAAGAGACTTCCTGTTACCACTAGACACACACTCATGCGAATTAAGCCTTAATGCTAATGTACACGGTTCTATTGGTTTGTTCATTACGTTGAACGTCCCTCGCTACAGCTCTGCATCGACAACAATTTCCCCTAGCTGAAATGACATTCCACCAAGTTCCACAGTTCAATATCCAAGGTCAATTTTGGCATGATGTTGATGCAAGAAATCAACTCCTACGATCATGTCGTAGCCCTCGCTTACCCATAGTACTATCCATAGTACTACCTCCATGCATGCATCAAATGGGACTTTCCCTAAGCGAAAGTCAACTGTCACTGACCTCAAAGGTGTGACTTCCTTATCCCCCACTCCACGCAACCTACGATGTCGTGGGTCAAACTTCCTCCGTCCCATTACACTCTTACAAGGGAACCTCCCCATCACACCCCCCTCAGATTTAGTTATAAGTTGGCACAGTGGATAGGCCTTGAAAAACTGAACACAGATCAATTGAGAAAACAGGAAGAAGTTGTGTGGAACTGTGAAAAAATAAGCAAAATACACAAACTGAGTAGTTCATGGGAACATATGCAACATTAAGGCGAATAGAAGCGCAGGAGCACCATGGTCTCGTGGTAACATGAACAGCTGCGGAGCGAAAGGTCCTTGGCTCCAGTCTTCCATTGAGTGAAAATTTTTATTTTCAGTTTATGTGACAAACTCTTATATTTTCATCACTTTTTTTGGGAGTGATTATCACATCCACAAGAAAACCTAAATCGGGCAAGGTAGAAGAATCGCCAAGTGTACAAGTTAGGTGGGTCGACAACATATTCCTGTCATGTGGTGCACATGCCGTCACCAGTGTCGTATAGAATATATCAGATGTGTTTTCCTGTGGAGGAATCGGTTGACCTATGACCTTGCGATCAAATGTTTTCGGTTCCCATTGGAGAGGCACGTCCTTTCGTCTACTAATCGCACGGTTTTGCGATGCGGTCGCAAAACACAGACACTAAACTTATTACAGTGAACAGAGACGTCAATGAACGAACGGACAGATAATAACTATGCAAAAATAAATAAAGTAAAATTTTCACTCCAAGGAAGACTCGAACCAAGGACCTCTCGTTCTGCAGCTGCTCACGCTACCACAGGACCACGGCGCTCCTGAGCTCACATTGCGCATGTGATGTTGCCTATTTGGCCCATGGACTACTCAGTTTGTATATTTTGCTTATTTTTTCACAGTTCCACACAACTTCTTCCTGTTTTCTCAATTGATCTGTGCTCAGTTTTTCAAGGCCTATCCACTGTGCCAACTAATAACTAAATCTGAGGGGGGTGCGATGGGGAGGTTCCCTTGTTAGTATCCACTGACACTTGCGCCCCTGTGTCCAACAAAATCTTAAACTTTTTAGTTCCTATGGATCTTACCACTGAACATTCCACCTCTGCATACGCATTTGTAGCATTGAAATTAAACAGGAGCTTCCTTAGAGAGTTCTTGGGCCCCCTATGCCGTTTAGCGATTGTCCACCTCTACTAACTCCACTTCTCAATCCTCTACGCTGCTGATTTACACCTCTTCCTCTATTCCTCTGTGACTGGGTACATTGCCTCTGCACGTGTCTCGTACGACCACACTTACAACATTTTGTACCTGCTATAAACACTGCTTGTCTATCACGTACCTCCATTGCCACATCTACTTTCTCACGTTGAATTGCCAGTTGAATGGCCGAATAGAAATCTTTCGGACTCCCTTCACGCACTTTCCGCGACAGATGAGCCGGTAACCCCCTCAAAAAATACATCAAGTGCCCTTTGCTCGGCCTCCTGCAACAGAACACCATTCGCTTCATATCTCGTAGGTATATTCGTTAATTTCTCTTATTCTGTTCGCAAATTTATCTACCGTCTCCCCCTGCCTCTTCCTCATTGTTCTCAACCTCTCCCTGGAGCACGGAGCGCTATTTTGTTTTTTGTACCTCTGTAAAAGCCCCTCCTTCAACTGCTTAAACTGTCTTGCCTTCCATAAGGCCTCAGAACACCTTACATCTGTCTTTGCTACACCCGTTTATCTAATCTTGGCTACATGTAACAACTGTTCATCAGACCAACCATTCATCACAGCTGAAGTTTCCAAGTCCTCCACAAACGAACACACATCCTCAGATGCCTTGAGAGAAAAGTAGAGTACTGTGCTTGATGAAAATAAATGTTTTAACTGCTTTCCATTTGATTTTGGTAGCTACAAAGGAATGCTACACTTACTTATTTGTCATAAATTTGTTACTATCTCTTAAATTGAAATACACTTACTTTTTTTATTTGTTCCATTAAGTATCATTTGTTACAGGAACCTTATCATATCAATTTTTGTATAAATAAGCGTTATGTATTATTGTTTTTATAGTATGCTCTTGATCTTTGAAGATTTCCTCACTATGGAACAAGGAATATAGCTAAGCTAATCTAATGTGATCCGGAAAAATGTTTCTGAAAAGATCTATGGAAAGACATCTTTAATTTATAGGCTTTCCTGTCTGCTTTGAGAATATCAGACAACTGACAAATAATAATAGATAATGATAATAGTATGTGATCAGAGTATGAAGTTCTAATGATGCTTAATACAAACTTTGGGCGCTTAACAATGCCTTTTTGTGTAAGGTCCATTCATTGTAAGTTTGACCATGAGTGACTCTTCTCGAAATATTTATTTATCAGACTTCATAGATTGAATAATTCCACAGCATTGGCTCGTGCTGGACCTTTCATAAGATTTGTAACACGAAACCTTTAGCTATGCCAAAACACCATTTAATTGGAACAATAGCTTGCAACATAAATGAAACACAAGGTTAAATAATATCACTGTATTCACATAATATTACACTAAAATAAATTACATAGATGTTTACATTAATTCTGTTTCTGTGTGAAACTATGAGTCACCCAGTGACACTGCGTCTCAATAAAATGGTAATAGTAATAATGGAGGTGTGCAATGGCAGATACGCATCCGATCTGCACCACTACAAGAACAAAAAAGGTGCCATCTAATAGGCAAGACAACTGAGCAGCCTAGTTATTCTAATGGTTAAGCTGTTGCACGCCACAATCGGTACAACCGCTTATACTAATTAATATCTTAAGTAATTCTTTATTTATATTCTCAACTTATAGCTACATTTTTACCCATCCTGCAGATCTGCCATTAAACATCCCATAACTTCTTAAAGCGAGAGCACCAGCAGCAGCGAGTACTGTTTGTATAAAGCGTTTATTTTGCATTTTGTTTACGACCATCCACTAAGGAAGGGATTCTATTTGTGTTTATCTGCTCTGCATAGTAACTAACAGTTCTTGATAAAACTTTACGTAGTTTTCGTGTTAGATTTCTTAGTGTTTTCTTGATCGTTTAGAACAGAAAGCGCCCTAAAACCGTCTTTTGTTTGTTTCGCGGCCGTTAGCCACTAGTCACTTGAATCAGCAGTTGTCTTGTGACAGCCAGAGCGAGAGCACCAGCAGCAGCGAGTACTGTTTGTATAAAGCGTTTTTGTACTTATTTGCTGCGCTTAGCTTTTAAATAGTTTTTCTGGGAAAACCTAGCGTAATTTTCGCGTCTCGTATTTCAGTGAGTGTTTCTTGATTATCAGAGTAGCTCATCAGAAGATTATCTTGGGAATTTGTCACCGTATAGAGTAGGGTAAACATAGTCATGTGTAGGGACTGTGGTTGTTGTGAGCGGACGCAAGGAGAATTGGCTACTCTTCGGGGGCAGGTGGAGGCTTTGTCTGTTAGGCTCATCGAGCTCGAGGCGCAGGCGTCGGCTCGTAGTGGCGTTGGGGCAACTGTGGTGAGACCTATGCCTACTTCGGTGGCCTTGGAATCACATGGAACCCCTGATGTCGCTGCGTCTTCCGGCAGTGAGCATCTTACCGGTCAGCCATCACTCCAGGGTGAATGGCGGACAGTGGTGGGCTCGCGCGTGCCTGGCCGAAAGGCGAAGGTGGGATCTGGCCGCGTGGCAGCTGCCTTACCCCTTTCCAACAGGTACGGGGTGCTTCCTAGTGGTGATGACATCGTTTCCGAGCCACCACAGGATGCCTCGCCTGTTGGGCCAGTGGCCGATTCTCCGGCAAGGTCCCGACAGTCACAGAGGGCGGGCCTATTAGTTATAGGGAGCTCCAACGTTAGGCGGGTTATGGAGCCCCTCAGGAAAATAGCGGGTAGGTCGGGGAAGAATGCCAGTGTGCACTCGGTGTGCTTGCCGGGGGGTCTCGTCCGTAATGTGGAGGAGGCCCTTCCGGCAGCTATTGAACGCACTGAGTGTGACCGGCTGCAGATAGTAGCACATGTCGGAACGAATGACGCCTGCCGCTTGGGTTCTGAGGCCATCCTTGGTTCCTTCCGGCGGCTGGCTGATTTGGTAAAGACAACCAGCATCGCACGCGGAGTGCAAGCTGAGCTTAATATCTGCAGCATAGTGCCCAGAGTCGATCGCGGTCCTCTGGTTTGGAGCCGTGTGGAGGGTCTAAACCAGAGGCTCAGACGACTCTGCGACTATAATGGTTGCAAATTCATCGACCTCCGTTATTGGGTGGAGAACTGTAGGGCCCCCCTAGACAGGTCAGGCGTGCACTACACACCGGAAGCAGCTACTAGGGTAGCAGAGTACGTGTGGCGTGCACACGGGGGTTTTTTAGGTTAGAGGGACCCCCCCTTGGGCGAAACGATAAAATACCTGACGGCTTACCAGAGAGGACATTATCATCGTTGATAAAGAACGTCCGTCCTCAGAGACCAAAAACAGGAAACGTTAACGTAATATTGGTAAACTGCAGGAGTATCCAGGGCAAGGTTCCTGAATTAGTATCTCTTATTGAAGGAAATAGTGTGCATATAGTATTAGGAACGGAAAGTTGGTTAAAACCGGAAGTGAACAGTAACGAAATCCTAGACACAGAATGGAATATATACCGCAAGGATAGGATAAACGCCAATGGTGGAGGAGTATTTATAGCAGTAAAGAATTCAATAATATCCAGTGAAGTTATTAGCGAATGCGAATGTGAAATAATCTGGGTTAAGTTAAGTATCAAAGGTGGGTCAGATATGATAGTCGGATGCTTCTATAGACCACCTGCATCAGCAACCGTAGTAGTTGAGCGCCTCAGAGAGAACCTGCAGAACGTCGTGAAGAAGTTTCGTGATCATACTATTGTAATAGGGGGAGACTTCAATCTACCAGGTATAGAATGGGATAGTCACACAATCAGAACTGGAGCCAGGGACAGAGACTCTTGTGACATTATCCTGACTGCCTTGTCCGAGAATTACTTCGAGCAGATAGTTAGAGAACCAACTCGTGAAGCTAACGTTTTAGACCTCATAGCAACAAATAGACCGGAACTTTTCGACTCCGTGAATGTAGAAGAGGGTATCAGTGATCATAAGTCAGTGGTTGCATCAATGACTACAAGTGTAATAAGAAATGCCAAGAAAGGAAGGAAAATATATTTGCTTAACAAGAGTGATAGGGCACAAATCGCAGAATATCTGAGTGACCACCATCAAACGTTCATTTCTGAGGAAGAGGATGTGGAACAAAAATGGAAAAAATTCAGAAACATCGTCCAGTACGCCTTAGATAAGTTCGTACCGACTAAGGTCCAAAGCGAGGGGAAAGATCCACCATGGTATAACAATCATGTACGAAAGGTACTACGGAAACAAAGAAAGCTTCATCATAGGTTTAAGAGTAGTCGAATCATAGCTGATAAGGAAAAGCTGAACGAAGCGAAAAAGAGCGTAAAGAGAGCAATGAGAGAAGCGTTCAACGAATTCGAACATAAAACATTGGCAAACAATCTAAACAAGAACCCTAAAAAGTTTTGGTCATATGTAAAATCGGTAAGCGGATCTAAATCCCCTATTCAGTCACTCGTTGACCATGATGGCACCGAAACAGAGGACGACCGAAGAAAGGCAGAAATACTGAATTCAGTGTTCCGAAACTGTTTCACTGCGGAAAATCGTAACACGGTCCCTGACTTCAGCCGTCGCACGGACGCCAAAATGGAAAATATTGAAATAAACGATATCGGAATTGAAAAACAACTGCTATCACTTAGTAGCGGAAAAGCATCCGGACCAGACGAGATACCCTTAAGATTCTACAGTGATTATGCTAAAGAACTTGCCCCCTTTCTATCAGCAATTTATCGTAGATCGCTGGAAGAACGTAAAGTACCTAGCGACTGGAAGAAAGTGCAGGTCGTTCCCATTTTCAAGAAGGGTCATAAATCAGATGCGAATAATTATAGGCCTATTTCGCTTACGTCAATCTGTTGTAGAATAATGGAACATGTTTTGTGTTCTCGTATTATGACGTTCTTAGATAATACAAATCTCCTTCATCATAACCAACATGGATTCCGCAAACAGAGATCATGTGAAACTCAGCTCGCCCTATTTGCCCAAGAAATTCACAGTGCCGTAGACACTGGCGAGCAGATTGATGCCGTATTCCTGGACTTCAGGAAGGCATTTGATACGGTTCCGCACTTACGTTTAGTGAAAAAAATACGAGCTTACGGAATATCGGACCAGGTTTGTGATTGGATTCAGGATTTCCTAGAAGAAAGAACACAACATGTCATTCTTAACGGTTCAAAATCTGCAGATGTAGAGGTAATTTCGGGAGTACCGCAGGGAAGCGTGATAGGACCTTTATTGTTTACAATATACATAAATGACTTAGTTGACAACATCGGTAGCTCCGTGAGGCTATTTGCAGATGACACGGTTGTCTACAAGAAAGTAGCAACATCAGAAGACTCGTACTTACTCCAGGAGGACCTGCAGAGGATTAATGCATGGTGCGACAGCTGGCAGCTTTCCCTAAACGTAGATAAATGTAATATAATGCGCATACATAGGGGCAGAAATCCATTCCAGTACGATTATGCCATAGGTGGTAAATCATTGGAAGCGGTAACGACCGTAAAATACTTAGGAGTTACTATCCGGAGCGATCTGAAGTGGAATGATCACATAAAACAAATAGTGGGAAAAGCAGGCGCCAGGTTGAGATTCATAGGAAGAATTCTAAGAAAATGTGACTCATCGACGAAAGAAGTAGCTTACAAAACGCTTGTTCGTCCGATTCTTGAGTATTGCTCATCAGTATGGGACCCTTACCAGGTTGGATTAATAGAAGAGATAGACATGATCCAGCGAAAAGCAGCGCGATTCGTCATGGGGACATTTAGTCAGCGCGAGAGCGTTACGGAGATGCTGAACAAGCTCCAGTGGCGGACACTTCAAGAAAGGCGTTACGCAATACGGAGAGGTTTATTATCGAAATTACGAGAGAGCACATTCCGGGAAGAGATGGGCAACCGCCCACATATATCTCGCGTAATGATCACAACGAAAAGATCCGAGAAATTAGAGCAAATACGGAGACTTACAAGCAGTCGTTCTTCCCACGCACAATTCGTGAATGGAACAGGGAAGGGGGGATCAGATAGTGGTACAATAAGTACCCTCCGCCACACACCGTAAGGTGGCTCGCGGAGTATAGATGTAGATGTAGATGTAAAGATTATTTAGTGTAAAATATTTGTGTTTATAGGGACATATACTGTATGTAAATTAAGTGATAAATTTTATTATCTGTACATTATGTATTGCTGTCACCTGAGTGAATATTGCATTTAAATAATGTTAATAACTGAATCTAAAGTTCCAGATACATATAAAGTATTATTTGTACGAAATGTTTTGCATGTCTGTGCTGTAGGGCCCATGTGAAAAAGTATCTATTTGAGTCCTTATAGAAATCTACAGGTAAATTTATATAATATCACTATCATATTTGCAGTTTCTTTGTTTGAAATTGTTATATGCAGTGCAAACATAAAGACGTAAGAGAAACTGGGCCCATCCAATAAAATGTAGATAAATCATATCAAATAAAATTCATGTCAATCAAACATCTGATAACTAATACTAATCTCAGTGAAGTTTTCCTTCATTTATGTGAAAATCGTGAACTGAATGCACAGATAATAAATGAAAAGCACCAGTTTGCTTTTGTTCTACAATATTACTTTTATTGTGTTAACCGGTTTTTGGCTTACAAGGCCATCTGCAGACATCTACTGAGTATTGTCACCAAAGAAGTTACAATGTTTGCAAACAACATTGGAAGAGAAGTAATGTGATTATGTAGATAAAGTTAATGATATCCTGAAAACCACAGGCTTACAAGTCCTTCCTAAAGACCATACTAAATAATTCAAAGAGGATGTTAAATATGCAATCAGTTCATGCAAAAGCATATTATCTGAGTTTGAAGCAAAACGGTCAACTAATATGAACCTGGTGCCTCCTAGAAAGTATGGGCTTCCTAAACTGCATAAACAAGATGTTCCAATTCATCCAGTTGCATCAGAATTCACTGCTCCATCTTACAAACAGCTAGTAAACCGGATGTCCTAATTAAGAGCAAGATTAAATTCAAACCAAAGCATGGTATTTCAAACTCTGTGGAACTAGTAAATAAGTTAAAAGGTATATCTGTCTCACACAGTGTTAAATTAGTATACTTTGATGTCTGCAGTTTTTTTTCAACATACCAGTGGTAGAATGCATAAAGCTGATGCACAAGTCTAATGTCAATCCTGTGGAATTGAATGATTTGAGGCTGGCCACTCAGACATGTTTGGCACAGAAATATTTCTTGTTCCAAGGGACTCTTTATAAACAATTAGATGGCTTAGCTATGGGTTCCCCTCTTAGACCACTGTTGGCTGAAATGTTTATGGACCATTCTCAACAAAATTTTCTAAAAACAGAACCTTTGAGAGCAAATGTCAAATACTGGTTTATATAAGTCCTGTGTACGTGGACTGGTACTACAAGACAAGTCAACACATTTTTGAAAAACCTAAAGAGTCAACATAAAAATACTCACTTCACAATGGAGATTGGTAACAAATCCATAAACTTCTTAGATCTCACCATTGACACCATACACACACACACACACATTATTTCAAAATTTATAGAAAAACTACAACTACAGACCCAAAATATCTTTTTGCTCACAACATCCCGTAGCTCACAAACATGCAGCTTTCTGCTGAATGGCACACCATCTCATATCTATCCCCATGTCCAGAGATGATTTTAAAGCAGAGTTAAATACAATGAAATTCATTGCCACAGCCAATGACTGCAGTCCAGTTCTTATTGACCACATCTTGTACAGGAAACAATAGCTGAAAATTATACCTCAACTCTATGCCCCACCTGCTTCCCCATCCACTGTCTGCAAGAAATGGTGTACACTACCATTTGTAGGTGAGGTATCGCAGATTGTAGCCAAAGCACTGAATAGCCTGCAAGTATAGGTTTTTGTACTGTGTTAAGAACACGACAGCCCAGTGTGTTTTTAATAGCGAAGATAAGATCCAGTCATTAGCCAACAGTGGTGTATACAAAATCACCTGTTCTGATTGTGACGAATTTTACATCAGTCAGTCAGGCAGAGACATAGCAACTAGGCTGGCTGAACATGAACCCAGGTGGAGGCTGCAGAATTCTGACTGCATTTGCTGAGCATGTACTGAGTGAGGGTCACAACTACCAATCAGTGTTCCGTGTATTTCACTTAGCAGACGAAGGCCATAAACTCAACCTGCTGGAAGCGCTGGAAATTAACAAACATCTTACTCACAGTCCAAATCTAATCCTAAATGAACAGACACAGCTCAACACTTCCCCTCTCCTAAACTTCATATAATCATCTCTGTTGTTCATTACTTCCCACACTGTCTGTTCCTACATATTCCCATGTTCTTGCATTCATTAAGTTCTTTTGCTTTATCGAAGTTGTCTTTGTATTCCATACAGATTGTAGATTCAATAGTTAAGGCTTTCTTTTAACTGGTACTTATATTACTGTCCATGTTTATCACCTCCTGTAGTTGTCTCATCAAATAGTGTTCATTTTTTACTTTTTTCATTTATTTAATGCAAACTGTTACATAGCCACCATTTTGAATATAATGTTAATATTAAAATGCAGTACCACCACACTCTCAAAGATTGCATTTGCTGTATGTTCCTTCAAACGCCTCCATTTTCCTGCATTTATTTATTTATGTTTACCTTATAGATATTGCATAAGTTTCTTATGTATTCTGTAGTTACATTGATAACTGTTTCTTCTTTTAATTGGTTTGTGTATCACTCTCCATGTTTGATACCTCCTGATGTAACCTTGTCTAGTACTAATTTTATTTTATTTTATTTTATTAGTTTTGTTTATTAATAGGAAGTGTTATGTAGGTATGCTGTTCTTATTGTGTTAAAGGTTTTCCTGTCTGCTCCATTGTTATTTATTTACTGTTCAATTTTTTACTTTTTCATTGCATTACCACCACACTGTCAAAGATGTTACTTACTGTATGTTTCTGCTTCAGTCTAGACGTGTTCAAAAGTTGTTTGCAAAAACTGTAACTTCTTTGGGGACAATACTCAGTAAAAGTCTGAAGATGGCTTTGTAAACTGAAAACCAGTTAACAAAATAAAAGTAATATCATAGAACAAAAGCAAACTGGTGCTTTTCGTTTATTATAATCTTGTTGTACCAAAGACGATGGAAGATTCTGTTAACATAATGCTCAGGTAGTTTCTTAAGTTAGTGAGTTTTGTGTTCCACTGATCATTTGAACAGTTAATCATAATGATATGGAATGAGTCATTTCACACTGACATTACATATTCAAAATGTGACTACATGATGACTATTTGCAAGTTTTTTTAACAGATGTGAATTAGTTATTCTGCCTATCACCTGTTAAACAATACAAAAGTAGAAATTATTCTACACAATTGAGGGAATTGTCAAGGGGTAACGTTTTCACTTTCTTTTCAAATTTAATTTCTCTGTGTCAGATTTTTTTATATCATTGAGCAGGGGATCAAAAATTTTGGAGGACGCATTATACCCCATTTTTTGCACTAAAGACATCCTTTATATTCATAATACATTCTATTTTTCTTCTGATATTGTAAATGTGTACATCATTGTTTCTTTCAATCTGAAGTGAATTATTTACAACAAACTTTATGACTGAAAAATATACTATAAAAGAGTTGTAAAAATGCCAATCTCCTTGAACAGATGTCTATTATTATGTGGTCATGGTGAGCACGTTTTTGAACAATGATGACTATTGTTCTTAAAGATGAGTTATCCCAGATTATTATTCTATATGACATAGCTGAATGGAAATACACAGAGTATGTCAACTTACTGATTTATTTGTTCTCAAAATTTGCAATGATCTTAAGTGCAAATGTAACTGAACTAAATTATTTGAAAGTTTCAAAAGTGTTTTTTTTGCAGTTTAAGTTGTTATCTATATGGACACTTAACATTTTTGAACCTTCCACACTAGTTATTATTTCCTCACTCTGTGTGTTACTCTAACTGTTAGTGTAGTACCTCTAGAGGTACAAAACTGTATATGTTGTGCCTTTTTTAAAATAAGAGCCAGACTGTTCACATGTATTTTAGGCCTAATTACAATACTAGTGACATTTGCAAAAATAAGTAATTTTGCTTGTTGTATGTTTGTTCAAAGGTACTTTACACATATGAGAATCAATGGTGGACCTAAGATCGAGCTTTATTAAATCTCATAAGTGATCTCATTACAGTCAGAAGAATCTCCCCTGTTCGCATTGGTTGAATTATTAAGTATATAATTCTGTATTGTTTTGGTCAGGTGTGATATTATCTGTTGGTTGTCTGTAACATCAATTCCATAAAACCTCAGTTTTTTGAGGAAAATATCTAGGAGAATATTCAGGTGATTAATTTACTATGTAATCATCATTTTATTCACTAGTAACATAATCATTGATACACTGCTTCTCTGTTGCTCTTACTGTTTCCTTTTACATTATTATGTTCAATATAATCACCCTTTTATCACCATTTTCTCATAGTTTCATACATGGTTCACTTCGTCACCATGTTTTATCAATCTGTAGAAAACTAAGCTCCTTCAGGTTTCACATGCTGTCAGACAAGTGTACCTGACTTTTAAAAATCCCTCTTTTCCATGGCCTCTGTTCTCAGACAACTAACTGCCCATTTTCACCTCCGTACGCCCTTTTCTCCCCTCCCCTCCCACACCCCCACATTCTGCAAGAAGGTAGGCCATCCCTTTTACACGTACAGTAGTCCCCCCTACCTGCCATCTTATAGTAGAGGTGACTCATGATAGTTCTACATCATACCCCCTTGCAAATGTGTAGTCATTATCAGCCCATCTGACTGATTTCCACTTCATAATTTAGGATCTCAGCATTCATGTCATACTTCTGTCTAAGAGAAGAGTATCTCTTCCAATTCTGTAAGTCTAGAAGGTTGCATTTTTCTGAGACAGCCGGCCGATGTGGCCGAGCGGTTCTAGGCGCGTCAGTCTGGAACCGCGCTGCCGCTATGGTCGCAGGTTCGAATCCTGCCTCGGGCATGGATGTGTGTGATGTCCTTAGGTTAGTTAGGTTAAGTAGTTCTAAGTTCTAGGGGACTGATGACCTCAGATGTTAAGTCCCATAGTGCTCAGAGCCATTTGAACCATTTTTCTGAGACATGACAGGTGTAACAGATGAGGGGGCTATATGGCAGTATATATAGGCATAAAATGTTCCCTAAGCTCATTCTCATGTCTATAAACGAGGACAAACAGCCTAAATACTTGTTCATTGAAATTAAACCTCTCAGCAGAAAGTGTCTCATTTGTGTGATATATGGATCTGCCTAAAGTTAAGGGCTCTACATTTGAATCTGCACTCTCAAATTTAGATGCTCTGTATTAACACATACTTGTAGCTAGAGGTATGAATATAAATTTTCTAAACAATAGTCCTTCTGTGTCAAACTTCACTCACACACTTTCCTGCTCAAATCTTGCACTGATTCCACTTGGGCGTACTCACCATATGGCAGACAGTCATATGTTCATCGATATGTCCGCAACCAAATCTCCAAATACAGTAATTTTCGCAGATCAGATCTCTGTACCTGGCTTGTCCACTCATAATGTAATATTCGTGACCTACTAGTTGCAGTGCGCAAAGAAAAAACCGTAAGTATACGAATATGTCTGAATTTACAGTTGATGTCATCATTATTAACTGCATTTTCGAAAATAATTGAAATAATAATGTAAGGCAGATTGCTAGACTTCCTGAACATAAATAAAATTCTTGTAAATGCACAGAATGGTTTCAAAAAGGCAAATCTACACAAACGCCTCTCTTCGAATTCCTAAAACTTGTTTACAAAGCTATTGAGGACAAGGAACTGATCTGTGGGTTGGTTTTGGACATTTCCAAAGCGTTTGATCTTATAAATCATAATCTACTGTTGTTAAAACTGTATAATTATGGTGGCCGTGGTATTTCCTATGAGTGGTTCACGTCATATTTAACTCATAGGAGTACAAGTTTCTCAGGATGGCAATGTGAACCATTCTGAATATAAAAATGTTAGTTATAGGGTGCCCCAGGGCTCAGTATTGGGACTATTGTTATTCTTGATTTTAATTGATGATCTACCACAGCAGTTTTCAACAGCTGGTACCATATTATTTGCTGATGATACCAGCTTCATTATAAAAGGGGAGAATGATTATGAGATGCAGCAAAAAATCGACAAAACAGCAGAAGTGGCAGAAAAATGGTTTAAATATAACTGTCTAAGTGTCAATGACAAGAAAACTCTATGGATGAACTTCAACCACATAAGGAACAAAAATAGGACCAATGTAAAATTCACATTATCTGATAGCCAAATTCAGCAAAAGAATCACATAAAATTTTTAGGATTATTGGTGGATGAGCATCTTAGATGGGAAAAACAAGTAGAAATGCTTAACAAAAAATTAAGCAATTACTGTTACATATGTTAAGTGCTTATTACGCATATATGCATAGTCTACTGAAGTATGGTATAGTGTTCTGGGGAAATACCTCTTTTGCAAAGCAGTCTTTTAAGCTCCAAAAAAAACTGTAAGATTAATAAGTGATGTTCCTTACAGAGCACCATTTAGAGGTATCTTTAAGGAATTAAAAATCGTGACCTTGCCATCTATATTTATATCTGAAAGCATCTTCTTCATTAAAAACCATCAAGTTTCAGCTTTGAATAGTGAGATCCACAATTATCAGAAAAGGAACAGGGATGACTCTCATAGGGATGTGCACAGAATATCAATATATCAGGACAGTGCTGTTTACAAACCAAAAATTATGTACAGTGCATTGCCAGATAGCATCAAAAAATACCAAACATTAATACATTAAAAAAAGAACTAAAAAACCTACTAATAAACAACAGCTTCTACAGCATTAATGAATGCCTTGAATTTCGCTCAAATCTGTAGGTCTGCTTCATAATTCTCTAAACAACAGTTCATAATTATCAACCATTCCTAGATAAAACCAAACTTCTTTCGTACATGTATACATCTAATTATGCACCTAGCTATTGTTCCATATGTTACTATTCCTAGTTAACTAATGTACTGGTATTTAATAGTTTTAGTAAAATCAACCAAGGGGCTTCGCTAGCTTTTATTCTATCTGTATGTATGTATATAATTTTATAATAAAATTAAGCAGAATAAAGGTTTTGTATAAAGATGTGATACCAATGATAAGATTCTGTGCATGATGTAAATATGTAATATTTTATACTGTTCTGTACCTTGAAGTCCAATATCATGAATGTTATAATATGGGCGCTAAATAAATAAATAAATAAAAATAAATAGCAACAGTATTTCTTGGCAGACAATGGCAGCAAATAACTCCAATATAAGATGAAATATCTAATTTCACTGAGACCCTCAGTAATATATATGGCAAACATCCTCATCTAAAAAATGCTAAGACTAAGGAGATAATCTGCACTACCTCTAATAACCATCTCACCTACAAGCAACTACATAACCGATTTAGTCAATCTGCGAGAAATGTAAAACTCAGGTAAGACCACTCACAAACTTTCACAGAGCCACTGTCCGGTGAAAAAATCAACGAGATCTAGAAATAGGCTGATATAAATCTACTGCTGAATTGCTGGTTCCTATTGGGGATTTAACTGACTATTTCGCCATGTCTAAATCTTTACTTTACCCATGCACAAGGGTGCAAAACGTCAGTTCCATTAAAGAACCAGTGCTTGGCACAAACGAAAAAGATTTTCTGCAGCCGATAACACCTAACACTTTCAAGAAGTTCATTGTTCATATTCGCTCGTCAGCTGCAGAGTACGATAATAAAACAATGCTAATGATTAAAATTCTATAGTCGAGTCACTATAGCCCAAAAGAACAAATATTTTCTAACATTCTCAGACCGCCAGCATCTTCCAAACAGCCAGGAAGCAGGTACTCATACAACCATTAGACAAGAAGGAATTTGTCAAACAACCTTCCAACCACAGGCCCATTTGCATTTCACCAGCATTATCCACGGCTTTAGAATACACAGTCCACAAACAGCTTCTTAATTATTTAACATCAAACAACTTTTCATATCAGTACCAGTCTTGTAACCAGCGGAATCGCAGCACAACGATCGCTCTTATAAAAATGACAGACAAAGTGCAATAAGCTATGGACAAACAACAGCCAATCACTTTGTGCTTTTTGGATTTCAGAAAACTTTCAACATGTTGACATTGCTATTCTAATTGCGAAACTCAAAGCCAAGTTTTTTTCTTCGAGTGCTGTATAGTGTTTCCACTCGTACCTAACATCCCACCAACAGTGTGTAAGGATTGGAACTAAAATTAAGAGCAGGGGGATGTAGAATCAGGAGTCACATGAGGATCAATACTGCTCGCAATACTTTTCTCATCGTGTGTTAGTGATGTGTCAACTATACTGTCCCACTGCAAAAATCAACTATGCACTGACAAACTTTAGCTATATCTAACTGAAAGTCCAATAACCATTGCCATCCAGTGCATAAACTCTCATTTACTTGCATTAGCTGAGTGGGCGCAGAACATAAGAGGTTTGGAACTTAACCCATCTAAAATGTAAGCATTCTTAGTCGCTCACAAAACACTTATTACCATGTAGTTCAGAGAATTTCTTCCATCCTTAATTCTAAACAGCACAGAAGTAACCTTCCCTTCTTCTGTAAGGAACTTGGGGATAATTGTGGACCACCACTTAGATGGGACTGAACACCCAACTGCAGTTTGCAAGAAAGTGTCAGTGTCACTTAGCTCATTACAAAAATTATTCACTATAAGGACGTCATTCTCCAAGGATTTTCATACAAAAGCTCATACAGGCTAGAAATGGAGATGATTTTTTGTGTGTGATACATTTGTGACATATGCTATTACAACCATATCACTCCTACCCAAGAACAGTTATCATGCCTATATGCCAACATGTGTAGAAACTGTCATACTCTATGTTTGCTCTATTATCTTCTCAGTCATTGTATTCCCTCTTTTATATCTTCAACTCTTACACTACAATCTGAACAGCACAGCAGAAATACTCATTCTCAACAAAGCAAAAATCTCTTGTTACCATCATGTAATACTGCCATGTTCTCTAAATTTTTCTGTATCGGGTACATGACTTTGGAACAATTTTCTTCAATATATTAGAGAAATTAAATTGCTTCCAAACTTCCAAAGACAGTTAATGGCCCACCTTCTATCACATAACTGTCTCTCTCATATACTAGTCAGCAGTTGCTCTCATCAATCCCCCACTCTCCCACAACTTTTCCCTCCCTCATCTTGGTAGAGTTCTTTATTTTAATTCTGTCCTTTCCTAATAGCCACTGTCACTGTCATATAAGTCGTCTCCTCTTTCTCTATTCCTTCTACCTCTATAATACGAAACATGGATTCAGATGTGCTAAACTAAACTATATCTTTCTTAATACCCTTGATGCTGTTATCATTGTTATTATTAATCTCAATTACTGTTAGTGTCTATTATCAATTATGATTACTGTTATTATTATTATTTTGTGGATTTTTTTAGTGTCTTTGTTATGTATTTCGCCTGGTTGGATCAGAGAAGGTGTTGAAGCCTTAATCTGGTCAAGCTACATAAGCAATAAGTAAATAAATGTTATGATTCACACAATCACATGGTTGAAAAACGGTAGTAGCCATTTTTTTCTCCAGTACCATAATCACTCTCTCCTTTCACATTAACAAGGCGTTAAAACCAAGCTGATATTTCACTTATTACTGTCTACAGAAAAATGACATGCATATAGTTATTTTAACACTGCATTTTGCTGAAAAACCTTTTAGTATGTACGCTTTACTGATTTTGTATGGTTATTTATTTGTGTGTATGTCATATAACATATAGAAACTGAAAAAAGCCATGTATGTAATTTAAAATGCAAAATAGATATGTTTATATAAAAACATACTAGTCAAATACAGAACTACATAATAAAAATGTAAGATATAATTCGCTCACCCAGTCAGTGTAAGCTACAGCTGTCTTGATATATTTCAGGGGGTTCTCTTCATATTCGCACTCACACTTGTCATTGTCTGTGTAGAGCCACTTTTTCATAAGTTGTTTGGATCGCTCTGTGCCTGTGCAAAGTCAGTTCAACGTTTTCCAGCGTTGTCAGCCTAGGTGGGAGCCCTGATGTGGAGCTCCATCTATGATAAGGGCTTCTGGGTTTTCTTCTTGCAATAATGATTTTATGCAATTTTCCATTAGTTGCACTGAACATATGAAATTTCGTGTAGATTTAAGCCTTTTGGGCATGGGTTGACGGTTGTGTAGTGGGTGGAGCTGGTCATTCATCTGTTTGTTCCTTCCTTCAAGCTCAGGGATGATCTTTAACATTTGGTGGGGCAATACTCGATCATGAATATAAATGATACACTCCAATAGATCTCAGGAAGCCAGTTATCTTCCTGCAGATACCGTTTGGGATCGATTCTGTTTTACTAATGTGATCATATATTTCACGAACTTAACATCCATACTCAGCGACCGAACAGCGAGTACTGTGGAAAGGAGTATGTTCGAGTTAGCGCCACACTTTCAAATGTCAGTTTGTTCTGTATGCCATTAAGTATTTGTATTTTAGCTTTTGTTTTCTCAATATATTTCTAATATGTTGAAGTTCCTTCGAGAGTGAGGCCGAGATAGGATGGATGGATGGGGATAGTTGTTCAGGTATGTACCGTTCCATATGGTATTAAGCTCCTTCCCTGCCTCCCAGGTGTTCAGGTGAAAAACGCACTTGTGTTTTACTGGAATTTGGTTTTAAGTGATTACATCTGTAGTAGTTTGTGAATGTTGTGAAGTCTTCACCCAGGCCATTTTCAATTTCATTACAAAATTATGGTTGGTATGCAGTTGCTCTATCATCTCCATAAATAAAAGGTTTGGTTCTTCCGCCGACATGTTTGTCAATGGTATGTATGTTAAACAGCAATGGTGACGTCACACTACCTTGTGGCAACCCGTTCTTCTGATTTCTACATCAGCTTCTCTTTCGTTAGAATTCGGCGAGGAATTTTCTATTAAACAGCAGTGTCCTAAGAATTTCTACTAGTCTGTCACTGTTTGCCATTGAGGTACTGAAGAGATGAGGGTTTTCAAGTTTACAGTATAGAGTGCTACAGTTAGGTCAATGAACACTACACCTGTTGGGAGCATCCTCTCAAAACCGTCACTAGTAAATTGAGTGAGGTTGAGACCCAGTCATTTAAAGGACTGTCAATATATCCACATATTCTGTTCATTTTTAACCTTTCAAAAAGTGTCAGTAGCGGAAAGTGACGACGATATTGGTCGATAATTCTTTGAGTTATTTGGGTCCTTCATATGTTTAAGAATTGCGATGACCTTGGTGTGGCTCCATATTCTGGGAATTTTTGCAGGCCATCAGCAGCAATTTAAAAGGTTCAGTAACTACTTTATGGTATTCTCGGACAGATTTTTAATTATTTCAATCCTGATATTGGCAAGTTCAGCAGCTTTTCCTGTTTTCAAATCACTTATGGCCTCTTTTATTTCTTCCACAGAAAATTATAAATCTTACTCGTTATTTTCCTTTTCATGTTTACTTTCAAGCTAAACTTAGGTGCTGTATTTTTTCGGTCAGCTTTGCCATTTAATAAAAAGTGGTTAGGTTTTACGTTACGTGCGGGTTTCCCTTAGTTGGATCATTTGATAGTTTTTTAAGAAGTCCTCACGCCTTCCTACTACCGCGCGTCATGCCCATGCCCTGAAGTCTTCATCCAGGTCTGGCGCCTCTGGCCACTTAAAACTACTAGAAATTCCTCCCAAGACGCGACTGTTTTTTTTGGCGAGGAAATTCTTAACGAAGAGTTCACAGTATCTTTCGTATCCAAAGACTTTTTCTTCATGTGCTGTAAATAAAATTTATACTATCCCGAAACAGTAAAGGCTAGACCATAGATAATTTATAGAATGCACATAGCCAAAGGCACCTGCGAAATTGTCTGCGCTCTTTGTAAATAGAATCTCTTGAAACTTGAAAGTAGTATCTCTGACAGCGAAGTGATTAATGACATTAGAGTAACAATACCTCTATTGTTTTGAGTGATTAATGCAATTTATATACGTCACGCACTTGTCAGAATGCGGAAGCAGTTCGTTAAGCTTGGAATTCTACTGATTAGATAAGTGGGAGACGAATCATTCATATGGCTGAGTATAGAAATTGCAGAGGCGCTCGTTGTAGGTCATGGAACGACCCTGCCATGTTCCTGATGACAGTGGAGATGCAGAACTGGATCCGCGAATACAGGTGTGTCATTTACTTTCGTACACAATGAATGAAATAAAGCTTTAAAGAGTTAAATCTTCCGTGTATGTATTTGAAAATAATTTCATGTTGTGGTGTCGGCTAATCCTTTGGGTCATTCCATATAAACGAGTAATCATTATCTAAATATTAATTTTTCTGTTGGAGTTTTTCCCCTATTACATATGTAGGTTGGCCGTTCAATTTTGTTGTCAAAGATTGATTTTCCCCTCCAAAACCTGTTGTTTACTCGTGGGAGCCATTGTTTTGAAGACTATATTGTTTAGTTTCTTCATGCAGAAGAGTTAGTTAGTTAGTTGGTTGCGTGTTCCATTGATCAATCGCACGGTATAGTAGCCGTTATGATGTGGAACATGTCATTTGATCAATTTCATGGTAAGAAAAAAAATCATGAAAATTATAGTAATTCTTTATGGTTTATGTATCACTTTAAAGTGCATGACTTCTTTTTGGTATATATTTAGAGCAAACAATTTAAGCATGATAAATACAAAAACAATTATATAACGAAACCCAAAATGTGTACCATGAGTTACCAAATGCCATTTTTTTAAAAGATTTTCACAAAATACATTAAAGTATAGAAACTTATATGCCATGCTGTCCTTCACACAAGTGTACCTGATAATTTCGTGTCTCAAATAAATTTCGTCCTGGAAGACTTCTCCTGGTATAGGATATTTAATTCACGTAACATGTATGTGACGTTAGTTACCATAATTTTTTTTTAGGATTACTTATAATTTTGAACAATCAGATTGGTTCTGAATTACACACACCACAACTAACAATATATTTCAACATATTTAATGTATATTTATCTCCATGTGCCGCATAAAATCCCATAGGGAATAACTATTTCAACTTTAAAACAATTTGGGATTTTTGCAGAGTGCCTTTTAAGTGCAGCTGAAAAGATAAGAAGAAGGCAGAAATTGAACAGTGAAGGCAGATATGAAGAGTATAAAATCAAACACAAGGAAACTATGAAAAAATTCAGGAAAAAGAAGCAGGAACAGGAAAAATGTTTTAAGTAAAAGAGAACAAGAAAGTATTGCTGCCAACAGGAAACAGAATGTTAGAGAAAGATTTGCGAAGTACAGGAACCAGCTAAAGGAAGCATTTTCAGCTACACCAAGTAGTTCTGCCTCTACACCATATAAAAATAGTGCTTCATTGGGAAAAGCCATATCAGAAGTGAAACGTGTACTTCCAGCATTATTCAGAAAACAAAAATGTATTGTTAGAAGGTTGTATCATACATTTGTTGCACCATTAGAAGTAGAAATAATCTCTAAACAAAAGAATAAGTAATGAAATAATAAGTGCAGTGAAGCAAATTCTATGAAAGGGATGACATTAGCAGACAGGCCCCTGGACGCAAAGAAGTTGTGACCAAAAGAGGAGAAAGGTAAGAGTAAGTTGCAAGTACGACACTTGATGTTTTCTTTGAAAGAAGCCCATGCAATTTTTTGTGACGAAAATGGCAAAGTCATTGGTAAAAGTAAAGTCGCAGAATTAAGACCCAAACATGTCATGCTTGCCAATGAACTTCCACACAACATGTGTGTCTGCAGATATCATGAGAATTTCATCTGTGCTATTAACTCTCTTCATTGCATAGTACCTCAAATACCTAAGTACACCAGTAACTGGCCAGAATTTTTTCAATGTGCAGAGTCTATAGCCGATTGTCAGTTGGGAAAGTGCATGAAATGTAAAGATTTATTGACAGTTAAATTTCCTGATTTATGTACTAGTGTATAAGATTACGGTGTGAAATGGTAAGTGTGGCAGAATTTTGAAAGTAGAGGAAGAAGGTTAATTACAGGATCTTGTTGATCATATTTTTGCTATGGGACCTAAATTTTTAGAGCACTGCTACTTTAAGAGAACAATCAAAGAACTATCAGAGTGATAAGGAATCACTGCCTTCTGTGATGCTTACTGCCATGATGCAAATCGATTTTTCTGAAAATTTTACAAGTCAAGATGAAATTCAAAGTGCACATTGGCAGCAGAATGAAATTGGTATTTTTACTGCCATGTTTGGCATTCAGGTACTTCTCACCCCTACATTTTGATATCTGTTAATATGGCCCTCACAAGAAACACTGTCATCCTGTATGTTGATAGACTTCTTGAAGAACTACCAAAAAAATATTAGAGAAGTTACAATCTGATCAGATAGTCCTGCTTCCCAGTTTAAAAACAGATATATTGTAGAGGCTAAAAAAGTTCTAAGTAAGAGTCATACCAAAAGAATTACATGGAAGCACTTTGCAACTTGTCATGGAGGGGGCCAGTGGATGGAATTGTGGCTGTCAAATGCCGTTTGGTCTCATGTGAAAAGTAGGAAATGTCTTGTAAACAATGCAACAGATTTTAGAAAAGCATTATTGAATTCTTCTTCTAATGCGACAGCAGTTCTTACGGGTGAAGACTTTAGCCAAAGAAGCAAAATACTACATCTCTCAACTTTAATCAAGAACTGCAAGCCTTTCTTGAACATTTCAAAAATTCATCACTTGGAACTATAATAATGAAGTTGTAGGACACACCACTTCATCAGCTTCAGAGGAAGACACCAACAGAACAGAAAAATCACTAGATATACAAGTAGATGACTGGGTGGTGGTAAAATATGACAATTCATATTTTCCTGGTATGTTACAAAAATTGAAAGTGGTGAGTTTAAAGTTGATGTTATGAAGAAAGATGGGAAGTTTTGGAAGTGGCCTGAAATTAAAAATGAGATATACTATACTAATGACAAGCTTGTCAGAAAAGTGAACACTCCAAGTGTTGTCAATTCCCGTGGTTATTTCAAGTTTGACTGTGATCTGTGACAATGTAACATGAGTTGCCATATGTTGTAAGATTAAATGTTTGGAACTTTGTTAAAGTACCTACAAGAGCTTCTGGAATTGTGTGTAAAACGTACAAGAAATGTTCACATAAAACAGAGCGGACTTTGTATTTTCTTTATCACAAGCAAAAGCTATTTCTTGCAAATGTAACATGACTTAGCAAGAATAATTATAAGATTTGGTTTTATAAATATAGTAATGTAACAATTATTGTGCTATAGGTTTATAGAGCATTCTGTATGAAGTATGTTTTGAGCTATAAAAAATATTTGATAGAAGTATTTCCTTCTGTTAATTGTCCAAAACTTATAATACAAACATCACTTTGTAACATGAGTTACCATCGAATGACCCCATTTCTGTGGTAGGTCAACACCACACCACTTATCTGCAAGTTATGTTCCATGATCAATAAACCTGCACACATTATGAGGGAAGAAATTAGCTTGTAAATGTTTTTGCATTTTTGTGATTATGCCTTCATTTTCGTTCATGTTTTTTAAGTTTTAAAACATGTTAATAACCAGATCCGTATCTTCCAAAAGATTAATTTTCTTTCTTGAGCAGTTAATTAATTCATCAGTCTGTGTTGTTCTGTAACTAACTTCTCATAGTATATGTATCAACATGCTTGACAAAACACATTAACATCACTGCTGCAGGCCCAGTGAATAATGTTATATCCTTGCCTTGCAATCTGTGATGCGTGCCGTCCCTCACTTTTGCGGGACTTGAATATGGGAAATGAGTTGAGTTGCAAAATAAGCCTATTGTCACATATTCCATTACAACTTCTCCCAGACCTGATAGTCACATTATCAGTAAAAATGGGAAGGCTAGCGGTGATGGACCTACAGGTTTTCTATTACTGCTGTAATACAAACTTCTTATGCTTCTGGTCCTGAAAAACTAGCTGTAGTGACCAAAAATTGTATGATTAAAGTTTGAAAGTTAGAAGAAAAGGCAAAATATGTTGGAAAGTGATAGGATAATAAGAAGACGTGTATGTTTCACCCAGTTTGTGTATGATTTAGGAAATTCAGTGTAACTGACAGAGGGAATACGTAATGCATTGAGTTCATTTCCTCAGAACTCAAGCACCAGTGTAATAAATTGACCACAATAACACAGCTGTCAGTTTAAACTCATATTAGTGGAGGTTAGCACTCTAAACATAAAAATAAAATTGCAGGTAAGAGAAAGTTATGTAAACAAAACTAGGTAACAGCATATGTGGTGGTGGGGAAACAACTGGTTACTGTTGTTGTGGGGGTTTTAGCTTATAATATAACAATAAAAATTAATTAACAATACATTGTGTTCTGAAGATGGTCTATTGCCATGAGCATAATGTTCAGTCATGTATAACCATTAAAGGAGGAGTTTACATTCCAACAAGATTTAGAATGTGTTATTCCATATATAGTAATTGTAATTTTGCAGTGTATGCAAATGCGTATGTTATAAATAAATGTGGGCATGTTACCAGGAGTGAATTCTTATGTAATTGATAATTTCCTTTTTTCTGCTCCCTTTCTAGATTGAACTGGAAAAGCTGAATAATGGAACTGATGAAATTAATAAACTTGAAATAGAATTAGATGTAAGTAAACAAATTTGTTTCGAAATAATACATTTTAAGCATTATCTATATGGTACTTCAAAATGTCTTGTATTTTTTGTGCTATAGTGGTGATGTTGAATTAGATATCACACAACCATTTTTACAAGATGTTTACCAATATATGTGTGTCTACAATTGGTGTACATCTTTTATAAATCATTTTGGGTTTTGCTGTCCTATCAAGTAGTAAAAGATATAAAGTATATAAATACTAAAGTACTGTTGGGGTAACTGACATTTTGGCTGTATTGCAGCATCCTCTCCCAGAGCATAAACTGCTGTTGATTGAGTTGTAACACAGTTGGAAAAACATCTTATGCTGAAACATCAACACAACAGATTAAAATTAACTCTATACTCCAAGGATGGCTACTTTGACACAGCCAGAATCTCAGTTAGATTAGTATTTTCAGTACTTTACAGGTTAATGTGGCAGGAGATGTACACTCAGAAGGATTTTAACAAGATAATATAATTATATTTTGAAAATTATCTTCTCCATGATAATTTAACACACAGTTGACAGTGATCTCTTTCTGTAGACAAAAAAAATTGAATTATTTGTCACATAGCAGAAGTGTTGAGTCATCGCCAGGCACACACAAAAGAAAATGATAGCTTTGCTAGTTTCTGGGAGAAATTCTTTGATGGTGAGCTGGAGTGTACAGAGAATCACAGCTAGTACACTGGAACTGGTAAATGCCACATTTTTGGACATGCCAGTGTGAACCCCCCCTCCTTTACACATTTCTGTGTGGAATTATTGCTTTGGTATTCTAGTCAGTGGCACTGACATGACTCTTGCATATGATGCTATTTATATGTATTTGATGATGCTGGTGCTGATTCTGCGTTTAACATTTGACAATGCCACTATGACTGCAAGACATTAGGACTTTGTTTTTATAAAACAGATCTGATGATGGTCATTATAGACCGAAACCGGTAATCTGTTAACAAAAAGTTAGTGACCATAGACGTAAATTAAAGGAAACTTACTGATGTGCATCTTCATGTTTTTGCAGCGTAAAGAATGTTCCATAAAATGTCGGGCATGCAGCCACATAAATCCAGCTTCTTCTTGTAATATTTTGGCAGAATACCGTTCTTTTCATAAAAGTTAGGCCAGCCAACTCAAAATGTTAGGAACAGAAGAATTTTGTTGACCACTACCTTACCCTCTGAGAGGTTTACCAGCAGCAAAGTCATCCAATCATGGAAGCCCTCATTAAACCGATTATCTTTATACAGTCAGCAATAGCTTCACAGTTTATGTAATTGTCTGGTGTTGATAGTGAACCGTTAGAGGGACAGTTAGAGAGACAAGGTGGTCCATGGGCAAACACTATTAACAGTTGCAAAGAACTTTTAATGATTTTGATACATGGCATAGTGAGGCAGGCACACCTCTTCCCATTGACCCTTGCTGGGGATGATTGAATGGGTGGCGGCTTCAGCCTGTGCCGCTGAGCTGGTGCATCATATTACTGAGGCTGGCAGCCTGTGTAAGCCATGGTCATTGGCATCAGTGGCACATCATGTTGCACTGCAATGTTGTCCCACTCAGTAGACAGCCTCTCGGTGGCAGTGTGCCTAGTTCGCTGTGTGTGAGGCTCAACCCACTGCCCTCAGACAGAAGTCGGCTGGCGGCTGGTACTGTGGCACCAAGTTCCACTAGGCATTGACAGAAAAATGGTGACACAAAGTCCCTTGAAGGACTTTGGGTAGATCGCAGGCACAGCCCAGTCACGAACCCATGGCTGTAGCTGGTGGAGCCCAGTCATATTGCTGTCCGGCATCACACAGGAATCTTGGTGGTGGTGGTACTGCTGGGTTCTGGTCATGAGAAGTACTCCCTGCCTTATTTATATGCTTCTGTTGCCAATTTGTTTCACTAAAACGTGGCACCTAGTCTCGTTACCAAAACGAGAGACTCACCCTGGTGTGATGACGCTGCCCCACTTGCTATACAGTTACTATTGTGTGGCACTGTGTACTGCTGAGCTCAGCTAGCCTTGCTATGCAATCCACTGGTATGTCTGTTATTGAGATCCACATTTCGCCACACTAGCTGCGACTCCCCCCCCCCCCCCCCCCCCCCCCCCCCCCCCCCCCAGCTGTTAATGCAACGCTCTAAGGTTCTTCCATGCTACTTCTACTTACTTTTGCTAAAGACTAATAATTTTCAGTCCGAGGACTAGGTTGCAGTACTACAGTAGGAACTTGTTTTGTGGACGGCACTGAGTGATACTGAGCAACCACGCAGAGTAATCATTGTTTAAAAAACTTGTTGAAGCAACGGGTTCAATTAGGAACTCTGGCTGCTAGGTCAGAGATGGCTTGTGATGCCTGCAAGAAGTTCCATCAGCTACATTGTGGCTATATTCCAGAAGAACAGTAGTTTCAAAAGGCTGAACTGTATCAGTGATTAACATAGGTCCTTGCTCACTGAACATACTTTCCGTTCAAATGTTCAGCACGGCACAGTCTTCTTTCCAACATCTTGACAACTGTTGTATACAGGGTGATTCTCGAAGATATGCAAATATTTTAATATGTTATTTTACAAGCAAAACTAAAGAAAAAAGTTCATACAAACATAGGTCCGCAAATGTTTGGTTACGGAGTTACGGCTAATAAAAGATTTTGCCTGAAATTTAGCAACTTCGCTAATATGGAGCCAATGCAAACTGTATGAGGCTAAAGTAAAGCACGATATCCATTTATTTTATTGTTGTCGCTACATATCGAGTGCTCGTAATGATTATGAATGCTAGATAGAGAAACTGTCTCCCGGAACATTCGAAATACTCTATTAATGGTTCATGCATTCATAATCCTCCAAGTTGGATAACATACACGATATTCGTTTACTGCACTTGTAGCATTACCATCACATTTGCCATAAATAAACTCCATATCGGCGTATTTCTCTGTCGTAAATTTGAAAGACATCCCTATTACATAAATAATCTACAGAGTACAACAGTTACTGTCTTGTTTCACTTAATACACTATTGTTGTTATGTTCTTTCGCTGAAAAATACAGAAAACTTACTCATTTCAAGATTAGGAAATGACATGAACAAAACAATAACAGTTGCCAACAGTGAAATAAATGTTTCTACTTTCGTAATGGAAAGTAAACAGATTTATTTGTATAATAATCTTTCCTTCTCTGGATGTTCTGGAAAACTTCTGCAGTTCCACATCTGGGACATGTCTTATTAGATTCACCAGACCAGTAACAACAAAATAAATGGAAATAATGCTTTACTTTAACCTTGTACAGTTTTGCGATGGTTTCATATTAGTGAAGTTGCTGGATTTCAGGCAAAATCTTTCATTAGCCATAAACCCATAACTAAACATTTGCAGACCTATGTTTATGTGAACTTTTTTCTTTAGTTTTACTTGTAGAATAACATATTAAAATATTTGCATATCTTCGTGAATCACCCTATATGTAAGGTTTTTGTCATTAACGTCCTCTGCTATAGGTAGTCATAAAGTTTACTTGTCCTGATTTTGATATCTAGGCAGTCAACAGAAACATCAAATGAGCAACTGGCAACAACAGTGGCACATTGGAAAAAGCTCTTGGTCAAGATTCTGTGATGAACTTTGTTTTGCACGTTAGCTGTGTTTATCTGCAGTTGCCTGCGTGGGTGGTATTGATTTGATGGTGGTCATCATGCACTGTAATACAGGTAGGCATGCTTACCTCTTCTCAGCAGCAACCTGTGACATGCTCAGGATATTTACATTAGAAAATTGTTTTCCGTTCCATTTCCCAGTTTTCTGTGGTGTTGAGACTGATGATCATACAAGTTGCCCATGGGCTTCTGGTAAGTTTGGCTGTTATTTGACAGTGGTTTCATCATGATGTGGTTGGTCGTTCTGACTGATCACCAAAAGCTTTCTGAATTTGCACCTGAAATTTCTCCCATTAATTGAGCTTGTTGGTTCCTGCTCACTAGGCAGATGTGCTAACCAGTACGCCACCCTGGCACAGTGGCACAACTGCATGAACTACCCTGGCATTCCTCCTTCCTCAGTAAAACTTCTTATAAAAGCCTCCCAGTAACACAGATAGATGTAAAATGTGCAACTGGTTCACCAGCATTTTAGTAAATTTAGTGTCCCCACCAACAGACATCAAGATGGAGGCAGACAAGCTGGCAGTGATAGCACAGCAGGTTAATCTGGAAACCTGCCATGTGAGGGCGCACATGACACAGTGAGCAGACTTGCAGTTGGAGGTGTTTACCTGTGGACGACAGTAGGCCACGTGGGCTAGTGCTTACTCAAGAGTTTGACCAACGCGGACCTCACCTTGTGTATTGTGCCATGGATTATGCCGAGTGCTTAGCCATTACCACCAGTTGCCCACTCTTTCCATGCTCATCTCTATGTGGCTTTGGACTCTCTGCTTCATGTAGGTCAACTTGAATGGTGTGTTTGTTTCCCCCTCATGGATCTCTGGTGATGAAGGACATTCTTATGCTTGTGAAGCTCCCCTATACTTTCGTTCCCATTTTCGTACTTACTTGGGCTACCATAGACCTGGCATTTCTGCAGTGCTGGCAAAAACAGTTGGGCCTACTGAAGGAGCAGCAACAGGAGCAGATGCAGACATTGATAACTCAGAATGTGGACTTGCTTCATTCCTTGCTTGCCAGTGGGGCCCAGCACCAGTCTTCCATTTCCAACATCAGCTCCAACACCGTTTGCTGGTTTCAGTAAGTCAACAGAATGGTGAGAGAATTATCTGCACCAGTTCTTGTTGCACTGCCAGCTGTGGCATATCATCAATCTAGTTGATAAGGCCACCGTGCTATTGTCCAACAGCACAAGTTTATACGAAGCTGTCAAAAACTTGAAGCACTGTGCTGACCCCAAGAAACTTCCCTTTGATGAGCTTTGTCGATTGCTTATGCAGTATTTTGACCATCAAATCCATGTGGTGGTGGTGCACTTGCAGTTCAACTGGCATCACATGCGATCTAGATCGCCAGTTTGCAGGACCTCTCGTGCAAGTGTTGTTTTGAGTGTCCCAGTTGTGCTACCTCTTACGCAGACTTACTAATTCAGCATGTGATTGTCAGGTTAGCTCTTGATTGCGAGGTTCAGGCTAGGACGTTGCCTTCATCTGATCCTTCTGTAGCCAACATTGCCCAAATTGCGGAATTGCAGGAGCTTGTGCTGGTGGCAAGGGACTTCCTTTCTGGTAATTTGCACGTACCACAGTTGGATGTGTATGGTAATAAGGGCCCGTTGTCTTGAGGGATATCCCAGGCAGCCTTACCTGCTGCTAACTCACAGTATGTTGCTGCCATTGACAATTCCAGCGCATTGGATCATGGCACTGCCTGTCCTCACCCATGCCGTGTCCAATAGGTTTGCACCACTTGCAGCATCGTCATTCCCGCCAGCAGTGTTTTTCGAGTCCTTCACGTCATTCTCCTTCCACTCATTGGGTGAGCCAACAGTCCTCCCCTGATTTTCATTTGTTGCAAGTTCACTTCGACTGCCCCCACAAGGAGATTATGTTTGTGGGGTATGCCGGCAGATGGGTCATATAGCAACTGTTTGTGACAGTCGACAGGCCTTGACTTGGTCATCAGATGCCCTGCTTTTTTAACTGGAATCTGGGGCTGATTCTGATGCCCTGCGCATGTTGCCCCAGTGTATTTTGCATACGTTGATAGTGGATGGGCGGCTGATTAAATTTCAGGTAGGCATGGGAGTGACAGTCAGTCTAATTAACTTAGATACATTCAGGGTCATGGTGTGTGTGGATTTGCAGGAGCCGCTCCATCAGGTTGTCTTTTAGTAACCAGCACTTTCCCTTGTGAGGACAAGATTCCGTCTCCACACGTTACAAGAATATGGAACAGCAACTTAACTTGTTAGTGGTCAATCCACCACTGTTATGAAATATGTTATTGTCTTCCAGATCATTAATGAAGTGCTTCTAATGTCTCAATCCATTACTTTTTTGTGATTTTTGACTCCTTAATGCAGCCGTACAGCCTGTTTGAGAATACGCTGGGCGGAGCAGAAAATTTCGATGCATGTGTTTCCCTTAAGCCCTTAGTGGTACCCTAATTTAGTCACCTCCAGACCATTCCCTTTGCCATGCTCAACAGAGAAAAGGCTAAATTGGAGTTTTGGCAGGATCAGGTTGTCATTTCTTCCATTTTGTTGAATCTCTGGGCCAACTCTTGATGATGATACAAAAGCTCAGTGGTGCCATGTGTCTTTGCAGCAATTTTAGACAGATGGCCAAAGCATAATGTGTCGCAGATTCATATCCCATTCCACAGCAGGCAGATTTGTTAGCAAAATTGTTAGGGGGACAGTTTTTTCCCACATAGACTTGCATGATTTTTACCTTCAGTTGCGGTTGGATGCAGTTTCTTGGACTTTCCTGGTCCTCAACACCCCATTTGGGCTTTAGTAGTTAATCCCGTGTTTTTGGAATCATGTCTGCACCGGGAATTTACCAATGGGATTTTGAGCAGTTTATTAACAACATTCCCTGTTGCATTGGTTACTTTGATGACATCAAAAGGAGCCCATATGAAATCTTCAGTTAGTTTTCCAACACCTCTTGGAGAATTTGCCTGAGTTCCAAGCTGGAGAAGTGCAGTTTTTTCTCTCTGAAGGTGCATTTTTTGGGTTCATTTGCTTAGTGAAGATGGTCTCATCCCCATGGATGACCATATCAAGGTCATTGTCAACCTATCGGCACCCGAGAACCTGAAGGAGGTCCAGTCATTTTTGGTAAGGTTTTATATTGTGCTCATTTCATTCCCCAGGCTCCGTATGTCTGAGCCTTGTAGCCAGCTTTGCCCAAAGGACATTGAGTTTGTCTGGTTTGCGGATTGTCAACAGACTTTTCAGTCTCTCAGCAGTGTTTTTGCTCTGTTCCCTGTCTGGATTCCTTCACAATGGTTAATTCTTTAACCCTGCCCAGTGATACATTTCCTGTACGGCTTTGGTGCCGTCCTGCCCCATTGGAATCTGGACAGCATAGAACAGCCCATAGTTTATGCATCAGAGACGCTTTCCAGTGTGCAGCAGAATTATTAAAGCGTTATTATTTTCAGGGTTGAAAAGTTCCATGTCTTCTTGTATGGGGCTGATGTTCCACCTCAACACCAACCACAAGTTGTTTGTTTCATTACTTGGCCCTCAATCCAAACTGCCGGATATGACTGCTCACCAGTTGCATCGGTGGGTCCTCTCTTTCAGTAATTATTGTTATGAGGTTTGTAACACCTCAACCATGCAGCATGCCAGTGCTGATATTCTGTCAGCTAACAATGGAGTCTGATCCAGAATTTGATTGGCAGGAGGCTCTTGTGTTCTTATCGCATAATGACGTGCAGCTGCCCCAGTTGGACTTTCCGTTGACAGCATTTGAAGCTGCAACTGCCTCAGCTCCTGACAGAGTTTTGCAGAGTATTGTTCTGGCAATCTGGTTGTCTTGGATGGAATGCATCTCTTTGAGTGTGGATCAGGTGTGGGGTGTACATTATGCCTCCTATGTGATTGGCTTAGTGTTGTCCAGGGAGTTACTGTACTAGTGAAGGAGGAGAAATGCTGCCACGTGCCCGCTCCCATGGCATTGCATTGTCACATACTCAAGTTGCTGTGTATATTCCACTGGAGCATGGCTCATATGAAAGCACTGACACAGTGTCACTTGTACTGGCCAGTGATCAATCAGTACATTGAACATATGGTACATTCTTGTGTGGGGGCTTGTGGACAGAATCAGACTGCACTGCTGCACCTGTTTTCTCCTTGGCAGTCCCAGAGCATCCTTAGGACAGGGTGCTTGTCGATTTTACCAGCTCCTTTTTGAGCAGCATGTGCTTATTGGTGATTGATGCATTGTCTAATTTCCCGCATGTAGCCAAACTGTCATCCATGCTGTCAGTTGCCATGGCTCTCGCATTGTCAGGTTAATTTTGTTGTTGATGGATCTCCCTCGACACTGCTGTCATATAACAGTCGGGAATTTGTCACAGAAGTTTGAGGACGTTTGCAGTCACAGTAGTATCCACCATCTGACTATTGTGACCAGACTTCTAACTCTGAATTCGAGTTCTTCGTGTGTACATCTGAGATCCAGATGAAGACGCCCTCGTGATGACACATTGTCAAGCTTTCTGGCTACATACTGAGCAACACCAGTCAGCAGATGCAGTCCGGCAGAACTTTTGCATGGGTGCCAGCTATGGGTCTTCTGGAATTGCTACATCCTGAGGCGCATGCCATGGACCATCATAGTCTGCTGTGTTTTCTACCTGATACTTCCATTTGGGCCTTGTCCAGCTACTGGCGTTGGTGACTGCCAGGTGTTGTGGTGGGCCACAGAGGTTGGCAGTTGTTTGTGGTGGATGCTGGAAGGGAGCAGATGACCCGCTAAGCACCCACATCCCATTGTGATGTCACTGCTGCCGTCTGTTGGGTGGCAGGGTGGGACACGACCTTGTTCTGGGTGAGTGCTCCCACTTGGAGCTACCTGCTTCAGCAGTAGCCCCCCAGTGAAGCCCGCAGCTACCCCTGCCTATGTGTAGTCAGTGAACCCCATCCCAATGGCCCCAGCCTCCATAACCTTCTCTTGGGGCCAGTGGCATCAGTGCTGCCTCTTTTAGTGGTTTGTCCACTGTCTGGTTCTCCAGGTGCCTCTCCTGTTCTGTTCTGCGCCAGGGGTTGGGGTCCAAGCCTGGGCATTTCGGTCGTATATGGCCTTTCATAGGGAGTATGTATTCCCACCAGCGGACATCATGGTGGAGGCAGATAAGCTGGCATGGGTAGCACAGCAGGACAGTGTGGTAACCTGCCATGGACGGCAAACACGACACACAGTACGGGCAGACCCGCTGGTGGAAGTGTGTACTTGTGGTCGCAACAGGCTGGTTGAGCCAGTGCTTACTTGCAGAGTTTGACCACTGCAGACCTCAACTAGCGTATCATCTGCTCCCACCATGGACCGAGTTCTTCCAGTACTTGTCCCTACATGGATCTGGACACTGTGCTTCCCGTAGATTGACTATGATGTTGAGTTAGTCTCCCTCTCGTGGTCTTTTGTTCCCCGGCTATCACCGCGCCACTGTCAACTCGTGAACTATCTGTGTCTGTAGTGAAGTGGCATTGTCACACCTGTGCAGACACTAAACTATGCAGATGCAAATAGCAACCTACAGCTTCTCTTTTGGCTCTCGGCTATGTGTAGAATAACTTCTAAAGCTTTTCTTTGGGCACCTGGCTGTGTGTAGGATGATTTCTTCATAGTTTAATTTAAAGCATAACATTGTCTATGTTATGAAGTACCTGGTGCTTCCACCAAGCTATGTAACTTACAAGGGGAGGCCACAATGTTTGGAATGCGGATTTGCTGTAAACTTCGTACACCCGTAGTACTCCATGAGGACAACAAAATGTGTAAGCAGTAGTGCGTACTTCTCAAGCGTTATTGAGAAAATCGCTAGATAATTTTGGTCGTCAAAAATATACCTGTGCGTGGCCATTTTTACCATGAAGCGGCGGCAGCTGAGTGGTTAGCGTTCAACCCCCTAATTTCTGGATTCGAGTCCCGTTCGACCCCCCCCCCTCCCCCCACCCACCCCCCACAACAGTCATTTTCTTTACTATTTATATTACAATTGATATATTGGGAAAAATACGTGTAATTGGATGAACTTTTATTAAATTTACAATGTTATTTGGCAGTCAACAAAGTTTTACTACCACAAATACTGCATGACCAATTATCAGCACCGATTTTTAAGGAAATACTGTGCTATGCATGGTTTCCTTCCAAATTATCGGCTGAAAGAGAGGTTTTTGAAAATGTTACCGAGGTTTGTTTTTCCATGGAAAACCTCTAAAGACCTTGCGTATGCGCAAACATAGATTTTATTCAATGCAACTGGTGCCGTTTAACTTTGTTTTCCATGTTTTTACAAAAAATACCATCCTGCAACCTGTTCTCGTTGAAAGCGACGATTAATTGTACATCTTTCAGAAGCTGTCTGTGCTGGTCAAAACTAGGAGGTAACAAGTCGTTTCGGGCTCCTTCCAGGTATAAGGGATTTCTCAAATCGTGGACAATCGTACATTTTCAGTATCACTTTATGCTTTTGGTCGTTTACTAGCCTATAGTTATGAATATTATATTATTTGTGATAATAAAAATTTGTAGACTGCCAAATAACATTGTAAATTTAATAAAAGTTCATCGGATTACATGTATTTTTCCTATTATATCAATTGTAATGTAAATAGTAAAGAAAATGACTGTGTTGAAAATAAAAAGAAAATAAAATAAAATAAAAAATAAAAAAACTCATGAACGGGGCTTGATCCAGTGATTATGGGGCTTGAACACTAACCACTCAGGTGCCGCCGCTTCATGGTAAAAATAGCCATGCACAAGTGTATATTTGACGACTAAAATTATCTTGCGATTTTCTCAGTAACGCTTGAGAAGTACGCGGTACTGCTTACACATTTTGTTGTCCTCATGGAGTACTACGAGTGCGCAAAGTTTGCAGTAAATTCGCATTCCAAACGTTGTGACCTCCCCTTGTTAGATGAAAGAATTGTGCATTAACACTTTGGAGACAAGATGCTTAGAAGAATTTTGGGCATAGGAAACTGGCCATTTATGCCGTTATCTAAAACATTATTGGCACATAAGTGATTGATGTATTTTCAAGAGTAATACATACTTAAAAAAGACCAAGCTTCAAGATTTATTCATAATTTATTTTAGTTCTTTGGTAGGCTATAAATTTAAAATAATGACAGCAGAAAGTATTCAAAAAAAAAAAATAGAGTGTGAACTGAGTTACTGAGCAATTTCTTGCTCCTGAGCTTCCAGAATTACTTGCTCTCACAACAAACATGAGATATCTGCAGCAGAACTATATCAAACTACAAAACCTGAGTGTACAAATCAAATTACATTAATGTGAACTTACAGGATCAACCATTTGTAACAGCAGCTGTTACATTCGCTAATCATTCAAGAAATTGACAACAGAACGCAGCACCAGTCAAGGGAAAGGTAGCAAGACTTTCATACATTGTTCTTATATGCAGTGAGTCCAGTTTTCAAGGAACTGATGACTCGTGTCAAGAAAATCGCAGACCGACCCGTGCTTGGGTGCATTTCTTTTAACACAAAATTGTGGTCCAACATACACTTGGGCTTGGTCTACAAAGTGTTATAACCTTTAATCACAAATTAATTGCGTGGATATACAAAAGTAGAAACACTAGCGGGTTACATGCTACTATCTCCGTATCTGTCATTCGACTGCCGTGCCGTGACATGCGGCCGGCGCCGTTCATAGCCATGTGGCGCTCGGCCGAGCTGCGGAGCGCCTCTATCGCCGTGTTCGCGTACTGCCCTAGCGGCACTTTTAAATCTCGTGGCACTGTCACAACACTTTTTCCCCCCTTTGAAAAAAAAAAAAAAGAGAAGAAGACACTCACTTCCTTGGAGACACGGACAGTGCGGAGACATCCATGGCCTCTTGGGAGGCACCGAGAAGATCCCGCGGAGAAACACGAGAGTATGGTCGAAAGTTTCCAGGACGGAAGCTTGCGCGTGGAACGTGCCTCCTGGACGAGATGATGGGTGAAAACTCCGGAGCAGCATCCATAGGTGTCGAGGACCTGGGGGTGTGCTCCAGCGAGAAGGGTCCCGGAGAAGGCTGCGTCGCAACTGGGGCCGGTACCGGCGTACTCGGAAGCAGTAGCGACGTCGGCTGCAGCAACACGCACGGAAGATCAGCAGCAGCGACAGGACTGGCTTCTCGGGCTGGTGGAGGCGAAAGAAGGGGCGGTGGCACCGGCGTGGCCACCCACCACTCGTGGGCGCATCTGGTCGTAATGGCGAACAACAATGCCGTCGTCCGTACGTATTTCACAAAGCCGGCGGCCGCGAAGAGCCTGGACCACCCCTGGAATCCATTTAGGGCGAGATCCATACCCTCGTGCCCACACGTCGGTGCCCACCGAGTATTTTCCCGCACTAGGGGACACAGTACAAGGCCTGACAGGGTGAAGCAGGTACAGTAGAGTGCGCGGTTGGCGGCCATGCAAGAGTTAAGCCGGGCTGCGATCACCCAAAGGCGTGAAGCGATAAGAACTCAGAAATTGCAACAGAGCGTCATCCGTGGAAAAATCACTAAGGAATTTTTTCATCTGGCTTTTGAAAGTGCAGACAAGGCGCTCGACCTCCCCTTTTGATTGCTGATGGAAGGGCGGCGCTGTAACATGATGAATCCCTTGTCCAGTACAAAAATCACGGAAGGCCTGCGAAGAGAACTGAGGGCCATTGTCCGTGATGATCGTGGATGGAAGACCTTCTAGTGCAAAGATTTTGGACAAAGCTAGCGTCGCCGCTGCAGTGGTGGGCGACGGACAATGAACAACAAACGGAAACTTCGAGAAGGCGTCAATCAACAGTAGCCAATAAGTACCGAGGAAGGGGCCGGCAAAGTCAGCGTGCACTTGTTCCCACGGCTGCGCCGGATCAGGCCACGGAGAGGGCATTGTACGGGGTGCAGTCAGTTGTTGAGCACACTGACCACACGCAGCGACCATGTGGGCGATGTCCGAATCAATACCGGGCCAATAAACGTGCCTGCGGGCCAGGGACTTAGTCCGAGAAATCCCCCAATGGCCTTCATGCAATAGTTTGAGAACAGCTTTGCGAAGAGAGGCTGGCACTACCACCCGTGGAGATGCGCCATCCGTGGCCAGAAGAACAACACCCTCACGAACAGACAGACAGACGAAGGCGCAAGGCATGGTAGTTGCGAAGGGGATCCGATGCCCGGCCCTTGGTCCTGTCCGGCCAACCCTGTTGAACAAAACCGATCACCTGACGCAGGACCGGGTCCCGCGCTGTAGCCGACGCGACCTGCGAACCTGTAAGTGGAAAACCCTCGACTGCATGACGTTCTTCCTCGTCAATGTGGAAACAGAGTAGTTCATCTCGATCGAAAACCGGGTCGGGGCCCATCGGCAAACGCGACAACGCGTCAGCGTTGGCGTGCTGAGCCGTGGGGCGATAGTGAATCTCATAGTGAAAACGGGACAAGTATAAGGCTCAACGTTGCAGGCGGTGAGCTGCCTTATCCGGAAGCGACGCCGAGGGGCTGAACAGAGAGACCAGCGGCTTGTGGTCGGTGATGAGGTGAAACTTAGAACCATACAAAAAAACGCTGAACTTTTTAGAGCATAAATGATAGCGAGCGCCTCCTTTTCGATTTGAGAGTAATGCCGTTGGGCATCGTTGAGGGTCTTGGAAGCATAAGCGATGGGTCGTTCCGACCCATCCTCATACCGATGGGCGAGAACAGCCCCTAGGCCATACTGTGACGCGTCAGTCGCCAGAACCAAGTGCTGACCCGGACGGAATGTGGCAAGACAAGGCGCCGACTGCAAATGAGCCTTCAGGCGGACAAAAGCCTGCTCACACTCGTCGGACCAACAGAAAGGAACGTTTTTGCGTAACAGCTGATGCAGAGGATGAGCCACCGCCGCCGCGGATGGAATGAATTTGTGATAATAAGCAACCTTGCCTAGAAACGCCTGAAGTTCTTTGACCGTAGACGGCCGGGGTAGAGCGGTAATGGCCGCAACGTGCTTTCGTAGAGGACGTATACCCTCACGGGACAAGTGGAAACCCAGATACACAATGGAGGGTTGGAAGAACTGTGACTTGGCCAGATTGCACTTCAACCCAGCTGAATGCAGAACCCGAAACAGTGAACGCAAATTGCGAAGGTGCTCCTCAGTGGAGGCCCCCGTGACAACAATGTCATCCAGGTAGTTGATGCAGCCGGGAACGGAAGCCGTGAGCTGTTCCAAAAACCGCTGAAAAATGGCCGGCGCGCTAGTGACGCCAAATGGTAACCGCTGGTACTGATACAACCCACAAGGAGTGTTGATGACGAGAAATTCCTTGGAAGAAGCATCCAACGGCAACTGATGGTACGCCTCCGATAAGTCAAGTTTGGAAAAGAACTGGCCCCCAGCGAGCTTGGTAAATAACTCCTCAGGACGGGGAAGAGGATAAGTGTCAACGAGGCTCTGAGCGTTCACAGTGGCTTTAAAATCACCACACAATCGCAGACTCCCGTTTGGTTTAGAAACCACCACGATGGGCGATGCCCATTCGCTGGATGTAACAGGAAGGAGAATCCCCGAAGCTGTTAACCTGTCTATCTCAGCTTTGACAGGTGCACGCAACGCCATCGGAATAGGGCGAGCCCGGAAAAACTTAGGGCAAGCTGTAGGTTTAAGAGTAATGTGGGCTTCAAAATCCTTGGCACGACCCAGGCCAGCAGAGAACACGGACGAGAATTCAGAACACAAGCCATCCAGCTGTTGATACGGAATATCCTCAGATATGAGGTGCACATCATCATCAATGGAGAACCCGAACAACTGGAGAGCATCATAACCGAACAGGTTTTCAGTGCCCGCATGATCCACCACATAAAACGTTAGGGGCCTAACAACAGACTTGTAGGCAGTGGAAGCATCAAACTGGCCAACGATAGGAATTTTCTGCTTATTATAAGTTCGTAAATTTCGCGTAACTGGAGACAAGGGAGGGGAGCCCAACTCCAAATACGTGCGAGAATTAATGAGAGTTACTGCAGAGCCAGTGTCCACTTGCTTGCGAATGTCTTTATCCAGAACACGAACAGTAACAAACAACTTATTTGTTTGAGAAAGCACACAGTTAACATCCATGTCCGATGCCCCGTCCTCGTCGACGGAACTTTAGGGGACTGACACACAGAAGCAATGTGGCCTTTTTTCCTACATGAATTACACGTGGCCCAACGTTTTGGACACGCGGCCCTGTCATGCTGTACGAAGCAACGTGGACAAGAAGAAAGTGCGGAACGAACGTGCTTCTGTGGTTGCCGTTTTCGCTGCGAGCGTGGCGGCCCAGCGCGACGTTGTTGACGAGAGTGCACCGCCGCCACATCGTCATGTCCCTGTGAAACGGGCAAATCGTCCGCGTCGAAAGTGGTGTGTACAGCGCCTACATCACACCACGCGTCTATTTGCGCGCCAGCAGCGTGAGACACTTCAGAAGATTGAGTGATGCTGAGAACTTCCGACAACGACGGGTTTGGCAATTGTAAGGCACATTGCCGAACTTCTTTATCAGGAGCAAGCCGTAGAATAGCGTCCCTAACCATTGAATCAGCATAAGACTCATGATGAGTGTCCGTGAGAAACTGACATTTCCGACTCAGACCGTGTAGTTCCGCCGCCCAAGCCCGGTAGGATTGATGGGGCTGTTTACGACACCGGTAGAACGCCACACGGGCGGCAACGACGTGGGTGTTTTTTCGGGAATAGGTAGACAATAAATCACACATTTCTTGGAAGGACAGAGAGGCAGGTTCCCGCAGAGGGGCTAACTGAGATAGCAGCTGATAGATCCGTTGGGAAATCCAAGATAGAAATAACGACTTACACATAGGAGCGTCGACAACGCCGAAAGCCAAGAAGTGTTGCCGCAAACGCTTCTCATAATCCGCCCAGTCTTCAGCGGCCTCGTCGTAAGGAGGGAACGGAGGCGGAGAAGAGGAAGACAGACGATGAGTAAGCGACGTCGACAACGCCTGAATAGCAGCCGTCAGCTGCGTTTGTTGTTCAATGAGCGCTTGCATAAGCTGTTCCATGTCTGCCCCGACACGAACACACAATTCCACAATGCAGGAAAAAAAAATCCGACCTCGTCGCCAAATAAGTGTTATAACCTTTAATCACTAATTAATTGTGTGGATATACAAAAGTAGAAACACTAGCGGGTTACATGCTAACAACTCCGTATCTGTCATTCGACTGCCGTGCCGTGACATGCGTCCGGCGCCGTTCAAAGCCAGGTGGCGCTCCCGCGCTCGGCCGAGCTGCGGAACGCCTCTATCGCCGTGTTCGCGTACTGCCGTAGCGGCACTTTTAAATCTCGTGGCACTGTCACAACACAAGGTGTTAACAGAGAGCTAAGTCATCAGTAATAACAAATTTTGGTACTGAAAGTGGTCTATTACACAAGTTCCCAACACAAAACAGACACAGGTCTAAATTGTCTCTTGACTAGAGAGCATTAGTATTTGTACATAACATTTAATTTTCCAGAATGAGATAAAAATAGTCATATTATCAAGAAGGCGCCAGAATCTTCCAGAACATGTGAAGATCAAATATAAATACTGTCTGAAGATGAGAATTAATCACATCTAGTAGTAGTTCTAACCACTACACTATACTGGACAACACAGAAACATAGTCCCTCCCAATCTTGTTTCACTGATTGTTGAACAAAGCATATATCATGTGATTGTTTAGTTGGCACTCAGCAGACAAAACTGAAATGAGTGTAGCCTAAACTACTTGCTCCAATTAGGAAGAGAGACAGCAAGAGTCAGAAGTGTGTGTCAGATACATAAAATCAGCCGAGAGTGATATTGATCCAAAGGAGCTGTTGTGATTGTACCCACTCCACATTCCACCTGTGTCAGATCATTCGGTGTCAGTGGGATCATGGAGGGTGTGGGGTCAACATAAATTCTCTCCTGCCCATAGATCCTGATTTGATACCACAATACCAGCTGCACACTGTCCCAGTCTTCCCAATTGAGATACTGGAAATCGAACTCATGTCCTCCACATGACTGGCAGACACGCACTGACCGGTCAGTTATGGAGGTGACGGAAGTAGTTATCACATAACAAGAAAATAACATCTTGATGCACAAGCTGTGCCACAACACACAGTTATTTAACTATCAACAAATGACTTATTCCAAAAAGGCAAAGCTTTGGTGCATTGGCTGGCAGATTATTAATTACCTTCTCTATTCGTGAATTTATTTTTCGAAAAGATACATCTGTTGTCAGTTGTAACATTATTAGATTGTATTTCTGTGTTAAAGTTGTCATTTCTGGGACGAAGCTCCTGCATTACGTTTGTCAGCATTGTCTTTTATTAATGTGGCATGCCTTTTGTGAGGGGGAGGGAGAGCCACAGGAATAAGAACTCTGCATGAAACATGCACTGGATCTTTCTACAGTCCAGCAGTTTAGTTTGTGTGTTCTGTCACAAGGACTGTCAGCAGTCTGCTTGGAATCATTGGCATGGCATTATATCACGTTACCCCCTTCTGTTGATTACTTTTTACACATTTTCCCACAACAGTGAATATGTTACATAATGATAATACTCTTGTGGTTTCTATTACAGGAGGCCAACAACACATTCAGATTGCTACTCAATGATTCAACACGGCGCCTTAAACTCCTTTCCAAAAATTTAGGCTCATGCATTGAGCGTGCTCGTCCATACTATGAAGCTCTTGAAATTGCAAAGAAGGCACAACTGGAGTGTCAGAAAGCTGCTGTCCAGTTCCAAAGAGCTAATGGTAAGGTAGTTGAGATTGTAATGTTCATTTACTGCGTTTTTTTCTTACAGGTTTCATTAAAAAAAAATATCATGTTCATGGCAAGAACTTGCTTGGAGGAAAAGAAGTAACAACCTGTAGAGTCAATCGAAATAATTACACACACACACACACACACACACACACACACACACACACACCAGATGCACTTTGCCATGGGGGAATGGCTTGAGTACTTCAACACAGATAGCCATACCATAGGTGCAACCACAACGGAGACTGAACTGTGGAGAGGTTAGATAAACACATGGTTGCTGGAGAATGACAGCATATTTTGCAGTAGTTGCAGGGGAACAGTCTGGATGATTGACTGATGTGGGCATGTAAATTTAGCCAACATGATCTTGCTGCGCTGGTACTGCAAATGACTGGAAAGGGAGGGGAAACTCCAGCTGTTATTTTTCCTTATGGCATACAGACCTTTTGTATGGGTAAAAGGTGATAGCATCCTGATGGGTAAAATATTCTGAAGGTAATATAGTCCCCCATTCGGATCTCCATGTGGAGATTACTCAGGAGGATATCACAATCAGCAAATACAAAACAGGTTGGAGTGTGGAATGTTAGATCCCTTAATTGGGTAGGTTGTGTAGAGAGTTCAAAAAGGAAAATTGATAGATTGAAATTAGGTAGATATAATGCGAATAAGTGAGTGTAGTGACAAGAAGAACAGGACTGAGCAGAGAAGGGTGAGTGAGGATGGAGGTAGGATGTGAGTGCTTGGGTGAGCTAGGGAATTTCTGAGAATGAAAAACATGACAAGAGCTTCAGTGCCACATTTGGAGTTTATATTGCTCCTAGCTTTATTACTAAGGGATACAACAAAAGAGATGAGCTACAGTGTCGGGGGCTGCTGCAGATTGAGAGCATGGTGCCCTAACAAAGGAGCTAGTATACACATTTAACTGGGTGGAGAGCTGGTCGACAATAGAGTGAAGAACTTGTGTTCTGGATGCCTCCAGGTGGCCCATTCTGCATCCTTCACATGACGCTTTCCTATTTGCTCGCAGGGTGTTACCCCAAAACATCCTATTGTCAGCAATGCCTTGAAAAGCATCCACTGTCAGCAGTACATGCAATGGGAACATTACCCATGTGAACCAGGCATGGGCAGGGGTGCATCAGATAACATTCGGTATACACCTGCGAGGTCCAGTCACTGTCTCATCACAGAACGCAATACTGGAATCGTGAAACATAGGGTACTAAAATTTTGAAAGAAAAATTCCTCAATCCTTAGATTTCCCTCTCTGGTTGCTCACCACATACGAGACTTCTGGTGCGGTGAATACTGGTTTATAAATACAAAGTCAAGAAGGGGTAATGTGGGAGTAGGTCTAATAATAAATAAGACAGTAGGAACATACAATGTAAGCTTTCACAGCCGGTATTATCTTCACTTAAAACTTTCAGGTGAACAGTTTGCCGCTGTACCTCCGAGAATGTGTCTCGCAGTCGGAGACGAAACGTCAGGGGAGAGTTTTATACTTCGACCACGGCCTATCAGCCCGGAAGTTTTAAGTGAAGACAATAGGAATGTGGGTAAGCTGCTATGAGAATAGGATATTTTGATAGCCAAGATATAGACATGAAGCAAACACCCACCACAGGAGTACAAGTTGGTCAGCCATTTCCGTGGATGATGAAGGGATTGAAAGAACGTATCACGAGATAAAAGAAATAATTTAGATAAGTAGTGGAGTGGAAAATTTGTGACGAGAGACTGAAATTTGATATAGAAAAATGCAGAGGAGACAAAATAGCAGAATATGGACTAGTGAAAAGTGATAACAGAGGAAGCCACCTGATAGACTTTTGTACAGAACATTATTTAATAGATCGAACACTTAGTTTAAGAATAGTGTAAAAAGGTTGTATATGTGGACTTTGAGACCGTGACAGTTCTGGGTTGATTACACAGTGGTGAGCTGAAATTTCAGAACCATATTTTTAACTGTAAGATATTTCCAATGGGAGATGTGGATTCTAACCATAATTTATTGGCTGTGATCTGTAGATTGAAATTCAAGAAACTGCAGAAAGGTAGGAAATTAACGAGATTAGACCTGGATAATTTGAAAGAACTAGAGATTGTTGACAGAGCGCACCAGGCAACACTTGACTGAAACGAGAAGGGAATAGAAGACAAATGGGTAGCTTTGAGAGATGGAAATAATAAAGCAGGTGATAAATAAGGAAAAAGACATGGCCGAGTAGAAATACATGGATAACACAGGATATATTGAATTTAATTGATGAAAGGAGAAAATATAAAAATGCAACAAATTAAGCAGGCAAAAAGGAATAAATAATTTAAAAATATATTAAATTTTAAAAAATCCCACCTTCAATTTCAGTACACTATGCAGCAGTTTTAGCAGCATTACATATTTTTCAGGGGAGGATAGCACTGTTAGTTAGCTTTTGTTTATACTCTTTCTCTTTGGATTTTCTTTTCATCCACATTTACAGGCAAAATTCAAATGAAAAAATATGTAGTGACCCGGTGGCCAACGAATGTGTTCTAGCCTTCTGATCCATTGGGTACAGAATGCCAGTAGGTGATGTAGTACACAATGAGTAGCAGACACAAATGCCACTCAGAAACATCAAATTGTTTTGAGGCAAAACAAACTGCGTCCAATAACAGAGACAGCTCACTTTTGCGGAAAGTCTCCATAGAGGAGTCCTGCAAGATAGGTGGTCAAACCAATTAATGATTGCACATTTACAGATAAACTACATTTTATGGTTCCACTATGGTACTTCATCGCCCTCATTGAAGTTAGTTAGTAGTGTTGATGTCGCGTGTGTCAGTATCTTAGTGAGTGTACAGTATGAGTGGAAGTAAGTGTATTTATATGCAATATGTTCTTCTTCTAGAGCAGTTTGAGTGCATTGTGTCTTCAAAAGAGGTTGGGATGAAAAACAACAAAAATAAAACTGGGGTATTGGAATTTAGTCAAATTAAATCTGTGATGCTGAAGGAATTAGATTAGAGAATGAGAAACTAGAAGTAGTTAAATAAATTTTGGTAGCTGGGCAGCAAAATAACTATGGCCAAAGTAGAGAGGGTATAAAGTACAAACTGGCAATTGTAAGAAAAGCATTTCTGAAAAAGAGAAATTTGTTTGCAATGGATAGAAATTTAACCATCAGGCAGTCTTTTCGTAAGGTATTTGCCTTTCATGCAGAAGTGAAGGGTAAACAACAAACAATTCAGGCCAGAAGAGAATACAAGCGTTTGAAATTTGCTAAAGAAAAATGCTGAAAATTACATGGGTATAGTGGATAACTAAAGAAGAGATGCCGAATCAAATTGCAGAGAAGGAGATTATTTTACAACTTGACAAACTGAATGGGGTCTCAAAGAATTGTCAGTTTGGTAATGGAGCTAAGTATGGAGGTAAAAATTGTGGAGGAAGACCAGGGATTGGATACAGTAATCATTTTCAAATGGATTTAGGGTGCATGATTATGCAAAGCTGAAGAGACTTACACAGCAAAGATTAATGTGGAGAGCTACATTAAACCAGCCTTTGTACTGAAGAACACATCATCATTTAGAAAGTAATTTCCGTTTTCATGTAATGTGGGAAGTAGTGGGGAAAATAGAACAGTCATTACTCTGGTTCACACAGTAGATTACTGTGCTTAAGGGCTGCTAAAACATAACCAGCTTTTGTGGCTAAAATTCGACTACTTAATTTGTTGATTATCGGTCATCTTCAATCAGATGTGTAACTCATTTTCGTTGGTTATCTTCCATCTGAAATAATAAATGGATCCACTTCAAATACATTAGGTGCCTGTGAATCAAATAAATAATGAAGCTGCAATAGTCAAAATGCATTAAAAACTTGTTTTATTGTGTCACAAACAGATAAAAACTGACACAGGTTTGGTGCCTAGGACTGACTGCACAGCAACTGCCACTTTTCTGTACATAGCTTTTAACAATCACGAAATTACATCCTGCGTTGTTTAAATTGAAGTTGATTGAATTTATAATTAAGATTTCATTGCTTTTACAAAGTTGATTATAAAATTTGGCTTTACAATTCTCTACAATGGAGATACTAAAAGGTATCAGATAGATTATATAATGGTAAGACAGAGATTTAGGAACCAGGTTTTAAATTGTAAGACATTTCCAGGGGCAGATGTGGACTCTGACCACAATCTATTGGTTATGACCTGTAGATTAAAACTGAAGAAACTGCAAAAAGGTAGGAATTTAAGGAGATGGGACCTGGATAAAGTAAAAGAACCAGAGGTTGTACAGAGATTCAGGGAGAGTATAAGGGAGCAATTGACAGGAATGGGGGAAATAAATACAGTAGAAGAAGAATGGGTAGCTTTGAGGGATGAAGTAGTGAAGGCAGCAGAGGATCAAGTAGGTAAAAAGACGAGGGCTAGTAGAAATCCTTGGGTAACAGAAGAAATATTGAATTTAATTGATGAAAGGAGAAAATATAAAAATGCAGTAAGTGAAACAGGCAAAAAGGAATTCAAACGTCTCAAAAATGAGATCGACAGGAAGTGCAAAATGGCTAAGCAGGGATGGCTAGAGGACAAATGTAAGGATGTAGAGGCCTATCTCACTAGGGGTAAGATAGATACTGCCTACAGGAAAATTAAAGAGACCTTTGGAGATAAGAGAACCACTTGTATGAATATCAAGAGCTCAGATGGAAACCCAGTTCTAAGCAAAGAAGGAAAAGCAGAAAGGTGGAAGAGTATATAGAGGGTCTGTACAAGGGCAATGTACTTGAGGACAATATTATGGAAATGGAAGAGGATGTAGATGAAGATGAAATGGGAGATATGATACTGCGTGAAGAATTTGACAGAGCACTGAAAGACCTGAGTCGAAACAAGGCCCCCGGAGTAGAGAATATTCCATTGGAACTACTGACGGCCGTGGGAGAGCCAGTCCTGACAAAACTCTACCATCTGGTGAGCAAGATGTATGAAACAGGCGAAATACCCTCAGACTTCAAGAAGAATATAATAATTCCAATCCCAAAGAAAGCAGGTGTTGACAGATGTGAAAATTACCGAACTATCAGCTTAATAAGTCACAGCTGCAAAATACTAACACGAATTCCTTACAGACGAATGGAAAAACTAGTAGAAGCCAACCTCGGGGAAGATCAGTTTGGATTCCGTAGAAACACTGGAACACGTGAGGCAATACTGACCTTACGACTTATCTTAGAAGAAAGATTAAGGAAAGGCAAACCTACGTTTCTAGCATTTGTAGACTTAGAGAAAGCTTTTGACAATGTTGACTGGAATACTCTCTTTCAAATTCTAAAGGTGGCAGGGGTAAAATACAGGGAGCGAAAGGCTATTTACAATTTGTACAGAAACCAGATGGCAGTTATAAAAGTCGAGGGGCATGAAAGGGAAGCAGTGGTTGGGAAGGGAGTAAGACAGGGTTGTAGCCTCTCCCCGATGTTGTTCAATCTGTATATTGAGCAAGCAGTAAAGGAAACAAAAGAAAAGTTCAGAGTAGGTATTAAAATTCACGGGGAAGAAATAAAAACTTTGAGGTTCGCCGATGACATTGTGATTCTGTCAGAGACAGCAAAGGACTTGGAAGAGCAGTTGAATGGAATGGACAGTGTCTTGAAAGGAGGATATAAGATGAACATCAACAAAAGCAAAACAAGGATAATGGAATGTAGTCTAATTAAGTCGGGTGATGCTGAGGGAATTAGATTAGGAAATGAGGCACTTAAAGTAGTAAAGGAGTTTTGCTATTTGGGGAGCAAAATAACTGATGATGGTCGAAGTAGAGAGGATATAAAATGTAGGCTGGCAATGGCAAGGAAAGCGTTTCTGAAGAAGAGAAATTTGTTAACATCCAGTATTGATTTAAGTGTCAGGAAGTCATTTCTGAAAGTATTTGTCTGGAGTGTAGCCATGTATGGAAGTGAAACATGGACGATAAATAGTTTGGACAAGAAGAGAATAGAAGCTTTCGAAATGTGGTGCTACAGAAGAATGCTGAAGATTAGATGGGTAGGTCACATAACTAATGAGGAAGTATTGAATAGGATTGGGGAGAAGAGAAGTTTGTGGCACAACTTGACCAGAAGAAGGGATCGGTTGGTAGGACATGTTCTGAGGCATCAAGGGATCACCAATTTAGTATTGGAGGGCAGCGTGGAGGGTAAAAATCGTAGAGGGAGACCAAGAGATGAATACACTAAGCAGATTCAGAAGGATGTAGGTTGCAGTAGGTACTGGGAGATGACAAAGCTTGCACAGGATAGAGTAGCATGGAGAGCTGCATCAAACCAGTCTCAGGACTGAAGACCACAACAACAACAACAACAATGTTTCTGAACCAGGTAGGATGTTCAGATATTGCAATACTCATAAAATAAAATTACACGGACAATGTATCCACAGTAATGTTCTAATCATTTTCGTTGACAATTTTATAAGTACAGATTAGTTTTTGCTACCAACTTAGATTCTGTGACTTTAGTTGGCTGAATCGTCTTTAGGTACCTGAATTGTAGTTACTGTGCCAGTTTTGTGAATGATAGATTGGACTTTCATTTACATTGATTCTTACATATTTTTAGTTTGTTGGTCAGTATCCTTACAGCTCATCTTAATTTGGTCTCAGTGTGTTTCGTTGGACTAATTTCATCAATACAGTAATCCAATGTTACAGTACAAGCTCTCTTATGTATATAAGATCGCATAAACTTCGCGACATTGTGTCACATTCTTCATTATTGTCAGAATCATATTTTCCACTAAATGTTGAGCTATTCAGCTAACACACACACACACACACACACACACACACACACACAAAGTATCGCACATAAGAATTGTGGGCAAGCCTTTTGTTAAGCCATGCACGCACCAGAATAGGATAGGTGTTACTCAACACGGTAAAAGTGTCTGTGTCTGTTTGTGAAACAAAGTAACGGTAAATTGTAATCACGTTACATAAATATACACAGAACAGTTTTAACATATTGTCATTACATGGATCATTCATCATTATTTCTTTTTCATAAATGCGTTTTTGCATGTCCTTTCTCCACTCCACAAATTCACAAGCACAGTGAAATGTTTGCATTTGAATCATCACCACATGGTGTCCCACTTCTCCATTCTATTCAAATGCTTTGTCTTTCTCTGAATTAACACACAGTCTCCAGTACTAGCAATTCAGTCAGGACACAATTATAAAAAGTATGTAAAGTTTTAAATGATTGATGCACAATAAAGCTTTAAGTGTCATACAATTAAGTCAAATTTCTTAGGTAATCATATTATTAACTAGTACAGGTATATGGCAAAACTTAGTCATACATACAGATTATTACTAACTAGAATATTTTGTTCTAACATTGGGGATGCATACAGTGTATGTGGAGCCAAAGTTTATAAGATAAAGTACTAATTAAAGGTATTATTATTGCAAATTATTCACTGAATGCGAATTTCATGCCATCAGCTGCAGGGTATAGTAGTAGTACCCAGTTGTGACATGAACATTTGTGCTGAATGAGGACTTGAATGTATGAGTGAAACCTTAAACAGTTTGGCTATCCGTGGCTGCTTCCTAGTCCGATGCAAAGTCCTGGTCTGGCTCAGATTTTCATTTGTCACAGTTAGGTAAAATATCTAGATCCATTGCAGTTGAGGTCATGATATTTGCATTCAGCAAATAATTTGGAATACTATTTCATACAGCTGCTGATCATGAAATCATTTGTATCATAAGTCAAGATTGGGTATACAGTGATAAAAAGTGATAAAAATGGTCTCGATTCCTTATGGTTCTGTCAGTCTCACTGAGCAGGAATCAAGCAATGTTGTGAGCTTAAAGGAACAAAGGACTATGATATAAAGAAGTGGACAGTGACATACGGAGGTTTGGATGGGGCCGGGGAGTGTGTGTGGATAGCTGAAATGGATAAGGCAACTGCTCACAATCAGCAAGAAATTCGAATTTCCATTGGAATTAGCTAAGATTGGAGGAACCAACAACGGGAAAACTTTCTATTTCAAGATGGGTATTTTTCATTTCATATAATAAGTTTGACAGTAAACGGTAATATTAATATTTTTGTAGCTTTGTGATCATATACTCAGTATTTTGTAGGATAAGTACATCATAATTTGCATTATGGTAGGAACAGTCAGAAAGTCCACAGATAACAAGGCAGACCTTCCTTTAAAACAAAATTATCACCCAAGTTGATGTAAATCACATGTGTCAAGATGTATGGTGCTTGTACTTACTCTATAATGTGCATGACTTGATGATCTTTTTAATTTAATATAAATACATTCTCATACAAATTACAATCAAATAAGTCAGTAGTTTATTTTCTCAGTGCATCAGTGGCGTAAGAGTTTAAGTGAAGGAAATGTGTTCGATGAATCAGTTTTCTTGTAAATTATAGATTGCAGCAATCGGTAGTCCTTTTTAAATTTTATTATGCAGATCTAGATTTTGGCTAGGAGCTAGCCATTCTCAATGCACTATTACTTTCGTTTAATGCATGTAAATCCCTGTTGATCGGCCTTCACCCACAGTTCATTGAATAGTATTGAATAGTAGTAACCTGATCATAGTTCCCATTAAATGTTATGCTGTTCTGCTACATTACACTATGGTAGTGAAAATCCACATTGCTTCTTGTTCAAAATGAGTGTTCAATTGAAAATCCTGCAAAATGAGAAATTTATTCTGTAATATGATTTTTAGTGGCAGCAAATCTCTATGCATAATTTGTGAACTAAATTTTATGAATGAAGATGTACATCAATGATGATATTCATTGGAGAGTGGAATGATGTATGTTCATGACAGAAGAGCCCATCTGTCAGTAATCAGGAATGAACTGAAAACCAAATTTTTACAGTATGTCAACTGTCAGGCATCTTCCCTAGATTTTTCAGTGTGTCTCTCATGAGATTGCGACTAAACTATTTCATGACACAAGTTCTGTGTCAGTTGGGGGTTTCAAAATTTATTTCGGAGACCACAAAAGTCAGTTGATAAGTGCTTCTCTGGACTTCATTTTCATTGTGGCGAAGAAGGAGAAAGACTACGGGACAGAATAATTTTAAGTGCTGACAAAATCTGGTTTCCTATGCTAATGCAGTGACAGAACAGCAGTCACAAAAAAGAATGTGGGGACATGTCAGACTATATATATGTCTGAAGTGTACTGTGAGGCATTAAAAAACCTGAGTATGAGCTATTGTAAACAAGTGACACAATCTCTTGATTACAGTGTCATGTTTTACACAATCATGCATGGCTACACACTGCCCAGCAAACGCAAGAATTGTTGGCATTAGTTCACATGGGATTTATTGAACATTTGCCCTGGAGACCTGTAGCGGCACTACCATTTGGGATAGGAAAAGTCAGTTTTGGTGCAATATTTCGGAGCACACAAGTTACAGCCAGGCGCAGGCCTGTTGACAGTAAGTTACGCTACCAGTGGTTGCGAAGTAGAATGGAGGCCATAGGGCCGTAGACCACGTGAAAAGAGTGAACACAGTGGTTTGCATGGCGCAAGTTACAGGCAGAAGGTGCCCACTGGCCTACCTAGGTGTTATGACTGTGTGACACGGAGCGGCGCGTTAGCAAAACAGAGGCGCACAGCTGCATATAAATAGATGCCAGTTCACTAACAAAGCATTCAAGTGTGACAGCTCTCCTGGACGGCAGGGCGTGTCACATCACAGGCTACATGCAGCAGCAGATGGGGTGCCAGCGTTCCAGTCCACTGCGGGTCGCTGGTTCGACCTTCTGAGGCCAACGCGGGGCATTCAAGTGTGGCAGGTCTACTGGACGGCGGGGCGTGTCACACCACCAGCTACACACAGCACTGGATGGCGGGGCGTGTCACACCACCGGCTACACACAGCAGCAGATGGGGCGCCAGCATTCCGGTCCCCAGCGGGTCACTGGTTCAACCCTCTGAGGCCGACGCGGGGTCCATAACCAGCCAGTGACGGGCCACTCCATGGCTCGCTACTGCAGGCAGTCATCTTGGCTCCCAACACACACACCAGAGACATCCAGGGCGAGGGCTGCAGATTTGGACGCCAGATCACGGGTGCTCGTTGTCGCTGCGTTCTTAGCCATGCCGGCGAGGGGGCGCGAGGCAAAGGCCGCTCTGAGTCAGCTGCTAGCGCATCCTGACGATGCCGCAACTCCGTTGCCATAGAAGGCCAACACACAGCAGTGCGTGCACAGGTCGCTGTGGCAGCCATTATGCACCAAGCCATTTCACAGACAGCGAAGTGATGTCCTCAGCATTGCAGGACCCGGTGATGCAGACCGAGAGGAATGGGGGGCACTGTAGTTGGAAACAATAAATCACTTGGAAAGCTCGGACGAGTCTTAATACGGTGCCTTCTACCTTGTCCCACTACATTTGGTGTTGCTGTTACATTTGGTGGCAGAAGTTGCCACTAGAAGCCCATACTAAACTCAAAGTGATTTCCATATCCTCATGCACACGAAAGAGTGCTTTTTCCATTGCTTTGATTCTGGTGAAGATCTTAAAGAAGTGATCACAATAGTGGAACATTATGCAGTTAACTCATACAGCAGCAAGAGTCACATATTCTTTTCTAGAAACCTTAGTCCACACTTGTGAAAATCACTATGTTTGGAATAATTTTTGGTGGATAGGAATGTTTAAGGGAGCTGTGTCACATTCTGAAGTTAGAACAACTTGCAAATATACAAGCACATTCAGTTCGGCTGATTGACCTTAACAGTGAAAAATGTAAACCTGAACTCATTGTTTCAGTGCAGGCACAGAAGACTGATAAAAGCAAAGTTCCATCTGAGAATGTAGAATTTGCCACCCAGAATTCCAATTTTTTTCACTATTGTTTGTATACGTGTGGAAATAAGTAATGACTTCAGTTCCAGAAGTTGTGATGTTTACAGTTATGCCTTTTCCATATGATGGTTGTACTACTTTTTATTAATGTCCAGATCTGGTGCATTGCATTTTAGTAACTACTAAATCAAGTGAGGTAAAAACTGATGGCAACCAAATAGGGCACACAGGAGAGTTTTATCACCTCAGTGGGGACCCTAAGCCTTAAATCGTCTCTTCAAATGGTCATATGGTCTTGCCTCAACCAGGGACTGGCAAAATATTCCCATAAGCTCCAGGGGCAAGTTCATAAGTTTTGCCATAGTCTCACCTCATTGGATGTATAACAACCAATAAGCTTATACATTCTTTTTTTAATAGTCATAGATCAGCATTTGGTTTTCAAATTAGTAACCAGTTGTGACAACTGATTTCAATAAGTATTGCTGTATCCTGTGACAAATTGCTTATAGTGTATTGTATTACAGGCATCTACCAACTATTTATAGTCTTTCACTTAAGTGGGTTGTATCTAATTGCCCTATTATGGTTTGGCAGAAATACACCAAGCTGCAAAAGAAACAGTGGCACTTGCCGAACAGAGGTTTCTGAGTAAACAGCATGAATGGCAGTTTGATAATGCTTGGCAAGAGATGTTGAATCATGCAACTATCAAGGTAAAAAGAAATAAATATATTTTTTGTATGTGACTTTAATCAGGAATATTACAGGCAAGCATTCTCTAATATTTTGTAGGTTATGGAGGCAGAAACACAAAAAGCAGAGAGCGGCCGTGAACACCAGAGGAGGGCAGCACTCTTCAACGCAGCAGAACAGAAGGTGAGAAGTCAGGGAGAAGAAAAGAAAGAAAAATTCTTTTCTTGTCATAAAATTTTGTGCACAATGTAAAGAAATTTTGGTAGCTGTGAAACTTTCCTAAAAGTTATAAGAGTGAATGATACATAGGCAGTCGAAGTCCCATGATAGGTCAGAGAAGTGCAATACAAGACAATGGTGTGGTTATTGGCATGAAATCGTAGGCAGTACACGGGACAAGGGTACGTGACATGTAACAACCAGACATTATTATTTAGTCATAGGATCATTTACAAAATCAATTATGTAGTTGCAAAACTGTACTTGGGAATTGGAAAGAATGCAGAAGGTGTCTCAGTGCCTTGTTTTGCACTTTCACAATTTTGACAGGAGGCAATGTCTGCTTGTCCCAAACTCTATGAAAGAAGACCATTTGATTATCTTCAATAATGCTTGGCACCCACTCACCAGTGAAGTATGACAACTTAATTAGAAAACTATCTTTCTCCGGCATGCATCAAACAATATTTGTGGTAGTAACTGTGTACATCTAATGACTGTTGTGTTTCTTCTGTAAAATTCTTTGCTACATAACAGTTCATTGGGAGTGATCTCAGTAGTCAGCAATTTTACCACTGCAGTCAGGCATCATATTAAATTCTGAAATCAGTAATATTTCGTTGGGAATAGTAGAGAAGTGGAAGACTGGATGGGGAAAGGAGAAAAAATAATAAAGGAAAATATATTGAAAACGGAAGCCAAAGTTGACAGATGGGATGCAGAATGTAATGTGAAAAGGTGGATCGAAGAAGGCTGTGGAAATGAAAAGAGAAACAAAGAAACATGAAACTAATGGAAATGGAGATAGAGTGAATGCCAAGAGTAAAATGAATATTGGAGAACAAGTTTCCATCCATGGAGTTTTGAAGCACTGCTGTTAGAAGTAATCAAGTTAAATGGCACGGTGGTTAGGGCACTGGACTCAGTCATAAGGAGCAGGGCTAAAATGTGTCCAGCCATGAAGATTTTGGTCACCTGTTCAACCCCCCCCCCCCCCCCCCCCCAGCGCAGCAGCAGTGTGCCCAATATGTCTGTGTAGAGAATAAAGTCTGTATACATGTCTGAGTGAGAAAGTGTTCTATATGTTTGTGTAGTGTGTATCTGAGGCAGAACATGGAAACTAACCTGGTATTCACTCAGTGGGATGTGGGAAAACCACTTGAAACACAAACCGAGGCTGATCTGCACATCAACCCATTATACGTATTCCCTACATATTCTCTGCCTCACCCTTACCATGACTATATATGTTAAGAAAGTGGGACTGTAATGTGTAATAGGATGCAATGTGTATGGAGCAACACACACATATGTCGGAATCATAGGGTTGGGGGGCAAGTTCTGAGGTGTCGTACTAACTAACGAGCATATTATGGAAGTTCTAACTTCATAACCTTTCCCATTGCTTGTGTAGTATGTGTTAATTAAAATCTATTGTGAATTTCTGCATTCTTTTCTTCTAGGTCCAAGAACTAGAACAAAGGCTGAGAAGAAGCATTACTCGTTCAAGGCCATATTTCGAAGAAAAAACTTTATGCCAGGAGCAGTTGGCCACTCAAAAGTGTCGTGTGGAGAATTTACAAAAAGCAGTAAGTAGATTAACTACTTGACATATTCTTATTCATTGTCATCTACATTTTAGTGGAGACAGTTATTAATATTAATTTTTGTAGTCACCCATAGTGTGATGTGCCATGGCATCTGTAATCAGTTTATAAATTTTGAGCTTAGGTTTCCGATTTAGATATATGAAGGAGATATGTTCCAAAAATAAATGTAATGGGCATCAAAAATGTAATGTGATAAAGAACTAATGTACTTTGTGGAGTTTAATGGTTACAAACTAATTTGTTGAATAGGACAGCAGGTGAAACAGACAAAAATTTCAAGATATGATCACAAGAGATGTGATTGTAGGAAGGTCACTTCAGTTAAGATAACAAAGATAGAATTATATCCTAAATCTTACATGTAACAAATAGCTGTCATAAGTTGCTAGAGGTGAACTGGTATGAGCATTGGAAGTCTTGTATTTATATTAGATCATTGCTTTTTCACAGGCAGTGGCCTAATCTTGACTTTTTCGCCACTCTTCACGTGACATTGCTCTGTAGTTGTCTGCATTCTAGTTGAAAAAGCTGACAACAATACTAAGGCTTCATTTTTATATGGGGCAAGTGAGAGGTTTGTGAACAGTTCATCTTTCAGCAGTCTAGGTTTAAATAGTTATCTTAAAATATTTACAATAAATAATAAAGCTACTTACGATTTATGGATACTGAACTTACAGTGTTGAATTACCTTTTATGTATGTATATCTGCCAGTGGTGTGTACTGAACTTCCATAAAAGTAAGCATTTACAATAGAATTGTATTTTTGATGACTTTATTGATCACCCAATCATCAAACACTGACCTCAACTGCCAGAGGAGACCTTTTCCAATTAATAACAGAGCTAAGTTTGTAAACTGTTCTTGAAAGTGTGAACTACATTCATAGTTTTATCATTTTTGTGGCTGAAAAGCTTTTCTTTAGTTACCAATTCATCCATATGTTGAAACATGAATATTTCATATTTTAAATCCATCACATTTGGCCATCTACATTTCTTCAGATTCATTCATTTTTGTTAAACATTAGGCAATGTTGTAAGCTCTGGCTTGCAATATGTCAAATACAGCACTAGCGAGGAGAAAATATCTGAAAACATATGTATGGCAAAATTTAAATTGACATCTTGCACCATGCTTTCAAATCCATGAGCAGCAGTATAGGTTTCTTCATCCTGCTTATCTGGATCTATCATCTTCTTGAAAGGTGAAACCAGCAGACCGCAATACAGTATAAGGTTTTCAGCAGATGAGAGACAGAACTCCAGAGTGTAGCAGTCACTTTAGGCAGTTGTTCCTTTACTTCTTCATCTAGAACACAGGTTCTTTATGTTGTCTTGGAAGAAAAAGTAGGAAGACCATTCATAGTAAAGAAAAAAATTCTGCATTCTTTGGTTTTCAACAGAGCTTGCGATAACATTGAATTCAGTCGATGAGTAATACAGTGAACAAACATTACAGTGGAAAATATGTTTACCTCTCTTGATTGCATTCCATTCAAATGACCAACCAACTGCAGCTCCATCATAATTCTGAACATGTTCATGAATTTTAGGAACTTTTCATGTTCGTGACTAACACCTATGACATAGCATAGTACTGAGGAGAACTACAAGAAATTACACACATTAGTTGCTTCATCAAGAATAATGGAGATAAAATTGGATTCATTTCTCTCCTTCCTTATTTTATTTATGGGTGTATTTCAAACAGAAGCAGTCAAGTTATTCTGTATTAGATTTGACACTCCTATAAATACAGAACAGTATACTAAGTGATGTTTCAGCTTTTTGTCATATTAACTGAGAAAATGTGTGACTCCAACGTAATTGCATTTATTCAGATTTTGCATATTAGGGCATTCTGACAGCCACTTGTTGCCATTGTAAAGTTAAGTATTGAAATGCCGTATGCAAGATTTCTAGTAATAGTGCATGACTCAGTCATAGGTCTATCCAGTTGTATTGTGCTTTCCTCCTCTTGGAAATTGCAGGCAGCAAAGTTATACACCAAATCTCCACATTCTCACTGGTGCCACTGTGCTTGGATTTATGTGATTTCGCCACTCAGCAGTACAAGATGCAAAAGATTGTTTATGGTTTCTAAATTATGTAAAACTACATACTTACCTCTTAGAGGAGTTGCAGACATACGCAATGGAGAAGACTGCTAAACATTTAAGCTTTTGGGCAAAACATCTTTCTTCCAAAATAGAAACGCATGTGCGCGCGCACATACACACACACACACACACACACACACACACACACACACACACACACTGTTCTAAAAATATGAACTATATGAAATCACTTCTGTTGATAGTAATTCACTTCAGTATAGGTTAAAGCACTAGTGAGAGGAAAAGAACAAGATTGCTGTGTGCATGTATAACAAATTAAGCACACAGGCTCATGGGATAAAGTTGCAGAAAAGTGCAGGTTCATGATTTTAAATGCTTAATCGCCCAGTAAAATGTCGAAGGGACTTCAACAAAATGGTATGTTGTACTTTCTGCCTTCCAACAAATGCAGTTCGACATTTTATTGAGAAATTAAATTTTGTAAATCATTTCACTGGCACATTTGTACCACTTTGTCACTTAGGATGACCATATAGAAGGCTTAATAAATACACATAAATGTATATTAATCAGTTGTGGAAGCACAGCATGATCAAATATTACCTCCCTTCCAACTGTTTGAGTGTGGTAAAGCATATATGTCATGAGTCACTTCTTCTATGTGACAAATGATGAGCATTCGCCATAAATAAGGAGCTAGGCAAAAAGATTTTATAAAGTCAGTGCAGTCACAGGACCCAAAAGTATCATGTATTTATTAGTATGAGCAAAGCCGAAGGTAAGGCAAAACTTATTTTTGATCTTAAGGGTTTTGATGTTCATAAAATTCAAGTGGGTCCAGATGTTGCAGCTGAACAGATTACAGGACTTGTTGATTGTGCCTATGACAACAAATGGGGAATGGCTACTCTGCTACCAAGAGGTGAAAAAGGAGAAGTAAACTTTTATTTATACATCCTTGTGGACCAGCTCTTCCTTTTTCGTAACCAAGGAGACCAGATGTTGTTGTTGTTGTCTTCAGTCCTGAGACTGGTTTGATGCAGCTCTCCATGCTACTCCATCCTGTGCAAGCTGTTTCATATCCCAGTACATACTGCAGCCTACATCCTTCTGAATCTGCTTACTGTATTAATCTCTTGGTCTCCCTCTACGATTTTTACCCTCCACACTGCCCTCCAATGCTAAATTAGTGATCCCTTGATGCCTCAGAACGTGTCCTACCAACCGATCCCTTCTTCTAGTCAAGTTGTGCCACAAACTCCTCTTCCCCCCAATTCTATTCAATACCTCCTCATTAGTTATGTGATCTAGCCATCTAATCTTCACCATTCTTCAGTAGCACCACGTTTCAAAAGCTTCTGTTCTCTTCTTGTCCAAACTATTTATCGTCCATGTTTCACTTCCATACATGGCTACACACCATACAAATACTTTCAGAAACGACTGCCTGACACTTAAATCTATACTCGATGTTAACAAATTTCTCTTCTTCAGAAACACTTTCCTTGCCATTACCAGTCTACATTTTATATCTTCTCTACTCCGACCATTATCAGTTATTTTGCTCCCCAAATAGCAAAACTCCTTTACTACTTTAATTGTCTAATTTCCTAATCTAATTCCCTCAGCATCACCCAAGTTAACTAGACTACATTCCATTATCTTTGTTTTGCTTTTGTTGATGTTCATCTTATATCCTCCTTTCAAGACACTGTCCATTCCATTCAACTGCTCTTCCAAGTCCTTTGCTGTCTCTGACAGAATTACAATGTCATCGGTGAACCTTAAAGTTTTTATTTCTTCTCCATGGATTTTAATTCCTACTCCGAATTTTTCTTTTGCTTCCTTCATTGCTTGCTCAATATACAGATTGAATAACATCAGGGAGAGGCTACAACCCTGTCTCACTCGCTTCCCAACCACTGCTTCCCTTTCATGTCCCTCGACTCTTATAACTGCCATCTGGTTTCATACAAATTGTAAATAGCCTTTTGCTCCCTGTATTTTACCCCTGCCACCTTCAGAATTTGAAAGAGAGTATTCCAGTCAACATTGTCGAAAGCTTTCTCTAAGTCTACAAATGCTAGAAACGTAGGTTTGCCTTTTCTTAATCTAGCTTCTAAAATAAGTCGTAAATTAAATCACACAATTGCTGCTGGAAGAACATACAAACTATCAGATGAAGAGTTGCGAAAAGCCTTGGATTGCGTTAGAAAAGAACATGTTTTGTCAATGTGTCCTCATTCCTTGGGAGAACTAGATTATGTAATCTGAAAGAAAACTGCAATACATAATCTTAGAGTCTAATAAGGTTGTTAGTGGATCACTGTAAAGTCTTTATTGTTGAAAGTGCATAAAATTATTTTCTTTTCGAGGCACTCAAATAACAGACTGGTAAATAATGACAGCTATATCATTGTATAATAATACTGATTAATATTAATTTATTTGTAACTTGAAGGTTGAGTAAATTATTCATAGTCTTTTTGCAGAATGTGTTGTTATGGTGCATGTTAAAATATCTTCACAATTAACATACGAAAGCTAAATGTGAATTTAAATTTAAGTGTGTAATTCTATAAATGTAATAAATTGATTGTCACTACATAAAAAATAATGATTTGACAGCCTTATTTGGTTTTTGCCATATTATATCTTAGTAACAAGTCCAGAGCCCTATAAACTATGCACTAGCTGCTGTGCTTATCACTAAAATAAAATTTATTTCAATGCGTTCCCACTGGAACACCACATGAAACTTTGGCACACTTGTTAATAAATAATGTATGACTAACATGCTTTTCTCCAAAATAAAAAAAAATCAGATATTTAAATTTTCAAAATTAAAAAATAATCTAATAAGCAAAAATTTGGCATTGTTATGAATATTGCCAGTTGGCACACACTTGTAAAGTTTATAACAAACTGAATAAAATGATACAAATTTTAGGCCTGTAAATCAAATAGTTTTTTAGATATGGTGATTTTAAGATTTAAAAACCTAACAAGAATGGCATAATTGTGGAGGTTTTAAAAATTATTACTCAAGAATGAAAGGTCCAAAACAATTTTAATATGGGATTTTTCATAAAAATAATTACTACCAGAGATGTACAAAAAATTATCTTAATCTGAAATGTTAAGAAACAAACCATTGGTTAAGTTCAAATGGAGTCACCAGTAGGAAGAATCCAGATGGCGCACACCGTGGAGCAGTCATTTAAGTGAAGCACATTGTGTTGGGCAGCATGTTTAGCAACTGGGTGGTCGAGCTGTCTCGTAGCCACAGTTTGTCAGTGGCCATTCGTGCAGCCAGACACACACTTGTTAGTTGTTATGCTTTCTTAGAAAGAAGCAGCATGTTTACAGTTTAGTTTCCAGATTACATGGCTGCTTTCGCAGGTAGCTCTGCCTTTGTTGTGAAGTATATGCCTGTGACAGGATTGGAGTATGTGGTAGAGGGAGCCTGTTTGGGTCAGGTCTTGTATCTGGTTCTATTGCAGGAATTTGAGCTATGAGGCAAGTGATGGGCAAGGATATTGCATGCATTTGGTGGGTGGCAGAGTCCTGCTGTAGGAGGGGAGGGGGGGGATATGCTTATTTCAGGGCATGATGAGAGAGAGTCGAAACTCTGGCAGAGAATGTGATTAAGTTCTGGCTGATACCGAGTCACAGGAGGAGTACTCTCTTGCCCAACAGTGGTTATGTGGGAGATGGCAGGTGACTGTAGAGACAAGGCACGAGATAGCTCTTCCTGGATAAGGTTGGGAGGGTAATGAAGGCCTCAGTGAGACCCTTGGCATATTTGGAGAGGGATTGCTCATCAATACAAATAACGATGACCTCGGGTGGCTAGACTTCATAATGGTACTTGTTGGTGTGGAATGGGTGGCAAACTGTTGATGTGGAGGTGGATGGCACCATTGAGGATGGTAGATTGTCAGTTTGAGGAGGACCAGGTGTAGCAGATGGGTAGAAGGTGTTGAGTTTCTGTAGGAAAATAGAGGTGGTGTCCTCACCCTCGGTCCAGATCACAAAGATGCCAACAGGGAATCTGAACCAGTTGAGGGGTTTGGGATTGTGGGTGGTTAGGAAGGACTTCTCTAGGTGGCATAGAAAGTTGCCACGTGAGTGCCCAGTGTAATGTTATATAGCTTTACATAGAAGTGTCTCACAACTAACTCTTATCAATATGTATAACTTCAGTATACAGCTCTCAAATGCTGACTGAGTGGGTAAGACATAAGGTACATGAGGCAATTGATGTAAATTATAAATTAAATGATTTTCTAAGTAAATTTCTCTCTGCCTTTAACAGCAAGAACATGTAAAATATGGCACCAGTGATGTATCAAAGAAACCTTTGATAAAAGAAAAGGCTTCAAAATTATTACAATAGTAGTGTGAGAGAACTGTAAAAATAGTCTGAAGAAGCACAGACGTGCAGTTGCGTTCGTCATCATCGTATAGATGATGCTGTTCTTTAGTGAGAAGAGTTATAAGAAAATGAAAAGCTTACGTATCATGTCGAAGATTAATAATCGCCCCCCCCCCCCCCCACACACACACACACACACACACACACACGGGGGGGGGGGGGGGGGGGGATATGTACGTACCTCCCTACCCCACAACCTCCTGACACCGTGTCTGTGGGCATTCTAGTCCCTGCACATTTCACCAGACAGCGCTCCTCTCTTCCCCCACGCATACACTGCTATCCCTTCCCCTTCCCCGCCCTCTCCAAATTGCTGTTACCATTCCATGTGCTAGCTGCATTCTGGTCTGAGCTGCCGGAATTGGTGATCGTGTGTGCGAGGTGTGCTTGTTTGCGTGAATGAATGGTGTGTGTTTCTCTTTTTTCTGATGAAGCCTGCGGCTGAAAGCTTATGTGTAAGTGTTCTTTAATTGTGCCTGTCTGCAACTTATCATGTTATCTTTACAGTAAGTAGCAGTCTGTCTTTCCCTACATTGTTGTACATACTTCTGAACTTTGTTAAGACAGTTTATTTTTAATTAGCATATGTTGGTTGATCTGCTTCAGTTGGTAATGGTTTGTGAATATATATTCACTTTTTAAGCTAAATGGATTGTAGTAAACAGTGGGAGAAAGCCATTTACCAAATCAAACAATAATTTTTGTGTAGAGACAGAAATAGAAAATATTGCTTTGATTTTTTTTTTCTCCAGCACATTACTTGCTAGTAATTAAAAAGCTGTAAATTCATAAGTTTGTTCAGTCTTTATGATACTGTGACTCACTTTTCTTCTGTTTAATTTCTTCATGCTGCCTTGTGCTTTCACTCAAAATTGTGTGAATATTTTCATCTGTTTAGAGATCAGACACTAAATATCACATGGACACACATGCCTACAAACACAAATGGCAGTTGTCAAGAGAAACAGATGCATAGAGACATATGTACTTATTTTTAGTACAGGTTTCGTTCTATTTTTTTATTTGTTGGTCCATAATGTTGTATTGAAAAGATTATCTGATGTTAATATTCTGTCAAGTGAAAATAGCAAAATCCATTCACCAGACAGCAGCTGACATGAGCACAAACTGTTTTCTGCTAATTTAATGATACTGTGTGACACCTCTAAGATACAATGAGTTCTCCTATTGGATGATTACCAAGTCATTCTTTCCATATTCCATATGTAAATGGAATGGGAAGAAACACAAATATATGGTTTGACATATATAAACAGAATGTCATTTTACCTTCTGTGGTACTCCTGCTGCTTCTGTTGATCAGCATAGTCCTAGTGTGTACTGCTGTACCTCTGAATGACTTGGGTTGTACAGTATCCCAAAGATTCATACATTCATATATGAAAAACAGTTTTTACAGATATTAAGCTAAATATAAAATAAGTTTTCATCCAAACTTGTCTCAGTGGTTATAACATCTTTTAGAATTTACTATACTTTTTCACATGCAAATTGAGAACTTTGCTCTGTATATTGTAACTTGCTGAGACGAAAACTTCAAGCTTCATGGTCATCAATTACTTAAGTTACAGGACTTGAAAAATACAAATTAACTTCACAATGATAAAGCTTTTGAAGTATAAAGTGTCCTCTGATTAAAACGAAAATAAATTTGTCAGTTATTTAACTACTGTTTATGAACTCCATCATTCTCTTTTTCCACACATAGATCCTGATCCTGAATGTTCATTTTAAAAACCATGTATAAGCAACTGACTATCGCTCACCAGTCCTGGTGAGAGAGAGAGAGAGAGAGCAGCTGTTTACAAGTGGTTTTTAAAATGAACATTAGAAATTTACTTAGCAGCAAATCAGGATGGACAGAAAGCTGTCTACAGGCTGACATTTACGTGATGTGTCTGTATCAAGTCACAATTTTTTTATGTGTAACCTATTCCTTATGTCTGATTATTAGGTTGAATTACATGTAACTCCATCTTTAGTGCTGAATATGTTTTCGAAATATCATTCTAATCGGCATTCATCCCTATCAGCATTTAAAATTCCCTGTTTCTGGTTTAATTAGTGTGGAAATGATTAGAGATGAATTTCTCAAGCATAAAGCTCATCTGTGGGTTATGTAGAAAATTCTCTAGCCTTATCTGAAAAGCTGGGAGTAATTCCTTGTGATTGTTGGGTTTTAAAAATTTCTATAATGACTAGAAAATTTGAGTTTTGTAATTGGTGATCTTTTCTCCTTGATCCCATATAGAATTATCTGTCCTTTTTCTTCAATAAAAAGCCCATCAAATGTTAAAAACAATGATAATTTTGCTGTCTGCCTTGTGAATTTTGGCACTTTTTTTTTTTTAATGTGAAAAGCTTTAGACTAAAATAACTACTAATTACTCTTTATTAAAAATTAAATAATGGACTTATTGCAGTTGGTAACTAAAAATTACCATATAAAGCTTCTGATTGCCTTATAAAATGCAAAGACTTTAGTACATAATGTTTGGGTTTGAAGAGATCTTTTAAGGGCACATATCGTTTGACACTCAAGATGACAATGGATTGAGAGAAGAAAAGTAATTTTATACACTCATGTTCAGAAAAAACAGAACACCTTGAATGACTAGAGATAGGGCGTTCATGCTCACAGGACATGTATTAGTATGTTCTGCAGAAATGATTAGCATTTCAGTCACCTCGGTTCAGCATTGCCTAGATAACTTGTTCCATGCATGGTGGTGTACGCGTGTGTAGGGTGTGCATGAATGTAAATGCCATCCTGTGGTATAGCTATCAATGCTGCATTCTACTGGTTCCAAAGTTCATCCCTGATGGATGGCTTTGTCATAGCACTGCAACTGTCATTTCACCGTATCCCACACATTTCTGATTGGCAGCAAGTCTGCTGATCTGGTGGCCAGGGCAAAAGTCTGACATCCTGTGACACCAAGAAGGCATGTGTTCTTGCAGCAACTTGTGGTAGTGCATAATCTTGCTGAAAAATGGCGCCTGGGGCATTTTGCAGAAAGGGTATGGCTACGGGTCGCAGGATGTCATTCACATAGGTCACAGTGCCCTGGACATGAACCAGCTGTGATTTGTGGTTGTACCTAGTAGCACCCCACACCATAAGGGCTGAAGATGGCCCTGTATATTGTGTGCAAATACAGTCACTGTAATCCTGCTCCCCCTATCTGTGGCGAACCAAAATGTGGCCATAATTTTCAAACAAACATAATCTGAATTCATCCAAAAACTCTATGAGGTGCTATTCCTGTCCCCAGTGATGTTATTCCATACAACATTGCTGTCTAGCAGGATTCTACACATTTGCCAAAGGTATGTGAAGAAATGGACGACACACACATAACCTATTCCATAATAAACGGTGATGGACTGTCACCACTGATAGTGTACAATGTGTTACACTGTTGCACCAGAGCCAAGGAGGACACAGATCTGCCGTGAAGTGCCATTCTGCCATTCTTATGAGGTGTCGATCTTCTCAGGTTGGGAGGGGGGGGGGGGGGGCTGACCCATATCATCATGTTCTATGGCCTTCCATGAACCATTCTGCACACGTCCATTGCACACTTCGTCCCACAAAAGCAGCAATTACCTGGATGGATGCATCACATTCTCTCATGACAATAATGTGCTCTCTTTCAAACTCGCTGATCTGACAGTACAGTTCATGCATACGTCGGCTCAAGTCAACCGATCCATTACCTTCGGTTTACAGTGACAAGAGAGCTGCAGACACATTTCATCAGTAGGTGGTGTTGCCATCCTCGCATGTTATGCCATTGAAAATTCATGCTGCAACGATCAATTTATCTGCATCCCCTAGAGACCTTCAAACGGCATATTCCCCGGGAAAACATGTGAAAACACATCAGCTAATAGTATTTCAACAATGTAAAATTAACAATTACATCAGGTCTGTTTCTCTGGCCTTCTTATGAAAAAGTGACTATGTTTGTAAGGATGTTAGGTTGAGATTGAATTGGAAATGTAATTAGTTTGTGTATAATGTGTTCTGGAATCTTTTCCCTTCGTTACTCTCATAGAAGGTGTTATCATTCTAATGGTAAAGAAAGCCAATGGCGTAGGTTCAATCCTCAGGTGATCCTAGGATTATATTCTTTCACCTACTGCTTGTTTCACCTCTGGCAATGGCTTATTAATGTGAAAAATGCCAAATTGCACCATATTTGGTAGTCAACATTAATGTGTAGCCCCTCCTATATCTGGTTGGGTAAGTCAGTTTAAATGTGAGTGAAAGATACAGGTGCACCACTCTCAATAGGATCATGCCCAATAAAGCACTGCAATGTTCAAGCAGCTTTTCAGTTTATAACAGCTTTATCTTTTCATGAATATTTACAGTAAATATTGGTATACTTCTCCCTTTAAAGTAATTTTTAAAAATTCATTCACTTTGTAGGTGGCTGCAGCAAAGCAATCTTATGCAGACACATTACGCAACTTGGAACGCATCTCAGAGGAAATCCACTGCAAGAGAGCAGGCACTGCGCTTGGCTTACGTGAACCTGGTGTCGGTGCTGAGTTAGTCCCATTGCCAGGGTATGAAGTAGAATTGGACCGATGCGACCGTCGTTCTGTCGGAAGTATTTCTGCTGGGGATGATAGTGAGCCACTTGATGAACAGGAATATGAGGTGAGTCATGTAAAGAAATGTAATGCTTACAAGCTTCATAAATGGTATGTTGTAGGGAATGTCCAGTCTTACTGCCTCATTGTAATTTTGCAATTTTCTCCCATGAATTTTGCTTTTGATAAGATTTATATTAAACATTTATCCTATGCAAATATGCTCTGTAGGTTCTGCTTAAATGGTTCAAATGGCTCTGAGCACTATGGGACTCAACATCTGTGGTCATCAGTCCCCTAGAACTTAGAACTACTTAAACCTAACTAACCTAAGGGCATCACACACACCCATGCCCAAGGCAGGATTCGAACCTGTGACCGTAGCAGTCGCGCAGTTCCGGACTAAGCGCCTAGAATAGGTTCTGCTTACTTGCTGTGTTATGTGAGTACACTGAGCGATTGTGTACGACCACTGAATTAAAACGAATTGAATTTTATTAGATAATGTAGGATTACATTATATATGGCAGTTGTACATGTTATGTAAGTCATGTCAGCATATCAAAAACAGAAAAGTTTAGGATCACTTATTTTCTGAGGAGCAGCCATTTTGATCACACGCTCTAACACCATTGGTTACAAAGAACAGTATATACAAATTCTCATTTGAACTGCAAAATTCATTTTCAACCAGAGAGTTTTCAGTTTTTTTGGAAAGATGGTGTCATGTAGGTTTTTGGGTCAAATTCTTAGTAATTTGATACACAAGAACTAAGGTCCTTTTTCAATTATTGCCAGTATGTTTGAGATCTCATTCTTCCTCTGTGTGTTGTCATTGTGTACACTAATAGTAGTAATCCACTCTGAACTATCTTTTGTGATATACAGGATGTTAAAAAAAGGCATTCCATGGACCAAAACATGACAACAATTTCCAGTAAACATGGGCTCTAAAATGCGTTCCTTAAGAGTTATGAGCGCTTGTTCTTTGATACTATGAAACCGAACTCTTCTGCTGAACAAATGCTCGGAGATGTTGAAGTATGCATTTTAGAGCCCATGTCTACTGGACAATGTTGTCTTGTTTTAGTCCGTACTAACACCTCTCAAAGTAGGGAACATTTATTTTTAACAACACATACAGGGTGTCCCACCTAAATTTTTCACCACCAATATCTGTGGATTGAGGTCCAGCAACCGTGCTGGAATACTGAATGGGACTAGGTAAGGTGCATCTCAGGAACCACTCATATCGTCACCTGTCAAGAGTAGCATGAATGAAATAAGGGCCAATGATATGGTATCCTACAATACCACACCATACATTGACACTCCACTGACATTGGTGTTCAGACCGGCAAATCCAGTGGGGGTTTTCTGGTGACCAGTAGTGCATATTGTGTAAGTTGGTATTCCAATGGTTTGTAAACATGGCCTCATTGATTAACAGCACCCTTCTCATAAAGTCTTGGCCTTGCTGCAGAACCCATTGACAATATTCCAGGTGATTGTGAATTTTGTTCCCACAGAGGCCTCAATGAGATGTCATTTGGTATGGGTGGTATCTATGACTGTGCAGACTACACATCACACTTGTTCAAAGGATTCCCATGCATCTCTCCATTTCACAAATACTTTCATGAGGGTTTATTGCAGTGGCTACCAGGACAGCTACCTCTGCTCCAGATCTGCATTCATGGAGACAACCGCCCTGTCATGCAAAGCTTTCTAACAATATTCATGACAGTAGTATGTATTGGATGATGTCTGTTAGGGTACCGCTGGGCATACACCTGTGCTGCACTTGTGCCGTTTTGGTGACATTTCCGTACAGTAATATGATGTCAGAAATTCCCTCATTTGTGAATACCATGTCAAATGCCTAGAACAGATGGACAATGTTTGTGACAGGAATCCTTATTAGTATAGGGCGCCATGATAACAGTGAAAGTAAGGATACACACATCAATCACATCGCGATTACGCATGACATGCGGGCCACACTTGCATCACGGGAAGTGCAGTAGTGGCACGTTCTGTTCATTTCATATTTCAACTTCGCATTCCTATTTCTCAGGATGTAATTGACGTATTGCAATGCAACCAATGCCTTTATTATTGTGATTTTTCATGTTATTGATTGCGAATAGAATAATATTGGGTGTCAATTTAAAAAAAACATAAGTTTGTGTTGAAACCGATATTTGCACACAGTTTAAAATGACTCACTCTATTTAGTTGTGTGAGCCCCAGCCATACATTCATACCCATGAAAGCCATTTGTCAGTATCTGTTGTGCTTACAGATATATTGGTGGTGAAAAGTTTAGGTGAGAGACCCTGTATATTATTGTCTTCTGTGTCGCAAAAGATAGTATAGAATGGATTACAAATTCTGTTGAACATACCAACAACACAGAGGTAGACTGAGACACAAAGCATATCTCACTGACTGACAGTGCTTGAACAAATGATACACCCTTGAATCAGTAGACAATTATCTGAAAAATCGTAGTTTAAGCTTCATGGTTTCTTCAGTTTAAGAGAATTGATGTATTCTGTTCAAATAACAGCCCATATTAAATGTAATAAACTGTGTATGGTAAGCACATTTTGTCTTTGGAGAGTGTTGCAGGTATAACATAACATTAAAAAAATTAGCTATTGGATTGTTGTAACATTACTCTTGCAGTGTTTTATTTAGTAAGATTCTTCTAACAAAGACAAATGAGTCAGAATTCTTAGTTGTGGAGTCCTGTGTGTTTTTTAATCTTATTTTCTGTTCCTCATTTATATTTATTTTTCATTTTGTAATCTTTCTTTGAACCTTTATTCCTTAGCTTATTACTAGATGAAGTAAACAGTCATAACTGTGGTTTTACTGCAGCTTTTTCAGTGTGAGCACTTTTTAACATGTTTTTTCCCTTCTGCACCTTACATTCTTGCATTGCAGGTTTCTACTTTCCGTGTGTGCTGTGAATGTTTAGGTTTTAATTTGAGATTTCCCCATGACATATGGTCAAAAGTTCGCTAGCATTTTGGTGTTTGAAAAATTGTAAGCCAGACTGATTTGCCTGATGGAGCTCAAGTGGACTGTTATGTGAAGGCTTATTTCAAAAATTTATGTTATCTTGTCAAAGATAAATATTTTTTATCATTGCTAATGAGCTGCTCTTTCGTCATTTACAATTTTTTTGGTAGAATATTATAAAGTACCCATTATCCCCTGAGTTGCTTTCCAGTTTAGTTTCTTTCGTTTTGACCATATCCTCAAAGATATAATCCATTCATCATAAGAATAAACCTGATGTAAACATTGCACTATGTATTCTTCAGCGTTTGCTGGAGCCTCATTGATATCCGTTTCATGTGGGACTGCAGCCAAGCTGCCTCGAGTACTGTCAAGTATGATAATAAGGGAACATTTTGTGCTGTGCGTTACACGCACATCAACTTAGTGACAATACAGGACAACAGCTTTACCGGCACATTTAACTTGGACAGCACTGGCCACTCAGTTGGTACAGCTAGCCTGCAGTGATGTGGCCAGCTGCAGCTCACATGTAAAATTCGACGAGCAGAGGAGCAATACAGCTTCGAAAGTCATTTAATTTTTTTAGCAGAATGAAATAATACATGGCAAATCTCCCACAATAAGCTCCTTAGACAACTAGATGAGACCGAGCGAGGTGGCGCAGTGGTTAGCACACTGGACTCGCATTCGGGAGGACGACGGTTCAATCCCGTCTCCGGCCATCCTGATTTAGGTTTTCCGTGATTTCCCTAAATCGCTTCAGGCAAATGCCGGGATGGTTCCTTTGAAAGGGCACGGCCGGTTTCCTTCCCCATCCTTCCCTCACCCGAGCTTGCGCTCCGTCTCTAATGACCTCGTTGTCGACGGGACGTTAAACACTAATCTCCTCCTCCAACTAGATGAAAACTGCAACACGTTATCATCTTTAGCTAAAATACAATAAAAACAAGAATGATGAAATTCCTGACTTAACCGCAGGGTAAATTTTCTGCATAGCTGTGTGTAACGTAAGAGATTATTGAAGGATTTCACCATATAGTTAAATATTGAAGGTATTACTTACAGTCAGTCATCTGGTAATCTCTTAGCTCCTTCCTTATCCGAATCGAAGAAATACATTTCAGTTTGGGAAGTGTCACCTGCTACGTTGATAACAAGACAATCAACAACAGAATCCACGAAGCTAAGCAGGTGCAGCGTTTTCTCTTCTTGTTTTATGATGAGCTGTTCTATGTCCCACCAGTGTTTGGCAGTAATGTGTGAAAAAGTTGCGTGCATTAGTTCCCATACGTCTGGCAGCTTAACAGTCTTGTTACTTCTTGGGCCAAATCCCGCAGCTTCGCTCCAGATCATTTCTGCTGGGTTCATAATGTAATGGTACAGCAGCAAATGTAAACATGCAGTAGTTGTATGATGTGCTCGATGCTGTGAAAATGATTGTTTTTCATGTTTCTATGATACTTATCTACCTCTGTGGTATAAAACGATGGTCATAGTCCAAATAATGAGAATCTGGTTTTTCATTTTTGCCTTAAAAAATTAGAATGTTATGTTTTCTTAATTTAAACAGCTTTTATGAACAGTCTTTTGTAAAACACCAATGATTAAGAATTTTTATTTAAAATGGAAACAGGAGTTTCGTCTCCAATATGTAATTAGAAACAAGACATGCATTATTCATAAAAAATGATGATGAGCTTTATAATTATGAGATGTTGGTATTTCAAATTGAAAGAGAAAAGAAAATGATACTGGGGAGATTTGAACCAACACACGAATATCCGCAATTTGTTCACGTTCCATTACGTTACCAACTGCACTACACATTTATGTGAGTTAGTTTATCGACTGCATTATATACAACGCTGAGAAAACTTCAAAGCCGATTATCTCAATCAATTTATGAAAAAGTTAAGAACAGCCTATTTCTCAGCACTTTTTAACACGTGTTCCACACGTTTTACTACGGAACAGGAAGCAGCCTCAGCCATTTTCTTAATGCGCATTAACAGCGCGGCAATCAGAGCACAACGCTGCTGAAGCTGTGACTGTACATGATTGTTGAAATAAAAACTACGTAGCTAAAGCATGATTAAGAAAAATGTTGTTGGCTGTTAATACATTTGAATATCTTGAAGTTTCATTTAATGTAACTTAGTAATAAGATATTTAATACATAAGTAGGACCTACTTCCAAGAGCGTAACAATACCAGTGTACATGTGTTTTGGCTTCTGACCAATCATTGCATTTGTTTTTGTTTACATCAGGTTTATTCTTATGATGATGAACAGATTATAGCAAACCTTACCTCTAGGCACTTTGAATAACTTCCCATGCCATTGAGGTTAGGCATACTTTTTAGCTTAATCTGAAATGTTCATATGTCACTGCTGGAGCTCATCAGCCTCATTAGACACCCAGTTTCGCAGTGTTGTCTCCTCATAGCTCTCCACACCTTCTAACTCAAGTTCATTTCTAGAAAAAGAGGTAAAACATTTGTGAAAATTCTTATCTTTCTGGCAATATATTTCCATTGTAAAGTTCACTGTTCACATGTTAGTTGTTGATGCAACAAACGTATAAAAGCTGCCGTAACACCTTTTGCCCAAATGCTTTGACTTCGATGTATATTGAAGAAAGAAATGTAATTTGATAATACAAGGCTCTAGTTCCATACCATCATGAGCAGAAAACCAAAAAAATAAATAAAAGAATGAAATAACTTATGCAAGAGGAAACTGATGAAACACTAATTAAAACTCTGAGTAAATCAGTCACAAAAAATCTAATGACACAATAAAGTATGCCCGTCTCTGGTTTTTTATATATATATATATATATATATATATATAAAAACTTCAGGAATTAGGAAAATTTTTCACAAGGCAGACTACTCAAGTGCTTCAGTGCTAACCGTGACCGGTGCTGATTGCATACTAGATACCTGTCTCATTGCCACACCACAAGCCAAAGCAGTAGCAGTTTTACGTTTTCATATGTCAGGTCCAGGCTGACAGGATATAAGTGATACGATTTGCTGATGACACTTCTATGCTCAGTGAAGGTGAAAAAGAATTACAAGATCTGTTGAATGGAATGAACAGTCTTAAGATTGCAGCATATGGATTGAGAGAAAGAGAAGAGAGACTAAAGTAACGAGGAGTAGCAGAAATGAGACTAGCAAGAAACTTAACGTCAAAATTGGTGGTCATGAAGTAGACAAAGTAAAGGAATTCTATTACCTTAGAAGCAAAATAACCTATGATGGCTGTAGCAAAGAGGACATAAAAAGCAGACCATCACAGTCAAAGAGGGTATTCCTGGCCAAAAGAAGTCATCTGGTACCAAACGTAGGTCTTATTTTGAAGGAGAACCTTCCGAGAATATAGATTTGGAGCACAGCGTTGTATGGTAGTGATATGTGGACTGTAGGAAAATCAGATCAGAAGGGAACTGAACTGTTTGAGATGTGGTGCTAGAGAGGAATGTTGAAAATTAGGTGGGCTGACTGAGGAGACTCTTTCTAGACTTGGCAAAGAAAGGAACATATAGGAAACAGTGACCAAAAGGAGGGACAAGGACTGAGAACATACGAGGGTCACTCCAAAAGAAATGTACACTATTCTTATAAAAATACAGTTTTCATTCTGCATGTGTGAAAGTTTTACAGTGTGTAGATACATCCTACCGACCTGTTTTCAAACTTAGTTCAACCTGTTCCCATGAGTGGCGCCGTCACAGCATGTCTTCAAGATGGCTGCTACACTTGATGTTCGTCAGAAGCAATTTGCTGTCATAGAATTCCTGTGCTGTGAAAATGAGACAGTGGGAAACATCCACAAAAGGTTGAAAATGGTGTATGGAGATGGTGCTGTCGATCGCAATACAGTTAGTCGGTGGGCAAGCAGGTTATGTGATGAAAACTGCCACGGCAATATTGAGGATTGTCCTCGCAGCGGCAGGCCTCATTCTGCACACACTCCAGACAATTTGCAGAGAGTTAACGAATTGGTGACTGATAACTGACGCATCACAGTGAACGAATTGTCACGCTACATTGGGATAGGGGGAGTAAGTGTTCGCAGAATACTGAAAGTGTTGGCGTTAAAAAAGGTTTGTGCCAGGTGGGTTCCCAGGATGTTGACAGTGGCTCACAAAGAAACAAGAAAAACAGTATGCAGTGAACTTTTGGAACAGTATGAGAATGGTGGAGATGAATTTCTTGGAAGAATTGTGACAGGTGATGAAACATGGCTCCATCATTTTTCACCAGAGACAAAGAGGCAATCAGTGGAGTGGCATCATGCAAATTCACCCAGAAAAAAAATTCAAAACCACACCTTCTGCTAGAAAAGTTATGGCTACGGTGTTTTTAGATTCCAAAGGACTCTTGCTTGTGGACATCATGCCAAATGGAACCACCATAAATTCTGATGCATATGTGACGACACTGAAGAAACTTCAAACTCGACTGAGTCGTGTTCGACCACATTGGCAAAAGCAGGATGTTTTGCTGTTGTACGACAATGCACGGCCACATGTCGGTCAAAAAACCATGAAAGCGATCACAAAACTCGGATGGACAACACTGAAACACCCACCTTACAATCCTGACATGGCTCCATGTGACTATCATCTCTTTGGGAAACTGAAAGACTCTCTTCATGGACCAAGGTTTTGAAGATAACTCCCTTGCACACACTGCCAAACAGTGGCTCCAACGGGTTGGTCCAGAATTTTGCTGTGCGGGTATACAGGCGCTGGTTCCAAGATGGCGTAATGCAGTTGAGAGGGATGGAAATTATGTGGAGAAATGAAAATATTGTTCCTAAAGGATCTATCTACACACTGTAAAACTTCCAAACATGTAGAATAAAAGATGGATTTAAAAAAAAATAGTGTGCATTTCTTTTGGAGTGACCCTCGTATTAAGACATCAGGGAATAATTTTCGTATTACTTAGGAAGCTGTGGAGGAAGACAGAGATTGGAATATATTCAACAAATAATTGAGGATATAGGGTGCTAGTCTGAAGTAAAGAGGTTTGTACAGAAGAGGAATTTATTGCGGGCCACATCATAGCAGTCAGAAATTAATTTAAAAGTCGAATTCTGTATTGCTCTGTTAAATCAGTTTAAGGCTCAAAGTTTTAGAAAAGTTCAGTAGGCGTAAATATGATACACATAATTATGGATGGCTGGCAGATGACTTTTCAATTAACATAGGCCCCCATTATTTGCTTTCCCTCTGCTCTTCTGGCACTGAACTACTTTTACAAAACTTAATCTATACCGGACTATCAGGTGAGCTGGATTATCACTGTCTTACTGTACACATAAACAATAAAACTTCTGGTAAAAGCTTCCCCAGCATTACTAGACGGGGTACTGATGGGAAGTTGCAGTATTTACCTTTGTGTATATTTTTAGATGCTTTTCCAGATTATTCTTCAGCCTTCTTGGCTAAAAAACGGTAAGGTGAATAAGAGCTGCAAGAAGAACTTCGTTGAACAAGGACAGTCATTCCTGAAAACAACCGTGAGGAAACTGGAGTGTGTTGAGAAAGAAGCAGTGACAGGTGTCAAAAGATGCACTGCAGAGTACTGAAAAACAGAACTTTGAGTAGCAAAAGTTAATGCAAAACTCTGATGTGTAGAATGGGGCAACGCATGTGAATATTGATTATCATTTAAAAACAAAATTTCCACCTTTCATGTCTATGATGTGGAAAAGTATCTTTTCTATTTTGTGCTTGACAAAATAACAACTTTTAATCGGTGTGAGAGGCATATTGGTGAATAAGTGCATAAATATGTCACAGTGTCTGGCCTTCCTGAGAAATCTGCTTTAAAGAGGAAAATCATAATCTGTAACTATTGACATTTTTTTGGTAAGAACTTGTCAACAAGAAGAGTGAATACGTAGTATTGAGAGAAAGGCCTCATTTCATTATTGAAATAGCTTTGATTTTATTTACCTCACAGATCTGTGAAGCACTTATGTAATGATATCATCTAAAGATGAACAGTACTGTCATGTTTAGGCAATCACTTAATTACAAAGTAGTTTTTGAGTATTCCATAACATCAAAGTTGCAGAGCAATATTTTGTGTCTGTGAAGATGTTGATTTGAGCTACACTTTAATATTTGGTAATACTGATATTAAAACAGTCCAAGACCATTTTTATTTATACTGGATGGCCATGTTAGGTTAAATAACCATAATCATTTACAAATCAAAATGTTCATGGTTAGGAGGCAGTGTTGGCAAAAATTAATGAAGTAATACTACTAGATAAGTCAGTAATGTAAACAATTGTCTGTGTAATGGATACAATGTCTTCTTTGTCTAGCACATTGATCATCATCTAGCACTTTGTGGCACTTGTCTACTGTGTGATACTACTCAGTCCTTGACCTGAAGAGAAGCTGTCTGGAATACCATTTTTAGACACATTCAGTGCCTTCCTGATTTTATTTTGGGGTTGTGAGAGGTTTACTGTCAAGTAAGCTTTTAACAGTAAATTAAATCTGAGAAATTATTAATTCTGAGAGTTTCACAATTTGAATGCGTCAAGTCCTGTGATTTTAAAGGTACACTGTGTTGTTTCATCTCCCTGTACATCTGATCATTCCTTTGCATTATTATGTGAAATATGTGAATATAATTTTCTTCTGATTATTTCTTTGTGGTGTGGCAGTTTTCACAGAAGTAAGATAGGTGTACCAAACTGAATGCATTGCATCACGTGGTTTTTGATGAAACATATCCTGTCATTTGTATCTACCGATGTGTGGCACTAATAATCGGTCCAGTGAAGTTGTTTCTGCACGCACTCTGTTGTCCTCTAAAATTGCATTGAAGGGGTCAACAGAATCCTCATCCACAAGAACATGTTTGAGTTATTGCAGATTATATCCCATAAGTTTAGGAGGCTTAAAAATTGGATTAACAAAAAACTGAGGAAGTTTAAGATGATGATTTTAATGCTTCAGGTGTTCTACGGGGTCTCCTTTCACATGAATACATTGCACAGAATGTTAATACAACTGTGTGAAAAGGGTCAATCCAAATGAAGTTGTCCAATAAAAATGAAGTTGGTTGCTTGACCATTTTTAAATATTTTAATTTTTTATATGTGATTGCCCTATAATCGAGAAGTTCAAAACAGTTTTCAAAAAAATTTTACGTTTCACCTTTACTGAATGGCAATTTGAAAATTTTCATTTTTTGTAAAGTTTGTGGTTAGTTATCTCTGGTGGGACTGAATATAAAAATATGATTTTTGCGGTTTGTACACCTATATGATAGCAACATACTGTAAAAATTTTTGATATCTGACTGTGAAGAAAGATGTGAATTTTTGAAAATGGGGAGATAATACACATTACTCTACAACTGATCTTATGGCTGTTGCCTATTCATGTATATTGGCAGGATGTTGTTGTTGTGGTCTTCAGTCCTGAGACTGGTTTGATGCAGCTCTCTCTGGGCCTCCCTCTACTATTATTGCCCTCCATGCTGCCCTCCAATAGTAAATTAGTGATCCCTTGATGCCTCAGAACATGTCCTACCAACCGATCCCTTCTTCTAGTTAAGTTGTGCCACAAACTTCTCTTCTCCCCAATCCTATTCAACACCTCCTCATTAGTTATGTGATCTATCCATCTAATCTTCAGCATTCTCCTGTAGCACCACATTTTGAAAGCTTCTATTCTCTTCTTGTCCAAACTATTTATCGTCCATGTTTCACTTCAATACATGGCTACACTCCATACAAATACTTTCAGAAACGGCGTCCTGACACTTAAATCTATACTTAATGTTAAAAAATTTCTCTTCTTCAGAAACGCTTTCCTTGCCATTGCCAGTCTACTGAATTATATACAAAAAAGTGGAAACATCACTGAAATTAACATTTATGTTATTTTGACATATTTAAAAAAAATGTTTTCAGTTAACATCCTTCGAGATGCAACTGTTCCTAAACCTGGTAGTGAATGTTAAGAACACTTATTTCTTCAGACAGCTTCTGTGATGTAGGATAAGACCTCCCAGCAATGAAAGTTTCCTTAAAACATTTTTCGTTGGTATCCAAACTTTGTCACTAGTAGTTTCTTGAATGATGTTCTTGGGCCAACAGGGTGGTAAAAACGCACAAAAACATCATTGCTTTCCAAACTTATTCTTTCAACCTCTGCAAGCCACCACTGTCCATCATACACACATGCCACTGTATCATTCAACGTTAAAGTCAGAGTTGTAATTTTACTGGCACAATGATCGCCATAAATTTGGGTTTGTGATGTTAAATAGTATCGAACTAAGTTTTCTGCAATGCCAAGGAATTTGTGGAAATGCCTTGTTCCTTTTAGTGCTATACAGTTTTCAAATCTGATTTGAAGTGTTGTTTGCACATGCAGAATTACTACTTCTTTCTTGATCAGAAAATAGGTAATGCCTTTAATATTATCCTTGCAAAAGGCATACATGCCCTGTACTGTGAGAATTTGGTCTTTGTAGGCTGGCTTTACTTACTTCACATTTTGTTGTAGCTCCTACTCCATCACATGCATTTTTACCATGGCAAGATGCAAAAAAGTGCCATTCAGCCTCCAACCCAAAGTCTACTTTGTGGTTGCACAGATTCGAGAAATTCTTTTTGTTCTTATACTGACTACCACTTCCATCTGAAAAGTATATCAGTGTCTCAACCTTTGGGAAAATTTTCTTTTATGTAATTTATTACATACTTTTGAAACACATGTACAGCCAAAGTGTTGTGCTCCAAGTAGTCACTTAAAATTCAAATTGAAGAACTGCAAAATTCATCTTTCTCATTTTTAAAGTAGAGAATAAATGGACACACTGTTGCCTAGTCATTGACCCAGTGGTACCCTCGTATTGCATCCTGAATCACAAATGTAAAATTTTCTGCAAAATCAGCTAGCACCATGCATTCAGTTTCATGAAGTTGTGCTTTTTTGTCCTTCAAAAGCTTACTTTGTATTTTAGAAACATAGTGGTGACTTTTGCGTTTTTGTAAGTTATCAGTTAAAGATTCCAAGTACTCTTCCTGAGATTTAACCTCTGTTATCATTTCTGCCCTCAGTTGTGACCCACTGTTTGAAGGTAATACGGTCCGTCATTTCCTCCTCATATTCGAGAAACAATTCAATAACGGTTTCCTTACCAGGCCATTTATTACACAAACTCATCATGCAGTCATAACTGTTTGTGTGACAGACCATTAAATCTAGTAACTCTTTGTAGTTAAGATCACTGAGTTTTGCACCCGCAATCATCAGTTTGACATTTTGATGTTATAAACAAACACATACAGAGTGTGTCCCTGAGGATCCAGTCAAAATAACCCACTTAGGGTGGAGGTCACAAAATTTTGACCTTCCAATTTTGCATTCCGGATGAGAATTTTTGAAAGCTGCATAAAGTTCATTTAAATTTGACAGCACTAATTGTTTCTGCTTTGTTAGTTTAACTCAATTTATAACAACTCTTGTGTTATCCTTGCACCCTGGCCACATTCTACTGTTTTCATAATCTTCAAAAAAAAAAATGCTGGATCTTTGTAATTGTTTCTTCACTTAAACCTACTCCATTCTTCTTTCCTAAAACTGGAAGAATGCCTTGCTCTTTCACTAATTTTCGGGTTAGTTTAGCCAAACAATGAGAAACATTGAATTTGTGAACTATTTTTTCTCTTGACCATGAGTCAGGGAGAAAACTTAAAATTTTAACTATTTCCTCTTCAGATGTCACTGAACATTTAATATTTAATTTCTCTATTAAGCTCAAATATTCAGTGTCAGATGATGCTGGTGGTAGGTTTTTTCTTTAGAAATAATGTTGGTATCTGTATTATTAAAGCATAATTCCAAGTCTTTTCTAATTTTGTCTGAAATTTGTTGTACCTTATTTTCAATAGCTGCTTTTCTTTTTCTGCTACTTAATTTTATTATTTTCAAAGAAGGAGATACGTCTAACTTGAAACAAGCAAAATCCAATATGCTAACAGCTTCCTCATTAGGAATATAAGTGTCATTATCAAGGTTACATGATTCTGGTTCTGGATTCACAAAAAATATTTTTGAGTAACAAAGTAGGTAAAAAGACGAGGGCTGCTAGAAATCCTTTGGTAACAGAAGAGATACTGAATTTAATTGATGAAAGGAGAAAATACAAAAATTCAGTAAATGAAGCAGGCAAAAAAGAATACAAACGTCTCAAAAATGAGATCGACAGGAAGTGCAAAATGGCTAAGCAGGGATGGCTAGAGGACAAATGTAAGGATGTAGAGGCTTATCTCACGAGGGGTAAGATAGATACTGCCTACAGGAAAATTAAAGAGACCTTTGGAGAAAAGAGAACCACTTGTATGAATATCAAGAGCTCAGATGGAAACCCAGTTCTAAGCAAAGAAGGGAAAGCAGAAAGGTGGAAGGAGTATATAGAGGGTCTATACAAGGGCGATGTACTTGAGGACAATATTATGGAAATGGAAGAGGATGTAGACGAAGATGAAATGGGAGATATGATACTGCGTGAAGAGTTTGACAGAGCACTGAAAGACCTGAGTCGAAACAAGGCCCCGGGAGTAGACAACATTCCATTAGAACTACTGACAGCCTTGGGAGAGCCAGTCCTGACAAAACTCTACCATCTAGTGAGCAAGTTATATGAGACAGGTGAAATACCCTCATACTTCAAGAAGAATATAATAATTCCAATCCCAAAGAAAGCAGGTGTTGACAGATGTGAAAATTACCGAACTATCAGTTTAATAAGTCACGGCTGCAAAATACTAACGCGAATTCTTTACAGACGAATGGAAAAACTAGTTAAGCCGACCTCGGGGAAGATCAGTTTGGATTCTGTGGAAATATTGGAACACGTGAGGCAATACTGACCCTACAACTTATCTTAGAAGCTAGATTAAGGAAAGGCAAACCTACTTTTCTAGCATTTGTAGACTTAGAGAAAGCTTTTGACAATGTTGACTGGAATACTCTCTTTCAATTCTGAAGGCAGCAGGGGTAAAATACAGGGAGCGAGAGGCTATTACCAATTTGTACAGAAACCAGGTGGCAGTTATGAGTTGAGGGACATGAAAGGGAAGCAGTGGTTGGGAAGGGAGTGAGACAGGGTTGTAATCTCTCCCTGATGTTATTCAATCTGTATATTGAGCAAGCAGTGAAGGAAACAAAAGAAAAATTCGGAGTAGGTATTAAAATCCATGGAGAAGAAATAAAAACTTTGAGGTTCGCCGATGACATTGTAATTCTGTCAGAGACAGCAAAGGACTTGGAAGAGCAGTTGAACGGAATGGATAGTGTCTTGAAAGGAGGATATAAGATGAACATCAACAAAAGCAAAACAAAGATAATGGAATGTAGTCGAATTAAGTCGGGTGATGCTGAGGGAATTAGATTAGGAAATGAGACACTTAAAGTAGTAAAGGAGTTTTGCTATTTGGGGAGCAAAATAACTGATGATGGTCGGAATAGAGAGGATATAAAATGTAGACTGGCAATGGCAAGGAAAACTTTTCTGAAGAAGAGAAATTTGTTAACATCGAGTATTGATTTAAGTGTTAGGAATTTGTTTCTGAAAGTATTTGTATGGAGTGTAGCCACATATGGAAGTGAAACATGGACGATAAATAGTTTGGACAAGAAGAGAATAGAAGCTTTTGAAATGTGGTGCTACAGAAGAATGCTGAAGATTAGATGGGTGGATCACATAACTAATGAGGAGGTATTGAATAGGATTGGGGAGAAGAGAAATTTGTGGCACAACTTGACTAGAAGAAGGGATCGGTTGGTAGGACATGTTCTGAGGCATCAAGGGATCACCAATTTAGTATTGGAGGGCAGTGTGGAGGGTAAAAATCGTAGAGGGTGACCAAGAGATGAATACACTAAGCAGATTCTGAAGGATGTAGGTTGCAGTAGTTACTGGGAGATGAAGAAGCTTGCACAGGATAGAGTAGCATGGAGAGCTGCATCAAACCAGTCTCAGGACTGAAGACCACAACAACAACAACAACAACAATTTTTGCACAGGGAATTTCCAGGAATCACATTACGTTTCACTTGGGAAGCTGTTTCTCTCTCACATAACAAGGACAAATGTTCAAGTTTTATTTTCCTCAAACCTGTAGTAATAGGCTTTTTATGAACTTTAAGTGGATCACAGCACTTTCTTCCAAAAATGTGGTTGTACTTCAGGATATATTTCTTCTCATGATACTCACACAGCGATTTTACAGAAGAACTTATTCAAAATTTAAACAAAGTTTGTCTAACTTCATCAAAGTCATTGGTATTTTTCAATTTTTTTGAAACTGTACCGTAAACTGTTTTATGACACATCTCACTTGCTATCTGTCCAACAGAGCACTGTTCATCCATGTTACTGCATTCCAGTTAAACTCTCAAAATTATTTACAAATTACACACAGAACAAAGCACATAACACATTCTACACCCTCAATTAAGTATGTACATCCACTCTTAACAGAGGTTTCAGAACAGACTGGTTACAACAATGCCACACCCAGCAATAATGTACATCTTTATTGACAATAAACCTAAATGTAAATGGGCATTTTTATTACCATAGAACAAAAGCGAAAGCTCCTATTGCTTAATATTGCATTATTAACTATAAACTAAACGAATATTGAGTGATAGTGTTAACTAAATATATGTCACAATTAAATTTTATTACAGTGAAACAATAAATCATTTAAATAAGCAACAGCCATAAGATCAGTTGAAGAGTAATGAGAATTATTTCCCCATTTTCAAAAATTCGTATCTTTGTTCAGTCAGATATCAAAAATTTTTACAGTACGTTGCTATCATATAGGTTTACAAACTATGCAAAAATCATATTTTTATATTCAGTCCCACCTGTGATAACTAACCCCAAACTTTACAAAAAATGAAAATTTTCAAATTTCAAAAATTCATAAAGAATTACGGAAACATTTGTAAGTGTTCTTGCTGTATATGAGGCTAGTAGTGTATGATATCTAACTATATCGAAAAAATAGACTCTCATAAATCACTCCTTGTTTGTTATTTTTCGACCTAAGAAGTGGATTTTTGAAAATTTGGATACCAAACTTTGGAGGTAATTTTGACTGGTTATTTTTGAATTTAGGGTATTTTGGGTAATAGACAATCATGTCAATTGGAATGTTGTAACTTAATGCAGTGCAGAGATATGCAATTGTCGCTAATGTCTCCAGACTGAAAAATCATCACGCGCCTGCAAATAAAAAATGGCTGCCATCCAGTAAAGAGGCAAGATTAATTATTTTAAAAAACTGTTTTTAACTTCTCAAATGTATGGCAATCACATATTAAAAAAAATTAAAATATTTAAAAATGGTCAAGCAACCATCACTGGACCACTTCATATGGATTTACCCTAAAGTCTTCTTTGGGTTACTGTTCAACTTGTGCATCACATTTGCTTGAAAGTCAGTTATGTCATCAGAGTGTTGAACCTTCATATGAATTTCTGCACTTTGTGGTAGGTTCATATTGATAACACCAAGTCTCATCACCTGTGATTATTTTTTCAAGAAAAGAATTGGCCACATCGTTTTTCATTTCAACCAAGTCACAGCAGACATCCATGCATTGTTGTTTTTGTTCGAGAGTCAAGCTGTGGGGGCCAAGTTTTTCAGACATTTTTCTGTTCTTCGAAATATTCTGGAGTATGTCTCGAATACTTGATTCAGAAATCTCTCTCCTTTCCAATTCGTGATCATGGAGGTTTAATAAGGGAGATATCTATGTTAGCTTCCCAAAAATAGTGAGAATGTATTTTGCTGTTTGGTCAGTTTCCAATCTTTTCTTCCACAGTGTTCTCCCAGAAATCTTTTCAAGTTGGATTGATAGGAAATCTTTATTAATGAAATGTGAATCCTTATCAAAATGCTTTCACCAGATGCTAATGTTTGAGGCAACTGACTTGGCAGTCATCAGCTTAGATTTGTGACATCATGACGACTATCCTTGTTGTACCTCCATGTTTGTAACACAACAGTGTTGACACACTAGGTCTGCACATCCACTGTTTTAACATCACCTGTTCACAACTGACTGGTGGAATACTCATCTGTTGTTTACAGTTGTTACTTTGAGCTGTCATCATAGTCACTGCACTGATGTTACTTGTACGCCAGGAATAAAATCAGTCATGGGATGTTCTTGGGCACATATAGTGTATGTTTGGCTAAATACAAAGACGGGAACATAAGTAAAGTAAGACAAATAATTTATATAGAAGACAGCATTTTCTAGTTGTTCCTTTGGAACTACTTATCACGAACATGTGGTGTTAGAAAACACAGTAGATACTGTGTCAAGCTTGCTTTTACTAAATTGAAGGTTAGCAGTTTCTTCTGCCGACCTTTTAGTGAACTATATAGTGGCGGATTTAAAAATTTTGCGGCCCTAGGCACACCATATTATATGCCCCCCTCCCCCCCCCCCCCCCCCCCCCACCCTCCAAAGACATGTTTTAAATAATAACTATTACCCAGTCACTTTGTAACGTCCACGCTCGGGCGTACGTTAACTCTTTAAAGCCTGTACTATAATAAGTTGACGGGCTTCACCTAATAAGAAAGGATTTTAGTAAATATGTTGACCGCGTGTACCTGAATGGAGGAAAAACCGGACTTATACCCAGTCAGTAACAACAATGATACGTCAAGCAAGTATAAGTGCAACTACACGTTAGGGCGGGTAAGAAACATACACCGCAGATGCTACCAATGGTTAATAATACGGTCGCCAGCCTAATTAGGCATTAAGTGAGTTTTTCCCTTGTGCAAGTGGATGTACGTACAAGCATAACCACACGTAGTAATACTGTATTATATGGTGAATTTTAGAACCAGAAAAATCTACTGAATTAAGATTTTCCCTTTCTGTACTAATTTGAACAAGCTATAAATACACAACATTACACTACAATGATTACTACGAACTGCGTTTTGTCTATTGATCCGACTGAAATCGGACATAGGTCACCCTAGAAATAGCACTTTTGACACACACACATACAATGTCAATTTTAATAATGGTAAAACACTGATAAATTTAGGTTTTATATTGACTTTAACTTAGCTGGTCAAATCAGTTCAGTCACTTCAGAATTTAAATGAATAGAAAAGAAAAGAGTGGAAGGGGGGGGGGACCCTGAAACTGTTATGATCACTATGTTGAAACTATTAACTATTGGAAACATTGAGCACTCAAGATTTACAAAATATGAGTTACTACTCTTTTTGTCTTATTACTTCCTCATTTAACTACCATTAATTTTGTCTCAAATTAATTAAGCTTCATTACTAAACCAATTCCAAAATTATCTTCCAACTTTGTCAGACCTTTATTCTTTGCTTATATTTTCATTAACAATAAAACTCCTTAAACATCTTTCAAGCATAGATAGTTCTGCAGGTAATTCTTTTTAACATAAACTTTAAATCTTCATTTCGGGACACTCGGGTTGCACAACGTATGGAAAGGACCCTGTCTAGGTTAGTGATAAGGATAATTAATTGCTAGGACAATTTTGGTAAAAGTTAAGTTATTATTGTACAGTCAGGATCAAAATTAACACTGGTCCACACGAATACAATTCTAAAGATTCAACCTGTTCGTGTCGATGCGGCGGTTGGCGGGCAGCGAGATGGCGAGGCGCACAGCACACATACAATCACAGCTATGGCTCTTGCTGTATCGGCACTTTGCTTCTTCTTAGCATCGTAATCCTTTTCAATTCAGTGCCTATAGAATATAACCATGCTGTATAGTCGTCGGAAACGGCACATCCGAGGCTCAATGAAACCACTTTTTCCAGGATAGCCTCCTCGATCCGGAACGTGTTCCTCAGACCGATGCCCAACTCCGACTGTATTACGGAGCCCGTTATGCCGTGCCACGCCTGTGTGCATTTTCCCGCGTTCGCCTGCCATCCACCCTTTACCGCTCCTCTACAGATAGGGTATTCACCAAAGGTTTTACATTCCACGTATCCTAATACATTGCCTACGTATGGACCAGGCTCACAATTACAATTTCAAACATGTTACAATAGATTCAACAAGGGTTACACTTCAATTCTGTTATAGCATTGCTTGAAATTTGACATAAATATTAATATTCACATCAAAAGTTGCTTACAGTTTCTTTAACATAATGTCACGAAAAGAAAAAGAAATGAATTCAAAACATTGTTTACATTATTTCATCGAAAATCAGAAAAAAAATTATTATGTGTACAGTTGTTGTTGTTACACATGCCCCTGTTTCCAGTAAATTTTACTAAGTATAAATTTAATGGGAACACAAAATTTTACATTTATACAGTGCTTCTGAATCTTTATGTGAATTTCCCATTCAAAATATATATATATATATATATTTTTTTTTTCTTTTTTTTTTTTTTTTTCTTTTTTTTTTTTTTTTTTTTTTTTTTTTTTACCATAAGCTTCCTTTCACTCACATTATATAGGTCTACACTTTTAACATATTAAGAACATCTGCCTATCATTTACTTGAGCGCCTTTGGCACAGTCCAACCTCCTATCACAACATTATTAAAATAGCAAATTACTCATTTTTACTAAATTTCTCAAAGAAATAATTTTAAAATCTGGAACACAAACATTTAACTACAAAAGCTAATGCAAATATCTGTATACACTATAAGACAATTTATTGCTGCTTGCATTGAATGGCAGTCCATTTCCTTACTTACTAAAGAAAACAAACACACACAATAATATTCAGAAAATTTACTACACATATTTGCTGCCTATTATTCAGATTTGGGCAGTCCTTTTCACCTCATTTTACCCCATCACCTGTATCACACTTACAATTCTCCATTGATTATTTATCTGCCCTCATTGGTGTTTGGCAGTCCTTTATATTATGACTCATATACTGTCCACTTTGGTTTTTGGCATTTACCCTTTCCTTTTCAGTCATTTTCTGCATACATTCTTACATTTATAGTGCATTTGGTAATCTGAAACTCACATAACTACATTAGCACACTGTCAATGGTATACATACATTTACAAAGATTTGTTACATTTACTGCAAATTATTTTCTGAGTGTACTTATGTCTCTCACTCCTAGGAACATACAGTTTCAGGTCCACAACATTTCTTACACCTAAAGGTTTTTTGGATTTTGGGTAGATCAGGTAGTAAGCATTATCGTGTGGAATGTTCTGTATTATGTACGGCCCATTATAAATATATTTAAATTTGGAAATTTCATGGTTCAGTTCACTAGACTTTTCATGGGTTTTTAAAAGAACATAATCCCCAATTTTAAATTTTAAAACTTTCATATTTTTATCGTGTCTTTTAGATCTAGATTCAGCTTTTTGCTTTGCCCTATTTCTGACTAATTCTTTCCTTTGACTCAACCCCAAACTTGTACAAGGTGGAAACTCTAGTTTTTCCTCAATTAAACTTTTACTTCTGCTGCCTAACAAAATTTCTTCTGGTGGGAATCCAGTAATTTCATGATGTAATGTGTTCATGACAGTCTCAAAGTCCGATATAAACTTGCCCCAGGCCCTATGGTTATGACTGCAGTACGTTCTACATAATCTTCCGATTTCTCGCATGTACCTTTCAACCGGGTTGCTAGCAGGATGATAGACTGCGATATATTTAACCTCTACTTCATTTTGCTCCATCCCTTCTTTCCAAATTTTGGATATGAACTGGGGACCATTGTCAGATAGTACTGCCTTGGGTTTGCCAATGGTTCTGAAGTATTCAACCATCCTACTAAATACAGCTTTTGCTGTTGCTTTTTTCAGGGGGTATAATTTCACAAATTTTGAGAATACTTCCAAAATTACCAAAATATATGCACAATTTCCCGAAGTCTTTGGGAGGGGACCATATAAATCTACCGATAATAAGTCTAGGGTGTCTTCAGGTAATGTACTTTGCATTGGACCCCTACTAGTTTTGTTCGGTACTTTGGCCCTTTGACAGACATCACACGACTTAACCCATTCCTTTACCTTCTTACTGATACTACCAGCAATCACTACTACATTATTCAATTTATCCAAACATTTCTTCGGCCCACTATGCCCAAATGCTAAATGAAAATAATCTATGACATCAGTATCGAACTGGTGTGGCCAACATACTCTCCATTCCTCAGTGACTAAATCTTTCCTCCTATATAAAATGCCTTTAAAAATTTTGTAATATTTCTTAATTTGAGGATACTGCACACTGTCAAAATTTACCTTCACAGATTTCCATGTCAGATCCTCATTCTGATGGTATCTCATATTTTTACATATTTGCTCAATTTTCCTTTTTCCTGAAACCTCTTTCATATACCTTATCTGAAAAGTACCCTCTTCACCATTTTCATTGGGCACTTCACTCATACCATTAGGCAATCGAGATAAAGCATCTGCCACATAATTCTCAGTACCCTTAACATAGCAAATATCGTAATCAAATTGTTGCAGGTACAAAGCCCAACGAGTTAGCCTACCATTAAGTAAACGACAATCTTTAAGAAAAGTTAAAGCTTTGTGGTCAGTATGTATGATGAGCTTATGGCCCCCACAGATAATTTCTGAACTTCTTTAACCCCCATATAATGGCTAAAGCTTCCTTTTCCGATATAGTGTAGTTTCTCTCATATTTTGTTAGAGTCCTACTTGCAAATGCGATAGTCCTGTGTTCGATTTCTTTGCCCTCACAGATTTCTTGGAAAACTTCTATACCAATTCCATAAGCACTGCTGTCAGTGCTCATATGGAAAGGTTTTGACAGTATGGGGTGATGCAAAATATTATCATTCAAAAGTTCACTTTTTAATTTTTCGAAATCTCTCATACACCCTTCAGTCCACACAAAAACACTATTTTTCTTAAGTAGATTATTCAAATGAGTACTATTAAAAACTTGCCCCTTGACGAATTTTCTATAGAAACCACATAAACCTAAAAAGGCTTTCAACTGTTTTCTATTTCTAGGAGCTGGACACCCTGCTATTGCAGTTAACTTTTCCGGGTCCTTGCCAATACCGGTCGTAGTAATAATGTGCCCCAGAAACTTTATTTCCGACTTCACAAATTCACATTTCTTCCACTTAAGTGTCATGCCACCTGCTTGTAGAGCAACAAAAACTTTCTGCAATAATTCACAATGCTCTTGCCATTCTTCTGTAGCAATCAGTAAATCATCTACATAAATGGTTACCCGGTAACTCAATTCTCTCCCTAATACAAAGTCCAGAGCCCTAATAAATACTGCCACAGAAGTGCTAAGCCCAAATGGCACTACTTTATACTGATAGCATTTCCCAGTGAATAGAAAAGCGGTATATTTCCGGGATTCTTTACTTAATGGGATTTGCCAGTATCCGGCGGTCATGTCCAGACTGGTTAAATACTTCACGTTATAAAATTTTTGGAGCATTTCGTCCAGATTTTCAGGTCTGTCTATTTCCTTCTTTACAATTTTGTTCAAAGTCCTGGCGTTGATAACTACTCTCACTCCCCCATCCCTTTTGTTCACGATGATAAGGGGACTATTATATTCGCTGCTACTCCGTTCGATTACACCCCATTCTATCATTTTATCTATTTCCACCTGAACAGCCTGCTTCTTTGATATGGGTATCGAAAACGGTCTTACAAAGAAAGGTTTATTCTCTATTGTCTCAATCTGGTATTCAAAGTTCTTAATTAGGCCAGGTTTGTCCGAAAATACGGTGCTGTTACTATCCAAAATATCAAAGAATTCTGCTTTCTGTTCGGGAGATATTCCCTTCAAATTTTCCACCATTCCTTTAAAATCATGCCCCTGCTTGTCACTCTCATTTATTAACCTCTGGATATGGTATACCTCATACTTGTTTGTCAAACCATCATTCCCTTGGTCGATCTCCAACAATAAAGAATCAATTTCTGAATCGAAAACCTTCCCATTTTCCTCAAATTTTAATTCCAAATTCCTAGATGCATTATTAATTTTGATCACTTCCTGGCTACAATCAATAATAACCTTTTCTTTATCTAACCAATCTATTCCCAGAATCATTTCGGTACTCAAGTCTGGCACAACCAAAAAATCATGTTCAAATTTTTGTCCTTTTATACTAAATTCAACCAAAATCTGGTTCTTTACTGGCTTGCTAGTTCTGCCAGTAGCACCAACAATTTTTACACCCGTTACTGACATAATTACTAGTCCAGGCTTATCACAAATGTGTTCGAAAAACGACTGGGAGATTGCGCTTATCTGTGATCCAGTATCAAGAAGTACTTGCAATTTCACATCATAAATTTCAACTGGTATTATAGTTTGTTTAACCGTCGAATGTTTTTCATTACTGGGGTCTTCCCTAAGCAAATCCGGGTTGACGATAACATCGTCCCAAGATATGCTTTTAACGTTCACCTCACCTATATCTGGCGGTTTCTTTGGTTCCGGGAGTTCAAAGTCATTAATTACTTGAACTCTTTGTAAAATAGACCCTGAGTCGTCAGGTGGCTCTTTCTTTCTTTGTTCGGTCTCAACATCTGGATTTTGTTTTGAAACTTCATCATCAATAGATACAATATCACAATTAGCTGCATCCCCATTATTTTCACCAGTACCGAAATATTCGTCGTCTGAACTATCGTCAGAATCCGACCATTCTGGATCGCTTTCAGGTTCTAACATAAAAGCTTTTCTGAGACAGGCACTAAGTTCTCCCTCTGCATTTTCGTCAGGCTTTGATTTTAATTCAATGTCCTCTTTTGGCAAAACGGCCTCATCATCAGCTTTACTCACATCTACTGTTAATTCATATTTCGTGTAATCCTCGTGGACTTCAATTACTTTTAGGTAATTATCTACCCCTTCTCCACGGTGCATTTCGGTAGCAGCTAGTACTGTTGGCGGATTGTTAACAGAAGTTACTTCCACGTCAATGCTAAGGATTTCGTCCTCCAATTCCTTCCTATTTTTCACCTTCGTCCTATCGGCAGCACGCGTACTTTGCGCGGCGCTATTTACTCTCTCCTCCTTAAATTCGGGCCACGTCACCTTATTGATGACCCTTCTATCTCCTTTCCACTAACTAATTTCTTTGCCTCATACTCCTTCTTAAAATCCTCCCCCTCGCATTGCTTTAGGCCCTTGTACAGATCGTCGATCTGCACACGCCAATTATTTACTTCCGCTAATTCATTCTCGCCTTTTACTTTTTTGCTAACACTGCTAACCGCGCCTCTCTGTGTCCCCACCGTTTCATCTACTATTTCCTTCGCCACGGAATTACCACTCGTAATATATTCATCAGCTCTTACGGCTATGTTCGTACCTAACGCTGCCGTATTGCTAGCGGCTTCTCTCTGAACAGCTGTTCTGCTAGGCTGGGCCGTTGCCCTCTGATGCTCCACTCGCCTGTTAACAAGTAGCGCTCTGCGCGGCGGAGATGACTCATTCTGGCTCGCACCTGACGCTTGTTTCGCAACAACACGTTGCGTCGTTCCACGCCTGTCTCTAACCTGTCTTATAACATTACCGTCAATTCGGTAACTTTTCTTAACTCGGGGCCAGTATATATTGTCCACTTCTGTTTGGCCCGCAACGTTTGCGGAAATCAGTTTCCCGCGTCGTTATTATTTTGCGCGGTGTATCCTCTACCGCGACCTAGATAACTTCCTCTTCCTCTGCCTCTACCTCTACCTCTCTGTATCATATTGACGCGAAACCTTTCGCCGTCATTTCTCTCGTCATTATTTCGGTTACCAAAATTTTGATAATTGGCACGACTTTCGCGCCAGTGGTCTTCGTCTTCGACCCTTTCGAGAAACGCTTGGAAGCTGCGATGATTGCTTCCTACGTATCTCTTTGAATCTTCTGGAAGCTTTTTATATAGCTCCCAGATAATTTCTGAATCTGATCTTCTACCTCTTAAATGTGTCAATTTCCGGTACCAAAATTCGCAGAAATCTTTCAAAGAATTCCTGCCCCTGTTATCATGAAGCTTGGCCATGATAAACTCGCGCCATAAATGATCCTGTTTTTGTTCGGACCAATATTCTTCCGTAAACCTTTGCTTAAATTCTTCAAACGTCATTCGTTCGGTATTCAAATTAATTCCCCAGCGCTTAGCGTCACCTGCTAAGGCGCTAATAACTACGTTTATCTTTTCCTGATCAGACAAGTGTTCAGGAAATATCCTCTCGCAGTTTTTGGTGAAATCTAACGGATGCCATCCGTTATGTTTCTTGGCGGGATCGAAGCGTTCCTCACCTTCTAACAGCTTCGTAATTGGTGTGCCATTACAGACAACACCAGGTCTATCTTTAATTTTACTCTCAAGATCGAAAATTTTGCCTTGAATTTTCGAAGTATTTTGTTCACATTTTTGTACACATCCGGTAACTTTCTCACCTAAATCTCTTTCAGTGTCTGAAACTGCCTTTTTCAATTGTGAGATTCCGTGTTGACATTCGTTTACGATCTCAGTTTTAAGACCGAAAACTTTTTCGTCTACTTTGGTTTCAACCAGAGGCTCTACTTTCTCTTGGATGTTGAGAATTTCAACATCGAACCTACTGTTAATGTTGCCAATTTCCCCCTGCATAGCATCCATATTTTTGTTAATTGTGTCAATTTCAAATTTCATAGTATTTACTACAGAGCTTAAATTACTCACTTTTTGTTCTACTTGTTCTATTTGTTTACTAATTTTAATTCCCTGTTCTTCTACCTGTATTTTAAGTTGATCATTCTGTGTTTTGAGCTGCTCGCTCTGTCCTGCAATTTGTTTGGTTAATTGTTCAAATAAATCGTTCATGCTTAAAATCTTCACACTGTTTTGTTCTACTGACTCGGTGTGTTCCGATCCTACCTCAAATTTTTCTTTCGATTCTTTCTTTATCTATGGAGAATCAAATATGTCAGTGGATTCGTTCACGTACCCACTATCATCTACAAAGTCACTCTCTACTTCCTGTTTCATCCCTTGCTGTGTTCAAGATGATCTCGACATTTCAATCTGTTCGTTAACGTGTTCATGATATTGTATGTACGCCAATTGTCTTCCGCTAACGCCATCTGTTATCTGGCCGCGTAAACTCCTGCTACTGCCAGCCGCATTTTCCATTACGCTCGGCACATCTACTGTTTTTACGTTCCTGTCCATACTGAACGCAAATTACACCACACTATCGTATTTGACGTTCACTGCTCTTTACTTTACTGAATGTTATTACAATTCGTGCCGCTGAACATCCACTGTTCGGTATTCACATTAATTTGTGACCGACAACAACTGGATGTCCTGCCACCGGGAAGCCGCTTGTAACGTCCACGCTCGGGCGTACGTTAACTCTTTAAAGCCTGTACTATGATAAGTTGACAGGCTTCACCTTATAAGAAAGGATTTTAGTAAATATGTTGACCGTGTGTACCTGAATGGAGGCAAAATCAGACTTACGCCTACTCAGTAACAACAATGATACGTCAAGCAAGTCTAAAGTGCAACTACACGTTAGGACGGGCAAGAAACATACACAGCAGATGCTACCGATTGTTAATAATACGGTCGCCAGCCTAATTAGGCATTAAGTGAGTTTTTCCCTTGTACAAGTGGATGTACGTACAAGCATAACCACACGTAGTAATACTGTATTATATGGTGAATTTTAGAACCAGAAAAATCTACTGAACTAAGATTTTCCCTTTCTGTACTAATTTGAACAAGCTATAAATACACAACATTACACTACAATGATTACTACGAACTGCGTTTTGTCTATTGATCTGACTGAAATCGGGCATAGGTCACCCTAGAAATAGCACTTTTGACACACACACATACAATGTCAATTTTAATAATGGTAAAACACTGATAAATTTAGGTTTTATATTGACTTTAACTTAGCTGGTCAAATCAGTTCAGTCACTTCAGAATTTAAATGAATAGAAAAGAAAAGAGTGGAAGGGGGGGGGGGGGACCCTGAAACTGTTATGATCACTATGTTGAAACTATTAACTATTGGAAACATTGAGCACTCAAGATTTACAAAATATGAGTTACTACTCTTTTTGTCTTATTACTTCCTCATTTAACTACCATTAATTTTGTCTCAAATTAATTAAGCTTCATTACTAAACCAATTCCAAAATTATCTTTCAACTTTGTCAGACCTTTATTCTTTGCTTATATTTTCATTAACAATAAAACTCCTTAAACATCTTTCAAGCATAGATAGTTCTGCAGGTAATTCTTTTTAACATAAACTTTAAATCTTCATTTCGGGACACTCGGGTTGCACAACGTATGGAAAGGACCCTGTCTAGGTTAGTGATAAGGATAATTAATTGCTAGGACAATTCTGGTAAAAGTTAAGTTATTATTGAACAGTCAGGATCAAAATTAACACTGGTCCACACGAATACAATTCTAAAGATTCAACCTGTTCGTGTCGATGCGGCGGTTGGCGGGCAGCGAGATGGCGAGGCGCACAGCACACATACAATCACAGCTATGGCTCTTGCTGTATCGGCACTTTGCTTCTTCTTAGCGTCGTAATCCTTTTCAATTCAGTGCCTATAGAATATAACCATGCTGTATAGTCGTCGGAAACGGCACATCCGAGGCTCAATGAAACCACTTTTTCCAGGATAGCCTCCTCGATCCGGAACGTGTTCCTCAGACTGATGCCCAACTCCGACTGTATTACTGAGCCCGTTATGCCGTGCCACGCCTGTGTGCATTTTCCCGCGTTCGCCTGCCATCCACCCTTTACCGCTCCTCTACAGATAGGGTATTCACCAAAGGTTTTACATTCCACGTATCCTAATACATTGCCTACGTATGGACCAGGCTCACAATTACAATTTCAAACATGTTACAATAGATTCAACAAGGGTTACACTTCAATTCTGTTATAGCATTGCTTGAAATTTGACATAAATATTAATATTCACATCAAAAGTTGCTTACAGTTTCTTTAACATAATGTCACGAAAAGAAAAAGAAATGAATTCAAAACATTGTTTACATTATTTCATCGAAAATAAGAAAAAAAATTATTATGTGTACAGTTGTTGTTGTTACAACTTCACAAATTCCATTTTGGGTGGGAGCACTGTGTGCTGTTTTCGTACTGTGCTATTCGTTGTTTTGAAGGACCACCAGTGGTCTAGTCACGCTCAGTCAAAATGTAATTTGGTTCTTGAACTGTACTTGATGTATGGCAGCAGATAAAACAAACTTAAAACTGTGTTGTGTTAACACATTCTTCTGTCAAAAGACAACAGAAACAAACACAAAGAAAATAACTTTTCTTTTATGGCCTAAAAATTCAGCAGTGTGTGTAGGTGACAGCGGATTTTTGTTATACACTCACTTTTAATGTGTTCTTTTACAAGTAACAATTGAAAATGAAAATAAAAAAGTTGTGTGACGATCTAAAAATTGAAGTGATCGTGTCATACATTAGAAATTAATATTTTTATGGGAATACGTTCAAAATTAAAATTAAACTGTTGATTTATTACCTAATAACTTGAATGCGTAGCAGATAAAAAAAAAACGTATTCGGCATTAATACGTGAATCCATAGGAAAGCGTAAGAATTTAAAATGAGAGAGAGATTTCGGTGCACGAACTAATAACTAAATACCGACAGACAAACACAGAACTGGATTTGCTGTTACATCATTTTACAGATTAGTGTGGAAAAATCAAATTTGTTTTATAATCTAATAGTTAACATGTAAACCATTAGGGTCTGTGTAGCTAGATGTGCTGCATAATAAGTGTATACAATATCTTTAATCCATGTAAGGGCTGAACAGTTTTGTACTGCAGCCATTGCTCTCACATAGCTCTTTCTAGCGGTATTAGCAAAGGAAAGGTATCGTAGGATGTAGGTACGATTTCAGTCTTTCAAAGAGCCGAAAACAAGCATTCTGCTGAACAATTTGTAAGGGCCATACATAGAAATATTCTAAGAGCAATGTCAACATTCAGAAACATGGACTATAACCTCTCTTTTCATAAAATTTACTCACTTCGACTAATCTCGGAAGATTTCAAAAGTTCCGCAAAATTTACACATTCACTAGGGAAGGAAGGCTCTAAATCTGGCGCTTTGCTGACGTTCAGCAATATCGTTAGGTGAACTGTTCTTAAGGTTACTGAAAACTGTGAAGGAGTCCAGCAGTTTTCTATAACTTCCCTTCCTCCTCACTAATTTGGTGTACAAGTTGTCAAGTACTGGGAGAAATGTTTCTACACTAAATTTTTCCCTTAACATCAGAAAAACTTCTTCAGAGTCCGCGTCTTCGTCATCATGAAGTTTGCGTTTTTGTGATATTTTTATAGGTGCATTCATAGTCCATGAGTTTATTTTCATAATAGTCGAATATGCCACGAATAGATGCAATAAATCCTAAAAATGATTCATATCATTCATGCACTATTTTAGTATCAATATTTACACTTTGCTGTTTCAGATTTACACTATTCGATCTCTGGAGTATGTCCTTCCGAACTGTCATCATGAATACTGTTTCTAGTCTGCTGAGTTGATTCAATAAAGCTGAAGCCTCATTTCGCTTAAGTGGTTTTTCAAACGTATTATTGGCAATATGTGTGAGGACATTGATAACACCCTCCCAGTCTTCATATAGACTTACATACGCTTTCTCTCTTGCTAACCAACGTGTTTTTGATAAACTTTTTGCTGTTTTGCTTCCTGGTTTTGTGAAAGAAAGTAGTTTATCCCAGCGCTGTGTAGAAGCAGAGAAAAAATTATAAAGGTTTTGCACTACATTGAAGAACGATCATGCTTCTCTACAACAGCTGGCAGCACTAGTGCCGACTAAATTCAATGAATGTGCTGCATAAGGCACATAATGGGCTTTTGGATTTCGTTCTTTAATGCGTGCCTGCAAACCAGTGTAGGTTCCTGAATATTGCTTGCATTGTCATATGTATATTGCTTGCGTTGTCATAGGACTGGCCTGTACAGTCAGTAATGTTAGTGGAATTTGTAGACAGGACTTCTAGTATGGCCTCAGCTAAGTTTTCGGACTCGAGTCCCAGTTTTGCTAAAAACATACGGAAACATTTAACCGGTTCACCATTCTCATTCATATGTCTTAATACGAAAGATAATTGATCAATTATGTGAAATGTCCACAGTAGAATCTACTATTATAGAGAAATATTTGGCCTGTTTTATTTCACTTATGATCATTCTTTTTATTCATTCAGACAGAAGCTCTATTATTTCATCACAGATTGTTGAAGAAAGATAACTTGTATGTCCCTGCCCTGGATTTCCATATCGTTCAATGTGCTCTGCGAGGAAAGGATCAAACTTGGCTATAAGTTCAAGAGACATCATAAATTGAACATTATGTAATGAATGGAATCTTTCAATGTGTCCACGTAGGGGAAGCCCACGACTTGTTGGCTTCTTCACTACTGCAAACACCCTTTTCAACACACTGCACCAGTACATTTTTTCTGTCTCAGCATATGACTCGAAATGGTTATCTATTGTTCCAAGTGACTTTTTTCTTGTTAAAAGTGATAACTCAGAATTTTTGTGTTCAAGTGAATTCTCATGATGAGATAAAATATTAGAAATATTTTTTCCAATCAGCAATACCATTAGTAGCAATCGCAGCCTTACCTCTGAACAATTTACATAGAAGTTTACAGTAAAATACATTTTTGTTCAAATATCTGGTTTTATCGCCTGTTGATCTTCTTGGATTAAAAAAATCATCATTGTAACTTTAATTAATGCCATGTTGTAAGAGAATGTCAATTGTTGATTCATTGACACACCATTCTGCTGGATTATCACTAACAATGTTATTTCTTTTTGTAATATCTGACGCGACACTTAGTTTTTCTTGACACTCAAAATCAGGAACAGTTTGTGTTTCTTCATTTATAACTTTTGTTTAGTTTGTATTTACTTCTTTTACAACAGCTGCAGTGCCAGAAATATAATCTGTACTACTTGAACTCGAAGTCTAACCAGCAACGTTTCTTGCGAAAAATTTATCTACTCTGCCAAACGTTTTTAGAACATTGGCTTCTCGTTCTCGCCTTTCCTTCGATAATTTCCGGTATGCCACCACACTTAATTTTGCTTGTTTGCTTTTTTCACTGTTATTCATGTTAAGGTACTTACAAAATTGTCAACCAACAGTCAAACCAAAACAAAAAAAAATTGTAAAAGGAAAGAAAGACTGTATCCAGTTCCAATTGTACTACACCGCACATAAGCACAAAGCTTTTTACTTTCAACATGGCACATAAGCACAAAGTGTTTTCCTTTAAACACAGAGCAGTGAACTGACCAACTCGTATTACTCAACGTAAATGTGCTATGAAAGAATGACAACCCAGAATAATATAATTTCATTGTCGCCTGTTTCTCTGTCGTCAGTGAACAGTAGAAGCACACCTGCCAGCTGGAATTCGTCTCATAAAGAAAATGGGACAGTCACTTTTTTGGCATCTGTTTCTCGTGTTGCCGGAATTTTGGTTGGGACGTAAATTTTCTGGACACTGTCTTTCTAATTTAAAAAGCAAATAATTTTTGCAAATCTTGTAACATTTTACTGGTTTCTGTGGGCAGAGAAGACAGACTACAAAGTTTAAGTAGTCTTGTTGGCAGTTGATATTGTGTGGTGTCATTTATGTGAACACTACTGTTATGTCTACATGCAAATGCACCTTTTGTTCCAACATAAAATAAAAATAACCTTTCCTCAAAGAAAAAAAGCTTATTTAAGAAGTGTAATATAAAATTTTCAATGCCACGTACTATTCAATTGCACAGAGTGGGAACTTTGATATTGTGCAGGCTGCAGCACAATAAATGAGACAAACGAAATTTGGTTTCTTCTTCTTTTTTCGTCAGAAACAGTAACTAAGTAAATAAATAAATACATAAAATTTTTACCTCCACACTCCAAGTCTCTCTCGCCACCGTGAGTCCCTCGCGCCCTACTGTCCCAGACCCTTCACTCGTGCTTCCATCCAGTCTCCCCATTCACGAGCGCTGTGATTGTCTTCATGTCAACACTCCCACAGAAACATAATGAAACATATTCTAAATACTGGATGTACATTTAAATAACTTGAAATTAAATAAATATTCCTACGGCTGGACCATAAACACGCTCTAACACACATTATTAAATACGTAAACAGATCAAATAAACATATATCAAAGGAATAGAACAAAAGGTAGGCCAGTAGCATAATGTCTCCGTGCTTTCTAAAACACAGTAAATATTCAACCAAGTTCGTCATGAGTAGTATACATCGGATATAAACAAAGACATAGACAGTATGAGATTTTCACTCTGCAACGGAGTGGGCGCTGATATGAAACTTCCTGGCAGATTAAAACTGTGTGCCGGACCGAGACTCGAACTCGGGACCTTTGCCTTTTGCGGGCAAATGCTCTCCCAACTGAGCTACCCAAGCACGACTCACGTCCCATCCTCACAGCTTTACTTCTGCCAGTACCTCGTCTCCTATCTTCCAAACTTTACAGAAGCTCTCCTGTGAACCATGCAGAACTAACACTCCTGAAAGAAAGGATATTGCATAGACATGGCTTAGCCACAGCCTGGGGGTTGTTTCCAGAATGAGATTTTCACTCTGCAGCGAAGTGGGTGCTGATATTAAACTTCCTGGCAGATTAAAACTGTGTGCCGGACCGAGACTCGAACTCGGGACCTTTGCCTTCGCAGGAGAGCTTCTGTAAAGTTTGGAAGGTAGGAGACGAGGTACTGGCAGAAGTAAAGCTGTGAGGACGGGGCGTGAATCGTGCTTGGGTAGCTCAGTTGGTAGAGCACTTGCCCGCGTAAGGCAAAGGTCCTGAGTTCCAGTCTCGGTCCGGCACACAGTTTTAATCTGCCAGGAAGTTTCAAAGACATAGACAAATAAATATATTTATAAGCATGCTGCTACCGTTTTTTTGTGTCACTGTGGAGTACTTATGGCCTGATGCAGTCAATAGTAATCGGCAATTGTGACCTCCAATAACTCATGTACTATTCAAGTTACATGCCTGTCATTCATACCAATTTAGGTTTACACTAATAGCTTTCTAAAGACACGGCGATCAACAAAATCTGATGTAGTGTTTATATTTTGGAAATTCGTTGCTGGGTGGTACTTGTATAATTTACCATCAGCTAATAAATATATTGAAAATCTGATTACACCATCAGAATCATCGTGCAAATAATAGTAATGTACATGTTTCTTTTTGAGGTATCATGATTCAACTTACTACTATTAATTTCTATACAAACTGTGAAATGTCTGCCATTATGGTTTCACACAGTCTGCCTTTTGTATCCCGCCTGTAAGGTGGTGCGTGGGTCTGCTCCTATAAACTGAAGGGTAGGCCAATTGTAGGAAGCCAGGAGGAGCAAATGAGGTAAAACACTCGGTACTACAGTGTGAATTTAAATCACCTTTACTTTAACATGAAGATGAATGCATAACTTTGAACTGAGGACCACATAGAGCTGCACAGCGCCGGCTAGAGGGCGCTGTCATCTGTCAGTGTCATAGTGCCAACCTGCGAACTTGCAGCTACACTGTGGCTTCGTAGCTATCGATACCGCACTGCCTTCTTTGGCACTCCCGGCCAAGACATCTTCTTCATCGACACAAAGCGTGGTCCATATCACAGCGGAATTCCCTGCCACATGCCCAGTGGACCACATGCTGGGGCTACCTCTCTTGCAACGGCCAATGTCCGGCACCTCGCGGCCGGCCTTCCGAGCTCTCGCTAACCGAACGGCTCGAGCAGTGGCCGCCAACTCTGAAATTAAAATATTTTCAGGGTGCCACAACTCGCCCGTTACCTCACAAGGGTTACGTAGAAGCCGACAACAGTCTTGGAATAATAACGTTTCAAACATTGTATTGTAGATTGCCATCCTGACAGCTTACTACAAAATATTTTGAACAATCATGAAGATGATACCAGACGGAAACCCAACGTTAAACTTCCATTCAGTCACCAAGTAAACTATGTATATTTCAAAGCTTGTATTTTCGAATTTCGTTCGTAAGGCTTATTTAAACTAGCAAGTTGTTTAACAATATTAAAAATTTTTGTTGTTTGTAAGTGCAGTTATTAAAACATAAAAGGTTAAAATTAGTACAGAGCAAGAAATTTTGCCCCACTTAAGGTGCCACTCCTACGCCCATGCCTAGTGGGCCTATAAGTAAATATGCCACTGAATCTGTGTAACTGACAGGTTGTTACTGATGCTGTTTGACTCTGATGGCAGTGGGTTTTTTGGAATCAAAGTGCTTGAGGTACACCATTGATAAAGTGGTATGTGAAAAGAAGCCAAGTGTGTGTGTGTGTGTGTGTGTGTGTGTGTGTGTGTGTGTGTGTAAGATCTTAGAGATGGCATGTGCCACATTTTGGGCAACTCGGATGTGGTTGCGATAAAATGTATTGATATTCTGTGGCTATCATGTCAAAAGTATGTACATTGCACAACAAGATCCCAGTTATGGGAATCATGAAACTTTTCTATTCATTGTAGGTGCTGGCATAGTCTCTCTGTTCCACCTCATTTGAGTAGAATGATATTCCTCTTACAGGGAGAGGTGCACAGATCGATTTTTTGAAACCATCTATACGACGATGTAGGTTAGGGTCTCAGATATCACACTGTGGCATTTGCTCTGTTGGGCCCTCATTAGTGAATTTGAAATTTTGGATAACATTCTAGGGCAGGGGCGGACAAACGCTGCACGCGGCTCATGAGCACACAGCGCTGCACGTGTGCTACTCGCATGCAATCGTCGAACGGGACAGTGCCGACATCCTGCAGGTTGCGGCAGTGTAGTACCAGGCTAAGCTGCGGACGTTGAAGTGAAGCGACCACTACGTAGTGAACGTTGTATTTCAATAACCGGAAAATGCAGAGTGAATCAAGGAAACGGAGAATTGGAGATTTGCTATCTTTTAAAAAGGAATGGGAGAATCATTTGTTCTCTGTGGAAAAACGTGAAAATTGGAAATGTATAATATGTGACAGTATTCTCGCTGGTGAGCGGAAGTTTAATATTGAACGCCATTATAATAAATTTCAGTATGTTGCCGTTCTTAGTGCAATAAAAGAGGAATTTCTCAAGCGATTTGGGGATATAACTTATCCCAAAGGTTTTGAATAGTTCTCGAGAGAATCTGGTTTCTGTAGATGATATTCATCTCAGTTTGCAAATGGAATTAATAGATCTACAGTGTAATTCTTGTCTGAGAGACAAGTTCCTTTTGGCAAGACGTGTAATAGATTTTTATCACGACTTTCCACAGCAAGAGTTTTCTCATCTCCACCGTGAAGCCATGAAGATAGTCAATGTTGGGCTTGACATACTTTTGTGAGAGATTTTTTTCTGTTATGAAAATTAATAAGTCTCGGTTAAGAGCAAACATCAGTAATGAAAATTTACGTAACTGTTTGCGTTTGTCTGTATGTAGAAGTTTTGTTCCAGATATTAAACGTATTGTAAACTCCACCTGTGATAATTAAATTAAACGTATCGTAGGTAATAGGTACTCTTTCAAACCATGATTTCTGTCAAGCACTCCCACTAACCTTATTCCTTCATTTAATAAAGCAGACCAGGAAACAAAATGCATTACAGAGGAAGAAGCGGAGAGACGGTATGGTGGGGAGGGGTGAGAAGCGGGTGGCCAGCTTGCCCCTGTGTGCATGCAGAACACCTGTTAACTGCACACGTGCATGTGCACCGCACACGCGCAGAATTCCTGCCCGCCCCTGTTCTAGGGTCTTGAAATCGACAGTTAAAGTCATAGGAGCACTGAAGCATAGTGGTAAACGTGTGAGATTGGCATGTGGAAGGTTGTGAATTTGAATCTCGTCAGGTGCTTCCAACTTTTTTATTTTTAAATAGTTATCAAAATGACTGTGATCATTATTTTTATTCAGTTGATTGGTTGAAATTTATCTTTTTTTAAATTTCTAATCCTTTGTCATGTCATTTTAATCATTATATTAACTTTTTGTTTGTTCTATCTTTTCTTCTTATCTTTCTGTTTTCCTTCGGAATCTTTGAGCTTTTGATTTTAATTATTTTTATTTATCCATCACAGTATTTTAATTTTGGAAAATGCAAATCTAGGGTAAAAAAACAAAAGACAAAATAATCTAGTTATATTGGCTGTGCAACAATGTCAAAAATGTAAATTTCTTGACATGCAGGATGTATCCTAGAAGCATTTAAAATACCAGTTCCTGTTTCACAATAACATGTTTGAAGATTTGAACAAAAGAACGGATTATAAATAAATTTGCAAAATGAGGAATAGAAATATTGAATGCAATAAAATGGGCAAAAATATAAGATGATTAATTGGAAGAAATTAAATCGAAATTAATACAAAAAATTATTAACACCATGTGTGCAAAAAGACTCCAAATGAAAAAAGGGATAGGAAGAAAAAATAACAGCAGATGAAAAAGTTGATGATGATGATGATGATGATGATTAAAGTGACGTGACAAAGTATTTGAAATTTAAGAAAATTACATTTAAATCAGTTAACTGAATAAAAATATTGATCAAAGTCATTTTGATAAACATTTAAAAATAAAAATTTTGAAGCACTTGATGAGAGTGAGCTCCATAACTTTCTGCACACCAGTCTCATACATTAAACTCTATGCTATAACGTCACTGTGAGTTTAGCTGTCTATTTTAAGGCCCTAGAATATTACACAAAATTACAATTTTTTTTTATCAATTATCTTGAAATCGTTGGCCTACCAGTTGAATGGCTGCAGGATGAGATACCTGGTATCCTAACATACATCATCATATTGAAGGTTTCAAACAGTCGATCCCCTCCCCCAGTCTGCCCTGGGAACCTTTCCTTGTTACTGTTAGTGTACCTGACAAAATTCTTTGTCTTAATTGTGCATGTTGTACAGTGTAAGAGGGTAAAGTCAACCTCAACTGCTTCCAGAAATAAAATATCACCAACGTGTGCAGATAATCTGGGCAATTACTTACCAAATTCAACAGGAATTTGTCTTTTAAGAAAGGTGTAAGATTCATATCATAGCTTCACCCTGCGGGCTTTCAAAAAAAAAAAAAAATTAATGGTGGCCCTCAACTACGTACCCTCAGATTCAGAGTTGAAATATTAAAAGTTTTGGCTGGTTTCGTTGTCTAGGGGTATGATAAGTAGTTGCCGCATTACATGCCAAATACTGCTGAGTCTACAGTGTACAATATGAATATACACATTAATCGAATGGTAAAAGATTCCTATCACTCGACAGTTGCGAATTTTGACTGTAACATAGAAATGTATAGACCAAAGATTGCAATTAAATAAAATCTGCAGGTACTATGTTAACGACTTTAAATGATGAGTACATTCACAGCAGTACCTTTAAGAATGCCATTTATTACTGTAAAACACTTATTGGTGTCACTGGTCCAGCAATTAAATAAAATATAAGTTGAATAACAGGGAAACAATAGATTCCTACTTCACAAAATTAGTTATGAGCAACAACATAGCTCGCGAGATATTCACTTCAATGCAGAAGCCACAGAAATCTCACAAGTGCACAGGTCAGCACTACAAAATATTTCTATCTCATGCGACCATGCGCAAACTGCTCCACACTCCAAGTCTCTCTCGCCACCGTGCGTCCCTCGCGTCATACTGTCCCAGACCCTTCACTCGAACTCACTTCCATCCAGTCTCCCCATTCACGAGCGCTGTGATTAGCTAGAGCGCTCCCGCCATGTCTCCAAGCCAACGCATACTCACAAACACATTGAAATACATACGAAATACTGGATTTACATTTAAATAACTTGAAATAAAAATAAATATTCCTATGGCTGGACCATAAACACACTCTAACACACATTATTAAATACATAAACAAATCAAATAAACATATATCGAAGGAATATAAGAAAAAGTAGGCCAGTAGCCTAATATCTCTGTGCATTCTAAAACACAGTAAATATTTGACCAATTTTCTTCATGAATAGTATATATCAGATATAAACAAAGACATAGATGAATAAATATATTTATAAGCAAACTGCTACCGTTTTTTCGTGTCACTGTGGAGTACTTATGGCCTGACGCGATCAGTAGTAATCGGTCACTTTGACCTCCAATAATTCATGTACTATTCAAGTTACATGCCTGTAAGTCAGACCAATTTAGGTTTACACCAATACCGAATCTAAGCCGCACCTGAAATTTGAGACTCGAAATTCAAGGGGATAGAAAAGTTTTAGGCCACACCTCCAAATTGAAACAAAGGTGGTCCATTTTAATATGAGACACAATTTATATCGAATGAATGACGATACAGCTACAGTAGTTTGGTTCGAGTTGTAAGCTTAGAAGTTAAGCTTTACCAGGTAGCCATTGCTACGTCAGGCGCTCCGTCATATTTATACGGGTACCCTTCCTTTTTCATGTGCTTCATCTGGTTTGAATTGATTGCTTATTTTTCTTTGATATGATAAGTGCCGTTCTCTTTGTTATAGGTGTTTATGTCACTCTAAGCTGAAAATGCATTACTGTACTGTGTCATGTATTGTTTGTCGCGTTCTGATAATGAGTGTTTACGGCCTGTCGCCACTCGCGGCATGGCTTGCTGTTTGTGCGCACTGCCGCTGCCTACAATGGAAAAAAAAAGCAGAGAGAGAGGAGAGGAATTGTCTCATTAGCGAAACAATGGCAAGAGACTGCTGTTTGTTGTTACTTACACTGCTGCCTTCTTTGATAATGATCAACAAGAACCAGATAATAGAATGCGTATGATTGAAGATGTTCTGAACGAGAGTTTAGCGAACATTTTTCTCTGTTTGAAAATCTTTGCAGATGCCTCTTTAGTACATTACATTCTGCACAGAAATTAGTCATCTTAGATTTAAAAATCTAGTCAATTGCTGTGCTTCATTTCTGACTGTATCACTATTAGGCATAAGAATGATACGAATATAAACATGACATGATATGTATATTCTTCCGCGTTTGCTGTTGTCTCACTCTAGTTTCGTAGTTTATTAGGCAGACAGGATTTAAATGAGATAGCAGCAAACACGAAAGAATACATGGCAAAATGTTTGTATTTGTATTATTCTTATGGTGAAGAGAATACTGCATGTGATTCACAATTCATAAAAGTTCCTATTAGCAACCATCTCTTCTCTTCTCACAGGTAGGAAAAAAATTCAGAATATAGAGTTGGCCATATTGACAAAAACCCCAGTCTTGCCAGTCGGATTTTTGTAGTACATTGAAATGCTGCTACATTTGAAGATGAACAATACGGAATTTATATTTACTTTGTTGGATAATGTATGAAAATGCAGTGGTCGAAACTCGGGGCAGAGAAAAAAAGCTCGTCTTTTACTGACGCAGAGATTTTGGCGCCAGTATTTATCTTTGTGCATGCAAAGCATGCCTGTGTAGCACTACATATATTCGACGGCAGAAGTTAGTTGTGGCAGCACCTACCAACATTTTTCAGAACTTGTGCTTACTTTGCACTCGATTCTAAGCCGCAGGCGGTTTTTTGGATTACAAAAACCGGAAAAAAGTGTGGCTTAGATTCGAGTAAATACGGTAGCTTTCTAAAGACAGATCGATCAACAAAATCAGATGAACAATTTAGATTTTGGAAATTCGTTGCCAGGTGTTACTTGTATAATTTACAGTCAGATACTAAACTTTAAACAAATAAAGATATTGAAAATCTGATTACACCATTAGAATCATCATGTGAATAATGGTAATGTACATGTTTCTTTTTAAGGTATCATGATTCCTGTGGCTATTATTAATTTCTACATGAACTGTGAAGTGCCTGCCATTACGGTTTCACAAAGTCCGCCCTCTTTGGAACTCCTGGCATACAAATCTCCTTCATCAACACAAAGCCCATTCCTCGACACAGCATCAACATGGAATTCCCAGCCATGCAGTCGACCTGGACCACATGCTGGGGCTACCCCTCTTGCTCTGGCTAATGTTTGGCACCACGCGGTTGCTGATGAGCCCCGGCTTGCTGAATGGCCCAGGTTGGCCATGCCAACTCTGAACTTAGAATATATTCAGGGTACCACAACTCGCCCATTACCTCACAGCCCTTTTCCCATTGTTTATATTTACATTGCTGTATTTGCTGCAGGTCACTCAGAAACAGCAGAGCCTTTTAATTTGTAAATCAAATAGAATCTCATTGGCTACAGGTGGTGGATGATAACTGCATAAAACAAATGTCTGGTAGATTGTCGTCTCTGGCTCGTTACGATATGCGGTTGTGTATCTGGCAGTAGATGATGGTTTTCATTTCTGACAACATATTTACTTATGGTATTAAGCTAACAGACTACAAGACCTAAAATCTTCAAAGTATAGAAGTAATTAGAAATTTCTTCTGATATTGGAAGCTAATGTTAATGAAGAGAGATGTTCCAGGTTATTCAGCACCCAGAAAAACTTGTAAGTAGCACACTGTTGTCTAAAAGTGTAACAATTTTTCTTACCGTTATCCCACTGCTGCAGATAAAAATTACATTTTAGGGTAAGATGTCCATTAGTCTGAGTTTTCCCGGTACAGTTCCATTTTTTTCCAAAATGTCATACCATCCCGAAAGTATTTTGGGAGAATGCTCAAATGTTCCTTTTTTTGTGATTCCACTTGGCTAAAGTATTTTAATTGACTGGATGTTTGATTTGCAGTTAACTGCGCAACTATACACACTATGAAACGCCACTTGTAGAACTTGGTTTGAAACTTAATTTTTTTTTACTGTTATGGGTACCATGTTCTACAGTTAATTAAAGCTGTTATGACTTTTAGCACTTTACTTCCTCATTAACTCGAAAGGAGTCAAGAGAACAATAGTGCAAGTAAAGCAATTACATAAAACTAGGATACAAATAACAACAAAAGTTATTCTCTTCTAAACAGTCTTTTCCATCCAGAGGTACTTTATACCACTGCTACTGGCTTTCGTCACCACACTGTTAACGTTTTGCACAGTTGGTAGTAGTGATTTGTGTTGTACTTTAGATTTGTTGTTTTAAGCAGTCTGAAAATATTATAGTGGAGGTGTGACAATTTTAAATCTATGCCATCACTACTGTTTCATTATGCCAAAATGAAAGTGCAGTTTTAACAGCAATATGAAAAGTGAGCTTCCTTATATCACTGGGCACTGGTAGTGGAGAAATTGTAGAAAATGCGGTGTGCAAATCAAAATTTGCTATTGGACATTGTGGAAGGCGTGACATTATGAATTATATTAAGATGAAGAAACATTAAATGGCTGTCCAAACAAAAAGTGCAAATAATAGTGTGAGTGACTACTACGTAAAGTTAAAAACAGTAACTGAAATGGATAAGCAGTTAGCAGAATGGGAAGCTATGTTTGTCTACCACAGGGCAATGCATAACCGTAGTTGTAAGTCAATGGATTGTACTACAGCATTTGTTAAAAAAAAACATCTTCAGTCCTAAATTCGGAGGTGTAATGCGGTTCAGCAGGTTTTAAATAACTGAAAAGTGCTTGATTCATTTCTGTAATGATGATACATCAAATCATCTGGATTTGAAGTTATTTCCTCTCCTTCTCAGGTGTTTTCACCCTGAAAATAGAATCATGAAGACAGTGCTTAATATGTTAATTTGTCTGGAGAATTTCCAGATTTACTTCAGAATTATGTGCTGGAGATTTTAAAGAAATGTGAGGTTGAGGAAAGATTGTTGCTGTTTCTGCAGACAACGCTAACACCAATTTGGTGACAATCACAGGACAGGAAAAAACATGTTCTATAAATTGCAACCAAAGACAGTGAATAATATTATAGGTGTTAGCTGCGCAGCACATGTGGTGCATAATTCTTTGCAAAGTGGCTCAGATTGCTTACCCGGTGAATGTTAATTATGAACAAAATTGTTGGAATTCGCACAGTGATATAAGTAATTCTGAATACGAAAAATGTAGGAATAGGGCAAGCTGTATTTTAACATCCATAATTACATAGAACTGTGGATTACAGGATTTCGTTAAGGTACTGCCACAGAGTATACAAAGGACAGTCATAGAAATCTATTATACTCTGTGCTGCACACACACACACACACACACACACACATACGAAATTCATTGCTCACATATCCCAAACAAAAATAGACCAGCATCTCTACATATATACAGTAAGGGTTGAATCTCAGGTCATTCTGTAAGTTTGTGAAAAATGTACTTGGGCGATGCAAGACAAGATGGCTATCTCTGCTGCCAGCCTTGGAAAGGATTAGAGAGATATTTCCTGCTTTAAAATCCTATTTGACTTCCCTTGATAAGTGTCCTGTTATCCTTAAACAATTCTTTGAAAACCCTCTGTCTATTGTTCTTCTGCATTTTCTTGTTAGCCAGCTAAAACATTTCTCCACAACAATTAAGTATTGAGAAACAAGAAAGGACAGTAGTGGAAGTGTATCAAGAAATAAACAAATTATTGGATAAATTACAGTGTAGAAAGTCTGAAAGATTTCTTACATCCTTTATACATGAGCAGCTAGCTAAGAAAGCTGGGAAGAAGAGGGTGAAATTACTATTGAAGAATTTCACAGTAATGCTGTTGATTATTGGGTGGTCATTGAAAAGGAGTGACTAAAGTGGAAGGATATCCAGTACTATTGTTCTTTCGTTAGAAGTAATGTACCAAATTTTTCTGTTGACGAAGATGAACGCTTCGATGAATTTTCATGTGTAAAAAAAACTTAATAAAAAGTGAAGGATGAGAAAATGAAAGTGTTAGTGTATTATGGTTTAAAATGTTTGCCTGTTTCAATAGTAAAAACATTAACATGAAAAACATAATTCATCTGATGGAGTTGTGCCTGGCAATTCCCTGGGTCAAATGCTGCTGTGGAACATGGGTTTTCCTTAGTAAACTCTTTGTGGTCTGGTAAATAAAAAGAAAAGAGTGAAAGTTGAAACAGTGAAGTCTTTGCTCACTCTTGAAACATGCTTTAATGGTGTATCATGTGCTGACTTTTAAGACACAATATCAAAAGAAAATGCACATCTTGATGAAATACATATAAGTGAAACGTATGGTATTACTGTGGAAGAATAATTGTAAAAATTTAATTGGAGCATCTGAGTGCATGATGTAAAGGTAAACTATGTCCATTAAATTTTGTCAATACAATTTTTTCTAAAATTAATTAAATGTCCCCTTTTTTAATAAAAATAAAGTGAACACCCTATATTAGGGTTAGTAGCTGGGAGGTAAGTTGTGGGAAGATCTTGGTCTTAAGCTCATGACTTTCATTACTAGGCGGAGAACCCCTTAGCATGTTGTGATTGTATCATATCACTGTAGGTTTACTGTATCAAACAATGGAAACCCCATGTAGGAGTATCGGCAATGTAGGGAAAGCTAGATTGCTACTTACCATAAAGATGGCACGTTAAGTTGCAGACAGGCACAATTAAGACTCTTACACAAAGCTTTCAGCCACAGCCTTCATCAGAAAAAGAGAAACTGACAGGACTTCTTGAGCCAGAATGCAACTGTCACAGGGGTTGGAAGCAGCAATCTGGAGGGGGGGGGGGGGGGGGGCAGTTAAGGGAAAGGCATAGTAGTATTCAGGTAGTGTCAGAGAGGAACGCAGTGTGTGCAGGGACTAGAACGCCAACAGGCGCAGCGTCAGGAAGTCATGAGGTTGGGGAAAAAGGAGAGAAGTGGTGAAAGATTGGTGGGTGTGTTGGAAGAGGTTGACAAGCAAAGAAGTTGGGAGACGAGAAAGGGGAGGAGCTGATAAGAGAGAGGAGATGGAAACTGTTGGGTGGTGGGTGTGGGGACAGTATGTTACCATAGGTCGAAGCTGGAAAAATTATGGAAGCGGAGAAAGTGGTGTAAGGATAACTCCCATCTGTGCAGTTCAGAAAAGCTGGTGGTGCGGGGATGGGAGAATCCAGATGACTCAGGTAGTGAGGCAGCCATTAAAATCAAGCATGTTATGTTCAGCTGCATGTTGTGCCACAGTGTGGTCTATTTTGCTCTTGGCCACAGTTTGGCAGAGGCCGTTCATGCTGATGCACAGCTGGTTGGTGGTCACACCAATATAGAAACCTGTGCTGTGATTACAGCAGAGCTGGTGAATGACATGGCTGCTTTCACAAGTGGCCCCACCCCTGATGGGGTAGGATAAGTTTGTGACTGGCTTGGAATTGAAAGTGCTGAGTGGGTGGATTGGGCAGGTCTTGCACCTGGGTCTTCCACAGGGATTTGATCCTTGTGGGAACTGGTTGGGATTGGGAGTGGCATAATAATGGACTAGGATGCTGTGGAGATTGGGTGGGTGACCAACCACGACTTTAGGAGGGGTTGGAAGGATGTCCCTCATCAGGTCATTATGATAGGTAATCAAAGCCCTGGTGAAGGACATTTGGTTCATTTGTTCCAGTACAGGATGGTAATGGGTGATGAAGGAGGCACACTCCTTTGTGACAGGTTGTTGGGGATGGTGGGAGGATTGGGGGGTGAGAGGGGAAATAGCATGGGAGATCTGTCTACGGACTAGGTCTAGGAGGTGGCCAGCCTATACACAGACACAAGCAGACAATTGTAAAGGCAAAGAGTTTCGACAGAGATGTCTTTGCCTTTACAAATGTCTGCTTGTGTCTGTGTATGTGCGGTTGGATATGGGTGTGTGTGCGAGTGTATACCTGTCCTTTTTTCCCCCTAAGGTAAGTCTTTCCGGTCCCCGGATTGGAATGACTCCTTACCCTCTCCCTTAAAACTCACATCCTTTCGTCTTTCCCTCTCCTTCCCTCTTCCCTGATGAAGCAACCGTTGGTTGCGAAAGCTTGAATTTTGTGTGTGTGTTTGTGTTTGTTTGTGTGTCTATCGACCTGCCAGCGCTTTCGTTTGGTAAGTCATATCATCTTTGTTTTTAGATATATTTTTCCCACGTGGAATGTTTCCCTCTATTATATCCATATCATTAATTTGAACCCAACAATTACGTTTGTTATTGTCACTGTTGCATTTCGAAATCTTTTGTGTCGTATTATTTTCTCTCTCTGTTTTTGCCACTAATTTCACTTTGTATTCACCTTCTCCTTTTTACCGTTATCTACTATACAATTTTATCCCGCCTATATATACTCAATAATACGTAACCCACTTCCAAACCATAACCAAAAAAAAATTTTCCGCTTTCATCACTGCCGCTGCTATAAAATCCACCGTTTCTAGTTCACAAACAGTTCCTTTCACCTATTAAACAACCATTTCGGCCGGTTCTAATAACTTTCGCTTTATTTCCGTTTTTCCCACATCACTGATCATTTTTAGCCGCTTCCCACAGGTTTTAACGTCATTATTTCTTCGTCAGACAATTGTTAGCCTCATTTTCATAATACGCCACCACAAAACCACTCCTTTTAATACATTTACACACAGTTTTTTCGAAATTTTCCTGAATTTCTCCACCCTTGAACGTGTTTTGGCGGCAACACAACCACCTAACCTTTGTGCACATCGTTGTCTACCAACCCAAGTTCACCAAAATTGGACATCTCTGTCGAAACTCTTTGCCTTTACAAATGTCTGCTTGTGCCTGTGTATGTGCGGTTGGATATGGGTGTGTGTGCGAGTGTATACCTGTCCTGTTTTCCCCCTAAGGTAAGTCTTTCCGCTCCCGGGATTGGAATGACTTCTTACCCTCTCCCTTAAAACCCACATCCTTTCGTCTTTCCCTCTCCTTGCCTCTTTCCTGATGAAGCAACCGTTGGTTGCGAAAGCTTAAATTTTGTGTTTATGTTTGTGTTTGTTTGTGTGTCTAGAGGGGTCATTTGTTAACTCAGCAACAAAATCTGGTAAAATTGCCATGTTTTAAAAAGAAAATACATCAGCAGTAGCAGTTTCATATTCGAACGTGTAGCTATACAAATAACTGAAGTGATAACACCAAATCCCAGTGTCTATTTCGAGTACACCAAATTTTATAACAATGGAAAACAATGAATATAACTCCAATTGAGCTAACAAAGCAAGTAGTTTAAAAGACACATTGTTGACTATAAATAATCACAAAAAGTTCTTTGCCACATATTTCAAATATTGCTAAATTGTCGATAAAGTAAATACCTGTAATAACAAAAAGTGTGCCTCAGTATTCAATAATCAATTAATGGTAGGATTTATTGCTTTTAATTTCCGGTAAGCATACATTTGTTATAAAAAGCATCAACAAATGACGTTGAACAGTAATAGTTGCAAATTAATAATTTATTGCGTATTTGTAAATAAATAAGTGCTCTGTCCTCAAAATAGGACACTGGTACTTAATGGATTAAAGACAAGGTGTACAGCAGCAATCACAAAACCATTGCTGAGCTGAAAACAGCCATTCAGGTGGTCATCGACAGCATCGATGTTTCCATACTTCAGTGGGTCATGCAGAATTTCACAAATGATGGCAGGCGTATCAAACATGTCGTAATCTAAACCCGAATATCTATAGTGACATATACATGTTGAATAAAATGTGTGCACACCATAGTTTGTAAGTAATTTATGTTTGGTTTTTTTCCCCCTCAATAGTTGTCACCCCGTAAAATGTAGTGAAATATGGAGTCAGAGAATGTGGTCGACGGAAACTGTAGAAAATAACGGAAAAGCATTAGTTCCAAGAATAATTTATTAGTGCAATTCACCAAGAAAGCCCACATTCCCAGTGGAAAAGCAGTCAGCTATAAAAACTACCAGCTATATTGCGGGAGCTAAGTACAAGTTGAAGAGCCAGTTCCATATTAGTGTCACTATCAGTAGAGTATAAATCAGTGCCCCTACTCTCCTGGCACTTCTGTCTGATTTGGAGACTGGAGGTGAGTATCAATCTTGATGGGGAAGAGTGGTGGGTGCTTGAAAAAGCCATGGGGTGGGAGAGGGAGGACAATCAGGGAAAGGTGTTAGGAGAAATCCTGCAGATGTTGAATATATAGGTGTGTTGATGGAGGATCAGTGGCATGTGTTCTATGAAGATGATAGTCAGATATAAGTCTAGGGAAATGCAGAGGATCTGGAGTCGGAGAAAGATATTAGAAAATCGTAGAGTGGGCTGTGGTGTAGTACAAATGTCCCAGGGGTAGCGAGAGGCTTACTTGAAGGCATGAGTGTGGAAGGTGGGGGGGGGGGGGGGGGGTCACACAGGAGTGGTGGTAAAGGCTAATTAAGGCCAGTGTATTTTGGGAACTTGAGGATGCTGGAAGGAGAATTTCTCCTGGATCTTCTATCAGTCACTGACAACAGCATTATTGAGCATCCTTGCATTACTATTACTGTTGAATAGATCTCACTTTCAAACTGTGATAGCTTCCTGTACAATGTATTTAAGAAAAGCTGATGTTGTAGACTACAGCAAAATTTTTACTCCAAAGTGTGTTTGCTTTTTATTTTTTTTCCCTTTCTGTTCTAATAGAGGCACTACAGTGAAATTTGTACTCCAAATTGTGCTGCTGAGTATATGAGGCATCAATGTATGGGGCCAACTTCTTTTTGTATCATGGTATGTAGACCTGGAACCTTCAAATGGCAGAAAGCTAGTATGTTGGCATTGCTACAGTTTAGGGGGAGATTTGCATCTTGCAGTAGTACAGTGTATGTGTATTCAATTATTCTGTTAACCTAGATGTGACTTAAATTACTTTTGCCAATAGACCTATTACCATTTAGCATGTACAGGACAGGGTGATTAATTTTTACACTACCATCAGCATCTTATTATCATCCAGTACCTCTAGTATCATCTTTATGTATGATCCATTATAAGTGGAAGAGGCATGATTCTGTTGTGATCAAATATACACTGTACTTAAATTTGTTTGTGTTGCATTGAATTGGTTGAGGGTGGCAACTGGATTGTGAGATTAAATACTACTCATTCAACTTCTGTCATATTTTTGTTCCAATATTTACTGGCACGAAGAATTTCGGCATCATGCTGCCATCATCAGCTGTCTTTTATGTAGGCTACAGTTGTTGTATTACACGTTCCTATAATAATCTCAGAGACATGCTTCACTCTTTATCAGTGGCTGGAGAATGCCAAAGATTCTTCAGTAGCTAAGGTAATAGATACACTATGAGTACAGATATTTTTTGTACAATCGTATTTACATCTTGGCACATGTTATACAATTTGATTTTCAGTATTTATTGTATAAAGATGATTTTTTGTGGGACAAACAGTCATAAAGTATGTTTGCTCTTAATGGACAAACATTTCATAAATCTCTGCTATTAATAGTAGAAGCATTCACCTTTGGAGAAATTCTTAAAGAAATTTACGCTGTTACTTTCTAACCTGCCATTGAGCAAATTGTTTCCTTGTACTATGTAGTGATTAAAATTTCAAGTTCTTCGTATAAATCCATGTGATAACTGTTGTCCACTTTATGTAGTATCAGGGAATGGATGCCCAGTGTCTATAACATAGGTAGCAGTTTCCAATTTAAAACAATTGTTTATATGTATCTTTTTTTGAAAAATTTTTCAAGTTTGGCTTATACAAAAGTTTTACATGTACAGTTTCAAATATGGCTGATTATTTGTGTTTATCTGCATGTGTTGTGAATATTTTGTTTGGATGTTTCTTGCAATTTGTGCTGTGTTGTGAAAGCAATGTTGCTGATGTGTAGTCTGAATAAAAATCTATTTTGTAGGAATGTTACTAATGAACAGAGTACAGGTAGTGGATTTTTCTTTTCTAAGTTTTGTGTAGCAATTCTTTTTGATGAGGCTGTTTCCAAGTTTCAGCACTGCTATTTGCTGCATCTATTTGTTTGATTGTTCATCATACTTACCATATTTATCAAGTGGTCTATATTAGAGGCTCTGTTAATTAGTGCTCTATATGTGGCATGCTCATGTGTTGCTGTGTGGCAAGATGGACTGTATGTAGTGGTGTCTTTTTTTCTGTTTACTTTGAAGATGTATTTGTTGTTTTCTTATTAATGTACAGATCTAGGAAATTAATACTATCATTATTTTCAATACAAACAGTAAATTCAGTTTCAATAAGTATTCTATCATTAGCAGGTCTTCTGTTGCATACAAATTCTGTATTTCTCTTGTTGGTTTTTACTTCCCATTGCTGTTTCTCACTTAATATGCTGTAAGTTACAGTGGAAGTATTTTGATGAAGTGGTTTACTCAGTTTGTGGAGTAACTTGCTGCATTATTGCACATGTTACTAAAGTCATCATTATAAATTGTCATTATGTTAACTATTGAGTATGTAATAGATGTTTACTATTTCAGGATTTGGAGAAACTGAAGCAGTGTGTGCAGGAGCTGCAAACTCGCCCTGTAGAAGGTGGAAACAACACAGAAGAATTAACATGGGAGGCTGAACTGAAAGAATCTGTCCACAGGCTTCATAGACTGTCTCTAGTTCATAAAGATGATGTTGTCCATGTAGCTAACAACACTGACAGCATTCAGAAGGGGACAAATGATTCTTCTGTCACAGGAAAGACATGTATGTCAGCCAAGGGCACACCACAACAGAGTAGTAATTCCTCACCAGCCAAGTGTGTAGAAAGTAGGAACTGCTCGAAAGAGCAGCAGAGCCCCACTCATAAAATGGACCGAAACTGTAGTAGGGAAGTTGAAGATCTGGAGCTCTCTGTTCATAAACTCATGTGCAACAGTCCACTGACTGGGTCGCCACATCATATATCATCTCCATCAAAACATCTGCAGAAATACTGATAATATGTACTATGCGGAATGACCGTTATTGTTTTATTGACAAGACTGACAAACAGTATCTGCCTGCTGTGTGTCTTGATGGCTGTTTACTTTTCATAGATGTCATTAAGTTGTTGTGGTTGTTGTAGCTGTTGTTGTTATTGTGGTTGATGTTGCTTCATTGTTTTCATTCATAGTTGCATGAGGTACATTATCAGGATCTCGCTGCTGTGAATCATATTGAAACAGGATGTCTGTTTCTCTCTGTAACGATATGATATTTTGTCTGCTGTCTTTGACAGCTTGAGTATGTACCTGGATGGTGTCCATCATGCATCATCTAATAATGCTGCGTAAGATTATGTACAAATAAATATTTTATTTATTCAGATTCTGCAATAGTTTTAGCTTACAATGCTGTAACAGACTGTTTTAATTATTATAATGTTTTTATAATTATTGTCCATTCACCTGAAGGTCACTAAAACTATTCTTGTCTGTTTTTCTGTTCAGTATAAAAATTGTAACTTCGTACAAAACACACTGTGCTGGTTAATAGGACCTTAATGAAAGCCCTTTTTGCTATATGTGTTTATTATGCCATCTTGTTTTACATTTCATTGCTGTAATAGAGCACAGTTTGGAATGAAAAAGTGTTGATTTGATTTCTTGTGTTGAGGGATTGTGTGATGTGTGGCATTGTTTGTACAGCTTGTAAGCACTCTTATTTCTTTAACATGAACTGGGGGAAATAGGACATGGTGTAGATGTACTTCACACTCAGTGTTCATAATCACTTTGAGTGGACATATACTGCAACGGGATCAATGACATCATTATCACTCCTTTCTAGCTTCCCTCCAGCATGTCATTTTGAGCTACTAACTCCATTGAGCACCACTGTTTTTTGTTGCACTTTTTCTGAGGTTGGAACAAAGGATCAGTTTTTTTGTGCTAATTGGTGGTCATTCAGGTAGCTCTTCTTGTTGTCACTTACTCTGCAAACACTGTTTAGTAATTTAAAAAACTCTTTTAAGACCACAGAAAATAGCTCAGATGAATAGAAACATCATCTGTAACACACTTTTTAGTTCTGAATTTTACACTCTATTGTTGTTGCCTATCCTTATGTCCCCATCTTTTTAAATTAAAATGTTTACAAATATCTCCCTCAGCTCCCATATTTATCATTGCTATCATCAGTCCCGGGTGTATTTTTGTATACTAAATGGATTTAACCACATCCTTGGACAATATTTCAGGAACATATTTGGACTCAGAATCTATCACAATTTCAAGTTTGATTAGGAGAGACACGAGTATTAAGGAAATGTTTAAATTTGTGTCATATACGTTTGTTCTGGACATAAATGCTTTGTGCAAGGTCCAGATGGATGAGACGTTCATCATATGTGATGCCTTCCAACATAAGTGATGCCTGTGTTGTTTCATCTGGAATCTAGTTTTCAGTTGGCACTTGTATAATTTTCTTTAATTCATGTATTAATAGTTCTGTATAGTTCAGTGAATTCTGTAACCTTCAGTTATAATGACTGTTAACTTTGTTAATCTTCTTTACACCTGTGACACTCTTACTGATTTCCAACTGCCTGTTATAGGCCCAAACATTTTTTATATTTAAATTTGAAATTCCTTCATTCTTTAGTGCTTTAGAACAGGTTGTTAATTGCGTTTTATTCTTTTCTACATTTACATAATTCTTGGAACGACAAACTGGATTTTTGCTTAGTGAATTGAATTCTGTCTAATTTCATGTGTGGTTTCATTCTACATCATACTAATAGTCATTTAAATACAGAAAATGTTCTAGGTAGTATTGTTGCCTATTGTACTACAACCATTTACATAAAAGGCCAATTTTCTGTAATGGAACCATGTAACATCACAAGAAATCACCTCCTCTCTTTTTCTATGTGCAGTATGTACTTCATTCGGCCAGTAAATCTGTTGCCATCAGTTTTGCATCTGTTGGTAGATAATTAGAGTATTAGTGTGTTTCTGGGCTCTTAGCCAAAATTAATGTATGCTGTTATATTTTCATAAATGTGAATAATGCTTGTAAATATTATATAACTAGTAAGCCTCAGAACAATATATAGTCTCTCTCACTTATTGACCTGGAAATGGGCCATTATTAATACAGAGTGCGCACACACACACACACACACACACACACACACACACACACACACACAGAGAGAGAGAGAGAGAGAGAGAGAGAGAGAGAGTGTGCACGCAGTGCCAGTGTGAAATAAATTATCCCACTCGATTCTGTAAAGATAATTTTTATGAGAGACTGAAACCAGCTAAAGTAAATTCTTTATTTGTTTGTTGTTTGAAAAAATAAAATAAAAATCTGTTGTGATGAGCCTAAGGATAAATTTAAGCAGCTCATAAAGTAAGAATTGGTGGACAAAACTCGTTCTATAATCAAAACTATTTTTATAAATGTTGACCAAATTTCAGTATGTTAATTGTAAAGCATATTACAGAATATGTAATTGTAAAGGGCTGCTTGCTTGTGTGTGCATGTATATAATGGGGAAGTATTTGGGAGGGGTTTGTTGCTGTGTGATTTTTGAGAAAATTGGCCAATGTGCGTTATTTCTTCCAATTTATGTAAGATGATGAATCATATGTGAGCTTTGGAAAAACAGTCACAGTAACTGATTTGTAACTGTTGACTTAATATTATAGGTGATTTGTCAATCTTACTTTGTTGACTTGCTGGTAAGTGACACTGTTATTCCATTCTCAAAACACTGTGCAGCAACATTTTTCAACTCCAGGTAGTGAATTGTTATTCCATGTAGATTTCCAGTATCCATACAACAAACACATAAGATGACACTTCTGTTGCTTGATTATATTAGCAAAAATATTTGCACTTACCCTTTACTCCCAGACATTTATAAGTTGCACTTTCTGTGACAATGGAAAGACATTATCCCATTGGTATCTTGTGTGCACTTAATAATACTCATTTTTGTGATCATATCCAGTGTTCTTTTACATAATTATTGTTACACAAAAAATATGGATGTCATTGTTTTGAGTCATGGTAGAAAACATTAGTGCTCATTGTTTACACTTCATAATATCAAAATCAAACATTGTTATTAGTGTAGTGCTCATCATTTGTGCCCAATCATACTGTCCACTTTATTTCACGGGACTGCTGAATTTTAACAATAGTTTGTGTACGTTAGATTCTGCAGCTTCTCTAAAATTCAAGAAAGAAATATTTGTGTTCCACAGCAACTTCTGTGGTATAAAAAGACATCTTTCTGAAGGTCATTTTAAGAACTTACTCAAAAATTTCTGGAAGAAAGGAGTCAACATGATAAAACCTTTGAGTAAAAGTTACCCAAGAATTGTTAGCAGTAGACCAAAAGCTTCAAATGAATATCTTTGTGCCATATCTTACAGTAGCTTTTGTGAGTATGATATTTGAATCTTTACTGACTGAAAACTGTTTCTGTCACAACACACAAAGTCACATATTTTTTTAATGACTCATTTAAATACAAGATAAGTGTCAATACAAAACAATCATTGAGTTTCTACTAACAAGAGAAACAGAGAAATTCACACTATGGAAGAATATGGGGAATAATTTTATGTGACAAACATAAAATTGCATGTCAGAAAAAAAGAGAGCAGATGCCAGTTACTATCTTAAAGTAAAAAGATAACGGTGGTGTTGCAAGTAGCATAAAGTTATAAAATACGGAGCTTAGAGATAAAATTTAAGACTGAAACCTGTTGAGAAGCTGTAGACCAGCAAAATCAATGGGAGGAGTAATGGAGGCAACTCACCATTTAGTTGAGATGTCAGTTGGCACATAATCAAGACTGACAATGTTACTAAGCTTTCATGGTGTCTGTCGTAGGAACAATGCTGACTGCCTAGCAATGTTCTCTGTCTTGTGTGTGCACTTACTGACAGCTATATGGTAGACAGTTACGCTTACTCCTACCATTGTTGATATTCCACCAAGGACTTTGTATTACCGTAAGAAACAGAAAAAATACACGTGATTGGAAAGTAATATTTTGAAGTTTATTGTTTGGAACTTTCTTCCTGTTGTTCCGCAAACATATCAAACTGTCTTTAAGAACTTGCAATAGAAACCAGTATTACTGTGAGGTACCTTCTTACATGTAAATATTTCTAGTAATTGTGTTTTTATTTGAAACTAAACTAAACAAAGTAGATGTACAAAAATTTTGTACAAAAATATAGTATGGAAATGTGTTGTGGCAGTTTTATAGTGTTAATAGGTACAAAACTACTTACAGGTTGTATGCTGTTCTTATTTAAATAGTACAACTGTAAAAACACTTCTGTTTTTAGTATAGTTACAATTCAGAAGCTTCTCTTAATAATTCAATTACAAAAATACTTTTCATATTGTGGATCCCTGGTGGTAGATTGATGTGTTAGAAAAACTTAAAACATTTTTAATTAAATTTATCGTCTTTCAGGTATACCTTTGACTCTGTTCATTTGTGATTCAATATAATACCTGATTAAAAAATGTCCAAGCAATTCTGCATGTTGCTGTCGTCTAGTCTTGTACAAGTAATGGGAGCATGTTATATTAACAGGATATGCCTGGTGTTACCAATTGGTGTACATTATAGTGATCTGAAATTTTAGCAGTTGTGCGGAATGTCTCTGATTGTGGGCTTTTCTAAGAGTCATAAATAATGTGTACAAGTGACTTATTTTGTGCTAGCATTTCAGCAACAGACAGGTTTTGATTTTTTTAATCCCCCCCTCCCTCATGTAGCTTTGCTGAAATATTGCTACCAAGATACAGATATTGTCTGTGTGATTATCTATTTTAAATGGTTTACTGTTATATGAAGAATAAGTGTGTACATTTTTGCAGAGCAGCCCATTCTGACTAGTTTGTGCAAAAGCATTCACTTTATGTACTATTTGAACTGCCAATTAACTTCCACATTTCCATACTTGTCTAAATGTAAATGAACTAGTTGCCTATCATTTGTAAGTATGCAGAGTTTTCAGTTTAGTTGTTTAATGTCTTTTTAACCATTATGTAATTAAGGAATGGTGCTTGCCAGAATGGTGCTCATAAATACAGACTTTTAGAAACCAACTTTGATCTTCTGTTCTAACTTTTTTGTACCAAAATTGTATTTGTTTCTTTTGTGACTTTTTTGTGTTTTATGTACAGTAGTATCCAGTTATTGTGAATCCTCACTGAATAAAATCTATTTTATTAAAGATGTGACAACATTTGTGGTTTCATTTTTTCTTTTAGTCTTGATTTTTAGGTGTTAAATCACTGTTTGATATGCTATCCAAAGCAATACTGTGTAGTAATCAAGATTTAATGATTCATGAACAAAACTGACCTTATCAGTCAGTTAAATAATTATAAAGTGTGTGTTTGAAAAAAAAAAAAAAAAAAAAGTGAAATTCTGTGTGTTGTTCAGAGTAATCTTCTTTAAAGATTTTTTGAAATATTTCCTCAACTAAGAAAGTGACTAAGTGTGGTTGTTGTTTCCTTTTGTTGATTATCACTCCAGAGTTATATATAATTTGGGAAACCATGTCGGGAGAGTAAGATAAGTCACCTGCGATGTTTGTATCATGTTTTTGAGGATGATGTAATCATGGATGACTGGTGTAACATGTAATTGGCATTTATTGAAGCTCAGACATTCTTTTCTCACCACATACCTTAAGGGGCCCATCCACCAGTGACAGATCATAACAGTTCGCTACCAAGCATGCAGTCTGTCTGTACATCACGCGTGTTTAGGGAAATCACAAACTGCAGTGATGTACCACTGATCGCTTATGGTACCCAACAGTCCGATGAATACTGTGTGGCAGTATTGCTAATTGCCTGCTGCCAGTTTGTCTGTCTGTCTATCAAGCATGTTTATTTCATGTGTCTGTGGCTCTGTGGAGTAAGGGTTTATACATCAGAATTTACACTGCCTGACAAAAACATTGGAGCACCCAGAATGGGATGGGGAATGTGATGTTTTATTTCAGAGATTATTAAATTGAGTCTAACTTACAAAGAACTTGGCAGTGTGAGCCCACATATCAATATGACATTGCACTCCCTCTACTGTGTATGCATGCCCTTATTTGATTGGCAAGGGTGTATCCTCTCCTGAGGCAAATGTTGACAGTCGATGTAAAATGTCCTTGATGTCCTGGGTACTGGCACTGCGACAGAGTTGACATCCGAGTTGGTTCCACACATTCTTTTGAGGACAAATCTGGGGTTATTGCTGGCCGCAGGAGTACCTCAACGTCTCACCGACAGTTCATAGAGATACATGTTGTGCCGACAAGTGTTGTCCTGTTGAAAAATAGCACAGTTTTGTCACATGAGAAGTATAAGATAAGGACTCAGGATGATCATGACATACTGTTGTAGCATCAGTTACGTGAACCTCTACCAACAGTTACCATATTTACTCGAATCTAAGCCGCACCTGAAATTTGAGACTCGAAATTCAAGGGGAGAGAAAAGTTTTAGGCCGCACCTCCAAATCGAAACAATGTTGGTCCATTGTAATATGAGACACAATTTAGGCCGAATGAATGACGATACACCTATAGTAGTTTGGTTCGAGTCGTAAGCTTAGCAGTTAAGCTATACCAGGTAGCCATTGCTATGCGTCAGGCACTCTGTCCGTATTTATACGGGTACCCTTCCTTTTTCATGTGCTTCGTCTGGTTTGAATTGATTGCTTATTTTTCTTTGATATGATAAGTGCCGTTCTCTTTGTTATAGGTGTTTATGTCACTCTAAGCTAAAAATGTATTACTATACTGTGTCATGCATTGTTTGTTGCATTCTGTGTTTACGGCCAGTCGCCGCTAGTGGCATGGCTTGCTTTTGTGCATGCTACCACCGAGAGAGAGAGAGAGAGAGAGAGAGAGAGAGAGGACTGAATCGTCTCATTAGCAAAACAATGGCAAGTGACTGCTATTTGTTGTTACTTACACTGCTGCTTTCTTTGATAATGATCAACAAGAACCAAATAATAGAATGCGTATGATAGAAGATGTTCTGAACGAGAGTTTAGCGAACATTTTTCTCCATTTGAAAATCTTTGCAGACGCCTCTTTAGTACATTACATTCTGCACAGAAATTAGAGTCATCTTAGATTTAAAAATCTAATCAATTGCCGTGCTTCATTTCTGACTGTATCACTATTAGGCACAAGAATAATACGAATATAAACATGACATGCTATGATATGTATATTCTTCCGCGTTTGCTGTTGTCTCACTCTAGTTTCGTAGTTTATTAGGCAAACAGGTTTTAAATGAGATAACAGCAAACACGAAAGAATACATGGTAAAATATTTATATTCGTATTATTCTTATGGTGAAGAGAATATTGCATGTGATTCACAATTCATAAAAGTTCCTATTAGCAACCATCTCTTCTCACAGGTAAGAAAAAAATTCAGAACATAGATTTGGCCATATTGACAAACATCCCAAACAGTCTTGCCAGTCGGATTTTTGTAGTACATTGAAATGCTGCTAAATTCGAAGATGAACAATACTTAATTTGTATTTACTTCATTGGATAGTGTATGAAAATGCAGTGGTCGAAACTCAGGGCAGAGAAAAAAAGCTCATCTTCCACCCTTTTTTTTAATTTATTTACTGACTCAGAGGTTTTGGCGCCAGTATTTATCTTTGTGCCTGCAAAGCATGCCTGTGTAGCGCTACATATATTTGACGGCAGAAGTTAGTTGTGGCGGCACCTACCAACATTTTTCAGAACTTTCGCTTCCTTTGCACTCGATTCTAAGCCGCAGGCAGTTTTTTGGATTACAAAAACCAGAAAAAAAAGTGCGGCTTAGATTCGAGTAAATACGGTACTTGAAGATGTACCCAATGGCTCCCCACACCATGACATAACTGCAGTGCCTCTCGAAAACATTGGAAGAGTGGGACCTCTCCCCAGGTTGCTGCCATGGTCAGTGACAATTGCAATACCTCAATGAACATAGTGCAAACACTATTCATCAGCAGTCCATGCTTCCTCATCATACTACCACTCCAAACACTGAGATTTGTGTTGTGTTTAATGACAGTCTACACATGGAACTAATTCCCTACTCCAGCTGCTGCTACTCCCAGACAATTGTTTGGCATGATACAGACTGTTCCCAGGTGTCCATTACTTGTTCTTGGATGGCAGGCGTAGATGTGAAGGGATTACAATGTGCTTGGGGCACAAATGGGGATCCTCTCTTGTGATAGTTACCCAGAACTCTTGACGACAAGTATGCCTGCCCTCCTATTTGTATGTAGCCCAACATTGGGCCACTGTCACATCCAAATGCCCCAAAAATCTGGATATTGCAAGATTCAGCCAGCCAGCCAAATGGAGATTCACAGTGAGACACCTTTCAAACTGTCAGATGCTCATAATAATGTCTCATATGAGTATGTGGTATTTCCATGTGTTTCTCAGTGATCACTGAACAACTGATGCTGTTTACATCGTACCAGGTCTGGTAACACTAAATGCGAACATCACTAATGCTCTCTGGCAGTCATTATACTTGTCAAAGAGAATTGCAGCTCCAGCCGTTTACACTGCACAACCTGATTAAAGGGTCACTTTTTCAAAACACAGTAGTTGTCACCCATTACCATGCAAAAGTTTAGAATTTGGCTCTAAGGTGCCCACAACATTCCTCTGTAATGGTGCAAAAGTGTGGCGCGGTGCGACATCAGCCTCAGGCCGAACTATGCTTTATAATGGTGACACAGTGGCACCAAATTTAGCCACAATTCTGGTCAACACCATTGTCAATGAATCAAATCATGGGAAGATCGTCACACCCCCTTTTACCCAGTGTTGAAATCACGTGGTTTTATTATGGGTAGCATTTGACACAACGCTACTCAGAATCGACATGAGAAGCCCTCTCGGGAAATGGCATAAAGGGTGTCAGTGAAACCCTCCCTCCCCATGGAGTGTTGATAACCACACATTTTGTGGTTGAAATCAACAGTGCACAGTGCGAAGAGCAACAGGACAAATGTTGACAAGGCTGCCTCCCCCCCTCCCCCCCCCCCCCCCCCCCCCTCCAGCCCCGCCGCCGCCCGAGCAATTCAACCATTCAACCCCACTGAGTATAGATTTAAGTGTCAGGAAGCTAGACTTATCTTAGAAGCTAGATTAAGAAAAGGCAAACCTACGTTTCTAGCATTTGTAGACTTAGAGAAAGCTTTTGACAATGTTGACTGAAATACTCTCTTTCAAATTCTGAAGGTGGCAGGGGTAAAATACAGGGAGCAAAAGGCTATTTACAATTTGTATGAAACCAGATGGCAGTTATAAGAGTCGAGGGACATGAAAAGGAAGCAGTGGTTGGGAAGCGAGTGAGACAGGGTTGTAGCCTCTCCCTGATGTTATTCAATCTGTATATTGAGCAAGCAGTAGAGGAAGCAAAAGAAAAATTCGGAGTAGGAATTAAAATCCATGGAGAAGAAATAATAACTTTAAGGTTCACCAATGACATTGTAATTCTGTCAGAGACAGCAAAGGACTTGGAAGAGCAGTTGAACGGAGTGGACAGTGTCTTGAAAGGAGGATATAAGATGAACATCAACAAAACAAAACAAAGATAATGGAATGTAGTCTAGCTAACTTGGGTGATGCTGAGGGAATTAGATTAGGAACTGAGACAATTAAAGGAGTTTTGCTATTTGGGGAGCAAAATAACTGATGATCGTCGAAGTAGAGAGGATATAAAATGTAGACTGGTAATGGCAAGGAAAGTGTTTCTGAAGAAGAGAAATTTGTTAACATTGAGTACAGATTTAAGTGTCAGGCAGTCGTTTCTGAAAGTATTTGTATGGAGTGTAACCATGTACGGAAGTGAAACATGGACGATAAATAGTTTGGACAAGAAGAGAATAGAAGCTTTTGAAATGTGGTGCTACAGAAGAATGGTGAAGATTAGATGGGTGGATCACATAACTAATGAGGAGGTATTGAATAGAATTTTGGAGACGAGGAGTTTGTGGTACAACTTGACAAGAAGAAGGGACCAGTTGGTAGGACATGTTCTGAGGCATCAAGGGATCACAAATTTAGCATTGGAGGGTAAAAATTGTAGAGGGGGACCAAGAGATTAATACACTAAGCAGACTGAGAAGGATTGCAGTAAGTACTGGGAGATGAAGCAGCTCACACAGGATAGAGTAACGTGGAATCTGCATCAAACCAGTCTCATGACTGAAGACCACAACAACACAAGGACATCATGGGGCAGCCATCTACCCCACTGAATGTCATCTGACCCCTTTGGAGTGTAATGTGACCGTAATTTTTGCTCTTCCTGTGACATCCTTTAGCAGAAGAACTTGGTACATATCTTCTGCAACTCCTTTCATCAAGTGGGAGATTTTGTTGACTTGTTATGTTAGGATTCATGAGGTTCCATAAAGCCAAAGCATTCTGCATGTATGAGTGTCATTTCCCCATGACATTGAGCCCTATTCATAAATTGTTCTTCCGCAAGGCACACTTGCTGCTGATTGCTGTTACCTTCAGTTCAGCCTGGATTTTGCCACAGCTGTTGAGCTTCTCTTTAGTTGTTCTTGAACCACTGTTGGGCTCTGCCGTTCAAGTAAAAGTACACATTTGCCAAACATATGACTGCTCTGAAACACCACTAAAAACTGTCAGGAGATTGCAGAAAGAGCAGCAATGAAACCACTCCTTCCTTTGGGGCATTGATTCCCATCATTCTGTATTTGGCTACTCAATTGAATCCTTTCAGGATTTTTGTTGGGCCCTGACTGGGATGTCCAGAAAAAAATTGATGGATGTCTTTTGTTGGGCCCTGACCAGGATCTCTAGAAAACATTGATGGATGACAATGCCTTATGATGTACTGCTTGTATTTCGGTTCCTGGACATGTAGGCGACAGCTTTTACGTTGCCTAATTGGAGCTGTGGTGATGTACATGTTTTCAGGTACCTGGCATCTCCACCAAACTATATCACATTGAAACCACACTCTTGTCCAGATCCGAAGAGAGGGTCATCTGTGAAGTACAACACTTAGAACAAACCAAGTTAATTACTGATACCAGCATACGGCCAGAACAAAAGTAACCTCTTCAACAGAGAGTGCAACTACTAATCGAACATTCCAGAATGTTGGTATTTTACAAACAATTAATATTCAGTCAGGCTCATGCTTTCAGCTGATATACGACTACAGAGCGGCAAGACGTGTCTATCTTTTTCAGTGTTTTCATTGTAGTATTTTTATGAAATTTCATGTGTGTTTTTCTGTTTAAGAGGTTTAATCTCGCAGTTTTGTAAGTGTAAATTCATTCAGTCTGTAGTGTAATAATTGCTCACTGAACAGCCAGCTACATAGCTCATATCTAGAATTCTGTCTGTCATTATGGTATACTTCTTCAGTTAGTCTTGCTAGGATGTGTCCATGCTATGTGCAGACACAGGAGGAGCTGGCCACAGTTCATGAACAGCTGAATGCAGTTTTGGCTATGGTCAATTTACCTGCAGGCTGCTGCCTTAGGGTGTAGAGGTGATGCAGATTGTGGGTATCGCATGGGACTCTACAGGTGTCACTTGTTTTTTCCCATGGGCTCTGCTTCCAATGCACCTCCTAGTGCAACCAACATGGTGGATCCACCTCACATCAGGGAGAGTGGCAGGTGTTAACGCGTTAATGTCACCCATTCACCCTGTGAGTGAACAGGTGGCCGCTCTTTCAGCAGGGTCGAAATAGCCACATGGGAGGGGGGGGGGGGGGTTAGTTATTGGGAGCTACAATGTCAGGTGCATTATGGAACCTCTTAGACAGATAGCCTTCAGGGCTGGAAGGAAAGTGAATGTGCACTCTGCACATCTGCCGGGGAGGGCGCATTCGAGATGTGGGGGTGGCTTTGCCTGTGGCTATCAAGTGTGCAGGGTGTAGTCGTCTGCAAGTTGTTGCTCATGCTGCCACCAATGATGCCTGTCGCATGGTTTCTGAGGCAATCTTCATTTCGCGCAGGTGGCTGGCAGAGGTGGTTAACACTGCTGGCCTCACATGCAGGGTGCAAGCAGAGCTTGCAGTTTTGCAGCATTGTTCCCAGAGTTGATCAGGGTCCTTTGGTTGGGAGCCAAATTGAGGGTTTCAATCAAAGGCTTTGTCAACTCTGTGATAGTCTTGACTACAGATTTCTAGACCTGTGTTATCATGTGGGGATTTGTAGGACTCCCCTTGATAGGTCAGTGGTGCACTACAAAGGAACTAGCTACTTGGGTTGCAGAGTACTTGTGGAGTGCACATGAGTGTTTTTTAGGCTATACAGTAGTTTGAGATGCTTTCATGAACACCTTCCAGTCAGTATGCAGCAAGGGAAGTCGTGGCATTCCGAATAAAGACTCTTTGATTGTGATAATTTTATCAGTAAGTTGTCGAAGTATTCATAATAAAGTTCCCGAATTTACTGCCCTCCAGGGAAGTTCTTACATTCAAGTTGTTCTTGGGACCAAGAGCTAGCTGGAACTCAAAGTGGAAAGCTTTGAGATATTTAGCGAGTTGTGGAACATATATCAGAAAGTCAGATTAGAGACTACAGGAGTGCGAGAGTCCATTGCAGTTGGCAAAAATATTGTCTGTAGGGCAGTCGAAGTTGAGTGTGACCGTGAAGTTATCTGGTCACATATAACAGGTGCAGGTGAAACCAAATTAAATGTTGTATGTTTTTACCAGCCACCTGATTCTGCTGTGACAGTTCTAGTGCCATTCAAAGGAAGTCTAGGGTCAATAGCATGTAAATATCCATATCATGCAATACTAGTTGGAGGCGACTTTAATCTACAGAGGATGTTGCACACTCTGTTCAAAAGAAAACGCACAAATGATAACAAGCAAAGGTTAGTAGAGATTTGGGCATCTGCGAAAAGATCTACGAGAAGCTTACAACAGCTAGCACCGCCACACCTTAGCAAAAGATCTGGCAGAGAACCTGAGGAAATTCTGGTCTTATGTAAAATCGCTACCCAGGTCTAAGGCTTCCATTCAGTCCTTTGTTGTCCAGTCTGGTGTGGAAGTTGAAGATAGCAAAACGAAAGCCAAAGTATTAAAATTCACATTCAAGAAATCGTTCACCCAGGAGAGTTGCACAAAGATACCATTATTTGACCATCGGACAGACTCCCATATGGACGACATAGTAATAAGCATCCCAAGCATAGGGAAAAAGCAGAAAGGTTTGAAAGTAAATAAACCACCAGGTCCAGATGGAATTCGTTCGATACTACAAGAAGTACCCTACAGCATTGGCCACTTACTTAGCTTGCATTTATCATGAATCTCTCACCTGGCACAAAGTCCCAAGCGACTGGAAAAAGGTGCAGATGACTCCAGTATATAATAGGAAGGCTAAAAGAATGGACCCGCAAAATCACAGACTAATGTCCCTAAATTTTGTTTGTCGCGGAATCCTTGAACACGTTCTCTGTTTGAATATAACAAATTTTCGTGAGACTGAAGTTTATGTCCATGAATCAGCATGGTTTTAGAAGCATCACTCATTTGTAACTCAGCTTGTGCTTTTCTCACATGATATATTGCAAACTATGGATGAAGGGCAACAGGCAGATCTGATACCTCTAAATTTTGGGAAAGTATTCAACGAGGCGCTCCATTGCAGGATGTTAATGAAGGTACGGGAATATGGAATAAGTTCACAGATATGCGTGTGGCTCGAATACTTCTTAAATAATAGAACCCAGTACGTTAAGAGAATCTTCCAGCGGTTCTTGGTAGGACAACATTATAATAAATGAAAAGCACCAGTTTGCTTTTGTTCTACAATATTACTTTTATTATGTTAATCGGTTTTCGGCTTCTGATTATGGCCCTGTAAGCCAAAAAACGGTTAACATAATAAAAGTAATATTGTAGAACAAAAGCAAACTGGTGCTTTAATTTATTAGAACCCAATATGTTGTCATCAATGGTGAGTGTTCATCAGAGACAAGGGTATCGTCAGGAGTGCGCCAGGGAAGAGTGATAGGATTGCTGTTGTTCCCTACATGCATAAATGATTTGGCAGACAGGGTGTACAGGGATCTGTGGTTGTTTGCTGGAGATGGCATGCTGTATGGTAAGGTGACGAAGTTGAGTGACTGTAGGAAGACAGCCCTACAGGATGACTTAGACAAAATTTCTAGTTGATTTGATGAATGGCAGCTAGCCCTAACTGTAGAAAAATGTAAGTTAATGCAGATGAGTAGGAAGATCAAACCTGTAATGTTTGGTTACAGTATTACTAGTGTCCTGCACGACACAGTGAAGTTGTTTAAATACCTGGATGTAATGCTAGAAAGTAATATGAGATGGAATGAGCATATGAGAATGGTGGTAGGGAAAGTGAATGGTCAGCTTCTGTTTATTGGGAGAAATTTAGGAAACAGTGGTTCACATGTAAAGGAGACCACATCAACCTATTCTTGAGTACTGCTTGAGTGTTTGTGATCTGTACCAGGTTGGATTGAAGGAAGACATTGAAGAAGTTCAGAGCCAGGTTGTTAAATTTGGTGGCCAAGCAGTTCTAGGCACTTCAGTCCGGAACCGCACTGCTGCTATGGTCGCAAGTTCGAATCCTGCCTCGGGCATGGATGTGTGTTGCCCTTAGGTATAAGCAGTTCTAAGTCTAGGGGACTGATGACCTCAGATGTTAAGTCCCATAGTGCTTAGAGCTATTTGAACCATTTGTTTAATTCGTTACAGGAAGGGTAGAACAACACGTAAGTGCTACGGTGAGTTAGTTGGTTACGTGTTCTGTTGATCAATCGCACGGTACGGTAGCCGTTACGATGTGGAACGTGTCAAGTGCACAAGAAATGCACATATGAAACAGGATTTTTACAGTGTTAAAAATTAATATTTCTATTATTTACCCCATTCCCTTAAATGGCACAACATGCATACACTATATTTATAGATTTATTTATTCCTATTCAAGAATTCATCTATGGTATGGAAGGAGATATGATTTCAATTAATTTTTGAAACTATTACTGCTGTCTGCAGACATTTTATTTTGTCTGGTAATTTGTCAAAAATTTTTATAGCAGCATATTTTACCTCTTCCTATGCCAAACATAGGTTGAGTAGAGGATAATGTAAGTCTTTCTTTTTTCTGGTATTATAATCATGAATGTCACTGTTGTTTTTAAACTGGTCCAAGATGTTGAGAACAAATTTCATTAGTGAGTAAATGTACTGTGAGACTGTAGTAAGAATTCCCAATCTTTTAAAAAGATACCTACAAGATGTGCAACTATGAACCGCCCACATTATTGTATCCACTTTCTTTTGAGCAGTGAATACTTTTTGTCTAAGTGTTGAGTTATCCCAAAATATTATTTCGTATGACATCAGAGAGTGAAAGTATGTTAGCTTACTAATTTCTATATCCTCAAAATTAGCAATTATTCTGAGTGCAAAAGTTGCTGAACCTAGTCACTTTTTGAAGATCCAACATATGAATTTTCCAAGTAAGATTTTCTATATACACACAAAAAGTTAGTATGCTCTACCCTGTCTACTGACTTGGGTTAATGTGTTATATTTATTGAAGGAACTGTACTTTTTGCAGCAGAAAATTGGATGTACTTTGGTTTTTTTTTTCCAGAGTTTAGAGCAAGCCCATTTGCAGAAAACCAATTAATGACTTTTCCAAAGACCAAATTTGTATCATTTTCAATTGGAGTTTCTTTTACTGGATTAATAATGATGCTTGTATCATCAGCAAACCATGTCAGTTAAGCTTCTTGTTTCAGATAAGAAGGGAGGTAGTTCACAAAATATCAAGAATAGATGGGGACCCATGATTGAACCCTGTGGAACATCTAATGTAATTTCACCCCAGTTAAATGAAGGGCAAACTTATTTAAATAACTTGACCCATATAAAGAAACTTTTTGTTTCCCGTTCTGTAGGTATGATTTAAACCACTCATATGCTATTCCATTTATACGATACAATTGTAATTTCTGTAACATAATGTCATGGTTCACAGAATCAAATGCTTTGGACAAGTCACAGAAAATTCCTATTTGTGACATTTTACTATTTAAAGACTATTACATGGACAGTGAAATTGTATATTGCAGTCTCAGTGGAACAGCATTTTTGAATTCCGAACTGTGATTTATTAAGTGTCCCATTACTGTTGCGATGACTGACTACTCTCGAGTACATTACTTTCTCAAAGATTTTTGAAAATGCTGTAAGCGAGAATACTGGCCGATAATTATCGACATCTGCGGTGTCCCCCTTTTTGTAGAGAGGCCTGACGATGGCATATTTTAACCTGTCTGGGAAAATAACTAGAGTTGGTGATACATTACATATGTGACTCAGAACATCAGCTACAATTGCTCCACATTGTTTTAATATCTTATTAGAGATGTCACCTACTCAAACAGAACATTTATTTTTCAAAGATTTAATAATTTTACTTATTTCACAAGAGGTTGTTAGGTGATACTTAATCTGACTAAAATTTTTCAAAATTGGCTCTTCCATGTATGCCTGGCTTTTTCTTTTGAACTATCCTCACCAATTTTTTCTCTTACACTTAAGAAATGGTTGTTAAATGCATCAGCTATTTGTGTACTGTTGGTTAGGATGGTCTAATTCTCTTTAATAGTAATACTACCTACCCCAGTGGTTACTTTTCCTGTCTCCCTTCTAACAACATTCCATATTGATTTTATTGCTGGAGTTGTTAAAGTTTTCTATATCATACATATTTATTGATTTCCTTACGATTTTTCTGAGTCTGTTACAATAATTTTTATAGTGTAAAACTACTTTTGGATCTTTACTATTTCTTGCTGTTTCATACAGTTTTCTTTTTCTTTCTGAAGTCACTTTAATACCTGTAATAATCCAAGGTTTCTTTGAAAAATGTGTGGTGTTACACTTAGTAATTTTCTTTGGGAAACAGTGTTCAAAAAGGGATATAAATTTATCAAGAAATATGATGCATTTATCATTAGCATTTGGCTCATTATATACATCTCCCCAATTAACATTTCTTAAACTTTCTCTGAAGTGCTCTATAGATACCGGGTTGAGCAACCTCACACTTTTACTCGATGGTTTCTGAACTGTATACCCTGTTAAGTTTTGTAAGTTAATCAGTTGTACATCATGGTCTGACAATCTATTTACCACAGGGAAATCATGTGCTTGTTTTACATCCTCTTTCTGTACAAATACATTATCTATTAGAGTGCTGCTGTTTTGAGCTATATGCGTAGGGAAATTGACCACTGATTCTAAGTTATATGTTTTCTTTTTGTCTGACAGACAGCATAATAGGGAGTCAAATTTTTTTATGAATAGCACCCAGTCTCCTAATGGGGACCTGTACGCTGTTGCTAATATCAATACTACATTATCTAGCTGAAGTTCACATACACAAACCTCAAAGTGCTGATCAACACAAAATTCCCTTACTTCTAGAGTTTTATATTTATACCCTTGTTTTATGAAAATGGCAACTCCTCCTTTATCCATCCTAGATCTACAAGTGTAAGATGCTAAATTATACCCATTTGTACTTGACACTATCCATCCCCACAGTTATGTGGTGTTCAGGCAGACAGAGTATATCAAGTTTAAAAGTAGGCAAGCTTTCAGGGCCTGTTGCTGCTTCTTCCAGCAGAAGGGTTGAAGGAGAAGGAAGAGGGGTGAAGGAAAAGGGACAGATTTTGGAAAAGTCACTCGGAACTGCAGGTTAGGGGAGACTTGCCGGACGGGATAAGAAGGAAAGACTTGATTGCTGGGGACTGCACCGGACAGATTTGAAAACCTGAGAGCCTAAATGTGGAAGACAGGGTAACATGCAAGACAGATATGACGGCTAAAACATCGTGTATGTGTTAATAAGAACGTAAAGCTAAGTGCTTTGTACGTAACAGTGGTGGGAGGAGGATGGCGAAAAATAGACAGGTAAGAAAATGGTACATGTAGAAAACTAAAACTGAGAAGAAAGGAGTAACTACTGTGAAGAAATGCTGAAATGAAAGAAATTAACATAAATTAAGGCCAGGTGGGTGACGAGAAGCAAGGATATGGAGCACTGGTTCGCACCTGCAGAGTTCTGAGAAGTTGGTGTGTGAGAGAAGAATCCAGATGGCGTGTGTGATGAAACAGGCACCGAGGTCGTGATTGTCATAGTATCTTTGTAAATGTAGAGGTACTCCAAAATAGGCAAACAGAAGATATTTCAAGAACTTTCTGGAAATAATCTTTGCTACCTGTCGGCTATGTTACTTTATTGGACACATGATCAAAAACTTTTGTTGATGCATGTTGAACTCCTTTCTGAGTTTTTTATTTTCTTTGAGTGTTGTAGGTATGGATATCACTATTTTTACCCAAATTGTGATGGACTATTTCATATGAATTTAATTTGTATAACTCTTTGAAGAGGTATCTACAAGGACATATATTATTCAAAGACATATATTATTCTTATTGCTCACTTTCATGTGATGAGTTGCCACAGAAAATTATTTCATAATATGTTATTGAGTGGCAATATGCAAAATATATTTAGAACTTAACTTGTTTGTTTCAAAGATTAATAATTATGCAAAGAGCACAGAGCAAAGGTCGCTGAACTTCATTGTATGAGCACCTCAGAATTTCCAGTTCAAGTTTCCATCAAAATGTACACCCAATAATGAGCATTTTACCCTGTTTATTGTCCCCCTGCCCATGTGTTGCATCAGTAGATGTGTGTGCAGAACTGAATATTGTGGTGTAACGGATTTCGAAAATGTAATTTGCTCCACTTTTATCCTCTTAGACAGACAAAAGGTATTTATGGAAACTGACACACAGTTTAGGTAGTTTGGAAGTGTAGGCCCGCTTATGCTTTCACGTGGAACACTGTGCACGCCCTCATTTGATGTATGCACAGATAGAGACAAAATGAAGTCAGATCAGCAAAGTGTGATGACAAATGCACGTCTTTACCTGCTGTGGAGGCCCACTTATGCCTTCACATCATGGCTTGGTGGTCCCTTGGAAGTCAAGGAGAAAAGGGGCTCTAGCAAGAATGGAAACAATTCGCAACTGAATAATCATGATGAGAACTGTCATTCACTCATTAACGTCACAGAATTACAGAGAGAAGCTAAAAGTTATGAGCGATCTGCACCATACACAGTGTGAAAGTGAACGTGCAGTGGAAACATTGCTATTGTAATACAGAAGAGTTATCACAAACTTGATTACATTATTTCAGTATCTTAAATGGATCAGAGCTCTCTTTCGGCTTGTGCCCCAACTGCAAAAGGAGAATTCACATGGCATGAGCGTTAGTCCTTAACAGGTCCACTGACGCAATTAATTTCGAGAACTGAAACTGCAGATCATAAGGTAAAGTTGACACACACATGAAATCAAGTGACATATCATATATGGAGTTCCATCCCATGCCACCATTTGCACTTCATTTTGGTACCCTACTGCAGGACACGAATTAGTGGTATGAAACAACACAGCATTTGTGATGATAAATAATATTTGTCACGAATTTTGATGAAAATAGTAGGAGACATCACCAAGAGCAACCCAAGTCAATACACTACACATGGTCGGCACCTGAATAGGAAGGGGAAAATTAAGTTTCTCTATTAAGAGAAATTGTAAGGGGGGCCACAGTCACACAAGGGGGTGATCGCTGTGGTTAATGGGTCAAGGCAGACAGGTATTTTAGGTTAAAGTCCAGACAGATAACAATCAAGACAAATAGAATAAAAGAAATTTCACGTACAGCAGATAGAGGCAAAGCTAAGTGCAGTATCAATTTCCTTCATCAAAATATCAAGGAGTAAAAAATACAGTAGATGAGCTAATAGTGTGTTTAGGTGATATCAAAAATAAGAACGAGATTGATATACTCTGTCTGCCTGAACACCATGTAACTGTGGGGATGGATAGTGTCAAGTACAAATGGGTATAATTTAGCATCTTGCACTTGTAGATCTAGGATGGATAAAGGAGGAGTTGCCATTTTCATAAAACAAGGGTATAAATACAAAACTGTAGAAGTAAGGGAATTTTGTGTTGATCAGCACTTTGAGATTTGTGTATGTGAACTTCAGCTAGATAATGTAGTATCAATATTAGCAACAGTGTACAGGTCCCCATTAGGAGACTGGGTGCTATTCATAAAAAAATTTGGCTCCCTTTTATGCTGTCTGTCAGACAAAAAGAAAAAGTTATTAATCTGTGGTGATTTCAATGTAAACTTTCTAAGTAATTCTGATAAGAAAAGTGAACTGGAAGTGTTATTAATAACATATAACTTAGAATCAGTGGTCAATTTCCCTACGCATATAGCTCAAAACAGTAGCACTCTAATAGATAATGTATTTGTACAGAAAGAGGATGTAAAACGAGCACATGCTTTCCCTGTGGTAAATGAATTGTCAGACCATGATGTACAACTGATTAACTTACAAAACCTAACAGGGCATACAGTTCAGAAACCATTAAGTAAAAGTGTGAGGTTGCTCAACCCGGTATCTATAGAGCACTTCAGAGAGAGTTTAAGAAATGTTAATTGGGGAGATGTAAATAATGAGCCAAATGCTAATGATAAATGCATCATATTTCTTGATAAATTTATATCCCTTTTTGAGCACTGTTTCCCAAAGAAAATTACTAAATGTAACACCACACATTTTTCAAAGAAACCTTGGATTATTACAGGTATTAAAGTGACTTCAGAAAGAAAAAGAAAACTGTATGAGACAGCAAGAAATAGTAAAGATCCAGAAGTAGTTTTACACTATAAAAATTATTGTAACAGAATGAGAAAAGTTGTGAGGATTAGTAAATCTTATGAAGGCTGAAGCAGAGGAATTAAAAACTTAAGTACAACTTAAAAACATAAGTGCAAGAATTAAAAGCACAACAGAAAGAAATGATATCCAAGGAGAGGAATTAAAAATATTAGATGGGTTGTCTAATAGTATTACAGACGAAGTAGAAGCAGTAGAGGAGGAGAGTAGATAAAATTTCTTATTTAGACTTAGAGAAAGCGTTTGACAATGTTGACTGGAATACTCTCTTTCAAATTCTAAAGGTGGCAGGGGTAAAATACAGGGAGCGAAAGGCTATTTACAATTTGTACAGAAACCAGATGGCAGTTATAAGAGTTGAGGGACATGAAAGGGAAGCAGTGGTTGGGAAGGGAGTAAGACAGGGTTGTAGCCTCTCCCCGATGTTATTCAATCTGTATATTGAGCAAGCAGTAAAGGAAACGAAAGAAAAATTCGGAGTAGGTATTAAAATCCATGGAGAAGAAATAAAAACTTTGAGGTTCGCCGATGACATTGTAATTCTGTCAGAGACAGCAAAGGACTTGGAAGAGCAGTTGAATGGAATGGACAGTGTTTTGAAAGGAGGATATAAGATGATCAACAACAAAAGCAAAACGAGGATAATGGAATGTAGTCAAATTAAGTCGGGTGATGCTGAGGGAATTAGATTAGGAAATGAGACACTTAAAGTAGTAAAGGAGTTTTGCTATTTGGGGAGCAAAATAACTGATGATGGTCGAAGTAGAGGGGATATAAAATGTAGACTGGCAATGGCAAGGAAAGCGTTTCTGAAGAAGAGAAATTTGTTAACATCGAGTATTGATTTAAGTGTCAGGAAGTCGTTTCTCAAAGTATTTGTATCGAGTGTAGCCATGTATGGAAGTGAAACATGGACGATAAATAGTTTGGACAAGAAGAGAATAGAAGCTTTCGAAATGTGGTGCTACAGAAGAATGGTGAAGATTAGATGGGTAGATCACATAACTAACGAGGAAGTATTGAATAGGATTGGGGAGAAGAGAAGTTTGTGGCACAACTTGACCAGAAGAAGGGATCGGTTGGTAGGACATGTTCTGAGGCATCAAGGTATCACCAATTTAGTATTGGAGGGCAGTGTGGAGGGTAAAAATCATGGAGGGTAAAAATCGTAGAGGGAGACCAAGAGATGAATACGCTAAGCAGATTCAGAAGGATGTAGGTTGCAGTAGGTACTGGGAGATGAAGAAGCTTGCGCAGGATAGAGTAGCATGGAGAGCTGCATCAAACCAGTCTCAGGACTGAAGACTACAACAACAACAACAACGTTTAGAAGTGACCTTAGTATAGTTACCTAAGGAGTTACAGACTAAAATAGAAAAACAAAGCAGTTTAGTCCAGAACCAGGGTAAAGACAATCTAAAGAAGTAAATGATAAGAAGCAATATTTGGAGGAATAGTCAGCACAGGAATTTGCAAGCATATGCAATCAAATCTCAGAAATGGAAGGCTTGGTAGAGCCATTAGAACAAATTATGCCAAATGCTTTGACTAGTTTAGAGAAAACTTGACAAGAACCTATTGAACAAAAAGTACAAGAAAAAGTTGAGTCTGCTATCATTACCTCAAAATTTTTGGGCAATACTGGTACTGTGAGCAAACAATAGGATTTTGTGTGTTGGAGTGAGCTTACTAGAGTGTAAAACATTCATAAATCTCACTTTGAAAAATATTTAAGCATTAATGAATACTCAATAAAATATTTAAGCTTAGAACATAGTGCGTGTCAGACTAGTTGGACTGGTTTTAAGTGCGAGGGCAATAAGCGTATGAATATGAATGAACATACGACGGGGTACCCAAAAAGAGCTGGAATAACATTGCCGTGGGTGGAGCTTGTGTAGTATGCATTTCTACCTCTAGATGTGTATAGCGCAACTCACTGCCAGTTCAATGTCACCTGTGTTGCTGACCTGGCTTGTTTATCTGCAGTGATTGTTTTTGCTAGCACCATTTTGGTCTTGTTTCATTTTTTATGATGGCAAGTTTAAGTGAACAATGTGCAGCTGCAAAATTCTGTTTCCTGCTGAGTAAAAATGCTGCTGAAACTGTTTTAATGTTGAAATCAGTTTACCAAGATTACACTATGCCAGAACTCAAGTGTACTAGTGCTTTGCTTGATTTTTAAATGGCAACATGTCGATTGATGACAAACCTCGTTCTGGACATCTATCAACTGCCTGAATCAATGAAAGTATTAAAAAAAAAAAAAATTGAGCGCTTGTGCTCACAGACTGTTGACAGGCAATTGATCAACTGTCAGAGATTACTGAGTTATCTTGGAGCTTGGTTCAGCAAATTTTAACAGAAGATTTCTTCCACCATGACAACAAACCTGCACACACACCCATCTCTGTTAGTTTTTAGCTAAAAATGACAGGATTTAGCTGCTCCATGCACCTTACTTGCCTGACCTGGCTCAGTGCAACTTTTTCTTATTTGCATGCATGAAGGGGAGCATGAAAGGACACTGATTTGACAACATTGAACAACTGAAAGGGGGGGGGGGGGGGGGGAATGAGGGAGGAGCTGTCAACCATATCTAAAAACAGCTACAAAAAATGTTTCAAACAGTGGAAGCACTAGTGGGACAAATTCATTAGTTGTAATTGACAGTATTTTGAAGAGGATAAGGGTTTTTTGTAAACAATTTGAAAAAATATAGCTTTTAAAAATTATTCCCTCATATTAATATAACAGTAAGGTACGAATATGTGTTACATAAGTTGTTACATTGGATAGGTATGCTACATTACATAGATCTAAGGTATTTACTAGTAAGAGGTGTAGTGTTTAGTGTAACGATTGAAAGTAGAGGTGTAAGATATAAATCTATCTTATATCTGATCGTGGAGGTGGTTATTGTTTATTGTGATTAGGACACCTAAATATAATTTCTGATGTAGCATGCCTCACATAAACCAGTGACAGAGCCGGAAGAACTTCTGATTATTCTACAGGTTATTTAATAACAGTTATACTATTATATGAGATCTGTTCAAAAAATTCCAGAACATTCGTAATTTTGTGGCAATGGGGTGTTGGAGCAAAATATAGCTGGCATCCTTACACATGCCTGTGTTTAATATGTAACTGGCAGAAGTTTCATTGTTGTATGTCTGTTACGTATTGTTCAGTACTGTACTGTACTGAATAGAACGTTGTGTCACACAGTTTGGGAATTTCGAGATGGCAGAGTTAGAGAAGCAAATGAGTGTGTATTAAATTTTGCATGAAACTCAAGAAAACCTGTGCAGAGACACACCAATTGATGCAGGAAGCCTATAATGATGAGTGCTTCAGTCATACTCAGTGGTACGAATGGTTCACATGGTTTGAAGTGGAAGTTAAAGATGACCCTCGTTCAGGACACCCTTCAACATCTACCAATGACACTTGTGTCAAGAACGTCAACAAAATTGTGCATGCCAATCGAAGACTGACTGTCCGAGAGATTGCAGAAGAATGTAACATTTCAGTTGGATCATGTCATGAAATCTTGGGATGCACTGTGTTGCCACCAAGTTGGTCCTATGGCTCATGAGTCAAGACCAGAAAGACCTTTGCTTCACAATCTGTGAAGAGCTTTAGGATTCCTCAAATGAGAATGAGATGTTCCTCAAGAGAATCATAACTGGTGAAGAGAAACTGGTCTACAGTTATGATGTTGAGACCAGGGTTCAATCTTCACAATGGGTCAGGACTGGTTCTCCAAGACCAAAAAAAGGTTGTAAAGGCAAATGTCAAAGCCATTCTGATAGTTTTCTTTGACTTTGAAGGATTAGTTCATTATGAATTCATGCCACAGGGACAAACAGTTCATCAATGGTACTATCAGGACATGTTACGATGCCTGCAAGAAAATGTGACAAGGAAACGGCCTGAAATGTGATAGAAAATTCATGGCTCTTGCATCACGATAACACCCCTGCACATTCATTCCTGTTGCTGCAGGAGTATTACACAAAAAACAAAAACACTGTGCCGTCTCATCCTCTATAGTCTCCAGACCTGGTCCCTGCAGATCTTTTTCTTTCAAAGTTGAAAACCACATTGAAAGGATGAAGATTTGCAGTGATATGCAAGATAAAAGAAAATTCACAAACGGCACTTCGCATGATCCAGCAAGAGGTTTGTCAAGACTGTTTCCAGAAGTGGAAATGGTAATGGGAGCAGTGTATCAATTGTGGTGGATGGTATTTTAAAGGACACCATGCATAATAACTAAAATGTAAGCATAGGAAAATTTTGTGGACAAAATTACAGAAGTTTTTGAAAAGACCTCTCATTTACATGCCTTGTGTAAAGTTAGCATTATTTTTCTTATTTGTTTGTAAATGAAAAAGAGGAATTTAAAAGGATTAAGTATTTATGTAATTTTAACCAATGTTATTGTGCGTTAAACTGTTTTCTTTGCCACAGCTGAACATTTAGTGTAAACCAGCACTGTTCATTCAGAGACAGGATCTAGACCTAAAATTAAATAGCCATTGAACTAAAGAAAGCTCTATAGTTCATTTTAAAGCTGTTAGCTGAAATTTTATTTATTTTTATTTCTTACCTGATGCTCTATGACCTTATTAACTATTGTATTTATTAAATGGTCAGTTAAAAATAAAGGAGAGCTTGTGAACTACGTGCTGACTAAATTAAGCAGTGCCTTCAGTTATTAAGAGTCAGTTGTTAGGTTAAGTGAATTAAATGCGACTACTGGAGCTGCAAGCATAACACAACTATGTAATCTTTGCAATGTATCGATTATATTGCATTATTATAATTTAAATGTAAAGAAAGAGGCAAGCAATTTTTAAGGCTTTGTTTCTTGCAGATGCCAGAATCGATCGAGGTGTTTATGTAATACTAAAATGTTAAAAAAAAATTAATCCCCAGGAGAATCTGTGATCTTTCCAAATTTGTTGGATTGATGGCTGTTGGGTATCCACATTAACTGTCTTAGTACTTCCCATTTCATTTTCTCTGTAGCACTTGCTTCTACTCTTGTGCCCTCTGGTCTTTAACTTAAATCTATCTTCCACTATTTTATAATGTATTGCATGCACTAGTTTCAGCCATTCTGTTAACAGAGTGACTTATAATAGTTCTCTTGTAGATATAAGAAACAGATACAGTGGTCCTACATGATAATATAGATTGGATTGGATTGGATTGTTTGGGGGAGGAGACTAGACAGCGAGGTCATTGGTCTCATCGGATTAGGGAAGGATGGGGAAGGAACTCAGCTGTGCCCTTTCAAAGGAAATCACAGAAAACCTAAATCAGGATAATACAGAATCCACATACACAAGATGTGGGGGGGTTATGATGCATTGTGGTGAATTTTGTACGACTTTTTATATGGGAGGCTACATGTAATAATCCAGTAGTAGCTTGTGGATATGGTGATAATAGACTGACTGACTTGTAATGATGACTGCTTGACAAATTACATCCATGGTGTTACTCTGTACCTTCATGCTTACCATAGGGATATGTTAGGATCAATTTATGGGGCCTGTACAAGTGAAGCCAACCAGAGTTAATCCTCTTGCATCTTGGTGAGGAACCTATCAGGGAGGGGATCCTGCAGTGAGAGTTTGTATGGGATTCTGTCTTTGGGGCTCTATCTTTTTCCTTTTTTCAGTCTCAGTAAACCAATTCTTAATTTTCATTTACTTATTTCAATAGGAGTAACTATTCTATCATCACTCTTTCCGCATTCACATGTTTCTACTGTTGAAACCCTTCTTTTCCACAGACCACATCATGGTCAGTACAACCTGCTAACATAGGATAGCATGGGCAGTAACACATGTATGATGATAAAACAAACACACATGGAAACCATAACCTAAGTAATGGGAAGTATGACATTCTAACACGTACGGAAAAAAAATTAACATAAAATCAAGGATTGATTAGGTGTTAAGTAGATGGGTCTTACCTTATAACTATGGAGAAAAGTAAATATAGTGCAAGAGCAAACTTACAGTTATTCTCAATAGAATAGGCTTGTAATATATAGTGTGGGTATTCATCTCAAGAAGTGAAGAACAGAGTATGTTGTCATGTATTACTGGTTGCATGAAAGGTGCACCAAAATAAACTTAAAACACATTAGTGACAATTATTCTTTGACATGTCTCAGTTGTTTACATTTCGAAACAACCGAACTTGAAAAAGCAGTGAAAACAAAAAGCAAAATTATAAAGATATTACAAGGTGATATTGAGGTGTTGAAAAGTGAAGTCTTGACTTTAAAGTGTGAAAATGATAAATTATTATGAGAAAAAGAAGTCAGTGTGTCCGAAAACAGGAAACAAATACAAAACAACTTTGTGAAAATTCGTGTAAAAGCCCAAAAACTGCAACAAATCAATACCCTGAAAACTCAAGAGCGAGTATAAGCAGTAACGACGATCAAAATTTTAAGCCTAATGTATCAGTTGTGCACAATGATTCACTGATAACTTCAGTAACCCAAAATCCATCACACAAAAATACAAGTGGAAATCGGTAACATACACTAAACATGGCTCAAGTTTCTATTAATAGGCAATTCGTTACTGAAAAATGTCGCTGTTCCAGGATGCAACATTGATGTGCGGCCTGGAATTAGAATGCAACAGTTAAACAAGCATTTTAAAAATATGGAAAACTTCAAACACAATCCTGCAGAAAACGGACTCAAACAAAACTATTGTGGTGTGCTAATACACGTTGGGACAAACTCAATAAAAAGTAGCAGTGAGGAAGAAAACGCCAAGGAAACAAGAAACTTAATTTGCTCAGCCAAAAGAGTCTATAAAGGTTCCCAGCTCCTAATCAGCGGAATAATAAAACGAAGATCTGTAAGTGATCAATATATCTGCAAAATAAACTATTCCATAACTGCTTAGGAAAGGATGGCCTCCAACTAAATAGATTGGGGTCTCAAACACTCACTCAGTAGAATGTTCACAGATGTTTGCAAGATAATAAGAAGCAAGGGAAACTAAAATGGCTTGAAAGGGGTGAAAAACTGGAAAAAGTAGCTAAAATGTCCAAAAATAAGCGTCATCCAAGAAACACGAAAGGACAGAACACAGACATAAAAATTGGTTTTCTAAATACTCAAGGGCTGAATGACAAGGAACTGGTACTAAATGATTTTTCATCAGTGAATAAATTTGACTTCTTGTGTTTAAGTGAACATTGGGCCACTGAAGCTGAACTTCCATTCTGTAAATTAGAAAATTATAGTCTATTAAACAGTTATTGCAGAAGAGTCCACAAGAGAGGTGGTGTAGCAATCTATGCTGACACATCAATGGACTGCTTAATTGATACCTCAGATTTAGATTATCTATGTGAAGAACTGAATTTTGAGGCCACTAGTATAGTTATTAGTAGTATGAAACTAATAGTAGTATCGTTGTACTGGTCTCCCAGTGGTATTATTAGTGTTTTCTTAGAAAAATTGGACATCCTCTTATGTACACTTACTGAGAACAAATTTGCCAACTATGACATTGTAATAGGTGGTGATCTTAATTCGGATTTTAACATGTTGACTGATAAACGTAGTGTTAGTGACCTGAAAAACCTATTGCGACAGTTCAACCTACAGTATACTAACTATAAACCTACCAGGGAACTAGCATGTTTAGACAATATATTTCTTAACTTTAAATATGCCCAAGATCAATGTGATGTAACAGTGTTCCCTTTTTCAGACCACAAATCAGTGTATTTAATGTATGCAAATAGGATCAGCTCTGTCACTCCTAGTGATGCATCATCCAAATAAAAAATGGTGACCACTAGGCCAATGAGTGAAAGAAAAATTGATAAGCTTAAGAAATCTCTTGCAGATACAGCTTGGTTTTTCCATAAAAATGATAGTAGTATTTGTGCACCAAAAAATGCAACAGATAAGATAATATTTAAACACTTTTTTAACTCATTTCTGCAAATATTCAATGACAGTATTCCCATCAGAAGATGCAAGATAACAGATAGTGGCTGTAAAAAAAAAAGGGGGTCAAAAAAGAAAAATTCTTGTTATACAAAAAAGCTGTCCGATATGAAGGGTCATGTAATGACTCAGCTAGATACATACAAAAATACTGACTGATAATGCAAAATCCTCATATGCAAAATGTAGAAATGATTATAAAAAAGCAGTTATTGAAGCAAAAAAGGCACACAATGTCCAATGCATTGAGAGTGCTAACAATAAATGCAAAGCTGCTTGGAATATCATAAACAGCATTGTGAAAGAACAACAAAAGGTCAAACTCAGCATCTCTGTACAAGATTTCAACGAGTATTTTATTAAATCTGTGGAGGAATCAAGCAATTGTATTAGTTAAGCCTAGTGTAAGTGCAGCTGAACTATTAGAAAGAAACTATCATGGAACAGCCTATGACAATATTCTCACTTTCTCTGAGGTTACACCAACTACTATTTTAAAAATAGTTAGGAACTTCAAGTCATCAGATAGTGTTGATATTTATGACATGTCATACAACTTGCTAAAAAATTATTGATTCTATTGTGTATCCATTGACCCACTGCATAAATAAATGTATATCAGGGGGCTACTTTCCAGAGGAGCTGAAACTATCTAGGGTGGTCCCTGTCTACAAAAAGGGTGACAAAGACAACCCTGCAAGCTTCAGACCAATATCAATTGTTCCAGTCTTGGCCAAAATAATAGAATATATCATATACCATCAGTTGTCAACCCACTTCGAAAAATTTGGAATATTTAATGTATCACAATATGGATTTAGAAAAAAATTATCAACTGTTGAAGCAATAGACTACGTAATTAAATATATACTTAGAGTGTTTGAGGAGAAAGGCTATGCTCAGGCCACTTTTTTTGACCTGAGTAAAGCATTTGACTGTGTAGGACGCGATACACTGCTAGCGAAACTCAATTTATATGGCATCAGGGAAAACAGCTTAAAACTACTAACATCGTATCTCCAAGACCGTAGGCAAGTTGTGTGTATTGTCTCAGAAAAGTCTACTGAGAAACATACTAAGATGGGAGTTCCGCAGGACTCTGTCTTGGGACCATTTTTGTTTTTGGTTATGATAATGACTTACCCTCCTTTATAAGTTCCAGTATGGTCCTACAATTATGACCTAATTAAGCTAAAAGATTCTGTGGACAATACACCTGCCCAAGCAAAATATTGGTTTAAGTCAAATGGTTTTCTCCTGAATGAGAACAAGACACAAAAAATGTTATTTAGCCTAAGGGACAAAAGCCCTGTTAATGATCCCAGCTATGCAAAGCTCTTGGGGCTATACTTAGACAACAAATTGTCCTGGGAACAACACATAAAATATATTAGTATCAAACTGTCCAGAGTAATTTATTTATTAAGATGTCTTATAAAATACGTGCCAGCAGCCTACGTTAAGACTTCATATTTTGCATTCATCCGAAGTATTGAGTCATATGGACTTATTCTCTGGGGAAACTCGAGCCATGTTCAAAATATAGTACTTCTGCAGAAGAAAGCAATCAGAGTCATTGCATGGTCCCAGCATTAAGCACATTATAAGCCCTTGTTTGCCAAACTCAAAATAATGACTGTTATAAATCTGTACATATACCAAGTGTTAATCTATACAAAAAATAACCTACATGAAGTAACACGTAGAAATAATATCCATGGTCACAACACGAGAAAAACAAGTCCATATATACATCATACTGTAGACTAGCAAAGACAGTCAATAGCTATGAACTAGTGGGCCATAAAACATTTAATAAGCTTCCGCAGACAGTACAAGATCTTCCAGAGTGTGAATTTAGGAAAACATTAAATAAGTGGCTTGTTGCCAACCCCTTTTATGAATTAAAAGAATTCTTGGAGTGAGACATTGAATTGTAAGTCAACAATGCTTTATTATTCTGTTTATTAATGTAACGATTGTGCTGTACAAAAATTTATCTATTGTGCAAAAATTTGTCTATTGCTGTAATGGCCTAACGACAATAAATTTATCTTATCATGCGAGTTTTTGGCATGCTGATATTCTCGTCTAATTTGGATCAAGGAACATTTGCAGTATTTAACTGAAGATACTCAGTAAATTGCTTCAAGCCATTGGGCATGCCCAGCTACTTCTGCTCCCACACCTTGCCACACGAAGTATGGCTAAAAGGACAATAATAGAGGCGTGACAGACTCAGCTGCTGCTATTTCTCATTGAAGGATAACAAATCGCAGAGGAGTTGTATTGCATCAGGGGGATGCAGTAGAGTCATCAAACTTCGGCAAAAAGATAAAGATGAAATTGAACTAAAATCAAAGATACACTGACAGCCCAAAACATTACGACCACAGCCCACCACAGGAGTAAATACTGTCTGTTGGCGCTGCAGTCACATATGCAGCAAAGAAACTATATAAGTGGAGCAAAAATGGTTAGTGATGATATGGAACAGGGAATTCTATTGACAGAAGCAACTTTAACAGAGGGTATGTACGATGTAACCTCACAGTCTCTGAATGGTGAAGCTGGTTGGCTGCTCACATGCAAATATCATCACCATGTATGGATAGAAGTGGTAGAAGGATGGTAAAACAACTAGTACATAACAATGTGTTAGCTGTCCACGCCTCATCACAGAACATGGAGATTGGAGGGTTGCTCACTCTGTACAGGACAGGCGGTGACCTGTGAAAGATCTGGTGCAGGCACAAATGTTTTGGAGCACACTGTTCAGTGCACATTGTTGAATGTGGGGCTCCGCAACAAATGAACCCAATATGTTTCCATGTTGGCCAACAACAATGTCAATTATGGCAGCAGTTGGCACCACATCATAAAGATTGCATTATGGATCAGTAGTGATACATCACCTGGTCAGATGAATAACAGTTCTTGTTACATCAGGCTGATGGTCGTGTCCGCTTACATCACCATCCAAGCGAATGGCTGCCCAATCCATATACTGCTACATGGACAGTGACTAGTGAAAGAGGAGGAGCAGTGGCTTCTTTCTGCTCACCTCATAACATATATAGCCTAAAAATAATTCCTGCAGTTATCAGTTTGAGCAGTTTAGCACTAGCCATAATTTGTTGTTTGTATACTTGACAGAAGTCGTATTTGAGTATCATGTATACCTTTCTTGTTTTCACAGATTAAGGTTCTGAAAACAATCTGCTGAGATTTGTTTCGGTGATATTGATTCTCCATTCAGTTTCTCACTATTGTCAAGAAGTCCATGTAAGCTGTAGCATTGACATGTGTTCATCAGTATACTGACATTAGTTGAGCCGGTGCCCTGGGTCTAAATGGCTGTTTGTACAGTTTTTGTTGAAACCAAGTTAAGAGCTTTCTCAGAATCTTTGAATGAATGTCATTCAAAGTTCTAATTAAAACAGAAATTTTGCTAGAACTTTGGTCTCAATTTGTGAACAGTCTGCTTCTAATGCCTGCTTGTTTCTTTGGCTGATTTCTTATGAGTAGAATATGTACTGCGTTGTTCCAGTGTAGGTAGTTACAACTAAAAATTTTGGTGGGTAGATTTGGGATTGAGTCACCCTGATGGAGCAACTGAGGTCCCCACATAACTGATTCAGCAATCATCATCTTAAATACATAACTTGCCTTTATTAAAGTCAAATGAGTCTTAAAAGAAATCAACAGTAAAATTGACTGAGCATACTTTAGGAAAATGAATTTTAAACAGCTGCCACTAATTATGAGCCACTAGCAACGTTGTTTTTTTTTTTTTTAGCTCAATGATCTTAAAACAGCTGCCATTAATTATAAACCCACTGTTACTCAGTAGACAGGAAAGATACAAAATTTTAAAAACAATTAACAGTCACTGAATAAGTGGCTACAGTTATCCAAAATTCACTGATCAGATTTATGCAAATAATTTTTAAACAGCTGATATTAATGATGAGCCCATTTTCATTCAGTGGACAACAAAATATGGAATTTTAAAAACAATTAACAGTCACTGATTAGGCAGCTACAGCTAGCCAAAATTCACTGATCAGTTTTTAACCAAATGACTTTTAATAAACAGCTGCTATTAATTATGAGTGGTGGTTGCATGAGCATCACCAGGAGGGGAGGGACGAGAGATAAGGCTGGAGTGACCTTGATGGCCTCATGCTAAACAGCATTAAAAGCAAGATTTAATGACAGGATAGAAAGATCCCAACATTTTTGGGACCTAGCATGAAATATTATCAAGGCGGCCTTCAAATTCCCATTCATGTCCTCAGCAAAGTACGCATCTCTGGAATTCTCTAGACGTAAATGCCAGAGCATTATCACTCACTAGGGTGCTCAGTGGTCCAAAGGTGGCAAAGATTTGGTAAAATGCTGTACAGAATGGCCACTAGTGACCCTGTGGCTGGGAATTATCCAGCTAAAAATAAGAAAACCCATCCCACCACTACCAAGACGTAAAAAATTCCCCCTCATCAAGTACATGGAAGTGGTTCTACATAGTCCACAAAGAGATAGCTCATGAGCCTGCTATCAAGAGTAGACTCGAGTAAACCCTTGCATGCATTATAATAGGCTTCCCTTGTTTACATAACTGACAACACCCCACTAACTGACGTATATCTTTACATTTAGAAGGTCAAAACACATGTCTAATTTTGGCCAAGATCTTACGGAAACCTAGATGACCATGCAGTATGGAGCTGTGAAAATACCCAAAGACAGTGAGAACCAATACCTGAGGCAAACAAATTTAGAATGTGCGGTCGCCCTTCCCCTTTTGACACACAATAACTTTATTAAGAACATATTTAACCATGTGCTTGCATTTAAAAGCCTGTTTTGTATTTGGAAAATATGAGACTCTTCTTCCTCCCTCCTCTTGAGAATGCAAAAGAGCTAAACAAAATGTGGAGATGTGGACTGCCCAATGCGCAACTCTACGTTTTTCTGAGGTGGGCCAGTATCCAATTCAAGGCCTGATTATCAGTCTCGAGCACAAATTCCCTATGCTCTAGGTAGAACTTAAATTTCTCCAAGGTGAAGCTTCCCACTTATACATTAAATACAAGCTGCATGGTGTGTAGGTGATAGGATGCAACTGCCCCCGATGTTCCTGGAGAAATCCCGTTGCTACCCCAGAATTGGATGTGTGCTTGCCGAAATCCAGCGTAACTAACAAAGGAGAGTTCCTAAGGGCAGCTTTAATTGCCTCAAAGGAAGCCTGATGACTCTTTACCCGAAGGAAGGTCTTGCCTTTCTAGCATAAGTTATTCAAGGGGACCACCAGTTGGGTGAAATTAGCAACTAACTTCTGAAAGGAATTAGCCATCCCAATAAATCACATAAAATACTTTGATGATTTTACTGCATTCTATAATCCAGGCAACTTCCAGAAGACACCCATGTTCAAACTGTTGCCACAGTAATAAAAAATATGTTTGGGTAATGATTATAGATGTGTGTTTTCCATACTGATGCACATATGACTGTACTAACACAGCTTACCTGATAAAAATGAAAATATCATTTTTATTTATTTCTCCCTTATCAGCATTTCTCTATGAACATGTCTGCATAGCTGTCTGCAACATTAACTGTAAGCAAATGGTGAGAAGTGGTAAGTTTAAATATTGCTTTATTGGTCTGTATCTCTGGGACTTCAAACAAATATTTTTTAATTTTGCCTCTGCTTTTTTCAAAAACCAACTGACACCATGCACACTGCATATATTTTCCTCTGAATATCACAAGTCAATTACTGCACACATTTACCAGCTCAATAAAAACTCATAGTCAATTATAAAATTAATAATTAAAAAGAAATAGACATTTGGCAGTCTTACATTATATAGACATGTTTGTCCAATTTTGCTGACTTCTTGTTTGTCACATCCAGTGACAAAAAATCACAGTGTTTATTTAGTACATTCCCATGCAGTAATGTGGTGAAAAAATGAATGCGATATATTTAAGAACATGATACAAATGTCACAGACATAGGACTGTGTAAATTATAGGTGCTAAACTTAAAATACTTAGTGTTTCCTTGTTTTTCTGGCAGGCACAACTGGTAGCATTAACTATATCAATAACCAGAGTTTGATAAAATACAAATTTCAAAAAATACTAAAGCACCACAGAATTTCTTGCATAATATATAGCTCTGCTTTTAAGATAATGAAGAGTAGCTCATTAAAATATGTGACTCTTTTTTCATACACTACTATTTCACTTTCCAAAATGAAAGGTGTCTAAAGCCATTGTCTTTTTTTTTTCTTCGAAGATCTCAGCTGTTAGTACACAACAAAACAACAACAAGATATAAAAATACAAAATTTATAACCAAAAATTTAAAACTGAAAACTAACTCTACACAGAATATTTACAGTCAACTCACTTGTTTAAACAGGTTGTGGAACAGGGAAATGTTACAGTTGTTTTAGAAAGGGAGAAGCTGACTGAACTTTTAGATTAATAAGGTTGTCCTGTATGCCTTTTGTTGTAACCCATGAATTCCTTTCTCCAAACGACGACACTTCGACATATAGGAATACAACATTTTTATATTTATTATGTGTCTAAGCTAACTCAGTGAATAAATGAACATTCATCGTCTATATCATACATCACAAAACAAAGAATATGCCAATTAACCTTTCAAAATTGAGATAAAACATACAGAAGTTATTAAAGAAGTTTGTGAGAACATTACCTGCATGACACAGAGTTCAAGAGACCATATTTCCTCTATCATAAAAGTTAATCTATTGTATTATTGTACCAACTATCCAAAAATACTGTCAAAAACATAAATATCAGCAATTACAATTCCTTATAAGTACAATTACACTGTCTATATATACACAGGAACAAAGTATCAAAGCACCAGCTTTTATGAAGAACACTTCAGTATAAGATACACTTTCTGGTGTCCATTTAAAATCTAATCTCAAACAGCACAATAACCACATCAGGAAACCCTGGATGATTTTCAGTTCACTGGTACTGGCACTTCCCTTTTGTGTTACAATATAAATAAATAATTGAGGTATAACACGCAGTTTCAGTACAAGAAAATATTTCCAGCATATATACTCCCAAAACTAGTACAGGATTACCTGCAAGATTGGAATGTTTGGCAGGTGGGAGGATATAGTGTTTTATGTTGCTATATACACTAAGTATGTCAATTAACTATTCTTGTGACCTAGTATGAAATGCTTACGAGATTCAACAACAGTCATTCTTTATGTAAAATACCTTAATTCACTTTCATGGTCCTCAAAAATACTTGAGACTAAATTACAAATACTGTGCGTTTATAGCCAAGAGGCAGCTATAAGTTGCAGAGATATAAAAATAACAGCAAAGTGTACAATCTGAACTGAGTTTTGTCACAGCTTTGTTCACACAATTGTGTCTACCATTGTGTATGGAAGTTTAATGATCATTCTGCTCAATTTGGCATTCTAATTTAGTCAGTTTGTTGTCATACATTAGAATCTCCAAGTACACTAGATCGTTGGGATGAAGACAGTAAGCCAGTTCTCGAGTCACCAGTAATTTCGAGCAGTAACGTCTCATTGTCTAAAGAACCTGGATGTTGTGCACTAACTGACCTTGCCAACCTTTGTATCAGCTTTTCTTTGCGTTCTTTTTGTCGAGTTTGTTTCAGGCGTGCAAACTCATCATCCTCTGAACTATTTGTACTAGAACCACCAATGCTCACATCATCACCGTCTGCTTGAGATGTCCTTCCTCCAAAGAAGCTCGTGCTATCTCCTTGAGATGCAGGCTGACTAGTGAAGCGATCTACTCTTCCTCCTGGCCCAATCTTTGAGGAATCCCCATATCCTGGTGCACTCTTCACAGACATAATTTCTGTGTATGTTGTGCTTGAAGGAGCAGGTGAAACAGCAGCAGCTGGCATAACCACAGCTGATGCAGGAGCTGATGATGACAGTGGTGTAATGTTGAGATGCGGACCACTAGCCTGTAGTGAAAACAAAGAGATGACAATGCTGCATTGTGGGCCATAGCTGAGTAAGTAAACTAGTTATTAAAATTAAATGAATAACGATAAACTGCAGTTACAGCATAAAATGTAACAGTGTGCAAATAATAAACTATGCACTTTGAATGGTGCTTTGTTTTTACATTACTGGATGAACGAGCAAAATATTTTTGATGATAATATTCACTCCATTCAGCATCATGAATAAATTTAATGACAGCTGTTTCTCTTTCCTCAAAGTAATATACTATGAATGTTTTTTATTGTTACTGTTCTGTACTATGCATTTATCTGAATTGAAGATGATTTTATTAATAGAGGGGTTGCACAAGTCAATGAAAATCTGCATTATTCATATATAATGTTCAAATTTCATTGAGTGTACTGTGGTTTTTCTGGCAATACTCAATCATTTTTTATATTTTTGGTTGCCCTAACCATTATGGAAGTGAAGCGTGGGTGATGAAAAGTATAGACAAGAAGAGAGAAGAAGTTTTTGACATGTGTCACGGAGAAATACTGAGAATTAGTTTGATAGTGAGATAGCTAATGAAGCAGCACTAAATTGAATTGGGGAAAAATGCTTTGTGGCACAACCTGAATAAACAAGGTATGTGATGGGGCATTTGGTAATGAAGGAACATATGGAGGGGGGAGGAGTGGTGGAATAAAAATTGCAGTGAAAGAACAAGGCTTGAATACAATAAGCAGGTTCCAATGGATGTAGGTAGCAGTAATTATGCAGAGATAAGAGACTTGCACATGATGAATTAGTGTTGCATACAACCAGTTTTATGGCTGAAGATGAAAGCCATTACATAAATTTTTGTTTTTGAAGTTACTTAATTTAGTTACCTTTTAAGTAATGTTTTAAAATATTATTTAACTGGTCTCTAATAAAAAATATTTTCAAGTTGGTGTGAAGAGTTATCGATGGTTACTTAAAATTAAAGTTTGGCTTTGCATAAATTTTAGCTCAGTCACTTATATCTATTTATTGATTGTTTTGTTGCTAGTGAGATAGCTAATGAAGCAGCACTAAATTGAATTGGGGAAAAATGCTTTGTGGCACAACCTGAATAAACAAGGTATGTGATGGGGCAGCACTTGATAAAGTCTTACCTGCCACAACTAACTTCTAACTATTCCACAGGCCACTTATTGAAAGATTCGCTCTTATCTGGCAAAATCTTTATTGGTATACAAATTCCAGTGCAACTTTGTTCCTCTACACATGGTGCAGAATTAGTAAGTAAATTATATTGTAAAATTAATACACTTCAAGGTGAAGCTCCCCACGTAATCGAACAAAGAATCTAAATAGTGTTGAAGAGAGATCATACTTTATTTCATTACCTGCTTTGTAAATACTACAAGCAAAAATACCCTCTCTATAACCTACCTGTACACTATGAGGAACTGCAACTGGTGCTGATGCTGGTGGAGGCCCTGGGAAGTGAGGCACACCACTTGCAAAAATTGTGCGAACATTTGGCCTCAAGTCTGGTGGCCTCATTGAAGTTACTGTTGACTGTTCATCCACTTCTTCTATGACTTGGTCTGCTATTCGCATACTCCCTCCCCCAGCAAATGGAGGTTTCAAACTAGCAGCACTATTGCTTTTCGGCATTCTTGAACCTGAACACAAAAAAGGCAATAGTAATAATTTCTTATGAAGTGAAAGGCAACGATTATATCATTGTAATCATGATCAAAAATGTTGCATATATCTAGAAGGAGAAGAAGCATAATCTAAAACATCCCTAAAAAGGAAAATGATGACCTTGTGATTACTGGTGAATCATCATTTTACTTGCTGTATCCAAAGTCCTTGAAAACATTGTCCATAGTCAATGGACTGAATACTTGTGACAAATCCAGCTTACAAGACCAATATCACTCTAGTTTCGTAAATGCCGAAACACAAAAGCACTAATTACAGTTAAGTTATTACATGAAATGTACTATAGAGAACAATGACAATACACTTTGGGAAAGCATTTTATATGTCAATTTTGAAATATTGCTAAAACTGTGCTTAAGTAGTTTGAAGGTTACTTGAGGAACAGACAGCAGCATGTTCAAAAGTTGTCCTGGAAGCAAAAAAGAATTGATTTTAAGATTTAAATTGATAATGAGGTCATTAAAGCCAGAGCAAGAACTTGGGCCAAGGAAGGCTAGGGAATGAAACTGACCATGTCCTTTTCAAAGGAACTATCATGGCAGCTACTTTAATCAATTTTGAGATGGTTAATATAATATGGATTGCTGGACAGGTGTCTGAGCCATCATTCTCCCAAATGCAAGTCCGGTCTCTTACTACTTTGATCACTCCCTGGGTGCCAATTCTCTCAGGAATGACACAGCAGTTAGTCCTGGGTTCACTTCTGTTCTCATAGTGTACCTGGAACTTCATATCAATTGCATCCTTCAGTAAAAATGATACTATGCCAATGATTTCCAGCTTTATTTAAGTGCCAAGCCTAAAAACATCAACACTGCTTTTGTGCAGATGAATGATTGTGTGTCTTCTCTGTTTAGATGAGTGTAAAATCTGGGACTTAAATTAAATGCAATGGAAACTCATGTCATGTTACTATCCCATCAGAAAATAATTAGTCCCAAATTCTGCAAATAACTGTCTCCTAGTCTTCTCAACATATTTCAATATTGTATCAGAAAATAATCAAGGGCTTGGATGTAACTTTGGAGGAGTACTTTAACTGGGCAGAAAACACTGTAGGAAGACCTTCAGTTCCCCAATTGCCCTCCAGAAGTTTCAGAATGTACATCCACAGGTTTTGAAATAAAAACTAGTGCATACGCTCATTCTGCTAAACCTCCACTATTGTGATGTAATTCAAGATGGCACAAGCAGTGAAAACTGTAGACACTTTGAACTAACCATGAAAGCTCATATACCTTACCTCTGAAACTATGTCCATTTGATCATGACAGTGTATCATATTCCTAAGTTAGTGTATCATATTCCTAAGTTAGCTTGCTGCAACCAGTCAAATTACATCTTCCTTAAAGTGCCTGCTCCCCTAGTACCTCGTATCACAGATCAAATACTTATCATCCCATCATAATCACAATACTAGACTTCACTTATCTGTATCCTATCTACTTCTCCATTGATAATGTCTGCCTCTAACAAGTTACATTGCACACAATTCAGTATCACAATAAATTAAAGAAGAACCAGAAACACTTCCTTTTCTCAACTAAAAAATGGGGGCTGAGAAGAGGAGTGGGGAGCTGTATGGCTGTTTCTCTCTTACAAAAGGTAAAGCAAATACTCGTACGTTTACACCTCATGTCAGTTACACTACTTTCTCTTTTCATTTCTGTCACTCACTGAAGTTTCTTGCCTGTTCTCTTCATTAATTTTGTTCTAACAAGTTCTTCTGTTCCTCCCTTTGCTCATCCTAATATATGACACAAGATCAAAATGTAAAGGGAATTTTTATTTTTCTTAAAGAATCTTTATTTATTTGTCAATATCAACTTTGTCTGCTTCAAAATAATTCCTCTCAGGTACAATACAGTTGTGCCAGAACTTTTTCCAATCTTGAATCACTTTTGGAATTCAGTTTCCGTTATGGAGATCAGCTCCTTCAGCAATTCTATTTTTATCTCATCAATGGTGGCAAAACGATGTCCTTTCACAGTTCTCTTCAGTCTCAGGTATAGAAAGAAGTCCTTAGCAGCCATATCTGGTGAATATGGTGGCCGAGGCAACATAACGATTTTGTTTTTTGCCAAATAATCATGAACAAGCACTGTGGTGTGAGCAGGAGTGGGAGCATTATCGTGATGCAATTTGCGGTTTTGCCATAATCCTGGGTACTTTTCCTTGGATTGCTTCACAGAACTGGCAGTTAACTTCCTGGTTGTTTTCTTTATTGACCATACTGCCATAAGGCAGGATCTCATGATGCACTATCCCATTGTAATCGAAGAAAACAGTGAGAAGAACCTTCCCATTTGATCAGACTTGTCAAATTTTTTTGGTCTTGGCTCTTCCATCAGTTTCCATTGCGATGACTGTACCTTTGTTTCTGTGTCATACCCATACATCCACATTTCATTACCTGTTCTAACATCCTTTAGAAATTCTGGACCATTGTTGAATTCATTCGGAAATTCCTGAGTGATGTCTATGCGACATTGTTTCTGGTCAACACTCAACAATTTTATAAAAATCTTTGCTGCTACATGTTTCATAACCAACCATCTGAAAAAAAAACTGCATAGCATGACCCAAAGTATATGCTGACAGCAGCAGCAACCTCTCTGATAGCGATATGGTGATTTTCAAAAACCATTTTATTTACTTCTTCCATACTGTCATCACTAATTGATGTGCTACAGTGTCCATCGTGGTCATCGTCATCATTATCATCTTGATGCTCTTTGAAACATTTATATCACACATAAAGTCTTGTCTTACTCACAGTAGATTCCTCAAAAGCCACAGTCAACGTTTCAAATTTGGTGCTGCACTTTATTCCATTTTTTCAAGCAAAATTTAATGCAAATTCATTGATCTACCTATTCTGATAGTAAGAATTTGCTGAATACTCTAAACCATGCTCAACCCTTTCGACTATCAACAATTAACTAAATATTCAAAGCAGCTGAAAACAAAAACACACATCAGGAACATGTATACCAACAGGATAATCTTCTTTTTTCTTTTCTTTTTGTTTTTTAATTGAATGTATAAAGCCTGCAAATATTAAAAAATTCCTATTACTGTTTGGTCACACCTCTTATATCATTACCAGGGCCCACTGCAGTAATCTGCTTGCCTTTACTTTATTTATATTACTCTACTTTTCACACATTTTTGTAATTTTTTTAATAGCTAGTACTGTTTCCACTATATTACAAAGATCTCTAAGAGTTGGATTCGCTATAAGTGCCTTCATGAATTTGATGTAAAATATGAAGAATACCTAGTTAGGTCCAAATCTTCCCAGAATAAATAAATGATCAGAAATGAATGAAAAAGTCTCTGTAAATCTTAAAACTTCTTTCACTTATTATAAATGCATCACAAATTATCAGTGACATTTTTAACAAGGAAATTTTTAATTTTACACCATCTAATTGGTTCAGTTACAATTCACAGTTTAATTGAAAACTTTGGTTTACAATCCAAAACTGAAATTAATTGTTGTTGGGAATGTGAATGGTCCTGGTGCATTAATACAGTGTATCCTTTCTGTGAAACAGGCTTCTCTGGAACTTTATCTCAGTAAGGATACATAATTGAAGTAGTGAAGAAATGATGAGTTAATCGAAGTGGTTGAACAATTTAGGTGTTACAGGCAGTAATTTTTTCTGTTAAGAGTGCTCTGACGGGTGACAAAGATCATTTGAGATAACAGATTAGGAGAAAGAATCTCGACGATTCCTCCTCTCCCACAAAACTACCCCTCTGAAATTTTTTCTCTACGCTGATTTAGCAAATTTTACAACTTTGAAGCTAGATTTAATATAGTTTTTTTGAAAAAAATATTGTGTTAATAAAGTACACTGATAAAAATATAGTACACTAAAAATTAGAAGAGTAACTGGTGAAATAAGTTACTAATTGTTTTACTTTCAGTTGAAAAAAGTACATTTGTGAATTTAAGTAACACCACATAAATATTTCAGTCACAAAATAAAAACAGGAAAGATTCATCATATTACATCAATTGGCCCTTAATCACTTGATAAAGGAATACTCCAAATGAACCAAACACTCATCATGTAAGATAACATATTTACTTGCTGACACATTTAAAAACAAAACAAATAAATAATTAAGTATTTAGCCACAATTATTTTCTCCTATGGTGAAAAATATCAAATATGAAGTGACAGTAAGGGATGTGTTGAGCAGACAGATATTTTGTACTACACTTTCTTTCATCACTTGTGAGACATAACAAAAACACACACACACACACACACACACACAAACACACACACACACACACACACACACACACACACACACATATATTTCCCACGTGGAATGTTTCCTTCCATTATATATATATATATATATATATATATATATATTTTTTAGAGGGAAACATTCCATGTAGGAAATATATATCTAAAAACAAAGATGATGTGACTTACCAAGTTGGTAAGTCACATCATCTTGGTTTTATGTGTTTCATCCACTCTACAATGCTTGCATGCTATAGAATTCTAAGAAAGAAGACAGCAATGCAACCAACATACCAGCAGAGTTGCCAGCACTACCATCTGGAATATTGGCAGGGGCAGTTGTGGTAGTGACAACTGATCCAGTGCCACTGCCATCACGTGAAAACAGTCTCCTGAGAACAGATGTCACAGAGCCCACACGGTGAATGGAGCTGGCCAGACTTCCAACGTTGGTGTTTATGCTTGATGCTGAACCCGCAGAGGTCATTCGTTCACGAGTACTAACACGACTCAGGCTCCGTTTTCCACCAGCAATAAAATGAATACCACTATGGGTGTCGTCAAACTGTAAAGGTGAAATGATAAACATTTATTCCATACCAAAGTGAATTTAAAATAAACAATAATATTATTTAAACTTACATATTCAACAACAAATTTATTGTTCAAACTTATAGATTAATACAAGATACACAAAATTAATTTCTACAAGCCTATTCAGACCATTAATTACAATTGTTTCAAAAAACATGCATGCACAATACAACCACATTAAAAGAAATAAAGAACGAAAGAAGAAATAGTAACCAAAATGAACGTAGTTTGGAAGTACACAATACGATATGCACTGTTAATGTCCTTGGCATGCTGGCCAAAAGTGGTTCAGACATTGCTGATCAAGTCTGTAGCACCCTTCCTGAAGTCAAAATGTGTGAGTAGGGTAGGGTTCCTACTATGGTAGACTACAAGTTTCAACTGGTCTCTAGTTTGCTGCATTCGACTCATGCCAGCTGATACTGCAAGCTGCTCCTTTCGATTCATCACAGACTCCTTGAGGTAGGCATCAAAGAGGCAGGTGGGCTGGACAAGAAGTTTGAGGATCCTGTCCCAGTGCTGCACAGTCCTCAAATTACTCTGAAGAGTGATAAGTATTCAACAACTGTACATGACACCAGCCCACAACAAGACTGACCCACCTCCCTGCCTTAAAACAGCACAGCACACCTAGGAAGTGTAATAATACCTAGCTACTGCCACACTCATCTGGCATTAGGCAAATCCTACAGGTAAACCCATGCTGCTGATGTAGATTCTGTTCCCAGTATTCCCTTGTCCTTCTTATCCACCCTCCACAGTGTTAGGAGGTTCATACTGTTGTTCTTAATGGACGTCTGAAGGCCAAATTTGTCATATGGAGACAGTTGTGTACCGTCCAAGAAGGCACCAAGCAGCTTTTTTGCATTCTCATCGATGCACCAATAAGCCATAATTTGTAGGTAAATGTCATCAGTTGGTGCTGATGATCACAAATAACAAGTAAAAGGCAGATTTTCAATATTTTAAGTTGCAGGCTATGGGTTGAATGTTTGAATCACATCACTGAGGTGTACCACAATTTGATAGGCCACATCCTTACGCTGACAACCCTCTGTTATATAAACAGACAATGTACACCAGTGTGCACAAGCAGTATTGATCCACTCATGGCTGATGACATAGGGGTCTCTACTGGACTGCAGTGAGAATTTTAGCTTACTTTTACTTCTGTTAAACAAAAGTCATTAGTCATTTCCTGAGGTCAAAGGAGCGACACAGTACTATGAGGAGAGTGAGCAGGGGGCAGCAGCACAGTGCAAGTCTTAAGTGCTATGAAAAACTGTTTTTTTTAACTTTTCATTAGATTCATAAAAAGCTAACATCTACAAATGACAGATACAGAAAAAAGTAATTAACTTAAAAGATTAAAGATCAATGAAGAGAGGCTATCATAACAAGGGAATATTGCTAACCATAGCAAAAAAATATATTAAATGAGGCAGACAAGAGGAGCAAGGAAAAAAAAATTACAATCTCTCACATGTAATAACACAAAAATTTGTTTCATCAATAAAAACCTTGAAAAACAGTGTCTATTTGACTGATTTATAGTTTATGAAACACACATAAGGATTACTCACATTATGGTCTCCCCCATCCTCTGGCTTTGCCAGTAACGGTTCTGCCATAGATTTTGGCACTTCAATGTTGGCTGTTGATGGCTGAGGATGTTGTTCTCTGAATGGCTCTGATGCTATTGTGTATGGCAACTGGGCTGGAAATACCTCATCCCAATACTGATCTCTGATCAGCTCTGGATGCTCATGATGCATTTCATCAACTATTAGGTAGGACACCTGTTGAAAAACACAATCATAGTGCAAAGAAAAGAGTATGGTTCCTGCTGTACATAATCTAGTTGCCAAAACTGATAACTTCCTAATGTTAGTAGAATTATTCACACACACACACACACACACACACACACACACACACACACACACACACACACACGTGTGTACGTCAGCACAACACGCAATGCTGGGGCTGCGCTTCTGCAGGTTGATTGGGGTGAGTAATTGTATCACATGGGCTAGTGGAGAATAGGATGCGAGGGTTGGTTGGCGGAATGGGGCTGATAGCTTAGATGAACGTGGACAGATGCATGGGGCAAGTACGCAAGAGGAAGGGGCAGCCTGTGTATGGAATAAGTGTGTGATACATGGGCACCAGCACCAGTTAATTCACACAGTGCAAGAGTGGACTGAGACAGGTTGACTTCACTGAGGAAGAGGATGTGGGTGCAAGCTGAGTGAAGTTATAGTCCTGGTGCAGGATGGAGGTGTGTGTGTGTGGGGCAGCGGGGCTGGTGGAGGCAGAGGTCAGGAGGATAGCAGAAACTCCTATCCCATGTAGTTGAGAGTAACTTGTATCTGGTGGTTGTATACCATCTCTGTTGCAATTTCTGCACAGCATTTTATATGCGCATTACTACCAACAAGCTGTCCACCTAACCAAATGGCCACTGGCAAACTGCGACCAAGAACAAACTTGTAGGAGGAAGGAACTGCTAGTCCTGAATCTAGTAAGTTATAGTCTCATCACATTATCTTGAATGCAACGCATACTGATAAGTATGCAACAGAAATAACTGTTCTGTGTAAATTGTTTTGTGTTATGGTATTTATGTTCTTTTCTTTGCATTAAAAAAAATGTAATTCCTCTTCACAACCGACTTTTGTGCGCTGCAGGAACCCTTCTATGCCATTGGCGCAGGTGTCACACTCTTATCCCGTATACCTGCTCCCCCCTCTCACCTGCTTTCTTAAGCTGTTGTATCTACTGGTTCCCTCCCTGCACTCAGCCACCCTTCCCGAATCCTCCATCCAACTCCCTCCCTTCCTCTCCTCCTCACCCCCTCCACATGACTACAGTTTACCCGTGGTTTTTTGTGTGTGTGTGTGTGTGTGTGTGTGTGTGTGTGTGTGTGTGTGTGTGTGTGTGTGTGTGTGTGTGTGTGTGTGTTGGTGGTGGTGTTGGGGGGGGGGGGGGGGGCGCATGCACTATTATTCTGGTTAGCAAGTTTATTCAGTGCATACAGAATGTAGGGCACAATTGCAGGTATAATAATCAGAGAGAATTGTACAGGTCAGTACAAAATGGGAAAGGGGGGGGGGGGAGGATGAGGGAAGATTTAAATTCTTTTCAGGAGCTGAGTTGCCTTAAAAACAAATTATTTACTTCACAAACACAAGTAAGAGCTTTCACATTTAAAAGACAAATTGTGTAGCATTCATTCAATCAGGGTTCAGTTGGGTGCAGAATCAAACAACAACTTTCTCCCATTGTATCAGATAGAGGAAGGGAACCTTAAACCAGAATGATTAGATTACAATCCTTCCAAATTGTGTAGAAGCTCTAGCTACTTTGCATAGTGACTATATCAGGGCAAGGTGAAAATTGTGTCATGTGCACAAAAGGTAACATTGACACTGACAAAAAAAAATTGTTACATGGGTACATATTGTACAGTAATATAAGTCATGTAACAATGCAAAAAATTGTTACATGGGTACATATTGTACAGTAACATAAGTGATGTAACAACGCAATTTATGGGACAGTTTTGTTTATACAGCCTTTTAAAGTACTGTAGCTGTGTTGTATGTGTTTCTTTCAAAAATTTTCATAAACTGAAACACAGTGCCGAAAGAATATTTATTAGAAGTATGCACCTTATTTTCAAAAATAAAGAAATCTGCAACTGAATTCAATATGGCTGTACTTGTTGCACTGATTATCTAGAAAATGTTGTCACTAAACTGCAACCACAGGGAAAATATCAGGAAATCACACAAAATGACATTTGATGTTTAAAGATTGAATGTGTATAAATTAACTGACATTGTAGATGTATCAGCTAAGAGTAATGAATAATTAACAAGAACAGAGTGCAAGACAGGTACCAAAATTGGTAAAAGCTGAACTAAATTAAACACAAGTAAAAATTTAAACTTTCAGACTGTTTTAAAAACAATCCAAGTGATTTTGTGCTACAATCTGTTAATAAGGATTACAAATCAGAAGACAACTGTAATCATAGCAGCATGAGAAAGGATATGGCCCTGACCCAATGAAAAGAGATGCTGATATCATTTGTCTGAAAGGCTATGGCAGCATTTCCTGGTGTGCATAAGGCAGTCTTCTTATCGATTATATTATATGGGGTCGAGCAACTGACCACCATTGTTTGATAAGTTACCTTTACTACAAAAAAATATTTTTACAGTCTACCGGGACTTTGCATTATTATAACATTAATCAGGGAGATGTTTCTGAGAATTTACCCTTGCAGCACAAGCTGTATAGAAGCAATTGAAAAACAAGTCAAGAATCTCTAGTCACTTGGCTTTTCACAATACAGGAGCATGCTTAAAATCACACAAACAAAGCACAATGGCTAAGGAAGCAAAGGCCTGTTAACCCATACAGACAGATGATGATGATGATTGGTTTACAGGGCACTCAGCTGCACGGTCATCAGTGCCCGTACAAAGTTACAATTCGCCCCCCCCCACACAGTCCAATTTTTTTTTTACACACGAAGTTCCAATTTTTTTTTTTTACACACACAGTTCCAATTTTTTTTTTTTCACACACAGTTCCAATTTTTTTTTTTTTCACACACAGTTCCAATTTTTTTTTTTACACACACACAGTCCAATTTTTTTTTTACACACACACAGTCCAATTTTTTTTTTACACACACACAGTCCAATTTTTTTTTTTACACACACACAGTCCAATTTTTTTTTTACACACACACAGTCCAATTTTTTTTTTACACACACACAGTCCAATTTTTTTTTTACACACACACAGTCCAATTTTTTTTTTTTACACACACAGTCCAATTTTTTTTTTTTACACACACAGTCCAATTTTTTTTTTTACACACACAGTCCAATTTTTTTTTTTTACACACACAGTCCAATTTTTTTTTTTTACACACACAGTCCAATTTTTTTTTTTTACACACACAGTCCAATTTTTTTTTTACACACACAGTCCAATTTTTTTTTTTTACACACACAGTCCAATTTTTTATTTTTACACACACAGTCCATTTTTTTTACACACACAGTCCATTTTTTTTACACACACAGTCCATTTTTTTTACACACACAGTCCATTTTTTTTACACACACAGTCCATTTTTTTTACACACACAGTCCATTTTTTTTACACACACAGTCCATTTTTTTTACACACACAGTCCATTTTTTTTACACACACAGTCCATTTGTTTTACACACACAGTCCATTTTTTTTACACACACAGTCCATTTTTTTTACACACACAGTCCATTTTTTTTACACACACAGTCCATTTTTTTTACACACACAGTCCATTTTTTTTACACACACAGTCCATTTTTTTTACACACACAGTCCATTTTTTTTACACACACAGTCCATTTTTTTTACACACACAGTCCATTTTTTTTACACACACAGTCCATTTTTTTTTACACACACAGTCCATTTTTTTTACACACACAGTCCATTTTTTTTACACACACAGTCCAATTTTTTTTTACACAGTGCAATTTTTTTACACAGTCAATCTAGCCACTGTCATGAATGATGTGATGATGATCATGATGAAAACACAAACACCCAGTCGCTGGGCAGAGAAAATCTCCAACCCAGCTGGAAATCGAACCCGGGACCCTGTGATCCAGAGGCAGCAAGAATAGCCACTACACTACGAGCTGCAGACCCGACCAGACAGACAGACTTGCAGGGCTATGCAGAATGGAATATGATCACAGATTATTGAAAAGGTTTGGTCATCATTTTCCTTTTATTGTGCCTTCAGTATTTCTTCACCCCACCCTTTCGAGTCAGTTCCGATTTTTACTTCTCTCCTACTTACAACTACCCCAGTCCTTTCACTACTTTCTAAAGAAACAACATTGCTTCTCAAATCTTGAGAAACCGTGTTTCGCCTTTTATGTTGCTGAGGAAGACTATTAAAAACAGTTTAATTTTAACTCGTAAGTATATTTTATATTTAATATTTATGTTAATAATTTTAACAGTAATATATGTTTATTAACAAACCTGCAGGTTTCTGTCCACTAACCAGTTGACTTCAAAATCATCATCATCTTCACCAAAGGGGTTTATCAAACTCTCAGCCACTTTCAGCCATCCCATGTAGAAAAAAAACTGCACAGAATTTAAGGAACATCAGAAAGATTTTACAAAAAAAATTTCTGTCAACAATAACCATAATTAAATATTTTAAATAGTGGAGTTATCACTTACTTGCAATGTAGTGAAAACTGGGAAGTACAGATCAACATTATTCATATGTTTGTGCAACGGATGTGACTGATCGGGTATATCAAGCCACTGACGTCCCATTACACAAGTTATGAAGTATGAGTAAACTGCCAAGGTGACCACCTGGAATAATTATACAGGGTATCCATAAATTATCTTTACAACTGCAGATCTTCATAAACTTAAAACTATGTTAGATAATAGCAACTGGTTTTGAACATGAGATGAGTTAGCTTTTTTTCCACATGCTGCAGATTTCACAAAAAACAGGGTCAGCACAAGTGTGTAGCCTAGTTCACAGAGATTAAGCCCTATACACAAGTGCAACAAAACTGCCATACACAGTATGGAAGGGAACCAACTATTCAGGTTTGGCATACGACATTTACTGAAACAGGTAGTTTCATGTGTAAACATGGGTCACTAACCTGTTTCAGACACCAAAACAGATTGAAGTATGACAAGTGTTTGCAAGGAATCCAATTAAGACAGTGCATTGTGCAATTAGGATTTGGCATTAAGTGCAGAAAGCTTTGCATAAGAGGTTACATCTTTATGTTTAGAATGTGCAGTTGCTTACATTGCTCAAGCCAATGGACAAACCTAAGCATGAATAAGTTGTTGTGGATATGCTAAACAAGACTGACACAAAAAAATGATTTTTTGGAAAATATTTGTTTCTCCAATAAGTCAACTTTTCATTTATTTAGCAAACTGAACCATCATACTGTTCATGTATGGGGATTAGAGTGTCCTCAAGCTATACTTGGAATGGACAGAGAAGTTTAAAAATTACATCACTGGTTCATTCTTTTTAATTGAGTCTACTATCAACAGGGTATCAATATGGTCTGACATTTTATTTGATTGGTTTAATTTCTGGATTCTAACTATTCTTACTTGACAACTCCTGATCATAGGGGGCCAGCATACACAAGTGTATACAATGAAGTATGCTGGTAGCATATTTTCATTTGACAAATGTCAGATTGCATCATTACTAAGTGTGTTTCCCATGTGAAATTTTAGTTACTTGTATCTCTGAAGAATATGGGTTTAAATCCATCGTAACCATGGCCTAAGGTTGAATAAAACCACCTTCCATTGCAATTGACTGGCTGCTCTGAATTCATCTACTAATAATAGAATATTATCAGGCAAGATTCAGAAACTAGAGAAATGAGTATTGAACTGAAAGGTTACATACAGTTGACTACTCAGATTGAAAAAGTATTTAAAAAGGTAGTCATAAGTAAATAAAGGTAAAATGGATGAATAAAACTGAGGTCTGGCGAGTCAAACATTAGGTGAAGGGTCATGAGAAAGAGAGAGAGAGAGTTAAGGTATTACTGTCAGTGGAAATGAGGACAGAGCAGATGAAAGGAAGATGTGACGAAACAGAGAATAAATAATCTCCTGAAGTAACAAGCTTGTTTCTGATACGAGTTGACTGTTCGAGTATTCAATGTAAATGATGTTCAGTCACAAGGATAAGGTCAATGTATGCTTCAATATTTGAAGTAGAGATGGGCAGACAGCTCTCAAATTGATTCAAAGAGCCAGATATTTCTAAAGAGTGGACAATGGATGATTCAGGAAAAAAATGAATGGTAGCTCATCTGATTTCTCTGGCAGCTGGAATGAGAGGGATGAAAATTCTGCACTAGGCTGCTGCAGCGGCCTCCACCCCACATCTGTAATAAACATTTCCCCCAGGTACAAAAAATGTGTTATAGACCACATGGAGAAGTAGGTACGCATACATTATTAGTACATGAAGCTTTTATTGTCCATGAAAACAGAAAATAAGGAAAGCTCCTTTTTTTTCAATTTATTGGCTGTTGGGCAGTACCCATTCAGTTATCTCAATAGTAATACTAATTAGGACGGCATGAAAGCAAGCGCAACTCAACACTCAGTCTTCGAGTGGAAAAAAAAAAAAAAAAAAAAAAAATCTCGAAACCATTTGGGAATCAAACACTGGGCTCCTTCCCTTAACATTCCGACACATTGACTGTGCAGCTACAGAGGCACAGTGCGCAAGAAAAATATATTACAGTGGAAAACACTTCCAGCATCACGTTTCCACTCTTGATTTCAAAAGAATACCTCAAATTTCAGAAGCTCAATAAACGCTTACGTACTTTTGAGTCAGTTGTTACTTCTTATCCTTTGACTTAGCATCGCACTCAGAATGTGTTGCCAGCTATTATAAAAGCTGCTGTCTTCATCCAACGTTTTGTTGGAGTGTGTCGATAAGCGAACCAGACATCACTCCCCTCACAACAGCTCAGGCTCCCTACCACTCTTACTGATAGGACCTTCTCACTAGCTCACTGCTCCCTATCATCCTTTGCAATTGGATTGCAAGGTGGCTCACTAGCTCCTTGCTCGCTCCCCCCCCCCCCCCCCCCCCCCCCCCCCCCCCCCCACCACCACCACCACTCTTACTGATCAGATTGCAACGTAGATCGCACTGAGCAGACCACATGGCGACTTTAGGTGTCACTCTGTTTGCAGAGCTCTTGGCACAGTGATACAGCTTGCAACTTGCTTTCTTGACTGAGCACTTTTCCATCCAAGTTCAGGTCTTTATTCTTTGTATCGTTATTTGATTTGTTATAGTCGTCATCTTCTTGTGTTGTTGCTCTTCTGTTTTCTTGTTGTGTGAATGTTCTTGTTACATGTACTTGTATGTCTCCTCCTATGTCTGTCGCATTTATAGTTGCCGTGTTTTTGTTCTGTTGGTAGCTCCGCAGGTTTTAATTACTTTAGGTGAATAGGATACTAAATGTAACAGTATGTATAACATGTAATTATTTTTACATGCATGATAGTCCATGTATCAACGTCTCAGGAGGAATGATCGATATTCAGAGATATGACAGGAACAATGATTTGAAGCAAGAAACTAAATATGGACATATGCCCTATTCCAAATGGTTTTCTGACATGGAACACATTTACTTTTGTACATTTTTCCTGAAAAACATTAAATCTGTGGACTATAGCGAGAGCTTGTCACAGTATTAAACTAAATTACATCAAATTATCTTTAAACAGGCCCTAGTCATTTTTTCTCAAGGACTTACTCATTGCATGAAAAAGAGCAAGAGAATACGGAAAAATCTTGCACAACATGCATGTGTAGAGATGTACATAAGCCAGTTTGCAGTAGTTTCCCCCGACTTGATAGACCACGTGTCCTACATCAAGTTATTCGTCTACACTACTATGGTATGTTGTAAATGATGACAATGTACTGAACAATAAAAAAATAAGTAACAATGTACATTAAATACATTCTATCTCCGAAACCATTCAGAATAGTACATGTGTCCACATCAAGTTTTTTTGCTTCTAATCACTGTTCCTGCCATATCCCTGAGTACAGACCATTCAGCCTGTGACAACCTGTACATTACATTTAATTTTTTACTTATTCACTTAATCTGAACAGATTAAAGCCTTCAGGAGTCCTCTTACATCACACTAGAGTTTTGTATGTAATTACAAAACTCAATTTCTTAAAAAAAAAAATCATAATATTTTTAATATGACATCTCTTCTTCTTCTTCTCCTCCTCCTCTGCATGTATTAGGCATTTGTCTGTTATGCCCTCTTCGTTGAAACTGTTGATCTTTCTCGGTCTTCCTAAATGTCTTCTGCCCACTAGGTAATAATTATCACCAATTTTGATAGCCTGTCATCCTCCATTCTTGTAACATAATCCTTCAAGTTGTTTCTGTATTCTTTAATCTGCTCATTTAAGTTTTTCACTCTTAGTTCTTTTCTGATGTCTACATTCACTCTGTCAGACATTGTACCCAGCTACTCACCTTAAAAATCTGATCTCTAGTGCTTCTTTTTGATGGGAACGAGTATTTCTGCTGTGTTGTCTAGGCAAGTGCTTCAAGGTGTACGGAGCAGTAGTTATTATGAGCAGGAGTGGGTAAACAATATGATTGATCATTTGGACTGTGACTCTGTCCTGTATAGTAAATGCTGAGCTAAAGAATTTTGCAACAGTATTGTCAGTTCAATAAAGAATTTTTTGCAACTAAGACCATTTGCCTCTGTGACATAATCAGTATGTCTATGTTTTCTTTACTGTTCAATGAATGTTATTGTTAAAGTCAAGTACTGATTCAATTCCTTGTTTGGGACAATAGGATCAGCTACAGTTTCTACTTTGCCTACTCTTCCCTAGATCACACAAGCTTTTCTATAGCACATCTGTTCTTTGTTTTGGGTTGATGTATTGGCATGTCTTGGTTATTATTTCTCCCAGATTCCATGGAGCTTCTCTTTTCTCTAGGAATGGTATCGAAGTTCTCTTGTGCCTCCACTGCCAGTTCAGTTACACTGATATACCCAAGTCTCTATATTTTGGCGCAGTTTATTCCTTGAATACTTTAGAGAGTAATTCATGGAAATGATAATATGAGCTTATATTCCAGGTACAAATTTCTTTGCTCATGGATTTTGTGGCAAATATATGTATTGGGGCCAGATCATAAGCTACATTATGGGTAGGTGCAAGCTGAAATACTGTTACATTTGAAGAAGAAACTAAACACTTGAATTTCACAGTGAAGGGGTAGAATATTTATGTTAGTGTTCCTAGCATTATTTGTATGCTCCCAAGATTAGATTAGATTAGATTTACTTTCATTCCAATCGATCCGTAGTGAGGAGGTTCTCCAGGATGTGGAACATGTCAGAAAAACAACAATACATGACAAATATTTACAACTAAAACAAATAAGCTAATGTACCATTCCACAGGTCCCAAGCGGAATGATCGTCATTTTTTAATGAACACTATATGAAAGTCATTTTACAAATACTAATGCACTGAATTTAAAATAAAAAAGTTTTTTTATTTATTTATAAGGTAATAAACATGTAACACAACTACTATAATACTTATTTACAATGAACACATTATTGCACAAATTGCGCAGAAGTTACATTGTACTTTATATATACATCCAAAAACAAAGATGATGTGACTCACCAAAAGAAAGCGCTGGCAGGTTGATAGACACACAAACAAACACAAACACACACACAAACACAAAATTCCAGCTTTCGCAACCAACGGCCGCCGCGCCAGGAAAGAGGGAAGGAGAGGGAAAGACGAAAGGATGCGGGTCCTAAGGGAGAGGGCAAGGAGTCACTCCAATCCCGGGAGTTGAAAGACCCACCCTAGGGGGAAAAAAAGGACGGCCTTTGAATATGTCTGCTTGTGTCTGTATATGTGTGGATGGATGGATGTGAGTGCGCGCGCGCGCGAGCGAGCGAGAGAGAGTACGTGCCCGTCCTTTTTCCCCCTAGGGTAGGTCTTTCCGCTTCCGGGATTGGGGTCTTTCCGCTCCAGGGATTGGAGTGACTCCTTGCCCTCTCCCTTAGGACCTGCACCCTCTCGTCTTACCCTCTCCTTCCCTCTTTCCTGGCGGGGTGGCCGTTGGTTGCGAAAGCTGGAATTTTGTGTGTGTGTGTGTGTGTGTGTGTGTGTGTGTGTGTGTGTGTGCGCCTATTGAGCTGCCAGCACTTTCTTTTGATGAGTCACATCATCTTTGTTTTTGGATGTATTTGTCCCGCGTGGAATGTTTCCTTCTGGCACGTCGATAGACACACAAACAAACACAAACATACACACAAAATTCAAGCTTTCGCAACCAACGGTTGCTTCATCAGGATAGGGAGAGGGAAAGACAACAGGATGTGGGTTTTAAGGGAGAGGGTAAGGAGTCATTCCAATCCCGGGAGTGGAAAGACTTACCTTAGGGGGAAAAAAGGACGGGTATACACTCGCGCGCGCGCCCCCACACACACACACACACACACACACACACACAGATATATCCATCCACACATATACAGACATATTCAAAGGCAAAGAGTTTGGGCAGAGATGTCAGTCAAGGCGGATGTGCAGAGGCAAAGATGTTGCTGAATGATAGGTGAGGTATGAGTGGCGGCAACTTTAAATTAGCGGAGATTAAGGCCTGGTGGATAACGGGAAGAGAGGATATATTGAAGAGCAAGTTCCCATCTCCGGAGTTCGGATAGGTTGGTGTTAGTGGGAAGTATCCAGATAACCCGGACGGTGTAACACTGTGCCAAGATGTGCTGGCCATGCAACAAGGCATGTTTAGCCACAGGGTGATCCTCATTACCAACAAACACTGTCTGCCTGTGTCCATTCATGCGAATGGACAGTTTGTTGCTGGTCATTCCCACATAGAATGCGTCACAGTGTAGACAGGTCAGTTGGTAAATCACGCAGGTGCTTTCACACGTGGCTCTGCCTTTGATCGTGTACACCTTCCGGGTTACAGGACTGGAGTAGGTGGTGGTGGGAGGGTGCATGGGACAGGTTTTACACTGGGGCCGGTTACAAGGGTAGGAGCCAGAGGGTAGGGAAGGTGGTTTGGGGATTCATAGGGATGAGCTAAGAGGTTACGAAGATTAGGTGGACGGCGGAAAGACACTCTTGGTGGAGTGGGGAGGATTTCATGAAGGATGGATCTCATTTCAGGGCAGGATTTGAGGAAGTCGTATCCCTGCTGGAGAGCCACATTCAGAGTCTGATCCAGACCCGGAAAGTATCCTGTCACAAGTGGGGCACTTTTGTGGTTCTTCTGTGGGAGGTTCTGGGTTTGTGGGGATGAGGAAGTGGCTCTGGTTATTTGCTTCTGTACCAGGTCGGGAGGGTAGTTGCGGGATGCGAAAGCTGTTGTCAGGTTGTTGGTGTAATGGTTCAGGGATTCCGGACTGGAGCAGATTCGTTTGCCACGAAGACCAAGGCTGTAGGGAAGGGACCGTTTGATGTGGAATGGGTGGCAGCTGTCATAATGCAGGTACTGTTGCTTGTTGGTGGGTTTGATGTGGACGGACGTGTGAAGCTGGCCATTGGACAGATGGAGGTCAACATCAAGGAAAGTGGCATGGGATTTGGAGTAGGACCAGGTGAATCAGATGGGACCAAAGGAGTTGAGGTTGGAGAGGAAATTCTGGAGTTCTTCTTCACTGTGAGTCCAGATCATGAAGATGTCATCAATAAATCTGTACCAAACTTTGGGTTGGCAGGCCTGGGTAACCAAGAAGGCTTCCTCTAAGCGACCCATGAATAGGTTGGCGTACGAGGGGGCCATCCTGGTACCCATGGCTGTTCCCTTTAATTGTTGGTATGTCTGGCCTTCAAAAGTGAAGAAGTTGTGGGTCAGGATGAAGCTGGCTAAGGTAATGAGGAAAGAGGTTTTAGGTAGGGTGGCAGGTGATCGGCGTGAAAGGAAGTGCTCCATTGCAGCGAGGCCCTGGACGTGCGGGATATTTGTGTATAAGGAAGTGGCATCAATGGTTACAAGCATGGTTTCCGGGGGTAACAGATTGGGTAAGGATTCCGGGCGTTCGAGAAAGTGGTTGGTGTCTTTGATGAAGGATGGGAGACTGCATGTAATGGGTTGAAGGTGTTGATCTACGTAGGCAGAGATACGTTCTGTGGGGGCTTGGTAACCAGCTACAATGGGGCGGCCGGGATGATTGGGTTTGTGAATTTTAGGAAGAAGGTAGAAGGTAGGGATGCGGGGTGTCGGTGGGGTCAGGAGGTTGATGGAGTCAGGTGAAAGGTTTTGTAGGGGGCCTAAGGTTCTGAGGATTCCTTGAAGCTCCGCCTGGACATCAGGAATGGGATTACCTTGGCAAACTTTGTATGTGGTGTTGTCTGAAAGCTAACGCAGTCCCTCAGCCACATACTCCCGACGATCAAGTACCACGGTCATCAAACCCTTGTCCGCCGGAAGAATGACGATGGATCGGTCAGCCTTCAGATCACGGATAGCCTGGGCTTCAGCAGTGGTGATGTTGGGAGTAGGATTAAGGTTTTTTAAGAAGGATTGAGAGGCAAGGCTGGAAGTCAGATTTTCCTGGAAGGTTGGGAGAGGGTGATTTTGAGGAAGAGGAGGTGGGGCCCGCTGTGACGGAGGACGGAACTGTTCCAGGCAGGGTTCAATTTGGATAATGTCTTGGGGAGTTGGATCATTAGGAGTAGGATTAGGATCATTTTTCTTCGTGGCAAAGTGATATTTCCAGCAGAGAGTACGAGTGTAGGACAGTAAATCTTTGACAAGGGCTGTTTGGTTGAATCTGGGAGTGGGGCTGAAGTTGAGGCCTTTGGATAGGACAGAGGTTTCGGATCGGGGGAGAGGTTTGGAGGAAAGGCTAACTACTGAATTAGGGTGTTGTGGTTCCAGATTGTGTTGATTGGAATTTTGAGGTTTTGGAGGGAGTGGAGCTGGAAGTGGGAGATTGAGTAGATGGGAGAGACTGGGTTTGTGTGCAATGAGAGGAGGTTGAGGTTTGCTGGAAAGGTTGTGAAGGGTGAGTGAGTTGCCTTTCCGAAGGTGGGAAACCAGGAGATTGCATAGTTTTTTGAGGTGAAGGGTGGCATGCTGTTCTAATTTGCGGTTGGCCTGTAGGAGGATGCTCTGAACAGCCGGTGTGGATGTGGGAGAGGAAAGATTGAGGACGTTTATTAAGGACAGGAGTTGACGGGTGTGTTCATTGGCTGAGTTGATGTGTAGGTGAAGGATTAGGTGGGTGAGGGCAATGGATTGTTGAGTTTGGAACTGGTATAGGGACTGAAGTAAGGGTTGCAGCCAGAGGTGGGAACTTTAAGTGTGAGGCCTTTGGGAATAGTTCCGTCCTCCGTCACAGCGGGACCCACCTCCTCTTCCTCAAAATCACCCTCTCCAAACCTTCCAGGAATTTCTGCTCCAGTCCGGAATCCCTGAACCATTACACCAACAACCTGACAACAGCTTTCGCATCCCGCAACTACCCTCCCGACCTGGTACAGAAGCAAATAACCAGAGCCACTTCCTCATCCTCTCAAACCCAGAACCTCCCACAGAAGAACCACAAAAGTGCCCCCACTTGTGACAGGATACTTTCCGGGTCTGGATCAGACTCTGAATGTGGCTCTCCAGCAGGGATACGACTTCCTCAGATCCTGCCCTGAAATGAGATCCATCCTTCATGAAATCCTCCCCACTCCACCAAGAGTGTCTTTCCGCCATCCACCTAATCTTCGTAACCTCTTAGCTCATCCCTATGAATCCCCAAACCACCTTCCCTACCCTCTGGCTCCTACCCTTGTAACTGCCCCCCAGTGTAAAACCTGTCCCATGCACCCTCCCACCACCACCTACTCCAGTCCTGTAACCCGGAAGGTGTACACGATCAAAGGCAGAGCCACGTGTGAAAGCACCCGCGTGATTTACCAACTGACCTGCCTACACTGTGATGCATTCTATGTGGGAATGACCAGCAACAAACTGTCCATTCACATGAATGGACACAGGCAGACAGTGTTTGTTGATAATGAGGATCACCCTGTGGCTAAACATGCCTTGGTGTACGGCCAGCGCATCTTGGCACAGTGTTACACCGTCCGGGTTATCTGGATACTTCCCACTAACACCAACCTATCTGAACTCCGGAGATGGGAACTTGCTCTTCAATATATCCTCTCTTCCCGTTATCCACCAGGCCTCAATCTCCGCTAATTTAAAGTTGCCGCCACTCATACCTCACCTGTCATTCAGCAACATCTTTGCCTCTGCACATATACATAAATTTGATGTAGGTATAATTGCAAACAATCTGTTTGACAAATCACTGATAGTGTAATGGTGTACGGGAAGGGCTGGGAAGCATGGTGAATTTATAGTAACGGTTCGAAACACCTTGAAAGACAAAAAAAAAAAAATTTGTTATATTTTGTTATTTATTCGAATTATTTGGCGTTATTTGTGAGTCTATAGTCACTGTGCCTATTATCCACAATGATTCCCCTTGTGTAGATGGAAATTAGCAGGATGGGTATATTACCCATACTAACGGAATGTGTGTTTCTTCAGTTTGCTCCCACCTCCAGTTCCGTTCGTGGTGGTTCTTCTGTCTTCAGCTACGGCTGTCCTCAGCCAATTGAAAAGTATGAAAGTCACGCGACACGAAAGCAGCGCATTTGCTGCAGGAAATATGAAACTGCCAAGACGGCTAAGTGATAGTTTCATACTTTCTGCGACATGATTAGCGCTCTCGCACCTCATTTGTGTTTATATGGACATACTTATACAGTAGACATTCAAGATGATAAAATGTGTAGGTTTATTAGAATACAAAACACAAACTGTTTCACTGTTTCGAAACAACGTATCGGAACATTACATTGTACTGTTCCATTTGTTTCGAAACAGTTACGTGTTTCAGTTTGCCCATCTCTAATCCACACCATTATTCAGCCATCTTGTTTACACGCTATGTAGCCCAAATTCGGATATCACATTATTCAAAATTTTTATCTTCCGGCAGTGAAATCATCGCATATTATCAGGCTAGTCTTCGCAAGTTTCTTAATGACCATGACTGTTTCAGACCTTTTCGTATATGATACAAACTTCTCGATTGTGAGTCTAGACTTCACAGATTGCAACATTCTACATCCTGCTCTATAACTTCAGACTACAGAATGTGCTGCACATATATTTGTTCTCGCTTTAAGATCTTACAATTCAAAGTGGCTATAATAATAGTAAATACTTTAATTTTATCAATTTACCTTTCAGTGCTGCACAACAATATGTCATCCACATTGCATTCGCCTCGAAGAATTACGAGCGATGTTCAGTAACATTTTACCACAGTGGAAGAAAAACGAAAATGCCGCTACTGCCAGCAGATAATTGTCATGGTGTCTGGCTCATCATTGCACCTGAAGAGACTTATGAAATTTAAGCATACTATAGTATCTTTGGAATGACGTGCATCAGGAAACCGATCAAAATCGATCATCAATCTATGCAGGAATTTGAGAAATTATTTCTCGTAAACTGTCCTCACTGATATCTGCTTCCACTTCAGGTTATCCTCCCAGAAAGGCGAATAGAGCCTCAAGCTGTATCCAGTCCATCAGTGACGTCATATTGTGGACCAGGTCCTGATTTATTTCCTTTTGTGGTGTCCACACCCTCAACTGCTTTTCATTTACAACAACCAATAAGTAATTTTTTTAATATTATAAATCCACTCACGTTAAATGAAGGGCATTAGATACGCAACTTTTAAAAATTATTTGCAGAGAATACCATTCTTTCTCTATGGTTGAAGAGGCAGAATTTGGTACATGCTTTGCCCAAATTATAATTAACCACGTCGAAAATGTTGTCAACCTCTTTAATGCCCAGTTTGCATCATGAGTTATTACGCACTCACTACACATTTCACAGCTGTGGAGAATGAACTTAAGTAATGCCTTTTAGAATTCTCACAATTTGAAGACAGACACACTGCAGAAAACATATCAAACTGGGCAAAGTCTGTTATCCCAAATACAATATCAATTTTAAAATCATTTTCATAATAACAGAAAATGTGTCAAATATGAAATGAACTGACATCTTTCTGAAACCTCCACATATCTCAAGCTTTGCACATTCTTTAAACCTCACTGCGTGACGCAATTCAGAAGTCCTTACAGAAAACCATTAACAAGGTCAAATGAGTTGTTACGTTTCTTATGGAGAGACCCTTTGCTTTTAGTAAACTTGGTGAAATGCAAGAAAATTTGAAAGAAGACTGACAGAAACTAAAACAAGATGTCGCAACCAGCTGGAACTCTACTTATGAAACGTTGCAAACATTTACTTTCAATGGAGATCCCATTATTTCTTGCCTCCCCATTTTAGGTGGAAAATGAATCACCTTAAACTTAAAAGGAACAGACAGGGAGATAATGAACAGGCTTTACAGGTTTTGCAAGTTTTTGATGAGGTAACCAAAGAAGTATACTCAGAGAAAACAGTCTCACTTTCAAAAATGGAAATCTTGCCAAGATTGAAGGAATGGCAACTAAAATCTCTTAAAGACAAAAATAAAGAATATCCTCAATAAATAGTCATTGGTTGATAATTTGCTTAAAGGGTTATTTGAGTGGTTTAGGGTTATCTCCAACAAACAAGAAAATTGCTGTAGCTGTGTATCAGTTGGTTCCAAAAATATTATGTATCACAGCAACATCAGCAGCCTGTGAGCGAGTATTTTCAAAAGCAGGATAAATGTTCACTAAGAAGAGAAAGAGACTCACATTGACTAAAATGGGTCAAATTTTATTTATAAATGACAATACGGATTAATTTTTCCTTTGTGGGAACATACATAACAATATTGATTGTAGGTAACTACTGCAGATACACTTCAGTTACAGTTGTCATAAATTTTGTACTTTTTTCCAATAGCAGTATTAAAAAATAACAAAAATCAGTCTTCATTCTTAAAATTTTTCTACTTAATAAAGAATATTTGAGATTTTGTTGTAGAATTTATAGTTCTCACCACAGACGAAATTTAAAACTTTTGTATCTGAAAATTACTCGGGACATAACACTAAATTATTACCCTTCTTTATACGTTCTCTCAAAATAGGACCAAATCAGATAAAAATACAAGTTTAGTGTCCTGAATTGAAAAGGCAATGTACCTTCCTTTCACATTTTTGTGAGTGAATGGTGAATGCTGAGTCATGAGAAAGAGCTAGTTCATTACAGTTAGTAACCAGTTCTGATCCAATCTCTGAAAAGAATAGATTTTCCAATCTCTATTTACAACAGGAATTAAAATGATTTGGTGGCGAAGGAAGTACTTGCACCACTATTTCAATCATCCATGTAAGATGAAGTTTTTTTTCTGCACACACTCCACAACAAAGTAAAAGTTTTATAGCGATAAACATGAATTGTATGAATGCAAAATTTACACGAGTGGCGAGTGGGAGGGGGGGGGCAGGGGCGGGGGGGGGGGGCCGAGATCAGAGGCGGGGGGGGGGCCGAGTTCGGAGGCGTGGGGGGCCGAGATCGGAGGCGGGGGGGGGCGGCCCGAGATCGGAGGCGGGGGGGCCGAGATCGGAGGCGGGGGGGCCGAGATCGGAGGCGGGGGGGCCGAGATCGGAGGCGGGGGGGCCGAGATCGGAGGCGGGGGGGCCGAGATCAGAGGCGGGGGGGGCCGAGATCAGAGGCGGGGGGGGCCGAGATCAGAGGCGGGGGGGGGCCGAGATCAGAGGCGGGGGGGGGGCCGAGATCAGAGGCGGGGGGGGGGCCGAGATCAGAGGCGGGGGGGGGGGCCGAGATCAAAGGCGGGGGGGGGGGGCCGAGATCAGAGGCGGGGGGGGGGGCCGAGATCAGAGGCGGGGGGGGCCGAGATCAGAGGCGGGGGGGGGCCGAGATCAGAGGCGGGGGGGGGGCCGAGATCAGAGGCGGGGGGGGCCGAGATCAGAGGCGGGGGGGGCCGAGATCAGAGGCGGGGGGGGGCCGAGATCAGAGGCGGGGGGGCCGAGATCAGAGGCGGGGGGGCCGAGATCAGAGGCGGGGGGGCCGAGATCAGAGGCGGGGGGGCCGAGATCAGAGGCGGGGGGGCCGAGATCAGAGGCGGGGGGGCCGAGATCAGAGGCGGGGGGGCCGAGATCAGAGGCGGGGGGGCCGAGATCAGAGGCGGGGGGGCCGAGATCAGAGGCGGGGGGGCCGAGATCAGAGGCGGGGGGGCCGAGATCAGAGGCGGGGGGGCCGAGATCAGAGGCGGGGGGGCCGAGATCAGAGGCGGGGGGGCCGAGATCAGAGGCGGGGGGGCCGAGATCAGAGGCGGGGGGGCCGAGATCAGAGGCGGGGGGGCCGAGATCAGAGGCGGGGGGGCCGAGATCAGAGGCGGGGGGGCCGAGATCAGAGGCGGGGGGGCCGAGATCAGAGGCGGGGGGGCCGAGATCAGAGGCGGGGGGGCCGAGATCAGAGGCGGGGGGGCCGAGATCAGAGGCGGGGGGGCCGAGATCAGAGGCGGGGGGGCCGAGATCAGAGGCGGGGGGGCCGAGATCAGAGGCGGGGGGGGCCGAGATCAGAGGCGGGGGGGCCGAGATCAGAGGCGGGGGGGCCGAGATCAGAGGCGGGGGGGGGCCGAGATCAGAGGCGGGGGGGGCCGAGATCAGAGGCGGGGGGGGCCGAGATCAGAGGCGGGGGGGGCCGAGATCAGAGGCGGGGGGGGCCGAGATCAGAGGCGGGGGGGGCCGAGATCAGAGGCGGGGGGGGCCGAGATCAGAGGCGGTGGGGGGCCGAGATCAGAGGCGGTGGGGGGCCGAGATCAGAGGCGGGGGGGGGGCCGAGATCAGAGGCGGGGGGGGGGCCGAGATCAGAGGCGGGGGGGGGCCGAGATCAGAGGCGGTGGGGGGCCGAGATCAGAGGCGGTGGGGGGCCGAGATCAGAGGCGGTGGGGGGCCGAGATCAGAGGCGGGGGGGGGGGCCGAGATCAGAGGCGGGGGGGGGCCGAGATCAGAGGCGGGGGGGGCCGAGATCAGAGGTGGGGGGGGCCGAGATCAGAGGCGGGGGGGGGCCGAGATCAGAGGCGGGGGGGGCCGAGATCAGAGGCGGGGGGGCCGAGATCAGAGGCGGGGGGGGCCGAGATCAGAGGCGGGGGGGGGCGAGATCAGAGGCGGGGGGCCGAGATCAGAGGCGGGGGGCCGAGATCAGAGGCGGGGGGCCGAGATCAGAGGCGGGGGGGCCGAGATCAGAGGCGGGGGGGGCCGAGATCAGAGGCGGGAGGGCCGAGATCAGAGGCGGGGGGGCCGAGATCAGAGGCGGGGGGGCCGAGATCAGAGGCGGGGGGGGCCGAGATCAGAGGCGGGGGGGGGGGGGGAGGGGAAGTTTGAACTCATCCTGTAATCTTTCATTCCTGAAATTCTCGCCCCGCCCCACCTCTGAGCTTTATCCTCCACTGGTCTCTGCCCTCAACCTGTGCATCCCCTTCCCTGCTCCCACTCCAGTACTGCACATGCCTCCTGCCACACAAACACACCTACACATTGCTCTTCCCTTCTCTACTTCCTTCCCCGAGTACAGCCTTTGATGCTGCACCCGGTGGCCCTAGCCCTTCCCCACCACATCCCTGCATGTTCCCACAGTTATCACTAGCATATTCCCCCAATTCTACCAGGCTAGTGCTACCCTTTCCTTTCCCAACCCACACCTCTTCTGTATTCCCACAGCCCATCCCATTTTAATTGCTGTTGACACAGACACTGTCTGCCCTTAATGGCCAGAGATGACAATGGTCATTTTTGTGCGAGTTTTGCTTGTGTGAATGTGTGAGAGTTTCTATTTCTCGTGAAAGTCACTGATTGACAGTTGAATTTCCAGTAACCTTTTTTGTTTTTTGCCTATTTGCAAGTCAACACCACCTCCATGTGATGAGTTGCAATCCTTCCATGTTCTTGTTATTCCATTCTGGACTTTCTATTGTTTGATTACAGTAGCTCTGTATGAAATTATGTCATTCCATCCAGTACTTTGCTGTATGCAGTGTAAATTCTCACACTGCGTGTGAATTCTCGGAAAGGGTGAAAATCGTATATCACGCTGTGATACAGTTGTCCGTTACAGAACACTCATGCGCAGCTCGTGGTCTTACGGTAGCGTTCTCGCTTCCCGCGCATGGAGTCCCGGTTCGATTCCCAGCAGGGTCAGGGATTATTCTTGCCTCGTGATGAATGATGAATGGGTGGTGTTGTGTCGTCTTCATCATCATCATCATCATCAGTCATCCCCATCATTGTCGCAGGAAGGCAATGGCAAACCACCTCCACTAGGACCTTGCCCAGTACAGCGGTGCGGGTCCCCCGCATCGTCCCCTACGCTCCTCTGAGTATGGGACCTCATCATCATCATCATCATCATCATTAGAACACTCAGTGCCCACCGTATTATTTTGGTGCTCACAAATATGTATTGACTCTTTTCTCTCTATTTCTACCATACGGAAATGGGCTGCTGAACTGAAATGAGACCTTGCAAGTGCAGCCCCATCAGAAATCTAAGAAACAGAGTATAATGTTATCTTTGAAAATCAGGGTACAGAGATGTGAGTTTGTAGAGATTTAAAGAAAGCAAATCTTCTACGATCTGCAGTAGAATTCCACATGACAAAGCTTCTACAAGATTGGTACTGTGCTTGCTCACATCGGATTCACACGACATTTCTGAACAGTGCTTAACGCATTTTTGTAAATAGAAAAGCATGTTTTGCCTCCTATCTGAAAATGGATGGTACTTGAAGTCACCACTCCACAACATCACGACATTAGTGATTTGGGATCTGGAAAGATTTGTCAATCGACTAGCTTCAAAAACATAAAAAAATAGCTCAGGAGTATCACTGAAATATTCTAAGGGATCTTGACTGAATAAAATAGAGAAGAGACGTGGTGTGCGGAAAAAATGCACCTCCCACAAAAGCGGAATCTGAGCTACGAAATGTCTGAAAATCAGATGTTTCGTAGTTCTGACTCCCTTACACTTCCAACCTTCCCCAAAACAAAATGCGCTTCTCGCACGTCAGCGTCTTTCGTCTAGCCGAGAAGTGATTGCAGTTGTAGCTGAGTATTTTGAGCCCTCCCCCAGGAATACAGTAGAGATGGAATAATGCGAGTGGAACACCGTCAGATGAAGTAAACTTATGTTAAAGGAGATTATGCTATAAAGTTAAAGGTTTTTGTAAACAAATTTTCATACTCACTGTAAGGCTGAGAGTTTTTCAGACCACTCTCATAAACGAGACAACAGGTAATAGAAAGTAGACCGCTTTGCAGAAGAGATTTCTCCCTAGTTTAACATGTGAATAGAACGAAAGTGTTACGAAGCACGTGCCGGTCGGTGAGAGTGAGTGCAGTTATAGCTGCTGCATACCTGCGTGTAGACGAGGGGGATGCTGATGGAGTCGTAGCTGAGCAGCAGGCCGCACTGCCCACGGAACTTGTTCAGCTCGTCGATGATGGTCTTGACAGCGAAATCATCCCGGATGCGGCCCTCTTTGCGCGCACGGGTCACGATGCTCGCCGCCCACACGATGGGCAGCCAGTGCTTCGAGTGGCGCGGGAACTTCTCGTTGAGATCGCTCATGATGGCCTTCTCGTTCTCGTTCAGCAGGCCCGCCTCCACGAAGTTCTGCAGTGTGGGGAAGCGCTTCTTGACCCGCGGGCTGATCATGCTGAACACCATCGTCAGGCACAAGCACACGTAACGCATTATAGTACGCCGCATCACACGGCCGCGTTCGTCCTGCAACAGACAACGCACTTTGATTTTACTCAATGTACGCTGTAACAACAACAAAGCGCACAACACAACTCGGTACAGTACTTTTCTCGTGGGATGCTGGGAACATCGTCAGCTACCACTCGGGCTGCTTTCTGGTGTGAGGTAGGAATCAGAGACGGAAGGAACCTCGCCTGTTCTTCGCTGGGTAGCAGCACATTCGCATCATCACTGCATTCACGATGTCTACTACAATGTTACATCGCTATGACGTTCTATATTGCTTCCTAGCCAAGAAAGGCAATAGTTTGGAAACGATATGCACCGGCTCGATGTCAACCGCCTTCACCGATTCCTACGCTGGCGGAAAAGTGCATGGCTATATCGTGCTGTTGACTTTATGCTCAATGAGGTGGTGGTAAGCCGCTTGATATAGCAATGACGCAAAACCTGGGATTTACCTTTACTATTACAGAACTGACAAACCCAGAAAAAAATTGGAGAATTTGGGCAGAAAAATGGCTTCTTCTAAGGCAGAAATTCGACCACATTTTATTATTGAAGGAGTCAGGATATGACTGTTTCCGAAATTCTTAAAGTATGGAAGATAGAAGTTTTTTTTTGAGCTGCTAAACCTCGTCAAGCAACGTTTGACGGAAAGAGTATATTGTAATCAGAGAAGCTGTAAGCTGTGAGGGGAAGTTCGTACCTGTTACGGTTTCTAGCTACTGCCAGAACTTATTAATACCATTAATTCACTGCAGCTGGAAACGACGTCATTTACTGGTGCCTTTCGAAATGCATAATGGTAAAATGAAACAAACGATGTTCATGTAAACATTACGTATTTATGTACACATGTAGCGTAACAGATATTCCCTTGACCTAGGAATTTAAGGAACTCATTTCAAGCTAGAAGTAAAAAAGGTGTGTGTGTGTGTGTCACACACACATCTGTTAATAAATAAGGCTGTACATATACAACAAATTAAGCACTGAGAAAGTATTCCAATTGCAAAAAAATTCTGGCCTTCATAGCAGACATTCCAAAAATAAAGCAAGTACTTCATTTTCTGCCTATCTTATTGATAAAGAAACTGAACTTCCTGCAGGAGTCCGTGAATATTTTATGAATAAAATAGTCTAGATCACTTACTAATTTTTTTATTTTTTACGACGTTTCAGCAACTACCATCGTCAATATTAAAAAGTTTAAAACTTATGAAAGCAGGTTCTATGTCAATACTAAAAACTGGATCAGACAGTTCTCAGTACCGACAGAACCTTCTGATGTTAGCTGTAACCTTCCTGATATCTGATAATGGGAGTAGCGAAACGTCGTAATAAGTAAAGCTTAATAATCGATCTAAGCGGTTTTATCACAAAATTGTGCATATCTATTGGTATACTCCTGGGACGACTTATCCCTTATAACACAACAGGACGGGCGATCTAATTTGAAATAGTACAAATGACCGTGTAGTTCAAGTGCTGACTTCATCTCGTCATGTTACACGAATTAACTTCAGTGTGTTAGTTAACAGTGATTAATTTCATACGTGTGATTCTGAGGCAAAAACATAAATTTGCTGTCCACTTCGAAATCAATAAAATTTTACTCATACACTGGTACTGTACCTTTACTTCTTTACTTACACGCAAAAAGCAGTAACAAGAAAATCAGAGAAACAACATAAATATCGTTGCCACAAATATATAGCACTAATTTTACTTAATAATTAGTATGCATGCTCCCAGAAATGCATTTACTCTACACAACATTACATATAGCTACGGTACAAAACCGCGAGATTCATATAGGATTATTTTTCATAGTTCACCGTTTTTTAAGTTAACAAATGGCGTAGGAAAATAAAAAAGGATCATGAGAAAGTTTCTGAATTTTTACAAAGTATGAAACGCTTATCATTGAATTGTAGCTCCAATCTTCCTTAGCGTTATTCCAAAACTTTGCACGTCTGTCGGTTGACGTTTTACACTGATTTCTCACTCACTGCAATTGAGGGTGAAATTTAAAACCATGACACTGCTTACGGACAAGCAACATAACGCGAAGAAAGGTTAGCATTCACTTTGTTTTGCAAAACTGGAGGCAATTACGTGTAGTAATTGTTTTGCATTTCAGTAACTGAAGTATCTCAGATACTTCCTGATGACGACAATGACATTGCGAAGCACTTGGGGATTTGATTAAAATATGTATAAAGAAGGTAATCTTAATAAGGTACGATTCATGTAACTCAAAATTAAATGCGACCTGTGCATAAGCTATCTGATAAAAACTGCTACATAAAATATAGTTTGTTCGAGGGTAGACACCGCAATCAAGGGAAAAATGATTGTTATTTATTTGGTTATTGCATCCTACTACAACAGTGGCTCAAGCGTAATGTTATTACGGTGACTTTGAAGATAAGCTACGGTAATGATCAGTTCCTTCGTTGTTGTTGTTGTTGTTGTTGTGGTCTTCAGTCCTGAGACTGGTTTGATGCAGCTCTCCATGCTACTCTATCCTGTGCAAGCCTCTTCATCTCCCAGTGCCTACTGCAACCCACATCCTTCTGAATCTGCTTAGTGCATTCATCTATTGGTCTCCCTCTACGATTTTTACCCTCCACGCTGCCCTCCAATACTAAATTGGTGATCCCTTGATGCCTCAGAACATGTCCTACCAACCGATCCCTTCTTCTGGTCAAGCTGTGCCACAAACGTCTCCCCAATCCTATTCAATACTTCCTCATTAGTTATGTGATCTACCCATCTAATCTTCAGCATTCTTCTGTAGCACCACATTTCGAAAGCTTCTATTCTCTTCTTGTCCAAACTATTTACTGTCCATGTTTCACTTCCATACATGACTACACTCCATACAAATACTTTCAGAAATGACTTCCTGACACTTAAATCTATACTCGATGTTAACAAATTTCTCTTCTTCAGAAACGCTTTCCTTGCCATTGCCAGTCTACATTTTATATCCTCTCTACTTCGACCATCATCAGTTATTTTGCTCCCCAAATAGCTAAACTCCTTTACTACTATAAGCGTCTCATTTCCTAATCTAATTCCCTCAGCATCACCCGACTTAATTCGACTACATTCCATTATCCTCGTTTTGCTTTTGTTGATGTTCATCTTATATGCTCCTTTCAAGACGCTATCCATTCCATTCAACTGCTCTTCCAAGTCCTTTGCTGTCTCTGACAGAATTACAATGTCATCGGTGAACCTCAAAGTTTTTATTTCTTCTCCATGGATTTTAATACCTACTCCGAATTTTTCTTTTGTTTCCTTTACTGCTTGCTCAATAAGTTCCTTCGTACATTTTTAATTTTACATTAGTTAGCATAATAGACCGTCATATCGTTTACTTTTTAATGAAATTTATTGTGCCGTCCTTTTTTAATGGAAAGAAATTTAACAGCTCGTGCCTCTCTACCAAATTCCTGCCTGACTAAAGAAGTAATCGATTTATCGTCTTTGGAACAAGGAGCGCTTCGGCAATTTTCTGCCACGTATGTTTTTGTTCTGAATTTTGTGCTGTGAATCTGATGGATCCCACAAGCTCCCTGGAGTGGTCAGAAGAGAATGTAATGCTGCTAATAGAACGATGTAGATATCCATCGTTCACGCAACCGACGTCAAAACGAGCAAGACAAATGTTCTCAGTATATATTACCGGCACGCCCTGAGGGATACCTTCGTTTTAAAATGCAGTGGCGTCTTAGGCGCCCTTCGTGAGCGCATTCTGAAATGTTACGTTCTTTTCAAAACCAGACACCGTAGGGGAAGATGGGCTGACATCAACATTAGGACCTTTTAGAAACACCATCTGAGAATATCTGAACATAGCTCCAGAAGATATTTCTCCCCACGCAGACAATGTATCATCTAAAGTTCATAGAATACGTACACACTTTTTTTGAGGACAGAAGAGAGATTTGTGCGTCATCTGAATAGCGATAAGGCACTTATACTTGCTGATCGTAGGAAAGGGGCATTGCTTACAAAACACTCGTGAGACCCATCCTACAATATTGTTCAAGAGTTTGGACCCATACCAAAATAGGATTAAAAGTTGATATTGGATGTACACAAAGATGAGCAAATCGAATGGTCTCAGGTTTGTTTCACACGCGGCATAGTGTCACAGCGATGTTGAAAAACCATTAACTGGTAATACTTGGAGAGATAAGTGTCAACCATCCCACGGGAGCCTACTAACGAAGTTTCCAGAATAGTATTATCAGTGAGCAATCTAGATCCTCTGCTTATCGCTGCGTATAGCTCGCGAAGACGAGATCAAATTAATTACAGCGCTGCCAAGCAGGTGACAGTGGTTTGTGGGTGTACAGACAAACAAATGATTACAATTTCAGAAAAAATGGATGATTTATTCAAGAGAAAGAGCTTCACAAATTTAGCAAGTCAAGACAACAAGAGTGGTCCTCCTATGAAAAGAAACAGTAGCATCGACCATCACTTCTCGTTGTCAGACTGTTAGGCGTGAGATAGCACCGCTGTCTGGGGCGTCTCCAAACATGCATTCGCTGTTCACTTCGAAGCGTGTCCGGAGACAATTCTACTCCAGTCAATGAGATTCTAGGCGGAAGATGTATTGAATCGTATTATTTTTCTTTCTTTTCTTACATATAAACTATATGTAAACTGAATGAGCTGTAAACCAAAGGCACTGCCGAAACTAAACGAAGGAGTTTTTTTGTGCAAGCATAGTGTTTTGATGCATCGTTAAATATCTGTACGAAACTGAATTAGAAATACGCTCTTGAATTTATTAATTCATTTATCTTCACCCTTTTGTTTCGGGAAGTGGTAGCGTACAGACGTATACTTCGATCCGTCGTACCAGCATTGTTAAAAATGTGTGTTTTAACCGTTCATTAAAAGTCTTAGGAAAAAGTTATTAGAAAAGGAATATTTATTCGCACGGTCGTAAGTTCAACTCATATCTGTTCATCACTTCAGTCGCCTGCATCAAGAGGTTCGGTGCAGACAAGAATAATTAACGCAGTATCTGCAGGAGTGTTCCTGCATCGCCATTGTCACACTCAACACTAAACATAGCGGAATTAATGTAAAGGTAATGACTAAGACTCGATAAGCACCTACTGAGCTTTCCTTACTTATACTAAAATTATTGTGCTACGTGTGTTTAAGAACTTGTAGACAGATAGGCAATTTCAATGGTTGCGGTGATTATTTGGTACCGCACACTACTGGAAGCAACAGTACGTAACGCAAATTACGTTTATTGACATTGAATGTAATGATATTCAAGGTCTGTTGATATTGGTATCAGTTAAAGTTCATCCAATGTTGTCCACAGATTCATAAATTACCTTCAACATTTTCTCAACTATTCTTTCCAATCAATTTTTCAAATTATTCAAGCAATTATTAATCCATTTCTACACTCCTATTCAAAGACATGTCTAATGCGTAAATTGGATGAAATTGCCACGTTATCCCTCAGGAGAACATCTAACAACTCTGTCAATCAATGCAACGCCCAATAACTGCTTGCACAAGCGCCAGAGATGGGCCAATGCGTTACTGATTTGCTCAATTTGTGCAGTTCTTTCCCTCGAATAAACCATCATTTTTTTCTAAAATTGTAATAATTTGTTTGCCTGTACACCTACTCACATCTGCCGATTTCTGTCCCAATCCTTCGTGGTGCATCGTTTTCTTTGTCTTAGATTGTACATTGTATTGTTCATCTGAAAAAAAGCTTCATATGGACAGATGCCATGTTCCGAAAGGTTTCAGAGATACAAACATTTCATGTACATTCGCTTTGGACTAGTGGCGCACGTATGTGTCTTACCCTAATCACTGGATCGGTCGTGGTAGTACACATCATCAGACAATACGCCATTAGATTTTTGTTTATGAGGTTGGATGAAGTCTGAGGTGTACAAACAAAATTTAATATGCAAGATGAACTGCTTGGTCTCATCATGAACGCTGCTGCATGCAGAGGCACTCTGACAAGCAACGCAACATGTTCTCTCAGAAGTGCACACATGCACTGACGTTGAAGGTGTGATATTCAGATATTTATTGTGAGCTGTACAATAGTTATATTGTGACGTGTACCTTATTGTTTCATGGTGAATGAGTTAAAAATACGTATTTTTCAATGTATATTTTGTAAAGCACGTGTTGTATTGTTTACTAACTGCTGTACATGTACATGCAGAAGGTGCAACAGGTCTACTAAAGAGACTGCTTACACCACACTTGTCCGCCCTATTCTGGAGTACTGCTGTGTGGTGTGGGATCCGCATCAGGTGGGACTGACGGATGACATCGAAAAACCTCATTAGAAGGGCAGCTCGTTTTGTATTATCGCTAAATAGGGGAGACAGTGCCACAGACATGATACGTGAATTGGAGTGTGTGAGGTAACGGGCGAGTTGCGCCCTGGAAATATTTGGAGTTGCCGTGGCCGCATGGGCCGCTCGGCAGGCCGAACACGTGGTGCCGGACGTTGGCCGAAGCAAGAGGGGTCCAGCCGCATGACTAGGAATTCCATGGTGACGCTGTGTTGATGAAGGAGACACGCTGGGAGTGCCAAAGAAGGCAGACTTTGTGAAACCTTAATGGCAGACATTTCACAGTTCGTATAGAAATTAATAGTAGCCGGATGAATCACGATATCTCAAAAAGAAACATATACATTACCATTATTTGCACGACGATTCTGATGGTGTAATCAGATTTTCAATATATTTATTAGTTTAAAGTTTAGTATCTGACTGTAAATTATACAAGTAACACCCAGCAACGAATTTCCAAAGTCTAAACGGTTCATCGGATTTCTTCGATCTACATGTCTTTAGACAGCTATTAGTGTAAACCAAAATTGGTATGAATTACAGGCATGTAACTTGAATAGTACACGAGTTACCCGAGGTCAAAGTGGCTGATTACTATCGATCGCGTCAGGCCGTAAGTACTCCACAGTTCCACGAATGAACGGTAGCAGCATGCTTATAAATATATTTATTCATCTATGTCTTTGTTTATATCCAATATACACTATTCATGAAGAAATCGGTCAAGTATTTACTGTGTTTTAGAAAGCACATAGACATTAAGGCTACTGGCCTACCATTTGTTCTATTCCTTTGATATATGTTTGTTTAATTTGTTTATGTATTTACTAATGTGTGTTGGAGAGTGTTTATGGTCCAGCTGTAGGAACATTGACTTAATTTCAAGTCATTTAAATGTAAATCCCGTATTTCGTATGCGTTTCAATATGTTTGTGAGTGTACGTTGGCTTTGAGACATGGAGGGAGCACTCTAGCCAATCACAGCACTCGTTACTAACAAGGGAACCTCCCCATCGCACCCCCCTCAGATTTAGTTATAAGTTGGCACAGTGGATAGACCTTGAAAAACTGAACACAGATCAATCGAGAAAACAGGAAGAAGTTGTGTGGAACTACGAAAAAAATTAGTAAAATATACAAACTGAGTAGTCCATGTGAAGATGGGCAACATCAGGGAGACTGTGAGGCAAGCTGCTCCGTGGTCCCGTGGTTAGCGAGAGCAGCTACGGAAGGAGAGGTCCTAGGTTCAAATCTTCCTTCAAGTGAAAATTTTAATTTTTTTATTTCCAGTTTATGTGACAAACTCTTGCGTTTTCATCACTATTTTGGGAGTGATTATCACATCTACAAGAAAACCTAAATCGGGCAAGGTAGAAGAATCTTTTTACCCATTCGCCAAGTGTACAAGTTAGGTGGGTCGACAACATATTCCTGTCATGTGACGCACATGCCGTCACCAGTGTCGTGTAGCATGTATCAGACGTGTTTTCCCGTGGAGGAATCGGTTCACCTATGACCTTGCGATCAAATGTTTTCGGTTCCCATTGGAGAGGCACGACCTTTCGTCTACTAATCGCACGGTTTTGCGGTGCGGTCGCAAAACACAGACACTAAACTTAATGCAGTGAACAGAAACGTCAATGAACGAACGGACAGATCATAACTTTGCGAAAATAAAGCAAGTAAAATTTTCAGTCGAGGGAAGACTTGAACCAAGGACCTCAGGTTCTGCAGCTACTCACGGGACCACGGCGCTGCTGAGCTCGCACGCTCCTAGATGTTGCCTATCTTGCGTATGGACTACTCAGTATGTATATTTTTCTAATTTTTTTCACTGTTCCACACAACTTCTTCCTGTTTTCTCGATTGATCTGTGTTCAGTTTTTCAAGGCCTATCCACTGTGCCAACTTATAACTAAATCTGAGGGGGGTGCGATGGGGAGGTTCCCTTGTAAGAGAGACGTATGGAGGTTGGGGAGGAGCATCGTTTCCGGAGAGGACACGAGGTAGTTCTGAGCAGTGCGGCGCGGGGGACAGTCACACAGGACACGGGGAGTCAGACAGTGCGGCACCAGGGGTACGGCACATGACATGGGAGGTGCTGGACGCGATGATGCGACAGACGTAGGGTCGCGTGCAGAGACTTGGAGAGTGTGGAGCCGTTTGCGCGTGGTCACGGCAGATAGAAATAATTCGGAGTGCCGACTTGTGCACGTGTGAGATTTCCGTGGCTTCTACGGTGAAGACGTAGTATGCGTTTAGAAGTGAATATCTCGCGAGCTATGTTGTTGTTCATAACTAATTACGTGCAGTAGGAATCTATTGTTTCCCTGTTATTCAACTTTATTTTACTTAACTCCTAGACCATCGACATCAATAAGTGTTTTGCAGAAATATACCACTTTCTCAAAAGTACTTCTACTAATGTACTCATCATTTAAAGTCAGTAAGATAATACCTGCAGATTTTATTTAATTGCAATCTTTCATTTATAAATTTCTACATTACATTCGCAATTGCCGAATGATAGGAACCTTCGACCATTCGATTGATTTGTATATTCTTATTGTATACTGTAGACCCAGCAGTATTTGGCCTGTAATGCGGCAACTATGTATCCCAGCCTCTAGACAACGAAACCAGCCAACACCTTTAATATTTTAACTTTAAGTCAGAGGGTACGTAGTTGAGGGCCCATCACCTCATTGTATTTGAAAGCCCACAAGTGACAATTATTAAAACAAAGGCGTTTTTCGTTGCGACAGGATCTTCACATAAAATTTCAATCAGTTTTCTCCTCCAATTGCGAAAACATTCTGTTGACACCCACCTACATATGGAGAAATGATAATCACGATAAAATAAGAGAAATCAGGACTCACACACAAAGATTTAAGGGCTCGTTTTTCCCGCACGTCGTTCGAGAGTGGAACGGTAGAGCGACAGCTTGATGGTGGTTCACTGAACCCTCTACCAGGCACTTTATTGTGAATAGCAGAGTAATCACGTAGAGGTAGATGTAAACCTGATGAAGTACTGAATATAAATAACAATGTGCATCAATTATGTTTTATCTCTGAACTGTCCGGCCCCGGTAGCTGAGTGGTCAGCGCGACGGAATGTCAATCTTAAGGGCCCGGGTTCGATTCCTGGTTGGGTCGGAGATTTTCTCCGCTCAGGGACTGGGTGTTGTGTTGTCCTCATCGTCATCATTTCATCCCCATCGACGCGCAAGTCGCCGAAGTGGCGTCAAATCGAAAGACTTGCACCCGGCGAACGGTCTACCCGACGGGAGGCCCGAGTCAAACGACCTTTTTTTTTTAAATCTCTGAACTATTCGGAATAGGTCCTATTACCGTATGAAGTTTTTTGCTTCAAACGATCGTTCCTGCCATGTCCATGAGTACTGACCTTTCCTCCTGGAACATCTTGTATGTAGATGTAAAGTGTAAAGTGTTTCTGTCTACTTGTCAAAACCGTATCCTGTTTGACGGGTAGGAGCCGGCTCTTCACAACAAACAAGGAATGACAGTGAATTAACGTAGGCCAATTTTCGTTCTCTTCTGGCAATTTAATCTTGCAAAGATACCTTTGAAGTGGGCCTAAGAAAGCACGGCACTGTGGTGATACTGTAAGTAAGAAAATTGTCCATAAAATGAACAGCTTCGCCGTTTTGCCAACGAAACGACAGACAATGCAAAAAATCGAGCATCTAACCTTGTGTTCGATAGATTTGTAATAAATTTGCGAATACTTTCTGGTGTTTATAGCTGTTGCAGACTAAACAGGGCACCATCTGACGGATTCAATTTTATGTAACTACGGTATCAAGGAACTGTCCACGGACAGTGCAATTTGTCAATTATTCTCTGGCACCAGCCAATCATCACTTTTATCTAAGTGTGAAACTTGGTGCAATTATGAACACGAGGCAATTCTGCCCTTAAACTGTAGTTTTATGTGCGTTTCCTGCAAAATCATGAACTAGCCAACTTTATTTCCTTTGTTATAGAGGGCTGCTATAGACGTTCATTTGTTTTCCAAACTCTACATTCTCCTAAGTATTGCACGTACAAATATGATTGATGCATGACTAGAACTGAAAAATCTGCATTTTCACTTTACAAATTTTCTATGAGTATCTCCCATTCAGATAGGCTGGACTGTGAATTTCTGGGAAATGATCCACTCGCGTAGTGGCCAAAGAAGTCAATAAAACAGTTTGCAGTAGATTAAAAAAATTCCGCGGTTGGTTGAGACAAACTGGAAAAAGTGTAACAGCCCCTTTTAGATCAACATTTCTCGCAGTCCATATTGATTATCAGGTTAAATAACACTTAACATTCGCTACGGAGAGATTAAAAGAGGACTTAAAAAAATGGTTCAAATGGCTCTGAGCACTATGCGACTTAACTTCTAAGGTCATCAGTCGCCTAGAACTTAGAACTAATTAAACCTAACTAACCTAAGGACATCACACACATCCATGCCCGAGGCAGGATTCGAACCTGCGACCGTTGCGGTCGCTCGGCTCCAGACTGTAGCGCCCAGAACCGCACGGCCACTCCGGCCGGCTAAAAAAACGGAAAACATTTCTGCGCAGCTAATCAAACACAATTTACCAACAAACTGTAATTTTGGTGACACCGAACACACTGCAGGTGAAGTACGGGGAAAGGTAAATAAGCTATGGATGAAACGTGTTTCTTTTCATATTTCCCGATTTATTAAAAAATATCATTTACGTAATGTCCATCCATGCATTTTACCTCCCTACAACTGATGTAACTCAATTCGTGCTAAAATATTCCATTATTCCCTTACTTTCGTCTGTCGGATCTTTTTCCTATGATCGCCCATACAAGTAGCTTCCACGGCTTCTAAGTATGACGGCAAAATTCCAATCTGTTTTGCATTATCGGGAAATAGGGGTGAGAGTGTCACTGAATTGATGCAGTATTTGGGATGGGCATCATTAAACCAAAAGCGTTTTTCGTTGCGGAGAAATCTTCTCACGAAATTCCAATCACCAACTTTTTCCTCCGAATGCGGAAATATTATGCTGACGCCGATCTACATGGGAGAAACGATCACCATGATAAAATAAGAGAAATTAGAGCTCGTACGGCAAAATATAGGTGTTTGTTCTTTCCACGCGCTATACGAGATTGGAATAATAGATAATTGTGAAGGTGGTTTAATGAACCCTCTGCCAGGCACTTAAATGTGACATCCAGAGTATCGATGTAGATGTTGGTGTATTCTAATCCTTTTCAAGTTACTCTAACAGAACACTTAATGTCCAAAGTGGCGCATAGCGCTCGGAAGAGAGAAACTTCAATCGACTGGTTGTCCACCGGTTCTCTCCGGGTTGTCTGAACAGCGCCAAGCCGCTGCCGTGATTGTAACTTACAGCCACGGTTCATTTCCTGCCAAATGACGCAAGTTGCTCCAGTCCTAGCCCTCCCTCCATGTGTGTGTGTGTGTGTGTGTGTGTGTGTGTGTGTACGCTTGTAGAGCAGTCAGACAAAAACACTCATTGCTTCCGACGCTACGCACGCTTCTGGAGAAACACCCACTCACAAACAAACAAAATTTATTCAAGAGCTACGACAAAGAGACATTCATTTGTAAGAAACTACAAATTAACAAATTCAACTTCTACAGCCCCCTCCCCCCCCCCCCCCCCCAAGCTGTGCAATTTCCGTTAAATTGCGGTTGCGATTGACCCAGATTTCTGATGGTGAAAGAATTTCACCTTCGACATCCATCCGATAACCAAGGAAAGTGCACCTGGAATGCACACATGTAATATTGATCATGGTAACCAGTTCTTAGGATGGAGACAAATTATGTTATTCCATAAACATAGCTATTTGGTAGCACCAGGTTTCACTTTCTTCCTTCTTTCAAACTCTTCCAGAGTCACAGAGACAACTGAATGTTACTTGGAATGGAACTAGAGTGACGTGGAGCAATGTTATACATTTAAATATCTTTGAGTAGTCCTGAACTGAATTTTATATTTCCAGGAAAATCGTAAAAATCATCAAAAAGGAATTTCTCAGCAGGTAAGATTCCTCTTCGCGGCATTGTCAGCTCTATATTCTGTAATTGTATTATTTTCATTTCTATGTAGCAGCGTGGCTGACATCCCTTAGTGTATGCAAAACGGATGAGCAATGCAACAAATGAAACCTGTCGAGTCATCGTCGGATACTAAAAATCAGTCCGAACATACCATCTGAAACAGCACCACTACCAGTGAGAAGGGATGTTGCAACTAAAATTGAGGTCACCCAATTCATTCACAGCGCAAGACATCCACAACAAGATCACCATCCGCCAGAGAAGTCTGTTAACAACTACTAAACCGTGTAAAAATGGGCCATCAATAGCAAAACGGTGATCAGCGACACGCCAGCGCCGCGGGAAATAATAGTAAGGGCGTATGAAGAGCCCATGACAAGAGAGGATCACATGGAAAGCCCTGAATCATCTTCGTAGAGACTTGGCAAGATACGTCTAGGGCGCCTGAATCTCCCATAATATACTGCATTCGGTGTCCATCATCTTGCACCCTTTAAAATTTCTAACACTTGCCTCAATTACGACATTAATTATTCTTTTTTTATCTCAGGCTCTGGCCTATCAACAGCTCCCTTCTTTAAACCGAACTGGCTATGGAACTTTTTTCGCCAGTTCGATTTGGTACCTCTTCATTAGTTATTCAATCTACCCACATAATCTTCAGCATCTTTCCGAAATATCACATTTCAAAAGTTAACTATTTTCTTTCTATCTGTACAGTCTACCGTCCATGTCTCGTTTCCACTCAAGATTACACTCCAAACAAATACTTTCACAAATGACGCTATAACACTTAATGCAATTTGGAGACGTGGATGTTATTTGAAACACTTAAGTTTTTATTCGATGTTAACAAAATCTCTCTTTATCAGAAATGCTTTAATTGCTGTTGCCAACCTGCATTTCATATGCCCTTTACTTTCGCCTTCGTCACCTTGTTTTCTGTTCGAACAGTAAAAACTAATTTCAGCGTCTCATTTCGTCTGCCTTCCTTTCTCTACATTTCATTATCCTTGTTTTGCTTTTATGTATATGCTGTAACCCCTTTTCAAATATTGATGCTACGATCAACGTATCTTTTAAAATCTTTGGTGTATCTGATCCGAATTACAATATGGTCGGTAAATCTTAGAAGTTTCAAAATTTCTTTTTCGGTAATTACAATTCTCTTTCCAGATTTTTTTTTCCTTCCTTTAATTCTTGCTGAATGTATAGACAGAGAAAACTACTACTGACTGCTTACAACGCAAGTGTAAACACGATGAGACATTGTGGGTCAAAATGCAGAGTTTTCTTGAAATTACATACAGAAAACAATTATAACCATTAACTTTCCCCAATGCATTTCGAGGTATTACACTCTGATCTTCAGGTGGTTCAGTCGATCACATTAAATTTATTTTTCTGTTTGCAACCTGAACATTTGTTCCGTAAATGTTCCAACAAAGGGAACACTGTAGGTCGTTGTAAATCAGGGTGTATACGCGGACATGGAAAAAAAAAATCCCGAATTTTTCTCGGATCTCCCGATTAAAAATACATTTTCTCCCGGGTGAAAATATACTTTTGCCATGTTAAGTGACAGTATACTTTCCTTCGGAACTGTAAAACTTATTCTTTGATAGGATATGGTTTTATACAGCAGCGTAGAATTTTCCGGCACTTTAGAAAACGATACTCAGGGGAGAAAAAACACGTTTCGGAAAGATCTTTGATGTGCAGCAACATGTACGCTGCATATTTTCGTATTACGAAAGTATAGGTTGGTTGTTTGCGGGAAGAGACCAAACAGCGAGGTTATCGGTCTCATAGGATTAGGGAAGGATGGGGAAGGAAGTCGGCCGTGCCCTTTCAAAGGAACCATCCCGGCATTTGTCTGGAGCGATTTAGGGAAATCACGGAAAACCTATATCAGGATGGCCGGACGCGGGATACGAAAGTATAAATTGGAATTCCACAAACAGGAAAAGTTAATGGTTTAAATTAATATACATGGTGTTGCTACAAGAAAAGCAAAGCTTTCGCATATAATATTTGTCTCTAAGACTAATAAGCTACAAGAGAAGCTAAGCTTTCACATATAATGTTGATCTGTTTAGAGCATGTTACGCTTTAAGATACATCACACAAATACGCCAGCTAAATTTTTAATACTGACATAAATCTCTGATCTGGACTCTAAATTCTTCTAAATGGCTCGTCATCAAAGAGTTGACTTTTTTGAAAGAGACCAAACACACTTACGATTTAAGAAATTCATCGTACATTCTCGCACATAGTTCATCTTGCGTAAAAGGAAATTTACTTTGAAAATAACGCTTTCCGAACAACAATTCGCAATATTTTCCCGTGACCTGTTAGAAATAGATCCATTTCAGCAGTTGCCAGAGAGCGCCAGGTAAGAGGCGTCACCGCGCTTGCGCAGCTACGGTGACGTAAGAAGCCCGTATGTTCGTACGTGTAAAACATGATAAGATCTTACATTGTGTCATAAAAGAAACAAGACATTAGAGGATACTCTAAGAGCGTCGGAATTTCGTGAACCATACTAAAATGCATACTTCGCCTTACAGTGCATATTCGTATGTCCAGATGCCCTATGACGTAGGCCTCGACCAAACATTAAGCTTTTCAGTGTGGTTTTTGGAACGAAATTTTCTTGGACTACCAGTACTGTATTATCTCATGTTTGGTTCTTTATTATGGTATAATGCCATGCGTGCTATAAGATAAAAACGTGCACCTAACATGCAGCGAACAGTTGAAACTAGTCAATAGTGTGGAATAAATTGACTGCCTCAGCAGGAAAGCTTAATAAAAGCCAAATTTATTTATCAAACCGACAAAAATAACTTCATTGTTCTGCAAAGCGATTAATGCTTGACTGTCAGAAAGGTGGAAATAAAATAAAATCTGAAACTAGTAACATATTTTAGTGTTCCGCAATCATGTGAATGTATTTTAACTCACTTGATAGCTCGCAGCCACAGAAATCCGTCTTGTTTTCATTTGACTTGAGAGCAGTAAACGAAGAGGGAACAGAAAAATCACTAAATGTAGAACGGGTCACGTGGAGACTACCTTACCCTCTCCCCCTTAAATGAGTCATATAAGAAACCTAAAATCAAATTGTATTAAAACTCGAAAGCGTAAAAAATCAAATAAAAACAGACTATCGCGTTTTCTGGTTTTTAATCGTTAGCAACCGATTTCGGCCCTTTCATCAGACCATCTTCAGGCTTTCCCCGCCATTATGGCAGACTAATGGGACAAATAAACAGCTGATGGTTAAACGGCTGGTGGTTAAACGGCTGGTGGTTAAAAAGCACTTGATAAAATACTTTACGGTTGTTGAACCTCACCTTATTGGAAGATCATTAAAACAAAGGCGTTCTTCACTGCGGCAGGACCTTTTCATGAAATTTCAACCACCAATTTTCTCCTTAGACTCAGTATTTTCTTAGTGGCTACCTACACAGGGAGAAATGCTCGTCATAACGAAATAAGACACATCATAGCCCACACGGAAACATATAAGTGTTCGCTCTTCCAGCGCTGTTCGAGAGTGGAACGGTAGAGTACAAGCTGAAAGGCGGTTCAGCAAACCCTTCGCCAGACACGTAATTGCAGTGTAACGATGAAGATGTAGATATTAGAAATAAGTATTTTGTTCATACAACTTTTTCAGGCTCAGTTTTTCCTTTCACCAAAACTTTTTATGTTTAAGATAAAGCTTTACCTTCCACTTGCGGCCGCGCGGGATTAGCCGAGCGGTCTAGGGCGCTGTAGTCATGGAGTGTGAGGCTGGTCCCGGGGGAGGTTCGAGTCCTCCCTCGGGCATGGGTGTTTGTGTTTGTCCTTAGGACAATTTGGGTTAGGTAGTGTGTAAGCTTAGGGACTGATGGCCTTAGCAGTTAAGTCCCATAAGATTTCACACACATTTGAACATTTTCTTCCACTTGCACCAAAGTTTCCTGTTAACCTGAATTGATTCTCCATTTTCTTTTTTCCTAGGATCACCGTTTAATTCCATTGTTCTTAGAATATTCCATTGTTCTTAGAATATTCTGTGTAAAATAAAACTGGAAAAAGAACAGATTGTAATCAAAAGAATAAAGTTAGAATTTGCAATGTTGTTGTCGTAGACAACACTCAACAATGAACTGTAAAGCCCTGGTTGCACTTGCCCTCTTCAGCCCCAGCAGCCGCCCGGCACATAGCTCAAATGCCATCTGTCGAGTCTTGTATGATCCACTAACAATGGTCTCGGTATTTATCGCATTTTCAGATTTTTATTCGTTAAGCAGTCCTTACTTCTACGGATCTCGCTCCGTCTGCCGCCACCAGCAGCCATAATGGCGGAGAAAAGCCTGAAGATGGTCCGAGGAAAGGGCCGAAACCGATTGCTAACAAATAAAACTCTGAAAACGCGATCGAGACTTTTTATTTGATTTTTAGCATTTCATAACTGTGACTGCTTTCATTCAATTTGTGTTTTCTAAAATTTTAACCTCAAAAGCGTGCTAAATGTCGCGACCACTGTTTGGGGATCATATACGGCTGAACAGATAGAATTTGAGAGAGGTGCCGGGCGGCTGCTGGGGCTAAAGAGGGGCTAACAAGGGTAACTCCCCATCGCACCCCATCTCAGATTTAGTGGTAACATAGCCCAGTGGGTACCCCGTCAAAAACTGAACACACATCAAGCATTAAATCAGGAAGAAGGTCTACTAAACCGTGACAAAAGAAGCAAAACAGAAACAGTGAACGGTCCAAGCTCATGAAGTGCAACATCGAGCAGAGTTGTGTACCTACGGCGTCGTGGTTACGAGGTCACGGCGTTGGACAGCGAAGTGGGGGAACGGGGTTCAAATCTCGCTAGTGGCTCAATTTCTATTTTCATACGATTATGAACTTTCCGGCCGGTCGTTGACGTATCTTTTCTCCTTCTGTAGTCTTAACAGTTGTCATACTATACGCTGGTTATAGAATATGTCATATGGTAAGAATTATTACCGTCGCAAGTAAATGTGATGAATAGTGAGAGCAGGCGAGATGCAACATCGTAATTTCTAACAAACGAAAAAGAACAAATGAACGGGTGTAAACTATGTTACAACAAAGGAATTCAAAACTTCCAAAAGGGAACGCAAGAGTCATACATAACATGCAGAACTTGGGTAAAACGAATAGGAGGTACGTAAGTCTGGAGGTCCGTTTCTTAGACCTCGCTATTGCAAACGGACGTTACACCACGTTACAGACACAAATCTGAATACTGCCAACAGACAGGTCAGTAACCGATGGAAACTTCATAATTTGTGTGTGTGTGTGTGTGTGTGTGTGTGTGTGTGTGTGTGTGTGTGTGTGTGTGTGTGTGTCGAGGAGGGGGTGGGATGGAGGAATGGGGAATTAGCGAAAATAGCAATCTGATCTCCCCTTCGCATTTCAACACCGTAACCTTATAACCACGACACCATGGCTACACAAGTATGCTCGATGTTGCACATCGTGAGCTCGGACCGTTAATTGTTTCTACTCGTATTTTGCTTCCTTTTCCACAGTTCAGTACACCTCCTTCCTGTTTTCATGCTTGAGGTGTGTGCAGTTTTTGGCGGGCCATCAACTGGGTAATCTTACGACTAAATCTCAAGGGGAGGGGAGGGGGGGGGGGGCAGTCATGTCTCATGTTTATTTGAGATGTCAGGTGTTTGTACAATTTCACTGGTAATTTGTTCAGATTCAAATCTTTTGTACCCTACATACTGGATGATGGTTAATATCTGAAATCGGTAGATAACTAATGGGACGAATAAACATCTTAGGGTTAAAATACATTTTATTAAAAAAAACTGTTTTAATGACTGCCATTTCAATTCGTGTATCATATCCGTGACACTTTTCCCCTTATTTCGTGACAATATAAAACTTTTTTCGATGTCCTCCGTCAACCTATTTGATGTGGCTCACACTGCACAGCGTTACCCCTGAAGTCGGACAAGAGTAGTGTAAGCAGTCTCTCTAGTAGACCTGCTACGTTTTCTAAGTATTCTGCCAGTAAAACGCAGTCTTTGGTTTGCTTTCCTCATATCATCATCTATTTGATCGTTTCAATTTATTTGTAATTGTAATCCCTAAATAATTAGTTGAGTTTGCAGCCTTAAGATTTGTGTAATTTATTCATTTTAGTGTTCATGTGGGTGATTTTCAACTTTTCACACCATACAGATATCTTGTCTAAACCGTTTTGCAATTGGTTTTGATTATCTGTTGTCTTCACAAGACGTTAAATGACAGCAACATCTGCAAACAATTTAAGAGGGCTCCCTAGATAGTCTGCTAAATCTTTTATGTAGATCAGGAACAGCAGAGGGTCTGTAACACTTCCTTGGGGAACGCCAGATATTATTTCTGTTTTACTCTAAGACTTTTCCGTCAGTTACTACGAACTGTGACCTTTGTGATAGGAAATCACATTTCAGTCTCACAACTGAGACGACACCGTGTTGGCTATCTGTAATTCTTTAAAGTGATTCATAATGACCGAGCACAGTGTTTGTTCCAAAGTCCTACTGCAAATCTACGTTATTACCTAATGCGCCTCCTTTACGGATTTTTTTTTTTTTTTTTTTTTTTTTTTTTACACAGGAATTTTTTATCACTTCGTTTCTCAATCTGCAGGACGACAAAATCAGTGTCTTGCTTTGCTTAAGTAAACTACAGAGGGCTTGCGCCCCACTTTAACGAAGAAGAGTTCTTTTCTACGACTCCTTGCCCTTAAAGACAAGGCGAAGTCCCTTTTGGTGGGTCTGATGGTCAAGACTTCCGTAATAAGGCGGCCTCATGATCAGTACCGTGACAGAGCTCCATGTATCATTAGAAGAGGCAAATTACGTAGTGCAAAATGTAAGTCTTGCCTTGGCCAGCGAAACAGAGAGAGTACTCCAGTAAACCGTGCCGAACAGAACAGGTGACAATAATATACCGCTTAAATAATGCAACCGTGGCTTGGCTATCAGTATAAATTTATATAGGCGAAGGAAGGTTTGTGTAGTCCACAGTGCACATGTAGAACTCTCAAGGAGAATAATTGTAAACCATCACTAAAGGTAACAAATTTAGTGACTTTGCTGCAACGTTCGCTGTGTTGTTCTGGATAAACGCTGAGAAAAGGCATTTGAAGCCAAAACTAAACCAGGAACGCAGCCTACGTGAATCAACCTACTCTTCATCCTAAAATTCGACGCACTATGGCTCTGAGCACTATGGGACTTAACTGCTGAGGTCATTAGTCCCCTAGAACTTAGAACTAGTTAAACCTAACTAACCTAAGACATCACAAACATCCACGCCCGAGGCAGGATTCGAACCTGCGACCGTAGCGGTCTTGCGGTTCCACACTGCAGCGCCATTAACCGCACGGCCACTTCGGCCGTCTCGACGCACTATGAAGCCTAACCTCACCAGGAGCAAAAAAACTGTCTACTTAAGAAACAGAGAATTATAATCTGTGAAAATTATCAGGCAACAGTCAACGCAAATGAAAAGAGAAAGCCGAGTTTATATCGCACATGTAATGACGGCTTTTTCAGTTGAACTACACTATTCGGAGTTGAATGGAACGAAAGTAATGCACTCAAATGCTTTGTCGATTAACTGAAATCAGACTGTTTCGTAGCAGAAATCTAACTTCAGAAATTATTATTCCACATACGGACGCATGACTGCAGAATCGGGTTACACGGCTGCAATACCGAGTGAAAGAAATATGATGCTTCCAGAAAATACCTGTATTTTCAGTGTCGAAACGATTGACGTTAATTAATGGAAACCATTAAAACAGTGTCGAAATGGTCGAATGGAGACTAGTACAGCTTTCCATCGTGCACTGGTCGATGCGCCATTTCAATACGGCTGGCAGCAGATAACTTGTAAAAGAAGACTGAGGACATTACGTTCATTAATAACTCTTCTCTAAAACCGCTGGCACTATTTCAGAAAATTTTTAACAGGAGACGGAATGGGAGCAGTGGGGATGAGGTAGAGTCGCCGTCTTGCAGCGTAATTGGGTTCGTCGTACCCGGCGGCAGAGAACAACAGAGCGGAAGTAAGACGGTGTTTCTTTTCTTATGTTGTGAGAACAAACGTTAATAAGCGGACGGAATGACTCAACAACCACGTTTCTGTTCGAGAGCCACTCTCGACGTTTTGATAAAGTAAAACAATTTCCTTTGCTCCTTAAAATTTTCTTGTCTTCTTCCTTGAATTCGTATTGTTCTGTAATTCTTTAAAGTGATTCATAATGACCGAGCACAGTGTTTGTTCCAAAGTCCTACTGCAAATCTACGTTATTGCCTAATGTGCCTCCTTTACGGTTTTTTTTGTTTTTGTTTTTTACAGGAATTATTTATGAATTCGTTTCTCAATCTGCAGGACGACAAAATCACTTATTGAAGACTCCTAGACGCGTCTTCTTGGAACAAAAGCTCATTAGGTTCAACACATCCTCTGTGTTGGAATCATGTAAGATATTTCATAGCTCAGCTCGCAGGCCGCGGTCGTATCACAGAAACCATCACATTCGCCTTACGTGATTCCGAAAAACACCGAAAATTTAATTAGGATGCTGGAACAGGAATAGAAACTACGCTCGTTCAGAAAGCGATCACAACTTTAAACTACAGGGCCACTATGGTCGGGTGCCCCTTTAAACATTCCAAAGACAGAGATAGGCGTTTCCTGAGAAAACTGGGGTATATTTCTTTTCTATAAAGAAAATGCAACTTCAGCTACAACCGAGCTTAAAATGGGTGACATACTGTTTGATTTCGTATCCTTGAGGATGATTTTGTTTCTGCTGCCCCTGTGAGCAATCGAATGCTGCCACACAAGGAGCCACCGGTAGCTTTTCCCGGGTTATTTTAAATTGTTTAGGAAGGCGGATGGCTAAGACGAGTCTGCGCTACACGCCTACCTTCACATGTGAGAGGGGACGACGCACACGTTTTTAGTGATGAAACACACACCGCTGCTTTATTCGTATCTAGGCATCTGTCGGGTGGTTATAGATAAAGTGCAGCTACCCGCAGAGGTCTAGTGTGGGCTGTAATTATCGTACGATAGTTAAACTACGTCGATATTCTAATGCGTTCATGCGGAACTTACTGACGCAAAAAAAAAAAAGAAAACGCAGTTTAACAGTACCTCAAACTCGGCAGTTCTGTGTATTCACGGGACCCTGTAGTGTAAAATGTACCTTGTCATTCCACTGCCTGGCCACACGTAATCAGCCTTGACTATGCCACAAACTGAAGAGCAAATTCAGAAAGTTGCTGCGAATCTTGAGGTTTCAGTTGCGTCTGGATCCTGTATGGGTGGTGTTGTTGTGGTCTTCAGTCCAGAGACTGGTTTGATGCAGCTCTCCATGCTACTCTATCCTGTGCAAGCCTCATCATCTCCCAGTACCTATTGCAACCCACATCCTTCTGAATCTGCTTAGTGTATTCATCTCTTGGTCTCCCTCTACGATTTTTACCCTCCACGCTGCCCTCCAATACTAAATTGGTGATCCCTTGATGTCTCAGAACATGTCCTACCAACCCATCCCTTCTTCTGGTCAAGCTGTGCCACAAACTTCTCCCCAATCCTATTCAATACTTCCTCATTACTTATGTGATCTACCCATCTAATCTTCAGCATTCTTCTGTAGCACCACATTTCGAAAGCTTCAATTCTCTTCTTGTCTAAACTATTTATCGTCCACGCTTCACTTCCATACATGGCTCCACTCCACACAAATACTTTCAGAAACGACCTCCTGACACTTAAATCTATACTCGATGTTAACAAATTTCTCTTCTTCAGAAACGCTTTGCTTGTCATTGCCAGTCTACATTTTATATCCTCTCTACTTCGACCACCATCAGTTATTTTGGTCCCCAAATAGAAAAAACTCATTTACTTCTTTAAGCGTCTCATTTCCTAATCTAATTCCCTCAGCATCACCCGACTTAATTCGACTACATTCCATTATCCTCGTTTTGCTTTTGTTGATGTTCATCTTATATCCTCCTTTCAAGACACTGTCCATTCCTTTCAGCTGCTATTCCAGGTCCTTTGCTGTCTCTAACAGAATTACAATGTCATCGGCGAACCTTAAAGTTTTTATTTCTTCTCCATGGATTTTAATACGTACTCCGAATTTTTCTTTTGTTTCCTTTGCTGCTTGCTCAATATATAGATTGAATAACATCGGGGATAGGTTACACCCTGTCTCACTCCCTTCCCAACCACTGCTTCCCTTTCATACCCCTCCACTCTTATAACTGTCATCTGCTTTCTGTAAAATTGTAAATAGCCTTCCGCTCCCTGTATTTTACCCCTGCCACCTTTACAATTTGAACAGAGTATTTACGTCAACATTGTCAAAAGCTTTCTCTAAGTCTACAAATGCTAGAAACGTAGGTTTGCCTTTTCTTAATCTTTCTTCTAAGATAAGTCGTAGGGTCAGTATTGCCTCACGTGTTCCAACATTTCTACGGAATCCAAACTGATCTTCCCCGGGATCGGCTTCTACCAGTTTTTCCATTCGTCTGTAAAGAATTCATGTTAGTATTTTGCAGCCGGGGCTTATTAAACTGATAGTTCGGTAATTTTCACATCTGTCAACACCTACTTTCTTTGGGATTGGAATTATTATATTCTTCTTGAAGTCTGAGGGTATTTCGCCTGTCTGATACATCTTGCTCACTAGATGGTAGAGTTCTGTTAGGCGTGGCTCACCCAAGACAGTCAGTAGTTCGACTAGATCCTTGAGCGCTCTGTCAAACGCTTCACGCAGTATCATATCTCCCATTTCATCTTCATCTACATTCTCTTCGATTTCTGTAATATTGTCCTTAAGAACATCGCCCTTCTATAGGCCCTCCTTCCACCTTTCTGCTTTCTCTTCTTTGCTTAGAACTGGGTTTCCAGCTGAGCTCTTGATATTCATGCAAGTGGTTCTCTTTTCTCCAAAGATCTCTTTAATTTTCCCGTAGGCAGGATCTATCTTGCCCCTAGTGGTATGCGCCTCTAGCTATCCCTGCTTAGCCATTTTGCACTTCCTGTCGATCTCATTTTTGAGACGTTTGTATTCCTTTTTGCCCGCTTCATTTACTGTATTTTTATATTTTCTCCTTTCATCAGTTAAATTCAATATATCTTCTGTTACCCAAGGATTTATACTAGCCCTCGTCTTTTTGCCTACTTGATCCTCCACTATTTCGTCTCTCAAAGCTACCCATTCTTCTTCTACTGTACTTCTTTCCCCCATTGTTGTCAATCGTTCCCTCATGCTCTCCCTGATGCTCTCTACAACCCCAGGTTCTGTCAGTTTATCCAGGTCCCATCTCCTTAAAGTCCCACCTTTTTGCAGTTTCTTCAGTTTTAGTCTACAGTTCATAACCAATAGATTGTGGACGAGTCCACATCTGCCCCTGGAAATGTCTTACAATTTAAAACCTGGTTCCTGAATCTCTGTCATACCATTATATAATCTGAGACTTTGCAGTATCTCCAGGCTTCTTCCATGTATACAACCTTCTTTCATGATTCTTGAACCAAGTGTTAGCTATGATTAAGTTATGCTCTGTGCAAAATTCTACCAGGCGGGCATCTTCTTTCATTCCTTACTCCCATTCCATATTCACCTACTACGTTTCCTTCTCTTCCTTTTCCTACTATCGAGTTCCAGTCACTCATGACTATTAAATTTTCGTCTCCCTTCACTATCTGAATAATTTTCTTATCTCATCATACATTTCATCAATCTCTTCGTCATCTGTCCATTGTATGGGTACCAGGGTAAAATAGATAGCGATACTTTCGATACTGCTGACATGGGATACACAATTCTCGTGACACTGCACGAGCACTATAGATCACTACTCGGGACACGTGCTGCATGGTCAGTTACAGCAACAGTAACCTCATCAGCACCGCGATAGAACGTCTCTCCTTCCAGGTGCAACCCCAAGCTAATCCATGTTTAAATTTCATCATCATCATCTTTAAACCCTTTAATGACATCCGACCTCTCTTCAGACCTTCAGTCGGCGATACTTTTAATGCATCACTGTACTTACTGCCGTTCGCACAAAACAGTTTCACTAACAGCGCTCGGTCTCTTCTCGATAGCCATGCCGTTCACTCACGTTATGGCTTGTCGAATGACAGCGTGGATGTGAAACCGTCATACAAACGGTGCACAGCGCCAGATTTGCACCCGGTGGCCAAAACCGTAACTTTTTTCAGCGTTAATCGGTTTCCGAATTAACGCATTAGCATATGAACCAAGTTTCGCTGCCTTGCTATAATTACACCCCACACCCGCAATCCGTAAGTAGCTAAACTTTGGTTCTAACCAATCAGTATATTCCGAAAACCACCGTACAGCGCATGGTGGAGAGAACTTCGTACTAATACTGGCGATTTTCTGTGTTACGGGGCTACGAAAATAATGATTGTTCGAATGCCTCGATACGCTCCATATCCTCCCTCAGCTTAGTCTTGTAGTCCTTACATGGGAATACGAAGGAAGCAGCAGAACTGTGGCTCAGCCTTCCCCTCGAACACAGGGTCTCTGAATGTTCCCAATAGCGTTTCGCTAGAACAGCATCTCTTTTTTTCCAAAATTTCCATTTACTTCCTGGAAGATTAAAACTATGTGCCTGACCAGGACTCGAACCTAGAACCTTGCCTTTCGCGGGCCATGATCTTACCGACTTAGCTACCAGGGAACAATTCACTAACCGCGGATCCTAAGTCGTGCCTGGATAGCTCAGCTGTTATGAGCATTACCCGCAATAGGCAAGGTGCCGAGTTGGAGTCCCAGTGAGCATACCAGTGGTTCCCAACCTGGCGGTAATTACCTCCTGCAGGATAAAGTTACATTTTCTGAGGGTAAAAACAATAGGCTTCAACTGTGCTACGATCGCGAAAACAAAAAACAAAAAAATTAAAAATCATCATAATTTCGAAAGATTATACAATGATTACAAGAGCTATCAAATATTACTTTTTTTTCTCTCCTTCAAATAACAGCATTAACATATGGCCCAATGTGGTAGAGGTTATAACTTCCTCACATAGTCTACCCATTACATGCTTTGTAGTCTGCATCCTGCATCTTCGATAGTAAAACTGACACATGCATATCACATAAGCTTAAGTATCTCATCGACATGCCTTCTCCGACTTCTAGGTAGTTCCGAAATAGACCACAAAGAGACTCATTATTCACTTCACAACAATAAATGGACTAATCGACAGCACAGAACATTAGTAACAATTTAATCGCTACTACACTACTGTATATTATTATTATTATTATTATTATTATTATTATTACTATTATTGGCACAAAGCATTGGCTGCCTACAGTTATCAGCTTCTGCCAATTCAGAAGTAAGGAGTTCCAGCAATCAAATGATTTACGAACAGTAATTATAGTGAATACATTTCAACTTAGTCGATTTTAAATGGGGGTGCAACGTGTGAGTGAAACTACTTCGGTAAGGAGAAGAGTGGAGCAGAGGAAGCATGATTTGTAACAAGTGTCTACCCTCAATGAGGATAGTTAGCTTTCTGCTCCGAGAAGGGGTAGTAGATAGTACTCCCGAAGCACAATGAATCGCTTCATCATTCTACACAAAAAGTGTGTCAGAAATGACCAGTACCAATTGTGTCACTGACTCACTAGCTTGTGGTTTAGTAATAAACACCTACACAAGCTAAAAATAACGTTTATCATATGTCATTTTTTTAAAAAAGTGTTCAAAGAAAATTCTTTTTCTTTCTGAAGTTTAGTTGAGCGCTAATGTTGTTGGCTGGCGGACGCTGGAACGTGAGGAGGAGGTTGCGGACGGGGGGGAGGGGGCGCCATGGGTATTACGTTGGTCTCTGAATGTTTGGCAAATACTGGCATACAGGTTTAAGCTGCCATGTAGTACACTCTCGTACAGAGTGAACGATTTATTCTGAATGCCCCTTGACGGTATCCCCCACATTTTCGCATGGGCTGTCGTAGCTATCTGTTACATTTCTACCTGTGCAACTCTCATTTTTTATCTTTTTTAACGTATACTTTAGAAAAATTCCAACAAATACAAACGTTCAATTCGGCTTCCCTACTTATAATTTTACGTATCCGTTCCATTTCACGTTGCTCGTTAGTGATACCATGAGACATTTAAATAATGCAACGGTTGCTAAAAATTTGCTACTAATCTAGTAAAAAACAAACTCTGTCCAGTGATCCTGGCGAGCCCAGCGGTAGCTATCGACCACCGTCCCATCTTCCCTCGTAGCTGCGGTGTGGAGCGGCGTGCCCTCCGCACACCGCTATTTCGCCCGCTGTCAGTTTTTGGACCTGGAGCCATTATTTCTCATTCAAGCAGCTCTGTAGTCGGCATCACGAGGATGAGTGCACACCATTCCACTCATTCCAGCAAGGAAACATCCCCCGCGGTACTGGGAATCGAACTGAGGTCCTCCAAAAGGCAGTCAGCCGCGCTGACCATTCAGCTACAGCGTTGCATAGACATCAATGAGGTCGTTTGATGAGTGAAATACTGCTTGTTCTCTACATCAAAAGAGAACCAAATTTGGTCGGCAGTTACCTTGTCGAAAATAAAGGGCGTTGCCGCGATGCTCGCATACTACCGGAGATGATGCAGACGGTCACACATTTCTGTTTAAGATAAGAAACTTTCGTGCCGAAACGATTGAACAACGTTAAGAAGCCAAACGTATACGAGTAACTCCGTAAATGGAATATCGTAACCTACGAAACGTTGTTTGTACACTGAAATAAACTGTTTCTTCATGTTCGTAATTGTTAGCACTGAATAGCAGCAAACCCGACCACTATGCAAGCGTACAAACTGAAGGGTAGGGCCGGCCGCTGTGGCCGAGCGGTTCTAGGCGATTCAGTCCGGAACCACGCGGCTACTACGGTCGTAGGTTCGGATCCTGGCCTCGGGCATGGATGTGTGTGATGGCCTTAGGTTAGTTAAGTTTACGTAGTTCTAAGTCTAGGGGACTGATGACCTCAGATGTTAAGTCCCATAATGCTCAGAGCCATTTGAACCATATTTTTTGAGGGGTAGGGACATAATATTCTACGACAGGGCTTTGAAGGGAACCCCGTGAGTTCGAGTTCGCGAAAGGCCAATGACGTTTACGGCATCCGACGCGCCACATACTATCTACCATGCAACCCCAATATTGGCTGCTAATGGCAACAGGGGGCGGGACTGGGGTTACCCAAGGTGAGCGCAGCGTGGGGCTACGGAGCCCAGCTGAACCGCTTAGTCGACGAGTGGTGATATCTGCATAATATAACAACATTGGCTGAAGTTGATATTTCGTCAGGAAAGAACCAAAGGAATTTCACAGAATTAGATAGAAGTGGCAGGTTAAATTATTAGCGCTTCCGCAAGACGAGTCAGTGGAATTGTGGTGTCATAGACGCTCGATTGTGCCGACACTGTACATGAGTAGTACAGTGATGACGATATATGCTTAACAACTGAAAGTGATATTGAAACACGAGTCGAGCAATGTAGTTCATCATCCTTGTCGCACAGGGAACCTCAAATCTCGTCTCCAGTGAAACGTAAAGGACAATCGTGTCCGAGGAGCGGGTACTACAAACACTTACGCATATGGAAGATCATTCGCAGCACAGAAAAAAACCACCACACACACACACACACACACACACACACACACACACACACACACACACACCATTTAAGTCCACAGAAATATGACCGTATAGTGCATAAGAAAAACTACGGATATTCAGCGAAGACAAGGAGCACTTATTACAAAAACTGCTGTTTGTGCGTTTCAAGAAGGCTCGATACAATTTACAGGATGGGCATGATAGTGACCAACTACTTTATGCATATCAAATTGTGTGCGACATAGATAACAGTGATTTCGAGGGAATTCGTAGATGGTTGCATAACATCGAACAGTGTCATAGAATTCGAAGACTTAAGATAACGAAATCTCGAACAAAGCGTCGACTTGACGATGCACAGCAAATACCGGAATAGGCCCGAAAACGTGTGCATGAGATAAACTTATCCCATCATAACATCAATGTCTTAACACATCGGTATGCATTTATGCCAACTGGATGGTAATTTTAAAGTTACGTACTACTTACGGTCCGAGAACTTAGAGGTGCTCTGCTCCCTGCGATCCTTTCTCGTGTGCGTAATCTTTGAGGGACAATAGGGAATATTTACGTCACAGCAAGCAAGAGTGGGGAAAGGAAACAACTACAGTACGAGCACTGCTTTTGACCAACAGCTGGTCATAACTTGCTTTTGCTCGATCCCCGGTCTGCGTGTAAAAAAGCTCCTTATAGCAAACTATCCTTCCTGAAAAAGTGTGTGACGTTGCACTTCATATCACGCGGGACCACTAGACAAGTTCAGCCTCTGGAGTTTTTTTGCTTTTTTTTTCCTTCTTCTTCTTCTTAAGTGCGTATAATGTCGCACTATCTGCAGCTACGCCTTAAAGGATAGCCAGTTTCACGACATTTTTCATTCGGTGTTCACGGTGCAAGTTAATGGTTTGTTTTGAACATTTCTTGAAAGAAGGTTTCTATCGCCTTCCTGATGCACATGGTGAGTCATTAGCAGCTAACATTTTTGATGTCATAATTGTTAACACTTTTATATGCTTCTTACTGAACATTAAACTTGCGACTTCGCTCACAAGGAGTTCTTTGTGAGCAACATCATACCTGCATAGAAGCTGGATAACGCCGCTTTGAACAACTACTATCAATTGAGCATCTTGTGGAATTTTTGTATGTAATAAGTAAACCTACTGCTAAAATTAAATACTTTTTATCTTAGCCAACTGACCAACTGTAAATCACAAATTTTCTCAAATTTTTTTGCAGCCTTCGGAATTGTTTTCGCATCAAATTCCCATTTAACGTTCACCACCATCCCTGAAGTCTGTATGATCGTCATATTCGCCATCATAATCGTCATGAAAAAATTCAGCAGTTGATCTGTCGGAATAAGAACTTTCCAGCATCCGTCGGCAGAATTCCATTCGCGCAGTCTACTGTTCCCGGGTTAGACGGTGTGGCATCCAGCAACTGTTAACTTCCCGACATTAAGATTCTCGCGGAAGAACGTAGGTACGCTGTCGCAGCTAATCCTAGAAGACGCCGACTGTGCCAGTAGGTGCAACGAGCATACTCTTAAACCCTTCTTCCAACACGGAACACTTTTTCTAGGCATTTTTATTTTCACCCTTGAATCCATTGAAACGGCAAAAGACCCTCATTGAAACGGCAAAAGACCCTCCATGTTCGTGACAGCAGAACTGGCAAAATCCAATCGTTTTGTCCCACATGGCAAAAGCAAGACGTCGAAATGAAACGTTCCGAGGTAAGTTTGATTGCTTACGATTGAATAAAGCTCTACACATGTTGAAGCTTAAAATTTTCCCAACTTTCAGAGAGGTATTGCTGGGCTGACTTGAATTGTAAGTGAATTTTCGCAGTAGAGAGACGGTATCGATTAGTCTGTAGCAGAATGCACGCGTCACACGGTGCAGATACTGCAGCGGCGGCAAGCGGAAGTCGCCAAGGTTCGACACCGAAGGTACAACTTGGGTCCCATAGCCCAAAGAGATGTATCATTAACGTAAAGGGCTAGCTTTCAAGTTCCATATCCCAATCCAGCCTGTCAAATTGAGTTCTTCAAACTTTAACTCCCATACTTCCTTCGAAGAGGCCCCGCTGGATTTCCTTTACTATCATTATCCAACTGAACTAGTAGTTATATATTCATTCCCATGCCTATCCATGTAAGTCTTTCTATCAAACCTTCAACTATGTTTTCAAAAAAATCGCTCTGAGCACTATGGGACTTAACTTCTGAAGTCATCAATCCCCTAACTAACCTAAGGACATCACACACGTCCATGCCCGAGGCAGGATTCGAACCTGCGACCGTAGCGGTCGCGCAGTTTCAGACTGTAGCGCCTAGAACCGCTCGGCCACCCCGGCCGGCCTATGGTTTTCAGTATGAATACACGACGTGATGTGCGCTCAGCTATTCTCTCTTTGATTAATTATGCTTCCTATTAGGTTTTTTCCCGTCTATTCGTTGCAGGATATCTTCTTGTCTCGTCTATCATTCCATCAGATCTTCAACAGTCTCCAGTAACACTGTGTGTCAAGGACATCAAATCGTTTCATTTCTGGCACCAATTCGTATGGCCGCGTTGGAAGCCCGTGGATTCCTAGAAAGGCCAATTTTACGCTCCTTTGCAGTCTCGTTGCAGTTGTTGGAACTCTGTACTTCACGCTTTATGCGATGTCGTTTGACTTTGATTACGGTTTCCCGACGGTTTCGATGTACACACACAGTGTTCCACCCTTGACTGTCCTGAGTATCTACATCTATAGCTTCACGTTTCCTCTGCAAACCACTGAAGTGCATAGCAAAGGGCCCTCCAATTTAACCACCCATTAGACTTTCTTCCTGTGGCACTCGCATTTGGGGTGCGGGAAGAACGACTACTTGAATGCCTCGTAAGCACTGTAATTAGTCGAATACTGTGTTCGCAGTTCCTGCAAGAACGATCGGTAGGTGTTGCAATATTAAGTGAACATACTACGTTGGGAAACTTTGCAAATACGCTTTCGCGAGTTAGATGATGATCGTCTTCAAGCGTGTGCCAGTTCAGCGTTTTCAAAAGGTCCGTGACGCTAGCCCCAACTGGCACAAACTAAACTTTGACCACTCATGTTGCCCGTAGTCGCATATGACCAGTACGTCCTGTTGGTCCTATCAGGTTTGGGCCCCTTACGTTGAAGACATATCCTACGATGTGTCGCACTGAGTGTTTGGTAAGCAATCTCCTTTCTAGACCTATGCATCACCGAATTTCGTTTTCCTACAAACTGTTGCAACCGAGTATTTGTTGACTGATGAGTTCCTGCATTATGTGAAGTGCACTGTTTTACATTTCTGACCAATGAAAGCAAGTTGCCAATCTCCGCACCACGTTTAAGCTCTGACAATTTTTGTCTAGCTTTATTCAGGCAGCACTCTATTATAGAAAAATGCATCATCTGTAAAAAGTCATCAGGTTACTACTAATACTGTCTGCTATACCATTAATACACTACATTAACAATAAGAACATAAAAATATCTCCATTACGCAGTTCTAAAGTTTCTTGTACATCTGTCGATCACCCCCATCGAAGATAACACGCTACATCCTCTCTACTAACAAATGATCTGTCTATTCACAAATTTCGTTTTATATCTCGTATTGTCATAATATCTATACTATTAATAAAACTGTAAGGCCGTCGTGTTTGACTGTTTGAACGAGCTAATCTCGAACACTACTAGATGAATTTTCATGGGGTTTTTCGCAGATGACATGACCGTAGCTTCGGACCATATGGGTTTTATTTCACTTAAAAAACACGGAAAAGTAAGATATCTTAATTTGAAGTTCTATCTAAAATAGTCTGCTCAGTTTAGTAGTTCGCGTGTTTAATTACGGCCTAGTACACCAAAGAAATAATAAGTGGCGCTGTTAGTATCGTAGTACACCAAAGAACCAATTGAAGGCGCTATTAGTTTTTGTAACTCCGTAACGGAATATTTTCTGAAGTTTACATCAGTGACAGAATTGAGCGATACAGTCTTACTTTTGCGAATACAAACTAACATTAAATTTACTTGGCTAGAATATAGGGATTTACTGATTTCGCCCTGTGTATTAAGAACTTAACGATACTGCTTTGCTTCTTCTTTCGAAAAGCATTTATTTATATTCTTTGGTAGGAGAAAGGAATTTATTACGTTTCCGTTTGATTTGGCTGCCCAATCATTACATTTTGATTTCGTTTTCTTTACGAATGAAAATGGCTAGGAAACGGTCGAGTCTTTCTAAATACACAAGGGCTAAAAAACTTTAGGACAAAGCGCTCTCAAGAATCCAATGAAGGTCGTGAGGCGAGGTTTGCTGCGGCTCGAGAACATCACGCTTTAACTTAGTCTTTGCTTTAACTTACTCTTTGGAAACTCCTTCCAAAAGCAACGCACAACGTAACTAGAGTCGAGAGCGTCATTAATTATCTCGCTCTTCAGAACCTTCAGTCACAGAGGCTTAAAGTTACTTCTCTCCAGCGTATCAAACAAGCGGAAATTTTTAAGGTAAGTGGCACAGGCGAGCGAGTTTTTATAAACCGAATACCACTTATTCCTAATAATTTGCCATTTCGTTTTACACGTGCACAGTTCCCGGTGAGCTGTTTGCCATAACATAACAAAAGCCCAGACCCTGCGTGTTATTGGCGTGGAACTTACTTAAACAAACAAACTCTTGATGTCTCCAATCGTATTACGTCTTATGTTTTTATACAAAGAAGCTTTGTAACTCAAAAATAAATTCCGTATTTGTGTCGTCTTGGACACAGCTATAAATAAATACCAGACAACGCCGGGTTTCTCAACTAGCTCTCAATACGAGTTGATGTGGTACAGAGTCAAATGCTTTTCGGAAAGAAATAATTAATACATGCTTCGCTCTTGATCCATGGCTTTCATGATAACATGTGAAAGAAGTGTCAGTCAGATTTGGTGTGACCTTTGGTTTCGGAACCTATGCTGGTCATCAGTTCGATCACACATATAAAAAAAAGTGCTAATGCTAATATCACATGGTTAGAACTAGATATATACAATTCCAGGGCATCATTATGACAGCCAATGCAGTGCTAAGGGAGTCGTCTGCAACAGGCGCAACAGTCGGAATCATAGTCAGCTACACTTGGATTAAAATAACTTTTGTGACACGTTTCAGCGAGTCGAATTGGAGGAGTAAGCCGCCTGCCAATCGTTATTTTCGAGCAGCAGGTCTTTGCAGTGTTGCCTGTTTTGTGAACACATACAGAGCCTTGTCAAGTGTGACCGGTTACATGCCGGCAACAATGCTCCCTGCCACTGCAATCTGTTTATGACAAAATCATATTATTCGAGGTGTAACACGTCCTTACGAAAAACTGTAGCCTTGCTGTATGCGGAGATTTTTTATAGCTGTTTAAGAGTACGTAGTAGTGGATTCACATAGATAACACGACATACGAGATGGTCCGACTGGTGTTTAAGTGAGTTAAGATCCTGGGATATACTCGGGCTGGGGAAGTATTTTGACGTGTACGGGCGAATAGACGTGCGTCTGTTGAGGAACCAACCGACGCCTGAAGTAAGGGGGAGCTATCAACGGTGTCTCCTCAATGACCTTCAAGCGAATCTGAAAGCAAATACCTTGCGACCGAGAGGGAGCGTTATGGTCTGGGGAATCTTTTCGTGGCATTCCCTAGGTGATCTCGGCATTCTGAAGGCACAATAGATCAACACAAGTATCTATCCTTGGGACCATTTCCCCCCTTACATGCAATTTGTTTTTCCTCGGCACGGCGGCATCTTCATCAGGACAATGCAACGTGTCAACAGCTCGCAGTGTATGTGTGTGTTTCGTAGAGCACCAGGATGAGTTTACCATACCTCCCTGGCCACCACACTCCACTGATTTAAATCGAAACGAGAGTGTGTGTAACCACCTCGCTCAGGCTGTTTGCGCCATGGATCCTCAACTGAGAAACCTAGCGTACCTGGCCACGGCAGTGAAGTAGGCATCGCTGTCGGTGTCGTACCTACCAGAAACTGAGGCTCTTCCTGCACGTCTCGTGCTGCAAAAGATAGTTATTCAGGCTTTTGACAGATGATCGCAAAGGTGACGGGACAGTGTATTTCATGAGCTACAAGTTGCAGAATCAAACCCAAAAGAAGCCTACAATAATGACATAATTTACGCAATAAAGGCCTTCGGTGTCAACAGCCAGGACCCATACATATCTGCCTAGAAGCATAGAATGAAGCAAATCTGCAACGTCAAATTCAAGGATCTGAAACACTTACCTGCCCATGAATGTTGGAGCTGACGAAGACTGCGATGGGATCGGGCCATGGGATACTGACGTACTGGTTCCACCAGCGTTGCATCACGATGCTCACATAGAACCCCAGCACGAACGACAGTGGGATCAGGTCGTTGAAAGTTTCGCAATACTGCGTTATGTTCTCGAAAATTCTGTAAAGTTAACAAAGTACGTTATGAACTGGAAACAATCGTATAAGTACACAGCCTATAATATATGGAATAAATATGCTAAAACAAAGAACAAATGGATGGACTAGGCATAATATGAAGTCATGTTTTAGGGGGCAACGGGCAAAAGAAGAAACCTCTTAAGGATTCGGCTTCACAAAAAAGCCAGCAAATGAAAAGTTAGAAGTCAAGTCCTGGAAATACCGCTCATTCACTCTAATATAAATCAGAATAATGTACATACCTTATAAATGGTTAGATTGGAGCTTCACGGGCAAAATCCAGATGGCAGCCCATAGGTAAAGGATCAAAAATCTCTCGGCAACGTACGCCACAAAGAGCACGATAAATGAGTAATAGAATTAAAGGACTTTTGTCATATACCATGAGACGCAAGTAAAACTTTTTAATTGCAAGACTAGCATTCGGGCATATGGCCCATCATGAGTACCATATACACTGACAAACCGAAACATTATGACCATTATCCAGAATGACACGAAGTAGTAGGGCAAACTATGCATGGCCCCATGTTGCATTGTTGTCAAATTTATTCAAGATGGCGGATCCAAAATGGCGACGAGAAATATGGCAACGTCGCAATTTTGGCGGGAAAATAGGTCAATTGGATTGGACTACCTTCACTAACCTGACCCCCTCCCTTTCATCCTCCAGAAAATGGTGGGAAGTTCCAATTTTGGTGGAAAAAAGGTCACTTGAGCTACATCCACCATCGTACATTTAAACAATATGAGACAGTAGTTGTATCCATTGTGTTCACTATGAGGTCTGGAGTCCAACTAACCTAGTACACAGTACTGCCACCAGAGGGCACTGTTGTCCCTTCTGTGATGTAATCCAAGATGGCGGTCTGGAAGGGGGGGGGGGGAATGGCGGGAAAAGGACTCAGCCTGTGCTGGGATGCTGGAGCGAGAAAGGAGTGTACTGATTTATTTTGGAACAATTTATTTAGGGATAGATTTCACATAGTTCATTTATTACATTGATACAAAACACTCACCCTGACGTGCTTGGAGTCATGCTATATAGCTACAGACCTGCGAACTACTCGTAAATTATCGAAATAATGCAGTACACTGATGTACAGATATGCAAACATTCTTAAATTACCGAAATAATGCATTGCACACCCTACAGAGCTGCAAACTACTCGTAGATCGCCAAAATAATGCATGTAAAACGCTCTGCAGACACTTGCTAAATGTAAACTGTCGAAATAATGCAGTACATAGCCAACAGACCGGCAAACTACTCGTAAATCACCGAAATAACTCAGTACCTCATGTACAGATACGAAAACAACTCATAAATTGTCAAAAAATAATGCGTGTGAAAGTCTCTGCAAACAGGCTCAACGCATAAACAGCCGAAAATAATGCAGTGCACAAACACTCATTGCACATAAGAAACAGATTCGAACTATCATCAACTGCAACGTATCACACGCTCTAACGAGCGCATACAGCGACGCTGCTGCAAGCCACCACCAGACAAACAAATGCAGGGGTGCAAGCTATTGCTCTCATGCTGCTATCGCATATGCAGCCAGTACGTGAAAGTTGCGTCTATTTTCGGGTATACAGTTAAAATTCTCCGAGTGTTATATTGAGATCGCATGTTTATGTAAGTAAGAGCCAAGTCACCCTCTGGACAGGTACGATGCTTCTCTACCTGCAGACCTAATCACCAAGCGACTCACCCTGACAGATGCAGCTAGAAGGTTCTCAATGCTATACTGACGTCACCGGTCATGCTATAGAAATCTGTTGCAATGCTTCCCAGAAGAGCAAAGGGTGCATTACTCCTAGCAATCCTAACAGAACATGTGAGATGCCCCTGGCTGCACCCATGTTTACTGTGACTGACATCTACCTGCAAGTCCAGTGTCAAGTGAGAACTGTCTGCATAGCAGCTCACCTGTGCATGCACAGCTAAAAGGTTCTCAATGTTGTACTGACATCACATGTCTATGCAAATAAAAGCCAAGTCTACCTCTCACAAATGTTAAGGTGCTGCAGAAATACTTAACAGTCACTTTTGTAGGATTTCTTGAGGTCTTAGCTTGTCTGTACAGAAATTCTTGTCCTAACAGGACCTGTATACGAAAATAGCCAAGAATAATAACGATTGCATTCTTCCTGATTAGAGGCACCCTAACTGTCACGTGTTACCCTTCCTGGAAATCGCGACGTCCTGCTTTCAACATACATCTCAGAGACGGTAAACATTCTCGCCATTATGTAGAGGCTCCTACGTCCCAGCACAAAGGATATATGCAAATGAATGGAGCATTTTGATCGGCTCTTACTGAATTGATCCGCCAAATTACTGATGCTGCCAGTGTGGAAGCACTGTCCGCCTTTTTCTTTCTTTCTTTCTGCAGGCGAGACTTTCAGCGGCAAAACTATTTTGTACAGATCGCCATATTGTACTGACAGTTAAACCCTGAAAAAGTGACCTACAGATCGTCAACTACAGAAAGACACTTGCTCAATTATGCTGCTCTACCCCTGAAAACAGAAGATTGAATATTAGAGCATGAAACAGTTCTCCAACCCGGAAATATATCACCCCGTATCGTGTTGATGTAGTAAACATACAATTCTTACCCTGCGCCATACTAAATCGTCCCTTTTCCATTATTATATAGCTATCGACCGCCAGACACTTGTACATATACCAAGAAGACAGGTAACAGAAGCACATGCACCATAGGTATACCCCTCGCAGCACCAGATATTTCCCACGAGATCGGGTTGTCATCCACCGCAGCTGACTGTCACAAATCATCCACTCCGAACACGTGACCAGAGGGCACTCAGAGGACTGAGATCACTCTCAGAACTGTCGGGCTCATTTCCCCTCAGCACAAAGGCGTTATACTGTTGTTAGCCCCGACGTGCTTGCTTGCCTGCTTTCTACACCCCTCTCCAGACTCTGGGATTACAAGACCACATGTATATTCACATGTTTGCCAGAATATTATACCATTTACAGGATACTTCTCAATATCAAGCACACAAGTACATTATAATTATCCGGGCTGTTATGCCGTGGTCGGTTGATGAATTCTGTGTTGATTCCCAACGTTTCGTCTCCAACTGCGGGAGACATCTTCAAGGGGGTCCATAGCTCGATGGAAGGTCCAACACACCCACTGGCTCGCTACTGACTCTGGGTGTGTTGGACCTTCCATCGAGCTATGGACCCCCTTGAAGATGTCTCCCGCAGTTGGAGACGAAACGTTGGGAATCAACACAGAATTCATCAACCGACCACGGCATAACAGCCTGGATAATTATAATGGACATGATATTTCCAGCCGTGAAAGTCTATATTTTAGTATCAAGCACACAGCAATATCGCTCACACAGTACAATCCCGAAGATATAAACTGGAAATTATTTCTCTAGAAACTCGAACTTTAGCGAGGTAAGCTTGCTGTGAACCACAGAGTAACTAGAAGTTTATCCTGTCTGCGAAGATCTTTACGCGAGAACTCGAAAAATAGAGGGAACTGATATTTACACTCGCGAACACTGATGTTGGTGATATAACACATTCCAAATCATTCTTATAATTTACAAAGTCAACTAGGGTGTTTCTCATGTCTAAAGAACCAGCAATCGCGTCTTCCAACCGTCTTTCGCCTGCTAGATGCACACACCACAATCAACGTTCCCTCAACTAAATGAAGGCATGAAATGTGCAGAAGCAGTCAACTGGACAATTTACATGGGAGGGAATAATGATCCAGCGCAAACACACGTCCATATTGAATCTTCTCTAATTTCCACGCGATCATGAAAGCTGTCCAACACATACTAAGTATTAGTTCGCTATTCAGCCATCTAGAGGACGACATGGTTAAGTCAGCTACATTCCTGCATACCAACAAGCCTCTCCATTCAGGCAGCTCCTACTGTCAGCCGGAAACGTGAATCATTCCCACCACAGGTCACCGGCGCTGCACACCAAGTACGCATAGGCAGAATCATCCTAGAAAACTGGCGACATATATATCTTGTCACTGTACTTAAAATTAAATATTACATTCGCAGTCTCAATTGTATGACATTCGACAATGAGTGAAACTCACTCTCACACACACACACACACACACACACACACACACACACACACACACACACACACTTTTTATAAGCCTGATGCACAAGGCGAACCTATCACGAATCTGCTACTACTAACAAGGGAACCTCCCCATCGCACCCCCCTCAGATTTAGTTATAAATTGACACAGTGGATAGGCCTTGAAAAACTGAACACAGATCAATCGAGAAAACAGGAAGAAGTTGTGTGGAACTATGAAAAAATAAGCAAAATATACAAACTGAGTAGTCCATGTGTAATATAAGCAACATAAATGACAATGATAGCTGATGAGCGCCGTGGTCTCGTGGTTAGAGTGAGCAACTGCGGAACGAAAGGTCCTTGGTTCGAGTCCTGACTCGAGTGAAAATTTTACTTTCTTTATTTTCGCAAAGTTACGATCTGTCCGTTCATTCATTGACGTCTCTGTTCACTGTAACAAGTTTAGTGTCTGTGTTTTGCGACCGCACCGCAAAACCGTGCGATTAGTAGACGAAAGAACGTGCCTCTCCAATAGGAACCGAAAACATTTGATCGCAAGGTCATAGGTCAACCGATTCCTCCACAGGAAAACACGTCTGATATATTCTTTACGATACTGGTGACGGCATGTGCGTCACATGACAGGAATATGTTGTCGACCCACCTAACTTGCACACTTGGCGAATGAGTAAAAAGATTATTCTACCTTGCCCGATTTAGGTTTTCTTGTGGATGTGATAATCACTCCAAAAAAAGTGATGAAAACATAAGAGTTTGTCACATAAACTGCATCAAATGAATGCAACAGTTTCAGAGTCGCACAGTTTTCCCTGTGCTCTGTCAAAACATATGTTTTTTACGTTTTCCAATGTTTCCGTGCGTAGACCGTCAAATTCTGTATATGTCCAAGAAAATCTGAACATGTCCTGGAATTTTGGAGAGCGAAGTTGATTATGTGTGAGTGCCCGAACTTTGATAATTATCTGAAAATAAAAAATTAAAATTTTCACCCGAGAGAAAATTTGAACCAAGGACCTGTCGTCCCACAGCTGCTCACGCTAACCACGGGACCACGGCGCTCGTAAGCTAACACTCTCCTTGATGTTGCCTACCTTGCGCATGGACTACTCAGTTTGTATATTTTGCTTATTTTTTTCATAGTTCCACACAATTTCTTCCTGTTTACTCGATTGATCTGTGTTCAGTTTTTCAAAGCCTATCCCTGTGCCAACTTACAACTAAATCTGAGGGGGGTGCGATGGGGAGGTTCCCTTGTAAGTATAATACTTGGCCAGTAACTGATTACCAGCGATATGAAATAATACTGACCGAAAATCAGCGATGGGTGGACATGGCTCGAAAGTTTTTCTTGCGAGTGGTACCACTGTATCTTAGAAAGAGAGGCGTAATCGCCTTACAAACCGCCTGTACGTTTGTGTGCTTGTCCCTTCACGTTTCCACTTCACTATCACATCGAAAACAGTGGACCCAGGGATGTTTAGGAGTGTGGAAATCTCGCGTACAGACTTATGACAAGTGACACCCAATCACCTGACCACGTTCGAAGTCCGTGAGTTCCGCGGAGCGCCCCATTCTTCTCCGTCACAATGTCAAATGACTACTGAGGTCGCTGATATGGAGTACATCACATACTGTATATTGTGCAGCAGCCTCAGAGAAAGCAGGAATTGCTGATTTCCTTTTAGCATTTGAGCTCGTTCTCTTGCGAGTTCAGTGTTGACATGGCGATGTCGCTTTGTGGCTCTTCTAACCACACGCGACTTTATCCGTTCGCTACACGCGCTTTGTTGCATGCTTTAACAATCGCAATACCAACATATTTTCAATAACGTGCACTGCCAAGGAAGTAGGACCCAAAACTTGAATGTATCTTTTAGCAAACACTTAGGAATACCTACACACTTTCAGTGAAGTCTGCTACCAAGGAGTCGGGGGCAGTCGGGGGCACTTTGTGACAACCACGAAAGTTTTTTAAAAAACACAAATTTCGTTAGTTATAGTTGACTTCTACTCACAAACACTTTTAAAAACAGATATTGATGTTGATGTTTAAGTAGTGTCCTGTATTTGAAAATACTGAATATGATACTCATTATGAAAAGTCACTTCTACAGCTGAGACTTATATCTGTGGTTTAAGTTCAACCGGTAAATTCAAAACTTTATTCTATTAAAGTAGAAGACGTCCTTAAAAAACAATTTTATTTTCAAAATTTTAAAATATGAAGCACCTGACTAGATCACAATACTTTCAAAAGATGTCAGTCAGGCGTGTGCCGTTGGGGTAAGTGTTTCGGTGTGTTGGATTTGTACCAATGATTCTATATAGGTTTTTTCTGTCCCAAATAGTGAGTTAAAGTCTCCCATTAGTATTTTCACGTCATCTTGGTGAATTTTTCTCATACTTTTTTCATGTGTGTTACAGAATTTTTCGACATTTTCGGTGTTTTTCTTATTTTCGACGTTGGTGCGGGCATGTGCATAGATTAGTGTATATTTTTTATTATGGCTCTGAATGAGCACAGTCATAAGTAGATTGTTGATGGGTGTGATTTCTTTGGCAGTTTGATGATAGATCTGTGTTCGAGAAATGCCGTGCCGAAGATTGGTGCGCGTTTCGCTACCTTTTATTGTGTTTTGGTCTTGAAGATGCGATGGTTTCCGTAATGCAAGGTTTCATTGTCAGTTAGTCGTGGTCCTTGAAGAGCAAGGATGAGAATTTAATGTCGGTCGATTTCTTATGTGAGATTATTTAGTTTTCGTGTTTGGATCAATGTATCGATGTTTAGTTTGCAAATGCATGTTTTCTGCTTGTAGGGAAATTTACCAGAGATCTCCGATATTCTCTGCCGTGCTAGCCTGGACTCCCCAGAATACTAAAATCCAACTGCCGCCTTTCGACGGGCGGGTTGTGTACCACCTGGGGTAAAGTTGACTTTGCTTGCACAGTTCTTGTTTGCTTCTGTATCATTAGTAGGGCCTGGGTGATACCAGGACCAGACAAGACCAGAGGGTGCTGAAGCCTTTGAAAGAAAATATTTTGAGCCGATCTCATCGAGCTAACAGACGGTGACCAGAGTACCGGTGATTATCACTCAGACATGTCTGGATTTTGTGTTCAACGGAATGAGTAGCCGTTCAGAATTGTGTTAGTATTTGGTTCACCTCAAGTAATTGATTTTCTCGTTACCACCCATATGTGGGAGGCTTTCCCCTATCGGCCACACGGGATTATTATTTCTTTCTTTCTTGTCTCAGAGGTTATGTCTGGTTAAAAATGGAAGGTAACGCGGACCTTGATCAAGCGTGACTTCCTTTTAACTGTACGGTATATGTTACATTGCATTTAGGAACTTTCGGGTAATTGAACAAGTGTCAATAATTACAAATTTCTGTAGTTGTATATATAAGTTTGGATGTAGCTGTATTGCATTGATGTACTGCTGGATATTGTGTGGTATGACTCCTGTAGTTGATAGTATAATTGGTATAATGTCAACTTTATCCTGATGCCACATGTCCTTGACTTCCTCAGCCAGTTGGATGTATTTTTCAATTTTTTCTCCTGTTTTCTTTTGTATATTTGTTGTATTGGGTATGGATAGTTCGATTAGTTGTGTTAATTTCTTCTTTTTATTGGTGAGTATGATGTCAGGTGTGTTATGTGGTGTTGTTTTATCTGTTATAATGGTTCTGTTCCAGTATAATTTGTATTCATCGTTCTCCAGTACATTTTGTGGTGCATACTTTTATGTGGGAACATGTTTTATAAGTTTATGTTGTAAGGCAAGCTGTTGATGTATTATTTTTGCTACATTGTCATGTCTTCTGGGATATTCTGTATTTACTAGTATTGTACATCCGCTTGTGATGTGATCTACTGTTTCTATTTGTTGTTTGCAAAGTCTGCATTTATCTTTTGTGGTATTGGGATCTTTAATAATATGCTTGCTGTAATATCTGGTGTTTATTGTTCGATCCTGTATTGCAATCATGAATCCTTCCGTCTCACTGTATATATTGCCTTTTCTTAGCCATGTGCTGGATGCGTCTTGATCGATGTGTGGCTGTGTTAGATGATATGGGTGCTTGCCATGTAGTGTTTTCTTTTTCCAATTTACTTTCTTCGTATCTGTTGATGTTATGTGATCTAAAGGGTTGTAGAAGTGGTTATGAAATTGCAGTGGTGTAGCCGATGTATTTATATGAGTGATTGCTTTGTGTATTTTGCTAGTATCTGCTCGTTCTATAAAGAATTTTCTTAAATTGTCTACCTGTCCATAATGTAGGTTTTTTATGTCGATAAATCCCCTTCCTCCTTCCTTTCTGCTTAATGTGAATCTTTCAGTTGCTGAATGTATGTGATGTATTCTATATTTGTGGCATTGTGATCGTGTAAGTGTATTGAGTGCTTCTAGGTCTGTGTTACTCCATTTCACTACTCCAAATGAGTAGGTCAATATTGGTATAGCATAAGCATTTATAGCTTTTGTCTTGTTTCTTGCTGTCAATTCTGTTTTCAGTATTTTTGTTAGTCTTTGCCTATATTTTTCTTTTAGTTCTTCTTTAATATTTGTATTATCTATTCCTATTTTTTGTCTGTATCCTAGATATTTATAGGCATCTGTTTTTTCAATCGCTTCTATGCAGTCGCTGTGGTTAACCAATATGTAATCTTCTTGTTTAGTGTGTTTTCCCTTGACTATGCTATTTTTCTTACATTTGTCTGTTCCAAAAGCCATAATTATATCATTGCTGAATACTTCTGTTATCTTTAGTAATGGGTTGAATTGTTGATTTGTCGCTGCCAGTAGTTTTAGATCATCCATGTATAGCAGATGTGTGATTTTGTGTGGGTATGTTCCAGTAATATTGTATCCATAATTTGTATTATTTAGCATGTTGGATAGTGGGTTCAGAGCAAGACAGAACCAGAAAGGACTTCATGAGTCTCCTTGGTATATTCCATGCTTAATCTGTATTGGCTGTGATGTGATATTATTTGAATTTGTTTGGATATTAAGTGCGGTTTTCCAATTTTTCATTACTATGTTTAGGAACTGTATCAATTTAGGATCTACTTTGTATATTTCCAATATTTGTAGTAACCATGAGTGGGGTACACTATCAAAAGCTTTTTGGTAACCAATGTATGCATAGTGTAGCGACCTTTGTTTAGTTTTAGCTTGATACGTCACCTCTGCATCTATTATCAGTCGCTCTTTACATCCTCGTGCTCCTTTGCAACAGCCTTTTTGTTCTTCATTTATAATTTTGTTCTGTGTTGTATGTGTCATCAATTTCTGTGTAATGACTGAAGTTAATATTTTGTATATTGTTGGTAGGCAAGTTATGGGGCGATATTTAGCTGGGTTTGCTGTGTCTGCTTGATCTTTAGGTTTCAGATAAGTTATTCCATGTGTAAGTGTATCAGGGAATGTGTATGGGTCTGCAATGTAACTGTTAAATAATTTAGTTAGATGTTAATGTGTTGAGGTGAAATTATTTAGCCAGAAATTTGCTATTTTATCTTTTCCAGGGGCTTTCCAATTGTGAGTAGAATTAATTGCTTGGGTGACTTCATGTTGCAAAATTATCACTTCAGGCATTTGTGGTATCATCTTGTATGTATCTGTTTCTGTTTGTATCCACCGTGCATGCCTGTTATGTTGTACCGGGTTTGACCATGTGTTGCTCCAGAAGTGTTCCATGTCTGTTATGTTTGGTGGATTGTCTATTTTAATGTGTGTGTTATCTATTGTCTGGTAAAATTTCTTTTGGTTTGTGTTGAATGTTTGGTTTTGTTTCCTTCTATTTTCACTTTTTTTGTATCTTCTAAGTCGTTTGGCCAATGCTTGTAATTTCTGCTTCTTTTCATCTAATTGCTCTATCATTTCTTGTTGTGAGATTTTACCTAACCTTTTTCGTTTTTTTTCTGACATTTCATTTCTTATAAATTGTGTTAGCCATCCGATGTCTTTTCTCAGTTTTTCTATTCTGATCTGTAGTCTGTGTAGCCATGCTGGTTTTGTGGGTTTCTTCTGTGTGTTGGTTGGTTCTGATCTCTGGCTAGTGTGTATATTTAGTGTAGTGAGTGCTCCTATATAAACCAGTAGTTGTAACTCTTCCATAGTTGTGTTTTCATTTATTTTGTTGTGTATGATTGTGTTGATAGTTTTTATTGTTGTTTCGACTTGTGGGTTATTTGGCGGTCTATGCAAGAATGATCTAATGTCTGTATTTGTGTCTTTGTATTCTATATATGTCAGCTGAAATTTTTCTTCTATATGTAACATGTGTGTCACTTCGTGTTCTACTTGTGCTTGTTCTGGTGGCTGTCTTAAGATTTCGTTTTCCTCTGACTGTTTAATTTATGCGTGTTGTTCTTTGTTTGTTTGCTCTGGGATGTTTGAGTCCATTACTGTATTTTCTTCTTCTTCTGATTGCACATTGTTTTGTTCCAGTATTTGTTGTACTTGTTGTTTGATGTTTTCTAATTCTGACTGACTGGGGTATCCTGTTATTTTTTATTATTACACAGATCTGATCAGCTAGTCGTTGTTCTGTTAAAAATTTTAATTCTGGGTATCTGGTAATAAATGTTGTATATACTTGTGATCTGTATCCAGTTGTGTTGGTTCCTAGGTTTGTTGCTTGGTAATAACAGAACATGAGGTGTCGATTAACTTCATCTGACCATCTCATCCTCTGTCTTTGTTTTCCTTCTAGGGTGGTTGCAGGAAGCATATCCTGCAAAACACCTCTATTTGGATTTGAATCATTTTCCAGTTGGCTAGCAGTGTCGTTACCATTGTGGGCGGGCATAGGGTTCAAGCGTCGTCCCCGACCATGACGGCGCTTGTCCGAGGCTTCTTTAGTTCTGTCCTGAACCAACTAATCACACTAAAAGGGGGATTAGCCCTATTAGTGGTTTGTTCTTTTCGTCGCCTTTTACGACTGGCAGAACATACCGGATTATTATTATTATTATTATTATTATTATTATTATTATTATTATTATTATTATTATTATTATTAGCACTAGTATTTAGCGCTATTATTATTATTATCACGTTTTCAGCAAAACCGATTTGGTGTATCTTCCCACCACAGAAGTAGATGTGTATTGTTCGATTCAATATTTCCATCACATAAATGTGGGTTATAATTACGTTACATTGCTGCTAGTAGACATGTTTCTCACTTTTTCTTAGACAGTTGCTAAATGTTACTCCATCACAGGAATTATGTGCCCAGCATTGCTGCAATACAGACGTTCAAATTATCCGATTTCTGTAATTTCATTTCGATACCAGAGCGTTCTAATCGGATTCAGCCAGTCAGTCTTAATGTGGATCTCCGACTACGGCTCTCATCACACGATAGACTGGGTAAACCACATTCTTAATCGGACTGTTGAATCTGGATCACTTATCTATGACAGGGCCAGAATTCTTAAACACTATGGAAAATACTAATACAATGTGCTTATTACAAATACGTTATTTGAATATAAATGTATGAAGCAACGAGATAACCATTCATTTACAGGAGCATATCCCCATCCGTCATAGCAGAGCAGTGCAAGATTGGTTTCAGGGCCAAGAGAGGATAAAGCTGTTGCCGTTTGTTCCACGATCGCCGAACAATAACCAGATAGAGAATATGTGGGCAGAGGTAACAACGTCACTGCCATGTGGAAATACAAATGCAAGCGACCTTTGGACGAATAAAGAAAACGTATGGTGGGAAGTAAACCATGACGCTACACTATCGACGACTTAATGAAATCAAAGCCCCTACGCCTTCGAGAAATCTTCCGTAATGATGGTGGGTGGTTTGGTCACTAAAAGTATACTCGTCCACAAAACCCATGTGGGCAATTATCTGATAATCGGTCAAGCTTTGCTTTGTCACAGCTCTTTAGCATACAAGTCCATTTACTTTGTCTCCTTACAATTCTTGCAATGCAAGGTAATTGAAAAATCTCATCCACTCGACGCCAACTGAGGAATTGCTGGGAGCATGTGTTGTTCAACACACAGTAGTCGTCACCCTCACTGGAATCAATGTGTGTGTGTGTGTGTGTGTGTGTGTGTGTGTGTGTGTGTGTGTGTGTGTTTTCGTGTTCACTCACAATCTGAATCAATACTATTGACATTAGAGAGACAACCAACAATAAATATTACTTCAAATATGTCTGTAAAGTATTTTAATGCGATGGGAAGTTACAAACTAAATTTTTACGCAACCCATGTCCTGCACATTATGTTAAGTAAGTAAGCTGTGTTAACTCCATAATATCGTTAGGAGAGACAGTGCGCTCTTGTTGTCGCGGCTCGTAAGTGCAGCGACTAGCAGTGCCCAATGCCGCCGCGAATTGTTTATGTTGGCTGAGCGTGGACACTGCAGCAGACACTTCCCCATAAACGGAAAGAAATCACCTTGGCTCTGACTGCAGTGAGCGGACATCACTACCTCCATGTTCTTATAGTACCAAACGTGAGACTCTACTCACATGTGCCATGGAGGAATTGCAACGGGTATCATGTCATTAGTCATCAGAATATTTAGTGGTGATGAAATGTCCACTCTATTTGAAACCCAAAAAAATTTAAACTTTCTCACAAAGTCAAGTGAGATGATACTAAATGCGTCTTATCTAAGGGGCAAAAATTAACTGCAGAGCTTTTATGTACGCAGTAGTAGCACACAAGGAAATATGTCTTGGAAGCGTATATTTCATTTCCTCTTCTCATATCAACGCCCTTGTTTTAGTATGAAATGAGAAAATAAACACGAAAAACTAAAGTTCCTGAGATGCATATAAGTCATTTCCTCTTCTCATATCATAGCTTTTGTTTTAGTATGAAGTAAAAAATAAACAGTTTAGGGTCCTGCAGCTTAATATGACACCAGAGTCTTATCGTAGGCGTTATCGGAAAAACAAAAAGCAAGGAGCTGTCCATTCGTTTGTCCAACAGTACGTTTCCTTTCATGCATTACTACCGCTCGCAGATTCTTATTTAAGGACTTGTGGGCATCAAGTTCTTCAGCGAATAAGCCGTATGTTATTGTGCTAATTACAGTATGGGAAAAATGCAACAAAGACGAGTTCTCCTAGAGCAGTGAGGATATTTGCACATGCCTGTATTCAGCAATAACTGTCAACTGCCACAACACATCACAGAATTTTGCTCTAGCGTTGTCTTACGATTCCCTTATTGAGTTTGTATCTGCCTGCTTGTAGCTCTGCTACAAAAAAATTAAAAATTTGGGTTTCAGCGAGTCTCGAAAGGCGAACAAAGGCAGAGTACACATGACAGGCAAGCACGTTACCTGGTAGCTAGCAACCACGTGGGATGTTTTTGACTTACTTATTCGCACAGTAGCCACTATGACAGATAAATCGCAACATAAGAGACGAGAGTAGTTGTTATTTCCCGTGTGGAAGGACTTCCCTTGACTCAAAAGCATTAACTGATATCCTTATGTCACATTTCAAGAGTAAATCACATTATTCAATTGAAATGACACGATCAAGGAAGTAACTCGTCGGTCACAGAGATGCCAAACATATTTTGCGCTGTTGCCAAGTTTCAGTTATACTGCCAGGAAGGATACCAGCTGATGTGTTCTGTGCGTGACCTCGGAAGTGACTATAGCTTCGTCTCAGAGTTGCGGGTGGCAAGGGCCGCAATATCCTCATTATATGTCAATGAGTCTTATTCGCATTTCTGTAACTAGGTTTAGGAACTAGAGTGTAATTACTTGTAACACATCGATGCAACGAGTGCAAACTAAATGTCGTAAATTAATAACTGCGACAGTTATTTGTGTTTTACTGTCTTAATTGGACCGAAACCTTGAAAGCGTATTCACCAGACGCGATCACAATTTTTGGAGATTCTCCAGGGGTTGAGTTGGAAACGTATCTTTGCTTTACAATATTGTTATTGAGATCACTGTCATTGGCACATCCGCCAGAAGACAAGCATGGCCTGGCTTTTTGTTGTCTGCTTTTCTGACGGATATTCTGCCTTTGCTCGTAACGTGAAGACTTAAGGTGAATTCGAACATTCCATATGGCGAAAATAGGATGATTCTGTTCTTCCGGCTCTAACATTCAAAAAACAGTTACAATAAGCGGCAGAAAAGCGCCTGTGAACCAACAATTAATTATACAGTGATAATTAGTGTAATCTGACAAATTCCATCAGTCATCTGATAATTGTGAAAAACTACTTTTTTTCATCTGCACAGCACTGCAGTATGAACTCAATGGTTTCATAGGACTCCTATACTTAATTTCGTTGTGAACGTTTTCAATGACACTAGGGGAGGAGCACAACCATCTGACTTGCAACATACTTTTCCAGTGGGATTTGAATCTTTGGCTACAGTTGCAGTAGCACGTCCAATGAGGTATCAAGAATGTGAGCAATCACTCATTACTGTAGTATAGCCTCAGGCAGAAAAAAGCAGGGTTTCTGACAAAGTAAACGATGAGAGACACTGTCGCTGTCACTTATTAAAGAGGAATTGTTCAGAAAATTACAACTATATCTAATGAAATGAGTAGGGTGATGCAGCTCCAGCCCAGCACCATCACTGAGTTGCCAAACATTTTCCGAATAGAACTTAAGATTGCCAGATTGTGCAGATGGCCGGACTTACAGTTGTCAGGGGCAGTCAGTTTTATTGGCCACCTTAAGTGAACGACTCGGACTTAGTCTCTGTGGCGGCCGACCGGCGGTCAGTTTTTATGTCTAAGACTGTACGTAATGTGCACATAAGGAGACGACTCGATCTTTGATGTGTTGAAATGAGGCAAAACGCCGCAGGCCGAATCAAGGCGATATTGCAGTTGCAAAAAAGGTCGTAAGCACTGGCAATTGATAATCACCGATTTACAAGTGTGGATTTAACGCAGGTTCTCGGTTTTCACATCCATATATACCCTTGTTATTCTCTTCAATCTTCTCTACCTCCACCTAACTGTAATTCAGAGCGTTTCGACTTTATTGATCGGGCCGGGCCAATTTCTGCGGTGTGTTTACACAGTGTTAAGTACGCCGATTATCTCTCGCTCCCTCCTCTACTCCTTACCCAAGCAAAAGAGTGGTCGACAGACGACTCCCCGAATTTGAAAACGAGAGCATCATGACTTAGGGTAATACGCGTCTTCGGCGGAAAATATTGTCCGTACTTCGATCAGTGTCGTTTGCCTTCGGACTCAGAATTCAATTCTGACAATAGTAACATGTCCACATTATTAACATTACTACAAGAATAAAACAGAAAAAAAGATGAAGTATATATAGGAAGTGCACTGACCAGTCTTTAATGTATCGTCCTCCCGCCCCACACACTTTTGGATCGGTAAGAAACAGCTTTCCAACAATTTCTCATTACTGGAACTAATGTCCACTCTTCAGCAGAGCTTAAGATAATTTGAAAGTTGCTGGTGTATTAAAACTGTGCTGGACTGGGTCTCGAATATGAGACCTTTGGCATTCATTCACTGCAAGTACTCTACCGATTAAGTCCCGGTCCGGCATGCAGTTTTAATCTGCTAGAAAGTTTCAGTTTCTGGTTCCTTTGAGCTCTAAACGTAAAGGTCAAATACTTGAAAGTACTCAAAAAAATGGTTCAAACGGCTCTAAGCACTAAGGGACTCAACATCTGAGGTCATCAGTCCCCTTGAACTTAGAACTACTTAAACCTAACTAACCTAAGGACATCACACACATCCATGCCCGAGGCAGGATTCGAACCTGCGACCGTAGCAGCAGCGCGGTTCCGGACTGAAGCGCCTAGAACCGCTCGGCCACATCGGCCAGCTGAAAGTACTCACTGTATTGCATTCTATCGTACAATTTCCTCATTAAGCGGACCAATCAGTGTGGACAGTACTTCTTACTGATGATGCAATTGCAAACAGAAAAACTTCACTTGTGAGTAAGTGTAAGAGAACTTAGAATTTCTTACCGAGAATATGCACTTGGTGTAACAAACGGCAGCCAGCTTCAGATATGGATGAATGCAAAATACTGCCCTTGACAGGGAAACGTGGGCTTTTGAATTCACCACCAATAAGTTTCTGCTGAACTCCTATTTTTAAATCTACATCTACATCGATACTCCGCAATCCATCTTACGGAGCGTGGTGGAGTGTACCCCGTACGACTATTAATCATTTTCTTTCCTGTTCCACTCGAAAACAGAACGAGGAAAAAACGACTGTCTCCTTGCCTCCTTATGAGCCCTAATTTCTCGTACACTACGTGATCAAAAGTACCCGGACACCTGGCTGACATATCCTCTTCCACAAAACCGAGACAAATGTATATTATCAATTAAAGAGTGCTGTCGATGAAATAAATAATACAAATATATTCCCCGTAGTTTTAATGCGGAATGCTTTACAACACTGTACAATTTAGGTTTTATTACGCTAATAGTACCTTCATGATAACTGTACAAAGTCAAGGTATTTCAACATTGTCAAATGACAATGTACAGAATTCATAAAAATAATTTTGAAATTTATATGTGTAGCTTCGGAGGAAGGACACCTAACTTATTATTTCACCAATGCTTTGTTCTATTTCTTATTTAACAAATAAAATACAAAGAAACTCACTTGCAGAGTTTACGTTCACTTCGACGTCGTTCCATTGAAGGAAATTATCTGGTGTATTCATCTTTAGCTGTTGTTTTCCGTTTTGCTGTCATGAGCTTAAGCATGGTGAGTATTTCAAATTCTAGCCACTTACCAGAAAATCAGCCTGAATTTAATAAATTCCTTCAGACTCTTCTTCTGAAAACTTAGAAAGCTAAAGGTGATTATTTCCAACATACCATTTGAAAAGGAAGCGGTAACACTGAAAGCGAAAGCACGTAGAAAGAGGCGATAACTCGACAGTTTACTTGCTTCCTCGATAAGGTAAAATGCAATCGATAATTTAGGAGTCTTGACCAGTCAAATTAATCGAAGTTTTATGAGATCGACCGGGCGTTTCTATTTGTTCCTCCTTGATGTCTACGTAAAGTGATTTTGTAAATCAGAGACTTTTTCAGCCGGACAAAGTTATTTACACCATTCGAATCTGGGACAACCCAGGCATTAGCAACCCGAGTCAAGCGTCTCTGTTGATTCTCTTATGCGGATTTCCTCCGCCGAATGGGTCAACGATACCACCAGATGCAGAGAACTTGAGTGCCCTGCAGTGCCATTACTACATAAGAATACAGTTGGCGTCGTCCCAGCAGCACATGCGGTTTGCGGAGTAAGTAGACGGCGTGCAAAAAATGTCCCGTTCCAACTCCTCTGCGAAGAATCTCATCCCAAGTACTTAATTTGGTCTGACATGCGTCGTTAATCGCTGTTGTTGTTATGGTTGCACTCTTGCTGTTGTGCAGCTCTTCATACGAGTCATTCCTGCACAGACCCGTTCATCACAGCAAAACTATTGCAACCTACATCTATTTGGACCCATGTACTGCAGTCACGCCTTGGTCTCTGCCCTACACTTCCTTCATTACCAAACTGGCAATTTCTTTAAGCCTCAGGATGTATCCTATCAACCGATCCCTTCTTTTAGTCTAGTCATGCTATAAATTTTTCTCTCCAATTCGATTCACGATCTCTTCTTAAGTTGCTCCATTTACCCATCTAATTTTCAACAGTCTTCTGTAACACCATATTTTAAAAGCTTCTATTCTCTTCTTGTATGAACTGCTTATCGTACACATTTTACTTTCGAACAATGCTACTCTCTATACAAATACCGTCAGAAAAGACTTCCCGACAATTACATTTATCTTTGACATCAGCTAATTTGTCTTCTCAGAAAAACATTTCTTGCCATTGCCAACCCGCATTTTATATTGTCTCTACTTTGGACATCACTTACTTTGCCGCCAAAATCACAAAGTTCATGGACTGCTTTTAGTGTGTCATTTTCTAATGTAGTCCTCTCAGCATAGTTTGATTGAAATGACTACGTTGAGTTACCTTTCTTTTATTTTAACCTCTTCGAGACATCCATTTCGTTCAGCTGCCATCTGTGACAGAATTACACCATCCGCAAACTGTATGGTTTTTATTTCTTCTCCGTGAAATTTAATTCCATTTCCACAGTTTTCCTTTCTTTCTTTCCTTTACTACTTACTCAATATACACACTGAAAAACTTCGGAGATGGGCTTCAACCCTGTCTCAGTCCCTTGCCAGCCACTGCTCCACTTTCATGTCCTTTGGCTCTTTTCACTGCAGTCTGGTATCTGTATGGCTGTACATAACTTTCACTCCCGATAATTAATCACTGCTACTTTCAAAATTTCAATAACTTAGGTTTGCCTTTCTTTAACCTATGTTCTACGATAAATCGTAAGGCCACTTGCAAAGCTGCCAGAAATCATGTTACAACGGCTAAACTCCTGCAGAGTCTTTCTGCAGTATCACAGAAGGAACATCTAGCTTCTTATAGCCCTATTACACGACCTCGTTCAAACTCGGTGAGGCGTTAATAATAGCGTCTTTGTTGCCTTAAAGACGTTCTGGACTAACATCAACTCACCACGTCCGATCTCAAAAGTAGCTAACGCTCACGATCGTTACAGCGTGTATTTAAAGCAAACATGATCTGCATCTTCATTGTGGCGCTACTAGCACTACTCCTATGAGACTGGCGCAAAATCTGGATAGATATCTTCCAGATCTAGAAACACGCCTCCCAACTTTAGTCTCTTGCTGGTGAGATTCGTTGTTCCGTCAATGTATTGCAAGAGTTTCATTTTGAACTATTTCAGTGTAATATTCTCGGTGAATCCAATCATGATGCAACAGTATCATCCTATTCCAACATTGCTTAGTGGGTTTCGTTTTCTAAATAACATCTCTACATACACAAAAATGGTGCATAATAACGTGAATATCTTCTATAACAGAGTTAATATAATGTGGAAGCGTGAGGCAAGGACAGTGTTTTATTGCCGCAACACTTCACTTCAAAGAGGCAGCAAATCCATTCTAAAAGAGGTGGTCTACGTGACGCTTCTTCACCATCTTGTTAACTACTGTTGCACGATATGGGATCATTAGCAAGTAGGACTGATGCACGGCATCGAAAAAGAAAAGCAAGATCAAAGAAAGGCGACTAATATTTTTTTTTACCATCGTGAAATCGTTGAGAGAGTGTCAGGGATATGATGTGAGACTTGGAACGATGATCTCTTCCACAAAGACCTGCATACCGGTCACCAGACTATCTACTCGATTGCACTCATTCCTTTTAGCAAACATAAACTACGACCCTCTTGTCAGATTTGCGTATGTATTGAGCAACTTCCTAGTACATGGAGCTCCAATATGTAAACGAAATAGATGGATGTATGTGTAGCACTATCTGATCAGAAGTACCTGGACATTTATTAGGGGCTATTAATATGGGCTGTGTCTACCACACACACGTCAATTTAAACAGAAAATCATGTCTTGGGGGGGGGGGGGGTGGTAGAAATGAAAGTTATTTTAGATACAAACCCTTTACTTCGACATCTTTACAAAGACAGAAGAGAATTTTAGTTCGGATCCTTTAGCTGACTTGCGGATGGGATTTGCGACCGTTTGCCAGGTACACAAAGATTGATCGGATATCCACATATGGAATTCCTGACGGATTTCTCATCCCTCAATTATAAATGGTATTCTGTGCATTTAAGTGTTTCGGACCGTTCTCCGCGTGGTAATGCCTTTCCCTGTATTCTTACCATGAACAAATGTCTCATTAAAATCAATCTTTGCGATACACAGAATATGCATCCACAACTTTCGTCCTCCAGCTTCTGAATTGCAATTTGTTTATTTTCATCAGCACTTCTCGTTCTCTAACTGTTACATCATAACTTGGTGTTCATCAAGAATGTACTCAGTTCCTCATTACTTATATAGTAATAAACTCCTCCACAACTACAAAACTGTCTGGTTCTTAGACATCCACATGACGAAGACAGGGAAGAACCGCTATATGTTACAAAAGTTCATTTGCAGTTGACAGTAGTTCCCATATCACTACAATGGTCAGGGACCTCCGATACGCCGAAGGTCTGTCCATCGTTTAAATTCAAAAAGGCTAAACTATCATAGTTATCAGAGATTTGCAACAACACTAGGGTATTTGTGGGAACTTATATGGGACCCCATGGAAGAAAGACAACAGCTTTCCCAGATGATTCCAGGATCTACCTTAAAATCAAATGCAACTCGCATGCCACATTATACTGCGTGATGGAGAATACATCAAACATTTAACTCTGATCTTGCTCTATTCATGTGGAAAGAATCATTGTTCGTAAATTTCCATATTAACTCTAATTTCTTGTTGTGGTCATTTCACGAGACACCTTTTGGAGTGAGTAATACGTTACCACGGACATACTCCCTCTGATTTTCAAAAAATAAAATCACTCCATGACATGAAACGCCTCTTTTGCAGCTACCGCCACGGAAGTTGCATTGAGTATACAACTCCATGTGTGCCACACGTAAAAAATAGTGTAACTGAGCTAGGAGTTTACAAGTGGATAAGTCAGTTCCTCAAACAGTATTACTACCTGTTACATGTATCTTTGATTTCTGGCGTATATTAGGTTTGATAGGTGCAGTTGATCAGCAGTCTGTGTTATCAACATACGAGAAACTAAAAAATGGTTGTCATCATTGTTAGGCTTTTAAGCACGAATCTTTAAATACAAAGTTATGTTTAAGATAGCTCAAGTAAGTACATTGCCTGTGATAACTAACATTGTAACACCCTCCACTTACACCACAGTCTACGTGTTTCTTATATACAGGGTGCAGAAAAATTGTGTCAAGAAATTTTAACCCTGGATAGCTGATGCCAGTAGGAACCAAAATTAATAGTGTTGTGTAGGTCGACAACGCACAATTTTTAAACTACGGAAACTTGGCGCCACGCGCTCCGATTGGCCGCGGGATTGCCCTGCTGCTGGATGCTCTGGACAACGCATGACCGCGAAATCTTCGCCTGCCGGAGATCGCGATGCCTCCAAGCCGGCCCGCACGCTCGGTGGTAGCGCGCCAGCCTTCCACTGTAAGGGCCTTGGGGTGAATCCGCCGGGGTCCCGACACGTCCATTGTAGTTTCATGATAATACGTACCGGGAACAAACCCGTGAACAGCTTTTAGTTCGCGTACAGAAAGTCTCAACAAATTGCGTCGGCCCTGAAAAGGGCTTATTTTGTAGCTAGGACATTGTTTACCTAACGCAGGTGCTGGAACTGGCGACCCTCTGACGCAACACAAACTTGGTAACGTCAAACGGTGTTTTCCCGAACTGTTTCGAAGATTCCTGATGTGATTGGCGGCATGTTGAATGCGATCCATTAATTCCTCTTCGTTTCTAGGTGGTTCGCGCCCGGGTAGGTGAACTAGAACCTTGAAGAATCCCCCACAGGAAAAAGTCCAGTGGTGTGAGGTCTGGTGATCCCAGGGTCGAATGTCCTACGAGCACCTCTGCCAATTACCCGGCCGTCGAAGAGTTCAATTAAATGTCCGCACACAGCAGGACTTATGTAAGGGTGCCTCATCATGCCGCAACCACATGTGTAGCCCTATGTCCAGGGGAACATCTTCCAGCGAGCCGCGTAGAGTTTCTCGGAACCACCGGCAAAACCCTAGCCTGTGTTCATTGTCCGCCACAGGATGTAGGTCTAGGACAGGGCGGAAACTAATTGGATGCTGGCTGCCATCCCTCAAAACCTCCCAGACTAACCGATGAGTGACACCCACGTCGTGTCCAAACGCTCGAGTACTTTTAGGTGCTTCCTCGAAGCGCTCGAGAACAGTCTCTTCAAATGCAGCATCTCGTCGTGTTCGAGGTCTTCCAGCGTCACCACGATATCGCTAACGAGCCTGTTTGGCCAAGTCGTCGGTGAATTGCTGTAAACATGTGTGGGTGGCGTCTTGCTGGGTATCGTTCCTCATACAACCGTCGAGCTTCATGCGGATTACCGTTGGTCAGTCCATAAACAAAAACCATATCTCGTTCCTCAAACGAATACTGTGCCGCCATGCTTACTGTATGACTAAATCGCAGGAGACTTGTCTCTCCTCCGAAGCGAAGCTTACGGTGAGTACCTCCGACGTGAGGTGGAGACAAACAGCAAGACCTATTCGACACGTGTGCGTATCACGTTGGGGCAGTGACGAGACGAGACGGGGGCTTTTGTACGTGTGAACCAACAACCATAGCGCTCGCTGCCCGTCAACCGAAGAAAGGCAACAGAGCAATCCCACGGCCAATCTGAGCGCGTGGCGCCAAGTTTCCGTAGTTTAAAAATGATGCATTGTCGTCCGACACAATATTAGTAATTTTGGTTCGTAGTATCATTAGCTATTCCAAGGTTAAAATTTCGTGGCAATTTTTCTCCACCCTGTATAAGGGATCACTTTGGCGGTTTGCATTGTGTGTTTACGGAAGTTTTTCTGGGTAGACATTTGGGGAAGAGGAGGAAGTGCTCCTACAACTACTCTGTAGATACTCTGGACGAGTTGGACGACGTCTATTCCACGGTGGGACGGAGAAGAAAGCAACCCATACCTGCTAAGGTGACCATTAAGAGCACAGATGTTCTTGTACACTATCTTTATTAACATCTGGATACTAAAGGGGAATACGAGATACCTTCACTAAATGCATATTCGTTTCAACATACTTCAGAATGTGTGCCATGGAAGATATGTATATTTTTTGAAATCCTGTATAGTTCATACTGCATTACAGATACACGGTCACAAATCCTATGGTAGAGTTGTCAAAAAAAATGCTGTATAATTATACATGCCTAAAGGACAGAGCTGTTTTTGTTAAAGTGAAATACTGCACATCATCATTCCGTATCTAGACATAATGCCTAAATTGTTTGACATTAAAGAATCTTGATTTTAGTGTCACAAAATAGAACTGACAGACAATACCACTGTTTGCCAAGACGGACAGTTTTCCACAGGGTAAAGAAGATGACTTATTCCTCTCAGAGTGCTACTGTTAAGATGTTTTGGTTTGTATCATATGTTATCAAGTACTTTTCAATGTGGTGTAGCGATGTGAAATATTCAGTCATATCATTACTGGTCTTTCGAATGACGAAGATATACGTTAAGTGGAATTCATACTGTAATGAAATTGTGACTTAAAAATTATGTTATGTACTTTGTGATATTCCCACAAAAGATGTTATTTTGTTTCCTTAGCGTCACAGCAAGAAATTAGCGGTGACGCCAGTCTTCACATCTGAGAAAGCAGATAACAGTACCGGATATAGTAGTTATCAAGTCAGCAGCCAGAGTTTTTAAAGAAGACAACAGGAGCGTCAAGTTCTTGCTATGCTTATTTTTTGTAACAGTACAACAAGAAAGATGTCAACTGTATCGGAAAAAAACTGTCAGTCGATCTTGCGATATTGGAAGATCAAGAACTGTATTCCGATCTTGCTATTACGTTACATGAGTCTGTACATAATGTGCGCTAATAAAACTTTTGCTAAGTTGTTACAATTAATTCGAAGATATCATTATTGTGATTTTTTTGGAAATTCGGTGACGAGAAATTTTTTGAAGAAGTGGAACCAGAAAGAAGTATTACCTTTCTACAAAATTCATAATGTAATACGAGACTCCAAGTGGCGCTAAAGGAGAGAGAAAAATTATCCAACCACTGTCGAACTGCCTGTTCACAAAACTGGATACTGCACAATTCGAGGAACTAGCGAAATGAAGACCCACAATGAGGATCCTTTCAAACTTTGATCTGATAATGCTGTCTCACTCAAGTACGCAGCGTCTTTGTGTCGTTCGTAGGATCACTGAAGGTCTGATGCTGCTTAAACCATTGTATACTCTACTAGATCTGGTAACGATACCAAAGACGAACAACACTATTGCACTCTGGTGGCCATCCTGTCAGAGATACTTGCGGCTCTAATCCTTTACATACCAGCCGACGGCGTGTGCATGTATGAATTTATATTGGCATTTGAGCATATCTTGTGTGCTTCACTTTTTTTCCTCAGGCAGCAGATGGAGCAGAATGTCACCTCTAATAGAACAAACTATGACACTGCATGTACTGACGTTGAATTCCAATTGAGAGATCGTCTATTAGACGTGTCCCATGAGCCGATTCCTCCCAGTACTTTATTTGGAATATGGCTGAGTTCTTGTCCTTAACCTGTAGCAATTATACTTGAGTCACTAACAAACAAGGGAGATTATGAGCTCTACGTTGCACACAGTGGTCATTGTGTATCAGGAAAAGAAGCGACAGCTATGTGCGTGTGCAGGATAGTTGACGTCTCCCCTATTGAGATACTACGAAAGTACTTACTTTCTCTGATCTTCGTTGAGCCAGAAACGGTAGGTGAAGTTGAGGACGTAATAAAGCAGCAAGAAGACCATGAGGTCTGGCCACACCAGCTTGTAGATGCTCCCACGCCATCTGAAAAACACAAACGATACCTTCAGATTAACCATAATTTGATATATTAAGCATATAATGCTGAAGTATGTCAGAACGTGATAGTCCAAACAAAGCAGAAATTATATACAAATAAAATTCGAAATAAAAGGTTTTAAATCCCTATGGCTGCTCACAGACAATGCAGTTGTATTCACAGAGGTCTCCAACGATGGTTGTTGCGTGCTATGATCATTAAACACTTGTCTGATGGGTGCAATATAACACAAATGGGGCAACACAATGAGGAATAACAAACAGCAATCAGTAAAGGTATGTTACAGACTACTAATTAACTTTGGTATTGTTTGATGCATGGCACTTTAAGTCCTAAATCTAATACAATGAAATCTAAAGCATTGTTGCTCTCTGTTGACAGTCTATATATTGTGAATATAACTGACTGTAATTGAGCCGACATTCGATATTCCAACTACTCCATAAATAGTGAGTGCTAGACCAAAAGGTAGCCTGAGCTAACTGTAGACCCTGAAGCGAACTGTCTGGACGCAGGTTTCGAACTGTCCAAATGTCCGCAGCGCGTTGTGTTTTTGTGCTTGTCAGTGGAAGTTGCGCCTGTATGGTGGAGATCTCTCGCCGTGCTTCTCGTGTAGCTCTTGCTTAGTACACAACAAGGAGCGCATTTCCTGACAGATTTAAGTGGAAGATCACGCGAACCTAGCGAACAGTGTCAGGAAAGGTGGGATATGATTGTTGTACACACAGTACCTTTCGTCACAAACTGAACGGTATCTTGTGGTGTACAACTGCACTACTATATAAAAGTAGAAATAAACGTTTTTGCCTTACGTAAACGTCTCATTTTCTGCTTTTCGTTTTCACTTTTGGTAACTGGAGCGTTTTATATCTTAAATACATTAAACTGACACACATTCGGAATTCGTGATAATTAGTGCTGGTATTTCATCGCAAAGTGAAATGCTGCCGCCTTACTATACCGGATATCATTGGTGCCAAACTTATTTACTGTAAAATGTTGAACGTGTCTCCGCCCATCACTTCACCTGTGGTTAATAATGAGTGACGTATCTATCACTGTGGGTCACAATCACCTAAGGAAGTTTGCTTGCAGAAGCAAACGCAAGTCGTGCTAAATTCTCTCTGTGGTCACTCAAAAATATATTATATTGATGTACAGCACAATACAATAACAAAGATGAGTAAATGTACATCGTTACGTTCGGGAGATAAAATATGAGCCATTGATTCTTCCCAGAGTCTTATTAAGGAGCTCGGCATTACAAGGACTATGCTGACTTTTTAAGACACAAAATATAGTAATAAAACTGCGGAGTTGGTGCTAAAACAAGATGAACTACCCAGGAAATGAAAACTGAAAACAGAACCAAAATTGACCATTGCTGATGATGTTTGTACACGTCGTATAAACAACAAGTTTCGTCGAAGTTCCTGTACCAGGAATAAAACTGAAGTCTGCAGCAGAAAGATTTGCAGATAAATTAGGCCAAACAGGTTTGAAAGGATAATACTAGATAGTTGTTCAAATTCTATAATCGACGCAATATCTTTAACAGTAAAGTGTGAATGGATAGTTAAAGAGCAGACGCTGCAAGTATTGAAAAATTCCGCAAAGAATGGAAGAGTGTCAATGAAAAGGAAAATTGGTCTCTGCCACAGGTCTGCAAGCAGATGAAACTGGTTTTCAACACGCGGACGTAAATTCAGTAAGGAACGAATCACAAATCTTCTGTGTACCAACACTGGTAGTTCAAAATATCTGAAATCAATCGTAATTGGGACATCTGTAAAACCTGGGGCAATCAAAAATATATTATGCAGAATCTCTCAGTCATCTACAGTATAAAGCTATCACACTGCTATTGTCTGGTTCAAGCACGACTTCATACCCTGACAAAATGAACCGAAACCTTCAGATGTGGAAGCGTTGTTGCTTTTACACAATGCTGTTGATCATCAGCCTGATCGATCTAGCAAGTAATTTTCTCTACCAAACACTACTTCGCCAATTCAGTCCATCGATCAAGGAATGACCATTACTTGTACATGTCTCCACGGAAACGGGCAATATGATGAATTTATGATGTTCATCAATACTGAAGACAATAGCAAATTTTTCTGTAATTCAGCCTTTCAATAATTTGGACTGGGACTCGTCCAACTAGTCCGAGTTAGTGACTTTCATTGTACAACAGTTTACGAGTGGAGACTGCAGTTTTTTTCCAAAGCCTATCTTGTCTACCTCTTCTATCAGTCCTACCTGGTAAGGATCCCAAATCGATGAATAGTACTCAGGAATCGGTCGAACACGCGTCTTACAACCAGCTTCTTTCGTGGATTAGTTACATTTCCTTAACATCTCAGGCTGGCGTCTGCTTTTCCCATTACTTGTTTTGTGTGTTCTTTCCCCGTAAGGTCGCTCTGGATAGTTGCTCCTACATATTTTACGCCTGATACTTTTTCCAGTAGTAGTTTGTCATTAATAGTGTAGTTGTACAGTATTGGATTTCTTTTTCTGTGTATGCGCAATATGCTACATTTCTTTACGATCAGGCTCAATTACCAGAGCCTGCAACATTCATCAATCCTCTGCAGGTCGTTTTGTAGATCTATAATGTCTTCCGGCTTTGCTATCTTCTTACAGACAACCGCAATATCTGAACAGACTTAAAGAGCTACCGATGCATTTTACTAGATCATTTCTGTACATGGTAAAGAGCAACAGACCTACCACACTTCATTGGAGTACCCTTCAAATTACCTTTACATCGGTCGATTTTGTTCTGTTAAGAACAACGTCTTGAGTTCTGTCTGCAAGGACTTCAATCCAGTCGCAAATTTGGTCCGATATTCGGTACACTCTTTTTTTTTCCCTTCACTGAACGACAGTGCGCGACACTTAAATGCCTTCCTGAAATCAAGGAACACGGCATCAACCTGAGCGCCAACGTCTATAGCGCTGGCAATTTCAGAAATGAACAGAGCGAGCTGAGCGTCACAAGATCTCTGTCTGCGGAAACCACGTTGATTTTTGGAGAGGAGCATTTCGTCTTTTTCCCAGTCGCTGGGTAGCCTTAGTTGCTCCAACGGCCTACGATAAATTGCTGTTAGAAGGGAAGCAGGTTTTTTCGCATAATCCCTTTAGAAACTTGTACGTATCTCATCTGGCCCTTATCCCTTTCCACTACGAAGCGATTGTAGTTGTTTTCTCTATTCTGCTATCAGTTATCCCAATATCTGCCTTTTCGAAGTTCTCTTAAGACCCTGCTCGAAATATACTTGTCTGACATATAAAACAACACTTTCGCATTTTTTAATTTGTGTTACACATCACTTCCCCATCACTGAATATCTGACGTTGACTACTCAGATACTCTGCGATTTATATCCTGCCACTCTTGTTAAAGGAAAAATATTTTCCTAACTTTCTTGACATTCTTTATAAAAGTCATACTCCTATAGATGCTATCATAGCCTTATCATCATTGATACCCTCCTCTACGTTATTCGAGAAGTTCAGGTCTGTTTTTTGCTAGAATGTCTAAGGCGTTACCGTCACGAGTTGGTTCTCTAATTATGTGCTCGAAATAATTTTTGGTGAAGACATTCAGAAAAATCTCTCATTAATCTATGTCCCTGGCACCAGTTTTGATAGCATGGCTCTCTCAATGTATACCTAGCAAGTTGAAGTCATCCCCCATTAAAACAACACTGTCAGGGAACTTATTCACAATATTCTGCAAGTTCTATCTGAAGCTATCTACCAATACACGTCCTGACGTAGATGGTATTTAAAGCATCCGATTAATTTGTTTGACCCAGTTTCGCTACATATCTCCACCTACATTAATTCACATTCGAAATCCGTGGTAACCTTGCTATATATTATCGAATTCTTTACTGCAATAAAGACGCCGCGAGCACTGGCGACTAACCTATCCTTACGATAAATACTCCAGTCTAAATTTAGGACTTCGTTCCTGTTCACTCCCGGTTGCAACCAACTGTCTTTTCCTAATACAATCTAGATACAACAATCTTCAATAAGTGATACTAGTTCTGAAACCTTACCACGGGTACTCCTGCAGTATAGTAACAACATGTTAACAATATCTACTTGCGATCTGTGTGGGCAGGCATTCTCTGAGAATAATATGGCTAATGTATCTTCGCTTTCGGAAGGCAAGCATCCCTGATCTCACGAGGGGAAGGAAGAGTGGTTACTCTGACCTAAAAAAAATTAAAAAAAAAAAAACACGTGTGCAAGCGACAGGTACTCTACCACCCTGGTAGTCACTTCTTGCGTGTAGTGCACGCCTGAAACCATCTAATTCCTCCGGAAACCCAAAACTGTCAAATACACCCATTTTAGATGCAGGATCAAGATGATCAATACTGAAGACAAGAACACCAGAATTTTTCGCCCCCTCTCAGGAGACACCGCCTTAACGAAACACTGTCCGTGTGGGCGAGCGGGTTTGTGAGATCCAATGAAGTGGAGGGCTATGCCGGCGGTGGTGTAACTACCAGCTGGGCCTCCCAAGCCAGACAGGTCTCCATAGAGGATCCAGACAAAGTGTGTCTCACAACGTCCCGTCTAGTGTCCTGTCCTGTCCTATTCTATTCTATTCTGTTCTGTCCCATCCTATACACTCCCTTCCTTTCCTTTTCCTCCTTATTGTGTGGCAGCAGACACAGTCCCCTAATGTGGACAGCGGAAGAGCCTTGGAAATCTGGACAACGTTGATGCACATAGGCCTTACTGCGAAGGGATGGATAGCGTTCTGTAGTCGTGGTGAAGCCAAGCTATCTAAGGGGTAAGACCCTGAAATAAAACCTTGGCAGGTGTCCAGGCCATGAGGTGGCAGCCCCACAAGGACACTCGGGGGCTGTGGGCTGATAACCCGCACCACCAAAAAAACACACATCACAGAAACTAAAAGGAGGAACAGCCGGATGGATTTTAAGGATATGACCTTTGGCCTGAAAAGGAAAACCCGTATCGGTTTTTGAAATGTAAAGACGTTAAGAGAGGCGGGGAGGCTAAGACAGGTTGAAAAAGACATGGAGGATTATCGACTAGATATATTGGGACTAAGTGAAGTAAGGTGGCCAGAATCTGGGGAATTCCAAACACAAAATGGTGGAGTGTTACTGTATGCGGGTCAGACAGGTGAGGACGCAATGCATAGGAATGGTGTAGGGCTCTTACTATCTAAAAGCAGAAAGAAGAGCTTACTGGAGTGGAAACCAGTCTCAGAACGGATAATAACCGCACACTTTAAAACAAATGTGCGATATGTCACTGTAATTCAATGCTATGCATCTACTGAAATAGCTAAAGGAGAATTAAATGATGCATTTTGTACAGAGCTTAACGGAGTCCTTAGACAAACAAACTCTAGGAACATAAAAATTTTAATGGGTGACTTGAACGCAAAAGTTGGTTCAGAAAATGAAGGTCTTGAACATATCATGGGCGTGCATGGAATGCGGGATCAGGAATGTAAATGGTGAAATGTTGATAGATACATGCGCTGAACATGACCTAGTCATTGGAGGCACATTGTTTCCACATCGTAACTGCCATAAGATAACGTGGGTTTCTCCAGACCACGTTATCGAAAATCAAATAGACCACATAGTCATAAGCCGCAAGTTCCGACACTCTCTGTTAGATGTCAGAAATAGAAGAGGGGCAGACGTTGTAAGTTTTGGCAGAATTCAGACTGAAGATAGTGGCAAATAGAACCAAGCTCAATCACAGGTGCAAGAAAATAGATGTGGCAAGATTAAAAGACCAACAGATCAAAGAAACATTTGCCCTTGAACTACAAAACAGATTCCAGGTCCTCTCTGAAGAAAACTTTATGGAAGAGGCAATTGAAACATGCTGGCAAAAAATCAAAGATAGTTATTTAGATGTGGGAGAAAAATCTTAGGATTTAAGGCACATCAAAGGAAGGAATGGATCTCCGATGCTACGTGGAATGAAATCAACCACAGGAAAGAACTAAAACTTAAGTTAAATATTTGTAAGACAAGAGCGCAGAAGAGCGAAGCGCATAAAGAATACACGGAGGTGAACAAAAAAGTGAAAATATTGCTACGTCGAGATAAAAGGAAATGGATAGATGAGCAAGCAAAATTAGCAGAAGAGGCAGCAAGACAAGTAAATATGAAAGAGCTCTACAATATTACCAAACGGTTGTCAATGAAGAACTTCAGACATGAAGGACCAGTTAAGAACAAGGATGGGGTGATGCTTACAACCCAACATGCACAACTGCAGAGATGGTAAGAGCACTTCAAGGAACTGTTAAATGGTGAAGGCAACCAAGAGGAACAAGTAAGAGATGTTCCAGAGGAAGTCGAAGAAGATCAAGATATAAATTTGCAGTGGCCCACAATGGACGAAATTAGGATTGCCTTGAAAACACTAAAAAATACAAAGGCTCCAGACCTAGACAACGTAGCACCGGAGCTCTTAAAAGCCGATATTGAAAGTACTGTTAAAATGCTCCATCCTTTGCTGAAGCATATTTGGCTTGAAGAGAAATCTCCAAAGGAGTGGAAAAATGGTTTGGTGGTAAAGCTCCCAAAAAAGGGAAATTTGTCAGACTGTAACAACTGGCGTGGTATTACATTGTTGTCAGTGCCCAGTAAGGTCCTCACCAGAATTATTTTAAACAGAATTAAAGAATCCCTTGAAAAGCGACTGCGTAAAGAACAGGCCGGTTTTAGGGCACAACGCAGTCGTGTTGATCTTATTAACACTCTTAGGATCATTTTAGAGCAAAGCAAAGAATTCCAAGCAACCATGTACCTGGCATTCATTGATTTTCAAAAGGCCTTCGATTCTGTGAAACAAAGTGCTCTGGCAGGTGTTGCGGAAGTATGGCATACCACAGAAGATCTTAAACATCATAAAAGATCTATATGATGGCTACAAATGCTGCGTAGTCCACAAGGGAAATATGACAGAGCCCATAAAAGTAACAACAGGAGTCCGGCAGGGTTGCATTTTGTCACCAACACTTTTTCTACTCGTTCTAGACTCTGTTATGAGAAGAGTTACAGCAGGCAGGAGACGACGAATCCAGTGGGGGATCCACGAACGTCTGGAGGATTTGGATTTTGCAGACGACATAGTTTTATTAGCTCCAAGGCTGACTGATATGCAAGCTAAATTAAACTTGCTGAAAGAAGAAGCAGAGACTGCTGTCCTCAAGATAAACATAGGCAAAACAAAGGAAATGAGAGTAAATTCAGGGAACATGGAGGTGCCATTGTTAATAGGTGAGCAGCGGGTGGAGACTGTCAACTCATTCCTGTATATGAGTGGCGGAAGATGGTGGAGCTGGATATGAGGTGAAAAACCGCATTAAAAAGGCAAATGCTGCTTTCATACAATTGTATCCAATATGGAAAAATAGAAATATCACGTACAAAACAAAAATCCATATTTTTAATACAAATGTGAAGGCTGTCCTCCTGTACGCCAGTGAAAGCTGGAGAATGGATAAAAAGATAACATCCCAGTTACAAAGCTTCATAAATAGATGTCTTCGACGCATCATGAATATCTGGTGGCCAGAAAAAATATGTAATGAGGAGCTCTGGCGAATAACAAACCAGATACCTATAGAAGACCAGATACGACAGAGAAAGTGGGGCTGGTTGGGGCACACCATGAGAAAACCAGATGGCGCCATCGAGAAAAAGCATTGGAATGGAATCCCCAGGGAACAAGGAAGAGAGGAAGACCAAGGGGCACATGGAGAGGACAGTGGAACGGGAAGCAAAAAGAGTTGGCAAGACCTGGGCAGAATTGAGGCAAATGGCCAAAGACAGAGACGGATGGCGAGTTCTCCTGGATGCCCTATGCCCCCATAGGGGCCAAAGGAATTAAGTAAGTCAAGCCAATAAAGAAATCATTAGTGTTAGAGCATAAGTCCCAATTAGACAAGGATGGGGAAGAAACCAACTGCATCCTTTACAGACGAGTCAACCCAGCGTTCATTCATCATATTGCATATAGGGAAAACTTACATATGAACAAAAATCTGAGAAAAAGACCGGTTAAACGCTTTTATCTTTTCAACACATTAGGTCATTAGAACCCAAATTATTACATAAAATGGGCCATTTTCTAGGGAAGACACTCCATGGTCCTTGAAGTTACTCGACCAACAGGAGCCTATGCGCATTAATAGGCGAATAAAACTAGAATGAAAAATGACAGTAAACGTGGGACGCTCGTTAAAAAGCAGCGGACATAGTATAAAGATCCATCACAGCGGTGAAGAGTTTCTACGACTACCGATGTTCACTATCGATAATGACATCTCTTCCGTCGTGCTGCTACGACGATTAAAGGATAGAACGCGTACTGTTGTCTGTGCTGTACCTGCTAAAATCTCGGATAGCTCAAATGACAAAAGCACATTAAAGCGTTAGGGGGTTAAAACACATTGGGTGAGAAAGCAACGCACCGTCTGTGGCGCGTAACAGTAAGGTCGAACTGGTGTGGAGACCGCAGCTTAACGGACGACGATGGCTGAAAGACAGTACCCACAATAGTGAAGTTAAAAATATTCCGTAGTGACGAAAGGAAGTGAGGAAAGTCGCCCAAGCCGAGGGAAGAGTTTAATCTTCCTGAGATTGTTCCCAGAGAGAGACAACCAGTGTTCACGACAGAGCAATATGATGTTTTTACGTGTAACAACGCCGACATCGTCCGTGGTGAATGTTTTGTGTGCCGCAGAAACATGAGTGTTAGGGAAATAAGATGAAAAAAAGATTGGAGGACTTTGACATATGAATATAGAGGAGGACAGAGAACAATGGACTGAAAGTTGTAAGAATTATGATGTATTAAGAATGTGAGACATGGGTTTTGTTTTGAAAATGACAGAATGTTGTCCACCTGTCGAAATATCTCCGGTTGTGGAAGACATCGCCCTGCTGCATTCTATTTAATTATTTGAACAAGTATTAATAAGCGTTGGTAAAAATAGACAAATAGTACAGTGTATATTAAAGAGAAAAAATAAACTGCTTAGGAACTGCCAAAACAATTATGTGATGACAACAAGGAGATAGATGGAGAGCCAAAAATACCCGTACGTGAAGACATGCCTAAAGGACAGAACACTACAATAAATGAATACATTTGAACAGCTGAGGATTTGAACATCAATCATCCAGAATTATGAGTCCAGTGTCTTAATCACTGCACCACTTTCTCTGAGATTTTATAACTTCCATCGGAGTACCATCGGCATATGACTTCAAGATTTGCAATACCACCAGACGAACGAACGTTAACTTATCCATTCTGATTTAGGTTTTACGTTGCTTTCACAAGGCACGTTATTTTGATACCAGCACTGTTCTGCACAGTAAGTACCTCCACATTCTTTCATTTAAGCTTATGTCCTTTCTATAATTAGTTCACTGTTAATGAACGCTGCACTGTTTTAAAACTTTTCAATATGATAATTTTATGTCTTATCTGCACGGCTGACGTAAAAATTAGGGACATGTGACGATATAATTAAATTGATTAGATGGAATAGTGTTTCAAAATATTCGTCTCCTTGGTCATCAGAATCCGTTACAGATTTACACAGTTATCTATCTCGGCTACGACGGTGCTGGAAAAACTAGGATGAGATTTGCCTCACCTCAGATTGTAACTTCCGGCGTATAGAAAGGAAACTGCAATATGATGTGAAACTCATGTACTCTGTCGGTGGTCGATGGCACTTCACATATTGTCGCACTATCTGTGAGGAAAGTGTGTGCTATACTCAAGTGTAGACAGCGTACTACAAGTGACGAGGATCGAAAATTAATCTACGGGCAGTCGAGGGAAGCAACTGGTCATACAGCATACGCAGAATGCGCTACACGGTAGTTAACAACTGGGTCGTGGCATAGTATGATATCTAAGCAGGCAAAGGAGAACGGCTGTACACTGGGTCCATTCCAAGAAGGCTTCAGTAGCGCAGCGATTCGGTGATGTGTATTGTTTCGCTGCAGATGTGGAAAGTACAAACTGCTGTCCACGTGGACACACTGATTCAGGCATGCGCAATAAGTCGAAATGTGGAAGGGTGGGGATGGAGTCGGTCTGGGAGGAGGGAGGGGAGGTAGTGTCTCGCGTGTGTCCCGTAGTGGCGCCGCGACGGCGTCGTCCCGTCGGTCTAGCTGTGCAGGTCCCGCGATCGATTCCAGAGCACGATAGCGGCGTCTCCAGCGGCGCCGCTCTACTGACCCGTCCCTCGTCTCTGTCTCCTTTTATAGTCGGTCGTTTTCTCAAAGTCGTCTCGCGAAGTTTACTTCGAACTACCCTCAGTTTCTTCGTGAGGTAGTGCATCGCAGCTAACCTTCTCTGGGGTAGAGCCACAGATGCAAATGAAAACATTTTTTTCGATGCGAGATGTAATTGCCAACGGTTTATATTAAAAAAAAACTACGGTCACTTCTTACGACCATCAGCTGTTGACTGCAATTTGGTGGCAAACGTTCGGCATCGCTCCAGGTGGCAATACAAATTCGAAAGTTAACATAAATGTTTCACATAACTTTTTTGCGAAATTTCTTAAAGCTTTTAAAATGAAACAAACGTTGTTAGCATTATATATCTTTGTTCTTCGTGTCTATATATTTATTTCTCAGCACAGTCACCCTGGCAACGAACCCATTTCTCCTAACGAGAGGCCTGCTTGTTGATACTGTCAAGAAAATCGGATGGGGCCAAGTCTGAACTGTGACTGATTTTGTGATCGAGTTATGTACAAAATTCTCCTTTCCCTCCGCCCCCCCCCCCCCCCGATATACTAAGTATGTCAAACAAAATACGTTATCCTTTTCCATGCTGATTTCCATCCCATATTCCTCAGTATTATTATTTGTGATATCAAACTCTTCCAGTTCAACTTTGTCTCTATGACAGTTGCTGGGACCTTTCCATTCCCAGACTGTTTTCTCTTGAAAATTCAAACTCGCAATATCGGACTCGTCACAGTTCGTTATAAAAGGTGATGGTGAGATGATTCGTAGCTACTGAGATGGCAGCATCATCAGAGGACTGATAATACGACTGGGTGCAGTTTTGGCAAATATTGTGTGATCAGTATATTATCCAAGAGAAGTTTTCCTACGCTATTCTGGCGAGAGAGACTACGTTCTGTAGACTGTTACACAACGGTCAGGGTAAGCTGTCTCCTTGCTGCCCTGTCCTCGAAGAACAAGTTATACAATAGTCCGCAGGATTTAACAAAAACGGGGGAAAGGTGAACGGCATTCCTGCACGATTCAGTCTGTACTTTTCCGCATTCGTCTATCGTATGCTCTAGAGACACCGCTCATAACTAACATTAATTTCAAGTCTGTACCAGCACGAATCAATCGTAAAAGTGACTTTAAGGAAGTGCAAGTAGCCATACTGCCGACAATCTTGAAGTAGAAATATCGGATTTCTGAAAGCGTGAAACCGTATCAAAAATGGCTCTAAGCACTATGGGACTTAACATCTGAGGTCATCAGTCCCCTAGAACGTAGAACTACTTACATAGCTAACCTAAGGACATCACACACATCCATGCCCGAAGCAGGATTCGAACCTGCAACCGAAGCAGTCGCCCGGTTCCGGACTGAAGCGCCTAGAACTGCTCGTCCACCGCGGCCGGCGAAACCGTATAACACGGGTGGAAAAAGCGGTCCCGGTAAGGTGAGCTCCCGTGCGGTGGAGAATGCTTGTTGAAACGACAGTTTGCGTAAAAGACAAAGCATACCTGCGGGAAATTTGCTTAAAGGAAACTGTGTGTTCACTACTGACGAAATGGGTCATTTTTGAAGAATCTTCCCGATCGAACATGTATCGTCGAAGAGGAAAAATGTCATGGAAAGGAAATATAACAGAGTAACACGGACAGATGTCAGCAAAAAAACCTCTTGGTAGAGAAAGCTGCTAACCTTCGATCTTTCAATGGTGTCACATCATTTCCTGTATCCTACTGCTCCAACAAAAAGGCATGGATTACAACAGGATTGTTTAATGGGTGGCTGTTGAACATAGAAAAGACACAAAAAAGGAAGGGAAAATCCTTATTCCAGACAACTTCGTAGTCCACAATAATTCACCACGTCTGGATAATGTGAAACTTCACTTTTTCTAAGCCATACCACTTCATAATTACAACCGCTTTACCAGATAATAATTTAAAGTTTTAAACTTTGCACCGCAAAGAAGTTGTGACTTTGGTGTTGTATAGCACTCAAGGTGATCAGTGGCCTAATATAAAGTTTTGCCACCGACGATCGACGCTGATGAAGCACTGAAGAATGTTACCCCTATGAGGACTTCGCACTGTTTCAAGTAATGCGGATTCATCAAGGAACCACAGACTCAGTACAGTATAGAAACAGACTTGGTGTTCCAGTAGACGTGAGGCCTCCTTCCTGGCTTTGAAGGAAATTTAACACTTGATGATTCTGTACATTTTTATGATCGACCTGCTCATATAGTCGACATGCAACAGCTAGCTTGCTAGAAGGGAAATGCCCAAGAACCGGTTCGAACTCGCGCAACTGATTAACGACCGTGAACTGCTACTCCGACCAGCCTGACAGGTTTTTAGGTTGTTTCCCACGCTCGTTTAGGCAAACTTTGAGCTGGTCCCCTACTTCCGCCTCAGAAAATACGACACACAAACAGCTGAAATTCGATGACACTCTGAACAAAGCTTAGACAATTCACAGACAGATGGTGCGGAGAACTTCCCTCCCGTAGGTTAGTTTACGGATGTGACATGAAGGGCATCCGCCCACAACGTTAAATAATGAAATAAAATTTGCGAAATCCTGGAAACAGAAGCGAACCTCGCTCCAGACAGAATAAACGCTAAGGAAAATAAAGTACATTTTGACGATCATGTGGAAGTCTGCAGAGCCCTGACTGCCGTTGAAATTTTGGCTGTTTCGAAGGATGACGATGAAGAAGAAGCCGATTCTACACTGACTCCAAAAAAGACAAAGTCGGCTTTGGAAATGCTCCTTTGGAACGGAAGTGGGCAGTGAATACTGACTACAATAGACGCTGGACGAAGCACGCTAGAGGTCACTGAAAAAAAGGAGACCAATTTCTTCGCAAAATAAAACTGAAGCTTTTATCTGTTTTTCGGAAACTGTCGTTCCTTTCGTTTGCAAATGTAAAATAAATAATTACTGATGAAACAGATATAAAAATGAACTCCATACTCTTTCAAGTTTTAATTGTTTACGTACAAGTTCTTCCCTATGTCCTTTACGTTTTCTGCAGTAGAGGCAAATAATACAAATTGTTACGCGACCGTTTTTCGTAAAATTGTCCCGTAATTAATACGAAATTACAGTTACAAATTGTAATCATATCAGAATAATTAATTCCCATTGACTGATTAGATGTGTATCAGCACCAGTGACTGGAAGTAGCTAATGAACGTAGTTTCTGTTTTATGTGGAATTGCGTGGTTACAACGCAGCTCTGGAAGCATATTGTGTTGAGCTGCAAGCGAGTAGGCGCCATCAGGTCACACGGGGAGGCAGGAGAGCCCACCCCCCTGAACAAATTCGCGGAAGGGACGAGCCTGCAGCCGCAGAGGTCAACGCCTCTTAGCTGACCAGCTTTCCTTTGAGGAGATGCCACATGGCGCCGATCACTGATGCCACAATAGCATTTCCCGTGGGGCCACCAGCAGGGACTGTTTTACAACTCAGTTGTCGAAGGAGAAGAAATGCCGTTTTTAGCAAGGTCCAGAGAGGACACTTGCGAGCAAAACATATTAATCAGGACTTTCTTCGGAATACACAGCCCTCAGAAGGTAAGATCGACACGTGGAGTGGGAACCCACAGTGAGGTCACATTTGTGAGTCTGAGATACAGTCAGGGTCCAGGCACTCCAAGAACCGGATGTTTAACACAATGTGACAGCCCCAGAATTGGCTAATGTAAATGAATCAGCAGTTGGAAAGAGGAAGGTGGCTTTGTTGTCACGGAACCACCTCACTACCTACAGTGAGAGAGAGGCTGTTTTTCAGCACCAACCAGTGATAGATTTTACAGCCACTTCGGCCTCCACCTGCAGATTAAAATAGTGAGATTTGGTCGCCACGGCGAGGCGAACCGTAGGGACGTCAAATCATCTACATCTACATGGATACTATGTAAATCACACTTAAGTGCCTGGCAGAGGGTTCATCGAGCCACCTTAGCAATTCTCGATTATTCCAATCTCTTCTAGCGCGCGGAAAGAATGAACACCTATATCTTTCCGTACGAGCTCTGATTTCCCTTATTTAATCGTGGTGATCGTTCCTCCCTAAGTAGGTCGGTGTCAACAAAATACTTTCGCATTCTGAGGAGAAAGTTGATGATTGGAATTTCGTGAGAAGATTCCGTCGCAACTAAAAACGCCTTTCTTTTAAGGATTTCCAGCCCAAATCCTGTATCATTTCTGTGACACTCTCTCCCGTATTTCGCGATAACATAAAACGTGCTGCCTTTCTTTGAACTGCCGGCCCTGGTGGCCGAGCGGTTCTAGGCACTACAGTCTGGAACCGCGCGACCGCTACGGTCGCAGGTTCGAATCCTGCCTCGGGCATGGATGTGTGTGATGTCCTTAGCTTCGTTAGGTTTAAGTAGTTCTAAGTTCTAGGGTACTGATGACCACAGATGTTAAGTCCCACAGTGCTCAGAGCCATTTGAACCATTTTGTTTCTTCGAGGTAATTCATTATGTTCGAACACAATAAATATCCAAAATCCTGCTGCATATCTACGTTAACGATATGGGCCTGTAATTTAGTGGAATACTCCTACTACTTTCCTTGAACATTGAATGGTGTGACCTGTGTAACTTTCCAGTCTTTGGGTACGGATCTTGTGTCGAGAGAACGGTTGTATATGATTGTTTCACTAAGTTTCAGTAATTTTCAAGCTTCACTCTGAAGACTTGCTTACTAATTTTTACGAACAATTTGTTTTCACCTCCGGCCAAATATGCAAGCTCATGCCCTTCTAAAGCGCTATCTACCTTTTTACGCTAACATTCAGCAATCACGGTGAGACTTTGGGAACATTATTGTTTTATATTGACGTGTAATTATTAGAATCTGAACTCCGACCCTTTATCCAGATGTGCCAGGGCAATAGTTTGATAGTATAAATATTTGTCAGATGTTCTAATGCACTCTTTAATGTAATGAACTGAGTTAATTGTAATTCTTGTTTAATTTCGTAGCTATCGAATTCCCTAGCCATGATTTCGGAGGGACTACCATTTGCTTTTGTCAGATTACAAGGCCAATGTGTAGAACACACGCAATGTACTCAAAACTAATGTCCCATTAACACGCGTTCTTTCTTTTTTCCGTTTAGGAATCTGTGGACTTTCTCCGTTATTTTTACACATAGTTTACTGTACAGATCTTAATCTTAACAAGACTACATTATTTAACTATTACCAATACTTTTATGAAAAGAAAATGGGGTAGAAAGATAAGAAGAGAGAGGAGACGAAGAAAGTACAGATGTGGCTCGGGATGAGGTATGCGGAAATTCGAGGGCTTGACCAATTACAAAGTGTCTATTAAAAAAAGGGCGCTCCGAAAATAAAAGTGGAACTGCTTCTAACATTTCAGCAAAAAAAATTGCAGAGAACCAACCAGAGTCGTCACTTAGCTACACAGTCGCTTGCATGATTTACCGAAACGTTAACGAGAAATTTCGGATCGATTCCAATCTAGACCGCTGACTACATCTCCCATGACGCATTGTTGTCTCACGTCATGCCACCAGCACCTTGACGCGGCATTCAAGCCCGTGAGAAGTATCACAAGGCCAGCTATTCGTTAGCCGTGCACGGGAGTGAAAACCTGATGTAAAGCGTCGCAGGTTGTGTTATTTCGTATGTATCGATCCCAATAAATTCCGGGAAACTTATTTCACCTTCTCTGCTTGATCGATGGGTCGCCGGAGGACGTTACATTCATTATAAAAATCTTATTCCTTTACTACGCGAAATAAACAGGCCGTATAATTCAGGTGTTATCTAGTGACCGACGTTATCGGAAATCGTACCAGAAACAGTAGAATCCGTGAATTTTTTTCTCCAGCTGAAGCAAAATTGCAGATTTAAGTCGTTGTATCCATAATATTTCTTTATTTCTTAGCTTGCCAATCCATCTGCTCCATATCAAAGTAAGCAGGCGGGTAGTTAGGGATACCCTTTCAGTCATTATGGGATTTTTTTATGTTTCTAATTTACCCTATTTCGTATAATGCATTGTGCAATGGGGTATGATACAAACTGAATGTTCCAGAACAAAGTTTCACTGCTGATCATTGTTTTGAGATTAGCACGTTGCAACATGGAAAGGATGCGGATGCTCATATAATGGGAAAGTGAATTTTGCCCCCAATAGGTTTAACGTCTTCAAAATTCATTTTATTGTGTTGAACTTTCGCAACTGATTTAACCAATTTCTCGTTTTATCCGTTCATCGAGTATTCCCGACATTCGTCCGACTGTCGTGTTACTGAAAAGTTAATTCGAACTACATCGTAAGTGAATGAGGTCAGGAAGGTCTCGGTTAACAGCTCTCGCGGTTAACCTTTCTCTCAAAATGCATTATCTATTTATAACCGACAATTCAGTCTTTCACTGAGATCTCTCTCAGTACGACAGATGCTGGAAGCATTACCTGGGGAAGCTATTTTATACGTACAATCCCTGTAAAATGACTTTCATACTCCAATAGTGTCAAAGAACGACCAACAAAATAAGTTCAAAATAGACATTCTGCGACCATTTTTTATTTTTTTCAGCACATGCTTTTACCAGCATTAACGTTGTCAACAAGGAGACGCAACTGAATTTGATTGTTTTTCTACTGTTGTGACCCTTCTTCGTGAACAGTTTCAAGAAACTGAGTAACCGATGCATCGCTATGGGTACCAGCCAAGCGCGCTCTTTCTTACATGACGCCAATAATTTATTATGCCTGCGTGAAGAACATACTACAACTTCTTTCCAGAGAACTACCAAGTGATGAAAACGCCTTTGGTTTTTTCATGCACGGAAATGCAAGTACACACACTGCCAGCTGTTTTATGACAGTGTTAGTAGAATAGCTGCCATCATCAAAACCATCTCCATTGTTGGGACAATATAGGTCCGATAATTCATATTGTAGTGAGTGCTTACTCCTGCTCACATCACGCAGGGGCCCGTCGTTTACCTGACCAGAATTTTCAGAACTCCACAAAAACCCACTGCAAGAGATTTCTGAGAATTACGTACTACATAAACGGTCCATAAACAGTAAGCCAGTAGTTACTCATTTCTTATTAGTGTTGTGAGAGACGACGTCAAGGTGACGCATAGTGACGTACCATCGCGGCGCCGGAGCCATCGCTGGACACTTAGGCTCTACCCGCGAACCGAATTAGCGGCATCGTCACAACTGCAGATGAGACGGTTAACACTGTCTCCTAACAGTGACTAGTTGCCTGTTAGAGATCCACCAGTAAACCCTTGATTCTTTAAAGTATCTAACTCTCATGTATATGACAGTTTCAGATGCCCGATTAAAAATTAGTAAACGTTGGAATATTTCACGGTAAGAATGTAAGCGAGGAAAAAACTCAAAAAGGTTTGAAAATATTTTGTTGGAAGTCGCTAAGTGCTCCGATTATGAAGCACTGGATGGATATGGTCTTGGTAATTTGCGCTCCATTTTAAGAAAACTCAAGTTTTTCACGCGTCTCACTGTTTATGAAGTGTCTCCTGAACTGTGTAGTACAACGACATAATTTTGGAGGTACACTACTGGCCATTAAAATTACTAGACCAAGAAGAAATGTAGAGGATAAACGAGTATTCATTGGACAGATATATCATACTAGAACTGGCATGTGATTACATTTTCACGCAGTTTGGGTGCATAGATCCTGAGAAATCAGTACCCGTAACAACCACCTCTGGCCGTAATAACGGCCTTGATACGCCTGGGCATTGAGTCAAACAGAGCTTGGATCGCGTGTACAGGTACAGCTGCCCATGCAGACTTCAACACGATACCACAGTTCATCAAGAGTAGTGACTGGCGTATTGTGACGAGCCACTTGCTCGGCCACCATTGACCAGACGTTTTCAGTTGGTGAGAGATCTGGCGAATGTGCTGGCCAGGACAGCGGTCGAACATTTTCTGTATCCAGAAAGGCCCGTACAGGACCTGCAACATGCGGTCGTGCATTATCCTACTGAAATGTAGGGTTTTGCAGGGATCGAATGAAGGGTAGAGCAACATCTGAAATGTAACGTCCACTGTTCAAAGAGCCATCATCAATGCGAGCAAGAGGTGACCGAGACATGTAACCAATGACACCCCATACCATCACGCCGGGCGATACGCCAGTATGGCGATGACGAATATACGCTTCCAAAGTGCGTTCACCGTGATGTTGCCAAACACGGATGCGACCATCATGATGCTGTAAACAGAACCTGGATTCATCCGAAAAAATGACGTTTTGCCATTCGTGCACCCAGGTACGTCGTTGAGTACACCATCGCAGGCGCTCCTATCTGTGATGCACCGTCAAGGGTAACCGCAGCCATGGTCTCCGAGTTGATAGTCCTTGCTGCTACAAACGTCGTCGAAGTGTTCGTGTAGATGTTTGTTGTCTTGCAAACATCCTCATCTGTTGACTCAGGGATCGAGACGTGGCTGCACGATCCGTTACAGCCATGTGGATAAGATGCCTATCATCTCGACTGCTAGTGATACGAGGCCGTTGGGATCTAGCACGGCGTTCCGTATTACCCTCCTGAACCCACCGATTCCATATTCTGCTATCAGCCATTGGATCTCGATCAACGCGAGCAGCAATGTCGCGATACGATAAACCGCAATCGCGATAGGCTACAATCCGACCTTTATCAAAGTCGGAAACATGATGGTACGCATTTCTCCCCCTTACACGAGGCATCACAACAACGTTTCACTAGGCAACGCCGGTCAACTGCTGTTTTGTGTATGAGAAATCGTTTGGTAACTGACCTCATGTCAGCACGTTGTAGGTGTCGCCACCGGCACCAACCTTGTGTGAATGCTCTGAAAAGCTAATCATTAGCATATCACAGCATCATCTTCCTGTCGGTTAAATTTCGCGTCTGTAGCACGCCCTCTTCGTGGTGTAGCAATTTTAATGGCCAGTAGTGTACATTCAGCTTTAGGCGTGGATACTGTCTGCAAATATATTTTGCGTGTAGAGGTAGTAATAAAGAAGTAATAAATTAAAACGTCTTGTCTGAAACTGAAGTTTTACTGCAAAACATTTTCCCATCATCTTTTTGTAGGGGTGTTACCGACAAAAAGATTAGCAACGGTTTGAAATTTGTTGGGGGTTCCTAAGTGCTCTCATTGTCAAGTACTGTACGATTAAAATCGGGGTGTTTGTGCGCCGTCATTTCCGCTGCCTCAAGACAAACACACAATTTCTAGCTTTAACACTTGGTTTATTGAATTAAACTTGTAACATAAGGCATTACCTCTAAATGATTGGATTATTAATGCTTTTAAATTTTTAAAGTCGTTCGATAATTATGCTAAATAATGACAAATCAAGTTCTGCTTGCCCCCTGGAAGATGTTAGACACGCAAGCTTGTTTCCGGGTACCGGGATAGTCGCTTAGTAATACGCATGCCTACATTCATATCAGTGTTAAATAGCGCAAGAGGGAGGATAGATGGGTCGAATATTTGACCTTTCTGATCGAATAATAATAAATTATAAAGCACAATTGTACCCTTCCATCATAAAACAATTTACAGCTGAAAAGAACACTCTAGACACTGGAGTTATTAAAAGAAAGGTCTATTGCTGGAGACGCGAAATAAATATTACAGTTCTGGATTCGAAACCGGATCGGGTCCAAGAGAATTTGCATTTACGCGTCACTCAATTCTAGAGGTAGTTCACCAATAACGACTATCAAAAACAAAAAATTTCCATTTGTTGGAGATAACACTTTCGCACAAAGTAGTGCGAAAATACACTCTCAAAAACTTCTAAATGAATCGCCATTACAAATAATACCTTCATACAAATAAGTACTATGCGCTAAGGCCAGTAAATCATCCTCCACCATAAACTTGGACAAAAATTTTGCAGTTTTTAAAGATATCGCTCCTAATTGTGTGCCATATCAGAAGGCAGCCAGTTATATTACACTGCGAATAAATATTCTGCATATCAAGAGCTCAGAAGGAAACCCAGTCCTAAGCAAAGAAGGGAAAGCTAGAAGTAGTATATAGCGGGTCTGTAGAGGTGGGATGTACTTGAGGTCAGTATTATGGAAATGGAAGAGAACGTGGATGAAGACGAGATGGGAGATATGATACCGCGTGAAGAATACGACAGAGCACTGAAAGACCTAAGTCGAAACAAGGCTCTGGGAGTAGACAACATTCCGTCAGAACCGCTGATACCCTTGGGAGAGCCAGCCATGACCGAACTCTTCCACTTGTTGGGCAAGATGTATGAGACAGGCGAAATACCCTCAGACTTCAAAAAGAATATAATAATGCCAATTCCAAAGAAAGCAGGTGCTGACAGATGTGAAAATTACCGAACTATCAGTTTAGTAAGTCATGGTTGCAAAATACTAACACGAATTCTTTACAGGCGAATGGAAAAACTGGTAGAAGCCGACCTCGGGGAAGATCAGTTTGGATTCCGTACAAAAGTAGGAATACGCGAGGCAATACTGACCCTACGACTTATCTTAGAAGCTAGATTAAGGAAAGGCAAACCTACGTATATAGTATTTGTAGAGTTAGTGAAAGTTTTTGACGATGTTGACTGGAATACTCTCTTTCAAATTCTGAAGGTGTCAGGGGTAAAATACAGGGAGCAGTAGATCCTGATGCAGTTTGGAACTTCTGCGTTGATTGTGTGGATAGATGTCTGCCTATTAGACATTACGATCCTCTTCAACTGTCGGCAGTCTGTCAGTCAACAAACGAAGTCGGCCTGTACGCTTTTTTGCTGTACGTGTCCCTTCACGTTTCCACTTTTTATCACATCAGAAACATTGGACCTAGGGATGTTTCGGAGTGTGGAAATCGCGCGTACAGACGTATGACGCAAGTGACACCCAATCACCTGACAACGTTCGAAGTCCGTGAGTACCGTGAAGCGACCCATTCTGCTCTCTCACGATGTCTAATGACTACTGAGGTCGCTGATATGGAGTACCTGGCAGTAGGTGGCAGCACAATGCACCTAATATGAAAACTTATGATTCGGGTGGTGTCCGGATACTTTTGATCAAATAGTGTACCACACCCGATTGATCACTAGCTCAGGACTAGATCGGACATTCTCAGTTACGTGGTTACAACAAAAATATAGATAGAAGCCACAAAAAAAAAAACACACAAACTAAGTTGACTAATTTGCTAGTAGAGGTAGTTGGGGGCCAGCATCTTCTCGATCACAGAATCTTTGTCTCACTGTACCTCGCTGATCGACAAAATTGAAATTTATGAAATGGAGGATATTAAATCCCAAGTTAATACGGCCAGCCGACGGATCGACCGCTTAGGCAGCCCACCACACAGCCACGCTGTGCGCCAACAGGCTTTCCAGGCTCTATGAAAGTTCGCTGCTGAAGGTTCTGTGGCCTGGGGTACCGTTTAGTTTCCAGCCATATCAAGTCTTCAGACTGACCTAGTATAGCGCAGTCATCGATGACAGAGACATACTTCATGTATGTGGTGGCATTTCACTCGAATATTACAAACTCTTTTGCTTGGAAAACTTGCGGTCATAGAACACGAGGAAAGTTTTTGCTGGGCAGCTGTCGAGTCCATCTATGGCGTCCCCCGTAAGACTTCAAACTACTATAAGACTTCTAACCGATTTTCCTACGTACGTAATACACGGTATATTCGATGAAACCGCCAATCTCGACAGCGCACAAACTGTCGTTTCAAAGAAAAAATGAAACTATTAGTACCACAGGTGTAATTAATAACGAAGAATTATACCAGATGACAGTAATTGGAAAACAGTACTAAGAATTATCAAACATTATCACACAATACGATAAATGCGCAATGCAGTGAAACATTTTCGAATTATATTTATTGGCTGTAAGTTACCACTTTCACGGTTGTAGACATTCTCAAAACCCCAGAAACAAATACAGGAATGGCGCAATTACGTTTGTTTTGTAGAAGTGGATGTACATCCATACTACGCAAATCGGCATACGGTGCACGGCGGATAGTCTTTCCTCTCCTGTTGCATTCGCAGATTGCATGAGGAATAAACGACTGTCTATATGCTTCTATAAAAGCACTGATTTATGTTGTCTTCACGGTACTTAGCGAGATGTACGTTGGTGGCAGTAGAATCATTCTCTTGTAAATTTCTCTAAACTATCTCAATATCGTTTTGCGAAAAAAAAGTTGTCTAAGGACTTCCATTTGATTCCACGTAGCTTTCCCGTAATATTCACGCATATTTGATCGAATTTACCGGTAACAAGTGTAGCAGTACGCCTCTCAACTGCTTCTTTGTCTTCCTTTAATCGGACATGATGGGCATCCCTAACACTCGAGAAGTACTCGAGAATGGGTGGTACAAGTGTTCTGTGCGCGGTATCCTTTCCGAATATGCTACACTTTCATAGAGTTCGCCCGATAAACAGAAGTCAACTATTCATCTTCCCTAGAATCAACCTAACAAGTTCGTTCCACTTAGTCACTTTGCAACGTTACGCCTAGACACTGAACGAAATCACTGTGTCACGCAGAACACCACTAATACTGTATTCGAATGTTGCATGATTATTTCTCCTACTCATCTGCGTTAACTTACATTTTCCCACATCTAAAGCAAGGTGCCATTCATCACACCAAATAGAAATTCTATCCTGTATTCCCCTACATTCACTCACAAAGGCGACACTTTTCCCGCACATCGCACACTATAGCATCACTAGCAAGGCGTCTCGATGGTTCAAATGGCTCTGAGCACTATGCGACTTAACTTCTGAGGTCATCAGTCGCCTAGAACTTAGAACTAATTAAACCTAACTAACCTAAGGACATCACACACATCCATGCCCGAGGCAGGATTCGAACCTGCGACCGTAGCGGTCGCTCGGCTCCAGACTGTAACGCCCACAACCGCACGGCCACTCCGGGCGGCAAGGCGTCTCGTATTGATGGTGATTCTATCCGTAAGGTTTTTAATTTTTTATTTTATTTCGATGTATAGTTTGAGGCGATTGACTTACGGACAACGCAATACCCAGTCCCCGAGCGCAGAAAATCTCCGACTCGGGAGGGAATCCAACGCGAGCGCCTTCATATACGTAAGATCGCTAATGTCTATAGAGAACAAAGATCCTCCACAGAAGACGCCCGTTATCTGTTCCCATGTTAGCCCGACGACGTCGTAATTGACGGACCAGTGGAAACGTGTCGCCTGATTGGCTGAACCACGTTACTTGTGACATCAGATTGATGGTCATGTCCGGGTATACAATCCATGCGAACGGTTGCTTGAAACATACACCGCATCACGGACGCAGGCCGGTGGGGACAGTATTATGCTCTGAGGGGACACTCACCTGGGCCTCCTTGGAACATGGAACCCATTTTTTAGCAATCTAAGGCACCATGACATCTGTGGACATTTTGCAAGCCACATGCATCCCCGATGGTGTTGGCATGTTCTAGCAGGATAACCGTCCGCGCCATAAGATCAGAAACTTACTACGTGGTTTGAGGAGTATGATCGTGAACTCACGTTGATGTCTTTGTCCCCAAATTCACCTAATCCGAACGCGATGGGACTCATCTGTTACGTTATTAAGCATGAGCTTTGCATTCACACATGACCGGCCTACAATTTACGAGGACTGCATGACCTGTGTAGCTGCGGCACTGCTTACACATGTGGATCAACAGACTGTTAAGCACTTGGTCGTAATGTTTCGTTTTATTTGTGTATCACAAGGGGATTTCAAGCAAGGTGCCTTTCATCACATCAAATAGAAATTCTAGCCTGTATTCCTCTAAATTCACTCCAAGACGACACTTTCCCCGCACTTGCTTGATCTGTATATCAACAAGAGTACACCGCAACAGCTCTAGCTTCTCGCATGCGGCCGGCCGTGGTAGCCAAGCGGTTCTAGGCGCTACAGTCTGGAACCGCGTGACCGCTACGGTCGAAGTTTCGAATTCTGCCTCGGGCATGGATGTGTGTTATGTCCTTAGGTTAGTTAGGTTTAAATAGTTCAAAGTTCTGGGGGACTGATGACCTCAGAAGTTAAGTCCCATAGTGCTCAGAGCCATTTGAACCATTTTTTCTCGCATGCGGTTTCCTTCAAAGATACACTGCATTTTCGTATAACACTTCAAACGCCCACCAAAGTGCGCACGATGTTAATGAAAGAGCGAGAAAAGCATGTGATAAGATTCGCCAAGAATCAACAAGAAATAAAATTTGTTGATACGGTGAGAATTGCGGGAGTGTTCGTGAGCAGGCATGAGTCATGTGCGTCACACTCTAGCGACGAAGCGCAATACTGCGTCAGCCAGGAATGGTGTACAATGCGGCACGCGATGCCTTCCCTAACCGCGCGACACCACTGGCCTCAGCGCAACAGCAGCACGTGCCGAACCAGGAACACCAGATGCCACGTGTGGATAGGGCGTGAACAGCATCGTGAGCAAATGCCGACTGCTAGGAACGCTGCTGGAATTCTCGCTAATTATGTATCGCTGGAGCACAGAGTAGTTACATACAGTAGTTAAGTCAGATACAGAAGGAGTTCCCAAACCGGAACACGTTGATTTTGGAGGTTAATTAAGTTAATAATATTTTTTAAAAAATTAGAAATGTTGCTTTTATTCGGCCATTACTTCAGTTCTAAATCACAACTAGTAACACAGAAGTTGTAATAAAATTTAAAAAATACAATTCTTTCAAATGTATTTAGTGATTATTTTATTTCTTCCTTAACACAACAGAACAAAGTGGTATAAAGTTTTCAATGGCTTCGGGGATTTTTGGGTCCTTAAATTATAAATTATCTTGATATCAGCTGCAATAGCAGAAAGCTGAATCTTAAAATGTGAAGCGGCGTCAAGCCTGTTCCTGAATTCTGTCTTTGTTGCAGGACAATAAGAAAATCCAGCTTCATATAAATATGGAGTGATGAAACGAAGTAAAACACTAATACGTCGTTTTCATGAACTTCAATATTCTTCTGATAAATTCGCTCAGAAATTACATAATGGCCTGTGTCTGCGCGTTTTGCTTTAAAGCAGAGTCACTTATTACGTTAATTACCTTTTTGTAGTCTGCTTCGCTTAACCGTCCTGGCTTAGCTGTTACGGAAAATGGATTTCGAACCTCAGAATGATCCTCACTAATCTTCGTAAAATATTGTGGAAGAATTTTTTAAGTATTGCAAGTGCTCTATAACCTCTAGCGACAGAAGGCTTCAAATAACGTGTACATGAGTAACACAGATGAAGAATGTTAATAACATCTATTTTATTTAAAAAGCTTTAAGAGTTTTCACATAAAAAAGTCAAGAGGCATTACTTTTCAGCGCGCCCTCTTATATTCTCAGAAATTTCTTCCTCGAATAAAGGTCAATGTTTGACACTCTTTGACTGTATTGGTATGCTCTTTTTGTACTTCCTGCTACGTTCGTCACATGTTATTTTGCTTCCAATGCTGCAGAATTCGTTCACGTTGTGTACTTCACTGCCCTAAGTCTCATGTTCAGTCTCACTAATCTCACTTCTGCTACTCTCATTAATTTCATCTTTCTTCAATTTCTCTCTCTCCGTTCCCAGCACACTGCTCATTCCCTATATCCGTAATTCTCCTTCCCTATTACTGAAGAAGCAACTTCAAAAGCGAATCTTATCATTGGCAGCCTCTCATCCCAAATTTTAATCGGACTCTTAAACCCTTCTTTTATTTCCGTCATTGCTTCTTCGATGTATAGATTAAAGATCAGCGGCGAAATACTACTTACCTGTTTATTCTCTTTCTAGTTTCACTGTTATTTCCCTTCCCTATAGCCTAGTCCAATATTTCATGGAATTTCTAATAAATCTCATCATTTTACATTGTCGAGCGCTTTTTCAAATCCTATGAACGCAGCTTGATTCTTTTTTTAAAGTCATGCTTCCGTTATCAACAGCGACGTCAAAACTTCCTCTACTGCCTTCACATTTCCCTTAACGAATCAGATCCTCTGTTTTCTGACACACTTACTGCAACGGATAAGCGGAAAGAGGAAATTCAAAGAAGGGCCGTGCGATTCGTCACAGATTTGCTTAGTCAGGGCGAGATTGTTAAAGAATATAATATTAAACCAAGCCCTCAGGTGTTCTGTTCTGTAGGATTCAGGTGAGGACTCTGTGCAGTCCAGTCCATTACAGGGATGTAACTGTCGTGTAACCACTCCGACACTGGCCGTGCATTATGAACAGGTGCTCGATCGTGTGGAAAGATGCAATCGCCATCCCCGAATTGCTCTTCAACAACTGGAAGCAAGAAGGTGCTTAAAGCGTGAATGCAGACCTGTGCTGTGATAGTGCCACACAAAACAAGAACGGGTGCAAGCCCCCTCCATGAAAAACACGACCAAGCCATAACACCACCGCCTCCGAATTTTACTGTTGGCACTACACACGCTGGCAGATGACGTTCACCGGGCATTCGCCACACCCACACCCTGCCATCGGATCGCCAAATTGTGTACAGTAATTCGTCACTCCACACAACGTTTTTCCACTGTTCAATCGTCCAATATTTACGCTCCTGACGCCAAGCGAGGCGTCATTTGGCATTTACCGGTATGTTGTGTGGCTTATGAGCAGCCGCTCGACCATGAAATCCAAGTTTTCTCTCCTCCCGCCTAACTGTCATAGTACTTGCAGTGGATCCTGATGCAGTTTGGAATTCCTGCGTGATTGTGTGGATATATGTCTGCCTATTACACATTACGACCCTCTTCAACTGTCGCCGGTCTCTGTCAGTCAACAGACGAGGTCGGCCGGTACGCTTTTGTGCTGTACGTGTCCCTTCACGTTTCCACTTCACTATCACACCGGAAACAGTGGACCTAGGGATGTTTAGGAGTGTGGAAATCTCGCGTACAGACGTATGACAAGTGACACCCAATACGCCTGACCACGTTCGAAGTCCGTGAACTTCGCGGAGCGCCCTATTCTGCACGCTCACGATGTCTAATGACTACTGAGGTCGCTGATATGGAGTACCCGGCAGCACAATGCATCTAATATGAAAAACCTATGTTTCTGGGGGTTTCCAGATACTTTTGATCATGTAGTGTGCAACAACGTGTCCTGTACATAATAAGCAGTCGGAGAGGTGTTTCAGTGTACTCCGTGTTCCGGAATGCGCTTTCTACCGTTGTGTATTGCGATAGAAATTTTCTAGTCTTGACAAGGGCATGTATTCGCCGCTTTGCAAGGGTTATTTAGTAAGGTTGTTGGTTAGTTTTGTCACCTGAACATGGCATTTAGAAAGAAACCGGTCGTGATGTAATAAACTTACCTGAAATACAGCTATGATGATGATGATGATGACAATAATAATAATAATAATAATATTCAGTTGTGGAGCACAAAATGATTAAGCTTAATTTAAATCAGAAGCATGTAAATCATTCGCGTCAAAATATCTGGAATGGATATACCATGAAGCTGTTTATGTAATTATACCCGTAATGATAAACTTAGTAGTCAAAGTTTCGGGTCTTAGATATGCACTCCCTATCGATGATTAGTTCCCTCTCACGTTAACAGAGAAAGCACGATTCATGCAACTTCTGATCTCTAAATTTTTAGAGCACCTTTATTCAGCACATGTACGTCACGTGTGTTGACTGTGATTTGCTTCAGCATCGCAGTCGCCCGTGAAAGACCTGAAAAGGGCATGGTGAAAGTAGTTTCTTCCTGAAGCGTTGCAGTAATACCGGACGGAAGCGGACGGAAAATCTGAGGCCTGAAGACACAGATACCATCAATTTGTCATTTAACAGCGGAGGAGGCACCAAGCAGCTGTTTCACTGCCGGTGGGTAGAAAGTTACCTGTTTACAAGCAGCTATATGAAACCCATCGCACAGACAAGCTAAACCCGAAACGTTCATGTTTCACGATCATCAGAAAAATATAACCATAAGTTCCTAAAAAGCTGGTGCTACTATTTCCTTAGCAGTAGAATTCAGTAGACCAAGTGAACTCCAGGCGGACCTTCAACCAGGTAGTTTTGTTTCCCACATACTGGACCAAACGGAGAGTGTTCTGTCCCCAAAGACTTCGACGTCGACAGAACATGTCTTCCACATACCTCTCGAGGTTATTGTGTAATTTGAGTTACTCAGCTGCCAGCCACTACTTGAATCAGAAAGAGTGTATTAATATGAAGTCGAAGTTTCATATTTGTCGGTAGTGGAAGAATGCATTTTGGAAGTTGAACACAAATTACTCATTTTTTTTATACTTCATATTAAGTGATCAATCTGTGACCAATCCCTGCAACCAACATTCTGCTACAACTTTCGTTCAGTTACTGTGTCGAAGTTACCGACGTTTGATAAAACTTTTTGAAATAACAATGAAATGAATACCCTTAGCTGCATACAGGCTTTGATATAAGTCAACAGGGAGAGTTGAAAATGTGTGCCCCGACCGCGACTCGAACCCGGGATCTCCTGCTTGCAAGACCGACTCTCTATCCATTTTTTTCCGATGTATTTGGTGGAAGCGGACGTCACATGACATCCATTGAAGTTAGTTGTAGATCTTTTTACTCAGTTTATTTTTTATTTATTTTTTATTACAGAGACACGCCAGGTCTCTGACCGAACACGCTGAGCTAACGTGCCGGCATCCATCTGAGCCACCGAGGACACAGATGATAGTGCGACTGCAGGGACTTATTTCTGGCACGCCTCCCGTGAGACCCACATTCGCAACTTATTGTCCCGCACTATATTCATAATGCCCCTGCCCATCATACTCATTACTCGCGGCTTTTTGCAGATTCCCGTAAGAGTTCGGGTACTGTTTGTGCTTCCGCGCAGAAGATGGTCAAATGGCCGGACTGGGAACGAATATAAAAAAAAGACACTGCAGTGACAAAAGTCATAGCGATGTGCACATATACAGATGGCGACAGTGTCGTATACATAAGGTATAAGCGGGCAGTGCATTGGCGGAGTTATCGTTTATACTCAGATGATTCATATGAAACGGTTTCAGACATGAGTATAGACGCACGACGGGAATTAGCAGACGTTGAACGCGGAATGGTAGCTGGAGCTAGATGCAGGGGACATTCCATTTCGAAAATCGTTAGGGAATTCAATATTCCGAGATCCACAGCGTCCAGAGTGTTCCGAGAACACCCTATTTCACGCATTATCTCTCATCACGGACAACGCAACTGCCGATGGGCTTCGCTTAACAACCGAGAGCAGTGAAGTGTTGTCAGTACTAACAGACAAACAACAAAGCGTGAAATAACCGCAGAAATCAATGTGGGACGTACGATGAATGTATCCGTTAGGACAGTGCGGCGAAATTTGTCGCTAATGGGATATGGCAGCAGACGACCGACGAGAGTGTCTTTGCCAACAGCACGACGTCGCCTGCAGCACCTCTGTGTCGGTGAACATGTCGTTGGACCCTGGACGACTGAAAAACCGTGGCCTGGTCAGGTGAGTCCCGATTTCAGTTGATAAGAGCTGATGGAAGGGTTCGAGTGTGTGACCCAAGACGTCAATAAGGCACTCGGCAAGCAGTTGGTGGCTCTGTAATACTGTGGGCTGTGTTTACATACAACAGACTGTTCTCTGGTACAACTAAACCTATCATTAACTGGAAATCGTTATGTTTGGCTTCTTGGAGATCACTCGCAGCCCTTCATGGACTTTATGTTCCAAACGAAGAAGGAATTTTTATGGATGACAATGTGTCACGTCATCGGACCACAATTGTTCGCGATTAGTTTAATACGAACGAATGATTTGGCCATCCTGACCGAACGACTTGAATCCCATCGAACATTAATGGGACATAATCGAGAGGTCAGTTCGTGAACAAAATCCTCCACAGACAATACTTTCACAATTACGGACTGCTATAGAAAAAGCGTGGATTAGTAATTCTGCAGGGGACTTCCAACGACTTGTTGAGTCCATGCTACGTCGAGTTGCTGCACTACACCAGGAAAAAGGAAGCCCGACACGATATTAGGAGGTATCCCATGACTTTTGTCACCTCAGTGGAGAGTCTAATATAATATTATTACGGAATTCCCGTTATTCTGTGTCTCCCTGTATGTTTACAACCACCGCTAAAAAGAGCCAAAGTGTAAGTTCTAGAAGTGATGCTAGTTATTGTTCACTGAACTCTGCACTAGCCCTAAGTTAAGCGTACATCAGTGCAAGTGAACACTTATCTGTTGCCACCACACATTCGTGATACTACAGTTAGGTAATGTAAAATTCCCATAAATAAATTAGTGTAAATTATTCCTGGTCTGTGTTGGCCTCATTTTGCCATATACTTTGCCTTATCCTATTCGGCGCTGTGACGAGGCTTCATTAAGTAAAGCAATTTTTTTGTTCTGAAACCAGGTTGGTTTTATTCAGCATTGCAATACACCATATTATTCCCCAGTCTTTTGGTTACAAAACCCTATTTTTCAACATAATCTCCATTTCTTCAGTTTCCTGCCGTTGCAGCTGTGTGCGGCCGATTGGTACGCGACTGATCGGACCGGTTTGCGCGACCTTCTGGCGGTGATGGACAGCTCGCCCAAGGACTCACCGTGCTTTTGTTCACTCCTGGTCTTCGTAGAGGACCTGCAAGCGTCTATGGGTATCTGCGACGCTCTCAGAGCTGTTTTCCGCCAAAGGAAACTCAATGACAGCTCTGTGCTCGGAACACACCTCCGTTGTAGACGCCATTTTGAAGGCTACGTAAAGCGCCGCTACCAATCGGAGCTTCATGAAACTTAATGAGCAGAAGTGGGAATATTCCATGATTACCACAGCAAATTCCGCATTTATTCTACCGAAATTGGTCGCCAAAAAACAAGCGTTATATTATTTGTTGAAAGGACCATGTATGATGCAAAGCACAGTCGACGGATAAAACAGTTCCCTGTGAGTGCATTTTAAGTATCATCATTTGCCGCTGTAAGCGAGAAATATACAGCAAATATTTCGTACACACAGCAAGTAACTGACTTTCACCGAAGAATATCGAATTTGCCAGGTATTGGCCTTTCACACCGCCATATACATTTATTCCATGATGGCCCTGCGCTTTTCTGAAAGAATTAATGGTGTAGAAATGTTTCCACGGACTCTAAGCTTACAAAAGTGTTCCCCGATGACGAAACTGCTTTTAACCCCCCCCCCCCCCCCTTTGTCGCGTTTGGAATGACGCAGTCATTTGGAGTTCTACACTACACTGTCTGTAGCATACAACTGATTACAGCAAGAAAAATCTATCAGACTAAAGCAACTTAGTGCTGCTGCACAGCCGCAAGAGGATCTGACGGGACTACTTACGCAACTGACCACCTACGTGGCTGTTATTCCCCGCAAATGGCGCCGACAGAAGAATTTTTAAGTTGTAAAAGAGACGACGTAACATGTACGACTGTCATTCCTGAGAGCAGTATTACACGCGATCAGGTCCAGAGAGAGAGAGAGAGAGAGAGAGAGAGAGAGAGAGAGAGAGAGAGAGAGAGAGAGGATTAGGATTCTCTGCACTATAGAAATTTTGTTTTTATGCGGAAATGCTTCCGTAACGCTTTTCGTAGTTCCCAACTGCCGTCAACCCTAAGGTTGGTTTGAACGTCGCAGAGTTTTACCACCTTGGTCCTTGTCTTCCTCTGATCTCTCTAACTTTGGAGTCAGAACTGCGGCCCATCTTGTTATTTTTCAATATCATCATTACCAAAGGCGAAAAAGGCGATAAGTGATATAAAAATTGAGAATCGAACCCTAAATCTTCCGATTTATAGCCTGAGCCTGACACTTAACCACTAAGTACCAAATCACACCATCAGATTGTCAGCATCGCAAATCACACCATCAGATTGTCAGCATCGAACTTTTTCGAATGTGTTCGAAACAACAAAAATGTGTTTAAATGTACAAAAATTCGGAAACGTCAAGAAAGTGTAAGGAATTGACCGACTCCTTATTACGTTAATTGGTTTTGGAAAAACAGGCAAGGAAAACTGTGTGATTCACGTATTTAAACCGGGGACCTAGAAACGGCTTCGTCCCGACCCCACAACATACCACAGCAGTCCACCCACCCCATCACCGCCCCACTCCGAACCAAATGTAGGTTGGCAACAGTACAAAAAGATGTTCCATGTCCGTTTTTAATGTGGTTGTGGTTTGTAAGCTGTTTACGAAATGAATATTGTGCTGCGACTAAATGGTTTGATGCTTCAGTATATACACGGCTCATAAATAGTGAAACGCTCAGAGCACAAGTGAACATTGGAACCAGAAACCTGTACTTGACTGCACCCATTAAAATTCATCACATTAAATTGATGAAATACAAAAGGTGGATTTATGGCATGGCTGAATGGGGCTCATACTTTATTTTTATTGACACCAAGCACCGGAAACGTCATAATACTCATCAAGCAAATCTTTCTCATTTCTGACTTCTTGACAGTATTATCAGTCTTGAAAGATGCCTTCCCTACTGGCGATAATCCCCTGCTGTGCAGCTTTAATACGACTATCGGGATTGTACACTTTCCTTGCAGTCTCCGGTAGTGAACAACTCTGAACGTAGGGTACGGTGTAAAAGTAGCCTCGTTATTTACCGATGTGTGTGCTTTCCTTTTTTGGTTTTCTACTTCTCCTTAATTAGCTCGCTCGGTTTGCAAGAAGTTTTGCAACATGTTTCTATAGCGAATGCTTTGTTATAGCATAGCTGTCCGTGACGTATGGCCAGTAAATTCAGAAATCAGCGAATTACAAACGAAGTTCTCTCTAATGTTTCAACTATGTGTGATCCGACCACAGATCTTAGTGTAAGGGAGGGAGGCAATGAAAAGAAGAGTTTGTGCGTGTTCTACCGTTCTGTGGGAATTTCTCAAGTCAGATCGTAATTAATTTCTCCTTGAGCGGTTAATGGGAGGCACAAGCATACTGCTTACTGCGCTGTACAGGAGCGTGTCTGTGGTACTCTCGCGGTCCTTTGCTGCCATTAACTATTATTGCTGCTTATTTTTCTATCTCTGTAATAGAGCGAATTCAAGCCGTATGCTGCACAAAACATGTTATCGAATACCAGAGTGAACATTTCTCAGCAGAAACTTCTACAGTAAACATTTCGTTCAGGGTAGAAATCTCTTCTCCACTTTCAACCAGTTTCGACGATGATCGTTTTGCTATCACAAAATTTTTAACTTCACTTACCATAGTGACGAACTGTTTTGCACAAAGAAGTTAAAACTCAATGGACAAAGTTCCGGGTCCGAGCGGTAACCCGCAATCCGTTTTAAGCATTTCCACAACAGCGCACATTGCGTTGCAGAGTGAAATCTTCATACTCTAAAAATCAGGAACTGCCAACGAATAGCAGTAAAAGCGAGCTTCAGTCAATATTTTGTACATGACGTAATGTCCTCTTTTAGCTGGAAGATCCGCATGTGAAACAAATCTGCATACGTCGTTCATAACAACCAGTGATTACCATCAAGAGAAACACAGTCTTACAACAACATTATTTTTAACCTATTTCTAAGTCATAAAATCAAATCTTATGCTTAAAAGTGGCGCAAATTCCTAAACTGCAATAAAGAAATAAAAACAGTTACTGTGAAGCTAAAAGCGAAAGTGATGTCATTTAAAAAGATTATAGACGCTGTGGGTGCATATTACAGAAAATTAATTCCATACCATTAGGTCTGATATGTAGCTGTTGTCTCTGTGGACGTATCCTTGTGTATCATTCCACGAACTAATTAACTCCAGTTGTCTCATGTCAGAAGAGTTACGGCGACCGCTAAGAATACAAATTATGGCGCCCTAGAAAACGTTTACATTGTCAATAATTTTCCGATGCATCGTGAATCCGCTTCGACCTTTCCGAACGCCTGTTAATGCCAGCATATCGTCATTAGAGGCGCTGAGTTACCGTCCTCTGCCTTTTATGCACACACAACTAATTACAAAATATAACTGTTCTTTCTGAAAATCTGCCGGTATTAGACAAAAAAAAACATTGTAAATGGATGTGTTTACATGCTATTAGGTAGAAAAACCCATTTAGTAATCCTTTGGCGAAACATAATTTCAAGTGCAAACGTTGTAATTTAAAACAGCAGATGGATGTAGGTTGCAGTAGTTACGTGGAGATGATGAGGCTTGCAAAGAATATGGTAGCATGGACAACACCAAACCAGTCTTTGGACTGAAGACGACAACAACAACAACATTGTTGTCGTTGTAGTTACGACGAATTTAACTTTTGTTTGATTACTAACATGCGCATCTATTAAAATTATAGTCATCAGACAAGAGAGGAAACATTATCAAAACAACATTTAGTTAGAAATAATCAGCAGTGCCATTACACTAGTTAACTAAGCACTAGGACCGTATGTTGCACTCTAAAGCAAGATTCGGACACTTCATTAAACTAAAGAATGTAACGGCGCAGAAAAGTCGTAAAACAGAGGTTTTTTTTTGTTTTTTAATACGTTTGCCAGATGACCAGCTGAGGCGGAATTTGAGATTCTGCAATGATAAAATCATATATGAATTTGGATAGCAGACGTTTTTCGGGAGTGAGAAAGGGATAGGGAACAGAACAATAGCCCACTCTCACAGTCCGGTTTATATATAGTGTTTGAATTCTCCAAGTACCTCATGCAAGAGAATGCTGGATCGGGTCTCACATCACGTTATCCACTTTATTTCTCGAAGTATCTACAGATATGAGAAGAAATATTCGTTTGTGTTCATGCGAAATCACAGGAGTAATACATATCTCAAATGAAAAGAAAAAAAAATATGTTCCTTTAGTGTCGTCCGATTGTGGCATTAATTCTGTAACGCTGGCGGACATTGATACAACTTCTAAATTCTACTGTAGAATCGTTTCTTATTCAGTGTCAACTTTTGTGAACTTTTTAAAAAGTTAAAATGAAGTGCAGAATAACCAGATAGAGTTTAAAATAAAATTGGGCTTCTAAAAACCGAAAACCGCCAGTAGCGGAAATGAAATTAGGCTTTTGACAATTGCAGCCTTTATTGGCAACGACAGGAAAAACTAATCGCCTTCAAAAACACGTACAAACAAAAGTTAAAGAAATAAGTAACATAGCAGTAACTTTTGCTCTATAAGAATAAAAAAGTAAAAAACATCACATACACGAAATGCTTATAGCATTACCATAATGATGCTTTATTAATAAAGCAAAACGTAACTGGTGAAAAACTTTCCTAACAGTCAATGCAGGAAAAAAAGACTGTCATTTAAAGCTGCTGCGGAAGACGGTTTTCCAAACAAACAGACCAGATTAATTAGTTGGACACTGAAGATCTCTATCATATCAAGGAATTGTACCCCAGCTGACTGGCACCAACGAACTTCTATTACTGTCGCCCCCGCCTCTGCGACAGCCATATATTATCCTTGGACTCTTATCTGAAAGTAAGCACTTTACTCTGATTTCTCTTATTTTTTGATGATGATTTCTTCCTATGTGGGAGGGCGCTAACAATATTTTAGCAATCGGAGGAGAAAGTTGGAGACTGAAATTTCACGAGAAGTTTCTGCCGCAACGTAATACGCCTTTGTTCTAATGACTGCCACCTCAGTTTATAGTTTTCTATTAAAATATTGCGTTGCACAGATTTTATCATTGCATTCCAAATCTATGCACTTGACTAGATGCTGACCTGAAATGAGTTCTCGTAATTCTACACTTTGTGACACAGCGCAAAGAAAAACCGAAGCCATGGTGGTGACTTCGAGGCGCTCTCGCTACAAATCATGGTATATGTTCGGTAAGCTGCCGAAACAAACACGAACATATGAGTCATTTGTAAAGGGCTCAACAGCCGGAAAAACATCATTCTTCCCAGCATAGATTCCATCATTCAGCATGCGACAATTTCTGATGTACCCAGTGAGATAAAGCGGACAAACTGCATTACCACTATCACACTGGAGTTTTGAGCTCAGTTCCCGTGCTCGTAGAAAAATGAAGAATTAAGGTTGGCTTCGCCTTTTTGCAAGTACACAAATTATTATTTTATCACCAAAGCATATTTTGTCACAGCTGTGGCCTCTTTAGTGAGGTTTTCTAATTATTTTCCTGAAATATAGGTTACTTTTAGGTTAAGGAGCGTGATGTATCAGATTTCGCTGTCATTTAAATTCTGTGTGCACTTATCCTTTTATTTTCCATAGTGTGTCCTGTGGCTGCCAATCAAAATCAGCCACACGTATAAATCAGTACACCATGTTATCTGCAAACATGGGGGATGTTAGAAAATCATCAGCGTTGAATTTTTTTGTTTCTTATCCAATCTCTAAAATGCATTTGCCGATACAATTCGTTGCATATGTCCGTTTCTAGCCTTACCATTGTAGGATTTTGCCAGTTCTTAGCTGTGAGCAGTTTTTTATGTACTAAACGTATTTTGTTTAGTTGAGCGAATCTTTACAGGAAAGCCTTTCGCTTCTTCAGCCTTAAAAGTATTTAACAGGATTCAAAATGGCAAATGGTTCAAATGGCTCTGAGTACTATCGGACTTAACTACTGAGGTCATCAGTCCCCTATACTTAAACCTAACTAACCTAAGGACATCACACACACATACGCGCCCGAGGCAGGATTCGAACCTGCGACCGTAGCGGTCCCGCTGTTCCAGACTGTAGCGCCTAGAACCGCACGGCCACCCCGGCCGGCTTTTAACAGGATTCATATCCTGTACATGGTTCCTCGTTAAAGCAGCTCCACTGCTGTGGAGATTTTGAGTGAGGCATGGCTCTACAAAGCACACCACGTCTTGTACATCGGCATGATGATGAGCCACAAGTGGTACGCTAACCGCCGCCTCGAGAGCGGCGAAACTTGCGCAGACGCAGACGACACGCCTCTGCTCTATTCCATTACCAATCTCAAAGTGGTCGTGGCACTCACAGATACTGAACGGTTAGCTGCATACGGTGTCCTGTACAGCTGCGGTATATTAACTGTACGGTTCAGCTATTATTTTATGCGAGGTGGCGATTATGGAATCCTCACAAATTGTTAACGATTTTACAGTTAACTTGTACCTATCATAAGAAGACAATTCTGGTGGCAATTCTTTCGAAAAGTTCGAGATTATTGTTAACACATTTTTGGCATTTGGCGTGAAGTATTGTAAATTACCTCAGGGAGGCGACCACGGGGCCCCGAGCTGAGTCCTGGCATTGCTTCCACTTACTTATGCCAGGCTCGTCACTCTTATCTTTCCTATCTGGCCACCCTCGGCCAGCTCTTGTTCTTTTCCGACCCTGACGCTATTAGGTTTCGAGGGCTAGGGGTCTTTCATTTTCCAACCTATACTTCTCATGCAGCGTCTGACCCGGAGCGGGCGGCTGCAAAAGGCGTCTGTATCCCATGTTAGGGGCGGCCTCCAGAACTGCGGAAGGCAACGGAATACCACAGCAGATTATCTTCCCTGCATAATGCAGTCTCCATTTTATGCACAAAAAATGGCTTCCTCTCATGTTAAATCAGTGTCCGGAGGTAAAATAGTCCCCCATTCGGATCTCCGGGGGGGACAACTTGAAAGGAGGCAAAAAATCAAAACGAGAATTGGTACCTGGAATGTCAGAACTCTGCTACAAGCAGGAAAACTAGAAAACCTTAAAAGAGAGATGGAAAAGAATCATATGGACCTCGTAGGAGTTGCTGAAGTAAGATGGAATGGACATGGAGAGTTGCAGTCAGATGAATATGTATTCTACTACTCAGGAGGAGAAGTAAAAGGAATTAATGGAGTAGGAATGATTATGACAAAGGAATTGGCTAAATGTGTGGAATATGTAGACTATGCAAATGACCGGGTTATTGGTGTAAGGCTGAAAGGAGCACAAAAAGATTTACTGATTGTCCAGGTGTATATGCCAACTTCAGAACATGATGACCAAATTGTAGAGGAAACGTACAATGTAATATAGAGAATAATGGACGAAAATAAAAAATGCTGCAAAATAGTAATGGGAGACTGGAACGCCATTGTGGGAGAAGGGAAAGAGGGAAACATAGTAGGCAGTCATGGTCTTGGAAAGAGAAATGACAGAGGTGAATGGTTAATTGACTTCTGCAGGGAAAGACAGCTGATAGTGGCAAACACATGGTTCAAGAACCATAAGAGGAGGCTCTACACTTGGAAATCACCAGGGGATAAATATAGAAACCAAATCGATTTTATACTGGTAGAAGAAAGATACAGGAATGGAATCAAGAAGGTGCACACATTACCAGGTGCAGATATTAATAGTGACCACAACTTACTTATGTCAGAAATAGAAATAAGAATGAAAAAACTGAAAAAGGCGACAATGGTGAAGAAATGGGATCTAGAGAAGATAAGGTCCAACAAAGAACAAATTACAGAAATGCTGTCTCGGGACTTTCTAAACACATTACGAGACAAAGAAGCACCTGATAATGCCAACGAGTACTGGAATATGCTGAAAGAAGGAATCATTAAAGCAGGACAGCAAAATATAGGATATGTAAAAGGGAAAAGGTAAAAAAAACCATGGGTCACACAAGAAATGATTTCCAAGATGGAGGAGAGAAGAAAATTGAAAAACAAGAACACTGAAGATGCAAGAAAGATATACCGAAGGTTAAATAACGAACTGCGAAGAGAAACAGAGCAGGCTAGGAAAAAATGGCTAAAAGAGGAATGTGATGAAATTGAAGAACTGGACAGGAAAGGAAGATACGACTTACTATACAACAGAGTAAAGACTATGACATGGGAACAAAACAGAGCAGGAAGTGCTACTATGGAAATTTTGAGTAAAGACGAAGAGGTAGTGTATAAAGATCGTGACGATGTCCTCCAGAGATGGGAAGAATATATAAAAGAGCTATATGACACAAATAGCAAACCAGAAACTCTGGAACTTGAATCACACAACAGTGTAAGTGATGAAGAGAAAGGACCGACCATCATAATGGAAGAAGTAAAGTCTGCTATTGCTGCAATGAAAAATGGCAAAGCAGTAGGTACAGATACAATACCGGGAGAAATACTAAAATGCTTGAACCACAATGGAATAAGAGAAATATTGAGGTTATGTAATAAAATATATGACAGTGGTGAATGGCCTGAGGACTTTTTGACAACAGTAATGATTCCACTGCCGAAAAAACAAGGAACCAAGAAATGCAGCGAGCACAGGACAATCAGCCTCATTTCACATGCAGCCAAAGTGATGTTAAGAATAATTAATAAAAGACTTGAAAAAGTAATAGAGGAGAATCTCGGCGAGGAGCAGTTTGGCTTTAGACGGAATACGGGCACCAGAGATGCAATAGGGCTCCTACGAATCTTAGGAGAAAGGTTTATTGAAAAAGGAAGAAACCTATATATGTGCTTCATCGATTTAGAAAAGGCATTTGACAATGTGGTTTGGGACAAGCTGGCGACTATTATGAGGGAAAAGAGAGTGGACTGGAAAACCAGAAGACTTATAAACTCACTGTACCTTAATCAAAAAGTTTCAGTTAAAGTGAGAGGAGAAAGTACGAACTGGATCAGACTAGGGAAAGGAGTAAGACAAGGATGCTGTTTATCACCTACTCTTTTCAACCTGTACTTGGAAAATATGATTGACCAATGCTCATTAGATGACAAAGGAGTAGAAATTGGAGGAAGAAGAGTAGGGTGCTTGAGATTTGCTGATGACATGGTCCTTCTAGCCACAGGGGAAAAAGAATTACAGGATTTGGTGGACACCATTGCAACTAACGGAAAGAAATATGGAATGAAAATTAACACAAATAAAACAAAAGTATTGGCAATAGGAGGAAATACGGAACTAAAAATTGTGCTGAATGGAGAAAAACTAGAACAGGTGCAAAATTTTAAGTATCTTGGAAGCAAGATAGACACCGACTGGAAGTGCACCACAGAAATTAAAACAAGGATAGCAATGGCAAAAGAGGCGTTTTATAAGAAAAGGAGAATCTTCTGCAGCGGTATGGACAGAGAACTCAGAAAGAGACTCATAAAATGTCTTGTATGGAGTGTTCTTCTATATGGCGCTGAAACATGGACTATGAGGAAAAGAGACAGAGAAAGGCTGGAGGCTTTTGAGATCTGGACATGGCGGAAGATGGAAGGAATAAGTTGGATGGACAGAGTAAAAAATGAAGAGGTACTGAGAAGAGTGGGAGAGAAAAGGCAGTTACTAGATGTAATAAAGAGAAGAAAAAGAAATTGGATTGGGCATATATTAAGAAAGAATGACGGACTGATAAAAATAGTTTTAGAAGGTTATGTAGAAGGGAAAAGAAAGCGAGGAAGGAAGAGATTCCAGATACTGGATGACATGATGGACGGTACAACATACAGCAGCCTTAAGAAGGAAGCAATGGATCGCAGAAAATGGAGAGGCAAAGGACCTGCTAATATAGCAGATAACTGATGATGATGATTGTAAATCGACCTCTCGAAAGCTGGGCGTTTGCTAAGCGGTTTTGGCTTCACTTCTCCAACACTCCACAGCGTTTCCAAAGAAATGCCCAGCAATCGTCTGCAGAAAACAGGTTTAGCGATTTGAAAGTCCGCACCTTCCGAACATCAGATCAGTGTTACAGCTGTACCAGCTCGTGTATTCTACGCACCCAAATTACTGCTTTAATACCCGTTTCGATCGGACGAAATACACTAGATAAGATATTTTCCGTGTGTTCCCACCAATGCACGAAGTTGTATCCGCATTGGTGACCTATTTTCTCCCGCAATTAACACAGTTGAGGTCACTGCGTAAGCAACCTGTTTTTATAGCAACGGGGAACTTTACCGCGTCAAACTTTGCATCACGTGAGATGCTAGCAACAGTTTAAAGCTGACACCACGAAGCCCCGAGCGGGGAAAAAACCAGAAGACAAACCGACTTGTTTCATTAAACGCGCGACGAAATTAAAATTGTAGCGCTGTTTTGTGATTTCATGCATATTTATAAAATGATCACAGCAAAACACTTTTAAATAAGACAAACATACGCCAAAGAAATAAAAAAAGAAAGGACCTGGTTTGTTTGAAACTACTGAGTTTCCCCTACCAAGTTTTATTGCTCTTTGTCTCTACAGCTTTATCAGCAAAACAAGTGGAGAAATATGGAGAAAAGATCTGCAGTGTTTAGCAGACAGGAATCATTCTGGCATTCGGCTTAGGTGATTTAGGATAATTACACATAATCCATAAGTGGACGTCTACGTTGAGATTTGAACACGAGTCCTGTTGAATCCAATTCAGTATTCAGGCCACTGTGCAACGAAGTGCTGTAGGTCTGATAATTACTACGCACTCAACATGCAGAGAACGTACTAAAAATAAAATGTCTAACATTACGTCAGCGTAACTTCTCTGAACGCTCCACATGAGCGACACCGTAGAATGGCAAGTTCACAAAGAGGAGAAAAGAATGAGTTGCAAAATTAACTGCAAGTGAAGAAAGCCGCGTAAAGAATGGAAAGAAAGTATCGGGAAATAGCAAGAGAATCACTAAGGCATAGTGAATCCATTAAACCCTCATCGCGCACTTGCCCACAGATAAAAATTCATCCGTGGGGTAGAAAGAGACAGTACTGGGCTATTTTAGTAGATCAAGCTCTGGCGAAAGCCCTTTTAGTTACACCATTTCGGCGACGGTATGTTATGTTAACTGCGGAGTTTTTTTGATTGCCAAGATAGTGATGTGGTAGTGGTGGTGGAAACTCTGTATCGGTACATGGCTTACTGTTCTCTAATAGCACTAGCGTCTCCATTATATTCGTCGTAGATTGTCGTGGCAAATACATACCTACAGGTAGGAGATCCGTCTAACACACCAGTAGCTTTATCTCGTTAATTCTCTCAGCAAGAAAAACTCGACCAAGTGGCGATCGGACTAGCATGGGAGGTTACAAGCAACCACGTCGCACAGCGGACGCAGAGATCAGTACACCTTTTAATGACTAGCGTGTTATCGGGCCTGACGGTCTAGTGGTAAAGTGCGTGCCTCGAAACTGAGTGGTCAGGGTTGGTTTTGGTTTTGTTTTGCTTTAGGGCACAAAAACAACTGGGGTCATGGGCGCCCAAGTCAAAACTATAGAACACGAAGACAGAGATGAGTTAGAAAACGACTATACGTCAGTCGCATTTGACATAAGAGAAAACAGCTAAAAACAGGGACGTGAAGAAAGGGCTGAAAGAGACACCATACAGAAACGGAGGTCCAAAACTGAAAATTAAATAGCCTTCGCCATATTGCTTTGGCGGATAAAAAGTAAAACGCGCGTCATTTGCTAAAACGACCGATAACTCAGACGGCAAACCCAGGCGGGAACGTAAACGGTTAAAAAATGGGCATTCCGTCAGGAAGTGGCGGACAGTTAAAACTTGAGTGCAATGTGTACAAACTGGTGGGGTAGCGCCAATTATCAAATGACGATGCCTAAAAAAACGCAGTGCCCAATACGCAGCCTAGTTAAAATGACCTCCTCCCGACGGGAGGGCCGAGAGGAGTCGTCCAAGCCGCTGGGAGAGGCTTAATAAGACGGAGCTTATTCCCGTGAAGGGAGGACCGTTGGCGATATCAAAGGGACACCACTTCCTGACAGACGGCAACACAGACAGCGCACATAGACTTCAAGGGCGCTGTGTGGGTGTGAGCAGACGACGCAGTTGAAAAGTACTCCGTAGCCTGATACAGGGTGAAGAGCTCGGCTCTAAATCCTGAGCAGTGTGCCGGAAGTCGATATTGAAAGACACAGTCGGCAATGACGAAGGCACAGCCGACCCCACGGTCAGTACGAGAGCCATCAGGGTACACAAAGGTACTATCGCGAAGTTCCATGCGAAGGTCGTGAAACTGAAGGCGATAGACCGAGGCTGGAGTAGTGTCCTTATGGAAGGGAATGAAGACCAAGGTTAACATGTGCCACTCCACGATACCAAAGCAGTGAAGAGTTCACACCCACTGGGAAAGTTGCAGGTAGTGTGAAGTTAAGCCACCGTAGCAAGAGCCAAAAGAGGACTCCAGGAGGCAACAGAGAAGAGGGATGCGCCCAATATTGGCGATCAAAGGAATCATCGAGGAAGGAGGCATAGTATGGGTGGCCACGCATGGCAGACAAACAGCACCCATACCTGCTGGGGACAAAGTCACGGCGGTAGGACAGTGGTAGTTCAGCAGCTTCAGCATACAGACTCTCAACTGGGCTAGTGTAAAAGGCGCCCGTGGCCAAACGGATGCCATGATGGTGGATAGCGTTGACGGCGTAAGAGGGATGGATGTGCAGACGCATAAACAAGGCACCCATTGTCGAGTTTCGAAAGAGCAAGGGATCGGTACAAAAGGAGGAGGGCTGTTCGATAGGCACCCCAGGAAGTACCATTAAGGACACTTAGGACACTGAGAAAATGTGTACAGCAGGCTGACAGGTAAGAGACACATGGGAGGACCAAGAGTGTTTCCTATCGAGCATGAGCCCCAGGAATTTCGTAGTTTCAACGAACGGAGGAGCACCAGGTACAAGATGTAAAGATGGTGGGAGAAACCAATTGCACAGCCAGAAATTCATACAAACGATTTTGTCAGTGGAAAAACGGAAGCCATTGTCGATGCTCCATGAGTAAAGACGATCGAGACATAGCTGAAGACGTCTCTCAGTGACACAGGTCCGTGGAGAACTGCAATAGATGGCAAAATCGTCAACAAAAGGAGTGCCGGAGACGCCCGGCGGGAGACGGGCCATTATAGGGTTAATGGCGATAGCAAAGAGGACGAAGCTCAGGACGGAACCCCGAGGCACACAGTTATCCTGGGTAAAGGTGTCCGACAAGGCAGAACCCACACGCACCTTGAAAACTCCGCGTTTTAAAAATCCCTGAAGGGAACAGGGTAGGCGGATACGGAAGCCCCACACAAAGAATATGGATGATACCAGTTCTCCAACAGGTGTCGTAGGCCGCCTCCAAATCGAGAAACACCGCCAGTATGGGATTTCCGCAGAAAACCATTCATGACACGGGTGGACAAAGTAACGAGATGGTCAACTGCAGAACGCCGCACTCTAAATCCACACTGTGCATTCGTTAGTAAATTACGGGACTCGAGCCACCATATCAGCTCGGCATGAACCATACGTTCCATCACCTTGCAAACGCAGCTGGTGAGAGAGATGGGGCGGTAGTTAGAACAAAGGTTTTTGTCCTTATCGGGCGTAGACACGGGTATGGCAGTGGCTTCACGCCAGCGCCTGAGAAATGCGACCTCTGCCCAGATGCGGTTGCACTTGTTAAGCAAGTGCTTGCCCGCAAGACAAAAGGTGCTGAAAGATCTGAATGCGGACAGCGTCTGGCTCTGGGGCGGAGGATCGCGATGAACTGAGAGCATGATCTAGCTCCCTCATAGGAAAGACAGCATTGTAGTACTCACGATTCTGAGAAGAGAAGGGTATCGCCCAAGCCTCCTCAGCACGTTTCCAGTGGAGAAAGACAGTGTGATAGTGGGAAGAGCTCGAAATTTCCGCAAAATGGCGACCCATGGTTTTGGAGATAGCAAAAGGATCCACGATAACATCGTCTCCAACTGTCGGGCCGGAAATTGCCGAATGTATCTTGGTCCCAGAGAGCCGTCGTAAGCTGGACCACACGACAGATGAAGGGATGGAACTTTTGAAAGAACTAGTGAATGAAATCCAGCTAGCTTTTTTGTTATCCCGAAGAACACGACGACACTTTATCTGTTTATAATAAATGCACTTCGTCATTGTAGGATGACGGTTAAAAACGCAGAGAGTGCGTCTCCGTGCGCGAATTGCGTCGCGGCACCCCTCGGTCCACCAAGGGACTGGGACACGGCGTAGTAAAGAGGAAGTGCGAGGAATGGAACGTTCAGCAGCAGTAAGGATAACGTTTGTGATATATACCACCTGGTCATCACAACTGGGGAAATCTTGTTCTTCGAAGGTCACCAGGGAGGAGTAAAGCCGCCAGTCAGCCTTAGTAAGGTGCCATTTAAGTGTGCACGCAGGTGGGGTAGGAATCAGCAAACGGATAGCACATAGGAAATGGTCGTTCAAGTAGGTGTCAGAAAGAACGGGCCACTCAAGACGATGAGCAAGCTGGGCAGTGCAGAAGGATAAGTCCAAATGGGAATAGGTATGCAAAGAGTCAGAGAGGAAAGTGGGTGCTCCAGTGTAGAGGCAGAAGAGGTTGAGTTGATTAAGAAGATAGGTCAAGACGGTACCTCTCTGACAAGTTCTGGGAGAACCTCAAAGGTGATATGCGTCAAAGTCACCGAGTGGCAGACATGGAGGAGGTAGCTGCCCAATCAGCTGAACAAAGTCTGCCCTGGAGACATCGAATGACAGAGGGACTTAAATGGTTCTGAGGGAAAAAGTCAGGTGGAGAAGGACAAGGCGAACTGCAACAGCTTCATGATGGGTAGTCAGGGTGATGGGTTGACTATGAATGTCATCCCAGATGAGCAGCATGACACTCCCATGAGTTGGAATGCCGACCTCAGGGGGGAGGTAAAAACGAACCGGAAAGAAATGTGAGAGCTTAAAGTGGTCGTGAGAGAGCAATTTAGTTTCCTGAAGGCAGAGTACAAGGAGACGCTGCGATGCTAAAAGCAACTGTAAAGCCTCTTGGTGGGACCGAAAGCCGCGAGCGTTCCATTGGAGGAGTGTCATGATAAGGAAGAGATGTAGGAGTGTCACCTCGGCGGCTGCCGAGTGACAGCCTGTGAAGAGTCGCTTTTACAGGGCACAGAAGCATTTATTTGTGCTGTCGGTCTGTGGAGTCCAACGCTGAAAAACAGTTGGCGGCGCGCACCGAAGACATGGAGGCTGGCCGGGCTAAGGTATCACATGGCAACACCACCAAAGAGGATCGGCAAAGGAGAAGACCATTTGCCTTTGGTGGACTTCTTCGAGCCATCTGGTCAGAGGAAGACTCGGGTGTTTTTTGGCTGGAGGGACATAGGAAGTCTCCCCAGAAGTAAACCTGCTGTCCTTTCCAGCCTACCGGTTGTGCAGCTGATGGCTTTGCTCCTTGAAGCGAGAGTTTGATGGCTTGTTGCACAGCTGGACGGGATATGGCGATGCTACTGGGCGATTTCATAACCTCAGAAGTAAGGCACTTCTTCCTTTACCCTGATCTTTTGGACAGCCTGCTCATCAAGATACACGGGAAAATCGCGAGAGGCGGCGGCATGGCAGCCATTGCAGTTGATACAGTGGGCAGGAGGAGGCGGACAATCGCCCTCATGTGCATCCCTATCACAGGCGACACATTTGGCTGGGTGTCGACAAGACGTTCTAGTGTGCTTGAAACGGTAACACTGGTAGCAGTGCATCGGGTTCGGAACGTACGGCTGGACTGTGACAATTTCATAGCCTGCTTCGATCTTGGACAGAAGCAGCACTCTATCAAAGCTGAGGAAAAGAGTGCGGGTGGGCACTAAGGAGGAATCTACCTTTTTCACCGCCCAATGGATGACAATGAAACCCTGATCAGAGAGGTAAGATTGGATTTCGGCTTCAGTTAGACCATCGAGAAGCCTAGTGCCAATAACACCATGGGAAGAATTCAAAGTTCTATGGGCCTCGACATGAACATAGTAGCTGTGGAGAGATGAGGCGACAGTCAGTAGTTGTGCTTGAGAATCAGTAGTAGTCTCCAAAAGCAAAGTGCCATTCCATAAACGAGAGCAGGATTTCACAGGGCCGGCAATTGCATCAACACCTTTATGAATAATAAATGGATTTACTGTGGCGAAGGACTGACTATCTTCAGTACGTGAGGCCATGAGGAACCGTGGTGCAGCGGGAAGGGTCTTTGAATCGTTAGCCTCATTACGTTTACGTTTCGTAGACGTTGATTTGAAGATGATTGGCTCATTGCAAGAAAATCCCCCACAACTGCAAGCTTCTCCGATGGCATGCCCCTTCCAACTGGGAGCCCACTTCACAAGGGGGCGCACCCACCTTAGGTGATTGTCCACACCTCAGGTCACACCTACTGAACACCTGACAGAGGGACCAATCGGCAATTTCGGAAGGTTGCAGCTCAGGCAATCACCCCTCTCTTGGCCTGGCCTGTACCAGGGGGTTCGTGCGAACCCTACCTGCCGACCTGGGACTGGGAATTACGCGTTACCCAGTAACCTCTTGCGCATCAGACGCATGGGTCAGCTTCAGGAGTGCACAGGGAGGAAGAAGAAAGAGAGTAACCTCAAACGCCGAAGCGGAGGAATGAGAGGAGAAGGGAAACAAAGAAAGGAAGGAAAAGGGAGCGAAAAACAGTGGTGAGACTGTTCTTGCATCAGCGACAGACAATGCAGAACATTCCTAATAACACCCCAGCAGCAGCAGCACCACCGCACCACCGCAATCAACACCACCACAATCAGCACCACCACAATCAGCACCACGTGTTCTGCCAAAAGGCAGGTTTCCACATGGTAGTTCTCCAGGCTGCCCCGTCTTCTGCCATCCTCCTCAGGTCTGCATAATTTCCTCTTCCCTTTATGTTGTCTATCATTTTGTATCTCCCTCTCAGTCTTATCCCACAAACCAGTCCTTCCAAAGCATCTGCTAGCAAGCACTCCCTTCTCAATGAATGTCCCAACCAGTTCTTTATCCTTTCTCTTACAACCTTCAGCAGACATCATCTCTCACCAACCCTTTCCAATACTCGTTCATTACTCACTCTTTTCAGGAATGACACGTGGTTCATATTCCACTTTAAACTACATGTTCCATTACCCCAGTTGGGTAACTGGAAAACACATAGGGGCTCGCAAGTCGCCAATAAGATGTCAAACGAAAGATTTGCACTCTGCCATTGAAACACAGTAAATTATTAATGTACCGATGCATTCCCTGCGTTAACGCGTAACATACTAAACATTTACACTAAGATACTTAGACATCAATAAATGAAAACAAACAATAATTAGGAAAAAAATAAAACAAATACACTTAGAAAACAGTATAGCACCGAAATATTAATTAGTACCTAAAACTTATAAGTATACATTTGCGTGTATTGTAAAATCCTGTGACTGGAGTATAGCGAGAGTATAAAATAACATTGTAAAATCTGTTAGACTGATATTTAAGTGTCTTCATGAACTATTAAAAATAATTAATTTCAACAATGTTGCCGGATAAACAAATTTTTTTAGATTATCCCTATTACAAGAGCTTGCTACTATGGTGACATCAAAAAACTTCACAAAACAGAAATATTGGCTACTTCACACAATTGTAGACTTATTACCGTCGCTGAATCGATAACGGAATGCTTTAAATACTCATATGAGAACTTTTATCACTAGAGCACACAAAACACCAGAACCTATCAACAATTGCTATACATCAACATCGTTTGTGATAAATTAACCCAGGCAACTTAATAACGCATTCTCTTATTACGAATGGATGTTTTCACCGCGTACAAACACAATATTACAGTCACAATATTATTAATTCTTGTTTTTAAAAACTGGAATTTTCGATGTTATATCGCATGCATACACAATACATCAATCTGTAATTTCTTCAAACCACTCCCAGATGTCTGCTCATCTGCTGAAGTCGGCTCAGTTTAAAAATGCAATGTTGCAATACAGATGCTAAAAGAGTAAAATCATTTTTGGTATTCATCTTCATGCATGGAAATCTGCGGGCGTCGAGCTCTATTTTATTACTGGTCTGTTACTGGATAATCCATTCACATGATCGTTTTCGAAATTTCATTTTCAGACGTTCTTGTGGCAGTCCAGCTCATCCGAAAGATTGAAATGCAAACCATTTCGGAAACTGTAGGTGCTACTGAAAGCATAAAGTAGACCCGTTCTTATAGTTTCTCAGTAAGCAGGTCAAACATACAGTACGGTTTTATGCTTACAGTAACACTAATTATTTTCGATGCGGTTACGTTTATGTAGTTCGTTGTTCCGGTTGAGTGAACTGGATTGTCATACGCACGCCTGCATTTGAAATTAAGTAACAGCACATTGTATAGTCACATCAGCTATTGCTCTTAGTACTTAATTTTAGGGGTTTTACGCTATACCCATCACTACAAAGCAAAAAAAGGGAAGCTGGAAGGTGGAAGGAGTATATAGAGCCGCTATACAAGGGAAACGAACTTTAAGGCAATACTGCACAAAGGGAAGTGAAAGTAAATGAAGACGAGATATCTTAGACTGTGAGGAGAACATGACAGATCACTGAAAGACGTACATCGAAACAAGGCGTCTGGGATATATATTCCGTCGGAACTACTGGTAGCCTTGGAAGAGCCAGCCATGACAAAACTCTTCCATGTGGTGTGCAAATTGTATGAGACAGGTGAAATACACACTGACTTCAAGAAGAATGTGATAATTCAGTTCCAAAGTAAGCAGGTGTAGACACGTGTGAAAATTACCGAACTATCAGTAAAGTAAATCATGGTTCCAAAATGCTAATAGAGAACAATGTAGAAAGTAGTAGAAGCCGACCACGGGAAAGATCAGTTTGGATTCCCGAAAAATGTAGGAACACATGAGGCAGTGCTGATCTTACGATTTCCCTTAGAAGATGGTTTAAGGAAAGGCAAACCTACGTTTATGCATTTGTACAACAGATTCTGCAGGTAACAGGTGTAAATTACAGGGAGCGAAAAGGCTATTTACAACTTGAACAGAAACCAGACCACAGTTAGAGTCGATGGCCATGGCAGAGAAGCAGTGGTCGATAAGGGGGCGAGACAAGGTTGTAACCTATCCCCGATGTTATTCAATTCGTGCACTGAGCAAGTACAAATGGAAACCAAAGAAAAATTTGGACAATACATTTAAGTTCAGCGAGAAGAAATAAAAAGTTCGAGGTTGGCCGATGCCATTGTAGTTCTGCCAGGGACAGCAGAGAACTTATAAGAGCAGTTGAATGGACTGGACAGTGTCTTGAAAGGAAGATATCAGATGAACATCAACAAAAGCAAAACAAGGGTAATGGAATGTAGTCGTATGAAATCAGATGATGATGATGAAAACAGCATAGGAAACGAGACACTGTAAGTATTATATGAGTTTTGGTGTTTGGGGCAGCAATATAACTGATGATGGTCGAAGTAGAGAGAATTTAAAATGTAGACTGGCAATGGCAAGAGAAGTGTTTATAAAGAAGAGAAATTTAACATCGAATACAGATTTAAATATTAGCAAGTCTTTCCTGAAAGACTTTGTCTGGAGTTTAGCATTTTGCGTTAGTGAAAGAAGAGAAGCTTTTGAAAAGTGGTGTTGCAGAAGAACGCTGAAGAGTTACTAATGAAGAGGTACTGAAAATAATTGGGGAGGAAAGAAATTTGTGGCACAATGTGGCTAGAAGAAGGCGTCGGTTGGTGCAACAGATTCTGCGACATCAAGATATTACCAATTTAGTGCTGGAGGGAAGCGTGGGGGGTAAAAATTGTAGACAGCAGATTCAGAAGGATGTAGGTTGCAGTAGTCATTCGGAGATGGAGAGGCCCCACACAGGATAGACTAGAGTGAACAGTTCCATCAAACCAGTTTTCAGGCTGAAGAGCACAGCAACGAGAATAATATGTTAAAGGAATTAGTACAAAGAAACACTGTCATCTACTGGGAAATGAAGGGAGTTCCTGGAAGCCAACGAAAACATTTTTTAAAGCCGCGTCAACAGAATTCCTCTTCCGGAAAGGCAACATCGTGACGAGGCTTTCTCGGACCGAAGAGAACCACCGGGCAACGTTGACCCTGGTGGCGTAACGCAGAGTGGGGAGATTGAGGCTGTCTAACAGGCAGTTTGGACGACACGCGTCGGCTCGCGAAATAACACAGGAGCGCTCTGAGGAGACCGCAAATTGCCCGGTCACTTTCCTCCTTTTTCCTCAGCTTGCTGCGGCGAAGGCCGTACAGTGACCGGTTTACTCTCGTCAAAAATGTGTGTTCTTAGCAAGCACTGACGTTGAGAAAGTAGCTACATAAATCAAACAATCGACATTTTTAAAGTGCAGGAAGGCTTGTATTTACTGTTTAGTTCTCAACAATTTTGTAAGAATGAAATGGAGAGGATAGTGGTAGGGGTAGGAGATAGAGAAAATCCTCTGTGGCACTTGGCAAGCCGGATTCAGGAAAATATTAAAGAAAATTTAAGTTAAGATATCCACTCTGATATCCGAAGCTGCAAGGCTCTGCCTTCAATATGTGTACATACATACTCCGCAAACCACCATACGCTCTATCGTGAAGGGTAATTTTACCACTTGATGGTCATTTCCTTCTCTGTTTCATTTGCAGAGGAGTCGAGGAAAAAAAACTTTATTTTCTCTTTTCTTCGTGGTCCTTACGCGAAATTTACGTTGGCGGCGGTAAAACCGTTCTGCAGTCAGCCGCAAATTTTTCTAATAATTTTCGCGAAAAGTACATAGTTTTACCTCCCTGGATTCCAGTTTGAGTTCACGGAGCATTTCCGTTATATTTGCGTGTTGATCGAACCTACCAGTAACAAATGTTGCAGCACGTCTCTGAATTGCTTCGATGCCTTCTTTTAGTTCGAGCTGGAGGGTATCCTAAACACTATAGGAGTAATGAAGAATGGGACACGTCGAAGTCGACCATTCGCCTTCCCTACCACAATCCTCACATGCTCGTTCCATTTCATATCGCTCTGCAACGTTGTGTGTACGTATTTACTCGACGAGACTGTGTCAAGCAGGACACCACTAATACTGTCTTCGAACATTACAGGATTCTTGTTCCTACTCTTCTACATTATCTTACATTTTTATACACTTAGAGCAAACTGCCATTCATCCACCAAAAAGGAATGCCGTCCAAGTCATCCAGTAACATCCTTCAGGCACTTGACGATGACGCTGTCTCGTACACTACAGCATCATCAGCGAACAGTCACAGATGCCTGGTCAATGTTCCTTTCGGTAACTGATCAAACAGTTGTGTTCTAACACAACATTAAGAAGTCTACCGAATGAGAGTTCGCAGTAGTAGGAAACTGGACTCTCATTCTTGAGGAATGCGGTTGAAATCCCCCATCAGGCCACCCATATTTTCGAGCGCCATGCTCTCTCCTAAGTCTCTTTATGCAAACACCGGAATGGGTCCTTCGATAGGGGAGCCAACTTTCTACCCAAACCTTCCCCAATCAGAGCTCGTAAAAAAAAAAAAAAAAAGGATGGGAGTTAAAAGTTCCGTCGGAGCACACGCTCGGTTTACGAAAGGACGGGGAAGGAAATCTGCCGTGTCCTTTTCAAAGAAAACATAACAGCATTTTCGAGGAGCGATTTAGCGAAATCACGGAATTGCGCAAAACTTAAGGCTCGATGGCCGAACGGGGATGTGAACCGTTCACCTTCCAAGTGCGAGTCCATTGCTAATGGACTCGCTCGGGCCGCGTTTGTGCTCCGTCTCTATTGCTATGGGCAAGACGTAATACCCGAATCTTCCTTTTTTTTCTAGATTTTAACTTCGATAAAAAATAATCAGGAGGAAATGAAGTACGCCTTACCTCCACAGCATCACCAGCATTTAAAAAGGCAATTACGGGTGACAACTATTTTACACGGCAGGTGTACTGACCATCTCCAGTTTGTGACAAAGAGCTTCATTGCGTTCAGAACATAAAAGCTTACTGTCGTTATGAGAAGGAACTATGTATGCGCCCGTCTAAAACACGGTGGGTAGTGCAGAACCGCGCAAGGTGTTCGTCAACTCACTGCGATAATAGTTACAAAATTTTTATCGAATGCAAAGGGAGGAAGAACTATGTTAGATGACTGCATCTGCAGGACTGAAAGATATTAATTCAGGAATGCCTTTCAACTCATCCGCCCTGAACGATCTAAAGATGCTCACTTCAAATCTTGCAAAATCCATTTGCAATCTTTCAGGACGTGAAGAGCCGAGAGCTGCTCCACAGATACACCTTTTATTCATGGAGAGAAACAAAGAAATTTCATCAGTCACGTCTAGTTTAGGTCCGAAGAATGAACTACGTGGAGCCACACCGCTTAAGGCTCTGTATAGTAGGGTCACAATGCGGTAAGACCGGTGGCGACGGACGGGAACGGCTGAGAGAGAACTGAAGAGGGTGCGTTAGGATTCTGGCCACTGGCTACTTATTACATTTATGTGCCTTATCACGATAGTTGCTGTTAAAAATTCTCTAGTCAACTACTTATGTATGTAGTACTCTTTTAGATCTAGTTTAATGTATGCTATTGGGATACCTTTGCTCGGTTAAGTGTAATCTGAGCACAACCGAACAACCGGAAATTAGAAGCCCTGTCGTACGAAGTATACACGAGTCTGTCAGTCTTCCACCTCCTGCGACGCGCCAGACAATTCTACCAAAATTCGTCAGTTCATTTCTTGGCTCCCACAAACAGATCCACTGAACTTCCATAAGCACTTACCTTACCTAAAAATCTGGGGGTAATTTAATGCAAAAATTCTACAAATAACGAATGTTACACACGATACGAGTAGATGGTCTACCATCTACGAGTGATCATGCACTTTGTTACAACATTAGTTGATCATCGATACTGACTCTTTTCTGTCAATAACCATTTCTCCTCAATCACTTTTATTTCGCCTTTGTAGTTATTCTTTGTTCGTGACCTGCTTGTATAAGTCGGGGTTTCCTAGCGGCAGGAATTTTGCGCCGCACAGTACGTAACGCGCCCGGCGTGATGCCCTCTAGACACAAAATTGTGAAGGTGGTTTCCGACAGTGTGTCAAGAGTGATAGACCACTGGTTTTGGACAAGTCTAAGGCGCTGTACGCTGCGTTCTAGTGAAGCAACTGCTGTAAGTCAGGTAAAGCTCGTGTGCAGAATGGCTACGAAGTGCGTTAGAAAGCTACAAGCGCGTTACAGTGCCGAGGAAGATAAACTGTTAATTGATGGAGTGTCAAAAATATATTGCTGATTCCAGAATGAGATTTTCACTCTGCAGCGGAGTGTGCGCTGATATGAAACTTCCTGGCAGATTAAAACTGTGTGCCCGACCGAGACTCGAACTCGGGACCTTTGCCTTTCGCGGGCAAGTGCTCTACCCGAGTTCGAGTCTCGGTCGGGCACACAGTTTTAATCTGCCAGGAAGTTTCATATTGCTGATTGTTTTCTGCACTTCGCTTACGTCTGGAGCATCTCAAAAAATTGGTGAATGGTTCACCACTGTCGATTGTTTTGTTTCTCGAACACTGGCTCCTATTTCATCCAACAAAGGTAACTTTTAGAATTTATTCAAACTTGGCGTTAATTTTTACACTGTATGGCCTTAAACATTGTCCTTGCCGCACGACAAAGGACGGATTATCCGGACGAGCTCAATTATCTGTATTTGAGCAACAAGTCACTATCTTTATGACTGCCTTTGCCTTGAGCATTTCAGTTACCACACACTGAACACGGAAGGCAAACAGGAAACGAAATTGTACTCGGCAACAACTGGTATCTAAGAGGAAGCAGCAACGAAAACTGGTATTAATTTCTCAGTTCTACACCACTAATTGAAATTCAGATTATTACTATAACCGTACTTCGCGATACCGATGTCCTTTGTAAGGATCGTCCTTGTTATTCCGATCTCAGTTCATTATCACTTAGTTTTTTTTAGGTGCTATAATACGTTAAGTATCCCTCATGAACCATGCACCTTGCAGCTGGTGGGGAGGCTTGGGTCCCTCAGCGATACAGGTAACTGTACCGTAGGTGCAACAACAACGGAGGGATATCTGCTGAGAGGCCAGACAAACATATGGTTCCTGAAGAGGGGCAGCAGCCTTTTCTGTAGTTGCAGGGCCAACAGTCTGGATGATTGACTGATCTGGCCTTGTAACAGTAACCAAAACGGCCTTGCTGTGCTGGTACTGCGAACGGCTGAAAGCAAGGGGAAACTACAGCCGTAATTTTTCACGAGGATGAGCAGCTTTACTGTATGGTTAAATGATGATGGCATCCTCTTGGGTAAAATATTCCAGAGGTAAAATAATCCCCCATTCGGATCTCCAGGCGGGGACTATTCAGGACGACGTTATCAGGAGTAAGAAAACTGGCGTTCTACGGATCGGAGCGTAGAATGTCAGATCCCTTAATTGGGTAGGTAATAAGGTAATTGGGTAGGTAATAAGTAATAGAACCCAGTACGTTGTCCTCGATGGTGAGTGGTCATCGGAGGTAAGGGTATCATCTGGAGTGCCCCAGGGAAGTGTGGTAGGTCCGCTGTTGTTTTCTATCTACATAAATGATCTTTTGGATACGGTGGATAGCAATGTGCGGCTGTTTGCTGATGATGCTGTGGTGTACGGGAAGGTGTCGTCGTTGAGTGACTGTAGGAGGATACAAGATGACTTGGACAGGATTTGTGATTGGTGTAAAGAATGGCAGCTAACTCTAAATACAGGTAAATGTAAATTAATGCAGATGAATAGGAAAAAGAATCCCGTAATGTTTGAACACGCCATTAGTAGGGTAGCGCTTGACACAGTCACGTCGATTAAATATTTGGGAGTAACATTGCAGAGCGATATGAAGTGGGACAAGCATGTAACGGCAGTTGTGGGGACGGCGGATGGTCGTCTTCGGTTCATTGGTAGAATTTTGGGAAGATGTGGTTCATCTGTAAAGGAGACCGCTTATAAAACACTAATACGACCTATTCTTGGGTAATGCTGGAGCGTTTGGGATCCCTATCAGGTCGGATTGAGGGAGGACAAAGAAGCAATTCAGAGGTGGGCTGCTAGATTTGTTACTGGTAGGTTTGATCAACACGTGAGTGTTCCGGAAATGCTTCAGGAACTCGGGTGGGAGTCTCTGGAGGAGGGAGGCGTTCTTTTCGTGAAGCGCTACTGAGGAAATTTAGAGAACCAGCATTTGAGGCTGACTGCAGTAAAATTTTACTGCCGCTAACTTATATTTCGCGGAAAAACCACAAAAATAAGATAAGAGAGATTAGGGCTCGTACAGAGGCATATAGGCAGTCATTTTCCCCTCGTTCTATTTGGGAGTGGAACAGGGAGAGAAGATGCTAGTTGTGGTACGAGGTAGCCTCCGCCACGCACCGTATGGTGAATTGCGGAGTATGTATGTAGATGTAGGTAGGGAATTAGTGAAGTTCGGTGGCAGAAGGAACAAGACTTAAGGTCACGTAAATACAGGGTTATAAATACAAAATAAAATAGGGGTAATGCAGAAGTATGTTTAGTAACGAATAATAAATAGGAGCGCGGGTAAGCTACTACAAACAGCATAGTGAACACATTACTGTAGCCAAGATAGACATGAAGCCCACGCCTACCACAGCAGTACAAGTTTATATGACAACTAGCTCCGCTGACGACAAAGAGATTGAAGAAATGTATGATGAGATGAAAGAAATTATTCAGATAGAGAAGGGAGATGAAAATTTAATAGTCATGAGGGACTGGAATTCACAGTAGGAAAAGGAAGAGAAGGAAAAGTTTTGGGTGAATATGGACGGGGGTAAGGAATGAAAGAGGAAGCCAGCTGGTACAATTCTGCACATAGCATAACTTAACCATAGCTAACAACTGGTTTAAGAATCATGAAAGAAGGTTGTATACATGGAAGAGGCCTGGAGACACTGGAAAGTTTCAGATAGATTATATAATGGTAAGACAGATTTAGGAGCCAGGTTTTAAATTTTCAGACATTTCCAGGTGCAGATGTGGACTCTGACCACAATCTATTGGTTATGAACTGTAGATTAAACCTGAAGAAACTGCGAAAAGGTTGGAATTTAAGGAGATGGAATCTGGATAAACGTAAACAAGAGGTTGTAGAGTGTTTCAGAGAGAGCGTTAGGGAACGATGGACAAGGGGGAAAGAAATACAGTAGAAGAAGAATGGGTAACTTTGAGAGATGAAATAGTAAAGGCAGCAGAGGATCAAGTTGGTAAAAAAACGAGGGCTAGTAGAAATCCTTGGGTAACAGAAGAAATATTGAATTTAATTGATGAAAGGAGAAAATATAAAAATGCAGTAAATGAAGCAGGCAATAAATAATACAAATGTCTCAAAAATGAGATCGGCAGGAAGTGCAAAATGGCTAAGCAGGGATGGCTAGAGGACAGATGTCAGGGCGTAGAGGCAATATCACTAGGGTTAAGATAGAGACTGCCTACAGGAAAATTAAAGAGACCTTTGGAGGAAAGAGAACCAGTTGCATGAATTTCAAGAGCTCCGATGGGAAACCAGTTTTAAGCAAAGAAGGGAAAGCAGAAAGGTGGAAGGAGTATACAGAGGGTCTATACAAAGGCGATGTACTTGAGGGCATTATTATGGAAATGGAAGAGGATGTAGATGAATATGATATGAGAGATATGATACTGCATGAAGAATTTGACAGAGAACTGAAAGACCTAAGTCGAAACAGGGCCCTGGGAGTAGACAATATTCCATTAGAACTACCGATAGCGTTGGGAGAGTCAGCCCTGACAAGACTCTACCGTCTGGTGATCAAGATGTATAAGACAGGCGAAATACCCTCACACGTGAAGAAGAATATAATAATTCCAATCCCAAAGAAATCAGGGGTTGACAGGAGTCAAACTTACCGACCTACCAGTTTAATAAGTCACGGCTGCAAAATACTAACACCAATTGTTCACAGGCGAATGGAAAATCTGGTAGAATCCGACCTCGGAGAGGACCAGTTTCGTTCCGTAAAAACGTTGGAACACGTGAGCCAATACTGACTATATGACTTTCGGCATGAAAGGGAAGCAGTGGTTGGGAAGGGAGTGAGACAGGTTTGTAGCCTATACCCGATGTCATTCAATTTGTATATGGAGCAAGCAGTGAAGGAAAAAAATAAAAAATTTGGTGTAGGAATTAAAATCCATGGAGAAGAAACAAAAACTTTGAGGTTTAGGAAATGAAACACTTAAAGTAGTAGATGAGTTTTGCTATTTGTTGTTATTGTGGTCTTCAGTCCTGAGGTTGGTTTGATGCAGCTCTCCATGCTACTCTATCCTGTGCAAGCTGCTTCATCTCCCATTACTTATTGCAACCTACATCCTTCTGAATCTGCTTAGTGTATTCATCTCTTGGTCTCCCTCTACGATTTTTACCCTCCAATGCTAAATTTGTGATCCCCTGATGCCTCAGAACATGTCCTTCCAACCGGTCCCTTCTTCTTGTTAAGTTGTGCCACAAACTACTCTTCTCCCCAATCCTATTCAATACCTCCTCATTAGTTATGTGATCTACCCATCTAATCTTCAGAACTCTTCTGTAGCACCTCATTTCGAAAGCTTCTATTCTCTTCTTGTCCAAACTATTTATCGTCCATGTTTCACTTCCATACATGACTACACTCCATACAAATGTTTTCAGAAACGACTTCCTGACATTTAAATCTATACTCGATGTTAACAAATTTTTCTTCTTCGGAAACGCTTTCCTTGCCATTGTCAGTCTACATTTTATATCCTCTCTACTTCAACCATCGTCAGTTTATTGTTCCCCAAATAGCAAAACTCCTTTATTACTTTAAGCGTCTCATTCCCTAATCTAATTCCCGCACATCACCCGATTTAATTCGAATACGTTCCATTATCCTAGTTTTGCTTTTGTTGATGTTCATCTTATATCATCCTTTCAAGACACTGTCCATTCCGTTCAAATGCTCTTCCAAGTCCTTTGCTGTCTCTGACAAATTTACAATGTCATCGGCGAACCTCAAAGTTTTCATGTCTTCTCCATGGATTTTAATAGCTACTCTGTATTTTTCTCTTCTTTCCTTTACTGCTTGCTCAATATACAGATTGAATAACACCGGGGACAGGCTGTAGCCCTGTCTCACTCCCTTCCCAACCACTGCTTCCCTTTCATGCCCCTCCACTCTTATAACTGCCATCTGGTTTCTGTACAAATTGTAAATAGCCTTTCGCTCCCTGTATTTTACCCCTGCCACCTTCAGAATTTGAATGAGAGTATTCCAGTCAACATTGTCAAAAGCTTTCTCAAAGTCTACAAATGCTAGAAACATAGGTTTGCCTTCATTAATCTTTCTTCTAAGATAAGTCGTAGCGTCAGTATTGCCTCACGTGTTCCAACATTTCTACGGAATCCCAACTGATCTTCCCCGAAGTCGGCTTCTACCAGTTTTTCCATTCGTCTATAAAGAATTCGCGTTAGTATTTTGCAGCTGTAACTTATTAAACTGATAGTTCGGTAACTTTCACATCTGTCAACACCTGCTTTCTTTGGGATTGGAATTATTATATTCTTCTTGAAGTCTGAGGGTATTTCGTCTGTCTCATACATCTTGCTCACCAGATTTGCTATTCAGGGAGCAAAATAACTGATGATGGTCGAAAGAGAGAGAATATGAAATGTAGACTGGCAATGGCGAGGAAAGCATTTCTGAAGAAGAGAAATTTGTTAACATAGAGTATAGATTTAAGTGTCAAAGTCATTTCTGGAAGTACGGTATTTGTATGGAGTATAGAAGCTTTCGATATGTGGTGCTGCAGAAGAATGCTGAAGAATAGATGGGTGGATCACGTAACTAATGAGGAGGTACTTAATAGAATTTGGAAGAAGGGGAATTGGTGGCACAACTTGACTAGAAGAAGGTGATCCCTTGATACCTCAGAACATGTCCTACCAACCGATCCCAATTTAGTGGAGGGTAAAAACCATAGAGGAAGACCAAGAGATGAATATACTAAGCAGATTCATAAGGATGTGGGTTGCATTAGTTACTTGGAGATGAAGAAGCTTGCGCAAGATGGAGTAGCATGGAGAGCTGCATCAAACCAGTCACTGGATTGAAGACAACAACAACAAGAAGTAAATGCTATAACATATTACTATAACGGATTGAAGATGAATCTTTCACGGAAATTTCAAGCTCATGCAACCGCTTTCTGGTTTACTAGGAAGAAGCGTGTATTTATAGAGTAACTGACATAATTCTCAACAAGATGAAATTATTTCTTTTAAATACAAGCTGAACAACAAGAACGCCCAACCCTGAAAGTCGATACTTATCTTAAAACACGCCAATTGACTGAAATGACGCAAGGCGTCCAACAGCACGGTTGTCCGCGACCTAACTAAATAGAAACTCAGTGCTTAGTAAGAATAAAGTTTTTCGGTGTAAGCACTTTTCTTGGGAGAATGGCCCAAGCATACACATTCGGCACTGTAAAGACTGTTTGCCAATGACAACACGGGAAGTAGTTGCTTATAAATACATTAAAATAGATAATAAAAAATACGCACGACATTGAGCATGTCTACATGCACGTTAATGGGAATTCCTCACGCTTATATAAAACTATTATAGTCACGATATAAAATACTACATAAAAAGAAGCTGGCTGAAAAATGTATTAATAGTTATTCCCTGGCATATGTGGCTAGCTTATCACTAATTGAAACAGGGAAAGAGCCAGCCAATGTCAGCACAAGCATACCGTAGCTATCTGTTCTCTACATGTATGTTTAGGTCTCACTTTAACTATAAATAGCTAATCAGTCACATTAACTTGACCACCTATCGAAAACCTGAGTAACCACCTTCTGGAGGGCGGACCGCTGAGAGACATGCAGGAAGAGAGTCCACTGGGTTCTGGAAGGTTTGTCGGTTGAGGATCCACGGCGCGAACAACCTGATCGAGGTGTTCCCACAGATTCTCGACTGGGTTTGAATCTGCGGTGTTTGATGGCTGACCCACGTACACTGTGAGCTATACGACACGTTCCACTGTCCTGCTAGTAGGTGCCATCGTGCCGAGGAAAAACAAACTGTGCCATCGTGCCGAGGAAAAACAAACTGCATGTTGAGGAGGGCATTGTCCCTAAGGATAGATGCACATTTGGGTTAATCTACTGTGACCTCCAGACTGAAATTATTTCCCAGGGAATAACACGAAAACATTCCCCAGACGATAACGCTCCATCCTCCTGCCTGTAGCCTTACGACAATTGTTGCAGGGAGTTTGCTTTCTGATGTTTAACGCCGTACACACCAACGGAAATCTGTCCGACGGAGCATAAAACGTTATTCATATGAGGTCATGTGTCGACACTCAGTGGACGTCCAATTGCGTTTGCCGCCGATTAACAGCTATTAGCATGGGTGCATGAACCACGTGCCTACTGCGGCGGCCCATACATAGCCATTCTCGCTGAACGGCCGTTCAGGAGAGACTGCTGGAAATCCCTTGTTTCATATCGTCTATCAGTTGCTCCGCAGCTGCAAGTATTTGCCAGCACAAATCTCCGCAGCCATCGTTCACGCCTGCCGGTTACGGACTGTGGTGCACCGCAGTTACCTCGGCGCCCGTTCTGAAAACGTCATTTTGCTATGCACGATACACTTTAAACGCGGCGGACGCGAACGGTTTACAAACTTAGCCATTTCGGAAATGCCTCCTCCCTCCGCCCGAAACCCAATGATCAGCCCTTTTCGACGTCAAATACACCAATCTACTTTCGCAGTACAGTAACGACCGCACTGCATACTTTGTATGATCGCTAGCATTCAAGGAGTCCGCAGGCGAGCGAGCTCGCGTTTAATTTCGCAAGCGCGCGGTCTGTGAATCTAGCCTCACTGTAGGTATTTTCTTTGGTCATTCCCACGTAATTCTAACAAATGTGTGTGGTACACCAAGAAACTTTATGACGAGCTAAAACCGTTTATGAATGTAGACCAATTTTTTTTGCAATAGATGCTTGAAAGAAGCATACATGCAAAAAGTAGGCATTCACTGCGTGTGCCGTGTGATCTTAAGTCCAGAGACTCATCTGATGCAGCTCTCCATGCTACTCTAGCCTTTGCAAGCCTCATAATCTCCGAGTAACTTCTGCGAACTACGTTCTTCTGAATCTGCTTACTGTATCCGTTTCTCGATCTACCTCTATGATTTTTACCCCCACGCTTCCCTCCAGTACTGAATTGGTGATCCCTTCATTCCTCAACTGTCCTACCAAACGATCCCTTCTTCTAGTCAAAGTTGTACCACAAATTTCTCTTCTCCCCAGTTCTATTCAGTCTTCGTCATTAGTTGTGTGATCTACCCATCTAATCTTCAGCAGTCTTCTGTAGTACCATATTTCAACAGCTTCTAGTCCCTTTTTGTCTGAATTGTTTAGCATCCATGTTTCCCATCTGTAAATCGTTACACTCCAGGTAAATACTTTCAGAAACACTTTCCTTGCCACTGCCAGTCTACATCTTATGTCCTCTCTCTCTACTACGACCATCATTAGTTATTTTGCTCGCCAATAGCAAAACTCATCTACTACTTCAAGTGTCTCATTTCCTAACCTAATACCCTCAGCATCACCTGATTTAATTCGACCACATTCCATTATCCACATTTTGCTTTTGTGGATGTTCATATTACATCCTCCTTTCAAGGCACTGTCCATTCCGTTCAACTGCTCTTCCAAGTCCTTTGTTGTCTCTGACAGAACTACAATGTCATCGGCAAACCTCAAAGCTTTTATTTCTTCTCCACGGATTTTAATTCCTACTCCAAATTTCTTTTGTTTCCTTTACTGCTTGCTCAAAATACAGATTGAATAACATCGGGGATATGCTGCAACCCTGCCTCACTCCCTTTTCGACCACTGCTTCCCATCCGTGCCCCTCGACTCTTGTAACTGCAACCTGGTTTCTGTACAAATTGTAAATAGCCTTCCGCTCCATGTAATTTACACCTGCTACCTGCAGAAATACAAGGAAAAAATTGATCTTCCCCGAGGTCTGCTTCAACCCAGTCTTTCTATTCTTCTGTAAAGCATTCGTGTTTGTATTTCGCAACTGTGAGTTACTTAACTGATAGTTCGGTAATTTTCACACCTTTCAGCACTGCTTTCTTTGGAAATAAAATTAAATTTTTCTAGAAGTCTGAGGGTATTTCGCCTGTCTCATACATCTTGCTCACCAGATGGAAGAGTTTTCTCAGGGTTGCCTTTCCCAAGGCTATCAGTAGTTCTAGTGGAATGTTGTCTACTCGCGGGGCCTTGTTTCAACTTAGGTCTTTCAGTGCTCTGTCAAACTCTTCACGCAGTATCATATCTCCCATTCTCATCTTCATCTACGTTCTCTTCCTTTACCCTAGTATTGCTCTCAAGTACATTGCCGTTGTATAGACCCTCTGTACACTCCTTCCACCTTTCTGCTTTCCCTTCTTTGCTTAGGATTGGTTTTCCATCTGAGCTCTTGATATTCATAGACGTGGTTCTCTTTCCTCCAAAGGTCTCTCTAATTTTCCTGTAGGTAGTATCTATCTTATCCCTAGTGATATATGCTTGTGCATCCTTACTTTTGTCCTCTAGCAATTCCTGCTTAGCCGTTTTGCATTTATTGTCGAACTCATTTTTTAGACGTTTGTATTCCCTTCCGCCTGCTTCATTTATAAAGGTTTTATGTTTTCTCCTTTCACCGATTAAATTCAATATCTCTCGTGTTACCCAAGGATACCTACTAGCCCTTGTCTTTTTACGTACTTGATCCTTTGCTGCCTTCGCTACTTCACCTCTCAAAGCTACACTTTCTTCTTCTGCTGTATTCCTTTCCCCTGTTCTTGTCAGTCGTTTCCTAGTGCTCTCAAACTCTATACATCATCTGGGTCTTTCAGTTTATGCAGATCTCATCTCCTTAAATTCCTGACTTTTTGCAGTTTCTTCAGTTTTAATCTGCAGTTCATAACCAATGAATTGTGGTCATACTCCACACCTGCCCCTGGAAATGTCTTACAATTTGAAACTTCGTTCCAAAGTCCCTGTCTTACCATTGTTTAATGAATCCGGAACCTTCCGGTGTCACCAGGTCTCCTCCAGGTACGCAACCCTCTTTCATGATTCTTAAACCAAATGTTAGTTATAATTAATTTACGCTCCGTGCAAACTTCTTCCAGGCGGCTTCCTTTCTCATTCGTCTCCGTCGGTCTGTATTCACGAACTATTTTTCCTTCTTTTCCTTTTCCTACTATCGAATTACTGTCCACCCTGACTATTAAATTTTCGTCTCCCTTATCTGCTTGAATAATTTCTTATATCTCATCATCATACATTTCTTCCGTTTCCTTCTGTTCTGATCTGCGGAGCAAGTTGGCATATAAACTTTTACTAGTGTGGTGGGTGTGAGCTTCGTGTCTATCTCTGCTACAACAACGGGTTCACTATGTTGTTCGTAATAGCTTATTAGTGTTCCTAATTCTTTTATTCATTACTAAAGTTGCTCCTGCATTACCCCTCTCTGATTTTGTATTTATAACCCTCTATTTACCTGACCAGAAGTCCTGTTCTGCCTACCACAGAACTTCACTAATTCCCAATAAATATAACTTTAACCTATCCATTTCCCTTTATAAATTTTCTAACCTACTTACCCCATTAGGAATCTGAAATTCCACGCTCTGAATCATAGAAAGCCAGTTTTATTTTTCCTGATAACGACGTCCTTCTGAGCAGTCCCCGTCCGGAGTTCCGAATTGAGGGATTATTTTACCTCCGGAATATTTTATCCAAGAGGATATATCATTCAACCATTCTGCAGATTTGCATGCCCTCGTGAAAAATTACGGCTGTAGTTTCCCCTTGCTTTCAGCCGTTCGCAGTACCAGCACAGCGAGGCCAGATTAGTCGATCATCCAGAATGTTGCGCCTGCAACTACCGGTAAGGCTGCTGCCCCCGGCTAGGAACCAAACGTCTGTGTGCCTATGATACGGCTATCTGAGAAAAAAAAGAAATACCGACAGCGAGATTTGATCCAGAGGCCCTGCTCTTATGAACCTACGATCTTACTCGCTCGGCTGCGGACTTCTTGAGTACTAGCGACCCTAAAAAGTACAAGCGCACGACTAAATGTTTTCTCAAAAGCGGATGAGAGTTCAGTCTTCTTGTTTTCATAAGTTTAAGTCCTAGTCGTGCCCTACACATCCTGTGAATATGGATCAAATCAGAAAGAGGGGGGTGTTCGTACTTCCCCTTGTGAGCTAGACGAGGCCGTGTAAAGTTGTGTCAGACAAGCTGTAATCTGATAATTCTGCTACTCCTCTGTTGAACAGGAGTGCATAATATAGGATTTGGTATTGTGAGTGGCTGTACGATTATATCTCGAAAGAGCGAACAGTATTTTTTGAACTGATTACGACAAGTACGTGTCGCTCCTCTCATTTCATTCTGATCAGCAATACGAAGCAGGATGTTATTGTTTTCCTCATAGTTTGGTGTGTTATGTAGAGGTAATATGATCAGGCTATCCTACAAAACATGTAGCAATGACGGTTAAACTACGATCAATATGCTGCATTTTGATTACGTTCATGTGTCATGCTTAAGCCGCGATCAGGAGTAAGTCGTCGTTTCATTACCCGAAATATTCGCAATATTTCTTTCTCAGGAAGCCACAGAATGTGACTGTAGTAAGTGCAGCATATGGTTCGATATGGATTCTACCCAATCGTCACCTCATGGGATTCATGTTGTAATCTGAATTATGTAGCAATTTCATCTCAGAGCTAGTCATTACCTTTTCTTTCCTCGACAATAAAAGAACTGTCTTTCTTGCCCGGTAGCTTGATGTGTTATATGATCTGTTACCAGTTACTCTGTGCTCTGTGTGTTCTTCCAAAAATTTTTTTGATCAAGTTCACCGTCCGTCTTATGAGCTGGCTGTATGGCATGTACTCCAAAAATTTACACATTAAAAATGAACAAATCTTGTTATAAAGTAAATATACAACTAGTACAGTATCTATCACAGGAGTCCTATTTCACGTTAAAGCAACGTAAAAATTCGTAGTAGCCTTCTTGTACACACCTGTATGGGTAATGTTTTGACGTTTCATTTCTTGCGTCATTAAAGCATGAGATGCTGGCCAGCATACCCACGGTATTTACAATACTTATAATTTTCAATGGTGAACCACAGGCACAAAATAAAATATTTTCCTACGTTTTTGACGTAATGATAAAATTTGTCTGGAAGTGTATTCCACGCACGCTACTTATAGCTCTTTTTTTCCCTTCAGCAAGGAATGTTACTGCGGTTAAGGTGCTGCGACGAAATATCCTTATCAGTGTCAATGGTGTCGCAACACAGCGGTCTCCAGCTTGCCGAAGTTTGTGACGTCCTGTAAACTCAGCTTTCTTCCGAGAATCAAGGTTGCGAGTGAGGTAAGCGCCTTTGTGACCTAAGGAAGAAGCCTCCGTCGTATACTTCATGCATACACAACGCCTCATATAGACAGCCACGTTCTCCAGCACGAAGAAAGGTCAAAGAGCAAGTAGGCTCAAGCTGTGACGCTCTTTTCTGATAGTAGTGTATTCACGAGTACATTCACTACTAGCACTAAAAATTCAGTAGGACCTAATCAACAAAGAAAGTTCGTCGCTAGCACCAAAAGCTGTACTAAATTTTTTCACAAATAACTGGAAGGGACCGTTTGTTACTTTCATTTGTCATTGTAATTCAATTATAACAACATGAACTGGAAACTCTACAGAGTGTTCTTTATAGTTTAGATTAGATTAGTTTTTCGTTCCATAGATCCGTGCTGAGGAGATCCTCGTGGATGTGGAACATGTCAATTTTTTTTAAGCTGAAATAACAATACTATAGTATGAATATATACAATACATCATTTGTTTCTATGAAAAAATTCGTCAATGGAGTAGGAGTTGGCCACTAGTCTGTCTGTCAGGCTCCTTTTAAACTGATCTTTATTTGTAAGTGATTGACGAGGATACGCAACCTTCTCTATGTTGAAGTTCGTGTGGTTCGTTAAACTTAACGTCACAAAGACGTTGGTCGGCTCTCTCACTACTGACGCTATTGACAAGACAATAGACGTCTACCATCTAAACAATTCCACCATTCCTCACTCTTCAACAACTCAGTGGAAATGATCAATTTACCAAACACTTCCTCCTAGTGGACAAAGACAAAAAAAATTTTTTTTGGGCATCTGTAAGTTCCATTCTTTTTCGAGGTTATGTGAATTAAGAAGCTCTGACAGTTCTTTACCTTTTCTTGAGAATAAAAAACTAAGATTACCTTCTGGAGAAATAATTTATTCGTTATAATTGAGAAGATCTTAAGCTTTTCTGTATGTCGCGTTGATGAGTGAGTGATGCAGAGTTTCTTTGTGCTTAGCCTTGGATACAGAGCAGAGCATTATGTGGGAAGTGCTTTGGCCAGCCAACACTTACACCTGTGAAAAATTATCAGCTCGAGAATGAAACTGGGGTGAGTACAAGCCCAACAGGAAATATTTATGACGTGGAAAGAAAGAGACAATAGGAGTAACCAACTGAACTATACCTTCGCTCCGATGATATCCCAGTGGTACCTTATCTCAAAACACTCAGTTACGATCCTTTACCGTCTATTTACAAGTTTGACTCAATACGTTTGGGGCACCCTGAATGTACGTGCTAAATATAGTTTCACATCGTCCTTCGCCGAAGCGTCGAACTCTCGGGTGCTCTGAAGAGGATTTTAATGTTGCAGCCCTGTGATTTTGGTTGAGGGTGGCCCTATGTAGGAAAGCAAAGAAACACTAATTTACTTCTTTTTCGTATCTGGCAGTGTATTTCACAAGCTGCAAACTCCACTGGGAAGCTACCCTTGTCACACCCGGTTCGGGTCCAATGGGCCCGGGTGGTTGACTCCAGATACTGCCCACTGAAGCACGGATTCTCGTCTTAACACGATGTATGTTTCAAACTCTCACTCCCCCCCCCCCTCTCTCTCTCTCTCTCTCTCTCTCTCTCTCTCTCTCTCTCTCTCTCTCTCTTTAATGAACACCAAATTCTATCTCTGAAATAACTGATATTCGCTCTGCAGCTGATCAGAATTATTCCTGCACCACGTCTACAGCAGTGTCCTGGAGCAACAGCATTCAGCTTCTGTGTGCTACCTTCGTCATTGTCCACGAAAAATACGATCTGCAGTCGTGATAGGCTAATGAGAAACGAGAAACCGCGAATACGTCAAGTGTTTCTGAATAATTAGTACATTACATCTTGTATTTAGTGAGACTTCGAGTAAACCAGTAAATCTGCATATTCCTGGGTCGTTATCATATGTATCAGCGGTCGAGACTGTGCTGGACCATAATAGCGCGGAAGCGCTGTAATGAACGTGTGTGAAAAGGCAGTGCACAGAATAGCGTTTTTTTTTGTTTTTTTTTGGGGGGGGGGGGGGGTGTCATGGTACTTCGTTCCTATTTTGGCTAGGAACGCGGGGTAAAAAGTTTTTGGTTTAGCCCAGACCGGCAGGTATTCGTATAGCCGGTCGAGCATTTGTATTACTGTAGCTAAGTTATAACATATTGAGCAAGGTTTGAACGTGCTGGAGCTGGGGTCCAGGCAAATTGTGCGAATCGATTGACTCCTTTTGCAAAAGATTTTAATTGGGCTAAAATTAATGCTCAGCTAATGGCACTATTTGTATGTACACCGTTCGAATTTTACGTGCAAGAAACAGTACCCTTAAATAATTTTGGAATAGAGTGAGACCGATGGTTCAAATTTCGTCCACCGATGTATCAGACCTCTGTCTAAGATAAGTTTTAACCGTTTGTTTTGTTGGGAGGTTTTTGAAACGCGTTTCTTCTATGCTTTAAAATTGGACAAATCGGTTCAAACTTTGCACGAAGGTAGATAAATGGATGAAGTCGAAATGAATTTCATTTTATTCGTTATCCACATACGATGAAAATCGCACTAAATGTTGCACGTAAAATTGGTTCTTCCATGAAATGAATCCACAGAAACGGTAATAAAAAACGCATTTTTACGATGAAACTGAAAACTCGCTTTCAGAAATCTTGCTTCATTCGGGTTTTACGTGCAAATACCACGTTTTTCCTGAGTTGTTTTGCACCGCGCCACTTCTATGTTTCAAACCTGTGCTACTCGGTTCAAACTTTATAAGAACGTAAACAAATACATACAACTAATGGTCGTCCTATTGCCATGGAAAAGTTTTATGCATTGCCACGATACAGTCATTTAAATTTGCACATAAAATGCACGTAAAATCGGGTTTTACGTGAATTGTACTTGCTGAGACGGTTTAAAGTGATACAGATGATGATAAAAAATTATATTCTTACGGTAATTATAACAAGCTTTTGCGAAACTCTTTCACGGTTCATGTTTTACGTGCTAAAAAATCTCGTTTTCACACGCAAGTGTACTTAGTAAAAATGCGATGCGTTTAAGTGCTACCTTTGGAAGAATTAAAAAACCTTGCATCACAGTTGGTTACTGTTTCATTGTTTATACGTTAAAGATTTTATTCACCAGTGGCTAGAAATCATAGAAAAAACTTTGCACGTGTAAAGCAACCCATGTATCACACCAGGATTATATCCTGCCCTGTATAAAATGATGTACTATTTGATGGAGCATTTAAAGTTTTATCGATGACCAAACAGAGAATTAAACTCAGAAAATTAAACTAGTCCCGGAATGTAGTGGGGCGGCGCAACAGGGCAAAGCGCTGCTGCTTAGCGTCCAGGTATTGTGGAGCAGGGAGCGGCTCGGCGGCCTCGCTACACTGTGTGGGCGGTAAAAGCCCGAGCCGGCCGATCTGCAATCTTTCCCAAACGATCTTCAAGAAAGTACTCGGAAAAAAAAGATCGTGCATCTCACATCTCTGCTCGTCAGCTTCATGATGAGTTGGCTATATTTCGTTAATGTCACATTTATTCTGATATTCTGGGATAAAGTAAACTACTGCAAGAATTTAGGAAAATTTGCATTGAAAAACAGGGGTCGCTATGAATTTACGTTTGATACACATTAGGTCACATATTTCAGGGTATGAAATGTAGTTTACATACTGAGGTATTCTTTAAACTCAGGAGGATATCGCTATCTATTACCAATCCCGAGAAAATGGGTCGTATGTACAGCGCTTCGTTCCGAATTTGCGCGCCGGCCGAAAAGCCAGAATGAAATATTCGTAACAGTTCTCATAACTCAAACTGTTTGAGATATCGAAACAAGTTTTTGGCAAATGATGGTACGCGAAGAGGAGAATACTTTTGCAATATCATTAATAGGCAAAATTGTCCCATCTAATAGATAGTAAAGCAACTATAGAGTTTCCCAATGAAATGATGTCACTTTTAAGGACCATCGATAGCTAATGAAACGAGAATGACACTAGAAGTAGTTTTTGAGAAATGACTCTGGTAGTTGATTCCACAATTCTTACAATGGTTGTGAATCCTATAGTGAATGTCACCAAGTGTTGTAGGATTGCCTCCAACCGCTCCACATACGAGTGCGCTTTTTTAACTACTGTCATAAATACTGTTATATAGCGTACAATACTTTCCAAATGTAGTCGGTGAAGCTGACAGAAAACACATTCGTCTCAAATGCCCTGAAAGTTCTGGTACTATGTTTTACATTTATAAAAATTTTCATTCAATCCCACTACAAGCAGTTGCAGATCCTCTGGGAAATTAATTATATTTCGATTGTGACCGCCGCCTTAGTGCTCATCTACAAGCCCTCTTGTGTCAAACAAACGATTTATCGTTAGGCATATTCTGTGACAAAATTCCTAATGTTCCACGCCTTTCTCGTGGTTCCATCTGCAGCAGGCCTGACGGCTTGCATTTCGGCAGCATGGTGCCTCTGCAAAGGTCGGCTCTGCGGATCCCCTACCCGCCTGCGCTGCGGTGCACAAACGCCCACGTGTTTTCGGATCTCTCGCGTAGGCGGCGGACGACAAAACTTGGCTCTGTCCAACTGCGCGTAGACCTTGCATGCTTCCTTTCTTTAATATCAACAGCACATATTCAATTAGAAGTTGTGGCTGCGCTTCACCATCTAACATTTCATTACTCCTGTTTCGAAAACCTTCGAAAAAAAATAATGCTTACAATTAAACATACGAGGGGCGTTCAATATGTAATGTAACGACTTTCTTTTCGGCCAGTTTTGATTAAAAAGTTGTGGTTTTATTTGTGAAATCTTTAGAAATTTCCGTGTCATCTCTTATTTCCATGAACTTCCTGTAGATGCCAGCGCTATAACCAGGTTTCAAAATGGCGTCTACAACTGAGGTGCGTACCAAATAAACGACAATAATTGTATTTATTTTGGCGGAATTCCATACCATTATAAATATTCATAGGCGTTTATAGAATGTCTACGAAAACTGCGCTGTGGATAAAAGCGCGGCAAGTCGCAGGGCGAATCGTCTGTCGTCAACAGAACGGGGAGAAGGAAACTGCCTGGTTTCCCAGGCTCAGGCCTGCCTCTCACAGCTGCGACGCCTGCAGTGTTTTAACGTGTGGACACACTTATTCGCAGTGATCGACAAGTAACAGTCAAGCTGCTCAGTGCTCAGCTTTATCTCTGTTGGTTAGTGCCAACAGTTTTACACCAGTCAGAGTATTCAAACATTTGTGCCGAATTACTTGCTCGTTACGAGGTTGATGGTCACGATATCTTTTCAAATACTGTCATTGGCGATGAAGCATGAATTCACAACTTTCAGTCTGAAGCAAAACTGCAGTTCATGGAGTGGCACCACACAAACTCTTCTTCGAAGTTTTTCAACATAGTACTCTCAGCTGGCGAAGTCGTGGTTACAGTCATCTGAGGCTCTGAAGCGATTATTCTGTCGACATTTGTTCGACAAATGATCAACACCAACGTCTGCTGGGAAACTCTTGTTATTGGCAACAAAAATGCGATCGCACTCCCCCCCCCCTCCTCCTCATCCACGATAACACACAGCGACATAAAAGTCTGCTGACTTAAGAGGAAATCAAAAAATTTTGGTGGACTGTTCTTCATCATCATCCCTACAGCCAGGATCTCGCACCGACTTCCATTTCTTTGGCCCGTTGAAGGATGGAGTCCACGAGAAGCATCACAGCAACGATGGGAAAGTTGTTGATGCTGCAAGAACCTGGCTGTGACGCAGACCAGTACAGCAATATCATGACATACAGATTCTCACACTAACGCGGCGTAAGACTACAGAACTGAACGTAGCTTACGCTGAAAAATGCGGCTTACAACCAAAGAATTGGGGAACAATGTTGTGTATTTAAATCATGAATAATACCAACCTGTTTTGGGTGCGAAAATGTTTCGCTTTATTTATTGAACGACTATCGTACAATTACGTAATAATTTTGAAAAATTAGAAGTCAGTGCTTCTAAAAGGACATCTGTCACTTTCGTGCAAAAGTGTGTGTAGTATATGAAAAAAAAAAGATAAGAAAAACAAAACCAAAACAGTAAATAAGGATTTCTGGATAGGAAATGTCTCCATACTAAACGAACAAGATTCATCAAGCTGAGCTGCATGAATTATTTATATTAGTAAGACGAGTAAGCAAACTAGTAAATTTTTACTCGTTATGTCAATTTTCACCACTGCTCTACTACTTCGAGCCAAGGAATGAGACTGTTACTCGTCTGCACTACTAAGGAACAGTCTGTCGCGATGTATTAGTGCCCGTCTATTTTTTTCAATCTTGAATTGTGTCCTTGCGCTATTTCAAGTTTCACCAAAATCAGTGGCAGTCGACGGTCGGCTTTAACTGCTGCTCGTCCAATGACACTACAAAGAATCGACTTTGATGAACCTTCCCACTGAGTAAGGGCAAAGTTCCAGATCGGAACATAGTAGCTCAGTACATAATGGTTCTTAACGTTGAGAACGATCTCCGTTATTTTGTATCATGCAATTATGCAGCTGAGATAGCAGGAAATTAAAGCAGACACTAAAGTGAAGAGACAAGATTTTTACGATGGGCGGCCTACTTCAGAAAACAGGATAGTAAAAGGAACTTAGCAAGCGGTAGCGTATAGATGAAGAAAAAAAAACATAAATGTTCTCGTACGTTAAAGAAGATGAATTAGAAAAACAATTCTGTAATTTTCGAATACAGTATTAGTGGTGCACAACTTGTACAGTCGCGTCGATTAAATATCTAGGCGTAACGCTGCATAGCGACATGAAATAAAGCGATTACATAACTGTGTTTGCAGAGAAGAAGAACGGTTGACTTAAGATTTATTGAAGGAATTCTAGGAAAATGCTGCTAATCTGTAAGAGCCTGCGTACAGAACGCAGGGGTGATCCGTTCTGCATCAAATAAAAGGAAGACATCTAAACAAAACCGAGACGGGCTGCAAGATTTGTTATCGGTAAGTTCGATCCACACTGGATATGCCCAGTGAAGTCAAATAGGAATCCACTCAGAGAAGACTACGTTCTTTTCGCGAAACACTGTAGACAAAGATTAGAGAACTGATATTTGCGGCACACTGCAGAAAGAGCCTGTTGCCATCAACATACATCTCGGACAAGACAGCGAAAACTAGATAAGAGAAATCAGGGCCTGTACGAAAGCATATGCACACGTTTTTCCTTGCTCCAATTGCAAGTGGAACAGGAAAGGAATGAGTAATAGTCGTGCAGGTACTTTCCTTCATGCATCGTATAGTGGCTTGCGGAGCTATGTATGTCGATATCCAACTTGCGATTCCTCGCGACGTCAAAGAGTCAGTTGGCGTTAAGACTGAGTCTAATTTACATCTCTATTCAAGAATTTATTGCTAGAATGGGAATTCCAAAGAAAACTATTTTACGGTGGATAACGCACAGGTTTTATATATATATATATACAAACTCAAGCTGATGTGCATTCGGGACGTGAACCAGTGGTTCTGAGTGGGCGGTGGTAGGTAGTGGACATGCGACCGTAGTGCGTCGAAGTTGTTATATCACAAATTGCAATGGAGTAACATCTCTGAATCAAGTTTTCAATGCATTCACCAGAATGTTTTGAAATAGAGAAAAGTGTGTGCCAAGTTTGTCCTGCACACCTTGTCCTGACAAATGCAAAACCTGGTTCTGACAGCTTCCTACTGTTTTATGAGCATTCTGTGCATTGCACTCTAATGGGGTAAGACCATGTAAGACACCTACATCGTTAAACCACTATCTTAATTTTTCCCTATTTTTAACATGTTCTTATTAGGGATCTCCCTTATCTATATCCATTTAGCACAAATTTTGCAACTGATTTAAAATTAATCCTGATGAGCTACAGACTTCATATTTTTAATGTTACTCAGAATTGGATGACAATCCAGTATTAATTCGCTTTCTAGTCGGTCTTCGGTAGGGGTGGGAGTGAAAAAGTCTGGCAACACCTGACATGTCTGCTGCCCTGCACAACTGGTGTGTTGTGTGGTTAGTATCACAAATGCAGGAATAGGCATGGCTGAGCAGAGGGAGAGAGGGGGGGAGGGGGAGGAGGATGAGGAGATGGTAAGAGAGAGGAGGAACATAGATACAAATCATCCTGAAAAACGATGCTTGTGAATTATTAATAATTGGAAGATTTATAAAGAAATCTGTGGCGTGCATGGGATAGATAATACTGGAAGTTGAACTAGTCAGGTGTCAATTATGTATTGCATGTGCCCCATTTTTTCCGTTATAAACTTTACAAGTATAGCCACAGCTATTAAAAATCTGCAAGCACAACTTTTTAGGATTATCTTTGTGGGGGGAGGGGTTATCAATCTCTATGGGGGCTAGGAGAAATTATTTCATACATTTACAGATTTGAAAACGAGTTATATTCTCTAACGTAATTATATATCAATCCAGTCTCTAATACTTTGTCTGACATGAGGGAATCACCTAAACCTTCCGTCCCCTTGTTTCCATTAAAGTCTCAATGCATTAGAACGATGTTTTCGGCAAATGTTAGGAGGCGTGTAATTTTTTTTTTTTTTTTTTTTTTTTGGACGGATGACATTTCAAACTCTTACATCAGCCGAGATATTGAAGCAAGTAAGATTCTTTTAAATGGATCAATGTATCTTTTTAATGGAATTCGAAAGCTACTGAAACGACGAGTACGGTGCTATAAAGCTTGTTAATATGTTGGCCTTTAAACTTCTCGAAAGTATCTGAGAAAAGAGCTCAAATTGAAAAATGGCAGAATTGATATCTGACGTTCCCCAAGGAAATGTTCAGGACCCCGACTTTTTCTAATCCTATATAAATGATTTAGGAGATAATCTGACTGGTTGGTTGGTTTAAAAGAGGGGGGGGGGGGGGGGGGGAACAAACTGCTAAGTCATCGGTCCCCTGTCCAGAATAAAACAATGCCACAAGGATAAGAATAAAACAAGCGACACTAACAACACAAAACGGAGAGAAAAACCAAAAGAACGACGGAGGGGCAACAAACACTTAAATGGACAAAAGGGGACAAGAAAACCACAAACGTAAGAAACAGGTAGAAGAGATTAAAACGACAAAACAGATTACCATGGCTGGCCGACCATGAGAAAAAAAGGAGAAGCCAGCCACTCTGCACCAAATTAAAACCTCCACCCTAAAGGCACTAGTGTGGAAGACACAGAGGGACATGAGCTAAAACTTACATCATATGATAAAACCCACCGTAACGCATAAAGCGTAAAACTAAATTGGCCAATGAGGCATTGTCAGCTAAAATTAATGGCAACGAGTCCGGTAACTGAAGAGTCCGTCGCAGGGCAGCCAGAGGAGGACAGCTCACCAAGATATGGGACACTGTCAGCAGGGGGCCGCACAGACACTGATGTGGGTCATCACGGCGCAGGAGGTAGCTGTGTCACCCAAGCGTGGTCAATGCAGAGCCAGCAGAGAACCACAGAGCCCCTGTGAGAAGCCCGCGTGGAGGTCTTCCACATATTCGTATTCTCCTTAATGGCGTGCAGTTTGTTGTGTGTATTGAGGTTATGCCATTCCGTCACCCAAAGCCGCAAAACCTTGCGGCGTAGTACTGAAAGCAGGTGAGTTGCAGAGAAGCCGATCTCCATAAGCAGTTTCCATGTAGCCTGTTTGGCCAACCTGTCGGCAAGTTCAAGTTCGTTGCCTGGATTCCGACGTGACCTGGGCTCCAGACAAACACCACTGAACGACTGGATCGTACCAGGGCATAGATGGACATGACGAGGGTAGCACTGGTCGATACCTTGTAGGCTGCTCAAGGAGTCAGTACACAGAAGAAACGACTCCCCATGGCATGAACGGATGTGCTCAAGAGCAAGAGATATAGCCACCAGCTCGGCAGTGAAAACACTGCAGCCATCAGACTAGGAATGCTGTTCAGTATCTCCTCCACGGACATACGCGAAGCCGACGTGATGATCAGCCACTGAGCCATCGGTGTAAACCACTTCATGGTCTCGGCACATGTCAAGAATCGAGAGGAAGTGGCAGCAGAGAGCTGCTGGGTTAACTGAGTCCTTAGGGCCATGTGAAAGGTCCAGGCAAAGCCGCGGTCTAGATGTACACCTTGGAGTTGTATGTGAATGGACCTCAAATATAGATGATAAAGGCAAGGATTCCAGTTCGGAAAGAAGGTATCAGACACGAACTGCAACTGGGTCTGACATGGGCCGCCGATGACGGACATGAACTGCTGTGGGTGGGAAAAGGAGACGGTAATTCGGATGCGCAGGAGAACTACGAACGTGTGCAACGTAACTAGCCAGCAGTTGTGCATGTCTAACTTGCAATGGAGGGGCTCTGGCCTCCACAACGATGCTGGTTACCGGACTAGTCCTAAAACCTCCTGTCCCTAGGCGAACGCCACAGTGGTGCACTGGGTCGAGTAAACGCAACGCTGGCGCCGCCGAACCGTAATCCAGACTCCCATAGTCAAGGTGGGATTGAACAAGAGCTCTGTAGAGCTGCAGCAGCATAGAGCGATCTGCACTCCAGTTGGTGTTGCTCAGGCAGCGAAGGGCATTGAGGTGCTGCCAGCACTTCCGCTTAAACTGACAAAGGTGAGGAATCCAAGTCAATCGTGCATCGAAAACAACTACAGTGAGGGTATCGTCAGTAAGGTAAAATTCTGGTTCCGGATGTATGGTAGGACGCTGACAGAAGTGCATAAAACGACTTTGCGGCCGAAAACTGGAAACCGTGGGCTAGAGCCCATGACTGCGCCTTGAGGATGGCGCCACTCAGCAGCACCAGTACTGGTGGAGCAGTACGAAATGCAGAAGTCGTCTGCATACAAAGAAGGTGAGACAAGCAGGCCTACAGCTACTGCTAGACCATTAATGGCACTCAGTACAGAGCCCCGCGAGACCCCATTCTCCTGGATATGGGGGGGGGGGACTATGGGAGGCACCAACTTGGACACGGAAAGTACGAATTGACTAGAAATTTTGGATGAAAGTCGGTAGCGGGCCTCTGAGATCCCACTCATATAATGTGACAAGCATATGATGTCGCCAGTCGTGTCATAAACTTTTCGTAAATCAAAAAAGACGGCAACCAGGTGTTGGCGTCTGGAAAAGGCTGTTCGGATGGCAGACTCGAGGGACACAAGATTATCAGTGATAGAGTGGCCCTGGCGGATGCCGACCTGACATGGAGCCAGTAGGCCACGTGACTCCAGGACCCAACCCAACCGACTACACACCGTACGTTCCAGCAGCTTACGAACAACGTTGGTGAGGCTGATGGGCCGACAGCTATCCACATCAAGCGGGTTTTTACCGGGTTTGAGAACCGGAATGATGGCGCTCTCCCGCCATCGCACCAGATCTGGTTGAAGATGACGAGGAGATGTCGCCTGTAGTCAGATGAGAGATGTTTAATCATGTGACTGTGGATCCGATCTGGCCCAGGAGCCGTGTCGGAGCAATGTGCAAGGGCACTGAGGACCTCCCACTCTGTAAATAGAGCGTTACAGAAGTCACTGTGGCGTGTAGTGAACGAGAGGACTCACTTCCAGCTGCTGTTTGAGAGTGCAAAATGCTGGGGGGGGGGGGGGGGGGGGATTCTCCGACGCAGTGGCTCGATCATAGTGCTCGTCAATCGCGTTTGCGTCGGTAGATAACACGCCATTTATGTTAACACCGGAACACCTGTTGGTGTCTGGTACCCGAAAACACGTTTGATCCTTGCCCAGACTTGGGAAGGTGGCGTATGGCACCCAACGGTCGAGATGTATCTCTCCCAACACTCCTGCTTCCCTCGCCTGATAAGCTGGCGAACGCGGGCACAGAGCCGTTTAAAGGCTCTAAGGTGCTCCAGGGAAGAGTGCCGCTTAAGCCGCTGTAGAGCTCGACGACGTTCCTTAATTGCTTAAACGACTTTCGGCGACCGCCAAGGGACTGCCTTCCACCGGGGGCACCCTAAAGATCTAAGGATTGCGTTTTCTGCCGCAGAAAGGATTGTTGTAGTCACCTGTTCAACTATCACATCGATGTTCACGGAGATTCAACAGTGACAGCAGAGGTGAAAGTTTCCCAGTCCACCTTATTTAAAGCCCATCTGGGCTTGCGTCCGTGGGCCTGTCGTTTGGGCAGTGACAGGAAGATGGGGAAGTGGTCACTACCACACAAGTCTTCATGTGCTCTCCAGTGGATAGATGGGAGAAGTCCTGGGCTGCAAACTGATAAATCAATGGCCATGTAACTACCATGAGCCACACTGAAATGTGTGGCAGCCACAGTATTCGAACCGAGACAGTCAAGTTTCGACATCCCTGCCTTGGCCTGTAAGCATGGTGCCACCCTGCAAGGGGTTATGGACATTAAAATCTCCCAAAAGTAGGAAAGGTTTAGGGAGTTGATCAATCAGAGTAGCAAATACATTCAGGGGTACATTTATTTCCTGTGTCGTCCTTATTATGACAGGCACAGCTTCAAGAGAGGTTTGAAGGGGCACAGATTCACTACACACTTAGTTTGGTGAAGTTTGCGTTCATGTCCCAGACACTGGATTATAGTCGCTACAGTTCCTGTAATATCCCTTACAGCCATGGAGGACAGGGGCCCGCATTTCCAGGAACCAGGGCAATGCAGAAAACAGGTGTAAAGCTGAACAGTTGCCATAGTTCAGCCAGGCAGTGGAAAAAACCGCCGCAATTCCACTGGAGGATGACGTCATCGTGAGACTGGGAAGGCATGGAATATCCAGTGAGGCAGTTTACGCCTCAGGGTCACCTGCTGCCACCGACTTATTGCCTGAGCAGTCTATATCCATTGTGTCTGCGGGTCCAGCGAGATCTACATCCTCAGTAGAAACTACATATCATCTGCTGACGCAGAGCTTGTGGGTAGCTGACGCAGAGCTTGTGGGTACCGGTGGTGTGGGTGCCACAGCAATTCCCTTGGTCTTGGGGATCTTCTTTTTGGATTTCTCTCGCTGCTTCTTGGTTTTCCATGGCTGGGAGGACTTCACTGATTCAGTCTCAGATGAGCGTGAAGCCCTAACGACTTACGCTTTCGGCGCAGTAGTGGGGACTGATATATCCAATGGTTGGGGGGGGGGGGGGGGGTTGCAACACGAAGTAGGTGGTGCAGGAGCAACAGGGAGGGAGGGGAGTGGCCCCCACCATCAAGGGGGCAGGTGTAGTCTTCTGGATCTGACAGGTGACTGAGGCTGGCAGAGCTGATGGGGCTAGAACTGTAGTAGCGACGGCATAAGACGATGGCATACGTATAGGATGTAGGTGTTCACATTTCCTCTTAGCCTCAGTGTAGGTCAGCCTGTCCAGGGTCTAAATTGGCGCGCAGCTCATCGACAGACTGCAAAAGAAGGTCCCAGTGAAATATGATACTCAGGACCATATTGAAGCTCTTATGGGGCGTGATGGTTACAGGAACACCCCCCAGCTTGACACAAGCGAGCAACGCCTGTGACTGGGCAAAGGATGCTGTTTTGATCAAAACAAAGGAAGGCCGCAAGTATCGCTTCGCGCCGCATGATATTGTCTTTTACAGGGTTTTTAGCGGCAGAAAACGGTGGGCACGAGGCGAGACCGTCCGTCGACTTGGCGCTTGCATCTATCTTATTTCAGGTCCAGTTGGCTTGCAGCGCCGCCATCAAAAATCAACTTCGTCTCTGTCATGTGCACGATAATCTTTCAGTGTCTCTTCCCCAGATTCGTAGATTCAGAGGACAGCGCGGCTGCAGCAGCCGCCAGATGGTGTCATCAAGACACCGCGGGATGACTCCATGGAGACGGAGCCTTCGCTTCCTCCGCCTCCTCTCGTTCGACCGATGGAGATGCACCCGCCCACACCGCAGCAACGCCGCCTTCTTCATCTGGTTCATGGTCATTTTCCGGGGGACTTTTCTGCCATGGCGGGGTACGACCGGAAGCTTTACGTCCCCTGCAGCCACAGCTTCCGGTCTAGAAATGCGTCCACCCTCCTGCCTCCCCCGCCGTGGTCGCACTCCCTACACGACGACGGTCTCGCTTTGGACGAGTAGGAGGAATGATCCGGCTTAACGACAAGCGCCGGCCCGAAGACTAAGAACGCAAGAGCAGAGAACGCTGTGAGATGACGTCACCCAATAACATGCTGATTAGGACGGCACCACGGCAGGAGCGGCCTCTACGAAAAGAGAATATAACCGCCGCTCCAGACAGCCTTGGCGGGACAGTGGTCGACGGACACCAGTGGAGCTGTTATTAATTAACCATATACACTACTTGCATGGACATTGTATATAGTGAAGGATCCTGACTGACTGCCTGTCGCCAATCGCATGTCCGAAAGAACAGATACCATCTTCATATAAATAAGGCTTACTGGTCAAAGCACTTCCTCAGTGAGGATGCACTCACATTGTTCAAAGTCTTACGGGAATTGGTAGATTTAATGCCGCGAGTAATGAGTATAGTGGACAGCGCGTTGGAAATGTAGGTCTCACAGGGAGCGTGCCAGAGTAAGTCCCTGCAGCCGCACTGTCCTCTGTGTCGTCGATGGCTCAGTCAGATATAGTGTCCGCCTTGTAAGCAGGAGATCCCGGATTCGAGTGTCGGTCGGGGCACACATTTTCAACTGTCCCCGTTGATATTTATCAACACCTGTAAGAACTTAAAGGTCTGGATTTCACTGTAATTTCAAACTTAAGTATTGTCAATCTACTTTATTGTAATGAAAATCATTAATGTGATTTGCTTGAATTGTTGTATAGCTAACCGAGAAAGCAGCATCCTTTAGGCACCCTATAAGAGACGAGTAGTCAAAACCTCCGCTTTCAGAAATATTTTGTTGACACCCACTTAATTAGGGAGAAATGATCACTGTAATAAAACAAGAGAAATGAGAGCTCCCACGGTAAGATTTAAGTGTTCGTTTTTCCCGCGCACTGTTTGAGAATGTTACGGTTGAGAAATAGATTGAACATTGTTCGATGAACCATCTGCCAGAGACTTACGCGTGAATTGCAAGAGAAGGCATGTAGATGTGTATTTCTGGTCAAAAGTTTTCGATTAGCCGGGATAAAGCTATATACTTCATTTCAATATACAAAACACACCATGCAAACTAAACAGACCAACAAACTAATTACTTTTCCTGTATATCATTCAATACAATACAATACAATACTATACAATATCGTTTGAAGAATCCACCTTTTGTTCTCAGACAACTGCACCAACGCTTGGTATTCTGGAGATTAGAACTTGTATTTTTGAAAATACTGCAGTCGAACACGTCTGTAAATCATTTCATAGATTATCAATATCAGTTTTTTGACCTTCCAGTCAAGTTCATTCCATAATACTTAAATACTATTGAAGTCTGGTGACTGACTTGGCCAAATCATATTCGCCGGTTCCTTTTCTATTGACATACCCTCTGCACAATTTAGAAGGACGTTTGGGATCACTGGCCTGCTGCAGAACAAGCCCACGACAAGTAAGTCTCTTGCCAGATGGAACTGCATTGTTGATCAGTATCCTGTTATATACTTCCTTCTTTAATGTTCCATTAATTCTCACTAGAACACCGACTTTATCACCTGCAAAACATCCGCACATTATGACCGACCTTCCATGCTTCATCGTCGACGTCACGTACTGACTCTTCATACGGTTTCCACGAAGCCGATCAACAAACGCTTGACGATTGCTTCCGAATACTTCAAATTTACCTTGGTGCGTGAATAACACATCAGACTATTGCTGAACTCTCCAGTTTTTATGTTATTGTGCCCACTGCAACTGTTTCACCTTGTTTTGCTCGCGTAGTAAAGGCTTTTTTTGGCTGATATGCACCCCTTTAAACCTTGTTCACAGAGACGGCGTCGCACTGTTGAGAAAGAGGTTGGAGCAGCTCGCATACTGCAAATTTCAGGTGCAGTACGTCTTCCGACGTTTACTCTGTGCACATATGAACTGCTTTCCACAGTACGATGTTAGTGTCTTACTAGAATAGCCTTCCTGATGCAGAGCTTCAATTGCAGTATGTGTTTTACTTTCGTCTCAGTGGGAGGTAATACGGTACGAACCAGATCCGGTATACCAACACACATCTAGGTGCACACAATGTTCTGTAAACTAACGCGAACTGATTGCTACATAGATAGCAGAAGGAATGAGTTCTATTCGAATGGAACTCAGTGTTGTGGATATTCATCAGCACCCCTGTAGGCGAACAATCTGTAAATACACAAAGGCGCTTAGTCTTTACATGTTTATACTTTTTTATTATCAGAATGGGAATATGGCAACAGATTCAAAACGAAATTGCTGTTTTAACTACTAGTTGTGACAGATGACCCAAAACTTCTGACCAGTAGTGTAGAAATATGGCGACGGCGGTATTTTAAACTGTGGACATTGGAATGAATCGGTTCGTATTGCAACGAGAGAAGCGAAGACTGAAGTATTTAGTACCTTAATTTTGTTTTCACGAGGGACACTGCGGCAATGGAAATGTCCGGAGTATTTTCAAACGCAGCTTAATCCAACACGCAATCTATTCGTGGAAGCTGACAGATCAATGAAACCGCAGCTGTTCGTCTACTCACGCAGAACGGCATGACGAAAATACACGTATATGACAGTAAACTGAGTAAGGTGTAGAAATGATATCAGTCCTTGCTACCTAGAACAAGTCGCGTTTTAAGTACGTCGCTAAGCTAAGGCTGTGTCTAGCCTTCAAGGAAATAGCTGGCTGTCACCTAATTAGTACATGGACATTGGAGTATGGAAAAATCTAATGAAAGCACAAACATTTTTCTAATCAATTTTAATTTGTTGCGAGAAATGTGCTATGTAGTGACTGCATTTTTGCCAGCGGTTTATTTTATATGCTTGACCACTTTACTCTTAGAAACCATTGTGTCAGTGGTAGCATGCTACTACTATGATTCAGAAAACAAATCTCGCGTTTCCCTTTACACATCACCTCGTATCGCCGGCATACGATAACAGGAAGAGGACTGTCAGCGGTAGTCAAAGTTCTCGGTTCTCAGATGTGTATTTTCTTCCGTTTAACTCCTGTCGTCCTTGCTGTGTGAATTCGGACAATAGCTTTCACTTGGCATACAAAATGGAACGTGTATTCGGAGGATAATTAATATTAGATCACGCGTGCTTTATGTTCGCATGAACACAACAGCACAGAAATTCGCTATGAACTGTTCTAATAAAATATTTTAAAAATCGGTTGTGAAAATGAGAGGATAAACAATTTTGAAAACAAATTCTAATGTGTAAATCGAAGTTTAGTTTTCTATGTAATTCCAGATTTAACTACTCAAGAATTCAGTGTATGGCACGAGGTGACCTCGCAAAATCTTCATAAAAGTGTATTATCGTATCTACTGCTCCTACGATTCAGACAGGAATTGTCGCACATAATCTAACCGCAAACAAAGATCCCGGACTCACTCAGTTCATCTTTTATAGTCCTGTCTTCCTCAGTTGCGTGTAATATTACGGTATATTGATAATTTTTACTTATGGACCGTCTGACAGCAACTGAATAAAACACAATTTTAGTGCCATACGCGTTTCGCCTTTATTTTCTGCAAGGCATCATCAGTGGCAGGTTGCGTGGACAATTTCTTACATATTACGCTCCTGTTGCATTTTTGGTGTTGTTGTTCTTCTTATGAACGCCAATTTGCGGTTTTTTCCACATTCCACAGCACTACGCACTGAACGCTTGTTTTAATGCAATGTTTTGGTTTCTGTTGCCGACCACAGAAACCAAAACATTGCATTAAAACAAGCGTTCAGTGCATAGTGCTGTGGAATGTGGAAAAAACCGCAAATTGGCGTTCATAAGAAGAAGAACAACACCAAAAATGCAACAGGAGCGTAATATGTAAGAAATTGTCCACGCAACCTGCCACTGATGATGCCTTGCAGAAAATAAAGGCGAAACGCGTATGGCACTAAAATTGTGTTTTATTCAGTTGCTGTCAGACGATCCGTAAGTAAAAATTATCAATATACCGTAATATCACTCAGTTCAGTTCATGGAAACATGTGCCTCGTGCAGTCCTATCACTGCAACGGTGCCTCTGCTTCACTAAAAAACAACTTTTACATTAGGAATGTAAAAATGATTTGTTTCTTGCAGTCGCTTACGTCTCGATAAATGTATTCTTCTGGAATGAACAGCGTTTAGTGGTATGTGTGCAACGCTGCTTAGTAAACAGTAGCCAGTACTAGGTGCTTCGGAGAGAATAGCACCCTTTTATTTATGTGGTTCGTTTCTACCGTTTAGGATCACGTGGGGCTTCCTTCCTAATACGTCTTTCCCTCGCTGCGCTTTTTTTCTGAATTTTGATTCTGGTATCATCCACACCTGTCTCGAAATCCGGCAGAAAATCCAAATATATTTTGGTCGTATGTAAAATGTGGTAGCGGCAAGACACAATCAATGCCTTTCCTGCGCGATAGCAGTGGAAACACTATTGACGACGATGCTGCTAAAGCAGTATTACTAAACACAGCCTTCCGAAATTCCTACACCATGAAGATGAAGTAAATATTCCAGAATTCGAATAAGAACAGATGTCAACGTGAGTAACGTAGATGTCCTCGGAGTAGTGAAGCAACTTAATAAAATTAAGTCTTACGGTCCAGACTGTATACCATTTATGTTGCTTTCGGAGGATCCAATAGCTCCTTACTTAAAAATCATACACAACCGCTCGCTCGACGAAAGATCCGTACCGAATGACCGGAAAGTTGCACAGATCACGCCAGTACTCAAGAAAGACAACAGGTCTTATCATGAACGTCGATATACAGCATGATTTTGGAACATATATTGTGTTTAAACGTTATGAACCATCTGGAAGAGAAGGGTCTATTAGCACATTTAGAAAGCATCGTTGTGTTTAACAAGAACCACCTCTTTAGTCACACAAAGTGCTGAGTGCTATCGAAAAGAAATTTCGAACTGATTCCGTATTTCTAGATTTCCGGAACGCTTTTGACACAGTATCTCGCAGCTTGTAATAAAATTGCGTGCTCATGGAATATCGTCTCAGTTATGCGACTACATCGTGATTTCCTGTCAGATGAATCACAGTTCGTAGTAACTGATGGAAAAGTCATCGAGTAACACAGCACTGATTCATGGCGGTCCCTAAAATAGAGTATAAGCCCTCTGATCTTTATAAACGATTTAGGAGACAATCTGCGCAGCAGTCTTAGGTTGTTTGGAGATGATTCTGTCGTTTTCCGTATACTAAAGTCATCAGGAGATCAAAAACAATTGCAAAACGGTTTAGACAAGATGTCCGTGTGATGTGAAAATTGGCAACTGATCCTAAATAACGACATGACTGCTGAAGTAGATACACCAAATAGCTCCTTATAATAAGTAATCTTTATTTTCATTTACGACCGTCTGTTTCGGCTTAATCGCCATTTTCAAGTATCTGCAATTACAATTTTGATGTGAACAGGTAATGTCACTCATATTAAAGTAGCTGTCTTGTACTCATGTCTACATTGATGTGACGTCCATATTGCGTCGTTAGTGGACTGTTGTGTAAATGTCACTGCTTTAACAAGATCGTAAATGTTGCTAAGATGTTAAAATTAAATGTTAATTACTATGAGACCGCAGTTCCGACAGTTCCACAATAAAGACGCTATATGTTTACAAAGATTGTGCAGATGAACAGAGATATTACTATATTAAATAAAATTTGTTACAATTATCTTTGGCTGTTGCATATGTTACTTCCGATTTATCCATTTTCGTACATATGCAACAACCATAGATAATCGTAACAAATTTTAGTTAATAAAATAATAACGCTGTTCATCTGCACAATCTATGTAAACATATGGCGTCGTAAAAGTGGAACTGTCAAACTGCAGTCACGAAGTAATTAACATTTAATTTTAACATCTTAACAACATTAACGATCTTGTTAAAGCAGTGACAGTTACACAACAGTTCACTAACGATGCAATATGGACGGCATTGGTATCCACACCTGTTCACACCAAAATTGTAAAGGCAGGTGCTTCAAAATGGCGATTAAGCCGAAACAGACTGTCGTAAATAGAAACAAAGATTATATATAATAAGCAGCTATTAGGTGTATCTTCTGCAACAATCATGTCGTTATTGAACATATATTACGTTGCTGGCCGTAATGAAGAAAAATTGACCCTAAATAACGAAAAGCGTGAAGTCATCCACATGAGTATTAATTGAAATTCATTAAACTTTTGTTACATGATAAATTAGTCAAATCTAAAGTCCCTAAATTCAACTAAATACGTAGGAATTACAATTACGAACAACTTAAACCGGAAAGAACATCAAAAAATTTTGTTGAGAAGGCAAATCAAAGACTGCGTTTTATTGGCAGAAGACTTAGAAGATGCAACAGATCTACTAAAAGAGACTGCCTATACTATGCTTGTCCATCCTCTTTGTGGTGCCACCGCCAGACACCACACTTGCTAGGTGGTAGCCTTTAAATCGGCCGCGGTCCATTAGTATACGCCGGACCCGTGTGTCGCCACTGTCAGTGATAGCTGACCGAGCGCCACCACACGGCAGGTCTAGAGAGACGTACTGGCACTCGCCCCAGTTGTACAGCCGACGTTCATAGCAACGGTTCACTGACAAATACGCTCTCATTTGCCGAGACGATAGTTAGCATAGCCTTCAGCTACATTTGCTACGACCTAGCAAGGCGCCGTATTCAATTCATAATTAATATTATGAAGCATGTACCGTAACGAGAGATGTTCTACAATTGTGGATTAAAGTTAAGTATTCTACCAGTTACCTCCTGTTTTGCTAGTCTTCTCTGACCTGTTCCAGACCTAACGCCAGTCAGCGTGTAATTAAACGCGTGCATTTCGGCCTCCTCTAGAAAAGCAGTGTTGGCTCTTCTGCCAACACTACAAATTTGGCGACGAAGATTTAACGGTTGTATTGCTCTAATTTACTTGTCATGGCTTCGCCACAATCTCCAGATGTACTGTCCGAATTTTATCGCTTGCAGAATCAGCAGACGCAGGCCTTATTGGATGCCCTTGGACAGCTCGTCCAGGGTCAACGTGCAATGCAAACCGATGCGGCGGCCACCGCTCCACCGCTACCGCAGCCACAACACGCAGCTGCACCACCTTTTCGTCCGTTTGATGCGGCACTGGAAAGCTAGACGGAGTGGTCACGCCAATTTGGATTCCATCTCGCCGCCTACAGAATTCAAGGTAACGAGCGGCAGCCTTTCTTATTGTCCTGTGTAGGCGTCTACACGTACCGAGTGATAGTGAAATTATTCCCCCGACGCGACGTAGCAACTCTGTCCTACGACGAAATTTTGTCTGCATTAGATGCATATTTCAAGGAATCAGTCAATGTACTTGCAAAAAGGTATACGTTCCTTCGTACAAAACGTACGGCCGGTCAAACTAATCGGGAGTGGGTTGCAACTTTGCAAGGCCTTACAAGGGATTGTGCTTTTGACTGTGAATGTGGCCTCCCTTATTCAGATACTATGGTACGTGATGCAATTGCACAGAACGTTTCTGATGTTCGTATAAGGGAACAGATTTTGAAACTAGTCAATACCTCCCTTCAACAAGTGATAGACATATTGGATAGGCAAGACACACTTGACTTTGCTCAGGAATCATTTGCAACTTCGCCAGCCGTGTGTCACGTTAACCGGCCCGCCGGGCGAGCTGCACGGAACAGTAAACAGCCCTCGCCCTCGTCCGCGCAGCTGCCGCCAAGCTCTCAACCACGTGTCCTGCAGCAGCAAGCAAATGCAGTGCTAAAATCATGCCTGCGGTGTGCAACCAGACATTAGCGTGATAATTGCCCGTCACGCCAAGCTATTTGCTTTTTCTGTAATAAAAAAGAACATGTTCAGAGTGTTTGCCAGAAAAAGCTTAGATCAGACACTAAAAACCATTCCAGGCCCTTTGCTTCGCGCCGGAATCGGAATCGAACCAAGACTACTCAGGCTCGTGAACCTTCGCCCATGGACATTCATGTAGTTAATTCCACTCCGCCCAGTGCCACTCTCTCTAACAGTGACTGTGTTCGTCCCACACAAAGTGCGTCGACGTCGACGGAAATCACGTCAAGTCGCAAGTGCTTCTGTACTAGTGTCAGTTCAAATTGCTCGAGACAGTCGCTCTTGTCGTCAGCAGGACAATAAACTTTTTGTAGACTTGGACATTCATGGCAACGTGATCCCATTCCAGCTCGATACCGGAGCTGCAGTTTCTCTGATCAATAAAGACACGTACAAACAACTGGGCACACCTCAGTTGCGTGCCGCAAATGTTAAGTTAAATAGTTATTCCGGTCAGAATATCCCTGTGTTAGGACAGTGCAGCCTTCTTGCAACATACAAGGGACAAACGAAACTTGTCTCTTTTTACGTCCTTCGTTCTTCTTCTGCAGTGAACTTGTTTGGTTTAGATTTATTTCAGTTGTTTAACTTGTCTATAGTCAGGTCCTATCAGTGAACCAGACTGTGCCTTCAGACAGTGTTTCTCGTCTATGTGAAGACTTTGCAGACATTTTTGCACCGGGCCTCTGTTGCGCAACGAACTATAAAGCACATTTGGAACTGAAGGTAAACGCGCAACCGAAATTTTTCAGAGCGCGCAATGTCCCCCACGCATTGCGTGATGAGGTCGCAAGAACCTTACACGATTTGGAGTCACAAGGTGTGATTGAACGTGTGCAGGCTTCTCTCTGGGCATCACCGTTAGTAATTTTGCCAAAACCTTCCGGAAAATTGAGACTTTGTGTGGACTTCAAGGCAACAGTGAATCCACAACTAGTGATTGCAACTTATCCTTTACCCCGCCCGGAAGATCTTTTTGACAAACTGTGCCCGGGTAAATATTTTTCGAAGTTGGACCTAGCAGATGCGTACTTGCAAATACCAGTGGACGACGAATCCCAGCGCGTCTTGGTGGTTAACACGCATCTTGGTTTGTACCGATTCAAAAGACTACCATTCAGGTGTGCATCCGCCCCTGCATTGTTTCAGCAATATCTGCACACTGTTTGTGCCTCAGTACCTACTGCAGCAAACTATCTGGACGATATTGTGATCTCCGGAAAGACGGAAGAAGAACATTATTTCAAGTCTTGCGACAAAATGGTCTTCGTTTGCGGAAGGACAAATGTGTTTTTGCTCGTGACTTACCATATTTGGGACATGTAATCAGAGCCCAAGGAATACATCCCAGTCCCGAGGACCTCCGTGCCATACAAGACTTGCCTTCGCAGCAGAATTTGAAGCAGCTACAGAGTGTGCTGGGTAAAATTACTTATTACAACCGATATATTCCCCATGCCTCTTCCATTTCAGCTCCGCTTCATCGCTTACGCCGTAAAGGTGTTCCGTTTGTCTGGACGACGGAATGCGAACGCGCCTTTCGCCAGTTGAAATCGGCGTTGCTTTCTAGTACTTGCCTTACGCCATTCGATCCCCAGAAACCCCTTTTGTTGATGGTAGATGCATCGGATTTCGGGATCGGTGCTGTGCTTGCACACAAAGATGGCTCGCATGATCGCCCTATTGCCTTTGCGTCCAAATTGCTCTAGTCTGCGCAAAGAAATTATTCACAGATAGAGAAAGAAGCCTTGGCTCTCGTATTTGGTGTTACTAAGTTTCACGATTTCTTGTATGGTCGTCACTTTACCATCATCACAGACCACAAACCTTTGACATCGCTTTTTCATCCGAACAAGCCTGTACCTCCACGTACAGCGCAGAAATTCATTCGCTGGTCTATTTTCCTCTCGCAGTACCGCTACGATATCTTGTATCGGTCCACTGCTAAGCACGGAAACGCCGATACGTTGTCCCGTTTGCCTGTTGCTGAGGATAGAGTATTCGATTCTTCCGAACTTGCTTGCATGTTCATTGATGACGTGGTCGAATCGTTTCCGATTGATTTTCGTCGTGTAGCTACAGCCACGACGTCATCTGCCACCATCCAAGCGCTATCCGCTATCTTTTGCATTGCAGGTCTTCCACAGACTATTGTTTCCGACAATGGCCCACAATTCATGTCCGCAGAATTTGTCATTCTGCAAGGCCAATGGTATTCAACATCTGACATCCGCGCCGTTTTCGCCTCAGTCAAACGGTGCCGCTGAACGATTGGTCCGGACTTTCAAGTCACAGATGTTGAAGTTGAAAGAGTCGCATTCTCGGGAGGACGCGTTGTTGCTCTTTTTGTCTTTGTATCGCTCTCAGCCTCGAGATGGTCGCTCGCCGGCTGAGTTGCTCCACGGTCGTCCTCATCGAACCTTGATGTCTTTGCTACATCCGCCGCATCATGTTCCTGTGCAGCGGCAGCCACCTACTTTTGCTCCAGGCGACGTTGTATACTATCGCAACTATCGAGGTTCACGGCGTTGGCTCGCTGGGCGCATTCTTCGCTGCCTCGGCCGCGCTATGTATCTGGTTTTGGGGGCCTCTGGTGAGGTGCGTCGGCATCTCAATCAGCTGCGCCTCTGTCGTCGCACGGGTTCTGCCGCTCCCCGTCTGCTTTCAGCGACGGTGCCGTCCGGTCAGCGCCCTGGGGACCCATCTACTGGCTCGCCTCATCCCCAGGTGTTACCGACGCTGCCTTCCATATTGCCCCATGGCGACGCGCCGCCGCCGCCGCCGCCGCCGCCGCCGCCGCCGCCTGTTCTCCCGCCGGCGACGCCCGCAGTGGACGCTTCGTTGCAGCCGCCAGGCGCCTCCCTGGGTCACGCGCCGCCGATCGCTTCCCGTGACCAGCTGTCCTCCGACTTGGAACTCTTGCCGGCTCCGGACCAGATGTCTTCTTCGCCCGTCGGCTGCCCCGCCCCGATAGAGGTCGAATCTTCGGCCCCTCCTGTCTCTTTAAGGGCGCATACACCGCATGTTGGCGTGCACCCTGGACTAGGTTTTCAGGCGTTTCCTAGCTCCCTTCGGACCGAATGGCCGGGTGCGGGTGGCACAGCCTCGCCTGTTGTTAGGCTCCCCACCTCGTCGCATACGTCAACATGGAGTCCTCCCCACGGCGGGCGGAAGCCTTATAACACAACCGTTCGCCGATTTGCGGGGGAGGAATGTGGTGTCACCGCCAGACACCACACTTGCTAGGTGGTAGCCTTTAAATCGGCCGCGGTCCATTAGTATACGCCGGACCCGCGTGTCGCCACTGTCAGTGATAGCTGTCCGAGCGCCACCACACGGCAGGTCTAGAGAGACGTACTGGCACTCGCCCCAGTTGCACAGCCTCGCCTGTTGTTAGGCTCCCCACCTCGTCGCATACGTCAACATGGAGTCCTCCCCACGGCGGGCGGAAGCCTTATAACACAACCGTTCGCCGATTTGCGGGGGAGGAATGTGGTGTCACCGCCAGACACCACACTTGCTAGGTGGTAGCCTTTAAATCGGCCGCGGTCCATTAGTATACGCCGGACCCGCGTGTCGCCACTGTCAGTGATAGCTGTCCGAGCGCCACCACACGGCAGGTCTAGAGAGACGTACTGGCACTCGCCCCAGTTGTACAGCCGACGTTCATAGCAATGGTCCACTGACAAATACGCTCTCATTTGCCGAGACGATAGTTAGCATAGCCTTCAGCTACATTTGCTACGACCTAGCAAGGCGCCGTATTCAATTCATAATTAATATTATGAAGCATATACCGTAACGAGAGATGTTCTACAATTGTGGATTAAAGTTAAGTATTCTACCAGTTACCTCCTGTTTTGCTAGTCTTATTTCTCTGACCTGTTCCAGACCCAACGCCAGTCAGCGTGTAATTAAACGCGTGCATTTCGGCCTCCTCTAGAAAAAGTGTTGGCTCTTCTGCCAACACTACACTCTTGGAGTACTGCTTCGCAGTGTGGGGTCCTTACCGGATAGCATTAATGGAGTACATCGAGGAAGTTCAAAGAAGGGCAGCACATTCTGTATTATCGAGAAATAGAAAAGAGAAAATTAGGAAAATGATACAGGATTTGGGGTGGACATCATTAAAATAAAGGCGTTTTTCGTTGCAGAGGGTTCTTCTCACGAAATTTCCATCATCAGCTTTCTCCTCCGAATGCGAAAATATTTTGTTGACGCCTACCTAAGTACGGAGAAACGATCATATCATCATAATAAAATAAAGGAATCAGAGCTCGCATGGAAAGATATAGGTGGTGCTTTTCTCCGCACACTGTTCGGGAGTGGAGTAACAAAGAATTAATGTGAAGCTGGTTCGATGAACCGTCTGCCAGGCAAGAGTGATTTGCATAGCAGCTGTGTGGATGTAGATGAGACCCTCCACTGTATTCCTTTCCCGCAGAGATGCGTACGGGTTTCTTTCGATTATTCCAATTTTTTTATCCAGATGTTACCAGTTACACATCTGCGTTCCGTATCAATGTGTTGTCATTCGACACTCATGAAGCGCCCAGCATCTCTCTTGTTTCTCACATCACGTTTGGAACTGGTTCAATACTCTTGTATAGCTCTTGGTTTGGGGAAACGTTATCCCGTCTTTCAGTGCCCCAGATATCTCTCAAGGTTTTTCCGTCGTGTGCAATGCAGTACTTCTGATTGTTGACACGCCACGTTGATGTAGACTTTCGCTGTAAGTACAGCAATATTTTCCAGTACCATTGTGCCAATTCATCGGCAAAGGCAAGGCAGCTTACTGTAGTGGTGTTATGTTTTATTTTGTACTCAATTCGTACACGTTCTGTAGACATGGTTCTGTGCACCTGTCTCCTCTGTTGGACCACTTCATCCAGTAACTAGTTGAACAAAATGGGTGACACGTATCTCCTGTCTTTATTTCAAAGTTTCCCGACACTGAGCTTCAACACCTGATCCTAACAGTTGTCCCTTTCAAGGTGTCCTTATTAATTTGAGAGTTACCCTTTCCACTCCTCTGGCACGGAGGGCATTCAACGACACATTCCTGTTGCCAGAATCGTGCGCTTTGGTAAAGTCCAAGACGGTCACAACAGAGTTTTCAACGGAAACCAGCCTGATAAGTCTCCAATGCTTGACTAGAGCTGAGCTTCCACTTCACTCACCAGTAATCTAGAGTGTCTTTTACCCAATGTTCAGTAGTAGATTCCTTTTTGTCACCCTTCTTATGAATTGGAATAATTATGGCTTCTTTCCAATCACCTGGTATCTCTTTTCATCCAGATGACCATTATTATTATTATTATTATTATTATTATTATGCACATGTTGTCTTCTGTCGCCAGATCGTTTAATTTCTTCGGCTAATCGCTTTCCCCACTTCCATTATGGCCGGTGTATGACATCTGTTGTCTTCTCTGTCGTAACGCTCCTTTAGCCTTCCTGCACCTGTTACAGTGTTCAGCACATCATTGAAGTACCTTGCCATTTACTTAAATATATCTTCAGCTCCATCATACTCCACAAAGCGCCTAACGGTGTGTAGCGGAGGATACTTCTGGTACAACTGATTCCCCTTTCCCTTTTCGACTCGCGAGTGAAGTGTGGGAAGAATGATCGTCGGTAAGCCTCTGCATTAGCTCTAATTTCTCGAATATTCTCGTCATCATTTCGCGAGATGTATGTGGGATACTTGTTGCCTGTCTCTTCCCAGAAAGTGCTTTCTCGGAGTTCCAAGAGTAAATCTCTCAGTGATGCACACCGCTTCTCTTAACGTCCGCCGCTGGAGTTTGTTAAGCCTCTCTGTAACACCCTCGAACCTACTAAACGATCCTGTGACGATACGCGCCATTCTTGTCGGATATTTTTTATCTGTACTAGTCCTACCTAGATGAACAATACTACCAAATAGTTCAAATGGCTCTGAGCACTATGGGACTTAACTTCTGAGGTCATAAGTCCCCTAGAACTTAGAACTTAGAACTAGTTGAATCTAAGTAACCTAAGGACATCACACACATCCATGCCGAGGCCGGATTCGAACCTCCGACCGTAGCGATCGCGCGATTCCAGACTGTAGCGCCTAGAACCGCTCGGTCACTCCGGCCGGCGCAATACTACCAAATTGATCGCTTTATTAGCCACTTCCTTCGCGGATGGGTTATATTTCCTTAAGATTCTTCCTATGAATCTGTCTAGCACCTGCTTTCCCCCAATTTGTTTCATATAATCATGCCACATAAGGTCGCTCTGGATTGTTACTCCTACATATTTTACGGTGGATACTTTTTCCAGAAACAGTGCAGTTTTACAGTAGTGATTTTTGTTCCTATGTGTGCGCAATATGTTACCTCTTTCTTTGTTATTTCCAGCATCATTGTCAGCATGGGGTGTGACCGTCACGGGCTTAGACTCCTGTAACTGTTGTTTTTGTGTGGAATCAAACAGCACGGCATCTCGAGATCTCAACCCAACTTCCATTAATATGTCTCCGGCGGCTCGTAGTGACAATGCCTGAAACCTCTGCCTGGAGCTCAGATGCTCTCATCCGCTTCATCAGCGCCAATGGACAAATTGTACGACCGTCTCGTGGTGTCGTTCTAATGCGAGGTTCTGAGCCTACTGTTCTAGACACACAGTTGTTCAGAGTGCATCTCGTCACTACTCGTTCTGCATTAGTTTCACTAGAACCAACTGGCTGTGCTATGTCGGAATGTCCCTCATGATGATGATTTGATGATAAACTGTACGTGTATGTTCTCCAAGCGCGATGAGGTATCATCTCACTCTGAGCAGTTCCAGTGAAGTACATCCGACAGCGTCATTCATCTGTTGGAATGGCCTTTTTCTGTGCAGAAAATTAGCTCGCTTCTTAATGAAATTTTAATCCACAATCTCAGTCATGTAAGTAATGGACTATCAGTTTGATAGCATTTGACCAAGTTTTTATGGTGTGATAGTCTCCATTTCAGTGTATCAATGAATCAGATCTCGTTTTTACGTCTGTAGATGCCTCAGTGGGCACAGGCATAAAGGGCCAGTGTGGGCTCGCACCCTGTCCCTCGTGGTATAGTAAGGGTGGTTGACCGAGGCGTGGGTTCACGACCGGGTGTACAGCTCCACTCGGACCTGGCCACGGCCCCCGCACGCGATCGTTACATCGGCAGTCACGCGACGCCCAAAACCAGCGTCCCTTCCGCATTTTCGAATGCCATGTCTCGTACTTGTGGATAGGGACATCGATACGTAGCCGTCTCACAGCATATAACTCCTGGTAGGAGTGTCATATGGAATGGGGAACACATTCTGCATTAAGGATAAACAACACTAAGACGAGGGTGCATAAGAGAAGAACCAAAGGTAGCGGCTTATTTGCTACCAACATTAGGTAACACGCAATTGTAGACAAATTGGAAGCATTTTCTTAGAAAATCTCCCATAAGCAAGGAATAACTCAGAAGCAGACTGACACAGACGAAGCAAGTTTTCTTCGGCGAAAGTACTCTACCGGCATCAAATATTACCACGGAATTGAGTAAGAAGTCCCCGAAAACGTAGGGCATTGTACAGAATTGAAATATGGACCTTAGGAAATCTGGGAAGCACTTGAAATGTAGAACAGAAAAATGTTAAAAATTAAATTCCTGTATGAAGTATATGAAACGAAGCGTTGCTACAAAGAATAAACCAGTAAAGACGGGTGTAAAAAAATTTACACCGTCCAGTAGGAAAGACAAGTGGAATACTATAGGGCAATAGAAAACAGTTACGTGTATCTCGGCGATGGAGAGAGCAGTAGAAGAGAAAAATTGGCGAGTACAGATTGTGTAAGATACTTGAGGTATGTACAAATGACAATGTTAGTCAAAAATACAAAGATATGGCGCACAGTTTGAAACCAGGCGTCCTTAGTATGATATAAAATGTGCCAGGTTGTTAGGAAAATAAGATTAATCTTGACAGATGTACTGCTGTTCCTCATCGGTAAACGAAGACTTTAGCAGTGCTGTGGTATCTTTATCCGTAATGAAAGCAGCAAGAGTCTAGTGTAAATTAAAGCACTTCATGTCGACCATGTCATTCTGAAATTGCGCTACTTCAGCGGTTATCGTGTCAATAGTACTGTTTTTAAGTAGCTGCAAGTTTTGTGTCTCTGAGTTTGCTAGATTGCGTAGCAGACCTCCCTTACACAGAAAAATCTAAGGTGATCATAGTGAATTGAACCTGTAATCTCCGTTTTCTCAGTAGACCACAAAGGGTTTATGCTGTTTAAAACAATGATTGTATTTTAAAGGAATTATATCTGGACTTGGGAGCACAGAGGAAAATATTGGGAATCCAGAAGGACCCGGAAACAGGAATACTGATTACATCTCCTGTTGTATGAGTAAATACTCTGGAATTTGGAACCTGCATTCAAGTCGTTCCACAGATTCTAATGATATATTTTAATATGTAAAAATAATTTTTCATATATGTATTTGGCATTACAATATGATACATAGTTCTCTTATTTTGAGGAATACACAAATGTTCTTACAATTTTGTGACAGTGGAACGTATAGTGAAATGTGTTCCTCATACGCTAAGGAACGCACAGTGTCAGGTTACGGGGCACATAATGCTGCCGATGTCTGTCCAGACGGAATGTATCCTTCACCAACAATTTTTAACATTGTGCTACAATGATGAAATAAAACAAATACTGATTGTGAATTAAATAAAATTGTGAATCTGATTACTATTCTAGATTTCTTCTGCAATAAATTTTTCTACATTGAAACTCTCATTATTCCGAAAAGTACCCTTTGTACAAGAATAAAAGGTTCATCAGAGTCAGGAATTTAACATTAAACCCACTATCCCCTTACCGAGCGAGGTGGAGCAGTGGTTAGCACACTGGACTCGCATTCGGCAGGACGACGGTTCAAACCGGAGTCCGGCCATTCTCAAGCACCTTGATGCTTCGTCAAATTTCGATTATGCTTGTTTGTGCAAGCGTTGAAGCGTGGGAATACTTGAGCGTGTGTTCCAAGAATAGGGAGGCTAGCCCAAGCATTCGCCAGTGATTTCATTTACTTTGTATCTACTTCTGTTAAATCACATTCTTCACAAAGGTTGTACTGTGATGTAGGGTAAGCCAAAGAATAGAATATTACATGGAGAAAAAGAGAAGAAAAACTGTAATACTGTTAGTTTTCGTACCGTGTCTCTACCGCAAATAGGTGATATGGGAATAACATTTTCGTTTGATTTACCACTCTTTATCCGGCGTATCATGTTTCTTCTGTTTTCGTAACACAAGCAAAGAGGCTGTAAACGAACTGATGCGTGTACAAGCATGCTTGAGGAGTGGTAGCGTGAGGAGTTTGTGCATGTTTGCGCAAGCACGCACGCTCGCTCCTGCGTGCTTGTGAAGCATGTATTACATGTGTAGCCATCTTAGTGTCTCGCAGTTAATACTTGCACATACTGCGCTGCTCAAAAAAAAAAAAAACCATACCCCGGATAGTGCAGATGTGGATACAGGTGGGGGGGGGGAGGAGGGGGGGGGGGAGGTTTATGAAAACTAAGATCCTCAAAAATGACAAAGGATTCTAGTGAATTATATACTTTATCACAGGATTCTTTTCGGTAGGTTGCCTGGGGAGTTGCCCACGTGGATGTGCTTTCCGTCTGACAGGCAGCATGTCACGTTCCAAACAGGCAAAGGCACCCATCCACAGTCTGACCCTTCATGCCGCGAGCGACATATCTGACACGGTTCATGAGTTCTCGCATAGCGCCAGCACACCATAGGAAGTTGAGTACGGCAAGACAGAAAGGGGACGATGTTCCACTGAGAAAAATATAACAAAGATGATCTTTTCCGAACGTAAGCAGAAACTGTGGAAATAAACAGCAGTGCCATTTACAAGCTCATATAGCACGGTGCCTACTAGACCTGTATTCACATCTAACAAGGAGACCAAACGATAATCGCAATTTTGGAACTTTTTAGATTTATGGTACATGAAGTTCTGAACTCAAATATACCTCTCCCACAGCAGTTCGATGCAACTAACAGAAATTCTCGATAAAATCGACTTGAGGTTTTTTGACCATTTCCAGTATGCTAAAGAAAGGTCGATTTTTCTTGAGAGCTATCTTGGCTCTAAAGTATAATGCTCGCCTGCCATACTGGGTCGTACGTTTCATACCTGTCTGATGCAATTTTTTTGCCAGATGTGCATCTGCTATTAGGACTTCCGTGAAGCGTAAAATACAAAAAAATGGAAATAAACAGTAGTGCTCAAGACTGGTAATCACTGGTTCGAGTCTCGTTTCGGTCATTATTTTTTCGTTCGGTTAGATTACTTAAACATAAAATTTGTCATACGTGCAAAATAAGATTATTATTTTTATGAAAAATAAATGTTTTATTTCTAATTATATTTCGTACACAAAACTCAGCTTTCGTTACAAATAAGAATTCCCACTTTCCTATCTTTTATAAACGGTTGTTTGAATTTAAAAAGGCATTAAAAATTAAATTCTTTTCGTCCTTATGTATTTTATGCTTCACGGAAATGTTAATGGAGCATGGACCTTTGTTTAAAATTTTACAATGGATGGGAATCAAGCCTTAGTCAGTCATCAGGTAAATGAGCATTCTACCACAGAACCACGCAGCCCATCCAGAAGATGGCCTTGCTACAGGGTTTTACGGAAGATTGTAAAACTGTAATATCGATTTTCCCAAGAATGTTTTAGACGTGCATGGAACAGCTTTTGAGAGATAATGGTATAGCTGATTTTATTTCGTATAAATTATGACGATGTCGAAGTTGTGAGAGCTTGTTGCTATTGTGCTTTTTAAATCAACTGTGTGACACACAGCACACGTACTTCTCAAATTTTCGGACTATTAAAATGAGATTTTTCTCAAGCTCAATTTCCAGGAAATTACACTAAAGCGATGTACCTCGCAGGGATGTGAACAAAGTATTAAATATTAAGTCATTGTATTATTTGGAAGAAGGGCGGGGACCGCGGAGTGGGGTGGGGTGGGAAGAGATGATTTTAAGCTGTGACCGCTACCTCCTCCTCCCCCCCCTCGCCTTTTTGCTGTAATAGATTTTTCCTGTTTTTATTATTGTCTGCTGGACCGGAACTAAATCTGGGGGCATTGCGGAACATTCTTCGTCTCGTACTCCAACCTTCTGGTAGTAACACGACTCAATCGCTGTAACGGCCAGAATCCACGCGCTCTCAACATGCGAGACTAATTTCAGGGGACGTACGAAGATTACCGATAGCTAAGTAGCATTTTCCAGCGAGGTCAGATTAATTCCGAGTGCTGCTACACTTTATAACACTGTCTTAAAGCAGGATCGCCGGCCTAGCTTTCCCCCGCGAGACATGACTGTACTAATCAGTTCACAATTATTGATCAATGCACCGTAGCTACCTAACGGCATTAAGGAGGAGATCACTAGGCTGGGAAACGTTCTCAGCTTACAGACGACTCGGCACCTCCAGCTGATTCATAGCGACTTCCACTACACACCAAGTTTGCTTCGAAACACGTAATTTATTGGCTTCAATTGATTTTTGCCAAACCCGTATCTTTTATTAACCGCCACCTCCAGCTAGCCGAGTGCAGCACTATTTGGTATGAAACTGTTCTCACGGATGACGCGAGCTCACTCGAAAGGTACACACTTGCCCATGAAACACGAAAGAAATTTCTCACCATTCCAGACTCACGCACGTGCACGCTCACTAGACGGCAACACTCGGGTATAACATCGGAGATAATTAATCTGACTTCTGTATCCCGCACAGGAAGAGTGTGTGAACTCCTAATAACTTTATGGAGCACGAAGGATTACTTATTCCCGGCGTGTTTAACGTCGTTAGAGGGTGGTTCCCTTACTGTGCTGAAGATAACGTTAAACGCGAAATTATTGTAAAACAATTTATAGCATTTTGTATTGCGTACAGTAGCGGAACACTTTGTAGATGACGACTGATTACATCAACATAAAAATGCACGTTCTCATAAAGTGGCATCCGTGAGGCACTGGTTTGTAAACAGTAACATTCCTGAAATGGAATGGACTGGCCTGGCCAGGGCAACGACCTGAATCCAATGGACGCCCTCGCGATAAGTCAGAAAGTCGCTCCAGACCCCAGCGTTCAACTCCACAACCCTCTCTTCGGCTATTGAGAAAAAATGGGGTGCCACTCCACAAAAATTCAGACAACTGATTGAAATTGTCTCCAGCAGAGTTCAAGGCGTCATAAAAGGGAAGGGTGGACACATTCCTTAGTAATGTCTACTAGTAGGTGTCCGGATGCTTTTGATCTGATAGTGTATATGACCGGGCGTGGCAGAAGACGTGGCGACGTTAAGTTCCATATCACTAGAATGGAAGCTAATACATTCTGTTAAATCGCAGACCTGTTCGCCAGGTTTTTATAGAGCAAGAACACGTGACTGCTTTCGCAAGTTGATGTTAAATTCGGTAGCCCTGTTGGTGCAATTCCCGACTTGGTAGACTACGTGCTCGCATCAGGTTTCTTCTTCCCCTTTCTTTCAATCCACACACTTAAAAATAAAAATAATAAACGGAGAAGCGCTCTCTCACTATCAGCTACGAGATATACGAAGGCAACAATTCATCAGCGTATTTGTTGGAAGCACTGGAAAAATACATCCACAAGACACAAGAACCTTGCATGGATTACAATACTAAGTGCACGCCAGAACTAACATTAAGTCTGTGTGGGTACATACGAATGTAGAATAAAAGGAGTGATGGGGGACATAATCAGAATGATGGGGGACTAAGTAGCTGAAGTACAGAGCCTCTGTTTGTGAGATGGAATAGACGTAAAGCTAAGATCCAATCTGAAAAGTTTCGCAACATCACCCTATGACAGGACAAAAGACCTCTTCAGATCACATCATTATTACACAGTTTGGTCATCCAGACCGCAAGATTCATTTTCCTGGCAGGACAATTCCAAAGCTGATAGCTCTTTCCGTGATTCGCATTCGGGTTGGCTACCTCTCAGGTCAATGACACTGCGTCCAAGAGAGATAGCTACTGAAGGCCAGTGACTTGCCGTTAAAATTCTAAGCAGAGCAGGAGAAGAATTAAGAACAACACGATTTGCGTCTTACACACATTAGCCTTAGACATGCCTATGACTGCATTAACGATAAACCAATGCAACCTAACGGCTTTCCTTTGTATCCGCTGCAATTTAGCACGCTGTAAACGCGCTTGACTCGTTTCGCCTACAGATAATTGCGGCAGGTCGGTAGCGCCTACTAGAGAAATCCCACGACCAGCAACGAGTGAATAGGAGATTATGACTAGATATGGGCGCACACGTAACTGCAAGCTTGACGAGTATGCATGATAAAGAGCTTTGTGCAAGCACACCTGATCGTCTGTACGGTATTTTGCGCAAGCATTAGGTCTGTTCAAGCTGCTTGACGCGTGATCGATTTTTAATCATACATGCTTGTGCAAGCATACCGAAGTACGTTTTACAAACAAACGTCAGTTCTAAGGGAATCATCGTAGAGGCACTATGTCGAGTGATGTCAAGTTACTCGCAATTTGTTGGACAAGTATTTCGAATATACGAAAGTTAGCTTTGAAAGCAACTGACCCTATCTTTAACAAAGATGGCTTAGTGCTAACTACAGGAGGAGGAGGGGGGGGGGGGGGGGTCGAAGGTATTTATTAACCCGGGACAGGAAAAGATGAAGCCTGTAAGTAAACGTATTACGAAAAATTGCAACACTGTTGTCAGTCTTTCGTGTGGTGTAATAGCCTCTATTGTGAATTATTATGCTGTTTAATGGAATATAGTGAGTGTAATGCAATATTGTCCGCCCCCGGTAGCTGAATGATCAGCGTGATGGATTGTCAATCCTCTGGGCCCGGGTTCTATTCCCGGCTGGGTCGGGAAATTTTCTCCGCCCAGGGACTGGGTGTTGTGCTGTCATCATCATCATCATCATCATCGACTGCAGGTCGCCGAAGTGGTGTCAAATTGAAAGACACGCACCCGGCGAACGGCCTGCCCGACGGGGAGGCCCTAGCCATACGATTAAATAAATAAATGGAATATTCTAATATGTTCTACTGAGCCTAAAACAATTACACCAATCTCGTCGCCTCAGAGTAACACATGTGGAAAAATCCGTCTCGATTCACTGGCCAGCCTTTACGCCACATGTCACATGTCACATTTTCTCTTTTTCGCATGACAAATGGCTCTGAGCACTATGGGACTCAACTGCTGAGGTCATTAGTCCCCTAGAACTTAGAACTAGTTAAACCTAACTAACCTAAGGACATCACAAACATCCATGCCCGAGGCAGGATTCGAACCTGCGACCGTAGCGGTCTTGCGGTTCCAGACTGCAGCGCCTTTAACCGCACGGCCACTTCGGCCGGCTTTCGCATGACAAAGCCAGCCAAAATTAAGTCTTCGTCTGAGCTCTAAATACTCTAAGTACACTACCATGCTTGTGCAAGCAAGCTTGGACTGTGTAGAAGAAGCATGCTGGGACAGTGTAGAAACGAAGGGAAATTATTCATTCTTGAACAAAATGCTTGATCATGCATAGTTATCAAGCTTGAAATTACGTGTGTGGACACATTAGAAGGGCGTACGGTGGAATACCACCCTATTCCCATGCTTGTGTGTTGAAAGTGTGTATTTTATACGAACATGATTCGAAACTATACGCCTACGGTGCAATACAAGGTGCGTTCCATAAGTAATGTGACCAAATTCATAAAAAATCATTTATTGAATATATTAATACAAATAATCAAAAACTTTCAAAATAGCACCCTCTTGCGTCGATACACTGGAGACGGTGTTACCATGCCTAGAAGGCATCCTACAATGCCTTTTCCGGAATGTTCTTTAGAGCTGATGTAATATGCACCTGGATGCTTTAAATCATGTCCCAATGTTTTCCTTTCATGACTCCTTTTAAACGAGGAAACAAAGGTCAGGACTGTAGGGAGTCTGGGGAATCAATGGGGTCTTGGTACTGGCCAGGAAGTCTTTGACAATGAAGGCGCTGTGACTCTGCGCGTTGTCGTGGTGCACTTTCCATGTGTCCTTGACGTCGCTTCAGCAGAGCGAGACCCTCCTTTTCAGTCTTTTGAGCACTTCCAAGTAGAAAGCTGAGTTCACTGTAGTCCCGGTAGATACGAATTCGTGGTGGACAATGTCTCTGACGTTAAAGAAGACAATGAGCATGGTTTTGATCCTGGACTTGCTCATGCGTGCCTTCTTGGGACGGGGCGACGATGGGGTGTGCCACTCTGAACTCTTGTCTTTTTGTCTCTGGGTCGTACACAAAAATCCATGAATTATCACCAGTGGTAACTGAGTTTAAAAAATGATCATTTTCACACATTTCCAACATTTCTCGGCACCGAAGCACTCAGTTGTGCTTGTGTTTGTCGGTCAACAGTTTTGCGACGAGTTTGGCACGCACCATCCTCATGTTCGAATCTTCGTTCACAATGCGGAAAACGGATGTTTTTGACATGTTTAGAGTTTGTGCTATCAATTGAAGGCTTAGCCGTCTGTCAGAGTTCAAACAATCGCGCACACGCGTCACATTTTCGTCGACTCGTGCGGTTGATGGCCATCCACTGCGAGGTTCGTCGATGATCTCCTCTCGGCCCTCCATGAACGACTTGTGCCGTCGGAAAACTTGTGATTTGGACAAGCAATCACTCCCAAAGGCATGCTAAAGTAATGGAACGTTTCGGTGGCGGACTTCCCACGTTTAACCCAAAATTTGATAGCGTACCTTTGCTCTACAGAATGATCCATTGTGCTGTATTACATAAACTCAAAACGGGGTTGACGGAAATGCACGTCCTTACTCTATGGCAGCTCGCAGCCGAATGAGACAAAGAGCGTTTTGAAGCTAACACCCCCCTCCACTTAGCCCAGCAGGTTACAACACGCTGTGGTGTACCTTTGAGTCAGAAAAAAATTGGTCGCAGAATATATGTGGTGCATGTTTTTTCGGGCATGTCCGAAAGAACAGACAACTATAATTATGGTGAGACGCCCAACGATCTTTTCAGTACAGATGCAAGCCAAGCTCTAACTCTTACGGGAATCGGCGAAATGTTGCGAAAGGAGAATGGGCAAAGGGCACTACAATAGCAGTGTGTGGATAAGTTGAGAATTTGTGTCTGACGGGAGGCATGCCTGAGTAGCCCATGTAGCTGCAATAACTTCTGTGTCCGGATGGCTTAGTCGTCAGAGCATCTGCCTATAAGCAGGAGACCCGGGTTCGAATCCCGTCCAGCATAAATTTCCAAATTTCCCCATTGATTTCAATCGATGCTCTCTCGCAGCAAATGTCTTAATTACTTTGTGTCTCATCACGGTGAAAACTTTGATGGTACAAAAGTTGCATTCTCAGCGTTTACACGAAAATGGTTCCGTGTGAGCGTTCTACAAACATATATCCGTTACGTCGATAAGACCGCTCCCTATACAATGTAGCTGAAAAGATTTACGAGGTGCGTGACGACATGCTTCGTAAAACGAGTAGGGGTTGTTACACCCGATATGGACCATCAACTATTAGGTCGGTGTTTGGACTGGTTTTACTTTAATCTCAATTTAGCTTCCAACTGACACCAGGAACAATACCTGCAAAATGTCAGAGCGATCCTTTTCAATATTAGTCATACAACTGGTAAGTCTTATTTACACCTACTGTTATTTTCTACATTGTCGTTTTTAATTCAGTCAACGTTATCTTTGAAAAGATCTTGTTTACGTACTTTTACACACAGGATTAGCACAAACAACAAGGGACCATCAGATTCTGAGTGAAAAACTTTGAAGCAACACTATGTGCATTTCAGGTGAAAATGCCAGGAAAGCCCAAACGTTGTCGATAACAGAAACGAATAGAGGGATTGCAGAAGGACGTAACCAACGGTCCCAAGCGTTGTGTCGATTTGAAGTTGCGACCACTGTCACATCTCACAGTTCTGCTGTCATGATTGCCACATTTCTCGCACCTGTACTTTGACAGTTCCCTGCAAATGAGTGTTGGTTTCAGCGAGACGGTGCTACGTCTCATTGTGGACAAATTTCAATGGCAGCAGTGCGCAGTGTTTGATGACAAATCAAAAAATGGTTCAAATGGCTCTTAGCACTATAGGACTTAACACCTGAGATCATCAGTCCCCTATAACTTAGAACTACTTAAACCTAACTAACCGAAGGACATCACACACATCCATGCCCGAGGCTGGATTCGAACCTGCGACCGTAGCAGTCGCGCGGTTCCGGACTGGAGCGCCTAGAACCGCTCGGCTACCGCGGCCGGCGATGACAGGTCAGTTCAAGGAATGAGGACATTCTGTGGCCTCCCAAATCTGCCGACTTACCGCTCTGTGGTTACTTCCTCTTGGGGGTTCCTGAAACATAGCGTGTACGCTGGATGTGTACATACAACTGCGGAACCGAAAGCCACCATTCGTGCAGAAATCAGAATCATTCCCATACAAATGCTTGAACAGGCCGTGAACGATTTACATCGCAGCTAGTCTGGGTGTCAACGTTATAATGGTGGTCACCTATAAAAATGTACAGTGCCTGAAATGGCAGTACGCAAGGGTTTTGTTGTGGCTGAAAATGTTTTACATCATAATCCTCTGACTATTTCGCTATATCCAAATTGGCTCGATTTTCTGTCACACCATGTACTTAACATAGCTCAATTTTACTTTTGTTGACAACAGACGATGAATTAATTTCGTTTGGGAAATGTAATGGTGATATAATTTCTGTAATGAATGTTCTTTATACCCAACAGCCATGCTCATGCTGTATAATTGAACTTACTCTGGTCCTCTCGAGCTGAAATATTGTTCTGGTCTTATTCTGTTTTTTAGCTGTATGCACTCCCTTTGTTACTCGCACTATCTGAAGTTCACTTTACCGTAAGTATACAAGGACCTTGCTCAACACACCTTAGCAAGTTCAACAAACGTCGATTTTTATTCTTGTTAACAATGGACGACTGGACCTACCCCGTTCAATAATTCAACTGCTTTAGATACGTAATGACAACATAATTTCTGGTAATCATTTTTATCCATCAGTCACGATCATGCTGCGTGATCACAATTACAATTTCCATTAAACTGTACAGAATAATTGTTTCTGGTCTACTTTTATTCTTACTAAGACGACTGAAACCAATCAATTCGATAATTCAAAATGTTTATGCAAATGTAATGAAGAGTTGTGTTTTTTGTAATCTCCATTTTGTATATCCAGCAGCCACGAACGTTTTGTGTCATCTTAGGTACTTGTTGTTTTACCTGTGTGATAATGATACGAGTTTCTTTACGCACTGGTTTATGTTTGTCTTGTACTTTACATTGGTGGTGGTCTATTTTTCTCTGCATTACGTTCTTGAGAAGCTATGTGGTGTCTTTTACTCTTGTCTATCGTCTCTGTAATTCGTTCATCCGATTAACTCCATTAACGCATTCGGGGCGTAAGTATTGTATTACATAATTTTACATTTTTTCCTTTATGCTAACCTTGTATTTATATTACCGTACGTTACACTCTCGCACTTACGGTCATCACTTTTGTTTGAACTGATTGATATCTTACACTCGGTATATCGCACTCCATAGATGGCAATCAGGATGTCGCATGTTCACTTCTTTCTGCCTGGTCAGCCCAGGATAGCGCAGCACGCTGTTTCGTTGCCATCACCTACCACAATTTGTGCTTGTGCCAGCGCACACGATTGACGATGCTGGTACATGTCTGCTTTCTGTTTGTGAACATTAATTACGAAAGCTGCTAAGGGACCACCTCGGTAGCTGCGCGGTCGTCGCAGGGGATTGCGAAGCAAAGGGGCCTAGGATCGATTCCTGTCATGGTGAGAGATTTTCTCCGTTCTGAAACTGGGTGTTGTCCTTGCATTTGTAGCGTCATAATGGACATAGCGTTACTGAGATGGCTGAATGGGCATACCCCAGAAAAAAAACTTGTATTTTCGTTGGAAGTTACATATCATGCTTTATGTGCATGTTTTTCTAACTTTTTCACTAATCCGCCTCGTAGAAATGCATGCTACCTGAACATGTTCACTTAGAACCAAACCGGGTTTGACGTAATGAACGCACCTGAGATACAGGTGTGGTTTATTATTATTATTATTATTATTATTATTATTATTATTATTATTAAAGTTCGTGCTATTCAGTATTGGAGGCACAAAATGTTCAAGACTATTTTAGATGACTGACTGAAGATGGCCCACAAATGGTTCTTTCGTCACTTTAATATTCCAACAAGCAGGTGCAAAATTCGTAACCTCTAACATTATGATGTTGCCGGAGAGAAACCTTCTCTCAAAGCATGATTAGAGATTCAGGACAAAGCAACTGTGTGAAAAACACTGGTTTATTCACATACAATATCATGCAAATAATATATTCAGGTTTCCGAGAGGCGTTCTACGGTGCAGGGCATTATGCTGCTGCTACCACTACTACTACTACTACTACTACTACTACTACTACCGCCTACAGGAAAAGCACAGTCGCTGGGAGATGTAAGGAAGTGGAGAAGGCCATTATTTCCACTTACTATTAAGAGTGACAGTTCTCTTTAAATGTGGTCAGATACAGACTAATGCCCATGACCAAGATAGATTCCGATAGTATCCACTTATTTTCCTCCACTGCGCTGTTTGCCTAACAATTTGGTAAGGGCAGTGACAATAAAAACAGGAGTACCTCTGATATCAACGTTGTATGCTTATTTCGGAATTTCAGGTCCTTAACTTGTTATGTGTGATCTGAACTAATATATACAGTGATTATTTCATACTATGTATACACTTGTCTAAGCTATTGTACGTGACGTTTCGGGTAAATTTTACATCACTAAAAAGATAGTCTTCGTTCAGTAAAGCCAAATGTAAGTAACAGTTTTCATTTCATAATATTTCTTATGTTCTACGGCATTAATTTATTTTGTTAACCGATTTTCGCCTCAGGGCGATCATCAAACTTCAAAGGGGATACAATATTCAACAACAACATGGAAAAGGGTCTAGAGTGAGGTACGATGTATAAGATCTTATACAGCTCATGGCGAATGTAAGTTAAAAGTCTGATGATGGCCTAGTAAGCCGAAAGCTGGTTAACCAAATAAATTAATATAGTAGAGCACACACAATATTGTGCGTTTCATTTATTATTAGGAACCTGTTCCACGAATAAAGGACATAATTAAACAAGTCGAGTCACAAAATAATATTCCAGGATATCTCTAGATGTAAGGGTGACTTAAGTCGCTAGAGTATTTATTCCAAATATACGTGAAGTGGTGACACACACTGTGTGAATGAAGTAATCAAAAAACAGAATGAAGCGTCTGGACATTAGAGAAGACGGCATTAAATATTTTTTAGTACATATGTGGCCTAAATCAAGAATATCGAAACAACAGTTTGTTTGTAATTTGCAAAATTGAACAGAATTATAAATAATTAATACTGCATTGAAAAAGAAGTTCGTTGTATTCACAACAACAAACGAATAGTTTTTGGGAAAAAGATTCACTCAACAACTGCACAAAATATTGGTAGTGTTCATCTCTAGCATTTAAAGGAAGAAATATCTTTAATGTGAAGTCATTGTCTTCATTGATACTCATACAAAAACGAACATGACTGGGAAGTAACAAATTTTTTTTCTAATACGAGAAAAATTTACTGCCGATTTACTCCCAACATTTTTTTTTAATGAAAATATATGAACAGCGGACAACTTCGTAAGATTGGATCAAACCATATGACAACGTTATGGAATAGAAGCCTGAATCCTCGTCTCCCTCCCCTGCCCTTTTAAACAAAAATGGTTGCCGTTGCTCGTGTTACCTTTGGAAGATTTTTTTTTGTATCAGTCGTCGTAGTTTCAGTCGTCCTAAACCCAGAAATCGTAGGTAACATGCCGGCATTTTCCCAAAGGAAAGAACCGCGTTGGATGTTATCTTAATATTGGCACGTGTTCCACAGCTATACATAAACCAAGACGAATCCAAACAGTATTCATTTATTTATTTATACATTTATTTTACCTGGCAAGATTAGGGCCTTCATGCCCTCTCTTACACCTAACAAGGCACACTCACATTGAACGAATTTCAGTTTGTACAGAACATTATGGACATACCACGTGTTATACAGTATTAATGTTATAGAAAAAAAAGACTATGACAGTAGTACAGGGATAATTATAACAATCAAAAAATAACTATAACTATCACGAATAATAATAATGTACATGAAAGTAAACATATTTTTCTTTTATGAATGTCAGTCCTATTGCTAGTTGGGAATTTTCTCGTTATGTTCTTGCAGCTTGTGAGTTATTCACATCGAGCAGAGACATCAGACGATATAATGGGGTGCAAGAGATATAGACGAGGTAGCTAGGTTAGAAGAAGAGAAATAGAAGTAAAATTCGAAGCTATCATGGAGAGGAGAAAGAAAGAGATGAGGGGGCACAACAATGGTGGCTATACCGTCCCTAATATGTAAATTTTGAGTTCCCTCTTGAATGTTGAGTGGTTCTGGATAAGACGCAGATCACAGGGGAGCGCGTTCCACAGTCGTATGGCTGAGATGGAGAATGACACGAAGAAAGATTTTGTGTTCTGTAAAGGTACAGCCAAGATGCTACACGTATCACGCCACAGTTGGTAAGAAACTTTATTAAAAAAGCACACAAAGATTGGGTCAAAGAAACTTCGAGATTTACACATACCATAAGTAGATATGACAAACGGGGATGAAAAGCTATGTTATTTTCGGTGCAATTACTGTGGAGGACCATACTCCTTAATGGACAATCTAAAATGCAAACCCGTATAGAACGGAGGCAAGCTGCAGCAAAGAAACGCTGCTATTTCGCATCCTTGTCCCTTGTTGTGAAAGAACTAAGCAATGTACTTGGTGTCGTGAAGCCACGTATTCTTGGAAAAGAGTGTCGTTCCTTTGTCTCATCAGCATCTGTTTTAAGCTGGCTTGTCGTGCCCCTTTCTTTTTTTTTGTAGGGAACACTACTATAAAAACTGGCGTTTCAAGCCGACACAAACCACGAGAATGTGCTCCTAATGACCTCGTAACTACAAACGTCTCGTTGGAACCCGTCTCTTCGTTTAAGTTTAAATCCGGTATTTCACTCAGGAGAAACGGCACAAAAAGTTTATTTAGTACGAGAAAAGTAATCTGCAACTTTAGTGGAACATGTATCACGCATTATGCAATGAAATACTGCTGCCGAGACGAAATTAGCCTTTACGACTCGTGGGGCGAGTGCCTTTGATATGCTACTGACAGTGCGTTCGATTCTACCTAAGTTGTACGAGGTAAGTGTTTGAAATGGAAGGACGCAACATAGGGTTTAACGTCCCGTCGACGATGGTATCATTAGACGGTCCACAAGCGCAGATTGGCATAGGTAGAGAAGGAAATCTATCGTGTCCTTTACAAGCTAATCACATCATTTGCATGACAGGACGGGAATATGAACCGACATCGCCCCGACTGCGAGACCGGTTATCTTACCATTCTGTCAGTTCGTTCGGTACTAAGCCCGAAGCGGCACATCTGGCCGCAAGATATATGGAGGCGACACTTCTCCTTTTCGTTTCAATAGCAGCCCACGGTTTTTTGATAGTTCATTAGGTACAGGAAGATGGGTATGCTAAACGTCTTTCCGTTGATACAATTTTTCGAAAATGCTCTTAAATTCCACTCTGAGCATTGGCTTCACAAATGAGCCAATGGAGTACACAGTGAAAATAGTTTCTCGTGTACAGGAAACTACGTACACGGAAGTTATGTACATTGTTACGACAGGGCTTACACAGAGACCTCCATGTAAATTGCACATTTTATAGATCAAGTCGCTAACAAGAACACATGTCGGCTGTGGTAAAAGGGACTATTCATGTGTGTGATTCATGTGAAGTATGTTGAATATAGTCACGAAATGTATTCGCAAACTGCGAATAGTGTACCACCACAGCTATACATTTTATTGGAAACAAATGGAGAGATAGAGTGAGAAAGGCGGGGGCGGGGGGGGGGGGGAGAGGGAGTGAGAAAGGCGGGGGCGGGGGGGGGGGGGAGAGGGAGTGAGAAAGGCGGGGGCGGGGGGGGGGGGGAGGGGTGGGGCATCCACGGGGTTCAACCAAAGGCCGCTTAGTACTATTGGGACAAGAGGCGACATTGTTCATGCAAGGAATAGGAAAATGATCCCTATACCAGCAACCCACTGCCTTTGTTGCTACCTTCACAAAGATATCACGCAGTATTTAAATACTGTGCGTAGGTGATTTCATTCTACTGACAGTGTCTCTGACGGCATCAGCCGCGTGTGCACTGTTCATCGCACAGGGAGGATTTGCCGTCTACACACTTAAATGTAATTTTATTATGTATAAAGTGTCATGACCGGTTTCAAGTTCTTAGTAAGTCCGTTACATGGTGACTCATTATCTGCAGAGGCCAAAAACTCCTCTCCGGCCCGTACAGTTGATGAGCAACTATGTAACAGACTCACTAAAATAGAAATCCGTCACGCCGCTGTTTATGTGACCCAAGGCTGAAAAAAGTAAGAATTTCCTTCCACGAGGATCACTGCGTTTCATAAAGCCGTATGCGTTGCTGTGTGCGCTTACACGTGAACTGGAAGAAAGGAAATTAGGGGCTCAATGTCCAATCGGCAGCCAGGGAATTAGGGACGAAGCACAAGATCGGATTATGGAATTGTGGAGAAGGAAATCGATCGCGCCATTTTCAAAGGAACCATACTGAAATTTGCCTACCCGATTTAGGGAAAGACGGAAAACCTAAACTTGGATAGGGATTTGAACTGTTGTCCTCCAGAATGTGTGTGTCGTGTGTGCTAACCACTGCGCCACCTCGCTCGGTACTGGACTGCATAGCAATTAACACCTTTCCCATCACTAATACCGCGATCTAATTTTCAGACCTACAGTAGGTGTGTGTTGATTAGCCTAGACAGCAGAATCCCTTAGCATCCATCAAACATCCGGTAAATTGGTGCCTTGTAAGGTGGTGGAAACGATACCTCCGTTGTTGAAGAAAACTGAGCTTTCACCTAGAAAGACGAAGAGTTCAGTGCAGGAGTAGCCAGTTCGTTCTCCAGACTTCTTTCCCATTTAGCTTGTCTGGGATTAGTCAATGTTGGCATGTTTCAGCTCTTAGTGCTTCACAGGTACTTTCCGTAAAGAGAACTTTGTAAGAAAAATGGCACTGATTTTCTGTGGTATTCGTATACACCATGATTAATGCTATCATATAGCACTGTAGGTACAGTATTGCCATTCAGGAAAAATCACACTCTGCACTAATGGTATATGCATTACCGAGCTCTCTCACGTCATGTGTGCATTTCAAGTAAATCATATGTTCTAACAAATTCTCTCTCACTATTTTATCATGTTTCTATCACGTCTTCAGTTGTTCAGTTCGGTTAAATTTAATTACATTCGCTGCATAAAGCACGAGGGAAAAATTAGACTTAAGGTTTAAATTCTCGATAACGATAAGAACAGTATAATGACAGGCCAAGGATACGAAAGAAAAGCCGGCAGATGTGGCCGAGCGGTTCTAGGCGCTTCAGTCTGGAACCGCGCGACCGCCGAATTCTGCCTCGGGCATGGATGTATGTGAAGTTCTTAGGTTGGTTAGGTTTACGTTTTTCTAAGCTCTAGGGGACTGATGACCTCAGATGTTAAGTCCCATAGTGCTCAGAGCCATTTGAACCATAGGAAAGAAAAACAGACTTGTCCTTTTAAAAGGTATCCTCCATAATTCACCTTAACCGATTTAAGAAAACGGCGACAAGCCTAAATAACCATGGCCGAAAGGTGAATTTAACAGTCTTCCTCCAGAATGAGAGTCCACTGCGCCACATTTTTTTACTAAAAATCTCTTATTGTTGACATACTATAAATTACAACGTTTTACAAATGTAGCCTTCAAATTATTTACATCAAGCAAGTAAAATTATTATTAATAACAAGGCAGAGTACATTTGGTGTTCCCAAAACATAACACTTTTGTCAAAAAAACCGCATAAATTGTAAAATTTTGTACATGTCTGCACGTTCAGAGACCGGGTATAGTTACAATTGTAAGAAAAACAGCCCTCGGTCACTATTTTTAACAAATTAACCTGGTTTCAACACTGCTAGGAGTGTTTTCTTCAGAATTTAAAGAAAGAATGGTGTATGTTCTATATCATGGTCACAGAATAATAACTAAAAACGTATGATAGGGTGTAAGTACGGAATCATCGTAAAATAAATGGCTCTGAGCACTATTGGACTTAACATCTATGGTCATCAGTCCCCTAGAACTTAGAACTACTTAAACCTAACTAACCTAAGGACAGCACACAACACCCAGTCATCGCGAGGCACAGAAAATCCCTGACCCCGCCGGTAATCGAACCCGGGAACCCGGACGTGGGAAGCGAGAACGCTACCGCACGACCACGAGCTGCGGACGGAATCATCGTAAAAGACTGACAGTACTTACATGTCATTTATAAAATAATAAATATGCCAAAAGGGCATTAGTCACAAAGATATTTAAGATAAAGAAAACTGTGATAGCGAGCCACTAAGGGCTGCTCATTACTTGCGTGGTGCAGGTTGCAAAACATGTTTTGCAGCCCTTAGTGGCTCGCTATCACAGTTTTCTTTATCTTAATTATCTTTGTGACTAATGCCCTTGTGGCATATTTATTATTTAATAAATGACATATAAGTACTGCCAGTATTTTACGATGATTCCGTACTTATACCCTATCATACGTTTTTAGTCATTATTCTGTGACCATGTTATAGAATTAAGACCATTCTTTGTTTTAAATTCTGAAGAAGGCACTCCTAGCACTGTTGAAACCAGGTAAATTTGTTAAAAATAGTGACCGAGGGCTGTTTTCTTTCAATTGCGCATAAATTGTTTTTAAGTACTTCTTGCAGAGAATTTTCTTTGTGCTATCTTAATAGAGCTATTTGACCGCTGGTTTATCGTTCCACAACACTGCTGCTTGTGTCGGTCGGGATCTCAAGAGTCATGCGAATACAGAATCGATGGGCTCCCAAAGGCCGTACCCAATGTTACGTAGGATCTAAACGACACCAAGAGACAAGCGCTCAAAAAGACAGGCATAATGTCCGGCCATTCAGGACCGTACAGTCATGTTACGCACCACGATTCAGAAAAGTGGGCCTGTTTACACCAATACAAGTATCCAGACGAGTGCGACGACGCCTTTTGCAGTATGGACAGTCATCAAGGGGAGAATTTTTGCGGCTCCCCTTTACGCGGCAACAGGCCTACCGTGGCGCGCCCAATTACAAGGATACTGGATACAGGAGTCTTTCCAGACGAGTCCCAGTTGTGAGTACAGCATCATGATGAACGTATCAATGTGCTGACGCTCCAAAGAGAGCGAAAACTGACGGTAAGCATTCGTCATAGTCGCACGGGTCCACCACCCGGCGTCATGATGCGTGGTAGCATCGACTACACAACATGATCACCTCTTCCAGTAATCTGAACAGCAGCTGTTACATTTCTGACGTTTCTGTGGAACTTCTGTGACCGCACGTTTTTCGTGCTGTCTTGACCTACCTCAACAAAGATCGTTTTAGGCTGTTGTCCTTGCCAACATGTTTTCCAGGTCTCCTACCCATTGAAAACATCTGGTTACGGGTTGCCGAGCTGACTGGCAACATTTACGAACTCTGGTATACGAGGTGCGACAATATAGTAATGAGACTGATGTGAAAAAAATGCTGCTTACCGTTTTAGTCTAGTTTAGTGTTGTCTCCTTCAAAGTACTTCCCTTCTGATTGCACATACTTTTTCCAGCGCTTCTGCCATTGATGGTAACATTTCTGGAACTCATCTTCTCTAACATCCTCCAAGACCCTTGTCACAGCTTTTTGGACATCTTGTGTTGTTTGAAAATGGTGTCCCTCGACCGCAGTTTTGACTCATGGAAATAGGAAAAAGTCGCACGGAGCGATATCTGGTAAATAAGGTGGCTACAGGGTAGTACTGAAATTTGTTTTGAGGTTAAAAATTACTGTGCTGACGAGCAGTATGGGATGGCGCATTATCGTGATGCAGAATTCAATTTTGCACAAATATTTCCCATACCAATATCTTCAGTTATTATTAGACGAACCGTTTCTCGATTGACGTTCAGTTCTTCTGCAATCATTTTCATGGATAATTTTCGGTCGGACCGTGCAAGTTCATGCACCCTGGCCAAGTTGACATCTGTCCGTGAGGTTGATGGCCGCTCACTGCTGTCTTAATCTTCAACATTCTTTCTGCCTTCACTAAACATTTTATGCCAACGAAAAACTTGAGCTTTTGACATAACCTCCTCTCCAAAATCCTTCGGAAGCTGACCGTAAGTTTTCGTCGCGTTTTCACCCAATTTAACGCAAAAAGAAATGGCATACCGTTGTGCAATATTATGCGGTTCCTTTTCGTGACGAGAGACACAAACACGTGTTAACTTATTACAGCACAACTCACGAGTGAGCAGTTGCATCGATGTGCCGCTTGGACTAGAAGCAGCTTATAGACTAAGGTCAAAGATATTGTGCCTACGCAAGCCTGCAGGGTTGCCATATCTTGCAGAGAAAAAAAGTCTCCTTACTTTATTGCCGCACCTCGTACAGTTGAGAAGGCTGGACTGTCATACTCATCATCCAATCTCAGTTCGACTCGTTGCCCAGATGGGTTAGAACGATTGTTGCTCTCAGAACTAGCAGCTCTGTGCACTAAATTTCACACCCAATACTCCTCCAAATCATCAACTAATTGACTTGTATAGTCTTCCAACTGTAATGTACGCATAATGTAACTAAAATTTCATCATTTCCTATTCTTCCTTGCGTTACAACTTATCTGGCCAGTATGCAACGTACTTCGTTCACAATCCAAGTTTTTATAACTGCTAGACAGCCGACTTGTGGTCTTCCGGGAACATGTACGTGCACAACCGATCTGAGGCTGAGGTGAGTCAGTGGGGGTGAGCTGCCAAGGCGGCACAGCTGTTCGCGATCGCGTGGCATGGCGTGTAGCACACATGAGGCCAATTAATCTGTCCCGGCGGGCCGTGTCGGCAGTCGGCACACAAAGGACGCGGCGCGCATCGCGCTGTAATTTCCCCGGCCAAAGACAACGGCGGGCCTGGGCCTCTTGCCACTTGCCAGCCAACTGTGCTTTACTGCACGTGCCTCGCCAGAGTAGAAATAACAGACCGAGCGCGCCCAAACGTCACGGAAACACAGGCAGCTGCCGCAGCTTTTCCCCCATTAGACCGTCAAGTCAACGTTCTCGGCTACCAACTTCTTTTTAATTTTTTTTACGATGGTGTACTGAAAAGTAATGTCGCAGAATTTTTTTGTGAAAGCACTTAGACCTTTACAAATAAAACAAATGTTATTAACATTCTACATCTTTATTATTCATGTCTACACACACAGACGGAATAAAAATCCCAACACTAAGCAGCAGTTGTGCAACATAAAAAAGTTGTTACGTGTTTTTCCGCATCTAATAGATGATGTCTGTTCAAATTTCGCAAGTCACATACAAGTGGCGTCAGTAGCTCCAATATGAAGATGCAAATCAAGTTTACTTTAAATATGAGCTGTAACGGTCCTGAGCGTTAGTTATCTTAGAATACGGGGTGACGTTACGCGTATGTAGGCGACATAACTGGCACCCAGAATTTGTACAGGGTAAGATGAAATTATTGTACGGCTGAAAGATAGCGGGCACACGGCTCTCAGTACACCGCGAAGCGATCGGCACGGGCGAGACCACAAAGACGAGCGGCGTTGTCGGAAAGGGGTAAGAAGTCCCAAAGCTGGGAATTTGGACGGCTATTGTCCGCATGACCGTTGTGCAGCAGAAAATGCTCCAAAAATGGCGGAGTATCAGACGAGCTGAAAGATGGCTTCTTACAGCCCTTTGAGACTATTTCTTGTCAGATACTAATGCAAATCTCGCCACATCGGCGATCCCACAGAAATGAGGTGCATCCAATCATAACAATTTCAATATCTTTACAACAACAAAAGTTAAAAATTTAATGACTAAGCATTTACAGAATGAACCTCTGAATTAACAACTTTTAAGTGCTTCATGCGATTTCAACATGCGTTATCGTAGGTAATAGCATTGCACTATAGCTGTCACCTCAGAAAGCTACCTATCTGTATCTATTTCTTGATTTATTTGGTGTTTTGCAGCTTTTTATTCCGCAAATGTTTCTCAGAACATCGTATTCTCCACATTTACCTAGCAACTGAACATAGCGTAAGTATTTCACATTTTGTCATACTTGTATTTTTATTTAATGAACAGTTTACTATTAGGCCAGTAACTTTATTTAATTGTTGATGCCAAGTGCTATTAAAAAGCTGTGCTAATTTAGAAATGGCCAGTCCCATGAGTCAGCAGACATCACAACTAGAAAGATAAGAGGCTTCGGTAAAGAATGCGTAAATAATTGTTTAAACGATGTTCTACGACAGTCTATTGTCATTAATGCTGGCTTATTTATTTATGAACCAACTATTGCTTACATTTATTGTAAATGATCTGAGTGTAATAGAATGTTGATGACATTTCTTTGTTTAAATATAGTTGGAATATATTAGTTTAGTCCGGGAAGGGATCGACTACACACAAATGATGTCTTTAGAACTTAAGAACGATGTATTTTTGGTGGGGACGGTCTTCAGCCAATCTGAGAGCAGTCAGTAGCGTACGAGCAGAGGACTTAAGTGGATACTGGGACTTTTTAGAGTGAAGAGTTCAAGGGAAGAATTCTGGACAATTTTACATTTATGCTGGAAAGAAACAGACCTGCATGTGGTAATGTGCGTAATTCGGGTGTATAGCTGATAGATTCTGGGCAGTAAGCGGCCGCTATGAGACTAACATTTGAGGATACTTTTCAGTTAGATCTTGGAGTGGGCACTCGCATGTTCGTTCTGGAAGAAGCCAGGCCTGCCTATGGTACCGTTTGGTTTCTGATGGAACGTGTGATACATTCTACGTGGTGTACGGCCGCTACCATACTTTAATTTCTCAAGGAACTTTATAGTTCGTGATGTTTGTGCTCCAAAGTGGGGCTTTAAGGTTCTCCACCTGTATTACGGAATTGAGGATGTACCGAGTATGAGTTACTATTTTTTTGTATCGCATTTGTTAATTTGTGAATCATCACGTTGAACTCTCAACTGTTTTGGGCTGGTACTGTAATTACGAAATGGACATATTTTTCGCATGTCTTTTGTGACTGTTTGATTAGCGGAGTTTCCTACCATTCTCTTAACGCTCTCAACGAAACTTCGCTGCATTTTAGAAGAGTATTTCTGTATTATACGTGATTGTCGTAGGACTATTTTTCATTTATTTGAGACGTCCTTTTTCAATAAACATCATTCCGCGTAATTCTCTGTTGTCTGCAAGAACTACATACCTTAGAATAGAACCTTTTTTAAATTATTCACATAGCTTTTATTTTATATTTTTGTGTATTTTATTAATTTGCTGTTCTAGCCAAGTTATAGACCATTTATCAGCGTGATCACATCTACAGGTTATTATTTGCAGCGAATTATCTGCGGGGCATGAAAACGGACGTGCGCGGCTCGACTCTATGACTACATCGAGCCATTCCTTTTAAACAGAGCCACGCATTGCACATGTCCTAAAGTAAGGGTAACCGCATGTAAAGATGCAACTGGTTTGCTCGTATGGGATGCTGTTTGGCAAAACAACCACACTTTGCAGTAACCGTTCGGTAGGGTCGCAATGCTTTTGAGGCGACAAAGACGCCATTATCAACATCTCTCTGAGTTTGAACCAGGTGGTGTAGCAGGGCTATGAGAAGTTGTAGTTCCTTGAACTGCGATATTACAGAAAAACTTGGGAAGAATGCAGCCACTGTCAATGACTGCTAGTAGCGGTGATCACAAGAACGTATCGTCCAAGTAGACCAGGCTTCGGATTGCCACGGGGCACAACTGAGAGGGAAGACCATTGTGTTCTGCGTATGGCTCTGGAGCATCGTACTGCATCTACAGCAGCAATACGAGCAAATCTTCAAAGACAGTTATGAGCCAGACACCCCGTAGCGTGAATTCCACTGTCCCCAAACTATCGCCATTTGTTACTTCAATGGTATCAAGCGAGAGCTCATCGGAGGGCAAGGGTGAGGGCCTGCAACCAATCTCTCTCTGCGTGCAAGGCACACTGGACCTACACCTGGAGTTATCGTCTGGGGTGCAATTTTGTATGACAGAAGGTGCACTTTCATGGTTATTCCACGCAGGGTGACTGCAAATTTGTACGTCAATCTGGTGATTCGATCCGTTGTGCTGCCATTCATGAACAGAATTCCAGGGAGTGTTTCCCAACAGAATAACGCTCGCCCACATACCGCAGTTTTAACCCAAAATGCTCTACAGAGTGTCGACTTGTTGCCTTGGCCTTCTCGATCACTAGATACGTCTCCAACCGAGCACATAGGGGGGCATCACTGGACAATAACTCCAGCTTCATCCACAACCAGCATTAATCGTTCCTGTATTGACCGACCAACTGAAAACTGACATCCGGCACCTGTGCAGCACAGTGCATTCACGTTAGCATTGCTTTCATTCAACATTCTGGCGGTTACACCGGTTATTAATGTACCAACACTTCACATTTGCAGTGGCTTACGTCGTGCTTACGTTTACCTATGATAAATTAATCACTTAACATCACCTAGACAAAAGTATTTTCGAACTTTCATTACTCTACATTAGTTACTTTGCTATATTTTCCGTCAGTGTATTTATTTTTCAGTACAGTAGCCTTGGCGACGTACACATTTCTCGCAACGAGAGGCTAGTTTGTTGACACAGACGCTGTAGGATGTTTGACCTAGTTTTCGGATCCACAACTTCACCTCTGCTTGCACCGCTTCATCACTTTCAAAGCGAAGTCCTCGAAGGCGTTCTTTAAGGTTTGGAAAGATATGAGAATCGGATGGGACCAAGTCGGAACTGTATGGAGGATGGTCGATGACAGTGAACCCAAAACGTCGGATTATTTCAGAAATCCAGCGTTCGTGTGTACGATTTGGCATGGTCATGCTGAAGAAGAGGATGCTCCGTTAAGTGGGCAAACTCGTCGAATTCGAAACACTATTACAACACGATGTTTGTCATCCAATGACATAGTTACGTTACTCACCGCGAAGTTACACGCTACAATTCGTAGCCCCCTTGTGGAAGAGGGCTGCAAATACGCAGATATTAATAATAAGATGTAAAATGTTAATTACGTCTGTTTTACTTAAAAAGCTTAAAGAATTTTCTCACATAACTTCTCAGCACGCCCTCGTATATCTTGTTACCGTAAAATCTTACAGACATGCTGTTTCTACGTTTACACAAGCACGAAACTTCCTCGCAGATTAAAACTGTGTGCCGGACCGAGACTCGAACTCGGGACCTTTGCCTTTCGCGGGCAAGTGCTCTACCAACAGGGCTATCCAAGCACGACTCACGACCCGTCCGCACACCTTCAATTCTGCCAGTACCTCGTCTCCTACCTTCCAAACCTCACAGACGCCCTTCTGCGAACCTTGCAGAACTAGCACTCCTGCAAGAAAGGATACTGCGGAGACATGGCTTAGCCACATCCTGGGGGATGTTTCCAGAATGAGATTTTCATTCTGCAGCACGACTCACGACCCGTCCGCACACCTTCAATTCTGCCAGTACCTCGTCTCCTACCTTCCAAACTTCACAGACGCTCTATCATCTGTGCTCCGCAATGCACCTTACGACCTGTGGCGTTGGGTTCTTCTGGTACCACTATCATTTTTCCTCTTACCTGTTCCACTCACGAATAGTGCCCCCATATGGCTGTAAACTATATTATTTTCTCACATTTCTTTTCTATTCTATCAATCCAATCTTGTAAGCGTCACAGACTGAAGAGCAAACCTTAAGAACCATACGAGCGAGAGTTTTGGGGTTAACATCTTTCATGGATAAATGCACATTCTCCCAATGAATCTCAGCCTGGCATATGCTTTTCCTATAACCAATTTTATGTGGTCGTCCAACTTCAGGTCGCTAGGGACGCTAACGCTAGGTCTCTTGTGACAAACGTTCACCTCTGTACCACAGATCGTTCTTCTTCCTGTCTGTCTGGGGTGTTTTGCACCGAGATGTGTGCTTCGGACCATTCAGGATTTAAATGCTACAAGCTACTCGTGACGGCGGTAATCATCGTCATCATGCAGAGTTTTCCTAACTCATTCTTGGGGTGGAGACTGAAGATACCAACTCCCTCGTTTGCGCTACGTTACATTTAAGCAGGAAAGTGAACTGCACAGCAGTCACATACCATAGTCGAGCACACGAGAGACTCGACAATCTTCACGTATTTTGCAGTGTTTTCCGAGAAAATTTCTACAGCCCCGTTGTTTTTTGGTTAAAGGAATCATGTACCTGGCTTCTTCCATAACAGGAAGAACAGGCTGAAAATTTCGTTTTTCAACAAGATGAAGCACAAATGCACTGGTAATTCGTAAGATAGTACTGATTACAAAAGTTACCAATAATTACATTTATTTTTCAAATACTAGCATCGCATATGCTTAAATATCTCATGACTTGGAGGTAGTTACCACAATGAACCATAAACCGTGTAATTATTTGTTTCACAACTTGTAACTGACAGCGGAGAACAAAAGTAATTATTTAGAGACTACTTCACTGTTGCAGGACCTACATTGTATATTACAATTATTATTATTATTATTATTATTATTATTATTATTATTATTATTATTATTATTGGGTCTGGTCATACCCAAGTCATTGGCAGCCTGAAGTTATCCAACTACTGCTAGCTCAGAATTAAGGATTCTAAGAAGTCAACCCATCAAATGATTTACGAACAGTTGTTGTTGTGGTCTTCAAGTCCTGAGACTGGTTTGATGCAGCTCTCCATGCTACTCTATCCTGTGCAAGCCTCTTCATCTCCCAGTACCTACTGCAGCCTACATCCTTCTGAATCTGCTTAGTGTATTCATCTCTTGGTCTCCCTCTACGATTTTTACCCTCCACGCTGCCCTCCAATACTAAATTGGTGATCCCTTGATGCCTCTGAACATGTCCTACCAACCGATCCCTTCTTCTAGTCAAGTTGTGCCACAAACTTCTCTTCTCCCCAATCCTATTCAATACCTCCTCATTAGTTATGTGATCTACCCATCTAATTTTCAGCATTCTTCTGTAGCACCACATTTCGAAAGCTTCTATTCTCTTCTTGTCTAAGCTATTTATCGTCCACGTTTCACTTCCATACATGGCTACACTCCATACAAATACTTTGAGAAACGACTTCCTGACACTTAAATCAATACTCGATGTTAAAAAATTTCTCTTCTTCAGAAACGCTTTCCTTGCCGTTGCCAGACTACATTTTATATCCTCGCTACTTCGACCATCATCAGTGATTTTGCTCCCCAAATAGCAAAACTCCTTTACTACTTTAAGTGTCTCATTTCCTAATCTAATACCCTCAGCATCACCCGACTTAATTCGACTACATTCCATTATCCTCGTTTTGCTTTTGTTGATGTTCATCTTATATCCTCCTTTCAAGACACTGTCCATTCCATTCAACTGCTCTTCCAAGTCCTTTGCTGTCTCTGACAGAATTACAATGTCATCGGCGAACCTCAAAGTTTTTATTTCTTCTCCATGGATTTTAATACCTACTCCGAACTTTTCTTTTGTTTCCTTTATTGCTTGCTCAATATACAGATTGGATAACATCGGGAATAGGCTACAACCCTGTCTCACTCCCTTCCCAACCACTGCTTCCCTTTCATGCCCCTCGACTCTTATGACTGCCATCTGCTTTCTGTACAAATTGTAAATAGCCTTTCGATCTCTGTATTTTACCCCTGAAAGACAGTATTCCAATCAACACTATCAAAAGCTTTCTCTAAGTCTAGAAATGCTAGAAACGTAGGTTTACCTTTCCTTAATCTTTCTTCTAAGATAAGTCGTAGGGTCAGTATTGCCTCACGTGTTCCAACATTTCTACGGAATCCAAATTGATCTTCCCCGAGGTCGGCTTCTATCAGTTTTTCCATTCGTCTGTAAAGAATTCGTGTTAGTATTTTGCAGCTGTGACTTATTAAACTGATAGTTCCGTAATTTTCACATCTGTCAACACCTGCTTTCTTTGGGATTGGGATTATTATATTCTTCTTGAAGTCTGAGGGTATTTCGCCTGTCTCATACATCTTGCTCACCAGATGGTAGAGTTTTGTCAGGACTGGCTCTCCCAAGGCTGTCAGTAGTTCTAATGGAATGTTGTCTACTCCGGTCTCAGGTCTATCAGTGCTCTGTCAAACTCTTCACGCAATATCGTATCTCCCATTTCATCTTCATCTACATCCTCTTCCATTTCCATAATATTGTCCTCAAGTACATCGCCCTTGTATAGGTTCTCTATATACTCTTTCCACCTTTCTGCTTTCCCTTCTTTGCTTAGAACAGGGTTTCCATCAAAGCTCTTGATATTCATGCAAGTGGTTCTCCTTTTTCCAAAGGTCTCAAGTGAGTTAATACATTTTAACTTGGCCTGTCTTAAACGGGAGCGCTGGGCGTGAGTAAAAGACGTGTCGCTAGGAAGGAGCAGAGGAAGCGTATTTTGTAACAAGTATCATATGTGGACAGTTAGCTTTCTTTTCTTAGAAGGAACTGTAGAAGGAATTGTAGAAGACTAGAAGACACTCGCAAAGCACTTTGAATAGTTTCATCATTCTAAAAAAAAAAAAAAAAAAAAAAAAAAAAAAAAAAAAAAAAAGAAGAAGTTAGAAATTAGCAGCATCACTTGTCTCAGTGGCTCAGTTTGTGGTTCAATAAAACACCTACAAAAACTAAGTAGCGTTTATCTTTCGTAATTTACAAAATTAAAGTGGCCAAAGATATTTATTATTCATTCTGAAGTATAGTTATGCACTAATATGATAATGGTGGGGGACGGGGGGAGGGGGTGTTCTAGCTAATGGTCTCAAAGGTTGGAAACCACTGCTCCAGATAAGGCACATTTGGTAACAGTAGTTACACATTTATTTATTTTCAAATAGCGAAAAAAAAAACCTGAGCTCCAGAGCTACTTCAAAATTTAGCCCGCCTGCTTTCTTTGATATCGCTGTCGAAATTTCTAGTTACTTTTTACATTTATGCTGTGAGTAGAAAGAATACCGATATCACTGATCTGAAATACACTCCTGGAAATTGAAATAAGAACACCGTGAATTCATTGTCCCAGGAAGGGGAAACTTTATTGACACATTCCTGGGGTCAGATACATCACATGATCACACTGACAGAACCACAGGCACATAGACACAGGCAACAGAGCATGCACAATGTCGGCACTAGTACAGTGTATATCCACCTTTCGCAGCAATGCAGGCTGCTATTCTCCCATGGAGACGATCGTAGAGATGCTGGATGTAGTCCTGTGGAACGGCTTGCCATGCCATTTCCACCTGGCGCCTCAGTTGGACCAGCGTTCGTGCTGGACGTGCAGACCGCGTGAGACGACGCTTCATCCAGTCCCAAACATGCTCAATGGGGGACAGATCCGGAGATCTTGCTGGCCAGGGTAGTTGACTTACACCTTCTAGAGCACGTTGGGTGGCACGGGATACATGCGGACGTGCATTGTCCTGTTGGAACAGCAAGTTCCCTTGCCGGTCTAGGAATGGTAGAACGATGGGTTCGATGACGGTTTGGATGTACCGTGCACTATTCAGTGTCCCATCGACGATCACCAGTGGTGTACGGCCAGTGTAGGAGATCGCTCCCCACACCATGATGCCGGGTGTTGGCCCTGTGTGCCTCGGTCGTATGCAGTCCTGATTGTGGCGCTCACCTGCACGGCGCCAAACACGCATACGACCATCATTGGCACCAAGGCAGAAGCGACTCTCATCGCTGAAGACGACACGTCTCCATTCGTCCCTCCATTCACGCCTGTCGCGACACCACTGGAGGCGGGCTGCACGATGTTGGGGCGTGAGCGGAAGACGGCCTAACGGTGTGCGGGACCGTAGCCCAGCTTCATGGAGACGGTTGCGAATGGTCCTCGCCGATACCCCAGGAGCAAGTGTGTCCCTAATTTGCTGGGAAGTGGCGGTGCGGTCCCCTACGGCACTGCGTAGGATCCTACGGTCTTGGCGTGCATCCGTGCGTCGCTGCGGTCCGGTCCCAGGTCGACGGGCACGTGCACCTTCCGCCGACCACTGGCGACAACATCGATGTACTGTGGAGATCTCACGCCCCACGTGTTGAGCAATTCGGCGGTACGTCCACCCGGCCTCCCGCATGCCCACTATACGCCCTCGCTCAAAGTCCGTCGACTGCACATACGGTTCACGTCCACGCTGTCGCGGCATGCTACCAGTGTTAAAGACTGCGATGGAGCTCCGTATGCCACGGCAAACTGGCTGACACTGACGGCGGCGGTGCACAAATGCTGCGCAGCTAGCGCCATTCGACGGCCAACACCGCGGTTCCTGGTGTGTCCGCTGTGCCGTGCGTGTGATCATTGCTTGTACAGCCCTCTCGCAGTGTCCGGAGCAAGTATGGTGGATCTGACACACCTGTGTCAATGTGTTCTTTTTTCCATTTGCAGGAGTGTACTTTGACTATATGAAAGCTGCGTCGTACGGATGACGAAACTTTACACAGGGAATAACAACAAACACTGAAGAAAAATCTTACACGGGAAGTAATTACCACACTGTTTGTGGATTTGAAGGCAATAAGCAGTGCCAAACCAAAACAACAAAAATATATATAAAATAAATGGAACTTAAAAGATATGAATACAATAAGTACTTTTTAAATCACGAATAAAATGAAACTATTTTTCCCTTTCCTTCTCTTGAAACCACTCAAATGCAGAATACTCGTTAGCAACAGAAGGCAGATGAGTGAAAGAATGGAAATAATACTAGTAAGAATGAAGAAACAATATCACCTGAAAGTAAAGATTATACTGAATTTTTTTGCAATTAGCTGCAATGAATCAACAAAAGGCGGTCAGTTTTCCCAATATTGAAATATCCTTCATGTTAAGACAGTATCAGACTTAAGTACAAACGTTAGTGCGCTGAAAACCAATTACTAGTTACGCTACCTTGCTGCACTGGCTCAATGCATCCATCTCAGGAGTGGTAAGCCATAGAAGAAGTCGATCTCATCTTACCTGCAAAAAGAAATACCATCGTTTTAACTACATCAAAATACAAGTAGACTGGACTAGATAATAGCTGACAAGTTTCGTCTCTATAGATGTCTCCCATGTACAGTGCTGTATAGTGACTAGACTACTAGATCCTTCTCTTCAGTGTCTTTCAAATTCTGCAGAGACTCCTTCCACGACGTTGTGGTATCAGTAAACCGCGGAGGGAATGGTTTTTCTCCACAGCCTGAGTGGCAGTTAAGATTGTATTACCGTCGGAGACACTCTGCTACAGACTTTCAAAGGAAATGGTGGGAAGCCATGGGATCCAGCAAAAAGGTTTCCCTGAACAAAATTAAACTACACTGAATTTTATACAAAAAGAGATCCTATTCATATTTCTCTAGGACTAATAGTTTCCGCCTTGCAGGTAATGAAAAAATCGTAAATTAATAAAACTAGTTTTTTGACGGTATAAAATTGATGTGTATTCTTAAATAATATGAGTTAAGATCAAATATTAACAAAATGTGTGTACCACATGTAAGTGTAGTAGAACCTTATTAAGGATTAAATTGAGCTCTGAGGGTTTAACAGGGCGGAGGTTAGACGCAGACGGACGGTAGGTCGCCAGATTGTGGCAATGCACTTCCCTCCTTCGTAGATTCTGTTACGTGAAGAGGAAGCACGTAATTCTCCATTCTGTCTATCCCATTACACCACAAAATGCAAGTACAGGCTGTAGGGATGGGGAAGTTTGCTTTCCCGGAAGAAAACTACAGGTGCCGTACAGGACAACTAAGAATCAATTTCCCTCTAGCACTGCAGAACAATGTGATGAGATTTACGTATATTCTGTCCATACCCGTTTTTTGCGTTAGTATCATTAGTAATTCGTACCTGCATTCCATGTAGCATCAACGGAATTTGTGAAAAATGCCTCCGATCATGTCTGCACGCCGCGTCGTCAGTGGTTTGCAGGGCAAGCTACGAAAGTGTCGAAAGAACTTCGTGAAGGAGATGTTTAATAAACTCAAGTGGCAGACTCTGCAAGAGAGGCGCTCTGCATCGCGGTGTAGCTTGCTCGCCAGGTTTCGAGAGGGTGCGTTTCTGGATGAGGTATCGAATATATTGCTTCCCCCTACTTATACCTCCCGAGGAGATCACGAATGTAAAATTAGAGAGATTAGAGCGCGCACGGAGGCTTTCAGACAGTCGTTCTTCCCGCGAACCATACGCGCCTGGAACAGGAAAGGGAGGTAATGACAGTGGCACGTAAAGTGCCCTCCGCCACACACCGTTAGGTGGCTTGCGGAGTATCAATGTAGATGTAGATGTAGTCCGTTTTTGTGATGCAGTAGCTTAGATAGAGTGGGGAAGCAACCTGCTTGCTGTTCCGTTTGCAGACCTACGAAGAAGGAAAGTGAATGAGCACAACACAGAGACTTATCTTCTCTCACAATTCGACCACCCCCCCTCCCCCCCCCTCCAGAGCACAATCTATTCCTTGATACTCCTCTACCGCACTTCGATGTGGTAAATACATTTAATGATTGTTCTTAACCCATCTCATTTAACAGTAAACAATTTTATATCACTGAAACACTATTTTTACTACCATTTTTCCATCCCCTGCAATGCGCTAACTTTTAGTCCTAGAGAAAAAAATGAATAGAATCTTTGTGGTAATTTAATGCAGTTCAATTTTTAACTGGGAAATATTTTAGCTAGGACCCGCGGTTTTCGAGATATTCAAGAAAAACCTGAAGAAGTGACTTAAACGTCCCAATCACCGCTCCCGGTTAGGATTTTTTGTATCGTTATTCGTTACCCCCTACCACTGTACAAAAATTTGCGACTGCCCAAATTTTTTCTCTAAGCCGACGTTATTTGGTTTTCCTTGACTGGGCTGTACGCGTCTCGATACTCACGTCACGAGACCAGGTGAATTTAGTACGGTGCTTCATGGAATTTTATTTGTAAAGCATAACGAAACCAAGTGACATGACGGGAGTATTTGTGCCGAAACATAAGGCGACGCAAATGAAGTGTGATTGACACAGAACACAGTTGTTATTTTTTCGCCACTAATCAGTCGCACCCAACCAAAAGTGTTGTTTGGACAAAAGAAAAAAAAAGAAACAATTCTTGATTGTCTATGCAGTAGTATATATACCAATAAGCTGCTGCAATCTACATGAGAGTTCATCCGTTCGAGCTTTATGTACAACGAGATTCAGAGCGCTTGTGAAGGACATGGAATGACTTTAATATTGTGCACCGGTAGGCTTTTAGAAGTACTACTGCAAAACTCGTTCGACGGTGTGCAAACTACATCCCTCACTGACCTGTTGGTCTAAAAATGTGTTTTTCATTTGCAGCCGAGTCTCTTGGAAACGAATGTAAGGTCAATCGTTTCAAAACTCGCGGTTTCGAAGACGGATGTTCACACATGTCAAAGCCATATGTAGCAAAATTGCAACATAAATACAGGGAACGACAGGAAACACGCCAAACTATTTAGTGATTGCTCAAAAGCGCGACGAAAGATGTTTTTGCTGGCGCATATTAGCAGCAACACTTTACGTTAAAATGCTTGAGTGCTCTCGCTAATTTTCTAATAGCCGATAGCCATACTGGTGTCCAAACATTGGCCAATCGCATGTCAAGGCCGCTAACGTCACTATTGCCGGAAAGACGCAGCGTTGTTGGTCTGTGTCTGTTTTCTTGCGCTGTATGCTCCACTTCCGAAAGACAAACTTCCAGCAAACCTACGAGAAACGTCTAGATAGTGACACAACGTTCTGAACGTGGGATTTCTAGTTCTGGATCGGCCGCATCAGGTAGAATTCGGTGAGCTTCAAGCTACGGAGCGTTTTTTGTCCGGCCGCTGTCAATACTGGCGATTTAACAATACATTACGTAGAAACTGATTGTTGTGCCATGCCGAGCCGCACCAAATCAGTAAACACAATAGGCCCTACTCGTATTATATGTAGTGCCGGCAGAGCGGGAGCAAGGTGCATACTTTTTTCTAAAGAGCCTCTTTAACTTCAGCCTGCTCTTCATCGTTGCTAAACTCTGGCCTTAGACTGCTCCTTGGTACGCCATACAATGATATCGGAATCTCTGTCTGACCATTATGTAATACAGTTTTTTTTCTTTTTTGCTTTTTATTTATTTTTTTTAATTTTTTTTATTTTCCATGGTCATAAGTTCTAATTATCAAGGTGTACACACAGCAGTGTCCAAAAAGGATCAAATATGCATCTAATGATCAGGACACAAACACAAATTATAACACTGGCAGTGCTGTGAAAATGAATTAAGTACAACACCTGCCTCCCACACACTCACCAACTCTCACTGTACTGCCCTAGTCTCCTCCACTAAATTCTGACAAAGTTTTGTCAAATCCTACATTTATCAGTAATCACTGCATGTGTGTACCACAAGTATGCTATGGAGCAAGAATTGCCACTAGACAGAACCACATTTCAACTGTCCACATTGGCATCTTTATTCACACATAGCAGTTGCACAACATCTTACACTGAGGAGAATGTTTCTCACCAGCTCCCTAAGACATGTACACAATTCATCAGTGAACACAGCCTCGTCTGTGTACATGGTCCCTAACAACCATCAGCTAAACACTTCCACAAGTGCAGAATGAGTACACTGATAAACACAGCTTGAAGCATTGTTTCTATGAGACTTACACCCCCTCAGGGGTTGCCAAAAATTGCCACAGAGACGGTATTTCACGTCTCTTTGGCGGGGTATTGGTAAAAGTTTTCAACTAGCAATAATCGCACCTCAGTTATACTTCAATTTTATTTATTTATTTATTTTTAATTGGGCCTCCTTCTCCTATAGCCCTACCTTTTCCTCTCCAAAAATGCCGCCATCCTCTAGTCTCGACGCAACACACAAAGCAGGGTGCTGTTAATAGCAAGACTTATTGCCATAAACCGAAAATAAAATCGGAGGCATACTCTGCTATGCCTCACGGGGCGACGACACACTACTCAGAAATACACCTCTCTCTGCAGGTGTGAAGCAAGTGATAGAGTTTAGAAACTAAAAAGGAAGAAATAAATAAAGACAAAAATGAAGGCAAATTAAAAACAGGGACGGCAGCACACACAAATGAAAACGAATGGTATATACCCGTGTCTCCACACCTTTCCCAAGCGCATCTCTTGTATTTTATTGAAGAGCATTCACTTTTACCAGCTTACGTTTACTGTAGAAGTCTGCCCCCTACTTCACTCCTGCTACCCTACCGAGCCGATATTCTCCAGTAATACCGTCTTCAATTACTTTAGCTACCACAGCGTGCCAATCACCTCCCCCCTCCCCAAATTATTAGATCATCATCTCCTATTGTATTGTATTGTATGTTAACCGGGGACCTAGAAACGACGGAGAGGCTCAGTCTCCGCCGCAGCCGCAATGGTCCACAACCCCACGACGACTACCGCAGTCCACTTCACCCCTCCGCCGCCCCACACCGAACCCAGGGTTATTGTGCGGTTCGGCCCCCGGTGGACCCCCCCAGGGAACGTCTCACAAAAAAAAGAGTGTAACCCCTATGTTTGCGTGGTAGAGTAATGGTGGTGTACGCGTACGTGGAGAACTTGTTCGCGCTGCAATCGCCGACATAGTGTAACTGAGGCGAAATAAGGGGAACCAGCCCGCATTCGCCGAGGCAGATGGAAAACCGCCTAAAAACCATCCACAGGCTGGCCGGGTCACCGGACTCGACACAAATCCGCCAGGCGGATTCGTGCCGGGGACCAGGCGCTCCTTTCCGCCCAGAAAGCCGTGCGTTAGACCGCACGGCCAACTCGGCGGACTACCATCTCCCATTACGTACTGAGTTGCTCGTTCGATATCCCCGTAGACTACTTCTACTGGGTCGTCATCTGTTTGTGCCGTCGGCATGTACAACATGTGATAAACCTTTTGCATTTCCTTTATGTTTTAGTCTTCTTTAAAGACAAAGAGAGAAGATGAAGCGGTAGGCCATCATAGAGCCTATGCCTACCGTCATGTATTTTTGATTTTCAGTTGTTAAAAAAAAAAGAGATTTTCCTGTGCCAGTAGGAGGAAGGAAGGATTCGCGCTCAGCTAGTGAACGAGTGAGAAGCACGCCATTTTAAGCGAGTAATTGTAGACCGCCATTTTGGGGTCGCTATGAATAAGTGAGGAGTATGTATTTAATATGTGCACCATTTAGAAAGTAAAGTATTGTTTGATTAACAAGAAGGTCGTGTGAGTTGTTATTTCAAATAGTACGATAATTACAAGAACTGAAGCCCACCTGTGTACTTTGGAAAATTACGAAGATCCGATAAGCTTAATGGGAACACGGTCAAGACTTTAAAGGTGAACACGGCGACCAAACGTAGCATTCTAAAGAAGGCTAAGCACAAATCTACAGCTGAGAAAGAAATTACTTCGCCCTGCAAAATAATATGAACTAATACGAACTTACCGTATTTCCAGGCATAGCTCAGCGTATTGTGCTTGTCATTCATGCCGAAAAATTAATCTCATTAATTCAATATATTTTAAAAAGCCACGCATTTCAACATTTTATTATCATCTATTCCATTATTTTAATACATTATAACCACAATCATTATTGCTGGCGGCAGTGTTTGCTGTCTATTCTAATGAGAATAATCCTCACTGGATTGCTCAGAGTACCTCGTTCTCTGAGTTACCTTCCTACTCATTACGAATCCCACTCCCGTTGTACCATTTTCTGCTGCTGTTGATAATATCCTGCATGTATCTGACGAGAAATTCTTACCTTCTTTCCATTTCGCTTCATCATTCTTCTCTTGTGTGCCAGTCTTCTGACAGGATTCAAGGAGAGGCTCCGCGTCGTGTCCCGTTCTGAGTACCTTCCTTCATCTGCTTGTTCGTCCATTTCTAATTTCGTCAATCATTTCAATTCTCTTCTTCCCTTTTCCTTTCATTCCTTCCACTTTTTCGTCTATGATTCTTTGTTGCAGACAATTCCTGCGCAGTGTATGACCCATTCAAGTTTTTTTTCCTGTTTCTGACTACTCCCAAAAATCATTTTTCTTCCTCTATTTTCCTCATTAATTTTTCATTTTTAATTATGTCAGTCCACTTCATCTTACGCATTCTTCTCCACAGACTCACTCCAAAAGTTTCTAAATATTTTCGTTGACAACTATATCTAGAGTGAACCTCTCAATTTCCCTTATCAGATATCCTAGGTTGACACCCACCCGGCCAGGTAGCCGCCTCCGGGATGGGGAGGTATGCCGGCCCCGAACTGAATCCGCTCTGCGGATTAATGACGAGGGGTCGGAGTGCCTGCCAGCCTGGATGTGGTTTTTAGGCAGTTTCCCACATCCAATTTGCCGCCTCAGGTACACACTACGCAAACATTTAGAACACAACACTTTCTCACATTTGCACACTGCATTTGCTGTATACTCAGACGCATTAGGTACACTGCTTCTGTCCTGGGGAATGAATAGGAGACTGTCGACGTTCGGTGTTTGGTCTATGCACTTACTCAGTATCTGCAGCTACCTAGCACATTCACATTTCTGCCATTTCCCGCTCCTACTCGTAGAATGTTACCCTTTCGTTATTCTAGTAATTTCTCACGATGACCTCCCCCTTGGCAGGTCCATTTTCAAATTCAGCCCTATGTCCCGTGTGTTTAATACAGTGGTTTCCGTTGCCTTCTGCATCCTCATAACGTTGATCAATATCGACCGGGGCAGCCCAGACTTTCTTCAACAAATTTATCGATGTGAGGGGGGTTTTATACTAGTCATTTACCACGTTCATGGAAGTTGTAAGTTGAGCCCGTCGGGGATAGGGGTAGAATCTTATCTCTTATTCTTTCCTTCGTGGCAATAAACTGATTGTTTCCCAACCAATCAGCAGAATTAAGGACAAAATATTCCATTTGTTGAATTTTGCTGATGGTCCTCTTTTCAGACGTCACATGGCGCTACCGTCAATCTTAGACATTTGATTCTTCTCGGTCCGCCTGCTTAGCTGAATGGTATCGTGCTTGCATCCCATGCAGCCGGCCCGGGTTCCATTCCCGGCCGGGTTGGAGATTTTCTCCGCTTGTGCACTGGGTCTTGTATTATCATCATTTCATCCTCATCAACAGAACGCGAGTCGCCCAATGTGGCGTCGACTGAAATGAGACTCTCACTCGGCGGCCGAACTTCCCTGCACGGGGCCTCCCAGCCAGCAATGCTACACGATCATTCCTTTTTTTTTGGTCCCTGTGAACGTTTCTTTTCCTTCTTAAAATAATAATAATAATAACAACAAAGTGTTAAATGTAATGGCGCATTTTTGGGTGCAACAATACTGACACGGTTAATAAAAAACTATGAACTCTTCATAACCATGTGCTAAATTTTGTTATATGTTTCAAAACCAAATTGGGGCAGTTTTTGGTTAATAAAATGCAGATGTGTCTGCCGCTTGACTTGGAGAAATCACAACCAATTAATTTGTCACGAAGACGTGAACCTGCACATGCCCGGCACTCGAAAAGGCGTTAGAGCTGCGAACGCACTCGCAGCTCCGCGCGAAACGGTTCGTTTGTGGTGTATAAGAAATTCTCATCACCTGCTGTGCTTGGCACGAAAGCTTGTGGAGATTGTGTCACTACCTGCTAAGAAATAGAACTCGGTGGGTTTCAGTGAAAGCCAAAAGACGTCACGACAGCTTCCGGGTGGGCTGTGGTGGCACCGAATGAGGCCATTTGCTTGGGGCTGGGCGAGTGATTCGTGGGCTGCCAGACAGCCGCAGCCAAAAGGTAGTCACGTGGCCTGCCCCCACCCGGGTTCCATCCAAACCACATTGGGCTCCTCTGTAGCACTCTGCGAAAGGTGTATCTCCTGAAAAATAATTCATCATATTTACGAGAAAATGTTGTGGTAATATTGAAGCTACACTGCACTGCCACTAATGAGGTGATACTCAGGATAGTTTATATGGATTTACCTATTGTTTCAGTATTGTGTAAGTCTGCCTGTCGCCGCAACATAAGTTTCAAGTCTTCCACGAGGATGTAACCACTCAGATATTAAACGTATCTGCTGAACCTTTCTTTCCTGCCTTCATCGACAGAGTATAAAGTTCTGTGGGTGTTTCGAGACATTCTTCTACAACTCAAAGAGTACTGCAGCTCATGCCGTAGATGTACACATATTCAGAACAGTGTTCAGTTTTGATTCCGGTGTGCCTTTCGACTCTCACATCTCCCAAACACACACACACACACACACACACACACACACACACACCACCACCACCACTATTTCATCACGCATCTTCATTCCAGATTACTCATACGGTAAGGGGGGAGAAAAAAGTACAAATGTGTGTGAAATCATATGGGATTCAACTGCTAAGGTCATCAGTCCCTAAGCTTACCCACTACTTAACCTAAATTATCCTAAGAAAAAACACACACACAAACACCCATGCCCAAGGGAGGACTCGAACCTCCGCCGGGACCAGCCGCACAGTCCATGACTGCAGCGCCTTCGACCGCTCGGCTAATCCCGCGCGGCGGTAAGAGCAGATTAAATCATTGCACACATGTACATACATACTCTGCAAGCCACAATCTGGTGCATGGAGGGGGGTTTCTTGTAACACTACAAGTCATTTCCCTCCAAGTTCCATCTGCAAAGCCGGCCGGGGTGGCCGAGCGGTTCTAGTCGCTACTGTCTGGAACTGCGCGACCGTTACTGTCGCAGGTTCGAATCCTGCCTCGGGCATGGATGTGTGTGATGTCCTTAGGTTAGTTAGGTTTAAGTAGTTCTAAGTTCTAGGGGACTGATGACCTCAGATGTTAAGTCCCATAGTGCTCAGAGCCATTTGAACTATTTTTTGAACCATCTGCAAATGGATCGAAGGCAAAACAAAACGGCTGTATATTCGCCCCATTAAGAGTCCTTATTTCTCTGTCTTGTCATGTGTCTGTGGTCTTCGTGAAATGCACATTGGGTGCAGGTGAATCTTACTGCAGTCCGCCACAAACGCCGGCTCTCTGAACTTTCTCAATAGCTTTTCAGGAAAATAACGTCTTCCCTCCAGGGACTTCCATTCGAGTTCACTAAGCTTTCAACTTCTAGTGCCTGTAAGTATTTTTCGTGGACGACCGAGCTTCAGAAGAAGAGCTCTGCTAAAATTCGTTAACACATTAGCCATTATTGGACAAAATAATCATCAATATAAGTACCAATAATAAAAGCCTCAAATTGTGGCTGGATGATCAGTTAAGTATAGACTGGAGAAGAACCAACCACTCTAATGACAGTTACAAAATACGCCCAAATACTTTAGTAAACAAGTAAACTTGATAAATATCAGGATTTTCAATCCTTGCTACACTAACTTAACAGTTGCCCAAAACAGAGCGCAAGACAACAAGTAATTAGAGTACCACTATCCTGCCAGCAACGAAATACAAGCAATTATTGTATCCAATCACATTAATGCGACCACGTGTTAAATGTCTGAGTAACCACGTTTAGCAGCGTGGACCGTCGCGAGACGTGCGGGGAAGAGAGCAAATGAAGTTCTGAGAGGTACTGGGAGGGATGTGGAACCATACCGACTTCACTGCCGTGGCCAGCTGCGATCTATTGCTTGGTTGAGGATCCAGGGCGCAAAGAGGCCGATCGAGATGGTCCCGCAGATTCTCAATTAGGTTTAAATCCGAGGAGTTTGGTGGCCAGGGGAGCACGGTAGGCCCAGTCTGCAACACTTCGAAACAGGCACGTACTCTGCAAACTATTTGACACGTTGAATTTTCCTGCTGTTAGAGGCCATCATGCCGAGGAAAAATGACATGATCCCCAAGGATGGATGCATACTTGTGTTACTCGACTGTTCCTTCTAGAATGACAATATCAGCCAGGGAATGCCATAGAAACATTCCCCATACTGTAACACTCCCTTCGCCGGCCTGGACCGACCCGATGATTGTTCTGATGGAGCATAAAACGTGATCCACACGAAAACCTCTGTCGCCACTTAGTGGGTGTCCAGTTGCAGTATTGGCGTGCAAATTTCAACCTTACGTCACCGGTGAACATCAATCAGCTTCGGTGCAGCAACCCAGTGCCTGCTACACAGCCCCATGCATAACGAGAGTCGCTGAGGACACACTGTTAGTTGAACTGTCCAGTCAGTTGCTCGACAGTTTCACGTCTATTCGCCCGTACAAATTTCCGTAGCTGTCGTTCACCCCTCTTATCTATGACCGTGGTGCAGCAGAGTTGCTTCCGGGTCTGTTTTGGATGGCTCCATTTTGCTATGCACGATATATTTCAACCACGGCGGCACGCCAACAGTTTACAGACCATTTCGGGAGTACTTCCACACTTGGCTCGAAAGCCAATGATCATACCCCTTTAGAACGTCAGATAAACCGCTCTGTATCCACACTGTTTTCAGCGCCCCTCCGACACGCTTTGTATACACACCACTGCTAATGCTACCGCCTGCCGTCTTTAAGTGGTTATTCCACGCTGATGTCTAATATATTCGATTGTCACAATGTGACTGGACCGCGTAAAACGTGGCATACTGTCAAGGGTACGCCAGAAGCACCGCCTACTAGTGGGTCCGCTCGCTGAGGTGGTGGTGGTTAGTGTTTAACATCCCGTCGACAACGAGGTCATTAGAGACGGAGTGCAAGCTCGGGTTAGCGAAGGATTGGGAAGGAAATCGGCCGTGCCCTTTCAAAGGAACCATCCCGGCATTTGCCTGAAACGATTTAGGGAAATCACGGAAAACCTAAATCAGGATGGCCGGAGACGGGATTGAACCGTCGTCCTCCCGAATGCGAGTCCAGTGTGCTAACCACTGCGCCACCTCGCTCGGTCCGCTCGCTGAAGGAGAGGACTTGTCGAATACTGTTTGATAACTTTACCATTTGCAATCAGAAGAAACCGGTCAGGTTTTCTTCGGATTATCTGAATGATTCCGTTCTCAAGGTGACATTCTTCCCTTGAGGTTCTCAGCTTAGTTCCCTGCCTGTCATGACTCTTCAGTCGCGCTTCCTCTTCCTTTCTAGCCATCTACGTAGTTTCAGAATGCCTATCGGGAGGGGAGTCTCCGTCCGCTGGTGAAAGCTGGAGGGCGCCAGTGCAGACTGGGCACGTGGAACTGGCGCCCACGTGCGCACAGCGCGACGCAGAAACGGACGCCCACGCTGCGCGACACGTGTGGGGCGATTCGCTGCTTCCTGCGTCATTGGCGGCCTTCGCAAGCAGCACTCCAATACGTTATGCGGCTAGCTCTTTAGTGTGTGCCAACACAACAATAGCACACACACCACAGCTCTCACTTTCTTACCGTCGCGTCTGAAATTCCTGTACCATGTAGTACATTGGATCCTATCTTACACTTCGCTAACACAGCCATTTCACACTTAGGAAACAGTTTTAGATTGTACGGTGCAGCTTTTTGTGGATCCCTCATGGGTGGAAAAGACAAAGGGCCCAGATTTTCATGCACTATCAAATTGTAAAAAGCGCATGCGTCTATGCAGTACCATGTCAAAACTCATGAAATAGGAGGCTCCAAAACAATCAAAACAAGTCAGTTCTTTAAGAGAGGATCTCTGTAAAGTTGGACATACAGACACATGAAGTTTCTGTTTAAGGTCTTTGCTGCAGCATGCGCAGCTCTGATGCAGGTATCTGAGCACCGACATGTAGGAAAGGAAGTAGTGTGGCATTCGTATCTTTCCAACGTACATGTAGTAAACGCAGAAATGTGAACCATGGCGTTGTTATTACCAAATGCATCCAAACAGGACCAACATCGTTATTCTTTTCTTGGTTACCGAAGGACGAACATTGGTAGACATCCATCCAACAATGAAGAATGTGTATGGAGCAAAAGCACTACTGTGGAATGGTGTGCCAAGTTCCATGCTACTTCATGATAACGAACGTCCCCATATCACAAATGTCATAATGCAGGAGTTACGCCAACTCAAGTGGGAGACAGTCGAGCACCCACCCAATAGTCTTGATCTCTCCCTGTGCAATCAGGCCCATAGTCCCTTAAAAAAAAGGGACTTGAATGGTCGACGACTCCTCCCGGCCAAGGATGTATGCAGGCAATTACAGACTTCTCCCACAGTAGGACATCGTAGTAGTGGGACGAAGTTCTTTCTACGCTACTTTTGATATCTAACTGATATGCTAATTTATTAATTAAACTGATGACATAACCACTTAACCTATTGTTATTGTAATTGATGTGTGACTCCCTGGGAATAATACGTTGTTCTGCGAAACCCCCAACTCTTCCCTTCATCCTCCTCCCCCCTCCCTTTGTAGATGTCCAGACCTCCCCTGCCCATCCACTGCTGAAAAGAAATTCAATTTCTCTTGGTAAATTCAAATTTTCGCGGTAAATTCAAATGCTAATTACATTGCATTGCAGAGGACGCGACGACGACGACGATGATATTTATTTAAAAAAATCAATTTGTGTATCGCTGGTGTGGAAGAATGTAGGGGTCTTCATTTGATCATCTTTGGCATACTGATGCAGTCTAACTAAGATGTCACAATCCAAGATGGCCAACCCAGAATATTGGCGCAATCCAACTCTCCTCCTCCTATTTGCGGGAAATTCAAAAACTGGCGGAAAAATCAATTTTCCCCTCCAGCGGCGAAGCATGGGAGTTCGGGAGTGGTAGTTGCCAATGATCGAGTGCCAGAGAGCAGCTCTAGCCAGACGTTTCAACAACAGCTGGATGGACGGAGGGTATTTTTCGCTATTACTCCAGCACTTGAGTTGCTTCAGTCAGTGGCTGTATGTGGGAAGGATGGGTAATAATGACAGGACAACAAATATGAAGTGCAGTGGAGTAGCCTCCAGTTGACCTACAAGTGCATAACTGATGGGAGGGGCATAAGGATGGGTAATAATATTACGATAGTGACACACTGTCCCAGTGCTGCCAGAAATCCCTGCCCTTACAGACACGTGCTGTAGCAACAGCACTGGGGAATGAAACACACTTACACCGACTTCCGAGTCACAAGTCGCATCCTAGCCAACAGAAATATGTGAAAGATACTGTACGATTTTTTTTAGGAGTGTAATGCACGTTATCTTACTTGAACACAGCATCTCAGGACGAAAAAACTGGCCATTCACCTGCAGCCTAGTCCAGCACCATCTACCGAGTGTATTGTGCACCTGAAGAGCCGATTAGCCGGGATCTTCCTTTGCATCTGCCCAGCTGGCACAAGCTAAGCCACAGCTTCCGGCCGGACGACCCTCAAGACCGCACCCGCCGCGCACCAGCGTCTTTAGCTCCTACTACACTGCGAGGCAACGCCTTGGGAGTTCTAATTGCAATTCCAACCGCGACAGACTCTTCAGTTAAAAAAAATCCACTTTACCCAATCCAAGACGTGATGGTTGTTGTCCATACACTTCAAATTTCTCGCGCGAAATGTAGATTCCTCCGTTTTACGCGCGTTATTTTCGAAGACCGAAGAAATTTGAGCATACACGCATTTTCACATCGCTAAAGTATCTTTCTTAGCTTAGAAAACGTGTACAACAGTACGGCATAGGCTATGTTTTGTCTAAGTATTCTCTCATCCGGAGATATATACACTCCTGGAAATTGAAATAAGAACACCGTGAATTCATTGTCCCAGGAAGGGGAAACTTTATTGACACATTCCTGGGGTCAGATACATCACATGATCACACTGACAGAACCACAGGCACATAGACACAGGCAACAGAGCATGCACAATGTCGGCACTAGTACAGTGTATATCCACCTTTCGCAGCAATGCAGGCTGCTATTCTCCCATGGAGACGATCGTAGAGATGCTGGATGTAGTCCTGTGGAACGGCTTGCCATGCCATTTCCACCTGGCGCCTCAGTTGGACCAGCGTTCGTGCTGGACGTGCAGACCGCGTGAGACGACGCTTCATCCAGTCCCAAACATGCTCAATGGGGGACAGATCCGGAGATCTTGCTGGCCAGGGTAGTTGACTTACACCTTCTAGAGCACGTTGGGTGGCACGGGATACATGCAGACGTGCATTGTCCTGTTGGAACAGCAAGTTTCCTTGCCGGTCTAGGAATGGTAGAACGATGGGTTCGATGACGGTTTGGATGTACCGTGCACTATTCAGTGTCCCCTCGACGATCACCAGTGGTGTACGGCCAGTGTAGGAGATCGCTCCCCACACCATGATGCCGGGTGTTGGCCCTGTGTGCCTCGGTCGTATGCAGTCCTGACTGTGGCGCTCACCTGCACGGCGCCAAACACGCATACGACCATCATTGGCACCAAGGCAGAAGCGACTCTCATCGCTGAAGACGACACGTCTCCATTCGTCCCTCCATTCACGCCTGTCGCGACACCACTGGAGGCGGGCTGCACGATGTTGGGGCGTGAGCGGAAGACGGCCTAACGGTGTGCGGGACCGTAGCCCAGCTTCATGGAGACGGTTGCGAATGGTCCTCGCCGATACCCCAGGAGCAAGTGTGTCCCTAATTTGCTGGGAAGTGGCGGTGCGGTCCCCTACGGCACTGCGTAGGATCCTACGGTCTTGGCGTGCATCCGTGCGTCGCTGCGGTCCGGTCCCAGGTCGACGGGCACGTGCCCCTTCCGCCGACTACTGGCGACAACATCGATGTACTGTGGAGACCTCACGCCCCACGTGTTGAGCAATTCGGCTGTACGTCCACCCGGCCTCCAGCATGCCCACTAACGCCCTCGCTCAAAGTCCGTCAACTGCACATACGGTTCACGACCACGCTGTCGCGGCATGCTACCAGTGTTAAAGACTGCGATGGAGCTCCGTAAGCCACGGCAAACTGGCTGACACTGACGGCGGCGGTGCACAAATGCTGCGCAGCTAGCGCCATTCGACGGCCAACACCGCGGTTCCTGGTGTGTCCGCTGTGCCGTGCGTGTGATCATTGCTTGTACAGCCCTCTCGCAGTGTCCGGAGCAAGTATGGTGGGTCTGACACACCGGTGTCAATGTGTTCTTTTTTCCATTTCCAGGAGTGTACATATACAGGGCTATTGAAGCGATTTTATAAATTCACTGTAGCTCCATTCATTGACATATGGTCACGACACACTACAGATACGTAGAAAAACTCAAAAGTTTTGTTCGGCTGAAGCCGCACTTCAGGTTTCTGCCGCCAGAGCGCTCGAGAGCGCAGTGAGGCAAAATGGCGACAGGAGCCGAGAAAGCGTATGTCGTGCTTGAAATGCACTCACATCAGTCAGTCATAACAGTGCAACGACACTTCAGGACGAAGTTCAACAAAGATCCACCAACTGCTAACTCCATTCGGCGATGGTATGCGCAGTTTAAAGCTTCTGGATGCCTCTGTAAGGGGAAATCAACGGGTCGGCCTGCAGTGAGCGAAGAAACGGTTGAACGCGTGCGGGCAAGTTTCACGCGTAGCCGCGGAAGTCGACGAATAAAGCAAGCAGGGAGCTAAACGTACCACAGCCGACGGTTTGGAAAATCTTACGGAAAAGGCTAAAGCAGAAGCCTTACCGTTTACAATTGCTAAAAGCCCTGACACCCGCTGACAAAGTCAAACGATTTGAATTTTCGGTGCGGTTGCAACAGCTCATGGAAGAGGATGCGTTCAGTGCGAAACTTGTTTTCAGTGATGAAGCAACATTTTTTCTTAATGGTGAAGTGAACAGACACAATGTGCGAATCTGGGCGGTAGCGAATCCTCACGCATTCGTGCTGCAAATTCGCAATTCACCAAAAGTTAACGTGTTTTGTGCAATCTCACGGTTTAAAGTTTACGGCCCCTTTTTCTTCTGCGAAAAAAACATTACAGGACACGTGTATCTGGACATGCTGGAAAATTGGCTCATGCCACAACTGGAGACCGACAGCGCCGACTTCCTCTTTCAACAGGATGGTGCTCCACCGCACTTCCATCATGATGTTCGGCATTTCTTAAACAGGAGAATGGAAAACCGATGGATCGGCCGTGGTGGAGATCATGATCAGCAATTCATGTCATGGCCTCCACGCTCTCCCGACTTAACCCCATGCGATTTCTTTCTGTGGGGTTATGTGAAAGATTCAGTGTTTAAACCTCCTCTACCAAGAAACGATGCTTTCGAACTCGTTGATGGGGACATGCTGCGCCGAGTGTGGGAGGAACTTTATTATCGGCTTGATGTCTGCCGAATCACTAAAGGGACACATATCGAACATTTGTGAATGCCTAAAAAAACTTTTTGAGTTTTTGTATGTGTGTGCAAAGCACTGTGAAAATATCTCAAATAATAAAGTTATTGTAGAGCTGTGAAATCGCTTCAATCATTTGTAATAACCCTGTATATATATATTTATTCAAATCAACTTAATAGCTTTTACACCCTGCATCACTGGACTGTAACATTAAATACTTTTTGGCTCATGACGTAGTACTAAGACCATGCTCTGCCTCTTTCACAGGATGCCTCTTCACTTTCGGACTCAGTGTCTCTTAAGGCAGTCAAATAGTAGCACAGCGGAGTTGTAAATATCAGGTTTACACTAAGTATCCCTTTATAAATTCCGTAGTACAGGTAATTTTATTACGATGGCCTTCTCTCCCTGTGGAGGTGGGAGATTGAAATTTCGTTAAAAGATCTCGCCGCAATTAAAAAATGCCTTATTACCACTCCAACTCACGAATCATATCTGTGGCACTCACTCCATCGCTTCCACTTGCCCGGCATCACGTCACGTCACTGATATCAAATTCATTGACTAATTTATTCAAAATGGTTCAAATGGCTCTAAGCACTATGGGACTTAACATCTGAGGTCATCAGTCCCCTAGACTGAGAACTATTTAAACTTAACTAACCTATGGACATTACACACATCCATGCCCGAGGCAGGATTCGAACCTATTACCATAGCAGCAGCGCTGTTCCGGACTGAAGCGCCTAGAACCGCTCGGCCACAGCGGCCGACTAATTGATTCAATTGATCATGAGAGTCTCTTTGCATGACAATTTTTTTGCTGCAGCTCGATTACACTCGCCAGGTAACCATTACAGACGCTTCTGTGACATCTCTGGGGGGGGGGGTTTCCTACAGGCTAGGTAGAAACCACCTCAGATACCTAATTAGGCTGGTAAACGTTGTGAGACTTCTGAAGATATCCAATATTGATTACACTCTGTGTGTCGGTTGCCTTGTCATACCAGTGGAAAAGAGTCACAATTCTGGTAAATTGCTCCCGATCTAATCCTGCTGGGACCTGTCAGTCTGGAGTAGGATGTTTCAGCCTCTTCTCCGCCCCATCTCTGCCATCGCCAATGTGTCGCATACGAACAGCTGCCCCACTGACACCAGGTCGCGAACCTCCGTCCACGCATCAAGGGTATAACATTCCGGGCCGACAAGCCACTTCTCACATGCCGGACAGCTGTTAAAGATTTCAAATGGCTCTGAGCACTATGCGACTCAACTTCTGAGGTCATCAGTCGCCTAGAACTTAGAACTAATTAAACCTAACTAACCTAAGGACATCACACACACCCATGCCCGAGGCAGGATTCGAACCTGCGACGTAGCGGTCACGCGGTTCCAGACTGAAGCGCCTTTAACCGCACGGCCACACCGGCCGGCTGTTAAAGATTTCAGACTCGCAAAATTTGTCCTACCCTTCTCAGGCGCTTAAATGTTGCTGGGGTAAATACCATGATGTTGAACAATATGCTTTCCCTCCTCCCTCCTGCAAACCAAGACGTCCTGAGATGTGTTTTCGAAATACCCCTAAAGGCTCATCCGGTGAACAGTAACAAAGTAACCGTTTCCTGACCACTCCATCCCAAATGTGTGTGACCCTGCAGACCTGAGTTTCCTTCAAAATACAGCCATGTAGAGGCGTTCCTGTTAGCTCCCGCCAAATTAGTGGGCAGATGGTTCGAGAACTCAAGTGGGAATCCCTGGAAGTAAGGAGATTTTTTTTTTCAAGGGATGCTACTGAGTAAATTTAGAACAGAAGGCTTCTACTGCCGCCAACGTACGTTTCGCGTGAAGCTAAGATATGAGAAATTAGCACTCATATGGAGGCATATAGACAGTCCTTTCCTCCCTCACTATTTGCGAGCGGAATAGGAAAGGAAATGCCTATTAATTTTACGGGATGCCCTCCACCACGCACCGTACGGAGGCTTGTGAGGTATGCACTTGGATGTAGATGTAAATTAAGTCTACCTATTAAGATGTCAGTCCATCCATTTACAGGCACACAAAACTCACTCCTAATTTTCTCATTGCAGTCACTTCGCGAGACGTATGCGAGAGGTTGTAATATGTTTGCCCACAGCACTTACAAGGAACAGTGTAGAGCTCACCTCTTTAACTACACCTTTCGTTACAGTATCGCTAACACTAGAGACAAATAGTTTCAGGAAGGACTTCCTATTACTTCGCAATCAAAGTTTGCGTATCTTTCTTTTTCAGGAAAGCTTTCCCTGCTGTCGTCAGTCTGCATTATACAGAGGGATCCAAAAAATGTATCCACTGTTTAAAAGTCCATAACTGGCAAACTAATTGACGGAGTTGGTTGGTTGGTTGGTTTAAGGTTAAGGGACCAAACAGCAAGGTCATCAGTCCCTTGTTTCAAATATGCGCCATTCAGCTAATGGGACAACTAAGTAAAGTCAGAACAATAAAACGGAAAAAGGGAAAAAACGTAAAAAGGCAGTCATGTCATTGGTAATAAACAAAATGAGGGAAGTCGGCAAGAGAACGAACCCAACGCTATGCTGAAGCAGCCTAGGCAAGACCACCTGTGACTTAGAAGGTACAACTGCTATAATGCAGAAAGTATGTATGGGAATAGAAAGACTAGCAAAGCCTGAAAAAGAAGGATAAAAACAGAGTAAAAGGGGAAGAAAATAGGAATTCGGTCAGAGAGGTGAATCAGGAATCTCTGAACACTGCTTACAGTGGGAGACACCCAAACACTCACCGCCCCGCCCCTGCACCAGAGAGAGATTAAAAACCTTAAAACTGAGAATAAAAACCACTCTCCCGGAGGAAACCTAGAACCAGAGAGACCATCCGGGAATCGTCAGCCAACATCAAAGGTAAAGTGTGGGGGAGTCTGTACTTAGCACGCAGAGCCAAAAGAAGGGGGCATTCAACCAAAATGTGGGCCACTGACTGGAAGGCTCCACAACCACAGAGCGGGGGTGGCTCATCACGCAAAAGGAAACCATGGGTCAGCCTGGTATGGCCAATGCGGAGACGACAGTGTGGTCGAGTCCTTGCGAGAGAGGCGAAAGGAAGAACGCCATGGGCCTGGATTCACCTTAATTGCACGAAGTTTATTAGACAGTGGAGTAGCCTCCCAAGAATTGGCCCATGACTGTGCAAAGTGGGATTTGATGTGAAGCCGTAAATCCGCTGCAGGAGGGGTTACAGAAAATGGGGGGTAAGTAACCGCTCCCCCAGCCAAACGATCAGCGAGCTCATTACCCGGGATACCCACATGGCCCGGGACCCATAGGAAGTCAATGGAACAAGCAGCACGGTGAAGATCAGCGAGATGGTCATGGATGGCAGAGACCAAGGGATGGCGCGAAAAACACCGGTCAATAGCGAGAAGACCACTCATCGAGTCCGTACATAACAAAACGCGGTTGTGTTGGGATTGTTTAATAAAGGTAAGGGCCCGGGAAATTGCCATCAATTCCGCAGTAAACACCCCACATGAGGGTGGCAGCAGATGATTTTCCGTTCCAACAAACGACGTGAAGGCATACCCAACACGATCAGCAGATTTAGAGCCATCAGTGTAAAAAACTACAGCATCCCTAAACTCCCATAAAATTTGGCGGAAAAAGGTACGGAACACCACCGGGGGGACGGAATCTTTCGGACCGCGGCGGAGATCCATCCGAATTCGAGGTCGAGGAACTAACGAAGGAGGGGTGGAGGGGAGGGAGCGAGGAAGACAGGACAAAGAAGGAAGCTGAAAATCACGGTAAAGAGACGCAAGGCGCAGCCCAACCGGTAAACCCGCCCGAGGGCGGGAGTCGGGCGGGCGACGTCCATGGTCTGGGAATAGGATAGAATAGGAAGGATGAGTGGGAGAAGAACGGATAGTAAGGGCATAAGACACCAGAAGCTGGGACCGCCGAACAGAAAGGGGGGGGGGGGGGGATCCCAGCTTCAACCAGGAGACTATCAACAGGGCTAGTAGGGAAGGCACCGGTGGCCAAACGGATACCACGATGGTGGACTGGATCCAGCACATGCAGTGTGGAAGGAGCAGCTGAACCATAAACTTGACAACCATAGTCCAAACGTGACAGAACTAGAGCACGATAAAGACGGAGGAGGAGGGAACGGTCCGCACCCCAAGAGGAGTGGGCAAGGAAGCGAAGGACATTGAGTTTACGGAAACATCCTACCTTCAGGAGTCTGATATGGGGCAGCCAAGTGAGCTTGTTGTCGAAAAGAAGACCCAGGAAACGAAACTGTGGAACCACAGGCAATCTTTGTTCAGCGAGATAGAGCTCTGGATCAGGATGGATCGTAGTACGGCGACAGAAGTGGACCACCCGCGATTTTAAAGGAGAGAATTGAAACCCGTGTGAGAGGGTCCATGCAGAGGCACGCCGTATAGCCACCTGGAGCTGCCGTTCTGCAGATGGCATCGAGGAGGAACTAACCCAAATGCAGAAATCATCCACATATAGGGCAGGGGCGACCAAGGGACCGACAGAGGCCACAAGTCCATCGATAGCAATGAGGAAAAGAAGGACACTCAAGACAGAACCCTGTGGGATGCCCGTCTCCTGGGTCCGTGGAGAACTAAAAGCAGTACCAACTCGAACTCTGAATGACCGATGGATCAGGAACTGGCGGATAAAGATCGGGAGTGGGCCCCGAAGACCCCACTGATGAAGGGTTAGTAAGATGTGATGGCGCCAGGCCGTGTCATAGGCCTTGCGAAGGTCAAAAAACACTGCAACCAAATGACGGCGCTGGGAAAAAGCCTGCCGAACTGCGGATTCCAAGCGAAGTGAATGATCGATTGGAGATCGTCCCTCTCGAAAGCCACACTGGTAAGAGGACAATAGATCCCGAGATTCGAGGACCCAAGTGAGCCGACGGGCTACCAGCCGTTCAAGTAACTTACAACCAACATTGGTCAAACTAATTGGCCGATAGCTGTCAACAGATAGGGGGTTCTGACCAGGCTTAAGGACAGGAACCACAATGCTATCCCTCCACTGAGAAGGGAAGTCACCCTGGAGCCAGATACGGTTAAACACCCGAAGAAGATGGTGCCGTTGTGGAGCACTGAGATGTTGAAGCAGCTGGTTATGAATGGAATCTGGGCCAGGGGCCGTATCATGAGAAGAAGATAGAGCTGAAAGAAATTCCCATTCAGTGAAAGGTTCGTTGTAAGAGTCTGACTCACAAGTGGTGAAACATAAGGTGACAGCTTCAGCCTGCTGTTTTTGATGAAGGAAAGCAGCTGGATAGGAGGCCGACGCTGATGCCACTGCAAAATGGGTCGCAAGATGTTCTGCGAGAACTAATGGGTCCGTACAAATGCCATCTGGGAGGTGAAGGCCTGGGACGGTGGACTGCCGATGGCAACCTTGGAGAGAGCGAAGTGTAGCCCATACCCGTGACAGAGGGACAGTGGAACCAAGGGAAGAAACGAATCGTTCCCAACATATCCGCTTGCTCTGTTTGATTAAATAACGGGCTTTAGCGCGAAGGCGCTTAAAGGTAGAAAGGCGGGCTACAGATGGGTGCCTCTTAAAGTGTTGCAAAGCTCGACGGCGATCACGGATGGCAATGGCAATGGCCGTACTCCACCACGGGACTTGCCGACGACGAAATTGTCCAGATGAGCGCGGGACAGCAAGGTTAGCAGCGCGAACAATCGCGTCAGACACGTCACGTAGGACGTCATCAATACAACCCGACAAAGAGGGAGAAAACTCGACCTGTGCAGTGTATAGAGGCCAATCGGCGCGGTGGAAAGACCAACGAGGTAACCTGTCCATCGGGGAGCGGGAAGGGAGCGTTATAATCAACGGGAAATGGTCACTATCACAAAGGTCGTCGTGTGGCGACCAGTGTAATGAAGGGAGGAGAGAGGGAGAAGAAAGAGAAAGATCAATGGCAGAAAAGGTACCATGACCAGCACTGAAATGAGTAGGGGAGCCATCATTAAGAAGGCACAGGTCGTTGTCTGCAATAAATTGGTCTATAAGAAGACCTCGTCTAGATGGAAAGGCACTGCCCCACAAAGGATGATGAGCATTAAAATCCCCAAGGAGGAGGAAGGGAGGAGGAAGTTGCTGAAGAAGGGTGGTTAAGGCAGCAGGTGTAAGAGTCCTGTCAGGAGGGAGATAAAGGTTGCAAACTGTGACTGCAGAGTCTAAGTGGACCCTAACAGCAACCGCTTCCAATGTAGTTTGGAGAGGAATCCACGTGCTAGCAATGTCTGTACGGACCAACGTACAAACGCCACCAGAAGCCCGCAAGGGTCCGACCCGATTTCGACAGAAAACACGGAACCCACGGAGGGTCGGTGAGTGAGCATCAGTAAAATGAGATTCCTGGAGAACCACACAAGCTGCTGAGTAGGACGAAAGAAGGGATTTCAATTCCGGAAGGTGACGATAGTAGCCATTACAATTCCATTGGAGAACCACAGAACGATGGTTTAAATGAGGGCTGAACACGCTAAATCCAGTCATACCGCCGAGTCCCCACCCATCACCGGCAAGGAGGGGGCGACATCCATAAACGACAGGTCAGAATCCGGTTGTGAAGTCGGGGAAGGGACCTCCGGTAACACCAGAGGCTCTTTGTCCTGGGACTTATGTTTCTTCTTCTTTTCAGGCTGAGATCGAGGAGGGCTGTGTGGCATTAAGGAGCCAGCTGCAGCAAGATCAGGAACAGAAAGAGACCGGGCGACCTGGGGGCCGAGAGACCGCGGCTCTCGCGGTCGCCGCGCTGCAGCAGACCTTTGACCTGGAAGGTGCCGGGAAGGGGCATCCCGGGAGAGGCGCCCTTGACCGGCAGACGCCGAAGGAGTGGGACACTTCTCCGGCTGGGGAGGGGGAGCAGCGCCCAGAGGAGAAGGTGTGGGAGCCGCAGGGGAGGGGGGAAGGAGAGGGGTCCGGGATGGGGGTAAGGAAGGGGGAGGAAGGGATGAAGATGTAACCAAGGCGTAACTAGATGTCATGGACACAAGGTGCAATCGTGCATATTTCTTACGAGCCTCTGTGTAGCTTAAACGATCAAGGGACTTATACTCCTGTATCTTTTTTTCTTTCTTATAGACTGGGCAATCTGCTGAACGCGGAGAATGACTACCATGACAATTTACACATACAGGAGGGGGAACACAGGGACTCCCCTCATGGAGTGGACGTCCACAGTCACCACAGAGAGGGTCCTGGGAACAGCGAGAAGACATGTGGCCAAAACGCAAGCACTTAAAACACCGCATTGGAGGTGGGATGTACGGCTTCACATCGCAGCGATAGACCATAATCTTAACTTTCTCAGGAAGGGTATCCCCTTCAAAGGCCAGGATAAAGGCACCAGTATCAATACGATTATCTTTAGGACCCTTCTGAACACGCCGAACAAAGTGAACACCCCGCCGTCCGAGATTGTCCCGAAGTTCCTCATCAGTTTGAAGGATGAGGTCCCTGTGAAAAATCACACCTTGTACCATATTTAGAGACTGGTGAGGGGTAATGGACACGGGAATTGTGCCAAGATGGGTACAGGCACAAAGGGCCGCAGATTGGGCAGCCGAAGCAGTTTTTATCAGCAACGAACCCGACCGCATCTTGCTCAGGGAGTCCACTTCGCCAAACTTGTCTTCAATGTGTTCCACAAAGAATAAAGGTTTGACACTGGTGAAAGTATCTCCATCAGTCCTGGTGCAAACTAGATAACGGGGGAAAGGTTTTGCCCCTAGACGACGGGCCTGACCCTCCTCCCAGGGGGTAGCCATGGAAGGGAAGGCCGAAGGGGCAAGAGAAGCAGCACTTGAGGAATCAGTACCACGCAGAGAGACGGCCGCAGAAGAGCGGCCAGAGTTTTGGACCCGTATGCGTTTCATCTGCATAGCGTCCGCCCTGATACCACCCACTCCGATCAGGGGCTCTCCTCACAGGCGCCACCCAGGCACAGCAAGGGCCGTCTGGCACGGCGGCCATTGCCGGGAGTTCCGATGCTCCAGGATGACGAGCAACCACTCCAAGGCATGCATGAGGAGGTCACAGCTCAGGTATCAGAAGTGTGATCCCTGTGTGTTCAGGGGGCTCAACCAAAAGGGTACATAGCGACCCCACCACACGGGCTGGCTACCGTGCTGGCTATGCACCCTAGCATCAGACAACGACGTAAAAGAAAAGGTGGAATGTACTAGGAGGGCGCACGTCGGTGACACTAGGTAAGGTGCTCTTCCCCAAATGGCTCACACTACGGAAGAGAAATTTTGGAATGGAGGTCAAACCCCAGAGGGGGACCAAGAAATGCCAAAAGGAGGAGATGATTACGCAACAAAGCCGGAGTGTAAAACCAACAGAACCAGGAGGATAGCGGGAGCCAACATAAGCAAGGACACCAATAGAGGGAGAGGAGAGGGCGAGGGGAAAGGGACATGGAGGGGAAAGGAGGGGAAGGGAAAGGCAATGCAGCCCGGGAGAGAAAGAAGGCTGCAATGGCTCGGGGCCCCGTGCTCGCCACGCACGTATCCACAAAAGAGTTGTGGACCCCCTGGGGGGAATTGACGGAGTTGTCTCATCTCTGGTAGTGTAATAGTTTATAGTTCCGGCAATCGCCACGCAAGCGTTGTATTGCGTTGTTTTGTTTTGTCAGATGACAGTCGCCAGATATTGTTTTGTTCTTAGTTGTACCTAGTTACTAGTGTAAACATGGTTGGCGCAAGGCTTACATTCGATGACACGAAGTCAATTTTGAAGTGGTATTGTAAGTACGAAAACATTAATGAGGTTCAACGGCAATGGCGAAATTAGTATGAAACAGAGCCACTGACACGTTTAACGATTCGTCGCATTCGAGACAAATTTGAGGCCGAAGGCTGTGTTAAAGATGTACACAAACAAAGATCTGGACGACCTGGAACAGTAACAAGTCCGATCAACTCCCGTCGTGTGTTAAACAATTCACTCGCTCGCCACAGAAGTCTGTGAGACAGTGTGCCCGTGAAACTGGAGTGAGTCGCTCAAGTGCTCGGCGAATTTTGAAGACAGCAAAGTGGAAGTGCTACGTCCCACGATTGCTACACGCAATGAACGAGGACGACGCAGATCGTAGAATGGAGTACCTACTGCGAGTGGATTACTAACATGGTGCGCAACGATGAAGAGTTTGCAGAGATGATTGTGTGGTCTGATGAGGCACAGTTCAAACTCAATGGTACAATAAATCGCCACAATTGCATCTACTGGGCCGCCGAAAATCCGAACGTCCATGTAGACAAAGCCGTGAATTTGCCAGGAGTAAATGTGTGGTGTGGGTTGTCTTACTGGGGCTTGATTGGACCATTCTTCTTTGACGGCACAGTTACCGGTGAGGAGTGCCTTCAGAAGCTTCAGACATCCATTTTACCTGCCATCCGAGACTTTTATGGAGACGGAAGAGTTTACTTTCAACAAGATGGTGCCCCAGCCCACTACCAAAATCGTGTTAGGGCGTATCTCGACGAAAATCTACCAGGAAGATGGATAGACCGTAGAGGTGCTGTGGAGTATCCACCACGTTCCCCAGACCTAACTCCTCTAGACTTTTACCTATGGGGAACACTAAAGGACGTCGTTTATCGACAAAAGCCACGCACATTGGATGAACTTCGAGAATCCATCGTACATTCATGTGCAAATATCCAACTGAACACGTTGCAGTTCGGCGGCATCGTTTGTGTGTTGATGTTAATGATGACCATTTCGAACACCTACAGTGATATCTTTAAGTTGGACTTGAAGCTACACTTCACCAAAAATGAGACAACTCCGTCAATTAGTTTGCAAGTTATGGACTTTTAAACAGTGGATACTTTTTTTTGAGCCCTCTGTATATACACCCTTCACTTACACCATAGTTATTTTGTTGCTCAAATAGCAAAACTTGTCCATTTGCTTTAGTGTAATTTTCTAATCTGGATACATAGCGAGGCATCAGGGAAGGGTCAGTTTCGTCATTGAGAGAACGTGTGGAGAGGGAAAAAATTTTAGGGGCGACCAAAGCTTAAATAAAATACATTTCTATAAAACAGAGTATGGGAAAAGAAGGGGGGGGGGGGGGATGCCGCGTCCCTCGTCCGTTAACCCCGAAATCGCCAATTATTGATTCCCGTAAGAGTTCGAACAACATTAGTGCATCCCATTGAAACAAACGTCAAGGAGTCCTCGCACTCTTACAGAAATGCGTATATTTGATTAAAATAAATAGGTTAGAACGGATTTAGGTTCAGTATTTACGCAGAGATGAAGAGGCTTGCACTGGAGAGCAGAGAGGAGAGCTAAACCGTAACGGCCTACGGTATGAAAAAACAACATTTCCAAATCTAACTGCCTGAAGTACATTTAATTCTACAGTGCTCTTTTACCCATATGTTAATCTTACCGATGTGTATCCTTAAACCTCTTATGACAGAGTAACTAGCTGCTAGCAAATTAATTATCTCCTCAACTTCAAACTCGAAATCTCTAGTTGTCCCAATGACTTTAAACCTACTGCATTCTCGGACAACAACAGCGTACCGTGCCTCCCGGCGACGTGCTACAGACTCTGTGGGAGGGTGTATTGCACACAGAAAGGTCCCACCCCTGTGCTGGGACGCCAGCGCCTCGGGACGCCTCTTTATGTGGCAATAAAATACGCCCCAACAGAGCTTTTTTATTGGCTTCAGGTGCGCCGTCAGCAGGAGCGGCCATCCTCGCCGTCGCAGCGATAAAAACCCAGCACTGGCAAACAGAAAACAGCGCGGAGTTTACCCTCTCGCTTATTCTATACGAAAGCTTCTAAACGCGGATTATCCAATAACAACATCGCGACTAACGACCAGAGAAAACTATCGAGGCATTACGGGGTGCCACCAGCTATGTCGCACGTTTCAATCATCTCTTACATGCTGACGAATTAATGGACGTGTTCATAATTCTACGTTGTCACGTTGACATACTGACATCAAAACACGAAGGCAAATACACATATCAAAAAAAGTTTTGCATCACCGCGGTTCCGAGAGCTCCCGAACTTGCACAGAAAATTAGAATACAGATCAACATAAACATCATTTCAGCCCTTTTTATTTCTCATGAAAACAACACATTGTATGTTGTACCACCATACAGCCAGAACTTCTGAGGTGGGGGGTCCAGACTGATGTACACACCGGTACCTCTAATACCCAGTAGCACGTCCTCTTGCACTGATGCATGCCTGTATTCGTCGTGACATACTATCCACAAGTCCATCAAGGCACTGTTGGTCCAGATCGTCCCCCTCCTCAACGGAGATTCGGCGTAGATCCCTCAGAGTGATTGGTGAGTCACGTCGTCCATAAACAGCCCTTTTCGATACATCCCAAGCATGTTCGATAGGGTTCATGTCTGGAGTACATGTTGGCCACTCTAGTCGAGCGATGTCGTTATCCTGAAGGAAGTCATTCACAAGAAGTGCACGGTGGGGGGGGGGGGGGGGGGGGCGCGAATTGTCGTCCATGAAGACGAATGCCTCGCCAATATGCTGCCGATATGGTTGCACTATCGGTCGGAGGATGGCATTCGCGTATTGTACAGCCGTTACGGCTCCTTCCATGACCACCAGCGGCGTACATCGGCCCCACATAATGCCACTCCAAAACATCGGGGAACCTCCTCATTGCTGCACTTGCTGGACAATATGTCTACAGCGTTCAGCGTGACTGGGTTGTCTCAAAACACGTCTCCGAAGATTGTCTTGTTGAAGGCATATGTGACACTTATTGGTGAAGAGAACGTGATGCCAATCCTGAGTAGTCCATTCGGCATGTTGTTGGGCCCATCTGTAACGCACTGCATGGTGTCGTGGTTGCAAGGATTGACCTCGCCATGGACATCGGGAGTGAAGTTGCACATCTCCTCCATTTCCGAACAACATCTCTCTGGTTCACTTCGAGACGTCTGGACACTTCACTTGCTGAGAGCCCTTCCTGGCAAAAAGTAACAATGCGGACGCGATCGAACCGAGGTATTGACAGTCTAGGCATGGTTGAACTACAAACACGAGCCGTGTACCTCCTTCCTGATGGAATGACGTAACTGATCGGCTGTCGGACCCCCTCCGTCTAATAGGCGCAGCGCAAGCTCGGTTGTTTTTATCTTTGGGTGGGTTTAGTGATCTCTGAACAGTCAACGTCTGTCTTCACGAGTTCTGGGAATCGGGGTGAAGCAAAACTTTTTTGATGTGTATAAAACATTAACAGGAATTCACTAATATTTTCCTGAAAGGTAAAAAAAATGGCGCTGTTTATAATCATCTTCACACCAACCTCTTGGTCTCGTTGTCATATGCAAATTTCGCGTTCTGTAAGAAACTGAAAAACCGACAGCGTCAAAGCTGGCATCGTGAACCATTTTTCAATGTCGCAAAACTTAGATCGTGTACTGTATGCTGAGTACATTCATCAGTAATCCTTCTGGAAGAAATCACCGACGTGGTGGTTTGCCAGACTTCAACTACCTTACCGACCCCAATATTCCCCCCTTTGCTCGACAAAGCGTCACACACCGTATGATCTTTATTATACAGTATGTTTCTTCGAAATTGACGGGTCTATTGTCACAGATTCTACTTCATTGTTCGTCAATGGCATTCGGCCTTCCACCTTCCAGTCTTTCCACAAGTTCATACATTATCCTTTTCCTTAAAGATTTGTTTCCATATAAATATTCTGCTGTAGAATTCAAACTGCGTCACTCCTTCCGACCACGAAAACAGACCAACTGATTACAAAAAACCTCGTCCCTTTAAGGTGCGAACAGCAACAAGGGTTGCTGAACTCACTATAGTGAAGATGCATACATGATCACCGTTGTCGGTAACAATATTTCGTTGGGCGTTCGAACACTCTAATGACGATGTCGTACAACGGTCTCAACATGTAAATATAAATTTTTATATTAACGTTAGACGAGCCCCAATTGAATGGCTCTGAGCACTATGGGACTCAACTGCTGTGGTCATCAGTCCCCTAGAACTTAGAACTACTTAAACCTAACGAACCTAAGGACATCACACACATCCATGCCCGAGGCAGGATTCGAACCTGCGACCATAGCAGCAGCGCGGCTCCGGGCTGGAGCGCCTAGAACCGCACCGAGCCCGAATTGAGACCTTAGTCGTAAGGTTATGATAAACTCTATCTTCGCCGTCAGTTGTACGACACCAGTAATGCCTGTCGACTACAGAAAGGTTCGAAAAACGGCAAAGCCTCGATACTGACGACACGGATTTCTGACTGCATGCGAAGTTGAACCCAAAACGTCGGAGAGGCAGAGAGAATATGATGAGGACGTATGCCTTTGATACGCCGCGCGTATGCCTTTGATACGCCGCGCACAGATTACTTGCTCTTTACCAAACAAGGCGATGAAACCTGACCGCAGACTTGTTTACACGGCTGCCGCAGTTGCGCAAAACACGCTGAGGTTACTACTATCTTACTAGATCTTACTCTGTAGTGATGTGCAGAATTGAGATCTTTTATATACTCTGAACCGAATATTCACCCAAAATATTTTGGCGCGTACAGTCAAGCTGCTAGGGCCACGTATGCTTCCGTCGCACAACCGGTTCTAAGCGAACGTTCTCGGAATGTGTACCTTTTCTGTCTACATCCATTGTTTAGTATGTCATTCCATCTGCTGCGCCTTCAGAGAAAATAGTTTTCTGTGAATGAAGCAAAGCCTCACCCGTTTCTGAAGTTACTTTTTCGAGTAACTTTTTACTTTTGCATAAAAATAAGAAAGATATGAAGTTTGGAGTGGCTGTTATCTTCGCCTAGCAGTCTTCGTTACGCGATTTTAAGGGAACTAGTCGCAACAAAAATATTCTTTCACTTATTACGTATGATCTTTTATAAATCTAGTGTAGTCTCAAACTAAGTTAATGTTGTTGTTGTTGTCGTCTTCAGTCCTGAGACTGGTTTGATGCAGCTCTCCATGCTACTCTATCCTGTGCAAGCTTCTTCATCTCCCAGTACTTACTGCAACCTACATCCTTCTGAATATGCTTAGTGTATTCATCTCTTGGTTTCCCTCTACGATTTTTACCCTCCACGCTGCCCTCTAATGCTAAATCTGTGATCCCCTGATGCCTCAGAACATGTCCTACCAACCGGTCCCTTCTTCTCAAGTTGTGCCACAAACTCCTCTTCTCCCCAATTCTATTCAATACCTCCTCGTTAGTTATGTGATCTACCCATGTAATCTTCAGCATTCTTCTGTAGCACCACATTTCGAAAGCTTCTATTCTCTTCTTGTCCAAACTAGTTATCGTCCATGTTTCACTTCCATACATGGCTATGCTACATACAAATGCTTTCAGAAACGACTTCCTGACACTTAAATCTATACTCGATGTTAACAAACTTCTCTTCTTCAGAAACGCTTTCCTTGCCATTGCCAGTCTACATTTTATATCCTCTCTACTTCGACCACCATCAGTTATTTTGCTCCCCAAATAGCAAAACTCCTTTACTACTTTAAGTTAATAATGAAACGACTACACGTAGGGACTTCAGAAAGCAAGTCACGCGTGTCGTCCCAAGCTAACACCATTGCGCAACAATAACGCATTGTCAGAAACGAATACAAGTTCTGCTTTTCCTGCAGACATACTTCTGCTGTGGCCCATCAGAGTGCAACTGAAATGACGCGGCAAATGGAAACGTACTCCTAAGTTAAAATACGCAGGACAATACGATTCTTGTGGGTAAAACTTCTAAACTGCACGATTCATTGCGAAATTTAAAAAGGAGGAATAAATGCAATGTCACGTCCAGGCGTAGTGAAATGGTGCACCGATATGGGTGATGCTGAATAAGAAGTCCAAATCTTGAACCATGCGATTTCTGTCTTTTCGTGAATGGGAAAGAACATCGGTGGGAGCGGGAGATTGATAGATATGGATATAGAGTATATTTTTCTCCAATGATGGGGATGTTCACGCAGTGGTTCTCGAATGGCCCCGTGACCAAGGAAGGGAGTTTTATCGTCAAGAACTTTAACGATAGGCAGAAAGTTCCGACCGCTGTTAAAAGAGAATCTATGAATACGCTAAAAAATAGTGTCACGTATGTGTCACTTTGAAGTGTACGGGCAGCATCCAATGATGGTTACTTGGCCTGCAATAATGATGTGTAACTCACTTTTTGACGTCCCTACATACGTATGAAAACCGAGAACTTTTGCAAGAACAACCAACAACTATTGTCTGTTCTGATTTCCGTTCGCGGACTGTCTGACATAATGATGCTGCGGCGCACTTGGTGGCTTCTGCATACTGTTGGGGACCTGCGGCATGGACAGCTGTTGCTCTACGAGAGCGCGCTGCCAGCTTTCCGGCGGAGGGAGGCCTTTTTTGCTGCTGCAGCCGCCGCTTTTCACAACCCTCCTGCGTGCTCTGTAATCTTGCCATTAAATACCTGGTATTACAACTAACCCCTTTCAGATTTCTCAATGCCCGCTGATTTTCCATTGCTGCGACTGAATAAAACAGATTCCACCCGTCTTTGTCATTCAGCGCGTTCACATTGTTTTCGAAGATCAAGGCAAACAATATAGCAAATTGAAGGGCAATTAAACTTCCAATACATGACCTGTAACACCGAAAGTTTGGAAAGAATCATCCACATTCATATAGTGTTGCTTACAAAACACCGGGATCAACAATTATTGTAACACACTGTTGGGTTACACGTCCTGTCTAATTGAAAAAAGTCGTTATTGTCACATTCTCTTTCCATTTACAAATATACTTCAAAGTGAAGAATTGTGAAAACTGAGAAATTATGTAATACAATACTGGTGTTTAGTCCGCGTCGAGGGCAATAGAAACTTAACAAGCAGGGGAAGATGTTCGGCCGAGTCCTTGTTTAAGGAAACATGCCATTAATTGAGAACTTGCGGCAAACCGAACTCAGTATGGCGAGAGGGGAGTCCGACTCATGATAATCCACAATACGAGACTACTATCGTAATTTTAACACATTATTAGAGTCTATGAATTAGTGATTTGCTGCCCCCTTACATGCCACAGCCTTGTTTAGGCACGTGACAGTAGCTCTAGGCTGTAGTGTGTGGAGCTTCCTAGTCGACTTACGTTCTGTTTTTTAAAATGTCGCACCTCACATTCTCATATGCCCCAAAGGAGTATTTGCCCTGCTGATATCTTTGTGACCCTACATCAGTATATAACGACATTAGTACTGCACTATCAGTAGAAGTTTGTTTACCGAATTTTTTCTTTCTTATCGACACCTGAAATTTAGTCACAAATAGGGAAACGACCTGTCAGCTTTCTAGCGCTGTGGAACAAATACGTTGTCTCGTCTTCGGCTGCCTCCTTTCTACTAATAATTTCAATCGACTTATCTTCTTAACCCGAACAATGTCTAACCGACGTATTACACTGATTCTGACATTAAGAATAAAACAACCAGAGATCAGCAGTAACTCTGTTCTTACATGTATCAGAAATATTCATTACCTTCCGGGCTGAACAGCAGAGTGATTCAGATGACTTTGTCAGATACCATTTCATGTCATTGCTTATTCACTGGTTTCACTAACACTGATTCCATTTCATTGCAGTGACCTGGATTCAACTGATTTTTCTTCTATCCATTTACGTAATTCAACGTGATTATGAATGAAAGTTCTACCGCCTGTTGCAAAGGGGCCTACGCACTCAGCAGTGTGTATTTGTTCGATATTTTGTATTCAAAACGTCAGAAGGCAAATATATCGTTAGAAAATGTTATTTCTCATACAAGTGAACAGAACTGAAGATATAAATGAGCGCAGATCAGATCTCAAATTTTTTATGTGGTATTATAAATATTACGAACTATCATACGGACGACCAGTACAAGAAGCGAGGATACTGCCTACTGATACGTTGTATCACTTGAGCAGCTACATCCTGGCTCTCGCAAGCTTGCTAGTCGCGTCTTACGCAAGCAATACGATGATTCATTACCAACACGTGCTAAAGGATGTTTTCGAGCACTCTGCAGTTTGCAAGCTGCGGCAATTGCTGATCTCGTACCAGCCAAATATTTTCACAATTGGTTTAACTGCATACAATGAAGGGCACCATCTTGTCCTTGGGGTTGGAAACTGCCCCTAAAGCCGAAATAATCGGCAATGGAAACCACTGTATTAAAGGAACAAACTGTATCCACAGGAAGAAATGTTACTTGTAATTTTAAGTCGCCGCAGGCTGCATCAAACGTATCAGAAAACCTGAAAAAAATGGTACTGCGAAGCATTTCGGGTTACCTACACCTACATATGAAATACACAAGCAACATACATACGGCGCAAGGCGAATGATTCGCCGTATCAGTAGTATCAACTTCCTTTCTAGCACCATTCGGGTGTTGAGCGAAGAAATAATTATTGTATATGTGCCTCCATGTGCAGCCTCATTTTCATTTTCTCAAATTCCTCACGCTAAATATACGTTGGTGGCACAGCATAATTCTCGCAAAGTCTTCCTCGAACACAGGTTCTCTGATTTTATCTACAGGATTACGCGAGAACGCCGTCGTCTTTTTTCCCCAAGGATTTCAATTATGTAGTCCGAGGATTTTTGTTATACTGAGCATTGGCTACGCAGATCTTTTACGATCCTAGCAGCGCATATGTGAATTCATTCTATGTTAACTGGACCAGCATTCCAGAAAAGGACGCACTAGTGACTTATATGCGATTTCATTTACAGAGATAGCACACTTTTCCAAAACTTTGCAAAAAATTTAAGTCTTCCATTCGCCTTCCAGTATGCTGATTTTACGAGATCTTTCCATTTCATATTGCTTCTAAACATAAAGGACGATCAAAAAGTTCCCGTTTGAGGGATTCGCTGCTGTGTATATGCAACGTAGCGCGACTCTAATGGGGGTATATAAAAACTGGTATGCAGGCAAGGGATTAGTGTGGCCTTCGTGTCTTTCCGACGTACATGCGGTAGAATCCGCGCAGGATAAGGTGACCGATGTGCGGAGGTCATTCGCTTGTTTGGAAGGGAAGGGCGACATTGTCTGTGAGACACTGTAAATCGACAGAGTTTTGGCAAAAGAAGCAAATTTTAACATGGCCACAAGAGAAATGTGTAGGTTTTACTTAAAATTCGCTACTTTTTTTAAAAGTTACAAGTAGTTAACAAGACAGGCAAAAACAAATCGCTGCATTTTCGGCGGAATTCTCTTTAGATACTAACCAAAGTAGACGTGACAGATCTTTTCGAATGGTCATTATGCATGTGAGGGCATGGAGAGGGCCCGCTTAATATGTACAAAAATATGAATGTAGGCTTCAGTTCAAAACCGCACTTCCCCTCCATCGCTCGATATTTCCCTTACAGCGCCTGCCCGCACCCCCACCTCTACCGCTCTCCACACGCGTGCCCTGCCGTCTGCGTATCTCAAAAACGTCAAATGTGTGTGAAATCTTATGGGACCCAACTGCCAAGGTCATCAGTCCCTAAGCTTACACACTACTTAACCTAAACTACCCTAAGGACAAACACACCCACCCATGCCCGAGGGAGGACTCGAACCTCCGCCGGGACCAGCCGCACAGTCCACGACTGCAGCCCCTTAGACAGCTCAGCTAATCTCGCGCGGCTGCGTATCTACTGGCCACGGTATCCTGCTTGGATCTTTTTTCCTACATGCGTAAACGTGAACTATAGCGTTCAAATAGAGCCATCGTGCTGTCATTCGTTACTTGTCTGTCGAAGGACGAACAGCGATAGACTTCCACTGGAGAATGAAGAGTGTGTACGAGGCAGCATATTTGTCGAAAATGGTCATTTGAATGGTGCGCCAGGGATACTGCTGCTTCATGATAGCGTCCCCATATCGCAGATGCAATAACATAGAAGATACGTCAAGTGGGAAACACTCGAACACCCGCCCTGCAGTCCTGATCTCTCCCCATGTGATTATCACGCCTTCAGTCGCTCGGAAAAGGACTTTGAGGGTCGACGATTCCTTTCGGTCGAGGATGCACAGCAGGCAGTTACGAATAGGGTTGCCAACCGCCCCGCGTGGGGTGGTACGTTCCGTTTCCACGGTTCAAATAATACATCCCGCGATGTGTGTCAGCGGGACGCTAATTGTCCCGCTTTATGGTAAAACTGGCCTATGTTATAAGAAAAAAACCATTCAAATTAATTACGGTCGTAGCGTTGCGTACATGCAACGGTGCCGGATGACAGCGGCCGCTTGCGCCCGCGGCGCCCCTGGAGAGGACAAATGACTGTAGCGGTCGTTCGTTCCGTGCGTCGGTCGGTCGCACCCCTCCCCCGCTCCTGCAATGCCTCGCGTTACCCCGACATCGTACAGTTAATACTCAGTAACTGACACAGGGTTTCCGTGTTCTTATGCGATTCATAAAATAATGTTTAGTGCTTTGTTGACACTCTCCTGTTGTTGTTCTTGAACTGTTTGAATTTGAGTCATGTGTGATTCAAAAATAATTGACAGCGACAGTGAAAAAGTAAAATACAAAATGTGTAAACGGATGTGTTCCTAAGGCCAAGAAGATGACAATTTGTATCCTTTTTGAAAAAAGTTGATACAAATGTACATAAAGCTTTTTGCAACGTGTATATGAAATCATTTATGATATCGCATGGAGGTGTGAATGATTATGAACGGCATGTTGGAATCCCTGAACACCAACGGTGAAAGAGCTCGAAAGAGTACTCAGACTTTGCAACAGTTGTTAAAGTGCGATGTATTGACGACAGACGAGGAAAACGTGGTAGCTGCAGAGTTGACAGAAGTTTACCATGGCGCAAACCATAGCACGTTCAATTCTACTGACTACGATTCAAAGTTATTCCCCGTGATATTTAGTGGTTCCCAAATTGCATCAAAAATATCCATCGATAGCACTAAGGCGTCCTTTAATATACAGTGCTCTGGCTCCAGTATCAACAGAAGGTATCGTGCTTTACAGCATTTCGACAGATGCCTCAAATCACCGAAATATAAAATTGTTTCCAATAACTGTCAGATTTTGCTCTACAGAGAATGTAATCGGCACTTGCCTGTTTGATTTTTTATGAGGTCCAAGATGAAAAAGTAATAGAATTTATAATAATATAAAGAATAAATTCAAAGCGCTGGATTTAGATTCCACAAATGTAACTGATTAATCAGCCGACAGCGCCAATGTTAATACTGGCGAAAATAATTCAATTTATGCGTGAATAATAGTTGGCAACCCTAGTTACTGACCTCTTCACGCAGCAGGACACGGTACTTTACGAAACGGGTGTGCATCTTTGGGATGACTACCACTAAGATTTTTCTTGATTGGTATAGCAATTCTGGATTGTACCGTCCTCTAACGGAAACCTTTTGATGGCCCTTTATAAGATGTGGCACACTCAACATGATCAGAACTAATCCCGTCATAAGGTACTATCGTGCTCCGTCAGACATTATTTTACATTTACCCATGAAAAGAGAGCTGCCATTCATTACACCAAGTGGAAAGTTTGTCCCAACCTTTCTGCAATTCTTTACAATCGTCTGCACACAACTGCCTCGCCATCTAACACTCTTATAGCGTTGCCGATCTTATCTGATAAATTGTTTATATATACTGAAAAATCAGAAGGTTTGCTGTGGAACATTCGCCGTTCATATCATGCATTGGGTTCTATTGGTCAAATATTCCTGAAGCAAACCACATATTTGGGAAGATACTTCATTTGACCGTACCTTGATTCGTCGCTGAAAATCTGTTACAGTCTCCTCTTCGAAGGCCCACGGGATGTCTACCGGCCGCCGTATCATGTGTTGCCATGCACTGTCATGCGGTATGGGAAGGGGGGCAGGAGGGCGGCATGTAGTCAGCACACCACTCTCCCGGCCGTTTTGCCAACTTTCCAGACCGTGGAGCTGCTGACTTCCCACTAACGGAAAAATCCTTGGCAGTACCTGGAATCGAACCCGGGCAGCTACCTACGCTAACCACTCATCTGCAGAGTCGGGCACAACGTCTAAAGCCTTACTGAAATCTAGGAAGACGTAGTTTATCTATTTACCTGGATTCGTTCGACTAATACTCCAATACTGCTCGTCTGTGTAGGATCCATACCATACAGAATTAGTAGAGGAAATGGAGAGGGGCCAAAGAAGAGCAGCACGTTTCGTTACAGATTCATTTACAGTGTACGAAAAGACACAGAGACAATCAACCTACTACAGTGGCAGACGCTACAAGAGAGGCGGTCTGCATTAAGGCATAGTTCCCAGTTAAATTCCGATAGCATACGTTCCTAAAGAGTCAATCAATATATTGCTTCTTCCTACGTGAATAGTCAGATTCGAACCCGCACAGAGGCTTACCAACAATCTTTCTTCTCGCGATCTACATTCGGCTGGAACAATGGTTCTAGACCAAAGAGCCCCGATCAGTTCTCGGGAAGATGATGGAATCGTCAGCTGTGCAGAGACATCACTGGTACCTTCACCACTTCCGCCACTGCTGACAAGGGAACCTCCCCATCGCACCCCCCTCAGATTTAGTTATAAGTTGGCACAGTGGACAGGCAGTGAAAAACTGAACACAGATCAATCGAGAAAACAGGAAAAAGTTGTTTGGAACTATGAAAAAAAATAAGCAAAATATACAAACTGAGTAGTCCATGCGCAAGATAGGCAACATATAGGACAGCGTGAGCTCAGGAGCGCCGTGGTCCCATGGTTAGCGTGAGCAGCTGTGGAATGAGAGGTCCTTGGTTCAAATCTTTCCTCGAGTGAAATGTTTAATTTTTTATTTTCAGACAATTATCAAAGTTCAGGCACTCACACAATCAACTTCGCTCTCCAAAATTCCAGGACATGTTCAGATTTGCTTGAACAAATGCAGGATTTGACGGTCTACACACGGAAAAATTTGAAAACGTTACAAACATATGTTCTAACAGAGCACAGGGAAAACTGTGCGTCTGTGAAACTGTTGCATTCATTTGTTGCAGTTTATGTGACAAACTCTTACGTTTTCATCACTTCTTTGGGAGTGATTATCACATCCACAAGGAAACATAAATCGGGCAAGGTAGAAGAATCTTTTTACCCATTCGCCAAGTGTACAAGTTAGGTGGGTCGACAACATATTCCTGTCATGTGACGCACATGCTGTCACCAGTGTCGTATGGAATATATCAGAAGTGTTTTCCTGTGGAGGTACCGGTTGACCTACGGCCTTGCGATCAAATGTTTTCGGTTCCCATTGGAGAGGCACGTCCTTTCGTCTACTAATCGCACGGTTTTGCGGTGCGGTCGCAAAACACAGACACTAAACTTATTACAGTGAACAGAGACGCCAATGAACGAACGGACAGATCATAACTTTGCGAAAATAAAGAATGTAAACTTCTCACTCGAGGGAAGACTTGAACCAAGGACCTCTCATTCCGCAGCTGCTCACGCTAACCATGGGACCACGGCGCTCCTGAGCTCACACTGTCCTATATGTTGCCTATCTTGCGCATGGACTACTCAGTTTGTATATTTTGCTTATTTTTTTCATAGTTCCAAACAACTTCTTCCTGTTTTCTCGATTGATCTGTGTTCAGTTTTTCAAGGCCTATCCACTGCGCCAACATATAACTAAGTCTGAGGGGGGGTGCGATGGGGATGTTCCCTTGTCAGCAGTGGCGGAAGTGGTGAAGGTAACATAACTCCGTAGATACGCAAATGCTGATTAAAAAGTGTTCCGCTACCGGAATGGCAACGCGTAAAAGCTTTAGTAGCAACCACAAAATATATGGGGCAGTGAAACGGAAACGAGACAGATGGAAAAAAGTAAGTGAATTATTTATTACATCAAAAGTAATCGCCACAACTATAAATAAATTTATCCCATTGTGAGACAAGACGGTCAATGCCTCCATGTAAAAAAATTTTGCGGATGCCATGGATCCATGATTGTAACCGGGCGTGCACCTCTTCGTCCGAAGGACATCGACAGCCATGATTGTCTTTCTTCAGGGCTCCAAATATGTGGAAATCGCATGGGGAGAGATCGGGACTGTATGGAGGATGTGTTAGGGCTTCCCAGCAAAACTTCTGCAGCGTAGTCTAAACAATCTCGGCAAAATGTGGACCTGCCCACATCCTCCATACAGTCCCTGAGAGATCACCATGCGGTTTCCATATTTTCGGAGCCCTGAGGTGCACGGTTAGATACAATCATGGTTCTGTAGGCAACCTCGAACATTTTTTAATTAAGGCATTGACCCTCTTATATCTCACAGAGGGACTGGTACATCTATTAACCGTTATGACGATTACTTTTGATTTTTTCTCCATCCCTATCTTTTTCACTTGACTGCCCCTTGTACTATCACAGTCCATGACTCAAATCTCAGAGGAATTTCAGTCATTTATTATGAGAGTAATTTCAGTCGTTTATTATCAGAGTAATTTCCGTCATTTCTTAAGATTCTCAGCAGCACACAAATAAGAAAATGGATATGGCAGCAATCTAAATAGAAAACAGAGAAGAACTGAAATACTCATTTCCGGGTTCACGTGTTCCTTCACAAAGGAAACTCAAAGAATGTCATCATCATTCAAAATACGCATCGCTGGTAATATGAATGAAACAGTACTCAGTACAAGTGATGTTCGAAAGCAGTTAAAGACGATGAAATTCGGTAAGGTCCCAGGGCGCGATGGAGTCCTTGTCAATTAGTTACACTCAGTATTATAATTTAGCACACATTCGGCGAGCACAGAATTGCCCAGTGATTGGAAATAATGGGTCACACCCATCTAAAAAAATAAAAAAAAGATGTAGAAGTGGTTCACGTAACAAACAACTACCGTCCTAAAATATTACTATTTTTACAAGAATCCCAAAAACTACTCCGAACTAAAAAAGTTATGACCTACCTCCAACATAACCTCCTCAATGAGTCAGCATAGGTTCCGAAAACAAGGATCATGCGAAATCAAACATGTTATATTTAACATTTGATTCAGTGTTCCTAGACTTTTGAAAAGTCTGATTCAGTGCTACATACAAGCCTTTTGAAGTAAACACGTTCATTTGGGATATCTAACCAGGTTTGCGACTGAAGCGAAGATCAGGACCCATACCCCGAGGAGCGTAGGGGACGATGCCGGAGTCCCGCACCGCCGACTAGGCAAGGTCCTCGCGGAGGTGGTTTGCCATTGCCTTCCTCCGACCGTGATGGGGATGAATGATGATTATGAAGACGACACAACAACACCCAGTCATCTCGTGGCAGGTGAAAATCCCTGACCCCGCCGGCAATACAACTCGGGACCCCGTGCTCGGGAAGCGAGAACGCTACAGCGAGACCACGAACTAGTAAGGAAGATGAGTGACTTAGTGGACATTATTAGGTGGAATCTCAGGCTTCTTGCATATGGTGCAGTTAGCTCTGACGAAATTACAACCAGCAAAAACTGCACTTGTATTGGGTTACATCTCTGCCTAGTACGAAGACTGCCAATAAGCGCTTAATCAACAGAAACACGAAGTTGTGTACCCACGAAACGCAAAAGCGAAACATCCTTCACTACTATGTTTAATGACTCACAAGTAGAATCAGTCAAGCGATATTAATATTTGTGACTATCAATGTGTAGATACTAGGAACGGCTCTGTGGTAAGTAAAGAAGTACCCTCTGTCGCACACTGTAGATAAAGATGTAAACTTTTTTAGAATACGGACACTGCTGATGTATAATTAGTGCCATTAATTCTAAAACAGCATTAGTCCACTGGTTGGCACTATACGTGTCACTGGTATCTATGTACTCGTGTTCATCACACGCTAGACGAATCAATGTCCCTCAGAATACTACAAAATTCTTATCTTACGGGTACATTACAGAGGCAATGATATTCACAACAGCACAGGTCCATGAACTAACGCCACTCTTATCTGTTATGACCGCGATTTTGCCCATACAGAGCTGAAGAAAAGAAACCAAGATGTTATCTACACACCAAACCAGTGTTTTTAAGATAATCCGGTGAAGTGCTAGTAATATGAGCGTTGTTGATTCTGAGCAATAAGCAAGGATTATCAAAACCATCTTCTGCAGTTTGAAAGAATGTGTTTCTCTGACAAGTAATAAAGAGAAGTGGAAGTTACGACATATAAAATCAATGAGTACTATAAGAATTGTGTGACTGAGCAATGCATTTAGTGGTCTGGTCACCGAATCATTTCAGTTCCGATAAACTGATTGTCAATCATCGGTTGCTTAAATGTGCTAATGAAGGTGAAATACCAAGAAAGGCTCATCATGTAAACGACGTTGGGAAGTATGTAGCAGCCTCTGATTCCCATCATAGCCGATAGTTTGAAGAACTGATGAACACGGAACGCGAAAGGAGAAACAGGCCGATTCAAAAAGTGAAATCTGCGACTCAGATTTTAAAGTGTGAATGTATTATTCACACAACTGTAAACAGATTTAAGTCATAATAAATGCCGTTTCTGTTTGCTAATTTATTTTGGGTTCTCTTATTGTCAAGTTGCTCAACCTGGAATTCGATTAGGCCTATTTCTAAAACAGCTCAAAAACGTGATATTTAACATTTTTTCACACCTGAGCCACCCACTGATATGAAATTAGCTCCACACAAAATATTATTGTAATAAACAAAATAATTACGAGAAAAAAAGTAACTTCCTCAGAGGTAAGGTTGGTGGACTTTCGATGTTATACTTATTCTTTGAATCATGTAGTAAAATGTACCTGGGCCTGAGTGCCCTGAATGTATAGCAGTTGAAGAAATAATACCACTTAACAGATTTCACGTAGATTTTCAGCATAAATGCAAAAGCGCGCGAAGCCGCATTAAATTGTTATATATATCACGTATCTCTCCTTATTGGAAAGCAGTTCTTGAGTCAAGGCCTCAGCTGATGGGAATGGACAGTGTTCCACAAAGAGTGACTGCTAAGTTTCAGCCACTGTACCCATCGTCAATCCCTCTGCTGCTCTTCTACATTTCGTTACAGCCTTTGGTACTGGAATCTCCCTATGGGCAACGGCTTCGTCCACCAACAGCCAAACGAAGCCTTCGACGGTCCTGCCATGCGGTATTTCAAATCTTTACCAGTTACGTGGAATTAGCAATTTTTTTTTATATTTGACTTGCTCTGTATTATTTCAATTTCATTTTTATTGAAAAGAATTGAAAATTCGCCACTTCCGTAGTAACAGCATCCGTGTAGAGTCAAGTATTGCCAACTGATCGAAATGCGGGAAACCGTAGAAGTCAGTTACACGGTATTCTTTCTGCAACAACGATATGTAAATAAAACACTGCTGAGCATAGCGCTTTTATCGAATGTTGACAATCTGCTGTCAAGCCACTACATTATTACTGCATACGCTAACAACAGAAAACTGACATATCTTGCAGCACGACAGCACTGCCAAAGCGTACGCGTGGATGAACTGTCTAAGTCGAGTGGAAGTTTTTCATTTCTGTCACCGCAATGATGATGATGATGATGATGATGATGAGTTGGGTTGAGGGGGCGCTCGATATCACGGTCATCAGCGCCCTGAAGAAAAATCGACAGGAAATCTCATGGGTGGGGACTTTTTTTTGTTTGTTTTGGTTTTAGGGCGCAAAACTGCTATGGTCATTAGCGCCCGGTCCGTGACTTAGGAAACAGTAAAAAACCGAAATTGAAAACCAGCAGCAATGGAAACGAAAGTCATAAAATTGGAGAAACTAAAAGCAGAAGGAAGGCTTAAAAATCCACTACAGAAAGGGGTTGGTTGTCCCCAAAAAAAGCTTCAAATGACTGACGTCATTTCACTGGCACTAATAAACTTGAGAACGCGGTCGGCTGAGCGCGTGTCATCTGCTAAAATCGACGATATATCAGGCGATAGCTGTAGACGGGAGCGTAACGGATTAAAATAGGGGCACTCAATTCAAAAGGTGTCTTACCGTCCACAGCTGAGAGCAGTGGGGACAGAGTGGGGGAGGATCGCCGCTTAAAAGATGTCGATGGCTAAAAAGACAGTGCCCTATCCGGAGTCTAGTTAAAATTACCTCCTCCCGACGACGCGTTCGGGAGGAAGAGGTCCAAGCACAAGGAAGAGCTTTCACGTCCCGCAATTTATTATGGGAAAGTGTCGACCAATGTGCGTGCCATAAATGAACAACACGTCGACATAAGACGCTCCGTAGATCGGCGAAGGGAATCGATTGAATAGCTGGCCGAAGAAGAGAGACTGCAGCCTTGGCTGCAATATCGGCCGCCTCATTTCCACAGATACCAACGTGTCCCGGGAGCCAGAGGAACGCCACGGAGACGCCCCCCAGGTGGAGCAAGCGCAGACAGTCCTGAATCCGGTGGACCAGAGGGTGCACAGGGTAAAGAACTTGGAGACTGATGAGAGAGCTGAGAGAATCTGAGCAGATAACGTACTGTATCCGCTGATGGCAGCGGATGTAGTGGACAGCCTGGAGAACAGCGTAAAGCTCCGCAGTATAAACCGAACACTGGTCGGGAAGCCGAAAGTGATTTGGGGTGTCGCCAACAATATAGTCACTCCCTACACCTAACGATGTTTTCGAGCCGTCGGTGTAAATAAATGTGGCGTCCGTCATTTGTGCACATAGAGCAGCAAATGCCCGACGATAAACAAGTGAAGGGGTACCATCCTTGGGAAATAGACAAAGGTCACGGAGCAGGCAGATCCGGGGACGGAGCCAAGGCGGTGCTGTACCCCAAGTTGTCAAGAAGGTTTTAGGAAAGCGGAAGGAAAGAGAATGGAGCAGTTGACGGAAGCGGACTCCCGGTGGTAGTAGGGAGGAGGGGCGGCCTGCATACCCTACATCAAAGGAGGCGTCGAAAAAAAGGTCATGGGCTGGATTAGCAGGCATGGAAGACAGATGGCTAGCATAACGACTCAGAAGGACTGCTCGCCGATTGGACAGCGGAGGTTCAGCAGTCTCAGCATAAAGGCTTTCCACATGGCTGGTGTAAAAAGCTCCAGACACTAAACATAATCCACGGTGGTGGATAGAATCGAGACGCCGAAGAGTAGACGGCCGAGCAGAGGAGTAGACTATGCTTCCATAGTCCAATTTCGAGCGCACTAAGGCGCGACAGAGGCGGAGAAGGACCACTCGGTCCGCTCCCCAGGAGGTACCATTCAGGACACGGAGGGTGTTGAGGGATCGCAGACAGCGAGCCGAAAGATAGGAAACGTGGGAGGACCAGCACAGTTTTCTGTCAAACATAAGACCCAAGAATTTAGCGACGTTGGAAAACGGAAGGTTGACAGGACCTAGATGTAAGGAGGGCGGAAGAAACTCCTTACGTCGCCAAAAATTAACACAAACGGTCTTACTGGGAGAAAAACGGAAGCCGGTTCCGATGCTCCAAGAGTGGAGGCGATCGAGACGTCCTTGAAAACGTCGTTCAAGAAGGCTGGTCCGTTGAGAGCTGTAGTAGATCGCAAAATCGTCCACAAAGAGGGAGCCCAAGACATCAGGAAGGAGACAATCCATAATTGGATTGATGGCAATGGCAAACAGTACAACACTCAGCACGGAGCCCTGGGGTACTCCGTTTTCTTGGGAGAAAGTACGGGAGAGAGTAGTGTTCACCCGCACCCTAAATGTGCGCTCTGCCATAAATTCGCGCGAAGAAAAAGGGGCAGCCGACCTCGAAAGCCCCCAAGAGAACAATGGGCGGAGGATGCCTGTCCTCCAACAGGTATCGTTTGCTCTCTCCAGATCAAAAAATATTGCTACTGTTTGGCGTTTCCGGAGAAAATTGTTCATGATATAAGTGGAGAGACCAACAAGATGGTCAACTGCAGAACGATGCTTTCGGAAACCGCATTGGGCAGGTGTTAAAAGACTGCGGGATTCCAACCATCAGGCTAAACGGTAATTCACCATACGCTCCAAAACCTTACAGACACTACTCGTGAGAGAAATGGGGCGATAGCTAGAGGGGAGATGTTTGTCCTTTCCAGGTTTCGGAACAGGAACGACGATAGGTTCCCGCCATCGTCTGGGAAAAGTACTGTCGGTCCAAATTCGATTATAAAGGCGAAGGAGGTAACGCAGACTATGGGTTGATAAATGCAGCAACATTTGGACGTGGATACCATCCGGTCCTGGGGCGGAGGAGCGAGAAGAAGAGAGTGCATGTTGGAGTTCCGGCAAGGAGAAAACAGTATTGTAGCTTTCGCGATTTTGAGAGGAGAAAGCAAGATGTCGCACTTCCGCTGCACGTTTCTTCGGGAGAAACGCTGGCGGGTAATTTGAAGAGCTCGAAATCTCAGCAAAGTGCTGACCCAATGAATTAGACATTGCGACGGGGTCCACAAATGTGTCATGCGCGACAGTGAGCCCAGAGACCGGGGAGAAACTAGGCGCGCCTGAGAACCGTCGAAGCCGACTCCAAACTTCCGAGGAGCGAGTGAAGGTGTTAAATGAGCTAATAAAGAATTTCCAGCTTGCCTTCTTGCTATCGCGGATGACACGACGGCATCGCGCTCGGAACTGCTTATAGCGGATACAGTTGGCCAAAGTAGGATGGTGGCGGAAAGCGCGGAGAGCACGTCGCCGCTCACGTATTGCATCACGGCATGCCTCGTTCCACCAAGGAACTGGGGGGCGCCGGGGCAATTCGGAGGTGCGTGGAATTGAATGTTCCGCAGCTGTAAGAACAACGTCGGTAATATGTGTGACCTCATCGTCGACGCTGGGAAAGTGACGGTCATCGAATGTCGCTAGAGACGAAAAAAGTGTCCAATCAGCTTGGGCAAACTTCCAGCGTCGCGGGCGCATGTAGGACAGTTGAGGCTGCAGTCTAAGGACACATGGAAAGTGGTCACTCGAGTGTGTATCATCAAGGGCGAACCATTCGAAGCGCCGAGCTAGCGGAACAGTACCGACTGCAAGGTCCAAATGAGATAAACTTGTCGTGGAGACAGACAAAAATGTAGGGACCCCAGTGTTGGGCAAACTAGATCTGCTTGGTGGAAGACGTTTAGCAATAGTGAGCCATGTGGACAAGGATGTGGAGATCCCCAAAGCGGGTGGTGGGCATTGAAGTCCCCAACCAGCAAATATGGGGGTGGAAGCTGACCAAGAAGATGAAGGAGATCAGCTCGTGCCATTGGTGTGGACGATGGAATGTATACAGTACAAAGAGAGAACGTGTATCCGGAAAGGGAAAGACGGACGGCGACTGCTTGGATTGGTTGGTTGGTTGGTTGGTTTGGGGAAGGAGACCAGACAGCGTGGTCATCGGTCTCATCGGATAAGGGAAGAATGGGGAAGGAAGTCGGCCGTGCCCTTTCAGAGGAACCATCCCGGTATTTGCCTGGAGTGATTTAGGGAAATCACGGAAAACCTAAATCAGGATGGCCGGACGCGGGATTGAACCGTCGTCCTCCCGAATGCGAGTCCAGTGTCTAACCACTGCGCCACCTCGCTCGGTGACTGCTTGGAAGGAAGTGTTTAAATGGATTGGGTGATAATGGAGAGTTTCATGGAGAAGAATCATGAGTCCTCCATGTGCTGGAGTGCTTTCAACAGAGGAGAGATCATATCGGACGGACTGAAAATGAGGGAGAACAAAGCGGTCATGGGGACGCAGCTTTGTTTCCTGAAGACAGAAGATGACCGGCGAGTAGGATCGTAAGAGGATCGACAATTCATCCCGATTGGCTCGAATACCGCGGATATTCCAGTGGATAATGGACATAGGGTGAACAGAAAATGGAGGAATGTGACCAAGGTCGCTGTCAACTCAACGACTGCTCAGAGCTTGCGACCGACAGCATGGAATGGCATTCAGCCGAAGGCAGAAGATCCTGATACACAGGTTGGTCAGGAGCAGCTCCTGCCACCAGCGATCGGCCGGTTGATCGGCCGCCAGCAGTGCGCCTCGGCGACACAGAAGACGGCCGAGGGCGATTTCCGACAGGTGGTGCTGTAGATGGGACACGCCTTGGCGGAGAAGGAGAGGAACTGGGTTTCTTTGTAGCCTTCTTGGAAGTATGATGTTTAGAGGAAGGAGGAACCGATGGTTGGGAAGTTGCGGTACGTAAAAACTCTTCACGAGTATGCTCTTTTTTCGAAGTCTTGGTGTCTGACTTTTGGGCTCGAGATTTAGCAGAACTCGACGAAGGGTGAGCCAGAAAGTGGGCAGGCGAAAGTGGTGAGGTTGAACGGGCGATCTATGCGCTGGCCGATCTGACGACCGTGGCACTAAAGGTGAGGTCGCAAGTCTGCGTGGCCGCCTCCTTTGTTGGCCAAGGAGAAGCAAGGACAGTGCTGTATTTTCCTGTCTGAGGCACGGTGGGCCGTCGACTGGCGAATAATTTTCGAGCAGCAAAGGTCGACACCTATTCCTTTACTCTAATTTCCTGGATGAGCTTTTCGTCCTTAAAAACGGGACAATCTCGAGAGGAAGCAGCGTGGTCACCCATACAGTTGATGCAGCGAGGGGATGGAGGTGGACAAGCACCCTCATGGGCGTCCTTGCCACACGTAACACATTTGGCCGGATTGGAACAGAACTGGCTGGTGTGATTGAACCGCTGACACCGATAGCAACGCGTAGGGTTTGGGACGTAAGGGCGAACGGAAATTATCTCATAGCCTGCTTTGATTTTCGATGGGAGTTGAACTTTGTCAAATGTCAAGAAGACAGTGCGGGTTGGAATGATGTTCGTGTCAACCCTTTTCATAACCCTATGAACAGCCGTTACGCCCTGGTCAGACAGGTAGTGCTGAATTTCTTCGTCAGACAATCCATCGAGGGAGCGTGTATATACGCCGCCACGCGAGGAATTTAAAGTACGGTGCGGTTCCACCCGGACAGGGAAGGTGTGTAGTAGTGAGGTACGCAGCAATTTTTGTGCCTGGAGGGCAATGACTGTTTCTAACAACAGGGTGCCATTCCGTAATCTGGAACAAGACTTTACAGGATCTGCAACTGCGTCGACACCTTTCTGAATAATGAAAGGGTTGACCGTGCAGAAGTCGTGACCTTCGTCAGACCGAGAAACAACAAGCAACTGTGGCAATGATGGAAGAACTGTCTGTGGCTGAGACTCAGTGAACTTACGCTTGTGAGCACACATAGTGGAAGGTGAGGAAACCATTGCGGAAGAATCCCCCATGATTACCGGCGTCTCCGATGGCGCGCTCCTCCCTTGTGGGGGCCCTCTCTGAGGGCACTCCCGCCTTAGGTGATTGTTCACACCTCAGGTCACACCTCCTGACAAACGGACGGAGGGACCAATCGGCACTTTCGGAAGGTATCAGCTCGGGTAATCACCCCTCCCTGGGCCTGGCTGTTACCAGGGGGTACGTATGTGTCCTACCTGTCTACCCGGGGTGGGGAATTACGCGTTACCCCGTCACCGGCTACGCATGGAAGTGCGTGGGTCGGCCTTCAGACACGCACAGGCAGGAAAAAAGAGAAAGGGAAAGGAAAGAAGAGGGGTCCCAAACGCCGCAGCGGAGAAAAGGGCAAGGAGAAGAGGGAAGGAAAAGAGAAGGACAGAGGAAGGACGAAGACTTGCAAGTGTAGAAAGCAAGGAATTTGTAACAGTTTCGAGCGTCCGTCTCCGGACGTAGGCACAAACCATACTCCCAGAGGGTGAGAAAGGGAAGGGATGAGCCAGAGGTGAGGGGGGGGGGGCGAAGATGGGGGACGGGGAAGGATGCGGAAAGGGAAGGTATGCAGCCCGGAAAGGAAGGAGGGCCACATTAGCTCGGGGTCCCGTGCTCGCTATGCACGTATCCACAAAAGAGTTGTGGACCCCCTGGGGGGGGGGGGGGGGGGCGAAGGCTGTCCCCACATGCAGAGCATGTTTGTAACGGACTGAAGTCTGCCGCCCTTCCCCACCAATTTAGGGATGGGGCCTGTTAGTTCACAAAATTTCACCACTCTGTTAACACTGGTATTGGTATCTGCGAGGACGATGGGCAGATCTCCAGCGAGACCAAGGGCAGCCCTATTATCAGTATACAGGACACACGTAGCCACAATATGCTGAACTGAAAGCGGCATGCCACAAACTTCACAGAATGGTGGATCCTCCCCCCCGGAGGAGGAAGCTATGTGTGAAAGGGCTATGCCCGATGTGCAGTCTGGCAAACAAAACCTCCTTCCAGGGGCATGGGTGACACGAAGTCTGCCAGGCTTTTGTGGTCGGTTTGAGTGACCGCAGTTTGTTGTCCGACATCTGCATCCATTCAGTCTCCCATTGACGCATGATGCATCTGTCAGAAAATGAGTTAAATGGCATGCAACGGGATGGGACACTGATGGACAGCACCATCCCAACATGATTCCTTGGCAGCTGTATCAGCCATGTCGTTACCCTGTATCCCAACGTGGCCAGGTACCCAGCAAAAGATCACCTCCTTGCCACGGCGTTGGAGCCGCTGTAAGCAGTCACTGATGAGCTGAATCAGCGGGTCTACCGGATACATTTTGTCCAAACGATCGCTGCTTTAGCGGCCTTAGAGATAAGAAACGACGACAATACGGTATGCAGCGAGAATACCAGGTGCTAGGCAAACACATTAGAGCGGACACACCGGCGTCGCCTCAGCAATTGTCTTTGGTTAGCGCCAAACCAACTTCTAATGAAGAGTAAACATTGCACGTAACACTATTTCAGAAATTACCTCGAAAAGGTTTGCCGTTGGGATAAATTATTCGACTAGCAGATGATTACTGAAAATATGCAATATGATGAAAACAGTTTATGTACACACCTGAACGTACTCGTACTAGGCATATTACTTACTCGTTTTTGTTGACTTTTACAGTTAGAGTGATCATGTTAACATTCGCGAATAATTTTTTTTTAGGTCTGTAAGAATGACTTCTTTCAAAAAAATGTTCAAATGTATGTGAATTCCTAAGGGACCAGACTGCTGAGGTCGTCGGTCCCTAGACTTAAACACTACTTAAACTAACTTATGCTAAGAACAACACACACAGCCATGCCCGAGGGAGGACTCGAACCTCTGGCAGGAGGGGCCGCACAGACCATGACACGGCGCCTCAGACCACGCGCCCACTCCTCGCGGCGAATGACTTCGTGGAAGTGTCATAGTTCCTTAGTAGATGAAGCTCTGGCTGATCGTCTAATGAACTGCGGGGAAGAGGTTACAGTACAGAAGATCACGCAGAAAATTCAGAATTTGGAAGCGGGAGTGACGCAGGTGATCTAGCTACAATTTGTACAGTTTCAAACACTGTTACAGCGACTGATGGCAGTCTGGGTAACACAATGTCTTAATGGACCAGTGGCTGAAATGTCTAATGCAGATGCAGCAAGTAGGGTAGACTACGTACCTTTTCCTAATGAGGTATTTGATTAAAGTGGTGAAACTGAGTGACACTGAAGTATCATCGTCGAAACGTGGTTGGGAACCAGCCTTTTGAGAAATGTTACACTCCTGTGGTCAGATTTGTGTACCAAGTGATGCTGACATTATAATTTTCTGTACATTTATTTCAACTTTTCTAGCGCAGATTTCGTGCTCGTGATTCATTGTTGTGAACTTAAACATACATAACAAAGAGACCTGTTTTATAGATTATTATCCCAAGGAGTACATACTGATATATACACCTCATTGTTATACTGAATAAACATTTTGTCACAAAGGGTAAACAACAGGACGCCTTCCGGGACTACGCCCATAATGCTCAATGGGAAAGCGAGTAGATTAATAATAGATATAAAAAGACATGACTTACTCTTATCTTTTCTTTTTCGTAGAATGATAAAATAATCTATGCACGTTTTAATACCCTTCTTTTTTTCACTGTCCCTGAAGGAACAACACGGTCACCTTAATGTTTGGTAACACTACGGGTACCTGTAAAAACTACATGATAACGTGAGAAGCAAGCAAATGATGTTAGACAAGCAAGACACTAAAGCACTTTATGTTATGCGAGTTATAAAAACTAGAAAGTGGTTCCGCTGTACGGACGCTACAGTGTCCCCAGAAGAAAACAAAATTAGAATGTTATTTCTCGTCGGCGACGAGAATTCCAGAGACAAAGTTTAAGCTCTGATAGGGCAAAGATTGGAAAGGAAATCCGTCTGATCCTGTTAAAAGGCAGCATTCCGATATTCGCTTTAATCTTTTTGTGGAAAATCTAAATCTGCATAACAGCAAAATATTTGAACCTCGGCCTTTCCGAATGCGAATCCTATGATTTGATTAGTGAGCTATCTCGCTCGGTGCCTCCGTAATGACCGTCTTGAAAGTCAACACAAAGGACTGTGGAGTAGAATCAGACTTTGTGAGTGAACGTTGTACACGCGATCAATGTGCTATGTACTGTACCTTCCCGGGCAGCCCACTATTAGGATGATTTATGTATGAATGTAAGAAATCGAGTAAATATCAAACCTGGCAGTGGATTACGAAATGTGACGCCAATGTGGGATGACATGGCCCATGGCGGTGAAGGATCACAGACTTTCATTCTGTGTTGCCAAAACGTTGAAGCACTGCTAACAGATATGTCATTCAATAGCTCCACATTTCGACATGGACGCTGTGCACAGTCTGCTGTGTGCTCTATGCGCCTGCTGTTGCTATGCGGTTGCTGAGATAATGTACTTTGTACTTAGTGGTATGCTGCTTTCTGTGGTCTCCCTTGATAGTTGAATAGTGAAGAGCGCGGGGGGGGGGGGGGGGGGAGGGGGGTAACACTACTCAACGTCTTTCTGCACTGCCGAGATTGAGTCTCTGCGAGAATCTATCAGCGACCTTTCCTACAATGGAACATCTGTTGCTCTTGTTTTCTGACTCCTTACACAGAGAACCTCTGGAGCTTTTTCCCTTCACCTTAATGCTTTTCATGAAACTATCTTAGAGACATAGCAATCTCCCTGATCCGAATCATCAATTATTGGCCATGTCTGGCAGTTCGTACGCTATATGACGCTCGCTATGTACTAGACAATACTGTTAAACTTCGTCCTCAGATAGAAGCTATCTCTAATCCCACTACGTAAGGGACACGAACTTTAGAATGTCCGCAGTTCGCAGCGGACGGTTTCGCCGATTAACTATCTTGGCAGTGCAGTCTCTCTTCAGATGTAATGCCACTCTTATGCGGAGTGTATGTTGTGTCAATTATAACTAAAAATTCTTTGTGGAAAAGATTGCAAGCTACACTCTACATTATCCTCGACATATTGGAAGAGCTTCAGTAGAATTGGGAACAAATGGGGAGAACAGGTGGCAAGTGAAGTTAAGAGTTGGAATAAACTTTCGGAACACATTTTCAACTTGACACATTCAATCGACTTGGCCTTATAGCTGAGTGGGTAACTATCTTACGATAAATCTAACGATTCATTTGTTTCTGCGAAAAGTGTAGTTTGTATCATGTTGCCGATTAGAGATTGAGTGGAAAGCCCTTATTAATAATCGGTGATGTCGGCTCACAGAATGAAACTGTTACCCACTACTGGGTTTGGTTCGTCTGTAAACACTGCAGTATAGACTTCGGAAGTTTTAGTTGCTGGGTTTCCAGTTCCATGAAAGATACCTGCAACTGACAGAGTGCTTTTTTGTTTGAAAACGGTACCCCAAAGTTCAGGACGATTCAGATACTGTTCAGTGAAATCAAAAGCCCTCGGTATTTCCTTTTTCTCCACGGTGGTCGTGGTGTTAACAGGTCGAAGTTCAAGTGACAAGACTGTACAAACTGTACGATTACCACAAAAAACTGACTCGTTCACCGTCGCTAATGTCCAGTGTCAAGTGCAGTTGAAAGACCTGACAGAGTGCAGTTGTTTACGGTAATCGTACAGTCCATTGTTCAGCCATGACGCCACACGTGATAACCAGCGCAGTTAGTTAGGTGTGTAGGCACCTCCCAGCGGCGAACAAAGAAATGCTACACAACAAGAATGACGCTGGAGTCTGTTACTGAGGCAATATTTTTCGGCCCAACATTACCATTAAACAGTGGCAGTGGCAGGGTGGAAAGGAGCGAGGTGTTGAGTGCGTCCAAGCACCCTCCCTCTCCCTCGCAGGCATTCTGCTGAGCTGCGTACAGTGGAGGCGTTGTGAGGAGGCGATGTATCAACACAGTAGCTCCACTTTCACCGCGACACAGTGGCGCCTCTGGCAGCGCGGCGGCCGAGGGCGTGCCGCGTTCAAGGACGTGGAACCCCTGGCCGCCTGTTGCTCACCCAGGGAGCTTCCAGGCTCGTGTAACTTCATACTGCTTCCAAACGTGACAAGCTGATCGAGGAGGACAACACATGGCAAACAATACGCCACGTGTGCTTCCGAAAGTGAAACGCGCTCCCGACACTGCACTGTTAACAGAGAATGAAGCCAAGAGATCTATGAAGCAGCTGTGTGGAGTTTTAAGCTTTAGTCCCACACTGGTTTACTACAGAGGGACCCTCAGTAGGCTGGTAATAAGATTTAATATAACGTCAGAAGTCTAAAATGTCAGCGAATATTCTGACTATATTTTTCTAAAAGCGTAGGATGATGTCTAAAGATGAATTGTACACGTTCAAACAACGTACGTTACGCTGTGATACTAGCTGGCAACAAGGAAGATTTTCAGCTCCTTCTAAACAGAATTATCGTTACTAATAATAAATTTGGACTTCATATTTTCTTCTTTACTAGCGTCTGTCCCGCATTAACACAGGGTTGGCTTCTTTCTGCCACTACTTATTGTCGAGCGCATTCTCCGGTTTGAGGACTATCACTTCTATGTTCTGTCCGGCATTTTCTTCTTCAGGCATTAGCAGGGTCGACTTCCACATGTGTCATACTGTGTGTGCAGTTTCTGCCAATGAGTTGTAGCTACTTCACGTGACGTGTCCACACTACTTACAGACTATGTCCCTTAATTTATTCGTGTATGTTGTCACTCCGATCTCTTTCCTGGTTGTTATGTTCTTCAGTACGAAGACTGGTTTGATGCTCTCTACACTAGTCTATACTGTACAAGCTGCTGCTGCTGCTGCTCCTCTGTGCAGTAGGTAGCTCAGAAGAATGCCTACGAGGGATGAGGCGGAAGGGGAGAAGGAGTCCTTTCCTTAGCTATCTTCCACCCAGTGGCTGCCTATCGACTGTATTATTGGCCGTCTGTGAAATACTGCGTTACCTGTTGATGTATATATCAGCCTTGTCGTTTGTTTTTGTTCGTCAATTATCGTCTCAAAGTTTTTCATTTTTTACTAACAGCTCCAAGAACAAGCGAGAAAAATTTCAGTGAGACGTGAATATAGACATCACACCCACATTAAAAGTGCGAAATGCGACAAGAGAAAATCCTACCATTGACTGTATTTGAGCTATAGTTGACTGACTGACACACACACACACACACACACACACACACACACACACACACACACACACACACACACACACACAAAGGGCACTGAGCACTATGGGACTTAACTGCTGAGATCATCAGTCCCCTAGAAAGAACTACTTAAACCTAACCAACCTAAGAACATCACACACATCCATGCCCGAGGCAGGATTCGAACCTGCGACCGTAGCGGTCGCGCGGTTCCAGAATGTAGCGCCTAGAACCGCTCGGCCACATCGACCGGCGCACACGCACACGCACACGCACAGAGAGAGAGAGAGAGAGAGAGAGAGAGAGAGAGAGAGAACCAATACTGGTACACTATCAATACAGCAGCTCCTGCTACCATATACACAAATGGAGAATACGATGACTGAAGATGTGAGACGATTTAATATAAAAAATTTATAGGAATACCTACTAATATCGTGTCGGTATACTTTTCTACTTTTCATCCGGCGTAGTTTAGCAACTCTTACGTGGCATGGACTCAATAAGTCGTTGGAAGTCCCTACAGAAATACTGAGCTATCTTGCCTCAATAGTAATCCATAATTGCGCGAGAGGATTTTGTGCACGAAGTGATCGACCGCGCGATGGGATTCATGGTGGGGCGATCTGGGTGGCCAAATCATTCGCACGAATTGTCGACAATGTTGTTCAAACCAATGGCGAACAATTGTGGCCCAGTGACATGGCACATTATAATTCATACAAGTTCCACCGTCGCTTGTATACATTAAGTCCGTGATTAGCTGCAAATGGTTCCAAATTATTCGAACATAACCATTTCCGGTCGATGATCGTTTCAGTTTGACCAGAGAATCCAATCCATTGCATGTAAACACAGCCAACGTCATTATGGAGCCACCACCAGTCTGCAAAGTGCCTTGTTGACAACTTAGGTCCATGGCTTCTTGGGGTCTGCGCCACACACTAACCCTATCATCAGCTCTTACCAACTAGAATGGGGCCTCATCTGACTAGGCCACGGTTTTCCAGATCTGGAGAGGCGCTGCAAGCGATGTCGTGCCGTTAGCAAAGGCACTCGCGTCGAGCATCTCCTGGCGTAGTTCATTAACGCCAAATTTCGCCGCCCTGATCTCATGGATTCGTCCGTCGTACGACCCAAATTGATTGCCTGCCAGCACAGACAACTCTACGCAAACGCCGCTGCTCTCGGTCGTTAAGTGAAGGCCATCGGTCAGCGCGTTGTCCATGTTGAAAGGTAATGCCTGAAATTTGATACTCTCGGCACACACTCGACACTGTGGATCGCGCAACATTCAGTTCCCTAACGATTTCCCAAATGTTATGTCCCATGCGTCTAGCTCCGTCTACCTACCATTCCACATCGGAAACCTTTTCACACGAATCATCTGAGTGCAAATGACAGCTAAGCATAAATGACAGCTCCCCATTTATACCTTGTGTAGACGATAGCACCGCCGTCTGAGTTTTGTGCACATCGTTATCCCGTTAACTTGTTTCACCACCGCGTATTTATATCGGTCAAATCTCTTCAAGTCAGTCAGTCACCATTTTCGTGTAGCTGCTTTCGCGAAAATGCTTTTAGAACAACTCGTACTATCCTGTCTCGACCAGTCACTCGACTCTCAACGATGTACTTTCCGCGCGCATTCTTCTCATCTCCGGAGAGTAAATCTACTGTATACTACCTAGGCTGCATTTAAACTTTCTTATGGTACTCTAGCCTCTATCCCGTACCATTCCTACCCCCCAACTCTTCCTCTATTACTAGTTTTTCGAATTTTTCATGTGCCAGGATGTGTCGTATCAATCAATTCTTTCTTTCAGACAAGTTCTTCCAGAAGATTCTTTCCTCCTTAATTCTATTTAGTACGTTTTCGTTAGTGATCTATTCATCCATCTCACCTACAGTAGTCCTCGCTTCCCACGCCCGGGTTCCCGGGTTCGATTCCCGGCGGGGACAGGGATTTTCTCTGCCTCGTGATGACTGGGTGTTGTGTGATGTCCTTAGGTTAGTTAGGTTTAAGCAGTTCTAAGTTCTAGGGGACTGATGACCATAGATGTTAAGTCCCATAGTGCTCAGAGCCATTTGAACCATATCATCTACAGTAGCCTCCTGTAGTACAATATTTCAGGACCTATTGTTCTCTTCTTTTCTGAACTATTTGTTGACCACGTTTCACTTGAAATATTTTCACACGAAATCACACTGGCCGCGATCAGTATCTACATCTACAGCATTACTCTGCAATTCACAATTAAGTGCCTGGCAAATGATTCACTGAACCACTTTTAATCTACTTATCTACCGATCCAGTCTTTAACAGCGCGCAGGAAAAAACGAACACTTGAATCTTTCCGTGTGAGCTCGAGTTCTCTTATTTTATTATGATGATAATTTCTCTCTATGCAAGGGGGGGGCAACAAAATACTTACACGCTGTGAGGAGAAAGATGGTGATCGAAATTCCATTAGAAGATCCTGCCGCATCAAAAAGCTTTTCCTTTAATGACTGCTGCCCCAATTCGTGTATCACATTCGTGGCATCTCCTTTATTTCGTGATGATACAAAACAAGCTGCCCTTCTTTGAACTATTTCGATGTCCTCCGTCAGTCCTATCTGACGCAGATACCACACCGCACAGCAATACTCCACAACAGAGCGGACAAGCCTAGTATAAGCAATCTCTGTAGTACTCCTGTTACATTTTCTAAGTGTTCAGTCAATAAATCGCACTCTTTGGTTTGCTTTCCCCATAACATTATCTACGTGATCGTTCCAATTTAAGTTATTAGAAACTTTAATCCCTAAGTACGTAGTTGAGTTTGCAGCCTTAAGATTTGTGTGATTTGTCGTTTGGACTAAAATTTAGCAGTTTGTCAGTGCTCATGTGGATTACTTCAAATTTTTCACGATGTAGAGGCAATTGCCACTTCCTGCTCCATACAGGTATCTTGTCTAAATCATTTTGCAATTCGTTTTGATCATCTAGAGACTTTACATGACGGTAAATAATAACATCGTCTCCAAACAATCTAAGAGGGCTGATCAGATTGTCTCCTAAATAGTTTGTGTAGATCAGGAACAACAGAGGCCCTATATCACTTCCTTGTGGAACGCCAGATATTACTTCTGTTTTACTCGATGACTTTCCATTAATTATTACGAACTGTGACCTTTCTGACAGACAATCACGAATCCAGTCACACAACTGAGACGATATTCCATAGGCATGCAATTTATTTAGAAGTCGCTTGTGAGGAACAGTGACAAAAGCCTTCTGGAAATCTAAAAATATACAATAATTGTGACGTCCCCTGTCGATAGCACTCATTATTTCGTGAGAGTAAAACGCTAGCTGTCTTTCACAAGAGCGATATTTTATGAACCAGTGTTGGCTTATTGTCAATAAATCGTTTTCTTCGAGGTGATTCATAATGTTTGAGCACAGTATGTATTCCATGAGCCTACCACAAGTCTACTTTGGGGGTATGGGTCTGTAATTCAGCGGATTACTCCAATCTCTTTTTTTGGGTATTAGTGTGACTTGCACAACTTTCCAGTCTTTGGGTACGGATCTTTCTACAAGCGACCGGTTGTATATGATTGCTAAGTATGGAGCTATTGTAACAGCATACTCTGCAAGGAACTTGACTGGTATACAATCTGGACCTCAGCCTTGCCTTAAAATGTTTTAAGCCAAGGATATCTACTTCTAAGTTAATCATGTTGTCAGTTATTCTTGACTCGAATTCTGGAAAATTTACTTCGTCTTTTGTGAAGGAATTTCGGAAAGACCTATTTAGTAACTCTGTTTTAGTATCGCTGTCACCAATAACATCACCATTGCTATTGCACAGTGAATGTTTGATAGTGTCAGCGTCTTGCCACTGGTGAACTTTACATCAGACCACAATCTCTTTGGGTTTTCTGCCATATTTCGAGATAGTCTCTTTGTGGAAACTATTAAAAACATCTCGCACCGAAGTTCGCGCTAATTTTTGAACTTCTGTACAACTACGCCAGTCTTTTGTGTTCTTTTAAATTGTGCGACACACGAGACAATTTCCACGACGTATTACTAAGTAGCTTTATCGCAAAAGGTTACTGGCGGGACCGGATTAATTCTCTGTACTGACATACAAGTCAAATCAGTCTAAATAGTGGGTTACCAGGATCGCTTTGACTGACGAAACAGGATTAAACTTATTAAAAATCTGAAGTCAATAACTGAACTCCGATAGCAATCCAACCACTCTGAGATGGATCCCGATACCAGAGCACTGAACTGAAATATGTGGGCTTACGATGTAAAATATGACACCGCCTCCAACGATTGCTAGCAATTTTCACCAATAACCTGTACAGTCTACAACAACCAAACAGGGAGACAGTTCAAAGGCGAGAGGCAAAGAGCTACATGTAACACCACACTCACATTTCCGCGGAAACAAAACTAATTTGCTTCCATAAAAACCCCGCCAAGTCTGTTCCGTTCGCTAAACTTCACCGTTCAGGTAGCTATTTGGGTCCGAAATGTGAAATCTCTGCCCACTGAGTTCTGCACATTACTGAGCGACAAATGCTCTGCTAAAAAACCGGAGTAGTTCGGACTGAAATACACGCACTTTCGGAACCTCTCAATTTTCTGTACTGCAAGAAATATATGTGTTGATCATCACGAAGGATCAACTTCTGCAGACTTGTGAAGTACACTACTAGACCACCACCTTCGCCCCTGCGGGCACACGTTACTCGGATGCATTCTGCCAATGAATCTGTGAGACCTCTGCCTTCCTACGATCATTTTTATGTCGTCGTACCACTTTAAATCGCGCCGTACACACAGTTTCAGATATTTAATGGATATGAATGTTTTTCAGCGAGTCTTCAGCGATAGAGTAATCACACGACACATTTTTGTCAATGCGCACGCACCGAGCGTCATTCCTCTGAATCTTTCAGAATTTTTTGCTGCAATTTTCTACCAATGAGACTTCTCTGCGTACAACAGCATCATCCGCCAATAGCCAGATTCCAACTTCATAAGGTATTCACTAGTATGACTAGATTATTTATGTATATTTTTTGGCCGTTGTGCTGTTATATCACTGCTTTGGTCTTTGCACCCGAGCATTTCTCTCCTTTAAGAACGACAAGTGGTGTGGTATTTGTTATAACTCTCATCTTCCGTAGCTCATAATTTGTTCATTAGATGACAGTGAGGAACTGTATCAAACGCCTTACGGAAGAGGAGGAACGCAGTATTCAACTCGGACGCCAATCTTCACTGGTTTCTGGATACCGTGGACGAACAAGGGAGCTGAAGTACACTAGCATGTTGTTTGCGAAACCTGTGTTCAGTGGTGCAGAGGGTATTTTCGGCGTTCAAATCGGTCATAATATGGAAGCATAAAACGTGTTAAGAAATAGAAAACTGGAATGACCGCGCAGTTTTCAATCACTTGCCAATGCTTCGTTCCTCCCGCGCACTACGAGAGACTGCTGCTAGAAGACCAAGATTTTTGCGTACCCTATGAAGAATGATACACAAATCCAATCATGTTCAGTTACCTTCCCTCCTTTTGAACGCTTTTAGCCAATTTTCTGTCCAGCTGTCACTTATTTCGGCATCTGTCATTTTGTTGTTAATCCGGCGATAAAAATTAGAAACTGCAGAACAATTTTCTCCAACGAAACACTTTCGGAAAACGTAATTTGTATTTCGGGCCTCTCTCCTTCCTCCTCCATTTACAGGGTGTTTCAAAAATGACCGGTATATTTGAAACGGCAATAAAAACTAAACGAGCAGCGATAGAAATACACCGTTTGTTGCAATATGCTTGGGACAACAGTACATTTTCAGGCAGAAAAACTTTCGAAATTACAGTAGTTACAATTTTCAACAACAGATGGCGCTGCAAGTGATGTGAAAGATATAGAAGACAACGCAGTCTGTGGGTGCGCCATTCTGTACGTCGTCTTTCTGCTGTAAGCGTGTGCTGTTCACAACGTGTAAGTGTGCTGTAGACAACATGGTTTATTCCTTAGAACAGAGGATTTTTCTGGTGTTGGAATTCCACCGCCTAGAACACAGTGTTGTTGCAACAAGACGAAGTTTTCAACGGAGGTTTAATGTAACCAAAGGACCGAAAAGCGATACAATAAAGGATCTGTTTGAAAAATTTCAACGGACTGGGAACGTGACGGATGAACGTGCTGGAAAGGTAGGGCGACCGCGTACGGCAACCACAGAGGGCAACGCGCAGCTAGTGCAGCAGGTGATCCAACAGCGGCCTCGGGTTTCCGTTCGCCGTGTTGCAGCTGCGGTCCAAATGACGCCAACGTCCACGTATCGTCTCATGCGCCAGAGTTTACACCTCTATCCATACAAAATTCAAATGCGGCAACCCCTCAGCGCCACTACCATTGCTGCACGAGAGACATTCGCTAACGATATAGTGCACAGGATTGATGACGGCGATATGCATGTGGGCAGCATTTGGTTTACTGACGAAGCTTATTTTTACCTGGACGGCTTCGTCAATAAACAGAACTGGCGCATAGGGGGAACCGAAAAGCCCCATGTTGCAGTCCCATCGTCCCTGCATCCTCAAAAAGTACTGGTCTGCGCCGCCATTTCTTCCAAAGGAATCATTGGCCCATTTTTCAGATCCGAAACGATTACTGCATCACGCTATCTGGACATTCTTCGTGAATTTGTGGTGGTACAAACTGCCTTAGACGACACTGCGAACACCTCGTGGTTTATGCAAGATGGTGCCCGGCCACATCGCACGGCCGACGTCTTTAATTTTCTGAATGAATATTTCGATGATCGTGTGATTGCTTTGGGCTATCCGAAACATACAGGAGGCAGCGTGGATTGGCCTCCCTATTCGCCAGACATGAACCCCTGTGACATCTTTCTGTGGGGACACTTGAAAGACCAGGTGTACCGCCAGAATCCAGAAACTACTGAACAGCTGAAGCAGTACATCTCATCTGCATGTGAAGCCATTCCGCCAGACACGTTGTCAAAGGTTTCGGGTAATTTCATTCAGAGACTACGCCACTTTATTGCTACCCATGGTGGATATGTGGAAAATATCGTACTATAGAGTTTCCCAGACCGCAGCGCCATCTGTTGTTGAAAATTGTAACTACTGTAATTTCGAAAGCTTGTCTGCCTGAAAGTGTACTGTTGTCCCAAGCATATTGCAACAAACGGTGTATTTCTATCACCGCTCGTTTAGTTTTTATTACCGTTTCAAATATACCGGTCATTTTTGAAACACCCTGTAGGTGCCGGTACAGTTACTGAGTCGTCAGATAGATGGGTATGGTCTGGTTAAGAACTTAACGCAAGATCAAAACTTCTTGGCATGTTTTTAAGTAGGTAACATGGGATTTTACTTTCGCATTCGTTGAACGCTTGCTTGACACATGGCACTCCTAGCAATTATTTCGGCCACATCGATCTGTTTGAGATTTCTCCCCATCTCCACCTCCAGCAACGCTATCAAGGACTAGACGGTAAGACAATCATCGATAACCCTCACTATATATGCTGTAGAAAACTTGGCTAGAATATGATAGTCGTCTACATGTTTGTGATATTATACAGGGGACCCTCATTACCTGCTTCGAACAGCGATATGAAAGAATTTCAAACTTTTTTGTGGTATGCGCAAGAAGCCTATAGTGAACGTTGACGAGAACAGTGTTTATTAAACAGTAAAATAATATGCAGGCACGGTGTAGCTTTGAAGTGACTCATTACGTCGGCACAACCTCGTTAGTAGTAGTGGAATATAATGCCACCGTTGCGCGTACAGTAATAGCGAGCTAGACAACGCTGACAATGGGGGCGTTCCCCCATCGCAGTCAGTGGCGCCACACAAGTGAGTACGTGACGAGTGTATGCAATACTGCCGCCGTGTCGAGTCTCTGCACTTTAAATTACTCCGACCTGTTTCAGAACCATCGTTCGCTAATGTTACTGGTCTCTTGAGTGCAACAACCGTTAATTTACCGAGTGACGCAGATTTATAATAAAAACAGTTATTTAAAGGCTTATCGTGGGAAAGTCGCTGTCTGTTTCATTCGTAGTACACAACATTTCGTGAATAAATCCATTTAGATCGCTTAACACACTTCTATTTCTTTAGTTGTTCAGTCGTTTCGATTACTGCCATCATCAGATCGGTAGTTAAGATTGAAGAAACATAAGAATGCGAGCTGTTTGTCATACGTTATTAGGCTACAAAATTATGAAGTTGAAAATCATTTTGAAGAGTCACTCACCAAAACTGAACGTTGCTTCATAAGCTGTGTCAGTATGACGAAAACCTACGTGTAAGCGATGCGTCAACTGTCAACTAGGACTCCAAACATTTTACAGCGATACAAGTGCTGGCCGAGAGGTGGAGCTACTGTGGAGGAACGTTGCCTTCGTCCACCCCTCCTACAGGTCATATTTATAAAATGACAGTCTTCAAAATAATCCAAGTTAATTGGCAAAACACGATATACGAGGGTTGTTTTTTTAAGCAAGGGCCGTTTTTATTTTTAAAAAGATACAAATACTTTTGTAAAAAAACTTTTTTTCTGATTCTACACACTTTTACCTATTTTTCTACATAGTTGCCTTGCTTATTTAAGCACTTGTCATACCGTACAACTAAGTTTTTAATTCCCTCTTCAAAGAATTCGGCCGCCTGCTCCGGCAGCCAAGAGTTCACGGCCGCGTTCACTTCACCGTCGTCATTGAAGCGCTGCCCGCCAAGATGGTGTTTCAGGTACCGGAAAAGGTGAAAATCGCTAGGAGCAAGGTCGGGGCTGTATGGTGCATGGTCCAAAACTTCCCAGCCAAAAGAATCAATCAAATCCCGAGTCTTTTGAAAGATGAGGCCTAGCGTTATCGTGCAGGAACAAAACTCCTTTTGTCAGCATGCCGCGCCTTTTGTTTTGAATTGCTCTGCGGAGCTTCTTTAGAGTTGCACAGTAGGCATCTGAGTTGATTGTCGTTCCTCGTGGCATAAAGTCGACTAGCAAAACACCGCGCCGGTCCCAGAACACAGTTGCCATAATCTTGCGCTTTGACAGCGTCTGTTTGGCTTTGACCTTGACGGGTGAGGTTGTGTGTCGCCATTCCATCGATTGTCGCTTGCTTTCGGGAGTGATATGGGATACCCATGTTACATCTCCAGTGACAATTTGACTCAACATGTCATCTCCTTCTTCCTGGTAACGAATCAAAAAGTCCAATGAAGTGGCAAATCTCTTCCCTTTGTGGTCCTCTGTGAGGAGTCTGGGTACCCACCGAGAACACAGTTTCTTAAAGTTTAGGTTTTCAGACACAATTTTGTACAAAACCGATCTTGAAACTTGTGGAAATTGTGAATCTTCTGTCCTCACGAATCTTTGTTTCGACTGCAGCCACCAAATCATCAGTGATCACAGAGGGCCGGCCTGAGCGTTCTTCGTCATGGACGTTTTGACGGCCATTTTTAAACTCTCTAACCCACTGACGTACTTGTTCACTCATTGCATTCAAGCCATAAACTTCTGTTAACTGACGATGAATTTCTGCAGCTGATAGGCTTCTCGCTGTCAAAAAACGTATCACTGACCGTATCTCACACGCGGCGGGCGATTCAATAATCGTAAACATTATAAAGTAGCACAGCGATGCGTACACGTCAGCTACAGAGCTGCAACTTGCATCAGTGTGAACGGGAAGGATGCCGGCAAGTGGCGCGGTGGCTTGTTGCGGCGTCCGCGCGAACTACGGGACTATACGCGCGAACGGCCCTTATTTAAAAAACAACCCTCGTAAGTGCTTAACGATGAACCTTCATAAAATTAGCTTTTCGGATGGTAGCAGTAATAGAATGTGGAGTTCATCTAAATTTGACAAGTGTTCATTAAATCTGTTTTAAACCTTATCTGTACCACAGCCGCATGAACTTCAGTATCGAATGTATTTTGCTTTAACATGCTGCTGTGGTTTAAAAAAAAAAGCTGTATTTATCATTTCATTCAAAAGGGGGGAGGGCATCTGGACGTTAATAATCACTTAAAATTTCGCAGTAATTTCAACGAAATGGTAATCCGCCCACAATTCACGGTCCATTAAGATCTGCATACGTGACACCGGGAAAAAGTTCCTGTACTTCCCTGTTTATGCTGCACTGAGAGGTGATGGTGTGACTAACAAATAATGTAAGCAGTAGCGGTAATAGACGTCTGCCTGAAACGTTGTATTAGCTACATTGGGCTTCCTTAGACCAAAAAAATTATCAGTCTAAACATTGTTTTTCCTATTAACCACAGCGTTTTTTGTCTAATGTTCCCTTCGTCAATTCAAACATTCAAGCTACTTATCGAATCATTCTACAATTTCCTCTCAAAGTGCAAGAAGTGGACAGTCAAGTACCGCAATCATCTCAGGAAATGTAAGGTATATTTTCACGCGTGCTAAGGTGCAGTGGATTCACTGTTAGGCACAGTCCAAATAGACTTTACGGCTACTCCTTAATCGTCTTCGTCAAACACATGATAAGGAAAGATCTGCGGAGAAAGCTCGTGACCGGACTATCGGCCTGAATGCAGGTAGATTACAGGTTTTCTATTCGCCTCGGCACTACGAGGCGGAGGGTCGTCCCGGCCGCCTTTTACCCCCGGCAGAGATCCCTGGTGCTCATTTTAACAAGCTGCGTGAACCTGGACTCACAGAAATAGCAAAAAAAATCCCCGCCCGGACCCGGGACTTCCAGGGGCCGAGTCTACTGTTACATTCAATAGACCACCGCGGCCGCTCCATTTACAGGATGTTACAAGGTCCATATTTTGATATGTGTAGTATGGACCAAAAAAAGGTAAAACTTCCAGTAAACGTGGGCTCTAAAATGCATACCGTAAGAGCTATGAGCACTTTTTCATCAGCGCTACTTTTAACCACGTATCTTATACTGCAAGCTCTTTGCTGTTACGAACGACCTTTAGAAAGCAGTGAACAAAAGTGGACATATTCCTCTGTTACTGTCCACTGATACAGCAAACATCTGTTAGTGTTAAGACTGTAAACCGTACTCACAGTACAGGGCAAGCACAGAGCGCGTATCTTAGTTCAAATGGAACCAATTTGTGTTTTGTTAAGTTTGTGGCATTCTTTTCATTTATCAGCATAATGGAAGCCTATTATTCCACACAGGAAACGACAGAGATGATCATAATTATGTAATAGCAAGCAGATTACATTAGAAGCTCTGCTTTTTATTATTCTCGAATCAGAAACATACAAATTTACAGTAGCCATACACATCAATAAATATGTACATATACGAGGGCTATACACAAAGTACATTACGTTTTGGAATTAAAAATAAATAAAGTATTGGAAATTTTTTAAATTATATACAGATGAAAGCCACACTTAAATGCTACTTTTCTACATAGTTGCCATTTAAATTAAGGCACTTATCGTAGCGATGGACGAGCTTGGAAATTCCTTCGTCGTAAAATTCGGCCGCCTGCGCCTTCAGCCACGTGGTTACCTCTTCTTGAAGCTGTGCGTCGTCATCAAAACGCTGCATAGTCAACCACTTCTTCATTGCTGGGAATAAGTGGAAGTCGCTCGGTGCCAGGTCGGGACTGTACGAAACAACTCCCACTTAGAAGATTCGAGAACTTCACGAGTGGCATTTGCCGTGTGGGCCCGGGCGTTGTCGTGAATCAGCAAGATCTTTGAGCCCAACTTTCCCCTGCGCTTGTTTTGTATTGCTCTTCTGAGGTTGTGCAGAGTTTGGCAATACCTTTGAGAGTTTATTGTAGTGCCTCTTTCCAGGAAATCCACAAAAATCACACCTTTTCTGTCCCAAAAGACAGTCGCCATCACCTTCCTTGCCGAGATTGTCTGCATGCATTTCTTGGGTTTTTGGGGGGAATTTGTGTGCCCCCACTGCATTGACTGCAATTTTGTCTCTCAGTTCACATGCTTAACCCATGTTTCGTCACCAGTAACGATGCGATGCGATCGAGGGCGGCCGAATTTTACGACAAAGGAATTTCCAAGGTCGTCCATCGCTACGATAAGTGCCTTAATTTAAATGACAACTATGTAGAAAAGTAGTATTTAAGTGTGGCTTTCATCTGTATATAATAAAAAAATTTCCAATACTTTATTTATTTTTAATTCCAAAACGTAATGTACTTTGTTGGATAGCCCTCGTATATATACACAAATTGTATTTATATTACATGTGCCCAGTACTTTGCAACCTACAAGGCGCTTGGAGTGGCTTGCAGGAGATCAATCTTCGTCCAGGATGTAGGGCACAAAAGGCACTGGAGCAGGTGGCTTGTGGTTTGTTCTTGTCCACAATCACAGGACGTATCTTCTGTTATGAAGCCCCATCTCTTCAGGTTGTCTCTGGATCGCCCAACTCCTGATCGTAATCTGTTTAAAGATTTCCACAGCAGCCAGCTCTCGTTGTGTCCAGGCGGTAGTTCTTCAGCTTCTGGCGTCTGCAGGTGAGGCGTCGACTTCTTCCATAACTCCAGCCTTGCCTCCTCTGGTGAAATGGTGAGCTTCTCGGATGTTCTCAGGAAGTTCTTTCGCGATCTCAGTCGTATGCCCGTGCAGTGGATGGGCACTGTCCTGTTCCACTTTCAGCCACTGTTCTGCGTACACATGGTGGCGCTATTCCAGCCAGGCAGTAGAGCTTATCAGTTGGGGTAGGTCTTAAGCAACCTGTGGTCAACCTGCAGGTTTCGTTGAGAGCAATGTCTACTTGTCTGGCATGAGATGTTTCGTGGTAACGTAATAACGTGTTTTTATTTGCTTACTGCTTTCTGTAGGTCGTGTGTGTGTGAGCAGAGTTTGCAATAGCAGAGCTGTGATTCATACTAGCGAAGATGAAGCACTGCTCATAGCTCTTATGGGATGGGTGCCTATGTTTACTGAATATTTTTTGCCTTGTTTTGGTGTACACATCACCTCTCAAAATATGGAATACATTTTTTTAACATCATGTTCAGCAATACAACTCAGTGCACTGTGTGTTTGTGGCAAGTCGACATAATAATTAAACTGTGGGAAATGGGAGAGAAAGAAAGAGAAGAAAGATGCAAGGTTAGATTGGCGTTCCGTCGACGCATTCCACTACAAGCCGCGAATAGGTTTAAGCCCGTCAATTGCCCTACTTTTTAATCTGAAGTGGGTGTATAACCTGATTGACAGAATTGTAATTTGACTGAAGGTGCGTGTAGAGCTGTGCGCCTTGCAGCTAGTCGCCGTGAGACTGTAGCTAGCCCCACACACAAGTAGAGGCACATGTGTAGGCGCGCATCTCTTCCTCAACATGTGCGTGCGAGTTATTTCATTCACACCTGTGTTCACATTGGGCGATTTTTCCTTCCTTGCGGGGCACGCTAGAGCCACACGGCAACTAGCCGCAATGGGCGCAGGTGTAAATGCGCCTTAACACTTCTAATAAAGAACTCAACAGTGAATTGTAGCTGAGCGCGTTGCGTAAAAGAGAAGTCGTTAAGTAGCTGGTTCGAATCTCGCTCGTAGCAACCATTCGTTTTTTACTTTTATTTTAATTCCACATTAATCGACAAATGGCAATACTAATTTCAGTTATTTTCAATTACCAATCCCACGAAAATGTTAGTATTCACAAGAAATTAAAAATAGGCATAAAAATCCGAAACATCGAATAAAGAATGAAATACTTTTTACTTCCGGATGTTAAACAGCCATATTGATATGCATAACTTTTTTCATTTAACAGTAAGGCGTTTCACACGTCCAAATCTGTTCTGGCGTAAAGAGAAGCGCCGGAACGGAGATAAAGAACGCAAGACCAGAGAAAGCGGTGAGGCGACGTCAGCCAATAGCTCGCTGACAAGGACCGCGACCTCTGCAAGAAGAGAATATAAGCGCTGCTCCCGCCAGCCTCGGTGGGAGAATCGGGACAGTATACGAAGAGGCCTGGCAGAGAACGTAACGGTAACAGTTATTAGTGATCCACAAACTGTGTGTCAAACTTGCATGAACATTGTATATAGCAAAGGACTCTGATGTATGTCGCATGCCGCTCATCGCTTGCGACACCATTGTATAATCCAAGTTTTGTCAATCATCTTATTTGTTATAAAAACTATTGATGTTATTTGCTTGAATTGTTTTGTAGCATTCCCAGAACGCAGCATCCTTTAGGCACCCTATATGAGACGAGTGGGCAGGATCCCCACAGAATCAAATTTTAATTTCTTTCATTTCTCCTGCACAAGTCGTCCTACTCCGTGGACGAATTTCTATTTAAAGCTAACAGCATATAAAAATAAAATAAAAAACTACTTGCTGTTAAAGAGTGGTTGCGTGAGTATGGCTAGAAAATCTGTGTTTATTCATGTTAACACCAATCATATTTACATGGCCTTAACCTGACTCGTTATACATCATATAGATAAAAGAATCGTATAAATGAGCTATGGAACAGGTAACTAACCAACTACGACCAGTAATTAAAAATATGCTATCGTTATTATGGTTCAAAATTTTTAATTCACATTTCCATTTGATAACAAATACCGAATTTAAATAAAGTAAAAAAAATTGGAAATAACTAGAGGATTTACAATTACAAGACATACGCTATGCAGTCAGCTACCGGTAACTATATTAACTAGCTACGATTGTTTTATACTTAACGCTCCTAGATCATCTAATCATTAAAGGCGATTTTTTAAAGAATTGCGTCGTACTGCTTTAGAAAACTGATGTCCGGACACTGACCTTCAGATCCTTTCCGTCTGACAAAAAATCGAAGTGGACTAGTTGTGACATTGCTGATAATGCTATCCGCCAAGTCATCAACGCTTAAGAGCATAGCAGTGATAAATGTCCGTGAGGGACACCCAAATATTACTACTTTGTCAATCCATACGTAGCGTCGGGTGCTGCCACCTGCCGGCCAACGAGTTCTTACAGTCCACTCATTAAGCTGGAGAGATGTTTCCTTATGAACTTTTTATTTTTTTTTTAAGCAGACGTCGGTGTTGCAGTGAATCAGAACCTTACGGAATGTATAGAAACTTCGAATCCAAAGCATTGCATATAGATATTGTGTGTGAAAAGTGTGAACTGGATTTTGCATGATCAGTACTTTCGGGATTCAAGGTGGCTGCTATGGGACTGTTCATTGAAACCTATAGGGGAAGAAGACTACGGTTTAATGTCCCGACGACGTCGTCAAAGACTAACCAGAAGCCCGCATTGGACATGACAGAGAAAGAAATCGTATTTTCCCTTTTCAGAAGGAACTGCCCCTGTGTTCGCCTTTAATCGATATAGCTAAATCACAGAATAGCTAAATCTCATTTACCAGGCGGGGATTTGAACACCGGTCCTCTCGAACGACCACTGCGTTACCTAGCTTGGTACGCATGGAGAGAAACAGCACTAAAATATCTTAAGCACAACACAGCGCAGCGCAGAAGCAGTAGTGTTTTCAGACAGAAGGCGGAACTGTTGTGAGGCTGCCCTAGCACGGCCCATTTGACGACTTAGGGTTGCGGTAGGAGGAGACACCGCGGCTGGCTGGTCGCCAAGGTCGGGCGTGGCCCACATCCCAGCTGACGTTATCTGCTGCCGCCACTGCCTGCGGAAGTGACGTGTTCTTCCACTGCCGCCAGCCTCATCCCTGCTTCCCATACATCGGTTGGTTGCTGCGGCAGTGACCACGTTGGTCTTCGAAAATAGCAGTATTCTTGGTGTAGCTTCACAAATCAAAATTAGGGACAAAAAGTAAAAAATTAAACAAGGTAGAATCATTCCTATAATATTAAAGTAAATAAACCTTTAAAGTAAATAAATATTTAAAATAAATAAACCGACCGTTGAATGTAGATTAGTCGTGAGTAGGGCTGCCTCGTATTCGGCTTTAGTAGGGATGCCATCCGTCCCAGTATATCGGGGCCATCATTATTATGGACCACTTTGTCCTGATATCCCGACAAGAGCCAATTTTGTCCCGATTTTACAAAATACTGTTACGAGCTTTGCTGAAGTAACGCTACCTGTTGGCGCATCATGTAAATGCAGCCTCAGTTTTATTTACAAGGTCGTCTTACAGACGCTTTTAGCACGTTGCGTATCCTGCGTCAACAATGCAAGCACCTTCTACATCTAACGCCATCATCCGAGAAAATAAAGACTTCTCCAGTAGCGGGGCTGGAACTATTTACGCAGTATCACGCGGAAGAATCGGGCCGTTCAAATTCAAATAAGGATGTAATAAGACGGTCCAAAGTCGCCGCAAAGTAGGTCTACTGAGAGGACGAAACTATAGTGGCTTAAAAATATTCTCGCGCCACACTCCGTATCCGAATGCATAAAACAATTGCAACAAGTTCCATTTTTGTCATAAGCATGGACGCATCGAGCCACTGGGCAGAAAAAAATTTTCCTTTAGTTGTTCCATACTTAACTAAACTGACGGAATCCAACAGAAGCTGACGTTTGATTCTCTGAATAACGGAACATCAGAGATGATGTCTCGACGCTTTAATACAACTGCAGATTCCATTAGATAAATTAATCGCTTTTTATGGAGACAATACCAACTTACGAGGGGTTCATCGAAGCGCCCATTGCATGTTTTTCACCAGATTAAAGAAGTAGGAAAATATGTAGAAGGAATTTGATATCTTGCCCACTTTCTCCACAATACTACTCGTACATCAAGCGCTGCTGATGTCTCATCTATCGACAATGAACTAATCGTCCTGAAAATATTTATTTATTTTTTAATATACACGGCAAGAACAGAGAAGCAGAAAGTTTTCTGCTTATAAGTTGATGTAAATCATCAGACACTTCTATATCACTCAAAAACCAGATGGCTGTCGTTAATGCCCGCATATGAGAGATTTCTTAAGCTTTAAATTCCATTAAAACAATTTTTTGACGCCAACGACAGGCCAACTAAAATAATTTCAAATTTTGTCAGTACTCCGATAAGAGAAATTTACTTCATGTTTCTGCAGTCAAACTTGGCTCTGATGATAAAAAATATAAAAGGTGTGGAGAAGAATGAAGTCTCTATTATTGAAATAGATATTATATTAACAGAAGACACTCAAAGATGTCTGAGTGAAACTAACACTGCCAATTTTACTGGCATGTAAACTAAGCTGAATCTGAACGAATCAAAGACTAAGAATCGCAACCAAGAAATAATTATTTTGACTTCGAAATCTGAAGATATAATGGCTTTCTATACATCATTTGATTACCAAGAGAAATAGGATATTTCTTTTAATAAATATTAAGTATTTCATTGAATTACGCTATCTCAAACTCCAGACTGGGTGGCGACTGAAAACACTATTTTATACCTGATAAAAATGGTGTGAAGATTCCAGGAGATAAATTGTTTTCAGGAATATATGTGTCTGAAGAGCTTTTTAGTAACTAAGCGTAACTCGGAAGAATGGAAGTCTAAAACACTTCATGGAAGAAAGTGTGGATTTACTTTCTTAAAGAAACCGAAAATCCTTAACGCAAATGTCAAATACTAAAATTATGCAAGAATTTGTTTTCCATTCCCGCACACAACGTCACCGTGGAAAGATTATTTTCTCTGATGTCGGCCCAGTGGACTGATTAAAGAAATGGACTACTGCTAGATAGAGTGGCATCAATCTTACAGTGCCAGTGTAACTACAATGTGACTTAGAAGGTGTTTTATAAATATGTAAAAGGGAAAGACGACTTGCTGAAAAATATGAAATCTTCCGAAAAATATTGTGTACCAACTACTTCTGCCGCAACAAGTTCCATGTAATTGTAATCTAAATAAAAAGTAATTGTATTAAATAAATTTTACTTCATTTCTACACCCCATCCCAGAGTGTCCCGGCTAGATATGGCAACCCTAGGCTTTAACCGTACTTGTCCGGCTTTTTACGATCGTCTCCGGCCAAATAATACGAGTCCGGCCAGTCCAAGTTTTGTTAGGCTTTTTGGCGATGAAGTAAAGAACGAATAACTAATACTCGATCCAAAGCTAATGACGTAACCGCGAGTAATAAGGGGATATACAGTTACGATATGTAGATATTCCAGCCGATGCTATTCGTATATGTGTCCTCTGTTTTGCTTCGTAGGCCAATCGAGTCCAAGACACAGTCAGAACCACGCTAAGCGCAGAGCGAGCGAGCGAAACAAAGTAGATTCCGATCAGCCGATGTCACCAGTCCCGTTCTTGATAAAGTGGGTTCAAATGAGAAATAAATACTTAACTAAAGTTTACTTATTTTTAAGTCAAATTCAAATGACCAATGTTACAGAATATATTTTTCCAACACAGACGAACGTTTTTGTTTAACGGAGGACTCAAACTAAGAGCAGAATGAGCAATTAAGAAAACAGAGCAGTGAGTTGATATCATAATTGCCAAATCATAACGCTGTTTATTATTTTGTAGTTTAAGCACAATAGCAAAAGTGACTTATCAATAAACGAATGAAAATACCCAATTGACCATTTCTATTTAAAATACGTAGTCCAGATTTTAGTGCAAAATGTCCGATTTTGGACATGGCAACCGTACTCCTGAGGAATGTACGAGTTTCAAACAAAAAAATTAACGGCGAATTATTTCAACACTGTAGATCCTCACAATTATTTAATCATTCCTTAAGCTTGTGCAGCTCTTTGATTACAGTGAAAGACGGGTGGCACTACGCCAATTTAGAAAACGTATATCTTATTTTTAATCTCGTCGTATTCGGACGGTTGAAACAGGCGGAACAATTTAGAAAACTGTGAATGAAAAGTACAATACTGTGTATGTTCTACAGGAGTAATTCATTTAATTAAACGGTTTTCGGCTTACCATGCCGTCATCAGGGTAACTAACTATCATCGTCAAAGATGATTATAGTTATAATCGGTGATAGCCTAGTAAGCTGAAAACCAGTGAACTAACTTCACACGTGTGGAACAAAAATGTTCAAATGTGTGTGAAATCTTATGGGATTTAACTGCTAAGGTCATCAGTCCCTAAGCTTACACACTACTTAACCTAAATTATCCTAAGGACAAACACACAACACACACACACACACACACACACACACACACACACACACACACACACACACACATGCCCGAGGGAGGACTCGAACCTCCGCCGGGATCAGCCGCACAGTCCATGACTGCAGCGCCTAGACAGCTCGGCTAATCCCGCGCTAAAAAAATTGTTCAAATGGCTCTGAGCACTATGGGACTTAAACACCTGTGGTCATCAGTCCCCTGAGGAGGACTGAGCGCCTGAACCGCTAGACCACCGCGGCCGGCAATCCCGCGCTACTCGTGTAGAACATACAAAATATTGTGCTGTCCATTTATTATTATGTTGTTCTCCAACAAGCGACGAAAGAATCAGTGAAGATCAATATAGAAAACATTATACGTATGGAATTGTTTAGAAAAGAGTCGCCAGCCTCGCTTTAGACATGAGACTATGTGAAACTGCACCACAGATTTTAGCTATATATACCTATTTAATTGCACTTACAAATACTCCAGATACGACCAATTAATCGGAAATCACACAAAGCAATCACTCATTTAATCTTCCAAATAGTCACTTGTAATGACTGAGCCTTATAAAATAACAAATCTCCCAATGAAATTACGAGATTCAAAAATCTCGGGATGTTAGTGCTGTGTAGTCCAAACAAGACTAACCAGGGCGAAAGCACCACAGGCGCGAAGATGTGAGCTGGTGCCAATGCTATAGAGACTCGCCACTTGCCCGAGCTCCACCAGCGCCACGGACGGCGCTGAGGATGAAGATACCGACTTCGCCTGGGCCAACTGCCGGCCGAGTACAATCCATCAATGACCGGACGACAACGGACAGAAACCCAGTCTGAAGATAGAAGAGCAACTCTCGCCCACTTGGTTATAGATCGTCGTCCAGGGCTGACAGACACGGAACGTCGTTCAGTGAACTCTTAGAATTGGACGGACAGTTGATGTAAATTGCATTTGCTATGTACTGTGAAGTTTACCTACGATTATTTGCACTTAGCCATTGAGGGCCTTTTTGTGTTTTATTACAATCAGTATTGCAGACTTCTGCACTCAACTAGTCACAAAGAAAAGTAAACCTTTTTAACTCATTTGTGTGATTTTGTTATTAATTTGTTGGATTGTTGTAGAACCTTCGTTCTATCCTGTTACCTGACCCTGGGGCATAGCTGTGTAATAGGGACAGGGAGAAATTGTCTCAGCGGTATAATGCACCATAAGCCGTTTCACGGGCTTTCGAACTCGGCCTCCAAAGCACCCAAAGCAATAGAGACAAGGCCTTTACAAAACTGGCGAGGAGGATTTACAAAACTAAGCACAAAATCAAACTAATTTTGCATGAAAACACAGAAAAATTTCCATTTTAACAAAAATAGAGAAGTGCGACACGAACTTCCTCCAAATAGTTAGTAACGCTACAACTTACGCAAGGCTGCCACAGAAATGTTCTGCATACTTGAGCTAAAACGCAGACAAGCCTCTTCCGCAACAGACACAAGAGAAAGGAAACACCACTGTAATTTAAAGTTTACATTCTACACACAAAACTTAATTTTTTCGATTCACAAAACGAAAATAATCGTCTCCGAAATGAAGCTTATACGTTGAATTCCTTGTCAGAACTAATTAATCCATAGTGTTGTTTTCGTTTGCAAGGCATGTTAGAATCTGATATTCCGTTGAAGTCATAAAGATGGACCACAAGCTTGTATGTCACAAGGCTGGGTATGACTACGGTCCCGAACACCTCGACATTCTCGTTAACTGGTTTGCCTAAGCTGAATCTGGGTGACCGAGCGAGGGTGAGAACCCTCCTCCCCCTCCTCTACAATACAATCCTTGTTTCTGTGACTAAAGATCTCTCTAGAAACCTTGTTTTCAAACGAGATAAGCTCACAGTGAAAATCCCCTCTATCCAATACAGTATTGGTGGTGTGCTGGCTGACAGTCACGTCGATTAAATATCTAGGTGTAACGTTGCAAAGCGACATGAGATAGACGAACACTTAAGGTTGGTAGTAAGGAAGTTTATTGGGAGAATTCTAGGGGGGTGTGGCTCACCTACAAAGGAGATGGCGTACAGAACACTAGTGGTAGCGGTTCTTAAGTACTGTTCGAGTGTTTGGGATTCTCACCAGGTCGGGTTAAAGGAAGACGTTGATGCAATTCAGAGGCGAGCTGCTAGATTTATCACCGGTACGTCCGACCAACATGCGAGAATTACGAAGATGCTTCGTGAACTCAAGTGGCTGTCTCTGAGGGGAAAATTACGTTGTTTTCGCGAAACACTGTTGAGAATATGTAAAGAGCCGGGATTTGTGGCTGACTGCAGAAAGATTCTACTGCAGCCAACGTACATTTCGCGTAAGGACTGCAAACACAAGAGAAATTAGGGCTCGTATTGAGCCATATTGACTCTCGCTTTTTCCGTCGCTCCATTAGCGTGTAGCATAGGAAAGGAAATGACTAGTAGTGGTACCACTCCGACATGCACCGTGCGGTCGCTTGAGGAGTTTGTGTGTTTGTAAGTACTTACGCAGATATGTACATCTGGGTCCCAGTTTTCGTGATAGCAAGTGTCCACTACAACCCCGCACGAAAAATGGTATAACGTGTGAGCGGGCAGACTGTTTCTCCATTCTGAGATACGAATGGCACAGATGTTTTCCCAGACAGCGCGTGCGTCCTTCGGACAAATCTCTGGAGACAGCTGAGCCTCGTTACGTAAGTAGTGGCAACAAAGCTAGCTTGGAATTCGTTGGCTGCCTTCATCAGATCAGGCGGCACTTTAAAAGACGGAGGGGACAACGGCAGCACGTATCGCGTAACCGTGCGTGCAGAGAAGACGCAATGACAGCAGTAAAAAAAAAAGCGCGCGACGTAGTGGCTTTCCCTCGCTGCTTGCAAAACTACGGAATTATTAAAACCAACGTTGCGCCTGGCTTTCCCAGAAGTAACGTCCACTATCCAGGAATGTGAGCCCCATATACTGAATCTCTATATACTATCGGCGACAGTGCTGCGGAAAGAATTCAAGTCAGTAACAGCTGCCAACACGAATAACTTACAAGTGGATATCCTAGGAGTAGTGAAGCAGCTTAAAACAATAAAATCAAATCTTCTGGTCCAGACTGTGTATCAGTTAGGTTCCTTTCAGAATATGGTGATCCAACAGCTCCATGTTGTTGTTGTTGTTGTGGTCTTCAGTCCTGAGACTGGTTTGATGCAGCTCTCCATGCTACTCTATCCTGTGCAAGCTTTTTCATCTCCCAGTACCTACTGCAACCTACATCCTTCTGAATCTGCTTAGTGTATTCATCTCTTGGTCTCCCTCTACGATTTTTACCCTCCACGCTGCCCTCCAATACTAAATTGGTGATCCCTTGATGCCTCAGAACATGTCCTACCAACCGATCCCTTCTTCTGGTCAAGTTGTGCCACAAACTTCTCTTCTCCCCAATCCTATTCAATATTTCCTCATTAGTTATTATGGAAATGGAAGAGGATGTAGATGAAGATGAAATGGGAGATATGATACTGCGTGAAGAGTTTGACAGAGCACATATACGAGTACAACCGCTCGCTCGACGACAGATCCGTACCCAAATACTGAAAAGTCGCACAGGTCACAACATTCATGGAAAGTAATATGGATTAGCTACTAAATTACAGCCCCCTGTCATTAACGACGATATGCAGCACGATTTTGGAACATAAATTGAGTTCGAACATTATGAATAACCATGAAGAGAGCGTTCTATTGACATACAGTCAATACGAACTAAGAAAACATCGTTCTTGTGAAACACAATCAGCTCTTTAGACACTAAGTGTTGAGTGCTACAAGGAATTTCAAAATGTATTTCCAAAAGACTTTTGACACTGTACTACACAAGTTGCTTTAAGTGGTATTGCTTGCTTATGGTATATCGTCTCAGTTATGTGACTGGATTCTTGACTTCCTGTCAGAGAGGTCACAGTTCGTAGTAATTGATGGAAAGTCATCGAGTAAAACAGAAGTGATTTCTGGCGTTCCTCAAGGTAGTGTTATAGGCGCTCTATTGTTCCTTATGTATATAAGCGATTTAGGAAATAATCTGAGCAGCCGTCTTATGCAGTTTGCAGATGATGCTATCGTTTATTGTCTAGTAAACTCATCAGAAGATCAAAACAAATCGCAGAACGATTTAGGAAAGATCTGAACGGTGTTGAAATTGGAAATTGACCCAAAATAATATAAAGTGAGAAGTCTTCCACATGCGCGCTAAAAGGAATCCGTTAACTTCAGTTACACGATAAAACAGTCTAACCTAAAGGCCGTAAATTCAACTAAATACCTAGGATTACAATTACGAACAATTAAATTTGGAAAAACAGGCAGAAAATGTTCTCCGGAAGGCTAACGAAAGACTGCGCTTTTTTTATTGGTAGAATACTTGAGAAAATACATCAGACCTACCGAAGAGACTTCCTACACTCCGCTTGTCCGTCCTCTTTTGGACTACTGCTGCACGGTCTGGTATCCTCACCAGACAGGATTAATGGAATGCATGGAGGAAGTTCAACAAAGAGCAGCAAGTTTTGTATTTATCGGGAAATAGGGGAGAGAGTGACACGGACATGAATGGAGACCATTAAAACAAAGGCGTTTTTCATTGCGGGGGAATCATCTCACGAAATTTCCCTCGGGTTACCAGAACTCCTGAAGATAGACGTTGACTGTGGATACTGTATCACAGACACAGTCCCTTTGACTGTTCAGACATGTCACCAAACCCGCCCAAAGATGTATACAACCATGCAAGGGCAGCGCCTATTAAGACGGTGGGCGTCCGACAGCCGACCAATTCCAGTCACTGCGCCAGGAAGGAGGTACACGGCTCGTGTTATCTGTAGTTCAACCATGTCTAGACGGTCAATACCGCGGTTCGATCGCGTCCGCATTGTTACTTTGTGCCCGGAAGGGCTCTCAACAACAGAAGTGTCCAGACGTCTCGGTGTGAACCAAAGGGATGATGTTCGGACACGGAGGAGATACAGAGAGACACGAACTGTCGATCACATGCCTCGCTCAGGCCGCCCAAGGGCTACTACTGCTGTGGATGACCGCTACCTACCGATTATGGCTCTGAGGAACCCTGACAGCAACGCCACCACGTTAAATAATGCTTTTCACGCAGCCAGAGGACGTCGTATTAAGACTCAAACTGTGTGCAATAGGCTGCATGATGCGCAACTTCACTCCCGACGTCTATGGCGATGTCCACCTTTGCAACCACGACACCATGCAGTGCGGTGCAGATGGGCCCAACTACATGCCGAATGGACTGCTCAGGATTGGCAACACATTCTCTTCACCGATGAATGTCGCATATGCCTTCAACCAGATAATCTTCGGAGACGTGTTTGGAGGCAATTCGGTCAGGCTGAACGCATTAGACACATTGTCCAGCGAGTGCTGCAAGGTAGAGATTTCCTGATGTTTTGGGGTGGCATTATGTGGGCCGATGTACGCCGCTGGTGGTCGTGGAAGGCGCCGTAACGGCTGTAAGGTACGTGAATGCCATTCTCCGACCGATAGTGCAACCATATCGGCAGCATATTGGCGAGGCATTCGTCTTCATGTACGTCAATTTTCGCGCCCATCGTGCACATCTTGTGAATGACTTCTTTCAGGACAACGACATCGCTCGACTAGAGTGGCCAGCATGTTCTCCAGACATGAACCCTATCGAACAAGCCTGGGATAGACTGAAAAGGGCTGTTTATGGACGACGTTAAAAAATGGCCCTGAGCACTATGGGACTTAACTTCTGAGGTCATCAGTCCCCTAGAACTTAGAACTACTTAAACCTAACTAACCTAAGGACATCACACACATCCACGCCCGAGGCAGGATTCGAACCTGCGATCGCAGCGGTCGCGCGGTTCCAGACTGTAGTGCCTAGAACCGCTCGGCCACTCCGGCCGGCCTATGGACGACGTGACCCACCAACCACTCTGAGGGATCTACGCCGAATCGCCGTTGAGGAGTGTGACAATCTGGACCAACAGTCCTTTGATGGACTTGTGGATAGTATGCCATGACGAATACAGGCATGCATCAATGCAAGAGGACGTGCTACTGGGTATTAGAGGTACCGGTGTGTGCAGCAATCTGGACCACCACCTCTGAAGGTCTTGCTGTATGTGTTTTTTTCATGAGCAAAAAAAAAGGACGAAAATGATGTTTATGTAGATCTCTATTCCAATTTTCTGTACAGGTTCCGTAACTCTCGCAATCGAGGTGATGCAAAACTTTTGTGTGTGTATTTTGTTGAAGCCGACCTACATAGGGAGAAACAATGATCATAATATAAATCAGAGCTCGGACGGAAAGATATAGGTGTTCGTTTTTCCATGCGCTGTTCGGAACTGGACTAATAGAGAATAATTGTGAAGGTGGTTCGATGAACCCTCTACCAGGCACTTAAGTGTGATTTGAAGATTATCCATGTAGAAGTCCGCGTTCCTGATTACACAGACTTCTATACAACTTCACAATTACGTGATATTTTGTGACTGAGCCCAGCTATTTTAACGAATGTCATTAGTTTACTTACATGTCTACTTTATCAAGTAGATGTAGGAACGAGTGTCGCATTTTTCCACAATCAATTCAGCTTTCCTAAAAATTGTAGAAATAGATCCTTTTGAAGCAGTAACAAAACGAATGATATACGACAGGGAACTTGTAGCGCTTCTTCGGTCGAAGTGTACCGCAGTTCCATATGTGAAGGAAGTGAGCTCAATTATCACAGCTGAAACTGTTCTGCTTCCTTTATTTGTTTTATCCCAACGAAATATCTTTATTTTCTTCAGACATAAAATTTCTTATCTTAGTTCTACATCGACTGGAGGCCAATTAGGTCCTTCTATACCCTTTAATTTCAGTGTAATACTAATGAAGAAGGAATGAAGGAAGAAAAGAAAGAAAGATAATTAGAATCAAGATATGATGGACCATCGGCGACGTGGTCATTAGAAATAGAGTAAAACCTAGGACGGACGAGGACGGGGAAGGAAACCAGCTGTATCCTTTTGAAGGGATGCGTTAAACTATTTACGAAAACAAATCTAAATGACCTGTTCCTCCCGAATGCAATGACAGCAGCTGTAGTGCAAACAATACAATTCATTCTATGCAACGGAAATCTTAAAACTCGCGGTAGTAATATTGCTACCATATTCAAACTGTATGGTGCAAGGAAGACTGAATCTTTTTGAGTTTCAACGGTGTTCGTCGTGATGGTGTTTAAAGCAAAATGTGTTTAGGAACCAGAATCAGCGATGCAGTTACGGTAAAAGTAAACTTACAGGGTGTTTCAAAAATGACCGGTATATTTGAAACGGCAATAAAAACTAAACGAGCAGCGATTGAAATACACTGTTTGTTGCAATATGCTTGGGACAACAGTACATTTTCAGGCAGACAAACTTTCGAAATTACAGTAGTTACAATTTTCAACAACAGATAGCGCTGCGGTCTGGGAAACTATAGTACGATATTTTCCACATATCCACCACGCGTAGCAATAATATGGCGTAGTCTCTGAATGAAATTACCCGAAACCTTTGACAACGTGTCTGGCGGAATGGCTTCACATGCAGATGAGATGTACTGCTTCAGCTGTTCAATTGTTTCTGGATTCTGGCGGTACACCTGGTCTTTCAAGTGTCCCCACAGAAAGAAGCCACAGGGGTTCATGTCTGGCGAATAGGGAGGCCAATCCACGCCGCCTCCTGTATGTTTCGGATAGCCCAAAGCAATCACACGATCATCGAAATATTCATTCAGGAAATTAAAGACGTCGGCCGTGCGATGTGGCCGGGCACCATCTTGGATAAACCACGAGGTGTTCGCAGTGTCGTCTAAGGCAGTTTGTACCGCCACAAATTCACGAAGAATGTCCAGATAGCGTGATGCAGTAATCGTTTCGGATCTGAAAAATGGGCCAATGATTCCTTTGGAAGAAATGGCGGCCCAGACCAGTACTTTTTGAGGATGCAGGGACGATGGGACTGCAACATGGGGCTTTTCGGTTCCCCCTATGCGCCAGTTCTGTTTATTGACGAAGCCGTTCAGGTAAAAATAAGCTTCGTCAGTAAACCAAATGCTGCCCACATGCATATCGCCGTCATCAATCCTGTGCACTATATCGCCAGCGAATGTCTCTCGTGCAGCAATGGTAGCGGCGCTGAGGGGTTGCCGTGTTTGAATTTTGTATGGATAGAGGTGTAAACTCTGGCGCATGAGACGATACGTGGACGTTGGCGTCATTTGGACCGCAGCTGCAACACGGCGAACGGAAACCCGAGGCCGCTGTTGGATCACCTGCTGCACTAGCTGCGTGTTGCCCTCTGTGGTTGCCGTACGCGGTCGCCCTACCTTTCCAGCACGTTCATCCGTCACGTTCCCAGTCCGTTGAAATTTTTCAAACAGATCCTTTATTGTATCGCTTTTCGGTCCTTTGGTTACATTTAACCTCCGTTGAAAACTTCGTCTTGTTGCAACAACACTGTTCTAGGCGGAGGAATTCCAACACCAGAAAAATCCTCTGTTCTAAGGAATAAACCATGTTGTCTACAGCACACTTGCACGTTGTGAACAGCACACGCTTACAGCAGAAAGACGACGTACAGAATGGCGCACCCACAGACTGCGTTGTCTTCTATATCTTTCACATCACTTGCAGCGCCATCTGTTGTTGAAAATTGTAACTACTGTAATTTCAAAAGTTTGTCCGCCTGAAAATGTACTGTTGTCCCAAGCATATTGCAACAAACGGTGTATTTCTATCGCTGCTCGTTTAGGTTTTATTGCCGTTTCAAATATACCGGTCATTTTTGAAACACCCTGTAGATTGCTAGCTGCTTCCTTACTAACATTATCCAATGGATAATACACGAAACAAAGCAGTCGTGTTACGAATAGTTGAAAGCATACGTCTACGCTTTTCCCAGAACATTATCTATGTGATCCATCCCCTTCGTAACGGTAATCCATAATTATTTAGTTGACTTGACAGCCTGTAGATATGTCTGATTCATCGTGTAACCAAATGCGTACCAACGAAGATATTAAACGTAATTCACCGATCCAACACGGTTCCTATTTACCACCACCACCACACTGGTTGCTTTCGCTGATGTTTCTGCGACGACGAAACGACGCTGAGGCAGTCCGCATCGGTGGAGAGCGTATAAACGTAATTGAAGTCACTTACTGGTTAACACTGAGACGATACGGTTCTCTGTCGTATCGCACGGCGCAACACGGAATGCTGTTGCTCCACGTAACTATATCGTACTATATACTGGAAGGGAAAATCCACGTCATCTGATGTACCTAAAAAAATGCTGCATGTAAATGCAGCAGTGCTACATCCGCTTCTTTAGTTAATTTTTATATAAAATTTTTACTTTTCACGCAAACAAATTAAAAGCCAATGTTCTGGGTTCGGTCCAACTCCGTAGCCGAGCGGAGAGCGTAGATGGCTGCCATCCGGAAGACCCGGGTTCGATTCCCGATACTGCCAAGGATTTTTCCTTTGTGAGAGGACTGGTATGGAGTGCACTCAGTCTCAAAATGCCGTTCGAGAAGCTACTTGACCGAATACTAGCTGATCCGCAGTCTGGAAGGTCTTCAAAACGGCCTGGAGAGCGGTGTGCTAACCACATGCCCCTCCATTCCACATCCACATCCACATGACGCCGGTAGACATCCTTGAGTTTTCACGACCTGGACGAGCAGCTTGTTTTGGGACTCGGGCTTGTTCTCGGCGAAGTAATTAGTTTTTTTATAACCTGATACCATAGCTTGATAAGGAACTGGTTTACTTTTTGCTGTTGCCCATAGTTATTGTGATACTTCGAAATTACTTACAACGGCGTATATTTCGAAAAGCTTGCAGTAAAAAAGTATAATCGCTGGTCAGTTTACGTTTCGTGGATCTTAAGTCACACACTGCTAATGTAGCTAACATATCGAAATTGTTTTTAACGCTGAAAGAACAGCCATACCTTTTTCCAGTCCTAGTAAATACGTAACATATTTGGAAATTGTCCGCGCCGAGGTTGGCAGCGACGCTCCATACGCAAGGCTATTGTCGCGTGCTGTCTTGTTGCCTGTCTGATCACTCCTGCACAGATACCTGTTACATCGCGACATCTTCATTGAAACGTGTCATATTATCTCAGTGAAAACCGCGCCTAATTCTAACCCGTTCTGCTCGACCTTCGAAACTTTTTTTTTCGGAATTTTGCACCTACTTAGGCAGTTTTACGTTCAGCAGAAGGTTTAGCAGATGTCGGTGGATTTCGACGAGTTCGTGCCAGATACTGGCTCTGTTGTGAGGGAGGTGACATTGTGCAGGCTTACAACGAACATTTCCCTAGTTTCGGAACTGTCACGAACGGCTTGTAACGACACATTCAAGACTGACACGGCTGTCTTGTGTCCGACCTGCGACACGGCGTCCCAGGATTCTACCCTGTAAAACTGAGTCCAAATGTCGTGGCATTTAGTTGCAGTTTTCCCCAAGAGACTGCATTCTACTCACAACGAAGTACAAAAAGATGTGTTTATAACGCATCTCTTTCCACTGTCTTTGCATCACTTTTCTAAACGAAAGAGGGTGACACTTTTCGTGACAGATAACGAAATTCTGTGTTGAGTGATCTTGTCAGCTACTTACAAAGTGGTTTGAATTATTTTCTCTTAAGCTTACCTTTTGGACACTAGATAGAATATAATGTCTTTGTGGCTCATATCAGAGGTGGGCTGCCAAAGTGTAGCCAGTCATTTTTCACAATGTTCTACATTACCTGCAAAACAGTCAACACACGTGAGCACATTGTGTTCGCGAAAGAACTATGATACTCTGACACTGCAGTCACAAGTCGCTATGCGAAGTTTGTCTTTTTATTTGCTCATTTTGATTACGTTTGAGGAAAGCACAAGGCATTTCGACACGACCACAGGATGTCAAAAAGGTTTTGGTAGACGAAGGTCGGACTCATACTTGCTTTTTTCTTTTCAGATGCGTCTGTATTAAGCCCCTGGCCGTCCATTTCGGCTACGAATGCAGTTTTCTCCTTTGAGTGGACTAGCGTCCAGAGAATTCACCTTCCCGTACACAAAACGCAGAACAGAATAATACTGCGCCGCTAACCTACCGTGGGAAAACTTGTTGCCTTCCCTCAAAAACCTAATTATCCAATCATGTGAATCTTGTGCGACACCTTGCTTTGGCGCGAAGGTCTCGACCAATGAGTGGAACCTGGATAGGAGTCAATACCAACTTTCTGCCCAATAAAAGGCATTATATGAGACAAGAATGGTTAATTTTTGCAAGGTTCCCTATACTCTAGAGAAGAAAGCGGAATACTCTGTGGTAGTGTGACAATGCCTAGAGATTGTCCCCTCCTGCTCGTATTTTTCGAGAGAGTGTTAGGAGGAGACGAGGATTACGTTTCGGGACTTGCCGTGAAAAGGTCGTCTGGACTCGTCCTCACATAGCTGGCAGCTTTTCTCGGCCGCCGTCTCAGCCATTTTGCCTTCGGTGCTGACTTGGGTGTTGGGGCACTTGTTCACCGGGTTCTAAGAAAGATTCACATTTCGTAATTAGCGAAGTCAGTCATCTGAGCAGCTCAGGATTTGCAGCGGAAGTTGGGTTCCTTTATTACCTGTCTTATTTCGCTAATCTTGCACTATTACTTTGCAGTTTCATGCAGTGCAGATTACGAAAGTTTCCTGAGCCTCCAAGGCAGTTTTCCAGTTAGATCTGGCGTATCCTTCAATGTGATAGGGGTGTATCTAGTTTGTTGTCTCCCTGTGAGTATTTTTCGTTGCAATACAGCCGCACACGCTTCGCAGATTGTGATTAATTTGTTTAAATTACTCTATAATGAGCATTCCACTCGCTCGTCTGGCATTTCGGTGTTGGAATCTTAAGTGGGGTAGGCAGGCAGCACGACCAACTGCCGAGCCCCAAAATGATTTCAACGTAATATCTCATCGTGCCGCTAACAGTTTAACACTGCGAAAGGGTTACATTTCAACCGGCTAGCTGCCGGCTCTTACTCGACAAATAAATAAAAAGTCAATCACAACATTATTTTAATCTAATTGTAGATTAGTAGGAAAGAGTCAGCTACTTGCTCCAGATTTTTTCCCTGAAGGCAGCCAGAGGGCTGGTGGCAGGAAGCCGTAGATTAGGTTCTCATTGTGTTGTTCATATGCCTGAGCGGAGCGAAAACAAGACTCCCTAGAAATTACACACTGGATACTTGCTCGAACTTTCATAGCCAAACGAAGAGAAATACATGAACAAATAGGGTATCGAACAGTCCAGCAGAGGTGTAATTTTTATTTCTGCAATTGCTGGAAAGTAATCAGGAAAATTAAAAAAAACGTAGTGATCTAAGGGAAAACTGAAATATTTCACGTACAGCTGCTGCTAGCTATGTGTCAACAAATATCAAACCACGGCATAAATGAAAATTTCTGCTTTTTATTGTAGTATACACAACAGAACTATCGATATTTAAACATGAAAATTAAAAAATAAAATAAACAACAGGTCAACAGTTTTGTGAAATGATTTGTCTAAAAACAAGAAATAAAATAGATGAAAATGTTTGACGCGTCTCTGAACGATACGAGTCATGTACACCAAACAAGGCGCCGATTGTGAATTTAAAGTTAATGTTTAACGTATAATCTAAGAATTTTGAAGAATGCTAAAGGATGTTTTCATGATGTAATTTCACTCAGTCGTCTCCTCATGTCACTAACGGAAGCGCCTCTACGCTACTGGATGATTCTATCATTCAAATGCACGTCAAATGTTTCTCTAATGTATTTTGTTACTTTTAGACAAATCATTTCACAAAACATTTGACAGCTTTAACTTCTTTTTTAATTTTCTATTCACAGTTTGTTCATTTTGTATTATCAATGTAAGTTTTAGTTTCTCGTTTCTGATTATGTTTTGCCTTTCGTAAGTACTGTAATGCTGTTTAGATACGGCTAGCTGTAAATTTCTTGGAACAACGAAACTGCTACTATAACGAAACTTTTCGAATACGTTGTTGAAGAATGCTGGCACTTTTAGCCGACAAGAGAACAGGTTTAATAAATACATTGGAACCTCATTCATCCGGCACCTCAATAATCCGGATTTGCAGTTCATTTGTTTTTTACCCATTCAGTAACTGTGAGGTATTTGATAATCCAGAAGTTTAATCGGTAACAATCGGCGACAACAATCATTAAATTTTACTTCAAATGTGTGTAGATTCCTGCGCTGGTTATCACGTGTGGCGTCATGGCTGAACAATGGACTGTACGATTACCGTAAACAACTGCACTGTTAGTCAGGTCTTTCGACTGCACGTGACACTGGACATTAGCGACGGTGAACGAGTCAGTTTTTTGTGGTAATCGTACAGTTTGTACAGTCTTGTCACTTGAACTTCGACCTGTTAACATCACGACCACCGTGGAGAAAAAGGAAATACCGAGGGCTGTTCACTGAACAGTATCTGAATCGTCCTGAACTTTGGGGTACCGTTTTCAAACAAAAAAGCACTCTGTCAGTTGCAGTTATCTTTCATGGAACTGGCAACCCAGCAACTAAAACTTCCGAAGTCTATACTGTAGTGTTTACAGACGAACCAAACCCAGTAGTGGGTAACAGTTTCATTCTGTGAGCCGACATCACCGATTATTAACAAGGGCCTTCCCCTTAATCTCTAATCGGCAACATGATAGAAGCTACACTTTTCGCAGAAACAAATGAATCGTTAGATTTATCGTAAGATAGTTACCCACTCAGCTATAAGGCCAAGTCGATTGAATGTGTCAAGTTGAAAATGTGTTCCGAAAGTTTATTCCAGACATTTGCAGGAGTTACACTACCACTAGATGGTTCGTACTACGTAAACGTTATCACGGCTCAACTCTTAACTTCACTTGCCACCTGTTCTCCCCATTTGTTCCCAATTGTACTGAAGCTCTTCCAATATGTCGAGGATAATGTAGAGTGTAGCTTGCAATCTTTTCCACAAAGAATTTTTAGTTACAATTGACACAACATACATTCCGCATAAAAGTAGGATTACATCTGAAGAGAGACTGCACTGCCAAGATACACTCCTGGAAATTGAAATAAGAACACCGTGAATTCATTGTCCCAGGAATGGGAAACTTTATTGACACATTCCTGGGGTCAGATACATCACATGATCACACTGACAGAACCACAGGCACATAGACACAGGCAACAGAGCATGCACAATGTCGGCACTAGTACAGTGTATATCCACCTTTCGCAGCAATGCAGGCTGCTATTCTCCCATGGAGACGATCGTAGAGATGCTGGATGTAGTCCTGTGGAACGGCTTGCCATGCCATTTCCACCTGGCGCCTCAGTTGGACCAGCGTTCGTGCTGGACGTGCAGACCGCGTGAGACGACGCTTCATCCAGTCCCAAACATGCTCAATGGGGGACAGATCCGGAGATCTTGCTGGCCAGGGTAGTTGACTTACACCTTCTAGAGCACGTTGGGTGGCACGGGATACATGCGTACGTGCATTGTCCTGTTGGAACAGCGAGTTCCCTTGCCGGTCTAGGAATGGTAGAACGATGGGTTCGATGACGGTTTGGATGTACCGTGCACTATTCAGTGTCCCCTCGACGATCACCAGTGGTGTACGGCCAGTATAGGAGATCGCTCCCCACACCATGATGCCGGGTGTTGGCCCTGTGTGCCTCGGTCGTATGCAGTCCTGATTGTGGCGCTCACCTGCACGGCGCCAAACACGCATACGACCATCATTGGCACCAAGGCAGAAGCTACTCTCATCGCTGAAGACGACACGTCTCCATTCGTCCCTCCATTCACGCCTGTCGCGACACCACTGGAGGCGGGCTGCACGATGTTGGGGCGTGAGCGGAAGACGGCCTAACGGTGTGCGGGACCGTAGCCCAGCTTCATGGAGACGGTTGCGAATGGTCCTCGCCGATACCCCAGGAGCAACGGTGTCCCTAATTTGCTGGGAAGTGGCGGTGCGGTCCCCTACGGCACTGCGTAGGATCCTACGGTCTTGGCGTGCATCCGTGCGTCGCTGCGGTCCGGTCCCAGGTCGACGGGCACGTGCACCTTCCGCCGACCACTGGCGACAACATCGATGTACTGTGGAGACCTCACGCCCCACGTATTGAGCAATTCGGCGGTACGTCCACCCGGCCTCCCGCATGCCCACTATACGCCCTCGCTCAAAGTCCGTCAACTGCACATACGGATCACGTCCACGCTGTCGCGGCATGCTACAAGTGTTAAAGACTGCGATGGAGCTCCGTATGCCACGGCAAACTGGCTGACACTGACGGCGGCGGTGCACAAATGCTGCGCAGCTAGCGCCATTCGACGGCCAACACCGCGGTTCCTGGTGTGTCCGCTGTGCCGTGCGTGTGATCATTGCTTGTACAGCCCTCTGGAATTAGAGATAGCTTCTATCTGAGGACGAAGTTTAACAGTATTGTCTAGTACAGAGCGAGCGTCATATAGCCTACAAACTGCCATACATGGCCAATAATTGACGATTCGGATCAGGGAGATTGCTATGTCTCTAAGATAGTTTCATGAAAAGCATTAAGGTGAAGGGAAAAAGCTCCAGAGGTTCTCTGTGTAAGGAGTCAGAAAACAAGAGCAACAGATGTTCCATTGTAGGAAAGGTCGCTGATAGATTCTCGCAGAGTCTCAATGTCGGCAGTGCAGAAAGACGTTGGGTAGTGTTACCCCCCCCCCCCTTCCACCACACCCCCCCCCCACCCTCACCCGCGGCATCCTTATTCAACTATCAAGGGAGACCACAGAACACAGAAAGCAGCATACCACCAAGTACAAAGTACATTATCTCAGCAACCGCATAGCAACAGCAGGCGTAGAGCACACAGCAGACTGTGCACACCGTCCATGTCGAAATGCGGAGCTATTGAATGACATATCTGTTAGCAGTGCTTCAGCGTTTTGGCAACACAGAATGAAAGTCTGTGATCCTTCACCGCCATGGGCCATATCATCCCACATTGGCGTCACATTTCATGATATTTACTCGATTTCTTACATTCACACATAAATCATCCTAATAGTAGACTGCCCGGGAAGGTACAGTACAAAGCACATTGATCGCGTGTACAACGTTTACTGCTGTCAGAGGCTCACAAAGTCTGATTCTACTCCACAGTCCTTTGTGTTGACTCTCAAGCCGGTCATTATGGAGGCACCGAGCGAGATAGCTCACTAATCAAATCATAGGATTCGCATTCGGAAGGGCGAGGTTCAAATATTTTTTCTGTAATGCAGATTTAGATTTTCCACAAAAAGATTAAAGCGAATATCGGAATGCTGCCTTTTAACAGGATTAGACGGATTTCCTTTCTTTGTCCTATCAGAGCTTAAACTTTGTCTCTGGAATTCTCGTCGCCGACGAGAAATAACATTCTAATTTTGTTTTCTTCTGGGGACACTGTAGCGTCCGTACAGCGGCACCACTTTCTAGTTTTAATAACTCGCACAACATAAAGTGCTTTAATGTCTTGCTTGTCTAACATCATTTGCTTGCTTCTCACGTTAGCATGTAGTTTTTACGGGTACCCGTAGTGTTTACCAATCATGAAGGTGACCGTGTTGTTCTTTCAGGGACACTGAAAAAAAAAGAAGGGTTATTAAAACGTGCATAGATTATTTTATCATTCTACGAAAAAGAAAAGATACTTAACGAGTAAATCATTTCTTTTTATGTCTATTATTAATCTACTCGCTTTCCCATTGAGCATTATGGGCGTAGTCCCGGAAGGCGTCCTATTGTTTACCCTTTGTCACAAAATGTTTATTCAGTACAACAATGAGGTTCATATATCAGTATGTACTCCTTGGGATAGTAATGTATAAAACAGGTCGATTTGTTATGTATGTTTAAGTTCACAACAATGAATCACGAGCACGAAATCTGTGCTAGAAAAGTTTAAATATATCTACAGAAAATTAGAATGTCAGCTTCACTTGGTACACAAATCTGACCACAGGAGTGTAACATTTCTCAAAAGGCTGGTTCCCAATCACGTTTCGACGATGATACTTCAGTGTCAGTCAGTTTCACCACTTTAATCAAATACCTCCTCAGGAAAAGGCAAATAGTCTACCCTACTTGCTGCATCTGCATTAGACATTCAGCCACTGGTCCATTAAGACATTGTGTTACCCAGACTGCCATCAGTCGCTGTAACAGTGTTTGAAACTGTACAAATTGTAGCTAGATCACCTGCGTCACTCCCGCTTCCAAATTCTGAATTTTCTGCGTGATCTTCTGTACTGCTGAGGTCATCGGTCCCTAGACTTACGCACTGCTTAAACTAACTTACACTAAAAGAAGTTAGATGCACCGCTTAGGTGGTTAAAGAAGATTGTTGAAAAATATTGCTGCTAAATTGGTTTTTTTTTAATTTCTACAGGTCGCATAGAACGAATAATAGGAAAGAAATTGTATTTAACTCCAAAATGGAAAAAGGTCGTTTTAAAGTGTCGCAAGGCAACCAAACAAGCAAATTGAGGACCGATATTGTAGGAAGAAGTGGTAAGTTTAAACAAAACATTTTTTTTATGGTGAACTTATCACAGTCAGCCAGAGTTGCTCACACAGAGTGCTCGACGTGGAATCCGTCAGATGTCAGTGCCTAGTGAATGCCTTTCAGGGGATACAGTAGGTGCTAAAAATTTCAAAAAGATGTTCGAGAACTTTAGCAATGGTGGACATCAAATTAACTTATGTAAAGAGCTTAACTACCTAGTAGCATCCTATAAAGTGATGGAAGATGTGACAATTATCCAATAGCGGATCAGGCAGGGAAGGGCAGCGTTCGAAGAAAATGGGTTTAATGGTTAAAGTTATGGGACTGAGTATTGGAAACTCAAAGAAATAAGAAGTGGCTGGTTGCTGTATTCCTTAAAATAATATAATCCACAGCCACAAAGCTCAACAACCAGTAAAATGGATAAATAATTGTAGACTTAGGGCTTTGGAAATGCACCACTGAGAAGATTAAGTAGAATTTCCCTATTTGACCCCGTAAGACATGAGGAAATAAGAGAATGGACGGAGACACATTACAGTATTAAGCACAGAAATAGGACAGCTGGGACTGTTAGGGAATGTCAAAGGAATGGGAGAAGACAGATGGATGAAGAGCACTTTCATAGCAGCCTTCTGAAAGAAGAAGAAAACCACGGAAAAGCTGTAGACACGAGAATGAGAAATAATGGCGAGATCGGGGTGTTTGTCAACAGACGTGGTATGCGACGACAGTTGTAGGACCCCTGCAACAAGAAATAGCTCCAAAATTTTATTTGTTCTTAGTAACTTGACACCAGAAAGTTTCTAAAGCCGATGGACATGTCTTTTTTCTTGGAAGCAAATGGTTCAAATGCCTCTGAGCACTATGGAACTGAACATCTGAGGTCATCAGTCCCCTAGAACTTAGAACTACTTAAACCTAACTAACCTAAGGACATCACACACATCCATGTCCGATGCAGGATTCGAACCTGCGACCGTAGCGGTCGCGCGTTTCCAGATTGCAGCGCCTAGAACCACTCGGCCACACCGGCCGGTCTTATTGGAAGCACCCAGTCAAATGATCTTTCAGATTAAATGACTATACAAAAGGCAAAAAATAAATAACACAGTTACGATAATACGTCTGGGAAACACGAATTCCCTCTTCTCTTAATATCAAATCAAAAAATCCTCTTGCTTTAAAAACTTTGAATCGTCCCATCTTTCCAGTTTATTACAAGCTACAAAGGAATGCGTGGATGGTCAATTGCTTTTCAATAACGGTTCTTTACAGACTTTGTGGCAAGTGTAACTAAATTTATAAAAGATTTTCCTCTGAAGGCCATCCTGCTGATTCACAATGCACCCTCACATCCGGGGTAGGTGCAGCCAATGGACTAAGCTTGTGCATAGGAGACAACTACGTAATAAGCTTGTTGATGATGGAGGAAATGACGTGATAATACTTATGACATCTATAGATGTCAAAGACATAATTCATACAATTTCATCGGCGTGCGATCATGCTGCCGAGTCAAAATGATAAAGTGCATTGTTTGCACAATGAATAAAAACAAGATGGAAATGTCTACCTGTCGGAATTAGTAGAAGCATTTGCAAACATTACAGAAGGCCGAGACATAGGTGCAAATGACGTAAATAGCTGGCAGTAAAATCATAATAATGTTGGCTATAGTATGATATCCGATGACAATCTTATTGTTCATCTGCTGAGAATAACGATAACGTTTATTTATCATCTGATTAGAAGACATCACTGCACAGACAGAGACTACCACGCAGTTTCGCAAAATAGTTTGGAACCACGGCTGGAAACAACTTCGGCCGAACCAATACTGGTTGAACTACTGCTTGATCGTGCTACACACAAAAAGACATAGAATCTGCCTAAAACGAAACTTACTGGTTCTTTCAGAACATGAAACTTTTTCTTCATTATCTGGTCAAAATTTATGTGGAAATAATGTCTAATTTGCGTGTTTACATGAGAATAATGTTTGTTTCCGTCAATAAACCGATGCCAGTCTAATTCTTTTCTGTGTTTCGGTATTATCAATATTTTCGATAATTTGGATGACCACTCTGTAGAAATGAAAAAATAATAGATAACTTGTTGTAGAAAGCAAAAAAGGGAGAAAGAATACAGAAAACGAAGAAAGGAATACAATGGTTTAACATGCTGTCAGCGGTTGGGTCATTAAGAGACTAACTGAGAAAGAAAGTCAATCTGCTGTGTCGTTTTGATAAGAACCATCCCAGCATATGCCATACGTGATTAGGGAAATTATTAATGTAGAACAGACATATTGTCCGAAGTACTGCGGCTATACAAAATTGTTAAGTCTTTAGTTCACCACCGGCAACGGAGGGTGAAGCTTTGACAACGCCAGCCACCCGTGCTGGCGAAACGTCAGAAAAATCATTAGATGAACGTCGGCCGAAGAACCCGAGACAGAAGCCAATAGGCAGTTTGTCTACTGCGGCTATGTTGGAAGTACGATATTACGGAACGATTGCGCTAGTTTTGCCAGTTATTCAAGCACTCAGCAATCGATGCTGGTGTACGTAATATGATGAGCGTCTGCGCCTGTTTAACGGTGTCGAGAGCAGTTACGATTCTAGTGTCCTAACCACTACTCCATCCCCCTCCTGCAAGTCCTTGATGGCACTCCCGCACACATCCCGGGGTCGTTAAACCACCGGAGCGCTCTGCGCCGAATGGTATGGGTGGGCACTGGATGCGGGCAATCCACTAGATGGAGCCCGTAACCGGGCAACGAGGCCGTTGGAGTGGGCGCCACGTCTTTATGCCGCAGCCTATTGCGTTACCTGTTGTATCCTATACATAGGCCGTCGCTCCACATCTGGCCAGCTGCCGTTCACCCCCTGCATCTGATCACACCACCTGCGCCCGATCCGCAAAATGACTCCCCAATAAAGGCCGGCGAAAGTTAACCCTGCTGCCCCCCTCTTGTTCCCACCCAAAAGGTTCCGACTGACTCCGCCTCAGTTCAATATCGTCGACGCCAGCTTCACAACAAAAACAGATGTTAACAAAAGCGACACAGCGCGAGAAATTACTCGGTAAGTAGGTGGCAAAAGGGCCCGCGCACTACAACAGAAATTTCACAACCTCCACTTGTGCTGTGAAACGAGTTAGTTTTCGCAACAGTGTTTAAGAGCTTGGAGTACGGTGTAACAGCTGCGACGCGATAGAAGAATCATCTATCGTCATTTTAAAGATAATCCAAAGATGTCAGCAGTGAGACGCGGGCGGAATCATCAACAAAAGTCAAAGATAATCGTGTTTCTGGATGTTGCAGCTCTTCCCGTTTGCCAAGCTTGCTACGAAAAAACTGGAGAGAAATTCCGCCTTAAGCAAGATACTATTTAATAGTTATAGCAACAAAACTACAAAACGGTGCCTTGCATGGCCCAGACATGAGTAATGAGCACTACAGGAAGAACACGAGTGCGTAAGGAGATCGTAGCATCGGCGCCAGACGTCAGCACAGCAAGGCAAGCTGTATTTAACCAATTACTTAAAGCGCTCAAGTCATCAGCAACTGACCGTCTGACTGCTAAAGATGAAGCAACGCTGCTGCCATTGTATTACACGAAGCCTTGAGGGAGACGATCGCTTATTTAGGAGGGGACTTGAGAGGGAAAAAAAAGCTAAGTTACACGTTATTATGGCAGGGCAAGTAACTCCTACTGAATGCTGCACTATACTTCGAAGTGACACACAGATATATGGTATTATTTTTCAAAATAATCACCAAATCACTGTAAGTAACTATCAAAAGTTTTGCCAATCGTTCAATTCCTCGACGATATAAACAATTCTTGGCGACTGAGCAACACAGAACAGCTGTGTAAAAGTTCTTATCATTGGGAAATCTCTGACAGCTGTGAATCACTTTCTTGACTGCATGGACATTATGGTCTGTGGTCCAAGCCGATGGCCTTCCTACCTAAACAGCATGACCCACGTCTGTGCGGTCTTCTTCAAATTGTTGGCACCATTTCACATCGGCTGGACGCGATGCTGCATTTGGTCCGTATACCGTCAGAATTTCACGATGAATCTGAATTTAGACGTTCTGTCCACAAGAATCATACCGCCTCGCGTACTTTGGAATAAGTTTACAGTAGCCGTGCCATTTCAGTTGCACAGATGTGACTGCAGGAAACGCGAAACACGTTGTCTCTTCTGACAATGCGCCGTTCTTGTTGCGCGATGGTCTTGGCGTAAGACAACATGTGTAATTCACTTTCTAAAACTCCTTCGTACGTTATGTCAAGCGCTATACACGCTGAAACAGCACTCAGACTGCCTGCCTTTATACAGAAATATTCGTTTATTAACTCTCACTCAAGTTAAAGTTTTTTTAAGAATGAACATGGGGGGGGGGGGGGGGGGGGGGGAAGTGAAACGAATTCTTGCAGAGTACAGCAGCGATTATAGTCCTTATGGCGAAGGGAAGGTCTGGCAGTTAAAGTGGGTTTAGTGGTCCGTTCATTCAAAAAAACCAATCAGGTACCGCGGTTTTTTTAATGCATCTATGGTAACGCCTCAGTGTTGCCACAGTTCTGTAGATGAGTTCGGTACCGACTAGTTTTTTACACTTTGTAGTTGACAAATGGCAACAGCGCCTCTAATTGCTAGGTCTCCTCTTTCTCCGTACGAAGTGTAATGCGATAGCATAGCCAGAGATACGTTTTTATGTGAGCAGCGATTGGTTAACTGTAGGGTTAGATTTGGGATTATACAGCCACCAAACTAATGATGACTATGCCCGTGGGGAAGCCACCAAGCTAATGATGATTATGCCCGTGGGGCCGTTGACTGACTCTCATTGCTAAGCTGTGAGGGATTTAGGTTAATTTCTGTGTGCGCAGTTCGTGTCCGGGCCGTAGATTTTTCGTGAAAACTTCGGAATGAAATCTCAAGTATTTCGTATTAAGTAATTTAATTACCGATCTCTTTAAGACAACAGATACACCGAGTAGTATAATGTTTGCAGAATACATAAATCACAAATTTGGACTGTCGCTAGTCGCCATATGCACCATCCGCAATCACTTCCCGCCGTTTTTTTTCCATTTCCTTTTCGGCGTCGCTGCGACCTTCAGCATTGTTTCGACACTGGACTTCTTAGGCTTCTTGGATTCTTTTCGACGCGAGCTTTCATCTGCCTCGACCTTTCTGTTATTCCGAGCATATTCAGCAGTCATACGCGACAACATCTTTCAATATTCTGTAATTTTCAATTTAATACCGATTTTCACTTACAGTCCGGCTAGTATTTGTATGTCTCACTTTGGGTCCTTGTAATTCTCCACAAGCTCTTCACAATGACACTTTAATCAATGTTCCAACTAAACGCGTTTGCATTCAACACCAGTTTGTAACCTTACACAACGCTAGTTTCATTAACCATAACGTAATGCGCCTACACTGGTTCGATGACGTCACAGGCAAAACAAATACTGCGCGTCAAACTCTTACAGACATGACCCACCCGATGTTGGCTCATCCACTGTTTATGCACCATCAAGTTACTGGCGATTTAAACCTGACGGTGTTTTGTCACATAAGAAAGTTAGGTCACGAACAGTCTGGTGTTCTTCAAAAGTGTCAAGGAAGCTGCCAGATCCAACGTCTCATTCAGTGAGCTAACGATTATCAATAAAGCTTGCATATCCTACTTCCTCAAGACACCGCGGACAAATTTAGAACTCAATCCAGGTCATAGTGACTTACTAGCACTGCACAGCACTATTTCCCCTGCTGTAAACCAAACCGGCTCATGAAACGTGCTTCAGACTTCCACATTCAGACTGGCTATATGCTTGTTAGGTGAGAGGAAGGTTTCGGAAGTGTATTGACAATTGAGGAACCGATGTGCGAGGAGAGCACGGTGACGTGAGGAAAGAGAAATCGCATCGTCATTCTCTCGCAAGACCGGTCCGACAGGTTTAAAAATGGCTCCGTCTAATGTTGCTGTTGTAGCTGCTAGGCTGAATTTACAACACGGTGCTCTACGGAACACACTGCAGACCGGTTCGCAACCAGAAAGCAACAAAGCAACGTGGAGCGGTGAGACAATAAACAAGCTCCCATCACTCAGAGTGACAGTTACGACAGCATAGAGAGAGAGAGAGAGAGAGAGAGAGAGAGAGAGAGAACAGTTAACTATATACAGACAGCGGCTCTGTTTGAAAATAAAATAGCAACGTTTCAGGAAACATTGGACACGCAATATTCGAAAACACCGGAATGGTCTTTTCAGAAAATTCTGTGTGTGTGTGTGTGTGTGTGTGTGTGTGTGTGTGTGTGTGTGCGCGCGCGGACGTAGTATAAAAAGATGCTGTGAATCTGAGGATAAAAGTTTACCAATATTCGTAAATGGTAGTTACCGAATGTTAAAACTTCATGTTGCCTTCCTTTTCCCTCAAGGTTGAGGTTCCTTCTTAACTTTAACAGCGTATTTTTTCCCCATGTAACGAACTAGGCTGTGACACTAAAAATAGCACCGAAATTGTTAAAAAATGAAACAGGAATTGATAAAAAAATATCGAGTTTGGCAATAGATATACAAAAAATATGACAGCGACAAACGCAAAAATCACGCCGACGTCGGGAAAAGTGTGACACCGACATCGGGAAAAAGTAACACCGTATTTGGCAAAAAACAGCACTGAAATTAGAAAAGTAAACAACGAAAAGCGAAAAATACAACACCGAAATTTACAAGGAAAAAAGCTAAATTGACAAAATAACATCGAAGTTAGCAAAAAACTGAGATTAACAAAAAGCTAATTTGGCAATAAATAGCACCGAAAACAAAAAATAACATCGAACTCGGCAAAAAATAACATCGAATTTTATCATAAAATAAAACGATTTTTTCCTATCCTGGTAGACAGTAGTTGAGCACCGACACCTCTGGTAGTTGGTGGAACTTCTTTTAACACCAACTGCTGTCTTAAAATGACGGTGACTGTAGCTTTCTTCTTCACATGCTGTACAATGTATCGAACGTGCGAAGTACGGAAACAAAAGTGAAATATATTGCGGTATATACATGTCAAGCAATCGTCCACATCTGAAGCGTGTCAGTTATTCGGCGGAAACGACATGTTTGGACACCCAGATTTTTTGGCTTTTAGTATACTCAGAGAACAAATTCTGCTAAGATGGGTCGAAAGAACTACAAACACAAAGTACTTTTGGGTTCAATATTACGAAGTGTCAACAGGCAGAAAGCGTGAAAATTCGAAATAATGTGACGTAACAGTCAGCGTTCATCTAAAGGCTACCGTACACAATTTTTTCTGTTGTAAGAAGTGTACTTTGTAATGCACGCAGTTACTTATTGTTTGCACAGATTTCGATGCTTCCACCGTTACGGTGGCTTTTATTCGAAATGGAATATTTAAGACGTGGGATTCAAGGCTGTTCCACAAATGATTAACAGACTACTCATCACGATTGGTTGGTTGGGGGTTAAGGGACTGAACAGCGACGTCATCAGTCCCTCGCTCAAGAGAGTTCATCTAGAGTTAGTGACGTCAGCCAGAAATTTAATAGAGTTTTCAAAGTATGCAGGAGTGATAAAATCGAGGACTTGAAACCAAAATTGAGGCTAGACCTCTGAAATAATTTAGGGAGAAGTAAAAGTATATGAGTTAAGCCCGATACGAAGTCAGAGCAGAAGGGCGCTCTCCCACGGCTCACTGTGGTGAGAGAACCCCAGCCGCATCTGAGCTTCCGGCAACTCGATTAAGGGCGAAGACAGGTACAGAGCAAATAAATGGCTCTTTGCCAGGGAGACTCGTAGTAGTAAATGTGAGAAGGCTCAAAAAGTAATGGGCATCAGCTGGGCCAGCAATATCAAAATAAGGTGAGAGAAATAATCAGGTCAGTAGATGGGTGGGGCCGGGCGAGGGCCCCCGGGGCTCCGCTTGGGACAGTGCCGCCCCTCCCACAGCCGAGCACACATTGCGCTATCTGGAGCGTCGTGCAGCAATCCCAGTTTAGTGCTCAGGGCAGTAAACTTAAGACCACTGAAAAACAAAATAGTCTGCCATTTACAGTGCGCTCGTATTTGAGTGTAAGCTTGCTTTCCGAAGACAAAAGCAAAACTAACACTTTAGTTACGTTGGTCAGGATGACGACGAAGGCGCAGTAAGTACGTTTATTTTGTTTTAATTTCGGTCATTTACATTTGACATGCAAATTAGTGACAAAGACAGGTCGTGTTTTCAGTAAGCCTTACATCCATAGTGTGGTTCAGATTAATTTTTAGCTACTTGAACCAGTGTAGATGGGCAGCAAACTTTATAGGAGTGATATTCAGGCTGTGCGCTGCAGGATTTGCGCTGTTAGCAACTTGCCGTTAGGCGCCTGAACTGGTACGACGACGTAGGACTGAAACGAGCAACAGTGTGCATTACAGCCGCAGACAGTCAACATGGTTCTAGACAACGTGAGCAGGGCTTTACCCGTAAAGTTGTTTTATCAAAACGACAGCAACAGTGCTCCTGCTCATCGGGAGTATCGACGCACTAAAGGAATACGGAGATGGCTTCTTCCCGCACCGGGCTCGAAGGACATGACTATGAATGTCGAATTAACTGGCGATTTGGCAACTGCTCTTTGAGAGGCTGACGGTCAATTGCGCCGTAAATTTTTGAAATTACTGTTGCCATGGCTGAGAAAGGTGGGCGCAATGTGCGATCTTCAAATTGTGCACCAGTACTATCACGACAACTGAACTTTCCACGGTCCATCGCTCGAATAGTGCTGCGAACAATTGTGAAATGGTATCTGTAGTGCTGTTCCAGGCTGCCGTGACTGCACATGGTCGTCACAGTGAACACTTTATAACCTGGAACGTAAACATAGTACGCAATTAACAAATATTACTTTCTCATGTGAAAATTAAAATATGTTTCTTCCAATTGTTTATTCGTTATTTCTCTTCCTCATGTCCTGACAAATATTTCCACCAAGTTTCATTTTCCTGCGATAGCTCGTTTTGATTGGAGCTGCTCTCAAGTAAAGAAAGTTTAATTGTAACAATCTTGTACATAAAATAAAGATTATATGTTTGCTTAGAGTTGTAACAAAGTTTTTAGATAGTGGCAGCTTTCTACACGTGTGAAGTTAAAAGGCGATTCTCAAACTGAACAGTTTATATATTAAGAAGATAAGGCAGCAGGAAGAGAAGGAAAGAGCTTAAATTTGCTGTCCAGAAGGTTCTACCCCACGAAGACACTAAACACCTCGCTTCTGGGCCTAACTATTACGAGGTGCACTAAAGGTGAAACACGTTTGTTGCTCTCTTTTAAGGACTGGAAACACGAGGTTTGTTTTAAAATACGCACGCACTCGTCAATGCGTCACAGAATAGCAGCACTGCACGGCACATAACTCGAGCGGCTACAGCAAGAGCGAGGGCTGTTTTTGATTCTGTTGCCATTGTTGGAACGTTTTCATTACAAGAATAACGTGTAATCACAGTTTTTTTTCATTTGCTTTATGTGATACCGATTAAATTCATCGCAGGTTGAGTGAAATGTGATGGTGCCATGCATGTGTGTGATGTGCGTTGTGACAACAAACCAAGATAATGTCTCGTCTCGCACCAGGCAATCTGACGACTGATCGTGTGAGTGGAGAAAGATTTTTGGAGGATCGTCGAATGAGTATCGACTATGAAACAAGGCGCCTCCAAAGCTGCCATTTCTAGTTATGTGCACACAACGTTACTTGAAGACCCGAAAATGCGAGAAGTGTCCTCCACGTGGGTGGCACGGAGCTGGCAGTTCCTTCGTGACAATAACATGAAAGCGATTGATTATTCACCTGACGTGGCTCCTGGCGACTTTCGGCTGTTTTCAACGATGATGATTCTCCGTTGACGTACAGTCACTAGCCGTGCTGCTGCTGCATCAGCGGTTTTCCAGTGGTCGACGCACACTCCTAAACAAGCGTTTCCAGCGGCCATGGAATCATGGCGTCGACACCGTGGAAAATGTGTACGGCTGCAGGGAACTTTCGTCAAGTGACAAGTTCGCAGTTTTCGTCTGATTAATTTGTAAGAAAAAAATTGGAGGTGTCATAGCGCGAATGAACGCACCCGAGAGCGAGGATCCTTACAATAGTTTCAAAATTTCTCGCCCTCTATTTTTGAATGGTGCGATCCTACATCTACGTTAGCTTCTATATTTCATCTACACAGCAGCGCAGAAAGTAAGTGATCTAGGAAGGTGACTGTACCGCCGACCTCACTTTCATGTTACACAACTCGTTAAAAGTTTTTTTTCTGTTCCCGAACACTGTGGCACATTTGAAACACACAAAATAAACACTAATCCATCCACAAGTTTCAGTTTGGAATTCTCCCTGTTTGCCTCCTTTCAAATCCAAAGAAGCTGAATTTGCTTTCATTGCTCGAAACAATCTTTCCCCTTACGTCTTCAGCATGATTTCCAAATTCGTTGCTGGATATCGCTCTTCTATTCATTTATTTTGGTAATCCATCCTTTATTTCTCGCTATCCGCCCGAGGCAGACAACTAATCTGCACTAGTCCGCAAGGCGGGAGGGGAAAAAGAGCGTAACTGCCCACACATAGAATTCATGACAGGATCCTCGCACATCTCCAGCGACTAGTGGTGGGCAGGAAATCGCGTATCTGTTAGAAATCACAGTGACTGAGAAGTCACAGATATCACAGTAGCAACTTTACAGAATCTAACTGCGATTTCAGTCACAGTTAGCAGTCGCAAGTAGTATTTCATATTCAAAGACGTGAGCCATCTATTGCTCGAATTTAGCACTGCTTTCTGCGATTTCAGTGACAAGTCGCAACTAAGAGTCGCAAGTAGCAACTAAAAAGCGCGGTTAACAGTGGCATCTGTTGGCCAAAGTTCGTACTACGTCCATCTCTTCGATACGGTATCGGGTCTAACTGCGATTTCCGTGACAAGTCGCAACTAAGAGTCGCAAGTAGCAACTAAAAAGCGCGGTTAACAGTGGCATCTTTTGGCCAAAGTTCGTACTACGTCCATCTCTGCTATGCGGTATCAAGCCTAACTGCGATTTCCGTGACAAGTCGCAACTAAGAGTCGCAAGTAGCAACTAAAAAGCGCAGTTAGCACTGCCATCTATTGAGCAAAGTTCATACTACGCTATTCGCTACCGAGTCAAACTGCGATTTCTGTGACAAATCGCAAGTAAGAGTCGCAAGTAGCAACTAAAAAGCGCAGTTAACATACTTTTCCTAGTGTCATCTGTTGACCGACGTACGTACTTCGTTATGAGAGCCTTGTGCCTCACGAGTTCGATGTGCTGTGTGTGCATATGAAGGGCTTATTTCAATAGTGGTACAAGTCCATTTTTGTTCATTTTGAGATACAGAGTCGTAAAGTTAAACGAGCGCTGACAAATCTGCATTTGAGATACCAGAAATATTCAAGCATATGGCTTCTTGCTAGAGATGAACCTTTATTTATGTTTGTTTGGATCACTAATTTCAGACGCATTATAGACAGAAAAGTGGAGGTAATGGACTTGTACCACTATTGAAATAAGCCCTTCATATTATATGACGACATGCACATTCAGCATCAGTTATGGTTGGTCAAATACTGCTCTGACTCTGAATGTATTATATTAATAAGAAACAACATTGCCTTTTTCTCCTGAAAATATAAAGTAACGTAACAAATGTGTTTGATTCTGCTTCCAATATGATAGTTTTGGTTAATACTCCACATGCCTACAGGACTTTGTAGTGTTAACACAGCAGAACTCAGACATCTGTATAAGTGTAGAGAAATGAAAACAGTCATATGAATGCCTCACTTTTGTTCCGACACAGTTCAAGACTCGGGAGAAAAGTTTTACACCTGGTGTTCTACATGGCAACTTCACACACAACAACTTTTTGCCGACACTACTACCACCTACATAAGCAAGCTTTTCCTGTGTTACTTTCAAGTAATGCACTTAAGCTATTCCTGATTTAACTGGAAGATCTGTACTTCCCACTTTCATATCAACAGCCTCAAAATGCATATTGTAGACTTCGGGATAAGTTACAGGTCAGTGTCACACCAAGATTGTGGTGAAAGGGGGGGGGGGGGCGGCATGTCACTCTCCAACAAGTGTTTACCAATAAGTAAGTGGCGGAAAACTATGGGTATAGGGCAGCTTAAACATGTGGAAAATGAGATTTTTATTATTCACTCACTGCATTTGACATTTATTATTCCTTTAAAATCGCACAACAACTTCAATAAAACACAGTTTAATCATTCACACACTTATTTCACAATTATTTCACTTTTAAACTGCAAATCCTCTAAGAACTGTCTTGAATCTTCACGAGTCTCTCTCAAAAACAGCCTTGATGTGGATAGATACGTACAGCAACCAGTAATCAGAGTCAGAACTGTGTCTGCAAAAACACAAGGATTATTAAACAATTTTTGCTGTCATTAATTACTAGCAATATAATTGACAGAGTAGATTGCTAATATTTGCTATAATGAATATCACATTTGCAAGAACGATCACACTGAAGTAATTAAGTCCATCGAAACGCTTAGAAACTAACCTCTCGTCTGATGAAAACGGTCTAAAGACGCAGTGGCAATTTCTTCAGATCTGTTGACAATGATATTTTGAGTTATCACTTTACTGAGTGACTGAAATGTAGTTCAGGTACCTGTGAACATAACAATATGTTACAATTCATTTTCTAAATACGAACTATTACGGTACTGTACGGCTACTTACATATTAATTACACTATTAATATTTTCACAGTTGTTTCTTTAATACAAAATTAAAGCCAACGGAAGAAAAAACGTAAAACATACTTGCCAAAGACAGCTTTGTTGAGATGCAATTTTCTGTGTTGACAGATGTAACTTTCTCATACGGTGGTAAGTCGCAGAAATCGCAGGAATCACAGAAATCGCAGAAGTAGCAGAAGTCACAGAAGTCGCACAAATCGCAGAAGTCGCACAAATCGCAGAAGTAGCAGAAATCGCAGAAGTAGCAGAAGTCACAGAAATCGCAGAAGTAGCAGAAATCGCGGAAGTAGCAGAAATCGCAGAAATAGCAGTGGCGGAGGGATACACGACCTATGTTCCTTAACTGCGACAAATCACAGTTAAGAATCACAGATACTCAAAAGTAGCATTCACAGAAATCACTGATATCGGAAAATCGCAGTTTAGCCCATCACTACCAGCGACCCTCTTCTGCGATTCTGTTGAGTCACAGATTCAGCATTGCCGAGCGTCAAGGCCCATGAAAGATTTTAGTCATATAATTTCAAGTTCCAAGACGTGCATAAGAGCACTTCTGCTCTGCAAACCAAGGCAAGTAGAAAGTAACTCCCATTCTGAAGTGCTGGGAATGCCCTCTGCGTAACATTATGTCTAGAAGTGCGTGTTCTGTACTGCAGTTTGTCATAAACACCTCATTGCAGTCGAGAAATTAACTCATAAATCTTCATTATGAGCGCATAGATTCCGTTAGAGGCGTAAACAGCCTCTAGCGTACCAAGGCACAGCCGTTACTGTTTATAATAAATGCTAGGCGTGTTTAAAATACCGATGTATCGATACTTTTCAGAAAGGACATCGATATATCGGCGACATTCCTTATCCATGTAATCGATGTTTCTATATCGAAATAGCAATGTCGAGTGCCGATATTTCTATTTTATATTTTCTTCGCAATTTTCGGTAAATATTTGAAAGAGATCTTGTGGAAATTTAATAGGACATAATTTTACTGTCACTGCACGAAGGAGTCTCACTAGCTCTTCATCACGTCCAGTCTCTCTCTTTTGACTGTGTGAAGCAAGTACAGCTGGCACAAAGACGAGGTCCGATTGCACTGAGGACTGGCGGTGTGAATTGAGTAAGAAGATTTTCGATGTGAAGAAACAGCACAGCAATTGCTTTAAAAACAATTTGCACCGCAATGAACAATAAATTACAAGATTGGTCTGCGATGGGGCGGAGACGCGTGATGGGAAATGCTAACGCCATCGGCGGCGCTCGGCGCTGCCAACAAACTGCAACGTTTAACTTCACCGCGCAATTTTGATACTATAACTGCTAGGTCGCTCGCGTTTGCAGAAATGATAAAACAGGGAAGTCGACAGGAATTGTTCTGGGCAAATCAGATGCGACAGATCGAACGGCGGACCCACTGGACACCTTTTATTGTGCCACTTACATGCAGTTATCATTGTTAGCAAAGTGGTTAGCACCAAGCGTGAACATGCATCGTTTTCCTTACAATTCTTGCTCTAAGCAGGACAAACAGACTGACGGAATATAGGTATTTGTATTTTATTTATTTATATCCACCTTTTCATGCGGCTAGAACTGCCGAACAAAAACGTGCTGCCCGTTGAAGTGGAGTATCGTGCGGTAATTCGTCTTCGGCAGCAGTACTGATCGTTAAAATTTTATGACTATCTCTCATATTCTACGCGTGTATTAAATACAACATCGACTTAATACATTTTAAAAACACAACTACTAATATTTTGGGTCGTTTAATGATGGTCACTTAATATGGTTTTCACGAATGACTGCTCTGCATACTTACTAAACTGGCCAGCAATACAGACAGCAGCTTTCATGTACTATCGAAGGATAGTAATCCACGCATGTGTGATAAACGTGGGATAAGAAATAGGTGAAGGCCTTATTCACCTGATAGTTCGTATGAACACCATAGTGCTAGTGCTCTGCTAGGGATGACCCTATTGAAGATGGTATGCCATTGCCTTCCTACGAATTTCTAACTGATTTATATGCCATTTGTAGGGCGAGCTACAGTTCACCGTGCTCTCCAACCACGGCGTTTTTCACATTTAACTAACACTTCCAAATTTCTCTGCTACCTTTCGGAGAAGAAAGTATAATAAAATCTAAGAGCTTCGAAAATACCAAGGATTAACATGCGATAATTTTCTGCTGTTTGCCTATGTTGATGGGTATGAGCCCTGACCGCCTGCACGGAACAGACCAGCCACTGAAAGGCTGGCCGTTTACTGCCAACTAATCCGTCGTCGTTCTCGAGTCCACACCTAGTCGGCAAACGACAGGTATTTGACTAAGGCAAGGCAAGACAGAAACGGAAAGACCCCTACTGAGAAAAAATAACGGACTGATTCACCAAATATAAGAGGAACAGAAAAAGTAAACGTACCTCTTCAGAGGTAGGAAAATCAGCCAACCAGCTGCAAAACAAAAGTTTATTTGCCCTTGACCTAGGTTTCGATATTTTTAGAAATATATTCTTCAGAAGGAGTGGGTCTTGTTACATCACATGGTCGTACATTAGATTAGCTGAAGCTGAGCGACTCTTGTATATAAAAACTGACATAAAAACAAGAATTTTCACGTATCATGGCTTTAGATAGCAGCCAAATTACATTTAGCGTACTTCAGAATAAATGTCCACTGGTAGAAGCTCTTCTCAACATGGAATTATAACAGGAGTTACAGGATAAAATATTTGCTTAAGTTAAGTGTACATCATGCTACACACAAAGGCCAACTGTCTCGAAAAGAAATTAATTTGATTAAGACTATTGCTAGCAATAAAGGTTATAAAACAAGACATACTAGACCAGATATTTAGCAACAAAAGCACAAAAAATTATTTCAGCACTAGATGACAAAAAACTGAAGAGTAATGAAGAGGGAAATAGCAAATTCATTTCAGTGCCGTTTTTAGATAATGTATACAACAGGATTGGCCGTCTTCTGACTAGAAACAGCTGTTGTAAAGTTAACTTCTCTACAAACAATAGTTTGAAGAAAAATTTAGTACAAACATTAAAAACTGAGCAAATTTCTTTCACAAATTCAGGCGTTTATAAAATCGTCTCTAAAGACTGCCCTAGCTATTATGTAGGACATGCCAGTGAAGTTATTAAAGCAAGATATAAGGAGCACCTGTTGGGTAAGAACGGGGAAAATTTGCACAATTCTTCAATCGCTGAATATTTACTTATTCTCTCATGGAACTACGTAGAAGTAACCGTAATTTCACGTACGGAAATAAATGGCTGGAAACTGGATTTATTAGAACTTGAAATTTATGAACATTTTGTTAAGAGAGAGAGTAACATTTTGAACGATCAGTTGCAGCAACTCGCCAGTAAGCACTTCCTTGATGGATTGAAGCCGTTGCTCACCGTCACCTAATACGTGTTTACCGACCTCCGCTAATATAGGTGAATACGCTGTTTTCCCCAAAATATTTTTTTCTCTGCTCTTGAGCTACTGACATTTCATATCACTGGGTTTCATTTTTCGTGGCCTTATCAACACATGTTCCTACAGTTGATATTTCAAAAGTGGTATTGGCACAGTTGAGCAGAAAGTTCATTTTTTATGTTGTGATTTAACTGTACCCACTTTATTCTGTCCTCCACCCTTTTTGGTAACAGAAGTAAATTTTTTGTAGTAGTTGTCTTCAGCACACTAGATCTACGTGCAGTGTCATTTTGCTACACAATTTTTTAGATAATTTTATATTTAATGCATACTTCTAAAATTATTGCATTTATTAGTGGCCTTCTATAATATACCGTCATATTACTTTACTGTAAAAATGTTGAACCACACATGTGGGATTCCGACATGACCTTCGGTCTAGACAAACACCACTGAACGACTGGACCGTTCCAGGGCATAGATGGACTGCTGGATGGTCGCTACCAAAGGATGACGAGGGTAGCACTGGTCGATAGCTTGTGGGTTGCTCAAGGAGTCAGTACACAGAAGAAACAACTCCCCAGGGCATGAACGGATGTGCTCATGAGCACGAGATATAGCCACCAGATCGGCAGTGAAAACACTGCAGCTATCGGGCAAGGAATGCTGTTCAATATGTCCTCCATGGACATACGCGAAGCCGACGTGATTATCAGTCATCGAGCCGTCGGTGTAAACCACTTCATGGCCTCGGAACATATCAAGAATCGAGAGAAAGTGGCAGCGGAGAGCCGCGGGGTTAACCGAGTCCTTAGGGCCATGTGAAAGGTTCAGGCGAAGCCGCGGCCTAAGTGTATACCGTGGAGATGTACGTGAATGGACCTCAATTATAGGTGGTAAAGGCAAGGACTCCATTTCGGAAAGAAGGGATCGGACACGAACTGCAATTGTAAGCCCTAACCTGGGCCGCCAATGCGGGAGATGAACCGCCGTGGGTGGGAAAAGGAGAAGGTAATTCCGATGCGCAGGAGAACTACGAACGTATTGCAAAGTCGAACCGTAAACCAGACTCCAATAGTCAGTCTCCACTACAGTGAGTGGATCGTCATTAAGATAAAGTTCTGGTTCCGGATGAACGGTACGACGCCGACAGACGTACATAACACACGATTCTGCTGCCGAAAACTGAAAACCGTGGGCTAGAGCCCATGACTGCGCCTCGTGGATGGCTCCCTGTAGGCGCCGCTCGGCAACACCATTGCTGGAGGAGCAGTACGAAATGCAGAAATCGTCTGTATACAAAGAAGGTGAGACGGACGTCCCTACAGCTGCTGCTAGACCGTTAATGGCCATTAAAAGAGACACGCTCAATACAGAGCCCTGCGGGACCCCATTCTCCTGTATATGGGGGGAACTATGGGAGGCACCGACTTGGACACGGAAAGTACGCAGCGACAGGAAATTTTGCATAAAAATCGGGAACAGGCCTTGGAGACCAGTTTCGTATAATGTGACAAGGATATGATGTCGCCAGTCGTGTCAAACTTTTCGTAAATCAAAAAAGACGGCAACCAGGTGTTGGCGTCTGGAAAAGACTGTTCGGATGGGAGACTCGAGAGACAAGATTATCAGTGGTAGAGCGACCCTGGCGGAAGCCGCCCTATCAGAGCCAGTAGGCCACGTGGCTCCAGGACCCAACCCAACCGCCTACACACCATACGTTCCAGCAGCTTACAAAGAACGTTAGCGAGGCTAAAGGGCCGATAGCTGTCCACATCAAGCGGGTTTTTACCGGGTTTGAGCACCGGAATGATGGTTCTCTCCCGCCACTGCGCTGGAAAGACGCCATCGCACCAGATCTGGTTGAAGATGACGAGGAGATGTCGCTTGTAGTCAGATGAGAGATGTTTAATCATCTGACTGTGGATCCGATCTGGCGCAGGAGCAGTGTCAGTGCAATGTGCAAGGGCTCTGAGGAGCACCTACACTGTAAATGAGGCGTTATAGAATTCTCTGTGGCGTGTAGTGAACGAGAGGACTTTCCCTTCGAGACGCCGTTTGAGTGTGTGAAAGGCTGAGGGGTGATTCTCCGACGCATAGGCTCGAGCATAGTGCTCAGCAGAGTGTTCTGCAATCGCGATTGCGTCGGTAGATAACACGCCAATTATGTTAACACCGGGAACACCTATTGGTGTCTGGTACCCGATAACACGTCTGATCCCTGCCCAACTTGGGAAGGCGAAGTACGGCACCCTAAGGTCGAGACGTATCTCTCCCAACACTCCTGCTCCCGTTGTTTGGTAAGTAGGCGAACGCGGGCACGGAGCCGTTTAAAGGCTATGAGGTGCTCCATGGAAGGGTGCCGCTTATGCCGCTGTAGAGCTCGCCGACGCTCCGTAATTGCTTCAGCGACTTCCGGCGACCACCAAGGGTGTGCCTTTCGCCTCGGGCACCCTAAAAAGCAAGCGATCGTGTTTTCTGCCTCAGAAAGGATTGTTGTAGTCACCTGCTCAACCGTCACATCGATGTTCCCGTATGGGGGAGATTCAGTGGTGACAGCAGATTTGAAAGTTTCCCAGTCCACCTTGTTTAAAGCCCATCTGGGCAGGCGTCCGTGGGCCTGACGCCGGGGCAGCTACAGGAAGATGGGGAAATGGTCACTACGACACGTCGTTATGTGCTCTCCAGTGGACAGATGGGAGAAGTCCTGGGCTGCAAACTGATAAATCAATGGCCGAGTAACTACCATGAGCCACACTGAAATGGGTGGTGGCCCCTGTATTTAAGAGGCAGAGGTCGAACTGAGACAGTAAAGTTTCGACATCTCTGCCTCAGCCAGTAAGCATGGAGCCACCCCATAAGTGGTTAATGGCATTAAAATCTTCCAAAATTAGGAAAGGTTTAGGGAGTTTATCAATAAGTGCAGCTAATACATTCAGGGGTACTGCACCATCTGAAGGAAGATATACATTGCAGACAGCTATTTCCTGCGTCATCCTCATTCTGACAGCCAGAGCTTCAAGAGGGGTTTGAAGGGGCACAGTTTCACTACAGAATAAGTTTATATCCTAAACGCAAACTCCACCTGACACTATATTATAGTCGCTACGGTTCCTGTAATATCCCTTATAGCCGCGGAGGAACCAGGTTTCCTGGAGGGCAATGCAGAAAGCAGGTGTAAAGCCTAACAGTTGCCGTAGCTCAGCCAGGCGGTGGAATTCCACTGGAGGATGACGTCATCGGGAGACTGGGAAGGCATAGAACATTCAGTGAGGCAGTTTACGCCTCGTGGTCACCTGCTGCCACCGAATTATTGCCTGAGCAGTCTATATCCATTGTGTCTGAGGGTCCGGCGAGATCTACATCTTCAGCGGACGCCAGAATCTCCACCTCATCCGCAGACGCAGAGCTTGTACGTAGTAGTGGTGCAGGAGCAATAGGGAGGGAATTGCCCCCCGCCATTAATGGGGAAGGTGTAGTCTTCAGGCTCTGAGAGGTGACTGGGGTTGGCGCAGCTGATGGGGCTAGAACTGTTGTAGCGGCAGCGTAGGATGATGTCATAAGTACAGGATGCAGGAGTTCAAATTTCCTCTTAGCTTCAGTGTAGCTCAGTCGGCCCAGGGTCTTTTCTTTTACTCCATGACTTTCCTTTCTTTCTGGAGAATCCCTCAGTGAGGCGAGCAATTCGAATGGTGCTCTCCACAGTTTACACAAATGGGAGGCCGGGCACATGAAGTATTGGGATGTGATGGGAGTCCGAAATCTCTACTTTCTTTCTTTCTTTTTTGACGCTGGAAGTACAGTGGGAAGACATATGGCCGAACTTCCAGCATTTCAAACACCACATCGGGGTAGGGATATAGGGCTTTACATCACACTGGTAGACCATCACCTTGACCTTCTCAGGTAATGTGGCACCCTCTAAGGCCAAGATGAAGGCACCAGTGGCAATCTGATTATCCCTCTGACCCCGGTGGACACGCCGAAAGAAATGTACACCTTGCCGCTCTCAATGGGCGCGCAGCTCATCGTCAAACTGCAAAAGAAGGTCCCTGTGAAATATGATACCCTGGACCAAACTGAAGCTCTTATGGGTCATGATGGTAACAAAAACATCCACCAGCTTGTCACAAGCGAGTAACGCTCGTGACTGGGCAGATGATACTGTTTTGATCAAGACTGACCCAGATCTCATTTTGGACAAGCCCTCCACCTCCCAAAACTAGTCCTCTAAATGCTGAACATAAAACTGAGGCTTCTTCATCATGAAAGATTCCCATCAGCTCTCGAACATACAAGATACCGGAGCAAATAAGAGCCGCCGCCATCCTTAACCTGAGTTTCCTCCCATGGTGTGACCAGGGAGGGGAACGATTTGGAGTCGTACTTCTGTGCGTTGAATTGAGCCCGTGTGATGCTTAGAGACTGCTGTGTTTGACCACCAGCAAGAGTTGATGTACCACGCTTCATCGCGTGTCGTCTGCCTGATGCTACCCACTCCGACCAGGGGCCCTCCCCCAGGCGCCACCCAGCCACAGCAAAGGCCACCTGGCAGGATGGCCATTGTCGGGAGTCCTGATGCCCCAGGGTGACAGGCATCTACTCCTCGGCATACGTGGGGACGGCGCAGGCATCAGCAGAGCGATTCCAATGTGGTCAGGGGGCTACAACCAACAGGGTACATGGCAGCCCCACCACAACAGACTGGCTACTGTGTTGGATATCAGGTGCAACCAAGCACACAAGTCCGTTATCGTCAGCGTAGAAAACGATACTGCGAAGTATCCAAGAGGGTGGCCTCATCCGACAGCTGGAGAAAAGTGCAGATCCACGTCGACGAAGGATGCGAGAGGTCTCAGCGCATGTTGGACACTGCACCATGAAAGGCGGCCTTCCCCAATTGGCTCGCTCTTCGTGAAAATCTTGAAATGGAGGTCAAACCCTACAGGGGACCATAACAAAGGCCGAAACGTGAGAGACTCCTTTTAGTCACCTCTTACGACGCGCAGGAATACCTCTGGCCTATCCTAACCCCCGGACCCACAGAGAGTGATAATTCTTGTCTTATGCTTGTTTTTATATATGACAAGAGCTGCTCCACTTCAGCTAATATCGTGTACCACCATGTGTTTTAACAATGCTAACCTCACAAATATTTTTCTATTATTAATATTTTGTTTTGTTTTGTTTGTAAAAATTATTTTTGTAACCGCTTATATACATTTTAGGGCCCATTCCTTCTGAAGAAGAAATTTTTAGAAACATAGAAACCAAGGTCAGGGGCTAATAAAGCTTTATTTTGCAACTGGTTGATTTTTTCAACCTCTTCATACCTTTTCATTTACGCATGCCAACAACTAAAGTCTAAAGCCCAGTGTACACAACAATCGCGATACTAAATGAGACAGTGATAATGGTGATTGCAATTTTTAATTTTATATCGTGTCAATATGATATGAGAGTTTGTCGGTATTAAAATTCTTCCACTGCGTAACACAGATACTTCTCAAAATTTTTAATATTTCTTGTAAGTTACGCTTAAGTGATGTACTAAGCACAGATGCAAACCAATTTTACAATGAAGGCTTTCACGACCGGCTGTCTTAGTTGCTGGTTACTCTTCCGGCTGTATAGTTGTGATCCATGATCTAACTGGTCGACAAGACAGTGCAAGAGCAGAAAAACTGTAATGCAGTCCTAGATGAGATGTGAGGAACGAAAAAGTCTCATTGTTCATGAATTTACAATCTGGAAGATTCACCAGCAATTAATAATAAATTGTTATTATGTTTAAACCGATTAACACACGTTACTGTTGCTGAAATTGTTGCACCTACGGCACGTTCAAAGTGGTTGTGACTACAAGTCCGATTTGGAGAGGGAAAGGCAGTACTAACAAACTTGGAATGCCTCCCCCCCCCCCCCCCCAAAAGTCGTGTCCTGGGTCCGCCCTGAGTCCCAATTTCCCCAAAACACGAATCTCTTACCTAGCCTGGCTTCTGCTGACTCACTCTAAAGAGAAAACCCAAAAGCAATACGTCCCGTAGTTTAGTTTCGCTCCGAGCGTAACCTCGCTGCCCGTTGCTTCTGGTGACAATGAGTTGCGGCCACACGGGACGCAGCCTTGCATGCAAGTATGCGGAAAGCCAATGACGTCATCGGAGCGGCGAGCCAGTAACTTGGACACGTACCGCTGTTAAACTGGCGCTTTCCGAGTAATTTACTAATCAGCCGTTGCGTGTCATCTCTCGCAACCCGCCTGTACTGCGTTAACTACTGCCTTTTATAAAACTCGCTAACTACCCTGCTTGTGCTTCGTTCCCGAAAGGTAGACTCCGACTAGACCTTTTACCTGTACTGCATACAGAGTCAAACAGGGAACGGGGATTTCAATGCCGCACACGAAGTACTCTGAAGATCATAACTTCAAATATTTTTTCCGGTAATGTAAGCACCATAAAATCGGTAAGGATCTCAAAGTCCGTTAATTGGCCCCGCAACTCTTTTAAGTTAATGCATATACTATAATTTCAAGATTCATTTCGTAATACTTAGGGCGCAATGCACATTGTACCTCCGTAACGCTGAGAACATTTCAACTACTTCCATACTGACTACGGTACAAATTATATTATGGAACATCTCCAGCTGCTTAAGCATTTTTCGTACGTTTATGCTAAAAAAAAAAAAAAAAAAAAAAACAGTGAGGAGACAAAGTCTCTAAAAATCTACATTGGTTTGGTATTAATTGCGTTGTCGGCTGACCAATGGGAAGCTATGTATGAAACTTAGTCTTCCAAATATTTTGCGGAAGAGGTCAGAAGAGTTGTAAATTTCACGAGTATCCTGCTCTAAATAGATGAACGCTTTTATGAATGACAGTTTTCATTTTGTAGGATACACGACATGTAATTATAGAAAGCTATGGTTCATATTTAGATATGGTTCTCAAGATTACTGTCTCCTTGTAGAATTAATTATAAATAAATAGTACGTTTGGATTAAAATTATAATCGGCAGTTTCCAACTGAAAACATTTTCAAAATCGTTACTGTTCGTCATAGAGAACAAGTTTAAAGTTTTGATTTAATTTGCATATTTTACTAGAAAATACGTACACACATACACATACACATACACACACACACACACATACACACACACATACACACATACACACATACACACACACACACATAGGAAAGGAAGATAAGGTCATTGGAGAGGAGCATAATTTCGGATTGGCAAACGAAATTGTGTGCAGGTTTTGAATCAAATGTAAACCCAGGTTTATGATCCAGCTTTTAAGCGCAGAATTTCGGTGACTGTTCTCATGGACGAACGATATCCCGTTGAACACTAATACGTAATACGGCCTATCAGACCGAGAAAATCTCAAAACTCAATGTCTGTATAGATTTTGACATAAAAGTGATATTTAACTAAAATCAATTTTCAAGTGGACATAAGAACATTATTTTACTCTGACACTACATCGGTTGACAATTGCTACGGTAGAACTGGCAATTTCTACGGAACAACCGACCAATGATAGTAAAAGGAAATATAAAGGGCGGGACGTGCTCACTGCAGCATAGTCTTTGCACGAATGCTCTGTATGCCTCGACAGTTCACGCAGCAACATGTTAGCAATACACCATTTAAGTGCTTACTATCGTGGAAGAGCAGTGGCGCAGATCGAAGGAAGTCGGTGTCACTATGGTGGCCATTGTTACGAGTATGTCCAACAGTGTCATCTCGCGATTACAGAAGGCCACTGAAGGTGGAAATGCCACGCGAAAGCATGCCAGTGGTCGTAGGCGCACCATTTCACTGCAAGAGGATCGATACGCAGCCCTCATGGCGAAAAGTAACAGACATCTGACTCCTAGGCAGATCGCTGCACACCTTGCATCCGCTACGAGTTAATGCACGTCTGCCAGAACCATTTTGCGGCAATTAAATCAGGCTAGTTCGTATGCTTGGAAGCGTGTTAAATACATCCCACTTCAATCAGCCATCGTCTAGAAAGAGTTTGTTGGTATAGGGAGAATGTTGGTTGGAGTCAGCGACAGTGAACTAGAGTGATGTTCCCCGACGAATCATAATATAATGTGCAACTGATCTGGCCGCTGGTTAGTGCGGAGGGAGGGGCGCCGCCTACACAGGACAGGTGAACTGTTACACAAAATGAAAAGTGAAGATATGAACGTATGGAATGGTTTGCGTGCTCCCCGAATCTAAACCCTATAGAGTAAGCGTGGGATGCTCTTCGCAAACCTGTTTCTTAACTAACACCTCCTTACCAAACCGTGCAATAACTGGAAACAGCCTTGAGAGAGGAGTGGAACAATATCCCGCAACGACTACAAAGATTGGTAGGCGGCATGAAAAAATGGGGCAAAATTTGGGTTAGTGCCCGAGGAGTGCATATTCTACTCAGAGTCCGAGATCGACCTTTTTGATGAGAGAGTGACCTGTGTTTACATTTGTTATCCTGCATTCCCATAAGATGGTATCTGTACCATTCCTCATTACAAATATACTATTTCACCCTAATACCTATGCAGTGTTTTTTTTATTTTTGCCTTCATTGCCTGTGATTATTCCTGCCCAACAATGTTTCTGTTCCTTAGCAACTGTTATGCAGTGTACATGTACCAGTATCGAATGGCGCGAAAAGGTTCCACGGACACCCAAGGAAACCAATTTCCTGTTTTTCGCTGGAAAGCTACTCAAAATTTTATGTTGCTACTTGGAAGGTGTTATGAATGAGGACTTTCTGGAACAAGAGCCGCTGTCCCCTACGTTACCCATTCTTGCTCCACAGCTACGACTGTAAGAATGACAGCCTTTGCCGTACTCTTCCAGTGCCGCCCAATTATTTGCTCAACAGAAACGGGCACGCAGAATGGTAGAAATTCGAAACGTATGAAGTACCACAGGCTGATGACCTGAAGCGGATCTAACAGCAGCGATATGTGGACTTTTCACCACGTTTCAATCAAAATCAGCCCATTACCGAATTATATTAGTACCCCGATCAACTGAAAACAGCCTATTTAATTACAACTTACTATATTTTCCCAGAAGCCACCTGCTGGCTATAAGATTCACGGAAATTTGACAAAAATATGGAAACAACTCGAGAAAAACATGCTTGAACATAAATGCAGACGCTAGCCAAGCCTGCAGGTTGTGCTGTTATATTTGACCATTAGCAATGTACTCAATGCGTTGCAAGTGGCAGTCGTGACAATAACGATGTTTGTCTAGTTATGAGGTCATTATGTCGAGGTAAATGAATTCTAACTTGGACAAGTTGTTGCTGCTTTTATGGTAGGTGCTTTCGTAACCAGGCTAGCCGAAGTGTTTGATGTTAGAAGAGGCATCGTATCGAAGATTTATACCGTATATAGAGAAAACGGAAAAACAACAGTCGCCAAATCACTACGCGGACGGAAGCGTGGGTTAAGTGATCGTGACGGACTGTCATTGAAGAGCTTTGTGACGAAAAATAAAAGGACGAGAGTTGCTAAAGTCGGTGCACAACTCAATGACGTCCTCACGAACCCTTTCAGCACGAAAATACCTAGAGAGCTCCAGAAGCAAGGAGCTGCTGAAATTCTAAAACCGATCAGCGATGCAAATCCTCGTAACAGGAAAACTCTGTGTGTAAGCCACAAAACCTGGATTATGAGCAATGGAAGAAAGTCATTCTGTCGGATAAGTCTTGTTTCACACTGTTTCCAACTTCTGGCCGAGTTTACATCCCAAGAGTGAAACACGGAGGGGATTCGATGACAATTTGGGCAGCCATATCACGGAATTCCATGGGCCCCACGGTTACTCTGCAAAGTCTCATTACTGCTAATGATTATGTGACCATTTCGGTTGATCAGGTCCATCCCACTGTACAATGTTCGTTCCCGTTCTAGGACCTCGTTTTACACAGTTCGCATCGTCCAGGAACTGGTTTTGTGAGGACGAGAACGAAGCATCTCCCCTGGCCACCAAAATCACCCAGTATCAACAGTATTGAGCATTTGTGGTGTGCTTTAAAGAGAAGGATAGGTGATCTCTATCTCCATCAGAAACCACACAGGACCTGTATTTATCCATTCCGAAACGACTGAAAACTGTTTTGAACTGAACGGGAATCCTATGTCGTATTAGGTATTGTAATGAGCTGTGTTTCCATATATTTTGTCCACTCTTCATACATAAAGTGAGCAGCCGAACAATTATGACCACAGTCAGCCCCCTCCCTCTTCGTGATTGAATGCTGCCTGGTGGCGTTGCGGGCACGTGACGCGGAAGGATGAGTATATAAACGCCGCAAATGGAAAATCCATTGACAAGGGAAGTGCGGAAGCAAATCGGCTGTTCGCGCGCTGGTTTCGTGAGCAAGCAGGACAGTCGACCTTGTGAGATAGCAGTCGTTTGTAGACTGCCGCCGAATGCAGATAGACAGACAACAGATGTTTTCTCGGCAGTCCGCACCGGCACCTTATAAATACAGCCCCTGAAGCAGCAGGAAGGTTCATTTCGCTGTCAGACACTGTTAAGTCTACGCCAGTTATACCTCTGGTTGCGCTCTGCCTCGGAATTTTTTTTTTTTTTATATTTCATCTGATGTCACACCATGCACATTCTTCCGGTGAGGGTACTCCGTGGACTTACTTTCTTACCTGTGACGACAAAAGTGCATATGCGATATTGATGCGACATGTGGAGTCTTTATCTAACTTCGAAAACTGAACAGGAGACATATTATTCTACCTGAAGGTTATTTATATTTATGTATCTTAACCCCCAATGAAAGAAACACTTCCTGGTTGCACTATTCAAAATATGCTTATAACATTTCGTTCAAATCAAGTTGTGGCGTTTATGCCACATCGCTGCCCACGTTTGTTACATTTTTGTTGCTATGTTTTAAAGCATAATATAGGAAGATTTCGTTACGGGAGGCTAGCAAATAAGTAATATCACAAGACAGAGGCAACGAACTTCGCTCCAGATGGTCACACAGCGTGAGAACGGGCGAGACAGCAACAGCGGTACCGAATTGAAAATGAGACAGTGGGGATCCACCTACCGCGTTGGGCGCCAAGAAAGCGAATCTTATTTATGTTTGCTGTCTAAATATTAATATTCAGCTCCAATCATGCCACGGTTTTCAGAAAAATCAGAGGCGCTAAATAATGGACTTAGAAACTTGAAATTTTGTTTTATGCTTCAGTACACACCAAAATTAATAACAGAGTGTCCACGTTAATCTACCTCTTATAGTTTTTGAGTAATTAAATAAAAACTAATTTTGTAACTAAAATGTACGTAAGTGTTGTAGATTAAGTACTTGAAATTTTAATGATAGAGGATTTTGGTTAAACCAGATGATCAAATATATCAAATAATAGAGCTACTCCAAGTTTGACTTGTAACATAAAGAGCAACTGATAAAGTCTTAGCAAAGGTATGGTTCAGAGGTAACAATCTACCGTTAGTTTCACTAAATAAATTCTATTAAGCAAAGTTTTCGTTCTAGCGAGCTGAAACTTTCTACGTGCTTTCAAGCTGCTTATCTGCATACCAGCAAAAATTAAGAAGTTTCTGAAGTAATTGGTAACTATATTATTAAAGATTATGTGCCCGAGATAGCGGTCGTTTGTAGACTGCCGCCGTATGCAGACAGACAGAGACAACAGATTTTTCTCGGCAGTCCGCACCGGCACCTGATAAATACAGCCCCTGAAGCAGTAGGAAGGTTCATTTCGCTCTCAGACACTACGAGGTTTACGCCAGTTAGTCTGGTCGCGCCCTGCCTCGGATGACGTCAGAGCCGAGCTGTGACAAGCGCGTATTTGGCAGTGAAAACGAATAGTGAACTCGCGAGGACTGTACACCGTCCTTGATCGTTAAGAATTCGGTAAAATAACTTAGTGTGCCGTCCGTGTGAAATTCAATTCCGCGTGGCAAGTGATGAATTTATTTCCACTTTTGTGGCGAGCATTAAATTTTGAACATTTATTTCGAACTTTCAATTGAGTGATGTTAGTCAGGGCGAAAGACAATCTGGTAGGAAGTTACCGTAGAGGTCGCCTCTGAACTGCTAAAGGTGCTGTTAGATTAGAAAGACTTTTTTTCAATTGAACATAACGCAATTTTAAGTGTTGTTTGTGAGAAACTTTAATTAAATTAAATCTTGAATGGAACTTCAAACTTTTACTGAAGTCATGGTCCTGATCCCGCAAAGAAATGGGGAAATAGACACTTTTCTTTCAGTGGGCTGGACTGGAATGTGGCCGTGCAGACTGGAAACTAAGGTTAGTATGTTTCCCTTCGCTTTCTGGCTGACCACCAAATTAGTTGCCAGGCTCGCGTGATTAAAGACGGCATCAATACTTTAAACCAGTGAAGTAACCTACTCGCCGCCCCACAAGCTGACAGAAAATCATTGAGACTGGTCCGTGCGTCAATGGATAGGACTCGCCTGGTCGGGTGAATCACGGTCGATGGTAGTATCCGGATACACTATTATCCAGGCGAACAGCTGCTCGTAACATGCAACCCTTCACGGACGGACGCCGGAGAGGATGGGGGCAACATTTTGCTATGCGCTTCTATAGGAGATGATGTTATAACGCACCAGGACAGCTGCGGACTACGTGAAGACCTTTGTGGAGACTTCGCTTCGTTTCCCTTCCCCGAAGGCATCTTCCAGTAGGATAACTGTCCAAGTCATAGGCCACAATTGTGTTATAGTGGTTTGAGAAGTATGACACTCAACTAACTTTTATGTTTAGTTTTACTGTACACAGCATGCCGGGTCTGCTCGCCACACTTCCACCAAGCGGTTGGCAAAATGTTTACGTTCAGTGTTCTTGGATACGGTCTTTAACATTACAGTCTACAAACAAACCGTTTATGTCATAGCTTCAGTCCATGTCGGCAACCCGAAGATGTTAAAAGAAACGAGTCGGTCGTGTTACAGGTAATGTGTAATTATACAGCTGAGATAGTTTTCATTAACCATTATCGTTTATGTCTGAGCCGCCAAATTCGCCTAAGCTGAACTCCACGGTACATAGCTTAGACGCTAACAGTTGCCATCTCCGAGCGCACAGGCAGCGGCCCGTAATTTACGGTAATTTTGTGACCCGTTTGTAGTTATCTTGTGCCACATACTTCCGTAAATGTACTTATAACTTGTCGAATACATGTCACGCGTAATCGCCGCTGTACTGAGTTGCCATAGATGGACCAAAATGCTATTACGCTGGTGTCAATATTTTGGCTAATTAGTAGACACGCACACTTCAAACACCGGTATGTTTATTAGCGTAAACTTATTTACACAAAGCTGTTAGTCTTAAGCGTTGTTCTTACATTGAAATCTGGTAATTTTTGTTCCTCCTGAATTACGTTTCGCAGATAAACGAATGTAACAACTACTGTTAGCATAATTTAACTACTGTTAGCTTCTACAAATGATACTTTTTCCAAGCGGCCTTGAACCTTAGGTGTTAGAGTGACTGCTGTGGAAGGTCTGAGAAGTTGCAATGCCAGAATCCACCCACGCAGCTTTGCATATTGACGCAGCTTTCACTTCCAGCAGCAGCTACACTTTCGGTCGGAGAACGACAACCGGAGACTAGGTTCCCAGCTGCCATTTTGATAGGCCATCCGGTAACTGTTTACCACATGTAAAAAAATTGTGAAAAACCTTCGTATGGCGCGAAAATACTTCGAAATATAAAGCTCCCTGATTTCCAGTCGAGTGAGATCACCGAAACGTCACGCTCTTTCGACAAAAGCCCTCGACTGGGCGACAACGGCAAAGAGATCATACCTTACAATTAGTTCGAATTTTTACGATTGGTCTCATGTCCCCACTCTTATTATCAAGTGCACCTGTTTCAGTCTATAAAAACTTACGAGAATCGACGCTAACGGTAATTACTTCGTATCCATTATTCTTTGTTTGCCGTGTAACATGTTTACTCTCCTTTACAGATCTGCATCGTTAAATTTTTTTTTGATATTTCATCTGATGTCACACCATGCACATTCTTCCGGTGAGGGTACTCCGTGGACTTACTTTCTTACCTGTGACGACAAAAGTGCATATGCGATATTGATGCGACATGTGGAGTGTTTATCTAACTTCGAAAACTGAACAGGAGACATATTATTCTACCTGAAGGTTATTTATATTTATGTATCTTAACCCCCAATGAAAGAAACACTTCCTGGTTGCACTGTTCAAAATATGCTTATAACATTTCGTTCAAATCAAGTTGTGGCGTTTTGGCACATCGCTGCCCACGTTTATTACATTTTTGTTGCTATGTTTTAAAGCATAATATAGGAAGATTTCGTTACGGGAGGCTAGCAAATAAGTAATATCACAAGACAGAGGCAACGAACTTCGCTCCAGATGGTCACACAGCGTCAGAACGGGCGGGACAGCAACAGCGGTATCGAATTGAAACCGAGACAGTGGGGATCCACCTACCGCGCTGGGCGCCAAGAAGCGAAGTTTATTTATGTTTGCTGTCTAAATATTAATATTCAGTTCCTATCATGCTGAAGACTTTACTTGCACTGAGAACTTGTCAATATTTATTTCAGTATCATTCAATCCATCAATAAAAGCTAATTACAAATTTAGTTACTGTCAGTGCTCTTTGGTGCAAGGGATGGAGCAACCACAAGGGAAGCAATGGACCAATCACAAGCGCATCCTGAAAGGACAGGCGCCAAACTGTTAAAGATAGCTTGCGGCCAGTCTACTATCGGTTTTCAAGGTAGTAACAGGCGAACTAGTGTGTGAAGTGCTATTCCCCGTAAAGACGGAATTAACTGTTAAAGTTGCCCTGGAAAACATTTGAGCGATCTCGTGTGGATTTTACAATCGTGAGAAATATTTTGTGGCTTTTGCGGTGCTCGGAAACTAATTATTAATGATCGAGAATCTTGTTATGAATGCTAACGATAGAATCGCTGTAGAAATCGTTTTACTAATTTTGCAACTGGACAAATAAAACAAAATTAGTGGACATCCTAACATTTTGCGATTCTCATTGTGCTAGCATTTAAACCTAATTATGCACTATTTATTGCACAGACGTTAGAGCTCGCGATCGACGAAGAAGGAAAACACCAACTGGGGCACGTCTACGAGACGCCAGGTAAGCAAGTTAACTACAATTCAGTTACGACAAGTGGAGACTTCCATATGTAAATCACACGTAGCATCTCTGTACGTCCCCGTGTACATACTGTGGCAGACGATATTTCGAACATTCATTCCCTGTCTGCTGTGATATTGCTATAAAGTCGTCATTCTTCTCTGATAGAGAATAATACTGTCTCATTTTTTCCTATCTATGGACTTAAACCATTTTATCGGAAGAAGGGATTTCACCTTTAATAACACCAGTATCACAATTCCTCTTATGTAAAAATTCTGAAGCAGTTGCGCAATGTAGCGAAACTTTTTTTTGTATCTGTGTTAAAAGACATGCAAAATGATATACATAACAAATGTCATAACGCTCACACCCTTCAGTAATTAATTTCGAGAGTTAATTCTTGGTTCATATCCACAATAGTAACCAGTCTTTCTCAATGTCGTCTTGACGTGAAAGAAGGTCACCTGCGAAAATTTCCATTCGTGACGGAGCAGTCCTCTACCCAGAACTGTTACGAATGAATATTTTAACATCTACAGACAGGGCATTATTACCTACGGGAACACAGTGACCGCAGTGTTCGAAAATTCTTTTATTGCTTTTCTCAGTTTCGAGCCACACAAATCATATTTTGAGTCGGCTTCTTAGTAAGTCAGCATCGGATGTTCTCTTTAAAAGGAACACGAGGAGGGGTGGGGGGTTAGTGAAATACTAAACAACTACATTACAAATCAAATTAAGAACTAAACGATACGCGCTTACATCCGTTACAAAGCAAACGAAGTGGTGCTCCCAGAATACGAACTTTACTTTCGTAACTGTTTTACGTCAGCTTTCTTTTTATGCTGAACATCTGTTGGCGTATTACTTGTTTACTTTATGTAGGGCGGGAGTACCTCTTTCAAATCGTCTCGATCGGTGCTAACTACTTTTTCAGCACAGCTAGGCTAGTCAACTACTACAATGTTTTTAGTGTGCAGAAGCTTACAAAACACACAGAGTTAAAGATCTGAATTTGAAATGGTTAAAATTAGTTTGTATACTCAATGAAGATACTCTTCACACATTATTGAAAGCTAAGGTTGGAAGTGACCGGAAACAAGCGAATATGGGGACCGAAGTGATATACTTTGTACTGAAGCAGCTACTCCCGCCAGTCACTGCGGGTTAGCTGTTCATTAAGTGAACAATACAAGATGTCCGGGTTAACGTATAGTAATTTAAGATGTAGTAACTGGAGACGCAATTAACATATTTATTGGCTGTTTGCTTCAAATATGGCACCTCAAAATGTTTTCTGCGTTTGCTTGCGGCAGTTGAAGCCGCGTCTGCATGCGCGTTAACTGCTCTGTTCATTTAAACGCACGTCAATTAATGCAACAACGTACGTAGACATGTTGTAGCTCTATGCTGTGCCACAACTTCCTCGCAACATGCCATTTTGTGAACACTGTGGGGAGTTTCTTGAATGACGAGTTTCCAGATCGCTGGACTGGGAGAGAGAGTTCGTCGATTGCTTGGCCCCTAGATGCCCAGAAATTACGCCACTTAATTGTTTTCTTTGGAGGTTTATGAAGAATCAAGGGTAGCCAGACGCCAGTTCGTGATCTACCGGATCTGCGCCATCGCATTCGTATAGCTATCGCAAATATTACGTCTGCAATGCTGCAAATTACTTTGAGAGATGTGCAATTGAGATGTCTGACGCGCCACTAATTGTGCGCGATCAAGGTGTATTAGGTAGGCAAAAACACATTTTAAGCTATCATCCTTGTAAAAAAATGTCGTCAATAAATCTCAACTATTTCAAGTTATTACATTTTTTATATGTTTAAACCAGACACCTTGCACTAAGAAGCTGAAACCGGTAGTGATACCATTTGTGTGACTGGAGGCTCAGAAATACATTAAAGGGGCAGTGAATAAGAAGTTAATACAAGAACTAGTTGTCTAACAGCGCTGCAAACAATGGAGGTTATGGCAAATCAAATCAACTCCCTGGCCGTTAACAGTAACCGAGCTTAGCTATACCAACCTACCTGTCAATATTGTGACAGGACAACAGCTATATGAGAACAGCGACCTGTATGTATTCTAGGTGTGCTCATGTTTGACGACGCCCGACAGACGTTATTTTCCGCTTGGACAGGATAGTCATCCTCATGACGAGGAAGGCGCTAATTTGCCAGATAACACGGGTAAACAGCACACAGTCTGTTTACCGGCTAGCGCGCATCACGGTAGCGCCCTAGCTTGTGTAGTGTGCTCAGTGCACAACGGCCGTCCTCGCACAAATTTTATGTAACTATTAAAGATGTAACGAGAGTAGCAACATTTAGCTTGTTACTTTCAAGTTACACGTATCATATACACGATTGCTATCGAAGCAATATGCAACGATTTAGTTTACGGGTAACGTATACTTTAACCGTACACTCAAGTACATAAAGTTGTAAATACCATAGCTGCTTAAATTTTATAACCAAATTCAACCTATTAGTCTTTGAGGTTACTGAGGCTAATAGCGAAACATACTTAAATGTGAATAAAAATAGGGGCAATGTGTCCAGAAGAAAGGATTTCATCACAGATTTAAAGTGTGGTTTGCTACCTATTAGATATTTTATTGTATGACGGTATTCCACGCTGTCATTTGACGCAGCTATTGATCACATTTTACCGGTGCAGGACATCGTCGACGTCTCCGGTACTCATATTACACAAACCATGTAAGCGGCGGTTAGTAACAAAATTCTCACATTTTCCGCCCACGTCCTGTTCCTAATCCATTACATACGGAAACATGTCTGTATGTCTTCCTTGCATCCATAGCGCCAAATCTGCATCTGCAGGTCAAAATTTTAACTAATTTTTCCTGCGTACATTGCTTCTGCATGAAGGCATTACAACATCTACCAAGTTTCGCTGCCATACAGTAATTACTGCCCACACTGGACCTCTGTAATTAGTTGCACTTAAATTTTAACCAGCCGGTACACAGGGAGTAAGCTACACAGCGATCATGTGGCGCTCAAGGAAGGACTGGCGGCTGTCCCCTATTACTCGACTCGCTTAAATATCACTAATTTTAATATGAGTATAGTGCCGAGTTGCAATTAGTGTAAGTCCTGCTTAGCTGAGTGGTAACTTGTTCTTTATTTGATCACCACCGGCACTCAAGCCGCCCAATGTCGCGTCGCCTGAAATAAGACTTGCACTCCTGCGGCCGAATTTCCCGGGATGGGGCCTCCTGGCCATCAATACCACAATCATTTCATTTCAATAAAAACTTGATCCAACCACAAATAAAACACTTAAGATCTTATAAAAAAAAGGCAGTTCTCTGCAGAAGTTAGAAATATCATTAGGGCAAACCAATATCAGGTCCAAGATAATTATTTCTTCCCAATACTCCTGTGTGTGAGAGATGGGGGATTCATAAAATTTCGTAAACGCATTACACCTTGTGTTTCGGCACTTAAAACCGATAACAAAGTCCCTAACCAAACTGAAGCTGCTGTAATTTTCTTCTATTTCGTGTTCCAGTTTTGAACATATAATTATTTTCAAACTATGATGGACTATTTACGATGAATGTCATTTGTGAATGCACAGTTAATTACCTTGCTGTCAGAATGCCTAACTTCTTTAAGAGGCGCCTACAATGAGTACGGGTGAGCACTATGTATTATTCTCATTACTCACTTTGGCCCAATATAGGCCACAGTAACTTTCTTAGTCCATATTTTATGCCATTTCTTATTGATGAGATGAAATACGACAAAGATCTCAAGATACTGATTGTTTAGTGTCACAGACTGTGAATAGGCCGAACAGAGCTGCCGCAATACGAGCCATATGGAAGTACTGAAATAGTATGGATAATGAATTGTCTACTATCTGCAAATCAAATTTTATTATAAGTGGTTCGAATTTCAGTACAGAACGTCCCATGTCAAAGTGTGAATTTTGGATTGTGGCCCCCCCCCCCCCCCTCTAATGTGTTGCAGGTGGGATCAGCTTCTCGGTGACGTTATGAGATGCGTAAAAAATACTAACCAAAATTTGAAAAACGAAACATGGAATATATGAGAAGTAAGTTGCTGCATGACTTACCTGTAATTCCTGTCTTCCTTCTTTGCACACATGAAGTAACGATAGTTTCTCATGAACAATTCTTTAACAAGTTTAATGAAATCTGATTCCATCTGAAGATACATATTTAAAACAGTGAGAATACCGCAGTAATAATACCATGGATAATACAGTCACTTCAAAGATTCTATTAAGGAGACATTCGCAAATATACGGAAGTTCTATAAATAAAATTTAATTGTGTGTGTACTAAATATATTTCAATTTGATGTGGTCAGTAGCTTTTTCTATGATTTTGTTATGAACAAGGAAGTAAGTAACAGTGAACTGCTACATTTTGAAGTTTTTAACATTGCGACGCCAGGTATCTTAACTGTCAGTCTTCTACTTTTGCACATTTTGATCCACGTATTACACTGAGTATTTTGGAAAAGGAAATTGCCTTTTTTACACTCGCACTGGGATCGCGAGTCTGCTATGCTCGTAACAAAAACGTACATTATGAAATTGCTTTTATAACTTCATGGGCACGGCTATAATCTCATACCTGTTTGTAATAATAATAATAAAAAAATAATAATAATGTCGCTGAAATCGAAATCGAAGCAATAACAACACTATTACCAAAATAGGCAAGGCAGAGTATTTTCTTTAATATGTGAACCATTTATTCCAGTTTGTTACAAAACCCTTTATATTTAAGCACATATCTCGTTTCTTGAGATAAATATTAAGCAATGTAAGTTTCTAAGGATTACGTAGAGTTATAAAACTAATAAATAATATTTAAAAATGATTCGTACTAGTCTTTACTTTTTATCATTAGAAAACATTTAATATGTTTGGAGCCAAAAAGATATGTGCAAGGATTATACGCCAATACTGAATGTCTGCGAAAATGATGGCTTTGTGCTATTAATTCACTATCAATTACCCTTTAACTCTGAAACGAAAATCCTATTTTTCCCTGGTCGAACGTTTTTCTTGAGCATTATTAGCACAATTAATGTGAAAGCTTTGTGAAAGAACGTTTTTTAATTTGATGAAAATCGGTACGTGAAATACTATGACGTAATGGCATGAATAACTGACAATCACAGATTAACAATAACTAATGAATAAACAGTAAGCTGTCGATACCATAGTTCAATATACACAGTCGCGACACTCACTGCTGTGAAAGTTGTTACCCTGCGACACTAGCGCCCTAAGCAGCGAGAAAACAACCTTAAAATTAAAATTGGTTTTTAATTATTTTTCTAGTTAATTAGCGAAAGAGTTACTACATTTTTGCGTTCCAAGCATTCGTAAATTATTAAGATCCTGAAATACGTGTAAAAACAGCAGAATTCCCCGATTCAGTAACGTCTTCCTGATTCGGTTACAACTTAATGATGATGAAATACTTCCGCATATGCGTATAATTGCAACTTACTCCACTGAAAAAAAAAAAAAGAGAATATTAACACACATTTCCTACCGAAAAGGACTTTTTGTTGTCTGTTTTTATTATGACAGGCACTTTCCTTGACGCTAAAACTTTGTAGGGAGCCTAATGTTTCGCACAGCGTTACACTTCACTCGATTTTCTAATACATAAACGTTTTTGTAAATGTAATTACTTTTGCTTCAAAGGCGAATGGACTTAAGATTATTGCCGTTTGTGATTCAAATGCAGCAACAATTGTGGAGTGGTTTCTTCTGTGTTGGGAAACAGTTTTCCTGCTTTTGTTCTTTTATCATCAACGTCCGAGTAATTTTTCCTTCACCTACAGTTGTGATAGATTATCTAAGACGTTACCTAATGTAGGTATTGCGTCCCATATACGTTTCCTATGTTCCACTTTTACTGATTTGGCTAGAAGTGTACTGAAGAAAGCTTCACGTTTTTGAATAGATAAATGACACCTTTTTGCAAAGGTCACGTTTTCTGCTGTGTACTAGCAATTTTGTTCTTAAAGAACACTACCTTCTCCACTAAAGATCTGTGGGTTACGAGGAAACTGAAAATAAACCGTCCTGTAATGTAGCGCAGTTTCCACTTGGGTCGTTAGGAAACCTAAAAAGACAAATGTGGCACGTCTTCTTGTTGTCGCTGCAGTTTATTGCGCTACAGACGCCCCTGTTTGTAAAAACCATTCTATAGACCAATATAAACAGTTACAATTTGCTTTCGCTTTCACAAGATCTCGCCGAACTCAAGACCATAACTTCCTGGGCGCTGCAATCGTAGCGGATAACAGAAAAGAAACGGAGTGTCGGGACTTACGTTAGACTGTGGTCGATACAAATTTACGTATCCCGACACGACCCCTTAAATTCATATTAACACACAGTATGAAGTTCAAATGTGGTCACTCCTCTATTTCACAAGACCATAGTTACTTACAGATGTTTCATGCCTTGCATTACTTAGGGATTTTGTAAAAGCATCAGCTAACATTTCTTCAGAAGGCAGATGTTCGACGTTCATAAAACGACTCATCATGCCTTCTTATAGAGTGATACTTCGTTTTATTGGATATAATTCGTAATCCGATTCTTCGCAAACAGAATGGCTCATTTGGTAATCACATACTTTAAGCGACTTTGTGGAACTACTTTGACCTATCTGACACGTAAGTTATCTTAACCACAGTTCGTGACAAAGCCATATCTTCAGCTTCACTAGCACTTCAATGGCATAAAGACAACATTTACGAGGTTTGTTTAAAAAGAAACTGAACGTTTGAAATAGAGCGTCAACCGGCGGAGGAAGCGCGCCGGCCACTGAGCGCACGCATAAGTCAGTTTTACGCGAGCGACTTTGTGGTCGAAGTTGAGTACTCAAAGTGCGTGCACCTTTTGTGCCTCCGTGTAAATCAGCAACGAAACAAGACGCGACAGTGTGTATGACGTCAATGATCTACAGACTGTGCAGAGTGCGATGTTGCTAAATTTCCTAGCATGCTGCACATTGCGCATGCGCAGAAAAAAGGGACTTTGGCAGGATCTGCTCTAAAATCAAAAGTTAACCTATTCTCGCCCAGTTCACTCGAATTGTACACATGGATATTATGCTTTACGTGACACATTGAAAAGTTACCCAAGTTCCTGAGATTTTTCCTCTTTTAATGTTCTCTCACACGATAGACGAAATATCTGAAAGCACAGTGGCATTTAAATTATACACAGAAAAAGCCTACACTACAGAAAAAGCATACTACACTACAGTGAACAGAAACATAAATAGATAAACGTGCATTAATGAAAATAATTTCAACAGTGAAAAAGTCTGAATTATTAGAGGAGAAAAGAAATTTGCTATGTTTTTGCCAGTTAGCACGAAAACAAGATACAACGTATAAAGCAAAAAGGCCCTATTTACCGACTTCTAGGTATTGTTTAATGTGTTTGTGAGTAAAAACAAATTTACACGTTCTGAAATGTTTGGATGACAGGTTTAATTTTCTTTCGATCTCAGGAGTATAAGGAATTTACCTGGTGACCTTTGACAAGAATGTCCACCATGAATTCTTCTTTGGTCACAAATACACTACTAGCCTTGCTAGTTCCTAAACTGTGTACTGTAATTAGATTTTTTGGTAAAAAGGATAGTCCCTCATAACCTCACTTTCATATTTCAAATGTCAAACTGGACAGCATAAAGCTCTCACATCACATGCAATTTTTTCGCTGACGTGTAAACGAAAACAACCACTCGAAATAGACAACTCAGTGCAGAAATAAAACACCTGGGGCGTTGCCATAGTTGTCTTGAGTATTCAATTAAGACAAGAAAGTCGATCGTGTATAAAGAGTTGTAATCAACAAATTGTCGTTGCCGCGTTTCGCTCTGAGCATTAAAACTGACGGCACACGGACCGTGCTTTCGAACGTCAACTTTGAGCGTGCCGAGTTCGACGTGTTCCTGAATGGTCAGGAACGATGCGACTTGTGCACACAGTACGTGTCCCTCTATGTGGCAGCTCCAGCGGCGGTTGTCGGCTGTATTATAGCTTGCAATCACACCCTCTACATCAAGCGTGTCCAATCCGCAGCCCGCACGCAGCCAAAATCAAGTATCAGTGTGGCCAAGAAGTGAACATCTATTACACGATCGGAAAAAATCCATAAAATTCCGTTTAAGCAAAGTTACGATAAATGTAATTTTTCTTCAATTTGAAACTCCCGCTCCATGATACTATTCTTCCCCTGGCCCATCGCTTTTAATTCCTGGTCCACGAAATGGACAAGGGTAAAATTCTTTCGTTACCGTTATTAAAACGTATATTTCCTCCCTTGTCCATACGCTAGTCATGTTGTTCTGTCCTTTGTATACACAAATAAAAGCTTCAATGTCCAAGATGAACTTGTAAGGCAAAAAAGAAACGAAAGTATCACGTCAGCTCATAAGGACATCGGTTTATGAAAGTTCCGTTAAAAATAGTGATACACAAATTTTCCACAGTTCTTCACATAACATAAAAATTACTTCTCCAGTCCCACTTTTTAGAAAAGGAAACACATTGTCATTCTTACTTGATCACTTAATTCAGTAGCAGAATCTTAACATTTCAAATACAAAACTTAAAACAGGAAAGTGCAAAATATCTTACTGCAAGTAGTGGAAGCTGTCTTGTACATAACGCCAATCGAACATACTCTCTCCTCAGAAAGAGTGCACTTGTATTTACATAACATACAATACTGTAGGATATACTTCTGTTAAACTAGTAAGAGAGTATCAGAACCTAATAAAAAACTCTATGGTTAGTGAAAAAAATATTTGGATCCAGTGAGACATGAACTAGTAACACATCACCCGTTACCTTACAGCTCTGTGTCTCATTTTGCTATACCTAACATGAATGAATGTTCTACGACCATAATGTGCACCTTACCGCCTTCTGGAAGCTTTAATCTTAGATATGTTATTAACTGACATTAATTCTAGCAAACTGTACAAGGAACAATGCGTTTTTAATAGATCCTGAATTTTCTGTTGCCTTCAAACGGCATACTTTCATAATACTCTAACTACAACAATTCTTTAACCACTAATACGACGTTTTATTACAACAAATCCTACAACTGAATTGAGAGATAACCAGACTTGGATACTGCATCGTGACGATGCGCCAGCTCACGTGTCACTCCTTGACATCACATAGCCGTTCTGCCCATCTATCGTGTTCTTCGGACCTAGCCCCAACAAACTTCGTGTTTCCTAAATTTAAAACGACGGTTAAAGGACGCTATAAAGGAGATTCAGGACAAAACGAGAAGACCTACACGCCATAAAAGTAGAAGAATCGGTGAGAAGGGCGTATTGACAGTAGAGAGCATTATTTTAAGAGGACCGTGCTTACAAAATGTCAGGCATAGACAGAGGTGATAAACGTACTCTCAAAAGCTTTGGGATACCCCTAAGCTGGTGGTAAGTATGCTTCCCAAGGACCATAAATGACATACTAATTTTGTGGTAAGTATACTTCCCAAGTCCCTTCCAGAAACTACACTGTTGGTAACCATACTTCCCAATAACCATTAAAATACAGTTGTTTGGTGGGATATATTCTACTTCCCACAGTCCTGAAGGCTACATTTTACAACAAACAGAAACTACAGCTGGTGCAACGGACTGAACGGACTGCCACTACATTCCAAGCGCGTATAGAAGTTGTAGGTAACACATATTCCTTTAAACGGTGTAAAGAGACATGTTTAGTGGGCCGCGAAAGGGTTAAAATGTTGTACAGTAAGCAATAAAGGTGTTATAGAAAAAGTTCGGTTTCTGTTTGAGCCCATCTCGTACACACGCCTAACCGGTGCACCGGACGTGACGTCACCTCCGCACAGCCGTACGGCGCGAGCGGAGGTCTACTGCGAAACGGAAACTTGGAGCGTCACGGCCTTATCGCTACCAAGACTAAGGAGGCAAATTTATCGCACAGGTTTCACCATCCGGCGAGCGACTTGTCCCTCGACCTTCTCACTTTCTATCACCTCCACCACCCATTTGACATCCACTGTTTGATAATAACAGTTTTTATAGACTCTTCCACGCGTTACTGTCTTCAGTTACACTCATCCTTGTCGTCCAATCCGTACTACCATGTAAATACAAGTCGTCGTTTAATGTTGTTACCAAAAGCTTCGAAAAATTCAATGATTTACTTCAGATTTTTACACAGTACTCTAATCACGGACGTACGCGCAACTTAATACAAAATAAAACGAACATTACCAAACAGTGATCCGGCCTGAAGCTCTATATGCAGCAGAAACTGTCAACTTGGCAAGAAGCGTAGTGATCAAGAGGCTAGAACTAATAGAACGAAGAATATTAGGATCTCTAAGAATAGAAGATAATCAATTTAGAAGCCGAGCCAACCAGGAACTATACACCACGATAGAAAACATTCCTGACGTCTTCAGGAAAAGGAGCCTGTTGTTCGGACATCCTCAGAATGGACCAGGGAATGATGAACAAGAATACCAAAGTACGATGGATCCAAGAGATACAAAGAGATATGGAAGAAATGAGAAAACACGAACCAGAGATATACGACAGAGTAATTTTTTAATAAAAAATTCAGGTCTTCAAAGCTTTCTAGGACAGACCTAGACTCAGAACAACCATTTTGGACAAGAACGAAAAAGGTTGCAATGTATGAGAATGAAAGAATATTGTGAAAGAAGCAAGACCAGACACATTATACATAAATGACCTTGTGGATGACATCAGAAGTTCACTGAGGCTTTTTGCGGATGATGCTGTGGTATATCGAGAGGTTGTAACAATGGAAAATTGTACTGAAATGCACGAGGATCTACAGCGAATTGACGCATGGTGCAGGGAATGGCAATTGAACTTCAATGTAGACAAGTGTAATGCGCTGCGAATACGTAGAAAGATCCCTTATCATTTAGCTACGAAATAGCAGGTCAGCAACTGGAAGCAGTTAATTCCATAAATTATCTGGGAGTACGCATTAGGAGTGATTTAAAATGGATTGATCATATAAAGTTGATCGTCGGTAAAGCAGATGCCAGACAGATTCACTGGAAGAATCCTAAGGAAATGCAATCCGAAAACAAAGGAAGTAGGTTACAGTACACTTGTTCGCCCACTGCTTGAATACTGCTCAGCAGTGTGAGATCCGTACCAGATAGGGTTGATAGAAGAGATAGAGAATATCCACCGGAGAGCAGCGCGCTTCGTTAGAGGATCATTTAGTAATCGCGAAAGCGTTACGTAGATGATAAACTCCAGTGGAAGACTCTGCAGGAGAGACGCTCAGTAGCTCGGTACGGGCTTTTGTTGAAGTTTCGAGAACATACCTTCACCGAGGAGTCAAGCAGTATATTGCTCCCTCCTACGTATATCTCGCGAAGACACCATGAGGATAAAATCAGAGAGATTAGAGCCCACACAGAGGCATACCGACAATCCTTCTTTCCACGAACAATACGAAACTGGAATAGAAGGGAGAAGGGAGAACCGATAGAGGTACTCAAGGTACCCTCCGCCACACACCGTCAGGTGGCTTGCGGAGTTTGGATGTAGAAGCTGAAGCGAATTAATATGTCCTAAGATGGCCAAAACGGAAGAAGAAGAATCTGGATCCACAGGTCATCTGTTAAAACGACTGCGAGAAAGAAAATGCTCTGGTATATTGTCCTGTGAATATATGCTGTTCCTTTTTCTTTCTCACAGTTCTAACTAAGATAGCAGGGCATTTAAAACTTTATACTAATTGTTTCTCCCATATATATTTTTCCACTTTATACATATTTTAGAATAAAAATTGGACATACAATTATGATCATTCTGTTTTGTCCCTCACAGTCTGTTAACAGGAATCAGGAAATTGTATTTATGGCTTCTTTTTTTTTATCAGTCCGACGACTCGTTCAATGCAGCTCTCCATGCTAACCTGTGCGAGCTTCATCTCCGAATAACCAATGCAAGCTACATCTTTCTGAATCTGCTTGTTCGTCTCCCTCTACGTTTTAACTCCTCACACTTCCCTCCAAAACCGAGTTGGAGATCACTTTATGTTTCAGAATGTGCCCTGTCAACAGACTCCTTCTTTTGGTCAATTTGTGCTACAGATTTCTTGTCTCTCCAATTCTATTCAGTACTTCCTCCTTAGATACGTGATCGAGCCATGTAATCTCCAGCATTCTTCTGTAGCACCACATTTCGAAGGCTTATATTCTCCTCTTGTCTAAACTGTTTATCGTCCATGTTTCACTTCCGTGCATTGTTACACTCAAGACAAATACCTTCCGGAAAGACTTCCTAACATTTAAATCTATATTCGATGTTAACAGATTTCTGTTCTTCACAAATGCTTTCTTGCCATTGCCAGTTAACATTTTATATCCTCTCTACTTAGGCCATCATCAGTTATTTTGCTGTCGAAATAGCAAAACTAGTCTACTAATTTAAGCGTCTCGTTTCTTAACCTGATTTAATACGACTACATTCCATTTGTCTGGTTTTGCTTTTATTCATGTTCCTCTTATGTCCTACTTTCAAAACCCCGCCATTCCCTTCATGTGGTCAGCACACCACTCTCTCGGCCGTATGTTTCTGAGACCGGAACCACTACTTCTCAGTCAAGCTGCTCCTCAGTTTGCCTCACTAGGGCTGAGTGCACAAGGCTTGCCCACAGCGCTCGCCAAGTACAGGGCTATTACAAATGATTGAAGCGATTTCATAAATTCACTGTAGCTCCATTCATTGACATATGGTCACGACACACTACAGATCCGTAGAAAAACTCAAAGTTTTGTTCGGCTGAAGCCGCACTTCAGGTTTCTGCCGCCAGAGCGCTCGAGAGCGCAGTGAGACAAAATGGCAACAGGAGCCGAGAAAGCGTATGTCGTGCTTGAAATGCACTCACATCAGTCAGTCATAACAGTGCAACGACACTCCAGGACGAAGTTCAACAAAGATCCACCAACTGCTAACTCCATTCGGCGATGGTATGCGCAGTTTAAAGCTTCTGGATGCCTCTGTGAGGGGAAATCAACGGGTCGGCCTGCAGTGAGCGAAGAAAGGGTTGAACGCGTGCGGGCAAGTTTCACGCGTAGCCCGCGGAAGTCGACGAATAAAGCAAGCAGAGAGCTAAACGTACCACAGCCGACGGTTTGGAAAATCTTACGGAAAAGGCTAAAGCAGAAGCCTTACCGTTTCGAACTCATTGATGGGGACATGCTGCGCCGAGTGTGGGAGGAACTTGATTATCGGCTTGATGTCTGCCGAATCACTAAAGGGGCACATATCGAACATTTGTAAATGCCTAAAAAAACTTTTTGAGTTTTTGTATGTGTGTGCAAACCATTGTGAAAATATCTCAAATAATAAAATTATTGTAGAGCTGTGAAATCGCTTCAGTCATTTGTAATAACCCTGTACTAGCGCAGCCTGACAGTGCTTAACTTCGGTGATCTGACGGGAACCGGAGTTACCATTGCGACAAGGCCGTTGGACAACTTTAATTCCAGCTCCAAATTTTTCCTATAGTTTCCTTTATTGCTTCTTCAATGTACAGATTGAATAACATCGGGGATGGGCTACAAACCTATCTCACTCCCTTTCAACCTCTGCTTCACTTTCACACGGCTCAATAATCAGCAGGATTCTGGAACCCATTGTGTTCGAACTCTATGATTACCTCGACGAAAACGGTCTATTGACACACAGTCAATACGAATTTAGAAAACGTCGTTCTTGTAAAACACAACTAGTTCTTTACTCGCGCTAAGTGTTGAGTGCTACTGACAAGGGATTTCAAACTGATTCCGTATTTCTAGATTTCCGGAAGGTTTTTGACACTACCACACAAGCGGCTTCTAGTGAAAATGCGTGCTTATGGAATATCGACTCAGTTATGTGACTGGATTCGTGATTTCCTGTCGGAGTTCACAGTTCATAGTAACTGACGGGAAGTCATAGTAAAACAGAAGTGATTTCTGGCGTTCCCCAAGGTAGTGTGAAAGGCCCTTTGCTGTTTTTATCTAGACAAACGATTTAGGAGACAATCTGAGCAGTCGCCTTAGGTTGTTTGCAGATAACGGCGTCGTTTATCGCTTAGTAAAGTCATCAGAAGATTAAAACAAATTGCCAAACCATTTAGGAAAGATATCTGTATGGTGCGAAAATTGGTAGCTGACCCTAAATAACGAAAAATGTGAGGTCATCTACATGAGTGCTAAAAGGAATCCGTTACATTTCGATTACACGAGAAGTCAGTCAAATCTGAAGGCCGTAAATTCAGCTAAATACCTAGGAATTACAATTACGAACAACAATGTTGTGAGCAAGGCTAACCAAAGACTGCGTTTTATTGGCAGGACACTTAGAAAATGTAACAGATCTACTAAACCCTAAAGAGACTGCCTACACTACGCTTGCCCATCCACTTTTAGAATACTGCTGCGCGTTGTGGTATCCTTACCAGATAGGACTGATGGAGTACATCCAGGAAGTTCAAAGAAGAGCAGCACGTTTTGTATTATCGCGAAATTGGGGGGAAAGTGTCACTGAAATGATACAGGATTTGGGGTGGACATGATTAGAACAAAGGCGTTTGTCGTTGCGGCAGAATCTTATCACGAAACATCGATCACCAACTTTCTCCTCCGAATGCGAAAATATTTTGTTGACGCCGACGTACTTCGGGAGAAACGATCGCCATAGTAAAATAAGAGAAATCAGACCTCGCAAGGAAAGATATAGGTGTTCGTTTTTTCCGCGCTCTGTACGAAACTGGAATAATAGTGAATTATTGTGAAGGTGGTTCGATGAACCCTCTGCCAGGCACTTGAATGTGACTTGCAGAGTGTCCATGTAGATGCAGACCCTTATTACTGCCGTCTGGGTCCTCTACAAGTTGTAAATATCCTTTTGCACCTAGTGTTTTGCCCCTGCTACCTTCAGAATTTCAAAGGCAGTATTCCAGTCAACATTGTCAAAAGCTTTCTGCAAGTCCACAAATGCTGTAAGTGTATGTTTGCCTTTCCATAGCCTATCCTCTAAGATAAGTCATAGGGTCAGTATTGCCTCATGTTTTCCTACATTTCTCCGGAGGCCAGATTGATCTTACCAGAGTTCTGCTTCGTCTGTCCCCCGGTATTGAGTGGTCAGCGCGACAGAACATCAATCCTAAGGGCCTGGGTTAGATTCCCGGCTGGGTCGGAGATTTTCTCCGCTTAGGGACTGGGTGTTGTGTTGCCCTAATCATCATTTCATCCCCATCGACGAGCAAGTCGCCGAAATGGAGTCAGATCGAAAGATTTTATGATGTATCATGCAGCGTAACTTGTTGTGACAGTGCGAGAGAGAGAAAGATATCGTTTATTACTCTGTGGCGTTCAGCGCTCACATAATTATTCTTGGGATATAGAGCTTTTGTTCTTGTTAAGAGTAAATTTTACAAGAGGAGAGCCATTCTTATGATGTAAAAATCGACGCCATTGCGAGATTTTGATTCACATTGTAAAATATATGTGTATAAGGAAGGAAATCAGTTAATAGAACAATAAACTATTGTTCATTTCAAAAAGGTACGTGTCATTCTACAACCATCGTATACTTCTATTGTGATTTAATAATAAATACCAGCTTGAGAACAGTTCCGACGGGAGCGTTCAGTTCTACTGAAATAGTTCGATGCTTCTTCGAAAAAGAAGTCACTCCATGGATCATTGAAATCCACAATTGTACCTGGACATTTCTCAGAACTGAAAGCAATCTGATTGCTATGCAACAGAGCCCCGAAGAATATTTCTCCGTTCTTTGGTTACCGCTTTCAGCTCAAAACGGTATCTGCAGTAGAACAGCGGAAGCGTGTAATCGCTATCAGTTTCGCACATCGCCCTGTGTACGCTGTATATACACCCCTGGAAATTGAAATAAGAACACCGTGAATTCATTGTCCCAGGAAGGGGAAACTTTATTGACACATTCCTCGGGTCAGATACATCACATGATCACACTGACGGAACCACAGGCACATAGACACAGGCAACAGAGCATGCACAATGTCGGCACTAGTACAGTGTATATCCACCTTTCGCAGCAATGCAGGCTGCTATTCTCCCATGGAGACGATCGTAGAGATGCTGGATGTAGTCCTGTGGAACGGCTTGCCATGCCATTTCCACCTGGCGCCTCAGTTGGACCAGCGTTCGTGCTGGACGTGCAGACCGCGTGAGACGACGCTTCATCCAGTCCCAAACATGCTCAATGGGGGACAGATCCGGAGATCTTGCTGGCCAGGGTAGTTGACTTACACCTTCTAGAGCACGTTGGGTGGCACGGGATACATGCGGACGTGCATTGTCCTGTTGGAACAGCAAGTTCCCTTGCCGGTCTAGGAATGGTAGAACGATGGGTTCGATGACGGTTTGGATGTACCGTGCACTAATCAGTGTCCCCTCGACGATCACCAGTGGTGTACGGCCAGTGTAGGAGATCGCTCCCCACACCATGATGCCGGGTGTTGGCCCTGTGTGCCTCGGTCGTACGCAGTCCTGATTGTGGCGCTCACCTGCACGGCGCCAAACACACATACGACCATCATTGGCACCAAGGCAGAAGCGACTCTCATCGCTGAAGACGACACGTCTCCATTCGTCCCTCCATTCACGCCTGTCGCGACACCACTGTAGGCGGGCTGCACGATGTTGGAGCGTGAGCGGAAGACGGCCTAACGGTGTGCGGGACCGTAGCCCAGTTTCATGGAGACGGTTGCGAATGGTCCTCGCCGATACCGCAAGAGCAACAGTGTCCCTAATTTGCTGGGAAGTGGCGGTGCGGTCCCCTACGGCACTGCGTAGGATCCTACGGTCTTGGCGTGCATCCGTGCGTCGCTGCGGTCCGGTCCCAGGTCGACGGGCACGTGCACCTTCCGCCGACCACTGGCGACAACATCGATGTACTGTGGAGACCTCACGCCCCACGTGTTGAGCAATTCGGCGGTACGTCCACCCGGCCTCCCGCATGCCCACTATACGCCCTTGCTCAAAGTCCGTCAACTGCACATACGGTTCACGTCCACGCTGTCGCGGCATGCTACCAGTGTTAAAGACTGCGATGGAGCTCCGTATGCCACGGCAAACTGGCTGACACTGACGGCGGCGGTGCACAAATGCTGCGCAGCTAGCGCCATTCGACGGCCAACACCGCGGTTCCTGGTGTGTCCGCTGTGCCGTGCGTGTGATCATTGCTTGTACAGCCCTCTCGCAGTGTCCGGAGCAAGTATGGTGGGTCTGACACACCGGTGTCAATGTGTTCTTTTTTCCATTTCCAGGAGTGTATTTACCCACAACAGTGAACATAGTTACACACATAGAAAGACAATACAAAGTGGTGTGGGAAACATTTCAGTATAAAAGTCCTGTAGAACTAAACAGTTATTAGCCTAGTAGTAGTAGTAGTAGTAGTAGTAGTAGTAGTAAACAAATTTAATTTTTTTAAAAGGAGCGTTTATAATTTGCACCCGGCGAACGGTCTACCCGACGGGAGGCCCTAGTCACACGACATTTATTTAGTTCTGCTTCTACCAGCTTTTCCATTCTTCTGTAAATAATTCGTGTTAATATTTTGTAACCGTGACTTTAAACTGATAGTTCGGCAATTTTCACGCCTGTCAACAACTGCTTTCATTGAAATTACCATATTCTTCTTGAAATCTGAGGGTATTTCGCCTGTCGCGTACATCTTGCACACCAAATACAAGAGTAAGCGAAATACTGTTACTGAAGCTACTATCCGCGCAGATCCAGTAGCGGGAGAGGTGTCTCATATCCCATATACCAATGGTTGCCAACTATTTATTCATTCTTTATAAGCGACTTTAGTCCCAATCAAGGATTTGTTGGCAATAACAATACCAAGGCCTTACGGCTCAAGGTCAGGGAGTGAGGAAAAGCCAGAGGGAGAGGGAGAGAAGGGGAGGTGGGGGGATGGACGTCGAGGGGGGGGGGGGGGGGGGGGAATTGGAACGTTTATCCATTACCACACATACCATATTTAGCAATTGCGAAGCATTTCCGATTTCGCTAGTTCCTATATGTCATCTAATGTCATCCACGTAGCTACCGTTCTTGAATCAAACAAAGAACTTCCTTTCGCCAGGCGAGATATCACTCAGCCGTAAGAAAAGTGACACAATTAAAAATTAAGTTTTGCATTTATTCCACTAATAGGTCTGATTTAGCTGCATCTTGCAACAGGACAAGTGTTGGGGCCTTCATAGGCGTAACGTGCTGCATGAATAAAAAATAGTGTCACCCATTTTGTGGTCCGTACGTCTCTTTTGCGAGGTAAGCATTTCATTGTGCCACTGTAAATTAAGAACGTCACATTTCTATTATCTCTGAAGAATGTGACCTTGAAATCTGCAGTTATTGTTATTGCTATGACTACTATTCTTTCAGTTTTTATTAGTTTGATATTGTATATTTACCAGTAATTTTTTAATTAAGTAAAATGATATACACATATTTTGTTTTCATACAGTTTGAAAATGGTTCTCTCGCTGGGAAAATTATGGTGCAGACGGCAACAACATCAAAAACGTTAGTCAAGCCAGGTAACATGGGGTCTAAAATTTCTGTGTGGAACTGCGAAGCTACAGAGGAATAAGCTGAAGGTCCCGACGTCCTTACTGATCAAAAGGCTGTGACTGGTAATTTATCTTCTTTTGCAGTGAAGTTCACGCTTCGAGTGATGGGAGACTCATTTTGAGAAATGGTAACCCACCCAGTGCTAACTGTGGGACGTCTTTGAAAAGAAATCCTACTGCTTTTGTAAAAGACTGTAATTAAGACAGTGATAGTTCATCACCACCCGTCCATGACTCAGTGATCCACAGTATTAAGTTTGTTCAGAGAGTGAATCTTCAGATATAGAAGGCTTTCTGTCTGAAACTGAGGTTGAAAACATAAATAATAATATTATACAGTATGTCTCACAGGAAAGGTGACTATTGTGAAATAAATACAAACCTTTTTTAGTTTCCATTACGTTTTATTCAGTATAGGCTCCCGGTGAGTGAACACGGAGCTGGAAGAGCTGGAATAATTCTGATGGTAAACCTTTCAAATTGCCTGCGGTATCATGGTCGTAGCCTTCTGGTATCTGAAATCGTGCCGAAAGGCTTTCCTTTCATTGAGATTTTGAGGCGGAAGTACCCGTCGCACGGAGACAAGTCCGGCGAATAAGGTACGTTCAAACACGATGCTACACTTTTGAGCAGGGACATTGCGTACGATCTTGCTTTTGTGCGTCGGTGCATTGTCGTGCAAAAAGCACTATGTTTTTTGTGAACCATGTTATATGGTCGATCACGTTTTTTATCAAATCTGATACGTCTCCAACGACATCATCCCACAGAAATTCAAGTGGCGTCTGGAATATAATCGCTGGATTAAGGCTGGAACAACGACATATGTCAGTATGTATTGGTTGGAAAGTGGCATCTGGTCAGAGACGGCGAGTTCCAATGCGCGCGTGCCGTGAGAAATGAGTGTGGGAGTGGGCCTGCAGGCGAGCCGGACGAGACCAGAATGTTTCGAACTGATCGGGTCCGTGGTGCATAAAGGAGGACGCACGGATCGAGGGGGTCCATCGTGGGTGAAGATGAGGTGATTGTCAACAATCGATATAAGCTATGTCGATCCCTCAAATTCTGAGGCATTGTGACCATCCGAATAGGGGGGTTCCGTGGCTTAAGTCTTGCTGAAGAAAGTGGTCATTCGAAAAGCGCGATAGAACTGTGTTACAAATGTGTTTCTGATAGAACTGTGACGGGATACTGAGAAACCCGTTGACAGGAACACTCATAGGAAAAGGTGTTGCAAGAACTAGTACGATCATTTGCACAACCTTCAATATGATCACTATCTGAGGTACTGCGAGCTTACTTTTACCTTGCGGTGTAATAACTGAGGTACCTCGTTGATGATGAGGCCGGAGGTGGAGTGTCTAACGTCCCGTCGACAACGAGGTCATTAGCGACTGAGCACAAGCTCGGGTTAGGGAAGGATGAGGAAGAAAATCAGCCGTGCCCTTTCAAAGGAACCATCCCGGCATTTGCCTGAAGCGACTTAGGGAAATCAAGGAAAACCTAAACCAGGATGGGCGGACGCGGGGATTCAAGCGCAGTCCTTCCGAATGAGAGTCCAGTGTGCTCACCACTGCGCCACCTCTCTCTGGGAGGCCGGAAGTTCCCCGAGTAATATTCGGAAACTGACCGATGAAAGGGGTGGATATTTGTAAGAATTATTTGTTCGTCGCGGATAGAACTTAATTAGCGTCATTGGACAAGGAAAAAAATAAGAATGTTAAAAGCTGTGTATGTAAGCGTAATTTTGTTCACTGTGTAGAAATTGTCGAAGAACAACTGATGAACGTTTTTAATTGAAGTTCTTATTTACCGAATTTTCCTCAAATTACGATTTGTACATTCAAAATTTGTACAATTTTAAAATGTTGAAAAATTATTTGGTAGATTTTATGTATTTTTTCTACAGTGCATACATTATTGTGCAAGATGCCACTAAGCTAGGGCTAAACATATGAGAGGCATTTGATCTGGATCAAATGAACCCGTTCGATACGCTGATCACCCCCTACGACTCAGATGTCATGAGCTTGCGCAAAGGAAACGGAAGGCAAGGCCGTAACTAATGAGTCTAGGGTGTGGTTCTTGCTGAGGTCAATGGTATTGCGGGGAATAGAGGAGTTCGTCTGATGTGATACAGCGGTAACTGTGACTATAATAATTTATTACAAAGTATTCTATATGGGGAACAAAGCAGTACAAACGATGTGATAATTAGCTCACACAGTGGGGATGAGTAATTCATAACTTATATTCTGTACAATTACACCGTCGCCAGAAACTGAGCGAAGTCCGTGGCAATGGCAAGAGGACTGTCTGGCAACTAACAAGCAAAAGGACTTGCGCAATTGAAGTACACAGTTACTTCCAATATGAAGACGGTGTTGTTTAGGAGGTATTAGAGAGACACATGCAGGAAATCAAATGACGGAGTCTTGGATAGGCCATCTTTTGCCGGAGCATGTTTTATAGCAAGATCCCCGGTGGTCTAACTGAGAATGACCCCATTCGGCCTCACCAACAGCGTCTCGCCTCGCTTCGAAGCCAGAACTTAACCAAGGCGAGCTGCGACCTCACCCGCGCAGAGTTTGAATTCCGTGCCTCAGATCCAGCCAGGGTTGTCGGTACGTCCCGACCAAGCATCCCTTCCTGCTTCACGTTCCGTCCAAGTGTACGTTAATGCTTCATGTTAATTCCGAGAGCAATCTACGGCGAAGTCCGCCGAAAAATTATTGAATGGTCTACCAGAGTGAATATTCGTTCGAAGCGCCACCAGTGAGAAGCCATGTTCCCTTCTCTCTTCTTAAAAGTTTGTTGTTAGGCGAGCCAACTACCTAATTATCTGGTTTTAACAATTTCACAACATTCTGTGGCGAGACACCTACCCTGGGAAGCGGTGGCAGATCCAATCTAAAATCGCCAGTCACCCTTTAGGGCTAATTTTAAGGGCGACGTCCAATCAGCAGGCGAAATTTCCCGCGTCCAATATACGGGTCGATGAACTCTAGGTGTTGGCTCCGAGGACGTGGACGTGGAAAACTAGCTGCCTTTAAATTCCAAGATCATCCGCGTTGTTCTTCCGCCCGGCAACAGCGGCGATACTATCAAAATTTGCAGCCGAACCTACTGTAAAGCCGACTGTCTTTGGGAGATCAATATGCAAGCGGTACAATGGCCAGGAATTTTAGGACAAGTCAGAGCTCAGTGCCAACCCCGACAGCAAGGTCGCCCGTACATTACACTCTAAATCAGGGGTGCCAATCTGCGACCAGCAAGCCATATGCGACCCAAACCAAGTATCAGTGTGGCCCATGAAGTGAATGCCTATCATGAGGTCAGTGAGAAAAAGAAATTTCATAAAATTCCACTAATGTAAAGTTATGAATATTTTCAATTTGAAACTCCCGCTACACGATGTTCTTCTGTCATTGTGTATGTGCGGCTCAAATGTACTCGTCTTCTTTCACTGTGGCCAAGGTAAGTTAAAAGGCTGGACATCCCTGTTCGAAGGGCTGACCAGCATGGGGGTAAGGCTGCGGGCTCTCCCCATTGTGCCGGACAATCGGTTACCTGAGTCAGGTATGCCGCGTACCCTCACATCCTTTCTTAGACGCGTTTCGCCGCTTGCGCACTGCTGAATGCTGCGCCAAGACTCAGAAGAATTGCTAGCGAGCCCTAAGAGTGATCAACGTGCAATTAATGAAAAATATTGTGTTACATGGAGAATAACAAACTCTGCAACTCATCATGCAAAATACATCCGGCTTGTACTAGTAAAGACGCCAAAAGGATCTATCTGTCTCTCGATTGAGTAACTAGAAGTCTTAATGAGAATGAATCCGGCAGACTGGCTCGAGCTCCACGCGTTTCATTTGACTTTATGAAATATTAATTTGAAAGTACGACTATCGATTACCTTGGTAAAGCACGGTGTGACTGTTCAGCTGAAGTTGTGTGTGTTGGTCTGCTGAGTGTCAATATCTTGGATTTCAGCAAACCCCTAGTTCGCTCCACTCCCCATCTACATCTATATTATTACTCTGCAATTCACAATTAAGTGCGTGGGAGAAGGTTCGCCAGAACCGTACTACAATGGTTTGAGGAGCATTACAGTGAACTCACGGTGATGCCTCGACGAAGAAATTCGCATGATGTATATCCTATGGAACTCATCTGGGCGCCATCATGACATACACAAATCATTTACGCGAATAACATGACCTGTGCTTAGAAATCTAACGCCACATATCTCCACAAACCTACCACCAACAAAATGTTGGGTCCCTGAAACGCAGAATCAGTGTTTAATTTTGTTCCAAAGACGGGCAAACACGCGATTGAGGAGATGGTCATAATGTTTTGGCTCATCAGCGTGTCAGTGTAGTCTGAATGACTACGATGAATGCTTTCGTACTGCAATTGTGTGTTTACCGTGGGTAATCGTGATGAAAAAAGTGCGCAAACTGTGAAAACTAGCGCCATCACATAGTTTATAGGTATCAGCAGAATGAGAACCGACGAGTTTAACATTTCCATCTGTGCATGGATTACCGTCAACATGTCATCACAACATATTGCAAAAGTTAGTTATTTAACACACAACATTGGCGCTTAGTGTGCTGTTAAGCATTTGTATACAATCCATTCTCCTCTCATTTGCTGACCAAACAATGGTAATGAAAATTTCTTTCATCACCACGAAGAAAAGTATCGGTTTACTTCGTGTTGAGGAACTTTGCACGAGCGTGCGCTAGCGACCTCAGCTAAAGAGGTGGATAAGCAATGTCAGCCATTGTTCTTGACGGGCTTAAAGATCAGATAGGTGCCTCACAACAGACCCGCACATTGAGGCGTGATCCTAACACGCAATGCCGGAATCGGAACTAAGTATCGTTCAAATGTCCACCGCGATTTACGCACACGGTGGCTCCAATTGTTAATCACTCTGTCCAACATTAGTCTCACTATGTTTGTGATAGCCTGACGAATGTTCCGTTCCTAATGTTCCAAAGTTTGTGGCTTGTCGGCACAGACCAGGGCTGCGATATAGCCCAAAAAAGAAATCCACTGGTGTCAAACCACGCGAACGAGGTGCCCAATTTGCAGGTCCACGCCTTGAGATGATCCGGTCGCCGAAGTTCTCCCTCTGCACGTCGAGCATAGCATCAATTGTGTGTACGTAGTGGCATTCGAGCTGGAACCACATGTTTTGAATAACCGTGGCCTAAAGCTCTGGCCACGTAAGTTCACTTAACATGGATCCGTAGCAGTTGCCATTGACGGTATCGGTTCTGATCGTATCATATCATATGATATATCATAAACTCGAAAGAAATAAGGTCTAATGACGACGCCATGCAATAAACCGCAACACACAGTGTGTCCTTTTTAAGGCAATGACACCTCATGGACCACTTGTGGGTTGTTCTCGCTCCAATAACGAGAACTTTGCATATTGACAAAGCACAAAAATGCGCCTCGTCTGAGAGAGTTTTTCCTACTGAAATCCGGATCAGCTTCCAACTGCTCTACGGCCCAATCGGCGAACTCTCAACGTAATCTGTGCTTGTTTGGCTTCAAATCTTTAGTCAATACAACTTTGGATGGATACAGGCCCAAATCCTTTCGCAAGATCAGTCAGGTTGGTGTGTCAGATAACCGCAACCGTTTAGATAGTCTTGAAACTGACACAGTCAGCTCTTCCTCAATACTGTCCGCTATTGCTGCGATATTGTTCTCAATTCGCGCTTTGCATTGTGGCTGCTGATCTGGTAGAGTGAAATACCGCACAAACTTCGCCACAGTTCGGGGTATAATCTGAATAGAGAAACTGTGGTGATGACCCAATTCTCTGGTGAACAAACGATCAGCACCCACAACTGAGCTGCCACTTTGGTAATAAGTTTTAATGGTACTAAACGTTTAGGAAGCGTAAGTCGGTGCATGATGAAACTGCAAATTGTACTGGATATTTTCACACCTCTAAGGACACTAAAAATGTACTAGAAAATTCCAATTTAAGAAAGTATCAACCTTCATTAAAGATCCTTTACATGTATCTTAAGCTATGTATCCTAAACGGTAGTGGAGTATTAAGTGTCTTTGATTGTGTCTGCCCCGGTAATTATTTTACAGTTTTTCCCCTATTATTATAACTGTGTTACATAAAAAGTTTCCTGAAACTTAAAACGTGTGCAGCTCTGCATTCAACTCTATCTTAACAAGCCTGCTCATCCACAAAGAACTACTGCAACCTATATCCGTTTGAACCATTTTTACTGTACGCAAGGCTTAGTCTCCCTCTAGAATTTTAGCGCCCCCCCCCCCCCCCATTACCGAAATGCGGATTCCGTGATGTTTCAATGTGTGTCCTATCAACAGGTCCCCTGTTTTAGTCAAATGGTGACACGAATTTCTTTTTTCCTCAAATCGATTCAGTACCACCTCATTCATTACCTTCTCGATCTACCCATCTATCTTCTGCATTCTTCTGTAACGCCCAATTAAAAAGCTTCTATTCTCTTCTTACTTGAATAAGAAGACACTTATGGTACATCCTGCAAATTTCACTTCTTTACACGCCTACACTCCAGGTAAATACCTACGTAACATTAGTGCAGCGTTCTCAACAGTCGTGTCGCTCGCTACACATTGGTGTTTCGTGAGATTTTCAATGTTTTCTAATCTTCTGTAGACAAATCATCTACAACAAATTCATCGGCAAATCGTTTCTTGACGTAATAAATCTGTAAAATTTATAGTTCAAATTAGTTCCATCAGGAAAGAATTTCTTGCATGTGCTTTAATGTTTGCTTTTTTTTCATCTAGGGAAAAAATCAAATGGAGTGTCACGAAAGTTTGAAACGTACTTTGGTGTCCCACAAAGGAAAAAAACGTTGAGAAACGCGACACTAATTTATATTAGACTAGCGACCTGTCCCGGCTTTGGACAACTTGCAACATAGGTTCTCTCTTTTTTGCCCATCAGGTATTACGCTGTTCAAGCAGCCAAACTCTACAATTACTTTTAGTGTGTCACTTCCTAATGTCATTCCTTTAGCATCGCCTGATTTAATCCCACTACACGTCAGTACCCTCCTTTTACTTTTGTGTGACATATTTTCAAAACACTATTCATTTCATTCAAATGATCTTCAAAGTCTTAAGCTGTGTGTAACACAATTTCAGTGTAAGTGGCAACCCAGCAGTATTTACTTTTTCTTACTGAACTCCAATTCCCCTCTCCAAATTTACCCTGCTTCCTTCACAATTTCAAAGACTATGTTCCAGTCAACTTTGCCAAAGTTTTTTTCCAAACCTACGAATGCTGTATCGTATGTTTGCCTTTTTTTTTTACCTATGTTCTAAGACAAGTCGTAGGGTGAAGTATCGGTTCGCGAGTCTCCACATTTCTGCGGGACCCCAACTCATCTTTCCAGACGTCGGCTTTCCCAATTTTTCCATTCGTATCAGTATTAAACAACTATGTCTTATTAAGCTGACAGTTTAGTACTATTCACACCTGTCAGCACCTGCCCTCTTTGGAACTGAAATTATTACGTTCTTCTTGAAGTCTTAGGATATTTCGTCTGTCCCACCCATCTAGTACGCTACGTGGAAATGTTTTGTCACACCTCTTCATTTCCCGCATTTATATATTTGCCCCTTTCGTCAGAATGAATTTCTATTGTGTTATCCAAGGATTTTTACTGAGCTTTGTCTTTTTGATCATATGTTGCCTTCGTATTTCATCTCTCAAGACTACCCATTTGTCTGCTATCGCGTTCTTGATCCATGTTTCAGTCAGACATTGCCTAACGCTCCCACTGAACCTCTTAGTAACTTATGGTACCTTCAGCTTGTCCACTTAGCCACCTCCTTAATTTCCTACTTTCTGCAATTTCTTCAGTTTTAATCTTAGTTAATTCATAGCCAACAAATTATAGTCGGAGTCCACATCTGCTTTACGAAATGTCTTCCAGTTTAAAATCCGATTCTGAAATGTCTGTCTTATCTTTAAGTAAATTAAGCGCACCTTCCTCCATCTCCAGCTCTCTTTCATGTATACAAACCTTCAATTTTTAAAGCAGATGTTAGCGATGGTTGAATTGTTGCTATTAAAAATTCTACCAAGAGGCATCCCCTTCCATTTCTCTCCCTCCAGTCTACACTTTACCACTATTTTTCCTTCTCTTCTTTTTCCTACTATCTAATTTGTCTTATATTACAGTTAAATTTTCGTCTCCCTTAACTGTCTGAATAATTTCAATTACCACATATTCTTCAATTGCTTCATTACCTGCGGAGCTAGATGGAATGTACTGCTGTGGAGAGTGTTGGCTTCGAGTCTGTTTGGCTACGACAATGCGATCATTATATAGCTTACGTGCATTCCCATTTCCTGATTCATTACGTATAAAATCCTAAAGTCACTTTTTTACTCAGTTTTATCTTAACTGTTACCGTTGACGTTTCATCTATTCATTTAAAAAGGAAGTCCATTGTCCTTGTTTTAATTTGTCCAAAAATTTCAATAATATTGTCCTTGATCTCTGGATGACATTTGAGGAAACATCCCTCTATTAAAAGCACTACATGCGCATTTAGTCTTTCCTAATTCATAGTGCTTTTCAGAAAAGCTTTTATTCTTTTGTGTGTAGTTCACTAAGACACACACACACACACACACACACACACACACACACACACACACACACACACAAGAATTACCTAACGAGAACACTTGAACTTACTTCCCTCCCCCCCCCCCCCCGCCGCCCTCCCACAACGCTTCTGAAGACGCACAGTGAGCGAGTTGGCGCGATGCTAAAGCACCGGAGCCTCATGCGGGAGAAGGGCGGGTCAAATCCCCGTCCAGTCATCCAGACTTTGGTTTTCTGTGACTTCCCTAAGTTGCGCGAGACATTTGCCAGGAAGGTTTCTTTGATAATGGCATGAACGATCTCTTTCCCCAACCTGAATTTCTGCTCCGTCTTGACATGGCCGTCGACGGGACGTTAAACCTTAGTGTTCCTTCGTACAAAAAGTCGGTAATCTGTTTCTTGTGCAGTGACAAAAATAAAATGAAAATTTGCATTCACTGGTGCCAACAGTATGAATGGAGAGAAGCGATCGTCTGGTGACACTCTCCCTAGTAACGAACGCCTAATATAGACGGGGGATATAGATCGCGATGCTTTCCGGGACGCTAAGTACTGGATGGTTAAAATTAAACCGTAGCTCAGCTATTCAAAGAGGTCCAGTGTGTATTGTAATTATCACATAACAGCGGTACTTTGTAGATTGATGGTCTAATGTGTTAATGGCGCAACCGATTTACGCTACACACACCAAAAAAACAAACTAAAAAAGTTCCACTTATGGCCACAAAGTGAAAGAGAAAGACGTGTAAAAAATGTTTCCGTATGAAATAGGTTAGGAACGGGACGTGTGGAGAAAAGGTGAAACAAGTGAGAAAGGCAGAAATTGATTTTATTATTAACCACCGCTTACACAATTTGTTCAAGATGAGCACTGGAGACGTCGACAAGGTGCTGTAGAGCGGCAGATTTGCACCTGGTGGCCAAAATTTGAACTATTTTTTTCCCGCGTGAATCGGTTCCGCATTAACTCATTAGCATATCTACCGAGTGTCGCTGCCATACGATAATTACAGCTCACACTGGACCTCCACTTTAATTGTAAACACTCGGTATGCTAACGATGTTCACTTGTGTACCTGTGCTTTAAATAATCATCTGCTTTCTTTATACTGAAACGACTGATGATCTGCAGAGCACACGCCCATCGTATCTGTATTACACGTGAGCTACAGCAAAAGCAATGTAGAAATACTTTTATGTCTCCGCGATAACGTGACAGATAAGAACAGTCACTCACTGATGTCTGACACTTGGCAGTAGGCTTCCACGGTACCTGATACGCGAGAATTTCTGCAGGCGGAACTCGATATTGAAACTTTTGACCGTGGGACGGGATATACATTGCTAACGTGCACGATAACGCTGAAGGCCGTCACCACTGAAAAGGGAACGTCAGTGCCTTTGGACCCGGCTTCAAACGTCTAGATGCTTTGCCGATAACATAGCCACGAGAAACCAGTCCGTATGCGTTGTTTGCGGTGAGTGAACCCGGACACAGTTACCTTACACCCAATAAGTGATCCACGCACGACGTAGACGAGTTCCGGAGACAAGGCGCCGTCATAATTTAAACACATAACGCTACACTAAAAAAACTGCGATCTACTAACAAAAAACATCATCGATCGAGTGCCGACCTTCGCAAGTGGACATTTATTTATTTATCTAATATGATCTGATTTGAGGTTTAAGGCCCTCTCTTATATCACAGATACTGTATATATGTAACATCATCGTTATCTAAGAAATAAAAAACTTAATATAAAAACTAGTGATAAAATGATTTGAGTGTCTGACGTGGCGATGTGAGTAAATAATACTAACTACGAGCTAAGTCAGTTACTATTAGTAGTACTTTTGCTACTGCAGCTGCTGACAATAATAATGATAGTGGCAGTTAGAAGAGTTTATAGATGTACAAAAAAATGTTTCCTGATGATGTGAGTTGTGGGGAAAGGAAATTTAAGGAGACAGCGTCGGCTGAGAATACCAGGAAATGAGGAAGATCATGTTGGAATGAGCGATGTACAAGGGTAAAGAGGAAGTACAAGAACAAGGGTAATCCTGATCGTTGCTATAATAGATACATCATTAACTGTCTTCCGAAGCTGGAGATGTTATTCAGTCCTCTAATATAATGCGGGAGGTCATTCCGAGTCAAGTTCCTGCTACTGATGACTTTGCGAAAGTAGCTGAACGATGGAGTGGGACAAATGATTTTACTCTGTTGGGAACAGGTGCTTCTGCCATGTTCTTCAGACAAGAGCGTTCAGGTCGAGGAGAGATGTGAGGGACAGTGTACTTGGATCAGACAGTAGGTAAGGCAGATGGTATGGAAACCTCTGCGCTTGTCTGAACGCAGCTAGGATAGCTGTGCATATGATTGTGAAATGTGATAAGTGAGTCTACCATCACAGATATAACGATCACACACATTAACAACCAGTTACAGGTGCCGTGAGCCTTCCTGACAAGGGCCTTGTGGGATAACATCGCTGCAATCAATGACTGGAAGTATAGGTACAAATTTCTTTTTTCAGGTCAAGAGAAAAGAGCTTTTTGCACTTTTTTTATGGCACGGAGAGATGCTAATGTCTTCTTGCACACTGCAGTTACGTGCTCAGTCCAATTTGGATTTTCCATCTGTTATTACTCCTAGACTCTTTGTTGAGGGAGAGAAGTTGATATTTCACCAATTTAGGATTAAAGATGGTGGGGAGTCCCGATATTTCGGGCTAATGAGCGTACAACGACCAACCAGTACCGCTTGGGTTTTAGATGGATTGACCTTTAACCCTATATCCTGTGTCTATTTTGATAGTGCGCAGAGGTCAGTATTGAGAGTTTCAATAGATGTCTGCAGGTTTATTACTTTTGCACTCCGATACAACTGGAGGCTTAAGCGTAAATGTGACATTTGCAGTAGGACAAAACTAATGACATAATTTACATAATTAAATGATGTGAGTATAGGATCTAATATCGAACACTGGGGGGACGGCTGATACTACCTGCCTCCACTGTGACTTCATTGTGTCGGACCCGTCGCACTACTGGTGAGACGTAAGGTATGAAACCACTTCACAGCACTGCACTTTGCGAGAAATTTAGGCTGCTAAGTTTGGCAAGTAAAATGTCACTCGACAGTGTCGAGACACTTACTGAAGTCTAAGAAGAACGTAACAACTGCCTCTTGTGCATCCATACAAGCTTCAGGTCATCTGTTACCTTTATTAACACTCCGTTAGGGGCGTCGACTTCTATCTCAGACGAGGTGTATTTTAAGTAACGTAATTTCTAATAGATGGCGCTCTCACGCGCTGTCTTCCAGTAGCTGTTCGAAACATTGTTTTACGCAGTTGGTATCGTTTCATTTCTTAACGGGTGGACACGTGTCGTTTATTTCGATAAGAATTTGGTTGCTCTACGTTTGTTTCTGATTTCAAAGTAAACCGTGTAAGATCCAAAAAGACGTATTGAAACAACGAGAGATTCAAACGTTGAGATGGAATGGTTAAAAAAAGTGTCAAGTGAACATGACATGCCTGAAAGCAGGAACGAATTAGAAGACGATTCACTGGAAACTAGAGAAGATATAGTAAATACAAGTGATCACAATTCACATAGAGAAGGAGAGATATTGCAGACAAATATTAGAACCTGAAATAAATGAAACCCATGTTGAGTGCATATACAGTAAGTACTACATCGGAGGAAATAGTTAGGTTGGTGGCGAGGCGAGAACGATGAACTCATTCTAGTGCTCTTCGAACGGCGTACATATACTGCGAACTGTGTGACACGTTGCACTGTCCTGCTGGTAAGATGTCAGCGTGCCGAGGAAAAACAAACTTCATGTAGGGGTGGTTATTGTCCCCAAGGATAGATGCATGCTTATATTGATCCATTATCCTTACAGAATGACGAGATCACGGAGGGAACGCCACGAAAACATTGTCCAGACCACAACGCTCCCTCCTCCGCCGTGAACCCTTGCGACATGTGTTGCAAGGTATTTGCTTTCAGGCGTTTCACGCCGATGGAGCATAAAGTGTGACTCATCTGAAAAGGCCACCTGTCGCCACTCGGTGGAAATCCCACTGCGGTTTTGGCTTGTAAATTTCAGCCTTCATTGTCGATGAACAGCTGACAGCATGTGTGCATGAATCGGGCACTTGCCGCGGAGGCCGCTCGCTGAACGGTCCTTGAGGAGACGCTGTTAGTAGCCTTTGGTTCATCTGGGCGGTCAGCTACTGAACAACTGCTGGACTATTCGCCCGTACACATCTCCGCAGCCGTCTTTCACCCCTGTGATCTATGGCACGTGCTGCATCATAGTTTCCTCGGCGCCAGTTTTAGGTAGCGTCACTTTGTTATGCACAGTATACTTCAACCACGGCACACGAGCAGCTTACAAACTTGAAGGTGTCGGAAATGCTTCCAGCCCCGGCGCAAAAGCGTGCTCTTTTGGACGTCACACAAATCGCCCCGTTTCCGCATTACGACCACGACTGCACTGTTTTCCGCGTCCTCCGGATACGCTTTATATACCCTCCACTGCTAGTGCTCCCTCCACCTGCCGTTTTTAAGTAGTTACTTCACGTTGAAGTCCAACATCGGCGGTGGACTGGGTTTAACTACGCCATTAGAATAATTATTAATTACTCAACGACAACTTTTGTATCGTGCAATTATTTCAATGCATTTAGTTATTTTCTCTCTCTTCCTCAAGGGGCTTTAAAAAAAAAAAAAAGATCCATATGATGGACAACAGATCACAACTCAGAAGATCCAGCAGAAAATAAATGTATATTTAACTAGCTCCAGTTAATAAGCGAAAAGTATCTTCTCGATGGGCAGAAAGCAGCTTTCAGCCTTTTACAAGGCGGCGACCGCTGATCACCCGATTATTGGGCAGAGGCGTTTTGAATTCCCGTCGTGTTCTCTTGCGAAAATGTTAAAATACTGCTACGTCAGATACTGAGTGCACTGCAAAGACTGTAAAAATGTTAACGGACTCTTCAGTCACTTCGTAGAAAAAAATTTATATTTTTAGCTAACGAAACGATATAACAAATCTTTTCACTGCAGATGCTAATTATAACAACAGTTTACTGCGACTTACTGCTGCTTTCGTTAGTTCTCTAACAAAAGGCACATCGCCCGCACTGTAACTTAATCGGAGAATAACAAAGGAAGTGCAACGTAGTTTTACACATAAGATTGCTTCCATCTCACGTTTTCTGCGCGGAAGGTTAGTTTAGAATTTTTCTTCCCCTCGGACTGACATCGGCGATTAGATGGTTGGTACGCCCCACCAGCGCCGCAACTGTGCGACCCTCTCACGAGCCAGTTCACACTAGTCTACCTGTCTCACTCTCGTCTGGAACCTGTGCTTTCAGCGATCTCTGTCGCTGGTGCCTCTTACGGTCTGGGGAAGTCCGTCTGTGTGTAACCTATACGTAGTTTCCGATCGATGAGAAGAGAACAGTTGCGTGACTTCATCGTGGTCGGAGCACGACGATGCCGAGGAACTAATGTTATACAAGTCCGCAATTGTCATCAGTGAAGAGAGCGGTCTTCAGCTGAACATTTTTCTTTTCGTATTTCTTACAGCTGAAATCAGATGGCGCATCCATGAGGCATTGAAAATCAGGCCGTGCATAATTTTAGTGACTGATAAGACCGAAATCGTGTGCTAAATCAGTGCACATCTGCACAAAGACATACCGTAGTCAGCACACAAAACTTATCATACACACAAATATTATCGTAAGGGCATCAGTCAGTAAACGCGTGTACAATGGTAACCTTTCTAGTTTGAGACTTGCTAGAAGAAATTACTTATAAACATCTTAGATTCTCGGTGATATTAGCTAGCATGCTATTTGGGAATGTTGCGGAAAAGGAATGGGCGCGTTAGTCGGATGCAAATTTGTATATATTTCATAAAGCAACACGTAGGAATAACAAGCTACAAAACCAAGTTTTTATGTTCAAACTCCAGCCAAAGACAGTGGACAATGTCTTAATGCAAAATCTGCCAAAGTGACGTTTTTAAATTAATAACGACTGTCACATCCAAAACTAAGGGTGCCGAGTTATGTGTAGAAATGTCGCAAAATGCTAAATCAAATTCAGTAGAATACAGGAAAAACATCCCGTTACATTCCGCCTTACATGGAACGAATGCCTTATCCTCATTTGCGACTCGATCTCATTCATGTTTTCATGGATGCAGCTCGATTCCCCTTTAGTTACCAACAGGTCTGTACTAATTCGGCGGTGCTTTAATTCGTTGCCTCCTGTATCACTTATGATGATTCAACTTTCACAGCGCTGGGTTCGGAGCTCATCAGAAAGCAGCGCACACTTCCTGATCGTGACAGCTTAGTTGGCGCTGACAAGCCATTAAGGTAATTACTAGCGAGTCACCGGCCACTAAGCAAACTTAAGATGACGTAGGATGCCAGCTCCAGGCATGATAGCACTAGATTTGGCGTGGGTGGGCGGATATGACGTCGAAGGCCACAGCTTCAGATAGCATTATGGAGCTATATTCAAGCAGAAATCTAAGCTACTGTCCAAAAGTCAAGAACAATCTTTAAGATACGTTAGGATATTTCCATAATAGGTTGTTAGCAGTGTTAAACCCGTGAAGGTCAATCAGGAGGCATATAAGTGTCCCAAATAAGTTAGTTAGAAAATTATATGTACACAGAAAGTGGAGGGGGATAGAGAAAGGAAAGGATTAGTGATGTTCGCTGCATCAGAACATTACGCGGAATCAGCGGCGACGAGTGAAAATGTTTACCTGACCGGGGTTCGTTCAAAATGGTTCAAATGGCTCTGAGCACTATGGGACTTAACATCTATGGTCATCAGTCCCCTAGAACTTAGAACTACTTAAATCTAACTAACCTAAGGACATCACACAACACCTAGCCATCACGAGGCAGAGAAAATCCCTGACCCCGCCTGGAATCGAACCCGGGAACCCGGGCGTCGGAAGCGAGAACGCTACCGCACGACCACGAGCTACGGGCCACCGGGGTTCGAATCAGGCATATTCCGCTTAATGGGCAAGCGCACTAACCACTGAGCCATCCAGGACACACTGTTATCGCAACTGCGCGGACCACCACACATTCATATAATTGAGAAAAGTTATGAAAACGAAGATATACGTAGAAACAAAAAGTAACAATACCTAAGAAGCTCTTCCGCAATAAAAATGTAGTTGATAACTAATATGGTTATCCCAAGCTGCTTCCATACATAAGCAGCAAGTACGTTAAGTCCCTTATCAGCTAAGTTACGTAACCAAGGTCGTTCAGTCTCTATATAAGCGGGCAGTGCACGCCAGCGGAATCATTCCGCTATGAGCTCTACCTGCAACAGCATTGAAGCACTATACCTCGCCGACGTCTATATCGTCAGCGTCGTCATCGCATGCCCGTCTACAAACACATAATAAGCCTTGAAAATAAACTTGGCACAAATGGAACTGCGCAAAGTGTCATATTGAATGGACCGATCTTTTTTCGTGGATGTCGAGTGAACTTCAGTCTTGATGCTGGCACAGGGAATACTGGAAGTGGATGGTTTGCTCTCGCTATCGTCCGATGTGAGAATGCCTCTCTACCTGGATTGGAATCATTCGCCGACCGAGATGTCATCGCTAACAAGACCTGGCATTGTGGAATAGATGCTAAGTCCCAGTCTAGACCTAGTTATGTATATAGTAATATGCCGTTTACATTGTATACCCGTTCCTGTCGTAAAGTTAGTAATGATGAAAAAATACATGTATGAATTAAAGGATTTGGTGTACTTGCTGAAAATGTGTTAAACCAACCTGCGGATTCTTAGCCCCTGGAGAATAAAATGTCAACTCCTGAGAAGTATTACGATACAATTTTTAGAAGGTAATCTCTGTCATCACTATTTCATTAGAGTAATATTTATTAGAGTATTACCTTCAGCCATGTGATAGCCACTGTTGAATAAACGCCCCCTCCAGACCGTGGTAGTGTGGCCCTATACGAGTGTGAAACTTCAACAATGGGAAAAGACGGCTGCAGCCCCTGGCGATGTGATGCTACAAAAGGATGGTGAAGATCAGTTGGAGATTGAGTTACCGATGGGCAAGTGCTGACAAAGAATACAGAAAGAAGACAGAAATTCGTAAGACATTTTAAGACAGTAACATCATGGGAACTGTGATGTCACCGCCAGACACCACACTAAATCGGACGCGGTCCGTTAGTATACGTCGGACCTGCGTTTTTTTTTGTGGTTTTTGGGCGCAAAACTTCTATGGTCATTAGCGCCCAGCCCGTGACTTAGGAAACAGGAAAAAACCGAAATTTAAAACCAGCAGCAATGGGAACAAAGTCATAAAATTTGAGAAACTAAAAGCAGAAAGAATGCTTAAAAATCCACAACAGAAAGGGGTTGGGTGTCCCCAAAAAAAGCTTCAAATGACTGAAGTCATTTCACTGGCACTAATAAACTGGAGAACGCGGTCGGCTGAGCGCGTGTCATCTGCTAAAATCGACGATAGATCAGGCGATAGCTGTAGACGGGAGCGTAACGGATTAAAATAGGGGCATTCAATTAAAAGGTGTCTGACCGTCCACAGCTGAGAGCAGTGGGGACAGAGTGGGGGAGGATCGCCGCTTAAAAGATGTCGATGGCTAGAAAGACAGTGCCCTATCCGGAGTCTAGCTAAAATTACCTCCTCCCGACGACGCGTTCGGGAGGAAGAAGTCCAAGCGCAAGGAAGGGCTTTCACTTCCCGCAAATCGTCGGACCTGCGTGTCGCCACTATCCGTGATTGCAGACCGAGCGCCGCCACACAGCACGTCTAGTCTAGAGAGACTCCCTAGCACTCGCCCCAGTTGTACAGCCGACTTTGCTAGCGATGGTTCACTGTCTACATACTCTCTCATTTGCAGAGACGACAGTTTAGCATAGCCTTCAGCTACGTCATTTGCTACGACCTAGCAAGGTGCCATATTCAGTTATTATGTCTTCTGAACAGGTAATATTGTGGTGGTGGTGGTGGTGGTGGTGGTGGTGGTGGTTAGTGTTTAACGTCCCGTCGACAACGAGGTCATTAGAGACGGAGCGCAAGCTCGGGTTAGGGAAGGATTGGGAAGGAAATCGGCCGTGCCCTTTCAAAGGAACCATCTCGGCATTCGCCTGAAGCGATTTAGGGAAATCACGGAAAACCTAAATCGGGATGGCCGGAGACGGGATTGAACCGAATGCGAGTCCAGTGTGCTAACCACTGCGCCACCTCGCTCGGTAGGTAATATTGTGACTCATGTACCGTCAAGAGCGACGTTCATCATTAATGGATTAAAGTATCAAACTAATTACGTCAGCTTTCTGAATTCTAATTCCTTATGTTCCAGACCTCACGTCAGTATAGTACTTCCCTCTTCACGCCAGCCTGCTTGAGCTAAAAAGCGTGCATTTCGGCCTCCTCTAGTAACACGGTGTTGGCTCTTCTGCCAACACAACAGGAACAATAGCATTAGGAGCTGCCTGGGGAAGCAATAGAGGGCGTACAGGGATGTCGCACGCAGCAGATGGTCTAACGCACTGCTTTCCGGTCCCCGCTCGGCGGATTAGTGTCGAGGTCCGATGTGCCGGCCAGTCTGAATGGTTTTTAAGGCGGTTTTTCCATCTGCCTCGATGAATGGTTCCCCTTATTCCGCCTCAGTTACAATGTGTCGGTGATTGCTGCGCAAACACTTTTTCCACGTACGCGTACACCATAATTATTCTACCTCGCAACACTGGGGTTACACTCGCCTGGTGGTTCCCGGGGGAAGGGGGCGTCCACTGGGGGCCGAACCGCACAGCAACCCTGTGCGGTGGGGTGAGTGGACTGCTGTAGCCTTTTGTAGGGTTGTGTACCACTTAGGGACACGGCGGGGATGAAGCCGCTCCGTCGTTTCAAGGTCCTCAGATCCATAAAATACAGTACTACCTATGACAAAATGAAGAGGAAGGCTGACAGAAGAGTGAAAAGAGTATTGCTACGAATCACCCTCAGGATTAAACACTAAAGAAGAGGAAAACAAAGAAGGAGACCTTTACACGCACTCACTATCCATTTCCCTGGTCACCCGTCACGCCCACTTCTATGCAATTTTCATTACTGTCATTTATGTCTTCCACTCCAATCTATTCACTGATCCATTTGTTTGTTTCCCTGTCTCTCCTACTAAATCCAAACTTGCATCTCTCCACTGCTTGTTGAGCAACCCCCAGCGGCTCTGAATGGTTTTCACTTTCACAGCTCATGATTCAAATCACATCCACTTGACAAAACTGGTAGTACACACTGATTGTGAACCTTATTTTTAAGACAAATAGGATTGCCAGATATTCCGTTTTTCCTGATTTATCCGTGTTTTTCATCTAACTTTGGTACTCATTTGTTTCTTTCCCCGGAGTCCCTAATAACCATTTTTTTACGTTCTTGTTCATGCAAATACTTTCCCGAATTTCAGAAGAACTTTAAACATTTTGGAACCATTAAGTGATTGTTTACACGGGTATATGATGTTCATGGTGGTTACAGATGAGTTGGTAACACAACTTGTCACCTCTTGAGAGTAAATGTATACTGGCTAGCGTCAGACAACACAGCCTGTGCGCTTAGAACAGGCGTTTTTACCTTTGTACTGCTTGAGCCTTATCGGTACAATTTTTTGATAGACTTCGTGACTACGACGTATTGTTTTGAACTGCTGAAACTGTGTTATAAAAGATTTTATTTAATCATATTCCTTGCTACACAAGTATCACATATGAACGTAGACGTCCCTATAATGCACTTTCAGAAAATCTTGAAACATTCAAACACATATGTAGCGCAACCTTTTTGGTTACACATCTGTAATTTGTAAATTATTGTTTACCCAGGGGCAACTCACAGGAAACCATTGTATAATCTGTACTGACGAAAGCATGAAAAAACTGCTTGATGACGAATTGCAATAAATTCCAAACAGTTAGCGGTACTTCTTGAATAAAGTAAGCTAAACCAATTTGTGACTGGTTGCTGTACACCATCAACAATTTATTTTATAGAATGAAACTGAATTCAAAGACTTTGAAAATGCCGTGGAAATTCTTAGCCTGAGAGATCATGTTTGTATTGATAGCTTGTATAAAGAGTTCTCTGAACTGAAGACTAACTTTAAACTGTGAACAAGGACGCTCGTCTTATCGAAGCGATTACGTTTCTTTTCAGCTGTACCAGAATAGTTCCAAATATTTAAGATAGCGGGACTCTTGTTCCGCATATTAGGATTTAATGCTTTTGTGGAAAGAGTGTTCTCGTTAATGAGTAACGAGTGGAATGAGACAAGAAACAGACGTAGTACAGAACTGATCGAGGCAGAGCTCCAAGCTATGGCGAATTTTAATCATTCATGTAAAGAATTTTTTGGTTATGTAAAACAAGATCCTACATTATTGAAATATACGAAAAAACTACAAAATATCAGTAAAAGACGAAGCTGTCTAAATGTTTTTCGTATTTGTAAATAAATCTCATTATTATAATATGTGGAAACATTTAGTAAGTACACATTTGTACCTCTCAAACAACTACAAAATTCTAAAATACTTTCGATTTTTCTCCCCCTCAAAAAATCTGGAAACCTTACAGACAAATTCGAAGCTTCGTCTTGAAAATTTTAAATAATTCATCAAAACTGCCATATATCGTCTTTAGTTTTCGGTTTATTTCCGTTCACTATGAATTTGTTGGTAGCAGTCAGTTCTAATTATTAATGAATTCTACGGCAGTTTAAAAAAAAAATTGGAAAATCACCTTCCCGGTGGGGTCAGGGATTTTCTCTGCCTCGTGATGACTGGGTGTTGTGTGCTGTCCGTAGGTTAGTTAGGTTTAAGTAGTTCTAAGTTCTAGGGGACTGATGACCATAGCTGTTAAGTCCCATAGTGCTCAGAGCCATTTTGGAAAATCACCACTTTTAAGACCGTTTTTAGTTAATAAAATTTAAATGTCGTGTGACTGGGACCTCCCGTCGGGTAGACCGTTTGCCGGGTGCAGCTCGTTCGATCTGACGCCACTTCGGCGACTTGTGCGTCGATGGGGATGAAATGATGATTAGGACAACACAACACGCAGTCCCAGAGCGGAGAAAATCTCCGACCCAGCCGGGAATCGAACCCGGGCCCTTAGGATTGACATTCTGTCGCGCCGACCACTCAGCTACCAGGGGCGGACTTTAAATTAATGAAGAAATATTTTCTGGAGTTCTAGTCAAAGCAAGTTGCTTTGATTCTGTCAAGGGAACACACTGAAAACAAAGAAATGGTTCAAATGGTTCAAATGGCTGAGCACTATGAGACTTAACTGCTGATGTCATCAGTCCCCTAGAACTTAGTACTTAAACCTAACTAACCTAAGGACATCACACACACATCCATGCCCGAGGCAGGATTCGAACCTGCGATCGTAGTGCTGAAGTGCCTAGAACCGTTCGGCCACACTGGCCGGCCAAAGAAATTGCAACAATTTGGTGCAAACTTGGTGTTGAGTAAATGCCATTCTCAGAATAAAACTGAATACTATTTATTCATTTCTCTAAACATGTGAAATTGGTAGTGTCGTAGTGATGACAAAAGCGCGAACCAGAAGAGAATTAAGAGCGACTTGCGATGTATATTAGTTCATACCAAACCGAATATAAACATGATTGTTGGAAAAAGGCAGTATCAATGGCGTCATCGAGTCAATCGACGAAAAATCATACGGGCTTTGTTTGTTTGGGAACTAATTATTTCTTATTTTTCATTAGTTTAAAAGTTGACGCGTTTATTTTTGTATTAAAACGATTAATTGGGTGATAAGCTTTGTTGTCGGTATTCTCTTACACCTGTTCTCGTTCGGGGGTAATGGTCTCAGAAATGTGAATCACTGATCTTACCGGATGATGCAAGAGCTCCATTCGCCGTAGAATCGATCCCATTCACGAGAATGAGTAGTATATGGTAATTCAGAATCGTCGGTAGCAGCAGATAGACAGCAGTTTCTCACCCAAAGAATCGCAGACATGCTCTACAGCGTCACTAGCGTCAAATTCATCGACCATAGCTGCTCGTTGCGGGTAGGCATTGTTTTTCGTCCATGAATATGAAGTCTTGATCTGTCGCCTCTCTGAAAACCTGGCCGTCGACAGTGTTAAGTACTGGGGATCGAACCAGGGGACATCCGCATGGCAGTCAGCTGTGTTGATTATTTAGCTATTCCTTCCTACATCAGAACTGCACTTGCTCTCTCCACGACGTAATCAATATCACTTCTCCACCACACGAATGCGCGAAGAAAATAACTGTGAAAACTGAAAACATGACACAAAGTCAGACGACTGTGTTACAGAGGAATTGGTCTGGGCATGTTAAAATTTTTTTGTGAAGCTTTAAGAAATTATGTAGCTGTAATTGTGTCTCAGTGATTCTGAATATAGACAATATTGCAATCAATAAAACTTTTGGCGGTACGTAACTGCGTAGCCGAGTTCCTGGCTCCAATTGGACCCTGATGTTAGTGCTTTTATCAGGGTGGTGGTTTCATTACTTGGCGAGTACCGTGTTCAGATCGAGGTGTGTGAGAAAGGTAATGGGTCTGATTTTTTATCTGCCAATTTTTTTTCAAACAACAAAGTTTTCCCCTTCCGCAGACAAAGTCGTAGTTTCCAGTCTTGGTAGCAGTGCTAGAAGGCTTCAACTGGTGGGGCCTGTTAATCACATTATTCTGAATGTTCTCCAGAGTCCCAAAATGACGTCCTTTTAAGATGTTTTTTAATTTCTGGAAAAGAACAATGTCACAAAGACTAAAACCATGCGAATTTAGGGGCTGTTGAACAACAGAAGTTCACTATGAAGTCATAAATTCCGTGATGGAACTGGCAGTCTGACATGGGGCGTTGTCGTGATGCAGCATCCACTTGCCTGCATTGTCCAGTCTCAATCGATTCACCCCTTTCCTGACCCTTTCAAGGGCATCTTTGTGAAACACTTGGTTGTAAGTTTAGCCTGGAGGTACAAATTCCTTATGTAAGGCACCCCCTACTGTCAAAAAAGCAAATCAGCGTTTTTCTGATCTTTGATCTGCTCATTTGAGCTTTTTCTCAATATGCCATTCCTCAGTGTGCCGCTTTGTCTCATGACTGTACTCAAAAATTCAGGAGTCATCAGCTGTGATCACACATGTATTTTGTATTGTATTCTATTGTATTTATTTATTGTTCCGTGGGACCAAATTAAGGAGAAGTCTCCATGGTCATGGAACGAGTCAATACACGAAATTAAAACACGATAATAGAAACAGATAAAATGAAATACAAGAAACGTATTCAGGCGACATTTCGTAAGTTTAAATAAAGAAAATCAACAATGTACCACTGGAATTTGTTTAATTTTTCAGCTCTTCAAGGAGCTCCTCAACAGAAGAAACTCTTCAGTCTAGACTTAAAAGCGTTTGGGCTACTGCAAAGATTTTTGAGTTCTTGTGGTAGCTTATTGAAAATAGATGCAGCAGAATAGTGCACTCCTTTCTGCACAAGAGTCAAGTAAGTGCATTCCACATGCAGACTTGATTTCTGCCTAGTATTAACTGAGTGAAAGCTGCTAACTCTTGGGAATAAGCGAATATTGCTAACAACAAACGACATTAAAGAAAATATATACTGTGAGGGCAATGTCAGAATTCCCAGACTATTGAATAGGGGTCGACAAGAGGTTCTCGAACTGACACCACATATAGCTCGAACAGCCCGTTTTTGAGCCAAAAATACCCTTTTTGAATCAGAAGAATTACCCCAAAAAATAATACCATATGACATAAGCGTCTGAAAATATGCTAAGTAGATTACTTTTCTTGTTGAACTGTCACTTATTTCAGATACTGTTCTAATGGTAAATAAAGCAGCATTTAGTTTCTGAACAAGATCCTGAACATGGGCTTTCCACAACAGCTTACTATCTATCCGAACGCCTAGGAACTTGAACTGTTCCGTCTCGCTTATAATATGCCCATTCTGTCTGATCAAAATATCAGTTCTTGTTGAATTGTGAGTTAGAAACTGTAAAAACTGAGTCTTACTGTGATTTAGCATCAAATTATTTTCCACAAGCCACGAACTTATTTCATAAACTACATTATTTGATAATGTTTCAATATTACACACAAGATCCTTCACTACCAATCTGGTGTCATCAGCAAACAGAAATATTTTTTAATCACCTGTAATACTAGAAGGCATATCATTTATATGAATAAGAAACAGCAGCGGCCCCAGCACCGACCCTTGGGGAACGCCCCACTTAACAGTTGGGACTGAACATTACTACCACTCTCAATATTGCGGAGAATTACCTTCTGCTTTCTGATCTTAAAGTAAGAGGCGAACCAATTGTAAGCTACTCCCCTTACTCCATAATGGTCCAACTTCTGCAGTAATATTTTGTGGCCAACACAGTCAAAAGCCTTCGTTACATCAAAGAAAACACCTAGCTTTCGCAACCTTTTATTTAATCCGTCCAAAACCTCACAGAGAAAAGAGAAATAGCATTTTCAATTGTTAAACCATTTCTAAAACCAAACTGTACATTTGACAGCAAATTATGTGAATTTAAATGCTCCAGTAACCTTGTATATACAACCTTCTCGATAACTTTAGCAAACACCGACGGCACAGAAATAGGTCTATAATTGTCAACATTATCCCTGTCTCCCTTTTTATAAAGTGGCTTCACTACCGAGTACTTTAATCGGTCAGGAAACTGACCACTCCTAAAGCAAAAGTTACAGATATGGCTAAGTACTGGGCTAACATACATAGAACAATACTTCAGTATTCTGCTAGATACCCCGTCATATCCATGAGAGTTCTTGGTCTTTAGTGATTTAATTATTAACTGAATCTCCCTCTTGTCAGTATCATGGAGGAGCATTCGTGGACATCGGCAATCCTCTCAACCCAGATGTTTCTTCGATTGTCCTTCTGCTCAGTTGTGGATTTTTCCTCACTATTTTGGCACAAACCTCTGGAAGTATTCCGTCAAAATTTAATATACGCTGAAAGTGTTCAACGCTGTTAAACGTCAGTGTGATCTCACAATATCACCCATGTTCGAAGTTTCCCTCGGTTTTTGAAAATGAGCTAGATCCATCTACATCGTGTCCTCGGCCTTCCAAAAATGGTTTGTGCCAGCAAAAAATCTCTGCTCTTGATAAGGAATGTTCCCCGTATATCTGTTTCAACTTTTCAAAGATCACACTCGCACACTTCCCGAGTTTAACACGAAACTTGATGCAGCTGTTTGTGGAAGAAACTGGCTGTACTGCGTTTTATTTCCAATTACAGTAGGTCCAGTAGCTGTGAAGCAATGCAGCTGCTGGTTAGTGCGAATTCAGCAATGTAAATACCACTATTTCAAGGTGCAGCTTATTCTACAAAAAGTATTGTGTAGGACAGGACTTTGATTTGTGACCGTGGGGTAGCTGAGCCGCTGCTATCATCCATCCGCCGAAGCGGGGTTAATTTGGGGGAGGGGACCAAACTGCGAGGTCACCGGTCTCATCGGATTCGGGTGGGATGGGGAAGGAAGACGGCCGTGCCCTTTCAAAGGAACCATCCCGGCATTTGCCTGAAGCGATTTAGGGATACCACGGAAAACCTAAATCAGGATGGCCGGACGCGGGATTGAAACGTCGTCCTCCCGAATGCTAGTCCAGTGTGCTAACCACTGCGCCACCTCGCTCGGTTCCCGCCGAAGTTGAAGTGTTCTTTGGTGAGTACATTTCATTCGGCGTGTTACTGTCACTGTTAAGCAACAGACTCAAGCTATCCGTGCAGGCCACAGTCGTCACAAAAACTGCCGCCCTCCATCGACTTTCTGAAGGACGACTAACTGGTAGTGGTAGCATGCGGCTCTAATTCAGTCACAGGTCCCCTTTTCCCATCCCTGTGCACGTCAGATTTCAACGCTGAAAGTTGCTCCCATCTCCGAGATTCGATCTCGATAACTCAGACCTAAGCGCCATCGCCGCACAGCACCTGGTGGCCTCGCCCGCGAAGGCGCGCAGAGACGAGATACAAATTACGATGACGAAACAAAGGCGGCCAGTGCACAGGTGTCACTGCCGTGTCGAAAGTTCGGCGTCAAGCGAGAGGTAAAGGGCACAATGATGACCTCGGCTATTTCGGGACGCCAACGAAGCGATCACTGGCCAAGCACCGCGCATTTGTGCTCATTGCCACACAACAGCGAAGGGCAACTGGCCTCTCACTGGCAGCGGAAGAGTGACGCAGCCGCCGTTGCGTCATGCGTCAGCGGGCAGCCCAGTGCTGAAGGTGGACCACGTGCTACTGTCACAACACAATGACCTACGTCGCATAGTATTTCAATGCTTAACTTGCTTCTCATCGTGAAGTTGAAAGTTGGAGGTTCATATATATAAGGGCCGGAGAAGACGTTTGTATTAATGGAGAATTTTTGGTAATTTATCTTTCTGCTGCATGCAATTGTTGCTTGCGCACTGGAAGGTTCTTGTCAAATTTGTGTATGCACAATTTGAAAGTAAAACTCGTATCTTTGTTGTGACCAGATACGTGACTGATGGTTAAATATATTTTGAAAAAAGGTTCTGCTAATCAAACTGTCCAAGGAGAAGAAAGGTCTGAGTAAAATTTTGTCATTGTGTTAATCGTCAATATTCATAACATAGTATATTAAAAGTTTTTATTGATTCCTTTTATTTTTACACTACTTAACGTCTGTTGACTAAACTTTTCCTGACCATTTAGTTCCTATAAAAAAGAAGAAGTGGAGTAGTTGAATCAGTAGTTGTGACCATGAATTGCACTCTGCATGGATCGCAGTATTGCTTTCGAATTATTTTAGCATGTTGCTGGATGCAGAATATTCATGCGGTTGGAGCTGCAAGACGAGGTAAGTTGTCTGTTGCGTGCGGGAGCATTACAGGACAATTGTTAGATGATGTTAGAGAACTATTAAAAATCGCAGTCAGATACAAGAGAACTGATTTTTCATGATTTACAGGAATAGTAGTACGTTCTTTTTGTTCTTTATCAGAAATACTGACGTGTCCTATAGTAGGAAGTTCCAGAAAGTGTTTGAATACTGGCACGTCGGAAAAAAGGTTTTCATAGTACAAGTTGTACGGCTCCATACCAGATTTTATAATAACGATAATAAAGTTTCACTAGATAGCATAGTAGTTTTTAGAGAACGAGTACAGATAACGATAATATTGTCCGAGACAGAGCTTTACACACTTCCGTTGGTCTGTTGCCATAATAATAATAATAATAATAATAATAATAATAATAATAATTATTATTATTATTATTATTATTATCATTACTGATGATAAAACTTTCACCAGGCTAATATAAAAATAATTTTTGATAAAGTTTTCAAAATGATTACCAGAACAGCAATGCAGCCTTTGTATCAGGCATGACCATGCGCAGTACCTTGCTGGTTGCGCAGGTGTGCCCAAAAATGTAGGGGTACACTTCACAAATCCACGTACGCTTTCTTTTTTTGGAGCAATTAATTTGACTTCTGTACATGATTTGCATATGTGAAAAAATCAATACCTGTGTGGCTCGAATTCCACATTAAACAGAAGGCCTTCCTATAATTGTCTGGATGGATTGTTTCTCTAGTAAGGTAAGCAACGGAATATAACTTTCCATAGGTCCGGTCTAGCAGGCACTACAGCGGAACTTTCTCACCTAACTGTGTACTGGAGGGGACTCGAAACGGAACCGTTGGCTGTAGTGGGCAACTGAGCTACCGAGGAACGGCATGCGGCCCTTTCTCATACCCTCAGTTCTGTCCAACGGCACGTACATTTGAATCTTCACACAGTACCTTCTGAAACCGTACGAGGCGCGTGTCTTATCAAGAAGTCTGTCAGTCAGTCCGAGCACTGCACGCTAAAGACAAGGTCTCGGGTTCAAGTCCCGATCCGGCACACAATTTCAATCTGCCAGCAGCTTTCAATTAACATCGCACAGTTCTTTGCAAAGTGAGAGATTCATTCTGATAGCGCTGTGCCGTTTGGCATTCGCGGTTGATGATTCTTTCACGTATACCACCGCGTTACAGACTGATCAGCGTGAACCTACCCTGACAAAGCGTCCACCCAACATTGTCGCAGAGAGGGCGCGAGACTTGTCAGGCAATACAAAGGCTATGGCGTGTCGCACAGCGACCATCAGTATTGGAATGGATGCATTTGCACATGAAAAGCACGAAGTTCAAAGTCCACATAATTACTTTTGAATTCCCAACTGCTTCACTGCCGATATAATTTCATTAACACCACGGTACTGACGTGCACTAAAGAACCATGTTTATAAAATATGGCTCTCGATGTCACACACGCTTTAAGATTACGACAAAATGTGCCTGGCACTACACACTCTCCTCCCCCCCCCCCCCCCCCCCCGTTTAAACGTCCCATTGGTTTCACACAGAACAGTGGTCAAGTTTAATGTCGTGCACTCAGATTTTTGACACATGTTGCTGCGTATTCCTTCGTTTCTTTTCACAAGTCCCTCCGTTACTGAGGACTGAGCGCTATTTTTGGAATGTGGGCTTAGCAGGAGAATTGAAATATACACTTGTCAAACATTTTCTCGCGTCATTGTCAACTTAATGAACAGTAGCTCTGTTGAGCCGGTACTGTCGTCTAGTTTACACCCCAGTTTAAATGAGTGTCACATGCTAAGCTGATATTGTGAATATTTTGTGACGATGCCACAATGGCTTTATTATATTAATACATGTTATGGAACAGATCTGAATATAGTCACTGCTGTCCGAAACCTGTAGGCTAAGTACCAAAAGTTCTGTGATAATTGACGGAAATATACGAGGGCAATCCCAAAAGTAAGATTATTTTTTTTTATAAGTGCGGAACTCTGTGTGGCAGTTGGTCACACTGTTATGAAGAGTGCTTCACGCGCTGCGTGTAAACATGCGCACCCCGCTCTGAGACGCTCAGTCTTGGCTTGGCAGCCGTTGAGAATGGAGCTCCCGTTGGATGTTACCGCCAAGTCCGAATTGCACGCAGTTATTCGGTTTCTGAACGCAAAGGGCACTGCGCCGGTTGAAATCCATCGCCAGTTGACAGAAGTGTATGGTGAGTCGTGCATGGATGTCAAAAATGTTCGTTAAGTGGTGTAGAGAGTTTGCAGCGGGTCGGATCGAAATTCACGACGAACAAAGGAGCGGGAGACCGTCAATTTCTGAGGAGACAGTGTTGAAGGTTGAGCAAAGAATGCGTTAAGATCAGCGGATCACCCTGGATGATCTCTGCACGTTAGTTCCTGAGGTTTCCTGAAGCACCGCTCACAGAATTTTTAACGGAATCATTGAACTGTCGGAAGGTATGCGCAAGATGGGTGCCACACATGCTGACTGAGGACCACATGCGGCAACGAGTTGATGCTTCCCGCGCATTTCTTCACCGCCTTGCAGCCGAACAGGACAACTTTCTGGACTCAATTGTACAGGTGACGAAACCTAGGCATACCACTTTTCACCTGAGACCAAGCAACAATCACGCCAGTGGGGCATCCTTTTTCGCCAAAGTCGCGGAAAGTCAAACACAGTCTGCCGGTAAAGTCATCGCAACCGTTTTTTGGGATCGGAAAGGGGTATTGTTGGTCGACGTTATGCCCACTGGTACCACTATTAACGCTGACAGGTACTGCGAGGCTAAAAAAACAAACGGGCAATTCAGAACCGGAGAAGAGGAATGTTGAGCAAGGGCGTACACATCCTCCATAACAACGCTCGCCCAAGAATCGCTCGGCAAACCGTTGCTCTCCTGCAACAGTTTCAGTGGAACATAATTCACCCACCCACCCCACAGCCCTGACCTGGCGCCCAGTGATTATCACCGGTTCCCTAGCGATTCAGTTCCGACGACGAAGTGAAATAAAGAGGTTCATAACTTTCTGAACAGCATGGTGGCGAGCTGGTATGACATGGGCATACAAAAAATGCCACAGCGTCTACAAAAATGCATCGACATAAATGGTGATTATTTTGAAAAATAGCTAAATGTTCCAGCTGTAAACTGATGTAAACCATTTTAGAAATAAACAGGTCCATGTACTTATACAAAAAAAATAGGAGACCTTACTTTTGGGATTACCCTCGTATTTACTGTTGGAAAGTTCCAAGTGGAACTTGAGAAACTGTAAGAAGAAAGGAAGATTAGGGTTTAACGTTCCGTCGACGAAGCACAACCTTTTTTTTCTTTCGGGGATGGGAAAAAAAAAGCGGCAGTGCCTTTTTGAAGCAACCATTCCAAAATTTGCCTGGAGAAACTTAGGGAAACCACGAAAAACCTAAATCAGGAGGGTCGGTGCCCCCCCCCCCCCCCCCCCAATGCAAATCGAGTGGGCTAAGCACCGGGCCACCTCGCTCGGTTACGAGAAACCCTAGGCCGGAATTAGCGGTACAGTACCTGACGTTCACCCTTCGATGTATACAAAAAAGCTACTGTTTAACAACTCGACTCCGCGACGAAGCACGCTAACGCAGGTTTGTGCAGTGGCGCCCGCCTTGTAGGTCAACCAGCTCGAATCCTGGTGGTGGAAACCTTTCGCTGCCAGTACTTGGCCCGCAAGGAGACGAGAGGTGGTGGCGTGAAGTTCATGGTCAACAGTTTCTGCGCCAACGTTCTGGACTAAACTCAAAAATCCCTCCGCAGTGTCTCATTAAGTGAGGACATGTGACACTGTTGAAGGTGATTCGTCCGTCGGATGGGGACGTTAACCTCTGAGGTCCTCTTGGTGCTCTTTCAGAGGAGTAAGGGTTAAACTCTCCTTTCATCCGTAACACAAACCCAATACTACAGTTGTACAAGCAATCACAAGACAGACACGCAACTGACACTTCATAACAGGACAGAGGAAGGCAACGACAAACCAGATCCACTAGGACCTTGCCTAGGAACAGTAATGGAAGACTCTTACAGCCTACGCTCATCCCCTGAGTATAGAACTGATTTGAGTGTGTAACGGTGCCATCTATTTCGAGGTCATTAGAGGTGCAATACGGCGGAAGGATGTCCCTGACAGTTAATACTCTCCTCCAAAGGTAAGCTTAACGGTCATGTGTCAAGCTTACAATTCACAAATTTATGGAAATTTCTTCAAGGTGCCGACAAAAAGCAACTTTGAGACGCAGCAGCAGTTCTTGCCTCAGTTTCAAACAAGGTACGAGTTGGGCGCACTATCGCTGCTTTGTAAAAAGCCTTGCGTGTCAATTAAGCGACGAGTCACGCAACCTTAGTGGTCTTTCCTGTAGTTCTAGCCGGAACGAAAGCGCGTTACGTCACGCGCTGAAAGATAAGATTCCAGGAAAAACATTATTCATGACCAGCTCTCGATTCTGCAACGCTCTCTGCGTTCTTCATTCCAGAGCACTTCTAACAACAGTGGTTATCATTGTCTCCATCAGACTCAAACTCAAGTGGCAAACTCAAACTCAAGTGGCAGACTCTGCAAGAGAGGCGCTCTGCATCGCGGTGTAGCTTGCTCGCCAGGTTTCGAGAGGGTGCGTTTCTGGATGAAGTATCGAATATATTGCTTCCCCCAACTTATACCTCCCGAGGAGATCACGAATGTAAAATTAGAGAGATTCGAGCGCGCACGGAGGCTTTCAGACAGTCGTTCTTCCCGCGAACCATACGCGACTGGAACAGAAAAGGGAGGTAATGACAGTGGCACAAAGTGCCCTCCGCCACACACCGTTAGGTGGCTTGCGGAGTATAAATGTAGATGTATATTTATGTAATTCTTTGGATATGATGGACGAAGGAAAGCAAGAAGCCACATAATGAACCAATTTAAAATGAACATGTTCTCTGAACGCCAAACAAAATCGCTGGGAACTAACATGGCAAATAACGACAGAGTTAACAAATGGTTCAAATGGTTCTGAGCACTATGGGACTCAACATCTGAGGTCATCAGTCCCCTAGAACTCAGAACTACTTAAACCTAACTAACCTAAGGACATCACACACATCCATGCCCGAGGCAGGATTCGAACCTGCGACCGTAGCGGTCGTGCGGTTCCAGACTGTAGCGTCTAGAACCGCTCGGCCACCCCGGCCGGTGATAGAGTTAACAGAGCTCCAAACAACACTAATAATTCCAGACGGAAATTTGGGAAGGACTGTATTTAGGTGTAAGCTTTTTTCCTTCCTTATAGCAGTAGCTTCAAAACTATGCCGTGAACGAGTACAGTGATAGGTCTGTTGGTGCTTAGCTGCCAGTGAAAGCTATTAGCAGTGAGTGATGCGTACATGTTTTAAACATACGTCTCTGATGTTAAAAGACAACAGAAGAGTACGAATAGGTCCTGCTCGTTGAGGACTGCGATCCATTGAAAGTCAGGAGGCGGCCTTTGTCCAGCAGTGATGAAATATATGTGTGATATTTAAATGAGACTGCTGACGTACGTTTTGGTTTCATGAATATTGGCTATGAACATGTACTAAACTAAATTATGCTTTAATATACAGCTTTCAGTTAGCGATCCCCGAAATATCTTCTGGATGAATCAACAAAATTATATTGAAACACCGTTGCAAGTAAAGGTAGCAAAACCACTTGTATACGAGGAAAGTTTTTACACAAACGACTGTTTTTATACATTTTATGCTAACGTGCCACTATCATCGGACACATAGTTTCAACTATATAAATATTTTAGTTTACTGAAGGTAAAGCTTCGTGATCAGCATCTTTCTATTCGTGCTCATTGTGCTAAGCACAATTTATTATTTATTTCTTTGGCACACACGGCAAATTAAATATGGGAGTGATGACAAATTCTTTATTGTGGGAGGGGAATTTGCAGTGAAAAATTGTGAGAACCACCTCGCCGCAAAAAGCGAACCCTGGAACGGTGCCAGATCGCACATGAAAGCACGATGTGCCCTTGCTTGTGAGGACTTTCATTTCATAAATAATTTTCGATTAGCTGTGAATTTATTAATTATTTCACATAGCTGACGTACGTAGACAGCCGTTTGTGAGTACACTGAGCTCCTGCAGTACACAGTCGTTCACAGAATATCATGTTTGCTGCTATAAAAAACATAGAAAAAGGTGGTTCTTTTACTTCCCGAAAAAGAAATCCTTATTAAAAACTCAATACCTTTCGCAACAACAATTTCGTAATTGATGATACGAACTCGTAAGCCAAACACGGCTACTGGCACTTTGTTCTGCGTAACTGGAATACTGCACGTCAGTAACTGCACCGAAGAGAGGCAGGTAAATTTGGGTACCGGAACACACAATTTGTTGACCTAGGCGATGCTGACCTTGTTGCCACCGGATGCCTGACGTAAGAAGTGCTCGTTACAAGGAAGGCAACCTTCGTAATAAATTTGGCCTCGCTTGTGTCCAGTAACGCTTTGTAGACTTCAGAACAGCTCAAGTACGTTAAGCACGCGTGCTTGGCAACGGCGGATAGAACTGAGGTTATTCTACGATGACATCACCGACGGTTTTAGCTCGTACATCACCTTTCAATGGAAAAGCATTTCCTTCTGGGATGAAGTAACCGCCATCCCTCTTTTCCTCCCTCCAAAACTACCATTATGGAGACCTCTGATCTTGTGCGCGAAAAAGATATTGTAAAGAATAACGTGCATGTCTGGTTTATACATTGTAGGGCTCAGTGACAAGCTTATGGCTCTGAGCGCTATGGGACTTAACATCTGAGGTCATTAGTACCCCTAGAACTATTTAAACCTAACTAACCTAAGAACATCACACACCTCAATGCCCGAGGCAGGATTCGAACCTGCGACCGTAGTTCCAGATTGAAGCGCCTAGAACCGCTCGGCCGACAAGCTTATGTGACAGATTCCTAGAACAAGACACTGCTATGTAACATGATGATCTGAAGTACGCAACTGGAGTATCGCAGGTAACGACAAAGCGAAGATTAGTACTTCTTGGAGATCTCAACAGAATATATTGACAAAACGAAGCTTTATTTCTGAAATAAATCGACATTAGCACGGATTACGTTCAGAAGGAAATAGAAATAAGCGATACAAAAGAATGGGAACTAACAAACATTTCAGAACGAAATTCTACAGCAAAAATAAAACATCAGGAGCAATATAGCTAATAGATGAAAGAATGGCAACACAGAAAAATGTAAGAATAATGGCAAAATTATCATACAAGACAGAAATTCAGTACTGTTCAGTGATTCAGTTGGTCGAAACTAAGATTTTAGTTCGCACACTTTGTATGTAATGTACCCTTACTAAAGAGGGTACTACTGCTGTTATGAAAGCAAGTATGATGTTTCGTTTTTATCTTCGTTTGTGCATACGCATTGTAGACGGCAATGATTCTATGAATGATACTGAATTTAAAAGATACAATTCTGCAAACTTGCTTTGTGTATATATACCTATCTTTTTTCATTATTTTAGTAATGATTGGTCGCAATTTGACGAATCAATAGTGTCATCAGTACAAAAAAAAAAAAAAAAAAAAAAAAAAAAAAAAAAAAAAAAAAAAAATCAACGAATCTTACTTCAATTAAACTTACGACATAAACTTCACAGGCATGAAATTTAGACATTCCTGAACGCTTCCACTGTAAATATAGCTATTTTTAGCATATCTGAAATTTACGTGCTGATTGCAACGATTCCACTCTTCCCACGGACGTGAAAAGTTTCCTTCCATAAGCTGAAAATCACTAACGAATACAGAGCCAAACGTTCTGTTGCACAAATGCAGCTCTGTAACTTTGTTGCAAGGCATTGTACCAGGTCAGGGCATGCAAAGGACGTTGGCCTGGCTTGCTCAACTACTGCACCGGCGAGAGAAACCGGAATTATCTCCATGCCGGCTCCGTTTCTCCGTCATAAAGCACACGCCAAGTATATCACAATTCAGTTTCCGAGTGAAAAACGTTCACTTCAAGCAAAATATTGACAAAGGCAACATATAGCACTACAGATGTGCCACGTTCATCGTATGCATTTAGTAGGTCATATTAAACCAACAGGGCGAGTGCAATCTTTGGTAATTAACTGTAGTCTCCCTGCGTCTACACTTTATACAAATCAAGTGGAACGTATATCATCTCGACAGGCTCGAAGAAGAAGAAGAAGAGTAATACTTACCGGAAAAGTAGTGTTAAGAAGCTCCCAAGAAGCCGGCGTGTGGCAACTTCTGGGGTGTACGTGACAGTCATCTTTTCTCAGAAACGTCAATTATCAGCACACTACCTGAATTCACGCCTATTCAAATCACCTGCCTGACGCAAAAAAAGCTAGCTAAACAATGATGAATCACAACACTATATATAACTGGAGTAGAGTCCACAACAACAGCTTACACGTCAATAATTCTGGTGTGTGTAATGCCTGCCACGAAAGACCTTTCACTTTCGCATTGCGTGCTCCCTGCAGTTTTCTTCGCGGCACTTAGTTTGCGGCTCCTACGCAGTCCACTGCCGGTGAAGAACGCCCGGCAGCCACCTGTTGGCACGCAAGTTTCGCGCGGACACACAGAAATCCTCCCGCCAGCGGGCCACACGAAATCCGGCTGGCGCAGGTCGCGGCCGACTGCAGCGCACTGCCGCTAAGTTCGCGGTTAGCCTCTGTGAGGGCGCAGCGGCTGCCCGGACACGACTTTCAGGCTAGCCACTTACTAAGCCTTTTCCGCTCCCGGACGCTGGCCGGCTATCGAAGGACGGCACAACGGCCGTGTTGCACAACGAATTCTCGTGGGAGCACTAACGAGGAAACACGCAAACTCCCGCGCGCCGAACAAAAGACTGGTGGCAGGCGTGCTCGTTCCTGTAGAAAAGGCGCGCGCTTACGTGCTGACAACGCCACTGGCGTCATTGCGTACCCGGCGATAATGGAATACAGTGCTTTTCGTATGTATTTTTCCCCCCTCAACATCGTGGTTACAAATTCTTTATGAGATAGTACGGTTTAAATATGTATATAAAATGCGGACATAAGCTATTACAAATTCCCGTTACAAACTTCTACGACCTGTATGGGGGAGAGAGAAGATCATATTTTGAATTGGAACCCATGTTCGCAAATGTCATCCAACGACGCCACAGAGTGTCAAAGCTATAGCCGCCGACGCCTTTAAATGTATGTCTATACAGTCTGATTCCCTGATGATGTTACAAACTTTCTAGGATGATGAATAGGGATAAAGGTATCAATTTGAGGTAAGGGTTTCTGTATCGCAAACGAACGAGTCGAAAGTTACAGGCGAAAACTGTTCTGGTACCTTTGACAGTGGAATGCATGTACTAGTACTGTTGTTGCTAGGATTGTTGCGTAGGCAACTTTCATAGGAGGTAGTGTGGATAAAAAAAGGAAAAAATGTCTAGTAAACATTGACTGTAAAATGCGCACCTGAGGAGCTATGAGCGTTTCAGCTTCGCTACTGTGAAACGCATCTGCTCTATTGAACAACTACTCATAGCTGTTAAGGTATGCATTTTAGAGCCCATGTTTACTGACATTTTTTCCTTGTTTAGTAGGTCCATCTACCACATCTGAATGTTGCCTACCCTACAATCTTAGCAACAACAATGTATTCCACGGTCAGAGGTATTAGAATTGTTTTCGCTTATAACTTTCGACTCGTTTCTTTCCGGTACAGGAGCCCCTACCTCAAATTTACTTTTACTTTCAGTGTCAATCACCATTTTTCGGCTACTGGTGGTTCATAAATAATCTTGATGTACTTCTTTAAAGTGGAGTTTCCACAGATATACCAGATTTTCAACAACCATGTCGTTCATGATAGACTGCTTGCAACGCTTTGGTCCTGGGACTCAAGAAACTCTTTAGCGTAGTCTGAAATAAGAATCATATGTTTACATTTTAGCGTGACTCATCGGTACATAGACAGAGTTACGTACTTCATAAATGTAATCACCTATGACCAGAGTAATGAGATGGGAGAAGTACACAAACCGAGCGAGGTGGCGCAGTGGTTAGCACACTGGACACTCATTCGGTAGAGCTCAAAAGCCTTTAAGACCCTGGCAGAATGCAATGACGGCTCACTTCTCTGACGACAGGAGCGAGAATATCCTTTTCCTGACTGCGGTCTTAACACATATTACTTGCTGTACAGAACGGCGCGTGTGGATTATGGCGTGAGCATCTGGAACGTTAGGGTTTTTAGAAATGAGAACCGAAGACGTCGGGTAAACACTTGGAAGAGCTCTTACTCGTGCTAAAGGGGTACAAATAGAGCACCTGGCGAAGCAACAATCTGCTTGCCGAAGTCCCAAGGATAGCGCGAGAGTGCTTTAAGCGCAAAAAAAAAAAAAACCGAAGCACCCCTACCTCGTCCTTCCGCTACCAGCGTCCGGGGCACTACGTTACCTCTCCCTGCACCCTTATCACCCGGTTTGAGAGCAGAGTCCGACTAGGGCGTTTCTGGATCACCAATCCGGGTAGTGTAAACAGCGACAGGTCAGCATCACGTGCTGAGACTGTGGGCAAGCTGCGAACGAGCTTCACAGCACCTGACTCACAGCAGCGAAACGAGGATTTTCAATAAATATGTTAAAATATTCCGCCCCAATTCCCTCCATGCAGGCCACTCCCATACATTTCTGTCTTCCACAGCTCTGCTTGTAGATGTACGTCTTATGTTTATGAAGTTTAAGGATTTTTAATTTGTCGACTTCTACATTCCTGTTGACAACAAACAAACCGAGCGTCTCTAGAGCGCGCCGTGTCTTTCCAATTTTGTGAAATTAGACCGTTTCGCCTCCCGTTCAGATAGCGTGACTGGAAACTGCACCGCTGTTGGCGTGAGAAATAGAAATCTAGGTTGGGAGTGAGATGAAAGTAATTACAGACAAGCACAGAGGTAAAGATGACCCTGCCATACGAAATACTTTCCGCCCTTGGTGGTCAACACCAACATCCCGACCGTACCTACGCAACTAACTGCAACAGCCTGCTCCACCAGCAGTATTGACGGGCCATGCCGCAGTATTGCCGGGTAATGCGGCCACACTGCAGCAATGTTGATGGATGCATTATTGTGACCACCCATTGCCAAGATGCACTATTGAAAGACGTATAAGGGTCCAGGAAAGGCACAAACCAGTCCGAAAATTGTGATTGGCCGATCCCTCGCATAATATTTGGATGCGTCAGCCGTCCTCAACATACACCATCATCTCTCGCCGAAAAGTTTAGTGAGGTCACCACACTAGAAAATCTTTCAACACGTATCGCATCCATCACATCGTTATTAAAATGGTCGGCTAATTAACTGGCCTCTGATAACCTCTCATGATAAAATACACTCAATTAACATGTGGCGAACGCTGATCTCCAAAAAACACCACTTACTGGGCTGTCTTCATGACTGAGGAGGAAGTTACGCGTGAGAGGACTGCGCTTCGAGCTCTTCGGCGTAGCATTGAGCAGCCTTCATCGCGTCTAATTGGCCAGTAAAAGGTGCGCCAATCTGACTTAAAAATGGTTCAAATGGCTCTGAGCACTATGGGACTTAACATCTGAGGTCATCAGTCCCCTAGAACTTAGAACTACTTAAACCTAACTAACCTAAGGACATCACACACGTCCATGCCCGAGGCAGGATTCCAACCTGCGACCGTAGCGGTCTCGCGGTTCCGGAATGACGCGCCTAGAACCGCTTGGCCACACAGGCCGGCAATCTGACTTAATTGACCGCAACTTCTTGGTTATCATCTCGAACCACTCTTCCTTTCTTGGGCGCAATAGGCACTTGCTCAGCAATGATATTACAGCAGACAGAGACAGAACATATTGGGCCACACTGTGTACGGAACAAGGCTGCGTTAAAACATTCCTAGGTGTAACGGTTCCCATTAGAATGAAACCTTTATCTTTATAACTGGAGAAGGCCATCCTTCTGGACTTTTGATCTGTAATTCATATGCTTGATGGTTTGCTGAGCACTGAGGAAAGTAGAGCAGATAAGCAATTTTAATAACATGGCTCTGAGCACTATGGGACTTAACTTCTGAGGTCATCAGTCCCCTAGAACTCAGAACTACTTAAACCTAACTAAGCTAAGGACATCACACACAACCATGCCCGAGGCAGGATTCGAACCTGAGACGGTAGCGGTCGTGCGGTTCCAGACTGTAGCGCCTAGAACCGCTCGGCCACCCCGGCCGGCCAATTGTAATAGGTGATCACGTCCCATCTGATCCAGAACTCTCGGAATCATCTGCCACCTTGACAACTTTTAGCGCAGAACACAGAAATAATATAAATTAACAAGTTTCTTAGCATTGCCACTGTTGTTGTTGTTGTGGTCTTCAGTCCTGAGACTGGTTTGATGCAGCTCTCCATGCTACTCTATCCTGTGCTAGCTTCTTCATTTCCCAGTACCTACTGCAGCCTACATCCTTCTGAATCTGTTTAGTGTATTCATCTCTTGGTCTCCCTCTACGATTTTTAACCTCCACGCTGCCCTCCAATGCTAAATTTGTGATCCCCTGATGCCTCAGAACATGCCCTACCAACCGATCCCTTCTTCTACTCAAGTTGTGCCACAAACTCCTCTTCTCCCCAATTCTATTGAATATCTCCTCATTATGTGATCTACCCATCTAATCTTCAGCATTCTTCTGTAGCACCACATTTCGAAAGCTTCTATTCTCTTCTTGTCCAAACTATTTATCGTCCATGTTTCACCTCCATACATGGCTACACTCCATACAAAACTTTCAGAAACGACCTCCTGACACTTAAATCAATACTCGATGTTAACAAATTTCTCTTCTTCAGAAACGATTTCCTTGCCATTGCCAGTCTACATTTTATATCCTCTCTACTTCGACCATCATCAGTTATTCTGCTCCCCAAATAGCAAAACTCCTATACTACTTTAAGTGTCTCATTTCCTAATCTAATTCCCTCAGCATCACTCGATTTAATTCGACTACATTCCATTATCCTCGTTTCGCTTTTGTTGATGTTTATCTTATACCCTCCTTTCAAGACGCTGTCCATTCCGTTCAACTGCTCTTCCAGGTCCTTTGCTGTCTCTGACAGAATTACAATGTAATCGGCAAACCTCAAAGTTTTTATTTCTTCTCCATGGATTTTAATACCTACTCCGAACTTTTCTTTTGTTTCTTTTACTGCTTGCTCAATATACATCCCCGTCTCACTTTCTTCCCAACCACTGCTTCCCTTTCATGCCCCTCGATTCTTATAACTGTCATCTGGTTTCTGTGCAAATTGTAAATAGCCTTTCGCTCCCTGTATTTTACCCCTGCCACCTTCAGAATTTGAAAGATTATTCCAGTCAACATTGTCAAACGCTGTCTCTAAGTCTACAAATGCTAAAAACGTAGGTTTGCCTTTCCTTAATCTTTCTTCTAAGATAAGTCGTAGGGTCAGTATTGCCTCACGTGTTCCAACATTTCTACGGAATCCAAATTGATCTTCGCCGAGGTCAGCTTCTACCAGTTTTTCCATTCGTCTGTAAAGAATTCGCGTTAGTATTTTGCAGCTGTGACTTATTAAACTGATAGTTCGGTAATTTTCACATCTGTCAACACCTGCTTTCTTTGGGATTGGAATTACTATATTCTTCTTGAAGTCTGAGGGAATTTCGCCTGTCTCAGACGTCTTGCTCACCTATCCGCAAGTATATTCGTTTTATAGACTCAAATGCATTCTTCTTGTTGCATTCAATATTTGTGTTCCAGATGCTTTTCTCTCTGTCTCCTCTCATCTGGTCATAGATTAAAAGTGAAGTGACTTGCGATTTCTACCCTATCACTAAATGAGGAGGAAAACATTTTTTCGCCCGAAAAATCTACTAAATATGCCTCAATGCAAAAGGAGAAACGCGTCTGGAAGATAAATGGAGATCAGGAACTAATAAGCATGGCACAGTTCTCTTCAAACTTGCTAAAAAATTTATTGCAACAGGTATTCCACGTCTTTTAGCAAGGAATGGGTAGCGAAAAAAAGGCACTCGAAACATAACTCTGGTGACTTGTATAGTATTTGTGCCTTGATAAACTCGACTAAATTCTTGATCTCCAAAAGGTTCCGTAACCTTGTGCTTTTCGATTCTTGGATCTTATTTCCACGCATTCTTTGTAGATGTGACAGTAATCCTTTTTCCATTATTTTTATTTGCTTTTTTTTACCATTCACAAAATCCTTTCATAGTCTTTTTAATAAACAGCTTTAAGAAATTAAGTCCGAAGCGTTATTTTTTCCCTTCGCATTTGGATATATTCATCCTTTCTTTCATTTCCTTGACCAGCTGCTCGTGACCTAAACAATTAAAGACATTGTTTTCTTGCATTATTCCTCTAATCCACTGGGACCAAACACACCAACAGTTACAATTTCACTTTCTGCATAATACACAATATTCTTCGTAATTTCCTTTTCTTCATAATACGTCTCTCGCTTTGAAAATGCAAAGTGACATTCAAATCGCTTAAAACATAAGCCTGTATTCAAAACTTCAGCAATATTTGTCTCTTCAGCTTCCTCTGGGTACGATGGCATTAACATCTGTGGAATTCTCTTCGTGGAAAAACATTTTCTCGAGGATGGACACACATTTTGGCCGATTTCATATCAATCTACGTACTACATTTTAGCTAATCAGCCATTTCCAAATCAACTGTTGGCATACAGCTTCATATTCTATGGCCCTTTTTGGTAGAAGGGTTACAACAGACTTTGTACACAGTTAAAGGGGATACAGAATAGTTCATATTTTTTAAAACTGATCGTCTTTCACCTCATAAATTCACTGCTGATATGACAAGCTGAAAGTCCTTAAAAGTGCAAGACAAAAAAGCATATTGGAGTCGTGATGTGATTATTTGGCACAGTTCAGCACAACAATGAACCTATAACGCAACAATTCTGCTAACACATTTTTTTTTTTTTTTTTCAGCCGTTTCCAATTCCGAACATAGTGAGCATTGTGGTACAACTCTAGTACGCATTTCAGTTCCCAGATGGAAGTTAAACTTGGCAGAAACTATTGCAAGTCCCTTAAGTACCTAATGTACGAGGCGTAATCCGAAAGTAAGGTCCGGTCGGTCGCGAAATGGAAACCACAGTGAAAATCCGATAAAGCTTTGCATAGGTGTATTGGACAGTGTCTTTAGCATGCCCGTTGATCGCGCACGTCTGTCTTTTCAGTTCTGAGCGCACAGAGGACGTGGAGATGCATTTCCTTTTTCATGACAGTTCTCGGCCGCACTCTGCTGGGGCAATGAGGACGCCCCTGCAGTATTTTCCTGTGGGAATTGTGTGATCGCCCTCCATACAGCCCGGACTTTGCTCCCTCAATTTTCATCTCTGCTGACATGAACCGCTCGCTATGAGGTCAATGTTTTAGCACAGGCACAGGCAACGAACTGCAGACCAGCGTAGAGAATGGGAGAAAAGTGCAGGCGGCTGCCCTCTACGACGAGGGTATTGGAAAGTTGGTATAACGCTACGACAAATGTCAGACGGGGTGGCGTTTATGTAGAGACGTTGCTGGAAGGTGTGGCTAACTGCTGAAAATAAAAACTTTTGATTTTCACTGTAGTTACCATTTCGCGATCGACCGGACCTTACTTTCGAAATACTCCTCGTTCAAAATTCACCACAACTGATGACGATTGAGCATACAGTGTATAAATTGCAGATAGAGACAAAGAGTTCAGTTCAGTAAAAATATGAAAATGGATCAAGAGTGCAGTTGTTCTGCAAAGATGAAGCACCTAGCATAGGATAGACTAGCGTGTGGAGCTGCATCAAATGAATCTTCAAGCTGATGACAACAACCACTACGGTGACAACAATTACTTGTAGGATACAAGGAAATATCCACATCACGTTACAAATGTGGCGAAATTTCAGATCATTGACAGGGCTCTGGAAACAAGAAAATACCTTGTGTGTAAGTTTGCGTCGAACGAGACAATGTGATATGAGTTACGGGGTCGTGACTTAGTAAGTAAAGTACCATGTGTTTCAAAATGAAAATCGGGGTTTAAGGCTTTGTAGCATTTATGAGATTCAATTTACAATTATAAATAATACATAAAATGAAACAACTTAAACAACTTTTCTTACGAGTGTTCAACGCCAGCACCATTCGCCATAAGGCACACATCGAGGCGAGTTCTTCCTAAACCTTGTCGTTGCAACAACTGCTCAATCCCGTATCGTAAGTCTGGCAGATCAGCCGGTAATGGAGGCACGTAATACAATATCCTTAAGAACCCCCGAAGGTATAATGAGCGTGGCGCCAGATTGGGTGGACGTGGGGGCCATGCTAAAGAAGTGCTGTTATTCGCACGATCTGTGTCATCCAGCCCTTGTGGCCAATCCTGCGGTCGAGTACAACATCGTTTGAAGAATTGCGCACTGAGTTAGGCCAGTGACGCTGAGCACCATCTTGATGCCAAATAAAGAACTGTCGTTCTGCTTCTTTCAATTGAAGGAAGCGCCAGAGTTCTAGCGCGTCAAGATAAACTCCGTCCGAACAGGCCTCGGAACGCCGGACGGACCGACCGCCGCGTCAACCTCACAGCCCGTAGGCGTCATTGGATGCGGATGTGAAAGGGGCATGTGGTCAGCACACCGCTGTCCCGACCATTGTCAGATTACGAGACCGGAGACGGTACTTCTCAATCAAGTAGCTTCTCAATTTGCCTCACAAGGGCTGAGTGCACCCCGCTTGCCAACAGCGTTCGGTATCATCCAAGTGATGGCCAAGTCTGACAGCGCTTGACTTCCGTGATCTGAACAGTACCGCTGCTACCACTGCGGCAAGGCCGTTGGGCGCATCAAGCTACGACACACCCGGGACGAAAGGCCCGTTAACTTACCGCCGGCATACGGCACAAAAAAATTCAATTTACGGGGAGTCTCGTTGCAACTGTATCACCTCGTACGAATGTGCTGATCCCGATATGCACATATTATGCGCGTTCACATTTCCACTTAGGTGAAATGTCGATTCAACATTGGAGATGACAACAACATTCAGAAAATTCTTCATCGTCGTGAGTCAAGATTTCTTTTGCGAAGTTGGCCCGTAAATCGCAGTCAGTAGGCTTTAGAACTTTTAATAACTGCAAACAACAAGGATGTAGTTGTTAGCGTCTCCTTAAAAATCTCCACACAGACGTCACTGGAATTGCTAATTCACGACTACCCTTTCAAACTGATTTCTTGAGGCTACGCGTAAGAGATACTCACTCGTTCAACACGTTCTTCAGTCACTTTTGACCTCTCCGTACTCTTTCCTTTGCAAAGACAGTCGTTGTCGTCAGACTGATGATACCAGCTACAGATGTTATTATCACTCGGAGGATTACAATAAAACTGAATACGGAATGCACATTGCACTGTACCAACAGATTCACTCCGTGCTAGCCGTAAAACACGAAAGGCTTTCTGTTCACTAGTCCTTTACTACTAGCGTTTTGTACCGGAAACACAGGAAACAGTGCATATGCACACGTACACAGGCAAAACTGCTCGAGTTACTCTTGCATTTGATGAGTTATTTATAACTGCAAGTTGCTTGTGCAAAGCTTTAAAACCACAATATTCATTTTGAAGCAACCGGTATAAAAGCAGAGCAGAGACGAAGGGAGAACCTTTATAGTGACAGTACGGGCTGCAGATGGGGAAACCCACTGATGTAAGCGACCTTGCCAAAGGACAGACTGTTACGACCCCGCTCCTGGGAACGGTCTTCTCGGAAATGGCGACGCTGGCTACAGTCGCCTCTGTGGAAGGTGGTCGAAGGACAGTGAAACCGCTAGTAGGTGACAAGGGTTTGGAAATCAAAGCCTCATCACAAAACATGGGGGTCGGGGGCTTGCCCATTCGGTAAAAAAAGGACAGGTCGGGTTCTGCGGCAGGCCTGACGACAGAGTCAGTGCTGAGTGTTTAGGAGCAGAAAGTTCAGCGCACATGGCTGAACAGGGGGCTCCGCAGAAGCAGCTACCTACATACACTCCTGGAAATGGAAAAAAGAACACACTGACACCGGTGTGTCAGACCCACCATACTTGCTCCGGACACTGCGAGAGGGCTGTACAAGCAATGATCACACGCACGGCACAGCGGACACACCAGGAACCGCGGTGTTGGCCGTCGAATGGCGCTAGCTGCGCAGCATTTGTGCACCGCCGCCGTCAGTGTCAGCCAGTTTGCCGTGGCATACGGAGCTCCATCGCAGTCTTTAACACTGGTAGCATGCCGCGACAGCGTGGACGTGAACCGTATGTGCGGTTGACGGACTTTGAGCGAGGGCGTATAGTGGGCATGCGAGAGGCCGGGTGGACGTACCGCCGAATTCCTCAACACGTGGGGCGTGAGGTCTCCACAGTACATCGATGTTGTCGCCAGTGGTCGGCGGAAGGTGCACGTGCCCGTCGACCTGGGACCGGACCGCAGCGACGCACGGATGCACGCCAAGACCGTAGGATCCTACGCAGTGCCGTAGGGGACCGCACCACCACTTCCCAGCAAATTAGGGACACTGTTGCTCCTGGGGTATCGGCGAGGGCCATTCGCAACCGTCTCCATGAAGCTGGGCTACGGTTCCGCACACCGTTAGGCCGTCTTCCGCTCACGCCCCAACATCGTGCAGCCCGCCTCCAGTGGTGTCGCGACAGGCGTGAATGGAGGGACGAATGGAGACGTGTCGTCTTCAGCGATGAGAGTCGCTTCTGCCTTGGTGCCAATGATGGTCGTATGCGTGTTTGGCGCCGTGCAGGTGAGCGCCACAACCAGGACTGCATACGACCGAGGCACACAGGGCCAACACCCGGCATCATGGTGTGGGGAGCGATCTCCTACACTGGCCGTACACCACTGGTGATCGTCGAGGGGACACTGAATAGTGCACGGTACATCCAAACCGTCATCGAACCCATCGTTCTACCATTCCTAGACCGGCAAGGGAACTTGCCGTTCCAACAGGACAACGCACGTCCGCATGTATCCCGTGCCACCCAACGTGCTCTAGAAGGTGTAAGTCAACTACCCTGGCCAGCAAGATCTCCGGGTCTGTCCCCCATTGAGCATGTTTGGGACTGGATGAAGCGTCGTCTCACGCGGTCTGCACGTCCAGCACGAACGCTGGTCCAACTGAGGCGCCAGGTGGAAATGGCATGGCAAGCCGTTCCACAGGACTACATCCAGCATCTCTACGATCGTCTCCATGGGAGAATAGCAGCCTGCATTGCTGCGAAAGGTGGATATACACTGTACTAGTGCCGACATTGTGCATGCTCTGTTGCCTGTGTCTATGTGCCTGTGGTTCTGTCAGTGTGATCATGTGATGTATCTGACCCCAGGAATGTGTCAATAAAGTTTCCCCTTCCTGGGACAATGAATTCACGGTGTTCTTATTTCAATTTCCAGGAGTGTATGTGCGCGCCCATACTGACGCAGCGACATCAATTGCAGCTGCAGTCAGATTGGTCAGCGGACCATTGGAAACATTGGAAACACTGGTCGGATGAATCAAATTTCTTGTTACACCACGCTGACGGTTAAGACTGTATACGCCCTCATGCAGGCGAACGACTGGTTGACCTTCTCTGCCATGGGGAAATTCATCTTGGCTTCCATGGGACCTGTGGTAGCAACCGAAGGCACCATGATAGCTTTGAACTACGTGGGCAATATTGCGTACTACCTGCATGCCTTCATCCGTGATGTCTTTCCCGATAGAGATGGCGTCTTCCAGCAGGATAACTGTCTGCGTCACAAAAGCAGAATCGTGCTACACTTGTCTTATGAATTTGCTAGTAAGCTCGCGTTGATGTCTTCCCTGGCAAACATGCCTGATATGGAATACGTCCGCGATGCTATCGGAAGCCCTCAAACCGCAGGCCCGTAATATGCGGGCATCGTATGACCCGTCAGTAGACATCGGCGCCACATAAATCTGGAATCATACCAAGGACTTTTCGAGTCCATGCCATGCAGAATCGTTGCTGCATTGCGTTCCAAAGGTAACCCATACTATATTAGGCACGTGACTATAATGTTTTGTGTTATCAGTACATGTGAAAAAACATTCAAAAAAGATGAATTTAGTTTAGGAAACGTGAAGACAATACCGATAGCAGAATCAATTTTTACGCACTGGAAACTGAGTATCAAAAAGAGAACTGAGAACCAAACAGAGAAAATGAGGGACGAAAAGATATTTAAAAAAAAGACTTACATGTTAACTCTTAACTGTGGAAAAAAAAACGTGGAGTTGCAATTAGGACAGTGCAACTCATTGTAACAACTGAGATTTTGGGTCTTGTGGGTTTTCCCAACTGAGTCCTTAAAAAGTAAAAAAAAGGGGGTTTAATATCAGTGTTTATTTCAAGCCTGTCGCCGACGAATACTGCAGTAAAGACAGAATATGTGAGAGTGATTTGATGTTGACGTCTTCAGTCCAGAGACTGGTTTGATGCAGCTCTCACATGCTACTCTATCCTGTGCAAGCTTCTTCATCTACCAGTACATACTTCTGAATCTGTTTAGTGTATTCATCTCTTGGTCTACCTCTACGATTTTTACCCTCCACGGTGCCCTCCAATACTAAATTGGTGATCCCTTGATGCCTCAGAATATGCCCTACCAGCCGATTCCTTCTTCTAGTCAAGCTGTGCCACAAATTTCTCTTCTCTCCAATTCTATTCAATACCTCCTCATTAGTTATGTGATCTACCCATCTAATATTCAGCATTCTTCTGTAGCACCACATTTCGAAAGCTTCTATTCTCCTCTTGCCTAAACTATTTATCGTCCATGTTACATACTTTCAGAAACGACTTCCTGACATTTAAAGCTATACTCGATGTTAACAAATTTCTCTTCTTCAGAAACACTTTCCTTGCCATTGCCAGTCTACATTTTATATCCTCTCTACTTCGTCCACCATCAGTTATTTTGCTCCCCAAATAGCAAAACTCCTTTACTACTTTAAGTGTCTCATTTCCTAATCTAATTCCGGCAGCATCACCCGATTTAATGAGACTACATTCCATTATCCTTGTTTTGCTTTTGTTGATGTTCATCTTATATCCTCCTTTCAAGACACTGTCCATTCCATTCAACTGCTCTTCCAGGTCCTTTGCTGTCTCTGACAGAATTACAATGTCATCGGTGAACCTCAAAGTTTTTATTTCTTCTCCATGGATTTTAATTCCTACTCCGAATTTTTCTTTTGTTTCCTTTACTGCTTGCTCAATATACAGATTGAATAACATCGGGGATAGGCTACAACCCTGTCTCACTCCCTTCCCAACCACTGCTTCCCTTTCATGTCCCTCGACTCTTATAACTGCCATCTGCTTTCTGTACAAATTGTAAATAGCCTTTCGCTCCCTGTATTTTACCCCTGCCACCTTCAGAATTTGAAAGAGAGTATTCCAGTCAACATTGTCAGGAGATTTCTCTAAGTCTACAAATGCTAGAAACGTAGGTTTGTCTTTCCTTAATCTATTTTCTAAGGTAAGTCGTAGTGTCAGTATTGCCTCACATGTTCCAATATTTCTACGGAATCCAAACTGATCTTCCTCGAGGTCGGCTTCTACCAGTTTTTCCATTCGTCTGTAGAGAATTAGTGTCAGTATTTGCAGCCGTGGCTTATTAAACTGATAGTTCGGTAATTTGCACATGTCAACATCTGCTTTCTTTGGGATTGGAATTATTATATTTTTCTTGAAGTCTGAGGGTATTTCGCCTGTCTCATACATCTTGCTCTCTAGATGGTAGAGTTTTGTTAGGCCTGACTCTCCCAAGGCTATTATTAGTTGTAATGCGATGTTGTCTACTCCCGGTGCCTTGTTTCGACTTAGGTCTTTCAGTGCTCTGTCAAACTCTTCACGCAGTATCATACCTCCTATTTCATCTTCATCTACATTCTCTTCAATTTCTATAATATTGTCCTCAAGAACATCGAGCTTGTATAGACCCTCTATATATTCCTTTCACCTTTCTGCTTTCCCTTCTTTGCGTAGTACTGGGTTTCCATCTGAGCTCTTGATATGCAAGTCGTTCTCTTTTCTCCAAAGGTCTCTTTAATTTTCCTGTAGGCAGTATCTATCTTACCCCTAGTGATATGCGCCTCTCCATCCTTACATTTGTCCTCTAGCCATCCCTGCTTAGCCATTTTGCACTTCCTGTCGATCTAATTTTTGATACGTTTGTATTCCTTTTTGCCTGCTTCATTTACTGCATTTTTGTATTTTCTCCTTTCATCAATTAAATTCAATGTCTCTTCTGTTACCCACGGATTTCTGTTAACCCTCGTCTTTTTACCTATTTGATCCTTTGTTACCTTCACTATTTTGTCTCTCAAAGCTACTCATTCTTCTTCTGCTGTATTTCTTTCCCCCATTCTTGTCAATCGTTCCCTAATGCTCTCTCTACAACCTCTGGTTTATTCAGTTTATCCAGGTCCCATCTCCTTAAATTCCCACCTTTTTGCAGTTTCTTCAGTTTTAATCTACAGTTCATAACCAATAGATTGTGGTCAGAGTCCACATCTGCCCCTGGAAATTTCTTACAATTTAAAACCTGGTTCCTAAATCTCTGTCTTACCATTATATAATCTATCTAATACCTTCCAGTATCTCCAGGCTTCTTCCATGTGTACAACCTTCTTTCATGATTCTTGAACCAAGTGTTAGCTACGATTATTTATGCTCCGTGCAAAATTCTACCAGGCGGATTTCTCTTTCATTCCTTACTCCCATTCCATATTCACCTACTACGTTTCCTTCTCTTCCTTTTCCTACTGTCGAGTTCCAGTCAACCATGACTATTAAATTTTCGTCTCGCTTCACTATCTGAATAATTTCTTTTATCTCATCATACATTTCATCAATCTCTTCATTATTAAACCTACTCCTGCATTACCCCTATTTGATTTTGTATTTATAACTCTGTATTCACCTGACCAGAAGTCTTGTTCCTCCCGCCACCGAACTTCACTAATTCCCACGATATCTAACTTTTAACCTATCCATTTCCCTTTTTAAATTTTCTAACTTACCTGCCCGATTAAGGGATCTGACATTCCACGCTCCGATCTGTAGAACGCCAGTTTTCTTTCTCCTGATAACAACGTCCTCCTGAGTAGTCCCCGCCCGGAGATCCGAATGGGGGACTATTTTACCTCCGGAATATTTTACCCAAGAGGACGCCATCATCATTTATCCATACAGTAAAGCTGCATGCCCTCGGGAAAAATTACGGCCGTAGTTTCCCCTTGCTTTCAGCCGTTCGCATTACCAGCACAGCAAGACCGTTTTGGTTAGTGTTACAAGGCCAGATCAGTCAATCATCCAGACTGTTGCCCCTGCAACTACTCAACTACTGAAAAGGCTGCTGCCCCTCTTCAGGAACCACACGTTTGTCTGGGCTCTCAACAAATACCCCTCTGTTGTGGTTGCACCTACGTTACGGCTATCTGTATCGCTGAGGCGCGCAAGCCTCCCCACCAACAGCAAGGTCCATGCATGTTTCATGTAACCTAAGTCTGATAAAAAAAAAGTGTGTTTCGTGAACAACTCACATTACTTCTCGAAATAGCTTCCTTTGAAGGGCACATACTTGCTCCAGTGGTTCTCCAGCTTTTTCATCCCATGGGAGAACTCCGTTCTGTCAAACTCCGCACAATACTTGTTAAACTGCAACTATTACTTCTTCATTTGACGAAAATTTCTTCCCAGCAGGCCAAAGGTTCAAGTTATGGAACAGGAAAAATACCTGGGGGCTGAGTCAGAGCGGAAAAGGAACCAGTTCAAAGCCCCAGTCATGCAATTTCGCCTTTGTTATCGCTGATGTGTGGGATGGTGCGTTAACCTGGTGAAAAAGCACTTTTTTCGTGTCAAGCGTGGCTTTTATCGAAGTTTCAAACGATGCAACAATGAAGTATAATAGGGATCAGTTATGGTTCCGTCGTTTTCCAACAAAAAACAGTAGTCATCACCTTACCAACTGAAAAAATGGTCTTTGCCTTCTTCAGTGCACTTTCACCAGGATTTTGGCTGCCATATTGACTCTGGTGTGTCGTGATACATCCTGGTTTCATCAACAGTCACAAATCGGCGCAGAAAGTCTCATGGATTGCGGTTACACATCCAGAGACATTGTGTTGAAATGCTCTGCGGGTTGCGTCTTTGGTTGACTGTGAGCAGTTGTGACAATCACCTCGCAACACAGCTTCTTCATGGCCAGTTCTCCGTGCAGGATATTATGCACTCGGTCAGTTGAGATGCCTACAGTGTCAGAAATCTCACGAACTTATATTCGGCGATCTTGTATTACCATATCACGGGTTTTGTGAGCGGTTTCCTTTGTAGTGACCTCAACTGCATAGTCGGAGCTCGCTTCGACTTCGGTGCTCGCCCGATCACGTGTAAATGCATTAACCCACAACTACATGGTCTTCTATAATGGTGATTCCACGTAAGTATACGTTTGTGACTATTACAGCGCCATCTATCACAAGGCAAAAAAAGTGGTCCAACTGAAACATTTATATTTCTTTACGTACTACACGAGTATGTAATAAAAATGGGGGGGTTCCTACTTTAAAAAAAAAAAACGCAGTTGATATCCGTTTGACCTATGGCAGCGCCATCTAGTGGGCCAACCATAGCGCCATCTGGTTTCCCCCTTCCAGCTAGACAAGTTTCGTTCTTTGTAGTTTTTTCGTTTGACGCTATATTTCGTGAGAGATTTGGCTCGGTCACGATCAATGGACCACCCTGTATATCGCCAGAACATCGCCATTCGTAGAGAGTTACAGGACGCTCCGCGTCTACTACCCTTTATATACTACCCGACATACTTCATAATGTTACACTACCGGGCAACTAATGACCTGTTTGGTGTTTGTGCTGAAAGTATGGTGAGCACTGAGACTGACGTGGCGCCGACGGCACTATTGACATACAGCGTGCCCTGCCCCATACATTTAAGCTCAAAGTTATACAGACAGTAGAGCATACAAAATTAAGAAATCAATGGCCATAATGAATATTGTGCGTGTCAAGGCGTTTCCTACGACAAATGTGTGTCAGGAAAGTGTTTATAAACGGCTTATGATTGATAACAGACACCTGCCGCTTTGACGTTGGTAGCGCTACATTGAAAAACAATACACAACCGTCCGATGCACGTCCAGGGTGTATCCACCTCGCGTTAAAACTTTACGAGGGACCGTCCACACTCTAACCTAGAAGCTTATGGTCTAACGTCTGTCGCATGGGGACATGGCAAGTTAAGAAGGCGGGACGGCTGATTGATATAACTAAAGAGGTAACAATGTTTTCGTTTCGACCGCGGGAGAAATATTAAATACTTAATGAAGGGTTTCCCAAACTGGGTGGGAAGTGAATAAATGCTCCTCGAGAAACTATTAATAACATGGTGTTTTTCTTTTCGTCATTTGACGATATTAATTGTTCTTTTAAAATTTTATTGTAATTTATTTATTATTAGGTACGATTTAAAATGGAAGTCATCTCTGAATAAAACAAGTTTTCTCATTTTTAAGAATCATTAACCTTCAAAGTAAGCAAAATATTCTCGAAGTGTCCCATCAGGGCAAAAGTTTGGGAAGCTCTGATTTAATGCAGCAGCAGCAACAACAACAACAACAACAACAACAACAGCCCAAACAAGTTAGGTGCTAGCGTGCAATCAAACTGAATTTTCGGAGAAAAACATCTAGCTTGCGGAGGAAAGTACACAAACACGTATTAAGTAGTTTACCACTGAGTTTTCATTAATTCCTTTTACCGTACCTTGGCATTTCTGTTATTGATACATATTCTGCGGGGATCAGGCGGCAAGTAACAGAAAATGAAACTATCACCTTCCAAGCTAACACAGACCTCCGGCTACAATACAGATCAGGCTTCGTCAACTCAAAAACAAAGTGCCACCTTCAAAGCTAGCCTACATCTAGGGCTACCCTACAGATCGGTCTTTCGACCTTGAGACGAAAGCGTCAACAATATTTCACGACATACAGTCCATAAGTACCGTAAAGATGAACAAAGCAACTCTTGGAAGCAGTAAAAGCATAAAATGTCAAGATAAAGCGAGTAATAAAAATCAGAGGTGCAAATGACAAGAGATACGCCAATATGGGTCAAATGCGGAACGTGAAGGAGAGGTCGTCAAAAAAGGACGCCTAATTCGTATGTTAGTGGCATGAAGCTAACAACAAAACGTTGGCTACCAAATTATACGCTGCCATCTGCTACTTCCAACATGACACGGAGGCGTGTTGCCAACTGAAATCTGCTTTACACCGCAGAAAGCACAGTCCGTGGACGACGGTTTGTACAGTTTAGACCTGTTTACAGTAAATGACTGGTGCAGAAGACGTAGCAACACAAAAAATTGCACGCGTGTATTTAATGTACGGGGAAGCACGATAAGTGCTTGAAAAGTCGAACTAATTTGTAGAGAAAATTTCCGCAATAATTGCCACACTAACTGGAAAGAAACCTAGCGCCATGGACAGAAATTCAACGAGAAACTGGATCATTCAAAAGGCACAGAGTTTTTCCCGAGGATGTTAACAAATAATTGTTCGAGCAGTAGAAGCTCAGACGGTGTTAGATCGTGTCGGAGAAGATCCATCAATAAGCATCTGTCAACCTAGCCATGAGATGCAGTGTTGACAGAAAACAAGATTGGGGTATTAGTGATGCAGCAGTTACGTCATCAACAATGCCTGAAACCTTCGATAACAAAGAATTTTGAATTAATGTGTTATGTTATAATGCATGCAGTGATAATGGTGGTCGCCAGTTTGAGCTCTTACTGTGAGCATAAGTCGCTTTGGAGTTAAAGTAGTTAAAAAGTGTCAAATAAAAAAATATTTTTATTTCTCACCACTGTTTCCTTATCTCAAAAACTCATTTTAGGATCCTCTGCCGAGTGTGTAACTTCGATCCTAAGGGTTTGGGGCAGCACGTGGACTAAGACGATGCTTGGAAGAAAACTTTGATTTAAACGACGCCGACGCGTATTTCCGTGAGCGAAACAAAAGACTGCCGCCGGGTCTGTTCTGCCCGGCGATAGGTGCGTGCAGTGCGTTTATAGCAACCTCTCAAGCAAGTGACGTACGTTTGTAGCCGACGAGGACAGCATACAACTCAGCTGCTGGATGCTAGCCAACGACTGTTGAAGCAAAATTCCCGTACATTGGCAGTGGCAGTTTATAAGACTGCATTCACACGTGCGAATAAATAAGAAGCAGTAAAATACCTGTACAATATCTTTAACTACAATTCACAGGCCACTTTATGGTGTGTAGCGGAGGGCACTTTGTGTACCACTCACTTTTTCTAGTTCTACTCGCGAATAGTTCGCGGGAAGGACGATGGTGGTGGTTAGAGTTTAACGTCCCGTCGACAACGAGGTCATTAGAGACGGAGCTCATGCTCGGGTTAGGGAAGGATTGGGAAGGAAATCGGCCGTGCCCTTTCAAAGGAACCATCCCGGCATTTGCCTGAAGCGATTTAGGGAAATCACGGAAAACCTAAATCAGGATGGCTGGAGACGGGATTGAACCGTCGTCCTCCCGAATGCGAGTCCAGTGTGCGGGAAGGACGACCGCTGGTTTGCCTCTTTATGCCGTCTCGAATACCTGATTTTAACTTAACATTTCGCGAGATGTATGTACGAGGAAGCAATATATTTTGTTGACTCTCCTAGGAACGTACGCTCCCGCAACTTCAACAGTAAACCACATCGTGATGCAGAATGCCTCTCTTGCAGAACTGCCATTGGAATTGGTTGATGACCTCTGCGACGCCTTCGTGCATTGTAAATGAATCTGTAACGAAACGTACTGTTCTTCTTTGGCTCTTCTCGATTCCCGCCATCAATCCTATTTGGTACGACACTGACGAGCACTATTTAAGAATAGCTCGAACGCGGATTCTGGAAGCTACCTCCTTCGTGGGTGGACTACCCTTCCTGAGTATTCCTCCAGTGAATATCAATTGGCATTTATTTTTCCTAAGATTCCTTTTATATGGTCATTCACTTCAGCCGGCCGCTGTGGCAGAGCGTTTCTAGGCCATTCAGTCCGGACATGTGCTGCTGCTGCGATCGCATGTTCGATCCTGCCTCGGGCATGGATGTGTGTAATGTCCTTAGGTTAGTTAGGTTACGTAGTTCTAAGTCTAGGGGACTGATGACCTCAGATATTAAGTCCCATAGTGCTTAGAGCCATATGAACCATTTTGGTCATTCACTTCAAATCGCACCTTGCTTATACTACCCGACCACGATATTATTGCAATTGGACTCCATAGGCCGTTATCGAAAACACGCGGTGGGGCTGCAGTAAAGAAGTACAGTGGTGACTGCGGAAAACGCATTGCACTGTGAATGATTTCAAGACAGTTGTGCATATACTATCAAGTGGTTCAGTGTGTCTTCGTGAAATATCACGACAAAAACTCACGATAAGCCGACCGAAGCGCCCTCACGCTCAGGTGCAATAATACTGTGGTCGACTAACATTCCCAGATATGTCATCGATGTGACTGCATCCAGTAACTGTTCTGCAGTGTGATATCACACAACGCCAGGAACGTTACAGAGGTGGAAATAGGGCTCTAGAAAACGGAAAGCGTGCTGGTACACAAATTAACTTTACAAAAATAAAGCTAATGACAACAAACGACTCATACATTTGACTGATAAACCATTTCAGTGTGTAAAATTTACTCACTTGGGAAAGATTGTGTCATCCAATACCAGTCGGAGTTGTAAACTGATGTGTGAATATAGATCACTCGTAAAAGAGACGACTGTTTGTGGTTTCACATAATGGGCGAGATATCGCTATGCCCAAAGACAAACAGAATCTTAATTACTGATCAGTCCTTTGTCTAAATGCAAAAACAGTAAAACAAAATCAGAGTGACGTGGAGGTCATCGACACGAAATACGCTAAACTGACATCTTACAGCAAGGACAGGGAAATGGAATACCGTACTGACCCACACTAATGCAATGCAACTGCAAGGCTTCACGTGTCACGAGAAGGATAGTTGGTTGACGGACGATAGGGGGAAATGGTGAAGAAGATGGTGAAACGAGATGAGAACAGTGGAGAACCATCTCGGCTAATGACAGTGTGTGAGGAGGAGCAGGGAAAGCAAGGGCGAAATTCATTTGCCCAACGGCGAGCCATTTACAACCCAAGGAAGACATGTCATGAGTTATTAAGTAAAAGATCGGAAATACTGATTCCTTTGTTCGTTGCATAGTTTTTTACGTTGTCGCCCAAAAGCAAATCGATCACAGTTTTAATTTAAAACTGCACCTACCGAAGCAAAACATTTAAGTTTCACATGTTGCGACATGGACATCAATAGAACAATGATCCAGAAAGAGGAGGATAATTATTTTTTTAATTTTCTTCTACGATCACAAAATTGTTAAGTACTTAGACTACAGGTTTCGGTCTGCGGTGACCACCTCCAGATCTGCAGTAAAAGATGGGAGAAACAAATACAACTAGTGGAGTGCCTACATATTAAAACAATAACATAGGTCACAATAAAAAGTACTGCTGACATACATCTGGAAAGCACGCGCATAAAATATGACGAGGTATACCTGTTTCAAAATATGTCCTAATATAACGAAGCTTTAGTGGCATCCTCAAAATATACACAGAAAATTAGCTATTCATCGTCCCACATATTTAAAATATGGTATATAGTAGGTCACACTGTCAGCGGAGTCCATGTACTGCTATTTGCAATATCTGCCTTCAGACGTACCACCTACCGCAGACTGCATGACCTGGTGACGAATCGCTGCGATCCGTCTGCAGCCCTACCTTCACATTCGGTAAACTGTTGGAATGGACTAAAGTTTGCTACTGAGTGCAACAAGTAGACAGTGCTCTACGTCACACACAGAACACGCAGTTGTATGCGAGTCGAACGCGGGTTATGTCACACAGATGCATCCCGACAGAGCAACGGGAAAAAATGGTTAAATGACCTGCAGCAACATGTCCCCCTCTCTCTAGAATGCATCCTCAGTCTACCATTAAATCCTACCTCGTTACAGCTCCATCTCATCCTATCACTCCGTCCACTCTTTGTCATCCTTTAACGCATATGCGAGTAAGTTTATAGGCAGATGGTTCTCTTTTTTCCAAGAAAGCATCAAAGACAGCAATCAACTCGCATGTGTCACTATTACATCAGAAGACATAAAGTAGAATGCTGTCTCGACGAAAAGTAAAATATTGTTTCCCCGGTTCCCAGTGTTTCTAGCTAAACGTTTTCCGTATTCCTCTTGCTGTCGTATACTCGTTCCCATGTACAAGAATTGTTCTGCACCCATCATTCCCCGCATCGGCGTATTTTCCCTCAATTTATACGTATTTTCCGTCATTTTATTGATTTTATGCACTTCTATCCATGCGATCACGACGTCACTTATCGTTCCGTGTGCCAAAAATGGTTCAAATGGCTCTGAGCACTATGGGACTTAACTTCTAAGGTCATCAGTCCCTTAGAGCTTAGAATTACTTAAACCTAACTAACCTAAGGACATCACACACATCCATGCCCGAGGCAGGATTCGGACCGTAGCGGTCCCGCGGTTCCAGACTGTAGCGCCTAGAACCGCAGAATTTTGCTCACGAGAATGTTATTTGAAACATGCTTTGTTGAATGCTCCACTTTTATCGCACCCAGATCTTACCAGAAATTTTTCCATTGCTACCGACAGTTCCAACACCGCTTTAGGCGTACACATTTTCCAGGAAATTGAAGAAGATGGTTCAATAGTAATTAAAAACATCGCATTTGCAAGCCGCATTTTGTCACCCGCTGAACGAAATTATTCCGTTACAGAACTGGAAACATTATGTGTTGTATGGGCTTTCACGAGATTTCGGCACTTTCTTTATGGCAGACATACCACTGTTTACACAGACCATAGAGCCATACAATTTTTGCTTTCAGCTAAATTTACTCACGATAGATTAAGTAGATGGAAACTATATTTACAGGAATTTAATTTTACGATTGTTCACATTCCCGGCACACAAAATGTTATAGCAGACGCACTATCGCGTTCTCTCGGCAACAATCAGCAAGACGTAGCAACCAACTTCTGCAAAACAAATTTCAGTGTCATGTACATTCAGCAAGTTGCATTTGAAAACTTTATTTCATCGTCATTACAGGACATAGCACAAGAACAAAATAAAGACAACGTGTGGAAAGAAATTAAACATCTTTGGCAAGATAAGAATAATGTTACGATCAGGAACCACTACACTGTACGCAATGACATTCTGTTTCGCCGCTCTCATCCTGACAGCAACATTTGGTTATTATGCAGTCCTGACGAACTGGTTAACAAATTAATCTGGTACACACATTTAAGTTACGCACATTACGGAGCACGAAAATGTTTTCTTATACTGAGACAGAACTGTTATTTTACCAACATGGAGAAACGTATACGACGAGTTTTAGCGTCTTGTAAAATTTGCCAGAAAGCTAAATCAGACACCACTTCACATATTCCTCCATTATATCCCATTATACCTGTTAAGTTAAGACACATGGCCGCTGTAGATATTTTTGGTCCGATTCCGAGAACTAACAGAGGTTTTTGCTACATATTTGTCGCTGTTGAGCTCACTTCAAAATTTGTTACTTTCACTCCATTACGCAAAGCTACTGCTAAAACTGTTTCGAAAGCATTTGTAAAACATTTTCTATTTCATGTAGGGCATGTGATGAGAGTAATTTCTGACAATGGATCTCAATTTCGTAGTACCGTATGGACACGCATGTTACGAGCCAGAAACATTTCTCCGATCTATATGTCCGAGTACCATGCTTCTTCGAACCCCTGTGAACGATTAATGAAAGAAATTGGTAAGCTGTGCCGAATATACTGCCACAAAAGACATATTGATTGGGATACATACATACTCTCATTCCAAGATGTAATTAATTCCATACCAAATGAATCCACTATGCTATCTCCGTCTGTTATACTGAAAAATGCTGAACCACCTAACAAAATTAAAGAATTAATAACATTTCCTACATCTCGTCGATTACGACACCACGAAATAATTAACATTGCGCTGAACAACATCAAACGTGCCGCAGAGCGCCGGAGAAGACAGCAAAAACAGGTTTGTACACGCCGCGACTTTCACGTTGGACAGAAGATACTAGTACGTACACACTATTTATCCAGTAAATTAAAAGGTAAGTGCAGTAAATTTGAACTTCTATACGCAGGTCCATATCGGATTCGCAGCATCCCTCACCCCAATGTTGTACACGTCGAAACTTTGAGAACCAGAAAATCGAAAGGCAATCACCATATCTCAAACATTAAACCGTTTATTGAGTGAAACCACTGTATGATTCAACACACTATGATGTCATTTACTAATGCAATTATATTCACCTGACTAATTACTGATGATTATCGTATTTTTTTCTTGGCAAGTGCCCGGCAAGGTAAGGTTAGCAGGTCGCTCTTCTTGTCGTTACACATCAGACCGTGCATATTTTTTCAGACACACTTACGTATTTTATGACTAATTATGCAATGTTAGCTAATGACATGTTAATTTCATTACATTTTTTTATTAAAGTCTTTAATTCTCGCCTTGATTAATTACACTACATACAAGCTGAACACAACGAACGTCACATTTGTCTTTTTATGTACGATTGTATTCCAGTTTTGTTTATATGCACTGTGAAATAATTAAGATATAACACACACCAGTCGACTTTGACATTTTTTTTTGCCTTATGACATCTCAACATTGTGACTGTTTTACATTTTTTTTTTTTTTTTTGCTGCTGCTTTGTGATATTCTCTGTACATTTTCGCATCTGAACACTGTCAATGTCTTTGACATATTACGTTTTCTGTCATGTTATGCTGTATGGTTAATTATGTCACCATAAACCAAACATTATTTAGTGGGTATAGGATTTAAATGCAAGACATTAATCTTTGTTCATCAATTTCAGAAAGAAATGATGCGTGTAAGAGATAAATTCAACAGAAATGGGAATTTCACCTACGGAATAAATGAAAGGAGATGCAATAACTTTATGAGGAAGAGTAAATGGATCAGGATTAACAAGCATTAACAAGAATATACTATACTCACCGTAGAATAGCAGTCTTAACTAATTTTTTCTTTCAGAATACAAGGTAATTGATGCAGGCTGTCAGACAGAACTACACATCTTAGTTTTAGTGATGAAATATGCTAGAGATAAGGAATAGTTGTGTAATGAGTAATGAAGTGATTTTTTGCAGATGATAATGAATACTGATGAATAATGATGAAGGAAATGGTATTATGAATAATGAAGTTTTTCTTTACAGGTGATGATAATAGTGAAGTTATGATGGTATTGATAATGAAGTTTTTCTTTACAGATGAGGATAATGTTGAAGTTATGTATTTATGCTACGTAGTTATTTAAGTATTTGTTGCAGTTTGTTTTGACAGCAGGTGTTACATTGCATAGTAGGATGACGGAAAGTTTTGGAAAGGACAGCTATGGAACACATTTTATACACATTTCACTACCTGTTAATTCATAGTTCACTACTTTTCAGCATAGTGTGCGTTTCTTCTTTCAGGTCAATAATCCATTTTGTATATTTTTTCAGGAGAAGCTTTTCATGATACTTACTAAACCTGTTACTTATTATACCTGTTCTAGTACTTGCATTTTTATTTTTTACCCATTTGTGTTTATCATTTATAAATGTGATCACATATACTGCCTTGTTACATAACCTTGCTACAGCTGACTCATGACGAATGACGTTACCTATCCTCATTTGCAGCAATAGGTCAAAAGCAAATAGTGTTATGTCTCAGCAATTAATTATCGATCCCAACGCAATGCATTGCTAACAAAAAAAAATGTATTACCAGTCCCAAGTAGTGATACCAGTTTGAGAAAGTTCTGAGTAATGCTGATTAGCTCTGAATAGTATGTCACTTGAGTAATGACTTCTTAATGAGACAAAAAAAAGTATATATTTAAAATAATGCTTTGTCACTAGCTAATAACTGCCACTGTTTATTGTAATGAGACTACTTATGATGTCCATGATTATTAATGCTTTGACTGTAATTAACTGATTTTTAATAATGACTTTGTAATGATCTGAATATTACTGAATGAGGAACACTGTTTATTGTAATGAGACTACTTATAATGCCCATGATTATTAATGCTATGACTAATTAACTGATTTTTAATAATGACTTCGTAATGATCTGAATAATACTGAATGATGAACTATGTTTTATTCTGTTCAATACTTGCTGGCCACTGAGTGCCAATAATTAATGTCACTCGATGAATTGTTATTAATTATGCCATTAATTAGCTCTTGTTTTCAATGTTCATACTTTGTAACCAGAAAAGAATGTGACTGTTCAATAATGCTTTGTAATTAGGAAAAGGTTAATGATTAATACTATTGAAATGACAAATGATGCTATGCTTTGTAATTAGAAGGCTAATGAATCTTAATTACTGTTTAATAATGCTTTGTAATTAGGAGAAGACTAATAATTCTTACTATTGGAATGACAAATGATTAATTAACGACAAATGATTAATTAACTGTAATTAGACAAATGATTAATTAACGACAAATGATTAATTAACTGTAATTAGGAGAAGGTTAATGATTCTTAATTACACTCTGTAACTGAAAAGAATGCGATTATTTCATAATGCTTTGTAACCAGGAAAAGAAGGCTACTGATTCTATGTAAAACAATTAATGAACATTTTTCTGTAATACTACATACTTGGTACAGAAATGTTCAATAACTGGGCTATGAATGCCTCAAACTATCAATGAAGACTGTAATTGTCAATATTATGTGACTTGATGTCCTTCACCTCATAAGCTGACTACCCTGAATTACTGCAATGTCCATTTGTCCTGTTTATCCTAGTGATCATGGAGCACTATATTTGGTTTTGCACTAATTCTACGTTGGTGTGCCTTGTAAGAGTGTGGTGTTGACACGACATGCTGTCCACCACCATGAGCGATGAAGACATTATTATGGTCCCACTGTTTGGTGTACCTAATGTACTGCCAAAATGAAAATATGGAACATTACTACGACAGTTCAGTGTCTTGGCTACACTGATAAATTCTGATGGGAAAAGAACTTCAAGTTGTGTCACTTGGTGTTGTACTTCTGTGGAAAGATATGGACTTTCAGAACAGCTGTGTGCAATCTAAAGTGCTACAACCATGATGCAATCCTTCCCTTTCCTATCCTGATTCTTGTCACATAAAGAAAAAATTTTTTTTGGTAACATCATTTATGTTCATAGGTTATACATTTTTCGATTTGTTGAACTCCAGTGCGAGTACACTTATGGCACTGGTCGACATGATGTTTTGCCATTATGTTTATTTGTTCTGAAAATGCTAAAGACATTTTTTCAGTGCGTGTGCACTTTGGACATGATTTTTTTTTTTGCCATTATCTTTATTTATTGCGAAAATGCTAAAGACATTTATTTTTTCGATTTGTTCTCAAGTACAGTATGTGCACTCTTGTCTTTTATACTGTGTATACATTTTTTATTTTTAATGATATGTTTTGAACTACAGTGCATGTGCACTTATGTTAGGTGTTAATATGTTTTCTACTGAACTTCAGTGCCTGTGCACTTTTCTCATTTTTCAATATGATTTGTACTATTCTGTATATTCAATACTTAATTGCGTATGCACTTATGTCATTTGTCACTAATCGTATATACATTTCATCATTTACTGATATGTTCTCAACTGCAGTGCATGTGCACTTATGTCACTTGTCAATGTAATATTTTTTGCCAGTCTGTTTATTTGTTCTGAATATGCTAAAGAATTTTTTTCAGTACCTGTGCTCTTTGTTTTCTGTCAAATAATTTGTATATACATTTTTCTGATTTGCTACTATGTTTTGTACCCACATCTTGTCTTTGTCTTATATATTTTGTACTTAGTGCGTGTGCACAACGTTTAATTCATGTACTACATCTAAATATTCTGTAAATTGTAGAAGTTTATTAATTAGAAAAAAATTTTGCCGCGATTGGCAAGTCCAAATGACTCACCATCGCTGCCAAATTTTTGCCCCCCCAGTGGAGGGTTATGAAACACGTATGTAACGCAGCAGCGATGGCGAGGCATTGTAGCATCTGTGACCAGAGGGTATGCGCTTGACCGCGCGAGTGTTGCGAGCGGTTCTCAGTCTGTCAGTCAGTCGTTGCGAGTCTGTCAGTAGTCGTTGCGAGTCTGTAGCTCTGTCTAGTTGAGGGCAGTACTCTGTCAGTAGTCGTCGCGTGCAGTACGCTAATAGTCGTCATGCAGAGCGGTCGGTCAGTAGTAGCAGCCCAGTGCGGTTGTGTGATGTAGGCGGTCGGCAACACTGGTCAAGATGGTGAATAAGGTACACTGTTAATTAATATAATTATTAGATAATGAAAAATTTTATTTATTGCAATTATTCTCCAACAAGTTCCCCAATAATAATTTTTATTTCAAAAGCATTTTTTTCAAAAATTTAATTTTTTATTGAACTAAAGATTTCGTTGCACTTCCCATTTCATTCCACTTCTTTTGAAGAAAAATTTCACTAAAATCACAAAAAAAGAGAATATTATTATTTGCAATGCAGTTCCTCCAAGCGGTGCGCAACAACAAGAGCAGAAATGTGACATCCATTTATTCTGAGGTAAGACTTTAATTCTGATTGTTTTGCACAGGGCCAAAGACCGATATTTCGGTTTAATTGTATTTTCTTGTCACTGAACGGACTTTAAATTTTGTGAAGAATTTATATTTGAGTCAGATTGCGATTCTCACTTTTATTGTCATTAAATTTAATTGCTAGGGGAGGTTACACTTGGCTCCTATTTGTATTAAGTATTGTCTCTTTATTTCTTTTAAATTACGGTGGGGAGGTTACACTTGGCGACACCCAGTCCAGGATCGAATTTCGTTGAGAGTCTTTTGAACAACAGTCAGATATCTGCTCTTGTTTGCTTAACTATAATTAGGATTTGGCGCTACGCTTTTATTAACTTGTGACTTTCTTTTTCTACAGGTCAACGGCAATTCGTTGCTCTGTTGTATTTGTGTGTTGTTTTTGCATTGTGCTTATTGTTTTGTGAATATTTGTGACTACTGTAAAAATGCCGCGAAAGACTGTGAATAGTGTATCGCGAGGTATTATGAATGAAATTACCGACTCAAACAACTTTACCGATAGGACATGTGACACGCAGTGTAATGATGACAATCCTGCGTTCACTAACAATCAGTGCATTCCAACCACTAGTGATGACTTTTACCCTGATAATGAACAAACGAACTCAATTGTCTCGTCTGTTAATTGGACGACAATTGATGACGCAGAACGCTCTATTGTAATGAGCGCTGCCGAGCTTAACACACCCGATTTGGAAAATTCAAGTAACGTACACACAAATTTGTCTAATGAAAATGAACAGGATACTGAAAGTACGACGGATTTATTTAATTCCAGAACAGTGTCTGACAATGTACATCCGACTGATCAACGTTTTTGTAAATTACAGAATGACCAAATGGTCACACAAAACGCGACAATTGTAGATACACCGTCAAACAGTACAGAGAATAGAGCAGGTAATGCTACTGAAGCTCAAATTATAGCATTTTTGCAACAAATGTTTAAACAACTTAATGAAAGACTTGATGAACAGCACAAACAACTCAGCGAAATGATTAATGAAAGTTTCAAACTGACGAACGAAAAAGAAGATAACCTTAACGAACGGAACAAACAAGTTAGTGAGCAGATTACAGCTGTTACCGTGCAATGTCAGGGCAGTAAAGGACAATTACGTGTGAATACCAAGACTTGTGCTAATAACAGTAATGAAAAAGTTGGCACTGTTGCACAAGAATCAAGTAGCACACGTGTAGGTACAACAGAATCACATAAAGACAAGACTAATGCAGTCACTGAACAATGTTCAGCGAACGAAACACAGATACATGAAATTAATGCAGTCACTGAACAATGCCTTAAAAACGCAGTACAGATTCGCGACGAAATTAATTTAGAGTCAGTGGAAGTTTCACACACTCTGAACACGGAAGATGACGAGAAATTTGCACGACACAACAACCAGATTGACGAAAGTATTAAAGTAACAGAATTAACAATTATTTCAGTCAACAATACGTCACAGAATCCGCCACTTAGTGAACATTTGTCAGACTTACGCAGCGCGTATAATGTGAGCAATTTACAGAGACTACGAGACGTAAAATCCGAAAAGCTACGCGACTTAAAATATGAAAAGCTACGCAACTTGAAGTACGAAACGACACAGACAAACAGATTCACACACAAACCCGAACGTGTTTTCAAATTCAATGACGAGAACGTAGATTACGAGCAATTTTTATCCGCCAGAAAATGTAAGGAATTTAATAATGACAGAACACAGGTACACGCTTTGAGCTGTATACGACAATTTATTTTTGTGCTTTCACCGCTATTGCGTGTAATGCAGAAGTTAGCTTTGAACCAGATGCGACAATTTATTTTTGCATTTTCATCAGCATTATCTATTATGCAGAAATTGGAATTAACATGGATACAACAATTTGCTTTTGGATTTTTGCCGCTATTGCGTGCAACGCAAAAGATAAAATTTATTTGCAGTGCGTAATTGACCTCAGGGGATTCATTACGCTTTAATGAATATGTGCCGTAGCGAGCATAGGGCCCCGAGCTGTAGTAGTGCTGTTTCATCTTTAGTTTTCTGCACTGCTGCCTTTTCTTCTACTATCCTTTATATCTATCCAAACTGCTCTTTAACTATTGCTCTACCTAGTATTAAGAATATGTAATGAAAACCCGATAAGACAAATTTTTACCGAATGTGACAATTTTCATTAGGCACTCCAGAATCACGAGAACTTAAATAACAGATAAAAATCGTAATCATCAGTATGTGTAAAATTATTATTAACAGCAAACGCATTTTTTTGGTAACAATAGACGTTTTTCACCGCAACAACATCAAAACCAGCCGGTTAGCATACCTAACCAACAATGGAATGCACAAGGTCAACCAGGCTTTAATGTTTCGCCGCGTACACATACAGTCCCTGATACAAGAAGTAGTAACGTACGGCAGCAAGGAAACAACTACGTACAAAGAAGACAGTATTTCAATTCATATCGCAATGCACCGTATAGGAATGACTATCACGACAGACGTAAAAACGATGAGCACAATTATCAGCGTACATTTAATAACAGTCGATCTTATGAGCAGCAACAACATCAGCAACAACAAATAATCATGAATGAAAAAGGCAATAGGTGTCATCGATAGCGTAATGCGTCAGTGGGAAATAACAGAACGGTTCATATAGTGGATATGCCACAGCATCCTCCCATAAATGACAGGACGTACGATAGATTTTAACCAGATACAGCACAGATTGCGTATTACAGTAGCGCAAGCATTACTTTTGACACGCAGAATTTTGCTCACGAGAATGTTATTTGAAACATGCTTTGTTGAATGCTCCACTTTTATCGCACCCAGATCTTACCAGAAATTTTTCCATTGCTACCGACAGTTCCAACACCGCTTTAGGCGTACACATTTTCCAGGAAATTGAAGAAGATGGTTCAATAGTAATTAAAAACATCGCATTTGCAAGCCGCATTTTGTCACCCGCTGAACGAAATTATTCCGTTACAGAACTGGAAACATTATGTGTTGTATGGGCTTTCACGAGATTTCGGCACTTTCTTTATGGCAGACATACCACTGTTTACACAGACCATAGAGCCATACAATTTTTGCTTTCAGCTAAATTTACTCACGATAGATTAAGTAGATGGAAACTATATTTACAGGAATTTAATTTTACGATTGTTCACATTCCCGGCACACAAAATGTTATAGCAGACGCACTATCGCGTTCTCTCGGCAACAATCAGCAAGACGTAGCAACCAACTTCTGCAAAACAAATTTCAGTGTCATGTACATTCAGCAAGTTGCATTTGAAAACTTTATTTCATCGTCATTACAGGACATAGCACAAGAACAAAATAAAGACAACGTGTGGAAAGAAATTAAACATCTTTGGCAAGATAAGAATAATGTTACGATCAGGAACCACTACACTGTACGCAATGACATTCTGTTTCGCCGCTCTCATCCTGACAGCAACATTTGGTTATTATGCAGTCCTGACGAACTGGTTAACAAATTAATCTGGTACACACATTTAAGTTACGCACATTACGGAGCACGAAAATGTTTTCTTATACTGAGACAGAACTGTTATTTTACCAACATGGAGAAACGTATACGACGAGTTTTAGCGTCTTGTAAAATTTGCCAGAAAGCTAAATCAGACACCACTTCACATATTCCTCCATTATATCCCATTATACCTGTTAAGTTAAGACACATGGCCGCTGTAGATATTTTTGGTCCGATTCCGAGAACTAACAGAGGTTTTTGCTACATATTTGTCGCTGTTGAGCTCACTTCAAAATTTGTTACTTTCACTCCATTACGCAAAGCTACTGCTAAAACTGTTTCGAAAGCATTTGTAAAACATTTTCTATTTCATGTAGGGCATGTGATGAGAGTAATTTCTGACAATGGATCTCAATTTCGTAGTACCGTATGGACACGCATGTTACGAGCCAGAAACATTTCTCCGATCTATATGTCCGAGTACCATGCTTCTTCGAACCCCTGTGAACGATTAATGAAAGAAATTGGTAAGCTGTGCCGAATATACTGCCACAAAAGACATATTGATTGGGATACATACATACTCTCATTCCAAGATGTAATTAATTCCATACCAAATGAATCCACTATGCTATCTCCGTCTGTTATACTGAAAAATGCTGAACCACCTAACAAAATTAAAGAATTAATAACATTTCCTACATCTCGTCGATTACGACACCACGAAATAATTAACATTGCGCTGAACAACATCAAACGTGCCGCAGAGCGCCGGAGAAGACAGCAAAAACAGGTTTGTACACGCCGCGACTTTCACGTTGGACAGAAGATACTAGTACGTACACACTATTTATCCAGTAAATTAAAAGGTAAGTGCAGTAAATTTGAACTTCTATACGCAGGTCCATATCGGATTCGCAGCATCCCTCACCCCAATGTTGTACACGTCGAAACTTTGAGAACCAGAAAATCGAAAGGCAATCACCATATCTCAAACATTAAACCGTTTATTGAGTGAAACCACTGTATGATTCAACACACTATGATGTCATTTACTAATGCAATTATATTCACCTGACTAATTACTGATGATTATCGTATTTTTTTCTTGGCAAGTGCCCGGCAAGGTAAGGTTAGCAGGTCGCTCTTCTTGTCGTTACACATCAGACCGTGCATATTTTTTCAGACACACTTACGTATTTTATGACTAATTATGCAATGTTAGCTAATGACATGTTAATTTCATTACATTTTTTTATTAAAGTCTTTAATTCTCGCCTTGATTAATTACACTACATACAAGCTGAACACAACGAACGTCACATTTGTCTTTTTATGTACGATTGTATTCCAGTTTTGTTTATATGCACTGTGAAATAATTAAGATATAACACACACCAGTCGACTTTGACATTTTTTTTTGCCTTATGACATCTCAACATTGTGACTGTTTTACATTTTTTTTTTTTTTTTTTGCTGCTGCTTTGTGATATTCTCTGTACATTTTCGCATCTGAACACTGTCAATGTCTTTGACATATTACGTTTTCTGTCATGTTATGCTGTATGGTTAATTATGTCACCATAAACCAAACATTATTTAGTGGGTATAGGATTTAAATGCAAGACATTAATCTTTGTTCATCAATTTCAGAAAGAAATGATGCGTGTAAGAGATAAATTCAACAGAAATGGGAATTTCACCTACGGAATAAATGAAAGGAGATGCAATAACTTTATGAGGAAGAGTAAATGGATCAGGATTAACAAGCATTAACAAGAATATACTATACTCACCGTAGAATAGCAGTCTTAACTAATTTTTTCTTTCAGAATACAAGGTAATTGATGCAGGCTGTCAGACAGAACTACACATCTTAGTTTTAGTGATGAAATATGCTAGAGATAAGGAATAGTTGTGTAATGAGTAATGAAGTGATTTTTTGCAGATGATAATGAATACTGATGAATAATGATGAAGGAAATGGTATTATGAATAATGAAGTTTTTCTTTACAGGTGATGATAATAGTGAAGTTATGATGGTATTGATAATGAAGTTTTTCTTTACAGATGAGGATAATGTTGAAGTTATGTATTTATGCTACGTAGTTATTTAAGTATTTGTTGCAGTTTGTTTTGACAGCAGGTGTTACATTGCATAGTAGGATGACGGAAAGTTTTGGAAAGGACAGCTATGGAACACATTTTATACACATTTCACTACCTGTTAATTCATAGTTCACTACTTTTCAGCATAGTGTGCGTTTCTTCTTTCAGGTCAATAATCCATTTTGTATATTTTTTCAGGAGAAGCTTTTCATGATACTTACTAAACCTGTTACTTATTATACCTGTTCTAGTACTTGCATTTTTATTTTTTACCCATTTGTGTTTATCATTTATAAATGTGATCACATATACTGCCTTGTTACATAACCTTGCTACAGCTGACTCATGACGAATGACGTTACCTATCCTCATTTGCAGCAATAGGTCAAAAGCAAATAGTGTTATGTCTCAGCAATTAATTATCGATCCCAACGCAATGCATTGCTAACAAAAAAAAATGTATTACCAGTCCCAAGTAGTGATACCAGTTTGAGAAAGTTCTGAGTAATGCTGATTAGCTCTGAATAGTATGTCACTTGAGTAATGACTTCTTAATGAGACAAAAAAAAAGTATATATTTAAAATAATGCTTTGTCACTAGCTAATAACTGCCACTGTTTATTGTAATGAGACTACTTATGATGTCCATGATTATTAATGCTTTGACTGTAATTAACTGATTTTTAATAATGACTTTGTAATGATCTGAATATTACTGAATGAGGAACACTGTTTATTGTAATGAGACTACTTATAATGCCCATGATTATTAATGCTATGACTAATTAACTGATTTTTAATAATGACTTCGTAATGATCTGAATAATACTGAATGATGAACTATGTTTTATTCTGTTCAATACTTGCTGGCCACTGAGTGCCAATAATTAATGTCACTCGATGAATTGTTATTAATTATGCCATTAATTAGCTCTTGTTTTCAATGTTCATACTTTGTAACCAGAAAAGAATGTGACTGTTCAATAATGCTTTGTAATTAGGAAAAGGTTAATGATTAATACTATTGAAATGACAAATGATGCTATGCTTTGTAATTAGAAGGCTAATGAATCTTAATTACTGTTTAATAATGCTTTGTAATTAGGAGAAGACTAATAATTCTTACTATTGGAATGACAAATGATTAATTAACGACAAATGATTAATTAACTGTAATTAGACAAATGATTAATTAACGACAAATGATTAATTAACTGTAATTAGGAGAAGGTTAATGATTCTTAATTACACTCTGTAACTGAAAAGAATGCGATTATTTCATAATGCTTTGTAACCAGGAAAAGAAGGCTACTGATTCTATGTAAAACAATTAATGAACATTTTTCTGTAATACTACATACTTGGTACAGAAATGTTCAATAACTGGGCTATGAATGCCTCAAACTATCAATGAAGACTGTAATTGTCAATATTATGTGACTTGATGTCCTTCACCTCATAAGCTGACTACCCTGAATTACTGCAATGTCCATTTGTCCTGTTTATCCTAGTGATCATGGAGCACTATATTTGGTTTTGCACTAATTCTACGTTGGTGTGCCTTGTAAGAGTGTGGTGTTGACACGACATGCTGTCCACCACCATGAGCGATGAAGACATTATTATGGTCCCACTGTTTGGTGTACCTAATGTACTGCCAAAATGAAAATATGGAACATTACTACGACAGTTCAGTGTCTTGGCTACACTGATAAATTCTGATGGAAAAAGAACTTCAAGTTGTGTCACTTGGTGTTGTACTTCTGTGGAAAGATATGGACTTTCAGAACAGCTGTGTGCAATCTAAAGTGCTACAACCATGATGCAATCCTTCCCTTTCCTATCCTGATTCTTGTCACATAAAGAAAAAATTTTTTTTGGTAACATCATTTATGTTCATAGGTTATACATTTTTCGATTTGTTGAACTCCAGTGCGAGTACACTTATGGCACTGGTCGACATGATGTTTTGCCATTATGTTTATTTGTTCTGAAAATGCTAAAGACATTTTTTCAGTGCGTGTGCACTTTGGACATGATTTTTTTTTGCCATTATCTTTATTTATTGCGAAAATGCTAAAGACATTTATTTTTTCGATTTGTTCTCAAGTACAGTATGTGCACTCTTGTCTTTTATACTGTGTATACATTTTTTATTTTTAATGATATGTTTTGAACTACAGTGCATGTGCACTTATGTTAGGTGTTAATATGTTTTCTACTGAACTTCAGTGCCTGTGCACTTTTCTCATTTTTCAATATGATTTGTACTATTCTGTATATTCAATACTTAATTGCGTATGCACTTATGTCATTTGTCACTAATCGTATATACATTTCATCATTTACTGATATGTTCTCAACTGCAGTGCATGTGCACTTATGTCACTTGTCAATGTAATATTTTTTGCCAGTCTGTTTATTTGTTCTGAATATGCTAAAGAATTTTTTTCAGTACCTGTGCTCTTTGTTTTCTGTCAAATAATTTGTATATACATTTTTCTGATTTGCTACTATGTTTTGTACCCACATCTTGTCTTTGTCTTATATATTTTGTACTTAGTGCGTGTGCACAACGTTTAATTCATGTACTACATCTAAATATTCTGTAAATTGTAGAAGTTTATTAATTAGAAAAAAATTTTGCCGCGATTGGCAAGTCCAAATGACTCACCATCGCTGCCAAATTTTTGCCCCCCCAGTGGAGGGTTATGAAACACGTATGTAACGCAGCAGCGATGGCGAGGCATTGTAGCATCTGTGACCAGAGGGTATGCGCTTGACCGCGCGAGTGTTGCGAGCGGTTCTCAGTCTGTCAGTCAGTCGTTGCGAGTCTGTCAGTAGTCGTTGCGAGTCTGTAGCTCTGTCTAGTTGAGGGCAGTACTCTGTCAGTAGTCGTCGCGTGCAGTACGCTAATAGTCGTCATGCAGAGCGGTCGGTCAGTAGTAGCAGCCCAGTGCGGTTGTGTGATGTAGGCGGTCGGCAACACTGGTCAAGATGGTGAATAAGGTACACTGTTAATTAATATAATTATTAGATAATGAAAAATTTTATTTATTGTAATTATTCTCCAACAAGTTCCCCAATAATAATTTTTATTTCAAAAGCATTTTTTTCAAAAATTTAATTTTTTATTGAACTAAAGATTTCGTTGCACTTCCCATTTCATTCCACTTCTTTTGAAGAAAAATTTCACTAAAATCACAAAAAAAGAGAATATTATTATTTGCAATGCAGTTCCTCCAAGCGGTGCGCAACAACAAGAGCAGAAATGTGACCTCCATTTATTCTGAGGAAAGACTTTAATTCTGATTGTTTTGCACAGGGCCAAAGACCGATATTTCGGTTTAATTGTATTTTCTTGTCACTGAACGGACTTTAAATTTTGTGAAGAATTTATATTTGAGTCAGATTGCGATTCTCACTTTTATTGTCATTAAATTTAATTGCTAGGGGAGGTTACACTTGGCTCCTATTTGTATTAAGTATTGTCTCTTTATTTCTTTTAAATTACGGTGGGGAGGTTACAAGTGGTACTGCGAATTTTTGTAGTTGTATGGTTTTACCCTGCTGGAAAAACTCGTCAGGTTTTGAGCGGTATTGCGCTTTTATGCCGTCCTTGTGTAACGTTATGCATATAGTTGTGTAATTAGGCCCGATCTTTGTGATTAATTACGTAATTAGGATCGATCTTTGCGTCAGTTTCCCGTCCAAAATAAATATTGTACATTAACCTAACCTTCCTCTCCCGCATCTTGACAGTTCCCATGTGTAGGGGGTGCACTAGGGCTTTCCATCCAGTAGAATCACGGTTCGAATCCCAGTAAGGGCACAGCCATTTTTAATTTCCCGTCAATTCCAAGCGCCTCTGGTGGTTCAATTGTGTTAGGGGGGTGCAATTGGGCTTTCCGCTCGGGAGGACTGGGGTTCGAGTCCCAGAAAGAGTGCTGCAGTTTTTAATTTCCCGTCAATTCCCAGGTGGGGTGGGATGTCAGCACAGCTCTGGGACAAAGAAATTCCCGCCAAAATTCGAAATGCCTGTCAATGTGGTAGGTTGTACGTTTGGGAGGGGGGGGGGGGGGTAGGCGGAGTAGGGACTGGGGCACACTTGCAGCTGAGAAAAACACATGACGTCATCCGGGGGGCGGGGATGGGCGTGGTCGGAGGCGGGGGTGATTAATTGATCAATTTAATTAATTTGCATATCAGTTTGGTATCAAAACTGCGCTGAGAACCCTATGTCCCTGCTACTTGCGGTGTGTGCTATAGATCGATTGGCCCCCTTTCCCATTCAGTTCACTAATCGTGTGAGGAATTATACATGTTGATACATCTCCGTATGAGCTCTGTTTTTCTCATCATGATCATTTTGGAATATGCATGTGCGACGAAGTAACATGTTGCCGACTATTTGCGGCGTGAGATCTCGAAATTTAAAGAGGTAACCTCTCCATGATACACCATGCCTCTCCCACTGCGTCTGCTGCTTGAGTTTGTTAAGCGGAGGTCCATTAATTACATGTACTCAAAATGGAGGGGGAGGGGGGGGGGGCGGTGGGAAGCGATCCGGCAAAGTAACGGCGAATCTCACTTAAACGGGGAGGGTAAGGCAAATCTCACGTCAACTTTTTTATTCAGAGAATGTAAATTGCTAGCTGCAGTGTCCGGCGTCGCCCAGTGTGTTCAATATATGCCATACAAAGTGATTGGCAGTGCACCTGGTTGATATTCATAGCAAATGCAAGTCGCATGGGAAACTGCAGTCCCTTTGAATCGAAGACATATTTAAATCAATGAGCATCAACGGAATGCGAGGAACGAATATGTCTTCACCTGCGGCATACCCCGTGGCCTCTATTATGTTCGGTTCTTCACGGCCAGCCTTTTTCCGTTGCATATGTAACGACGGCAACTTATCAATAAATAAGAGTTTGCAATCACATGCTTCCGCGTCAAATTCTCGAGGTTTCGCTCGTCCCGCGCTCTAGTGACGCCTGATAGCACTATCTCCAAGGCGGGTATTGCCAAAGTAATTTCATCTCGCGAATGGAATTACTGTCAGTTTACCACGATGTATTTCGATAGCTCGGCATTCAATTTTTCATTAAATTTCTGTATTGTTTACCTGAAGGTAGAAATTTGAAGTAAATCGTCCAAGAACTTTGAAAAAAAAAATCGGTCGTGTACTTTTCGAAATGTTTGGTAACAACGTTTCTTCTTTATATATTTTGTACATATATTTATACATTTTCTATATTAAAAATATACAGCCTATATCAGCCCAAATGTTCATTACAGGATCGCGTAGAAATTTCAAGGAAATTGGCGAAGAACTTTTTAGAGAATTTTGGTAACAACCTTCCCCCTTTACACATTACATACGTATATGTTTCAAGTCAGATTACGAAATCTTATGTAGACAGTAATCTTCCTCTTGTCTTGAAGATTAAGTATGCAAAATTTCATCAAGATCGGAATAAAACAGTACATTTGTATGAAATACAAAATAAATAAAGGACACATTTCATGTGTAGGCTATCTATGAAATTAAATCTAATGAGATGAGGCTCCCTGAAGCTGTTACAGCGGGCCTACGCGCATCGCTATCCGCAGTGCCAAGCACTCTTCACCTATGGCCACAACTCACGCTGACGATTTTGTCTTGTGAGGTTTTTCACGCATCTATGAAGAACAGTCAAGGCAAAGTAAAGCCAGTTCTAATTATTTTACGCGATGGTGGGTCGGTTGAAAATCAGCGCCACCATAAAGAGATCTCACACGCTGTATATAACTTCAAAGAGAACTTCTTAGATGCCATGTTATTAGTGACCAATGCGCCAGGGAGAAATGCTTTTAACAAAGCAGGAAGGTGAATGGCTCCTCTGAGCCGAGAACTGACAGGGCTGACTCTAGCATCGCGTGCAAATGACAGTGGCAAAACTCCCACCTTAGTACTGGAGAACTAGAGAGGGCCGACAGACAAAATCCACATTCCTAGATTTCCGAAAAGCGGTTGATACCGTACCGTACTGCAGACTGTTAACGAAAGTACGAGCATACGGAATAGGTTCCCAGATACGTTACTGGTTCGAAAACTTTTTAAGTAATAGAAACGAGTATGTTGTCCTCGTCGGCGAGTATTCATCAGAGACATGGGTATCGTCAGGAGTGCCCCAGAGAAGTGTGATAGGACCGCTATTATTTTCTATATACATAAACGATCTCGTGGACAGGGTGAGCAGCAATCTGCGGTTGTATTCTTGCGGTGCTGTGTGTACTGGAAGGTGATGATGATGATGATGATGATGATGATGATGATGTTGGGTTTGGGGGGCGCTCAACTGCGCGGTTATCAGCGCCCGTAAAAATTCCCAAGCTTTGCTCAGTCCAAACTCGCCACTTTCACGAATGATGATGAAATGATGAGGACAACACAAACACCCAGTCTTTTCGAAGCAGGTGAAAATCCCTGACCCCGCCGGGAATCGAAAGTGCTCGGGAAGCGAGAACGCGACAGCGAGACCACGAGCTGCGGACTGTACTCTAAGGTGTCGAAGATAAGTGACTGCAGTATGGTACAAGACAACTTAGACAAAATTTCTAGTTGATGTGATGGCAGCTGGCTCTAAATGTATAAAACGTAGGTTAATGTGGCTGAGTAGGAAAAACAAACACCTAATGTTCGGATACAGTATTAGTAATGTGCTGCTTGAGACAGTCACGTCGTTTAAATATCTGGGCGTAACGTTCCAAAGCGATGTGAAATGGAACGAGCATGTGTGGGTCGTGGTAGGCAAGGCGAATTATCGACTTCGGTTTATTGGGAGAAATTTTGGAAGGAAAGCAAACGACTAGTGGTGTAGTCGTACATGGTACCCTCCGCCACGCACCGTACAGTGGCTTGCGAATACGTATGCAGATGTAGAATTTGCAGAGGGCAGGTGAGATCCTGGGCGAAACATGGAGCTCGGTATTAATTGACAGGCCCAAAGTCGTTGCTGAATACATAAAGCCGACGACTGCCTATCTATATTTTGCACCATAAACAATGGTACGCAGACCATATCAGAAAAAGCCACTGTTTGCTGCAGGTATTTATATGTTCTTGATGATAAAACATCTATTAAACGCACCTCTGTAATTCTCGAATTCATATCCAAATCTAATTTTGTATTTGCACGTAGTCTAGTGTGAAAATCGCGACTGCTGCAGGCCACTGAGGAGTGCGTTGCATACTGTGTTTCGCGTACCTTTCATGCCTCCACCTTATCCAAGCATCCAGGTGGCTGGAGAACCGGCGGTGCCGGAGACTGGGGAACACGATGGGAAGTCGTTTGCACCGTTCCTGGCAATCCCTCATAGTGTATCCCAAACATGTCAGCGATTCCCAAATGAGGTACGATTACCACTGCTTATCTCTTTTGAATGAATGACCAAATTATCCGTGACAGATGCTCCAAGACTTGCATGGTTTCCGGAAGTACACTATTGGCCATTAAAATTGCTACACCACGAAGATGACGTGCCACAGACGCGAAATTTAACCGATAGGAAGAAGATGCTGTCATATGCAAATGATTAGCTTTTCAGAGCAGTCACACGAGGTTGGGGCCGGTGGCGACACCTACAACGTGCTGACATGAGGAAAGTTTCCAACCGATTTCTCATACACAAACAGCATTTGACCGGCGTTACCAGGTGAAACGTTCTTAAGATGCCTCGTGAAAGGAGGAGAAATGCGTTCAAATTCCTCTGAGCACTATTCGACTTAACTTCTGAGGTCATCAGTCGCCTAGAACTTAAAACTTATTAAACCTAACTAACCTATGCCCAAGGCAGGATTCGAACCTGCGACCGTAGCGGTCGCTCGGCTCCAGATTGTAGCGCCTAGAACCGCACGGCCACTCCGACCGGAGAGAGAAATGCGTACCATCACGTTTCCGACTTTGATAAAGGTCGGATTGTAGCCTATCTCGATTGCGGTTTATCGTATCGCGACATTGTTGCTCGCGTTGATCGAGATCCAATGACTGTTAGTAGAATATGGAATCGGTGGTTCAGGAGGGTAATACGGAACGCCGTGCTGGATTCCAACGGCCTCGTAATGTAATCACATGTCAGTTCTAGTATAATATATTTGTCCAATGAATACCAGTTTATCCTCTGCATTTATTCTTGGTGTAGCAATTTTAATGGCCAGTAGTGTATGTGGTGTCAGATATCTATGCACGAGAAACGCAATTTCCATAAATTACGGGCTGACGGTTTGCAGGTGTGGAACAACCGCCCGATACCGCCTCAAAATGTGTTCCATCGGGTTCAGACCGGGTGAATTTGGGGGTCAGGACATCAACCTGAGCTCACTATCACGTTCCTCACATCACTGTAGCACGATTCTGGCCTCCTGAAAAGTCAAGTTAACCTGGTGAAGATGCCATCGCGGTTGGGGAAGACAAGAAGAATGAATGGAAGCAGGTGGTCCAGAATAATGTTTCTGTGTCACAGTGCCTTCGTTTGCTACCACAGGTGACGTGGAAGCCAAGGAGAAAGTCCAACATAGCACAGCACTGTTCCACCGGCCTGCTTCCATGGAGCGCTGCAAGTTTCGCGCAGTGGTTCTCGTGGATGACGGCGCATCTGGACACGACATCGAGTTGGAATAACACGAAATGTGTTTCATCTGAGCAGACGATACATTTCCATTGATCCACGGTACAGTCTCGATGACCCCGTGTCCACTGCAATGGCAACTGACGATGTCGTCGCGGCAACATGGGAAAACGATGGGGCTGTCGGGCTCGGAGTCCCATGTTCAACACTGCGCGGTGAACGGCGCACTCCGGTATACTTGGGCTTGCACCAGCACTGATCTCTGTCGTCACATTTCTCACAGATCGCCGCCTGTCTTACTTTACAGAGGGGGTAGGCCTCCTTCCTCCAGGTTTTATAAGGCGTGGACGTCCAACACCTCGACACCTCCTCGTGGTTTCACTCTGCTTCAACCGCTTCACCATAGATGCTCATGACTGCAGCACGAGAACAGCCAACCTTCTTCGCAGTTTCCGACTTATTCAATCCCATACGTCAAGCAGACCGATTTGCTCTTTCTCAAACTCGCCTATGGCAGTGGATTTTCGCATTACGTCCCATATTGTCCCTATAATGATTTCCTAATCGTCTCTGCTCTGCGTAGATACAGGACTACGTATGATTTATTCGTTTTCAAAGCTACATAATTTCCTAAGGGTAGCGAGCATCAAACTAGAACAAATTATTCTTGTAGTAGCCTTTACTTCTTTAGTCTGGACTATTTGAGTAAATTACTTCTGTAATAATATACTCTTTTAGTAAGTGTTGGAGAGCTCAATTTCTGTTTACTTCTTTTGTTGTAACTAAAGTAGTAACGCCTTTGTACTAAAAAGTAAGCCATTTCTGCACACTGCTGGCACGTGCATTACGCTCCCTCTCGGAAAATACTGATTGTCTGCAAACATTATTGGATCACTTCTTGCGTAATTTATGTTCATAGATATAATTTTGAAGCTAGAAAGGATTATTAAATTGAATTATAAATGAAATGTCGTGTGACGAGGGCCTCCCGTCGGGAAGACCGTTCGCCTGGTGCATGTCTTTCGATTTGACGCCACTTCGGCGACTTGCGCGTCGATGGGGATGAAATGATGATGATTAGGACAACACAACACCCAGTCCCTGAGCGGAGAAAATCTCCGACCCAGCCGGGAATCGAACCCGGGCCCTTTGGATTGACAGTCTGTCGCGCTGACCACTCAGCTACCGGGGGCGGACATTGAATTATTAAAACTGGTAAATCTAAATGTTATTGTACTAATTAATGATAAGATCTGTGTATTATGAAAAAGAAACGTGCTATTAATGGATGAATCTACCCTTAGCCCCGCTGTCTACAGCTACCAACGTTCAGCTAATTTAAGCGACAGTAAAGAGCAGTTTGCTGAAATAATGAAAAAGTACATAACTACTACTGAATCTAAAAAGCACGATGTCAACATGTTAAAGAGGAAAAAGGATACTTGGAAAAAATTACACGTTGAATACAACGCAGAAGCTCATAACAAAGATCACAAGCGCAGCTTAAAGTAATGTAGAAGGACATGAAAGCGAAAGCAAATAAAATGCAAGCTAAATGTAATCGAGAACAATTTCAGACTGGCGGTGGAGTAGGTGAGACAAAGATCGACGATATAAGCCAAATGGTTGTTGATATGACCCCACACGGGTTTAACGACAATGACATATCTGAAGATAATGTGATACTTTCAGGAGACTTCGATGATGATAACTGCTCTGAAGGTAGCAATGAAACTGCTGAAGGTGGAACTTCATCCGATCGTCATGAACTTCGGCCTGCATTTTCTGGTGGGAGCTTATCAGAAGATGCGTCCAGCAAAAGCAGCAAAGAACATCGGTTGTATGGAAGAACCAAGAGTTGTTGAAAAAAGCAGACCAGCTTCTGTCTTTAAAAATGCTTTTAATACGAGAGGAATACAGCGCAAAAATGTTATTAATAGAAAGACAAAGAGAAATCATGGAACAAGAGCATAACCTTAAAATGGAAATTATAACTAAGTTCAAGAACGTAATGGAGCAAACTTCAGGTTGCAGTTCTTCAGCCAATGTGCGCGACAAATTTGCGTTTTTGTGAACGAATAAGGCAATAAGTATAAAACATCTTTTATTTCCTTGATATTTTTTCAAATGGTTAATATGTTCTTGTTTTTTGTATGGAATAATATTTGTTTTTATCATTTCAGCGTCGGTACTAATCTCTGTTAATACCACATTCCAATATTTATCTGAATTTGCAATATGATAAAATATTTTTTTTGTTTAGAAATAGGTACATTGTATGATTTTCTATCTCAATTAAGAAATAAAATGAGAATGTTAATCCCCTAGCAAAAAAGAAAGAAAAAAGAACATAACTATAAAATTACACATAACTAAATGAGTCACTTTTCACTGCAGTAGTGACAATGCGGTGGCTTATTTATTCATTTAAGAAGGAAAAGTCTTTACACTAACTTCTAATTTTACTAGCAAACTACGTTCAATTTTAAATAAAGTAATTAAGTATAATAGACCTTCTGACAGCTTGGCCTGCAGCATCTGCTTCTGGCTGAAATGTATATTGCTCGACGTCATTCACCTCCACAGCACCAGGGTGAAACACATCTCTAACTTCTATTCCATAGCTGTAGAACTGCAGCAGCCACAATAACATTCCCACACTTGTTTGGTTTAAATCGCATTGTTTAGTGAGAATTTGGAAGGGCAAAGTATGAGTATATGTACGCCATCTATGGCCCGTATGACATTTGGGAATCCACCAGTTCGATAGAATTCCCTTATGTTCTTTGATATATTTCCTTGGCTCTGTAGTTTGGACATATGGAGTGGCTTTAAGGCAATTAAACTGTTTATCGCATTGTTAAAAGCTCCTCCAGCAGTAGTACGATGGATATTAATGAGATCCCCTGCTACAATTTGGTAAGTACCTGTGAGAAAGATTCGCAGTCCGCAAAGAAGTTGCAGCCTAGGAGACAAAGCACGGTTCCTGTCAGTAACGGCTCCAGCAGACCAAGCAACAACTCAAAAGACTCCTTACGAAACCCAAACCGCTCTTTCCAGTCACTGTCGCTATACATCAGAAATGGGTCTCTTCTCTCCATTACAACCCTCATTCTTGGAATGTTTTCCTCTTCCTCCAACTCCATATATTCTATGTAGTCCAGGTACTCCAAAGAATTCGACACTTAAAACACAGAACTCAAAGATCTCACCTTACTCTCTAACTTTACTCCAGTGTTTTTAATCTGGCGAGCCCAGAACCATAATAAAAGTACGTCAGTGTGGCGGAAGCGAATCAAAATAAAAAAAAAAAGGCTTTGGGACGACAATTATCTGAAGTATGGATTTTACTGTCATAAACAATAAACCTCAATGTGTAATTTGCGGTGAAGTATTGTCACGTGAGAGTATGAAACTATCAAAGCTTCTGCGTCACCTCTCAACTAAACATTCCAAGGAAGCTGATCAACCGTTGGATTTTTTCGAAAGGAAACTGAAAACACTTAACCAGCAGCAAACTACTATGATTCAGATAATAAAATAATAATGTTATTTGTTGATTTAAAATAGTATAATGTTTCTGATTTTTTATTCGTTTTTCTGATTTAACAATATTTTTTATCTGATGTTAGGTATCCAGTATAAACGAGAAATAATTACTAGCTAGCTACCAAGTCGCATTCCGAGTCGCGAAAGCAAGGAAGCCGCAGACAGATGCAGAGAATCTTGTTTTGCCAGCAGCCTTGGATATGGTGGAATTCTTTCAGGTAAGCAAAAGGCTCAAATGGCTCTGAGCACTATGGGACTCAACATCTGAGGTCATCAGTCCCCTAGAACTTAGAACTACTTAAACCTAACTAACCTAAGGACATCACACACACCCATGCCCGAGGCAGGATTCGAAACTGCGACCGTAGCGGTCGCGCGGTTCCAGACTGAAGCGCCTAGAAACGCTCGGCCACACCGGCCGGCTAAGCAAGAGGCAAACAAGCTAAAAAGCATACCATTTCCTGATAATACCATTGAACGCAGAATAAACTATGTGGGCGGTGACATTCGAGGATAGTTAGTCGAAAAATTAAAGAAGGGCGCACATTTTGCTCTGCAGTTTGATGAATCTACCGAAGTTTCAGACTGTGCTCAATTTATAGTATTTGTGCGCGTTGAAGCAGATGAAATTATCATGGAAGACATTTTATTTTGCAAAGCACTCCCTGCGAACACTACTGGCCAGTGTTTGTATGACGTGTTTTTAGAAAGTACTCGCAACTACGAGATTGGACAGAATGTATCGCCAGTTGTAGTGATGGTGCTAAAGCTATGACTGGCAGTAAAAGTGGGCTCGTCGCGAAATTAAAATCAATAATGCCATTTTTTTCGTGGACACACTGCTTTCTTCATCGACAAGCTCTTGCAGCCACGATTTGAACTTGTGATTTAAATGATATGCTTAAAGAGGTGATCAAAGTTTAAGATAAAGCGTTGCAAACTCGACTGTTTAGGATCATATTGTTAATGTTGTTACAAGATACTAAATCTGGATATGCGAATTACTTTTGTGAGCCTGTTTGGCTATTTAAATTAGCATTTCTCGCGTAACTTTTTAACCGCCTAAATATTTTAAACAAGAGCCTCCAAGGGAAAGAAGAAAACATAACAGCTAAGGATAAAATCAAAGGATTTTTTTGTTTGTGGTCAACGCATTTACAAAAGATGATGTTTCAGTCTTTCCCTTACATTCAGACGACTGTCGAAGAAATAGCAATGGGCCAGTCGGTGGTACTAAGTTCTCACATTCCCTGCATGACACAGAGCTTGCATAATTTTGAAGAGAAACTGTTAAGTTATACTTTGCAGATCTGAAATCTGACGCTGACAATGGTCATAGATGGATACTAAATCCATTTTTAGATATGTCAGTACAACTGGCTGATATGAGCACGATGACGAAAGTAACACTCATAGATTTAGCAGATGACGGGATGCTTAGAATGGAATTTAATTCGCAAAAGATTTACGTCTTCTGGACGAAGTGAAAAGAAGAGTATCCACTGCTGGCAAAGGAAGCTTTTGAAATTATTAGTGCCATTCGTCATTTCCTACCTTTGTGAATTAGCGTTCTCTTCAGTGGTGAACATAAAAAAGAAGGGAAATAGACTTCAACTAGAAAATGATTTGATGATTTGTGTCTCAAAAATAGAATCACAATTTGACAAATTATTAATAAATAAATAGGCACAGCCTTCTCATTGAAACTGTTGTATTTTTATTGTACTCTAGGACCTATAACCTTTGCTTACTTTCATCTGGCTAAGTGACACCCGTGGCAGATATCGCTGGTGTCTTCCTATGAATAAAAACTGTTCAAAACAACAAAATCTTAATAAGTGTCAAGTATGCTTTTTAATAATACAAATGAGAGAGGTTAGTCATTCTGCATCAAATTGCAGTTGTGCTGATAACGCGCTGTGCATTTGCGTATAATCGCTGGATCGTACCATTATTGTTATTGACTTTACTCTTGCCGGTATGACTTATGCTCCGCGGGAAAGAAATGACAATGAGATAACACAAAACGCGGAGAAAATTATTATTACGACGAACAAAGTACATTAGACGCTCCGAGAAAGACAATGCCACCGACATTGCCGTATTCAGCTGTACTGTTCGCGACACTCCTCGCGCTGCAATTACTGTAACCGATAACTCCGCTCGGGTCTCCTCGACTATGTTGCCAAATTCTCTGTGACGTTGTTGCAAGCAAGACTCATGTTACTTCATGGCCTTGAAATACCTATATATGAATTCCATTTTAGATATGTCGTCGTTAACCAACGCGTATTCAATAAAGCTGCACATTAACCAATACGTAGGCAGATGTTTCATTCAGCCAGCCGTCTTCTGTGTTTCTGATTCATTTTGAAGACAAGATAAATACAAATGTCTTTAGACGACATCTTATAAAAAAAGGATGTACATTTTATAACATCTTATAAAAAAGGATGTACATTTTAAAAACTGTTTTAGTATTTTTTTCGGAATGGAATGCATTATCCTTTTCTATATGAATTCCAAAAGAAAAATATGTTTCGCAGTGCAGGTAAGACTCAGATGTGAATCATCCTCGTTTAACGAGGTCCCACTGTATAGTCAATTTGTAAACAAGAAGATAGTTTTTCGAATTTCTCACTTTTACGTATTGGATCTTCTTCATTTAATTATCGATCGGTCCCTGAAAACAATTTTGCGTTTATTTACCGTTAACACGGAGTATCTATTATAAAACAATATACAATATGCTCAATTCAGAATTAATGTTAAACAAGGAATTACGTAATTTTAATCAAAAATAAATACCATTTTCCATAAGCCTATTTTTTTGTATTACGGAACGCCTAGTTTTGAGACATGTAGCAGGATAGTTATTTCATTTACTTTCATTCTGCTTCAAAAGAAGACAACATTTCTTTTTAATTAATTGCAAGAATATGTTATATATATTTTCACAAAAGATGGTACTAGTTTTTGTAAGATATTTTTCAATTCCTTTATAGAGCACTATCAAAAAAACAAGGATTCACTTCACAGCAATCACCATAATGAACTACACGAAAGAAATGAGAAATTAACCAGGTGACCAGCAACGACGATTTTGTGGGAATCCCGATGAAGCCACAGAACTAGGAAAATACAAACAACGTCAACATGCAGTGTGTAAATTAAAGGCTGAGTTGAGCTCACGCATCCTAGATCAACTCAGCTGAAATTAGTGTACCTCGCGCCTTGTCTCACTGCTGCCAGTCCTAGCGATCTATTGTTTGGTTCGAAGCTTGTTACTGAAATGCATTCTAGTAACCGTGGTGCCAAATCTTGCACGTGAGCCGTGTGCATGTTGTTGCAGCCATGTTGTATCACATTTGAACGCGAGCATCTTCATAAATTGTTCTCGTTCCGAGTCATATTTTTATCACAGCAGATGGCACGTAAAAGTTGTCACTAATACACAAGACGCAGCCACTTCACCGCCATTCCAACCCGGAAGTTGATGTGCTCCTCTCCCTCTCCCTGCAAACCTCTCAAAGGTGAAACACTATCTGTAGAAGTGTTCGTGACACTCGCCGCCCTAGTTCCATTCCGCAGAAGTGGGAAGAGATCGACAGACATCATGTTGCTTCTCATTGCAGCAAGTGTTTGCGTACTTGTTCTCTTCAACAGGTTTAAATTAAATTAGTATTGGTTCAAAAGGCTCTGAGCACTATGGGACTTAACATCTATGGTCATCAGTCCCCTACAACTTAGAACTACTTAAACCTAACTAACCTAAGGACATCACACAACACCCAGTCATCAAGAGGCAGAGAAAATCCCTGACCCCGCCGGGAATCGAACCCGGGAACCCGGGCGCGGGAAGCGTGAACGCTACCGCACGACCACGAGCTGCGGACTAGTATTCATTATTATAAATAAGTACCAGATCTGAACGTGAGCGAATTTGCAAGATGCTTTCACAAAACCTTGTCACTTCCGTGTGACATTTACAACATAGCAGATGATCGTCATGAAACATACGTTACCAGCCGTGCTGCAACTGCTTTCTCATGCGACCGCGACTCCTTGAACAAGGCTTTGCGAGCCCCAAGGGGTCGCGACACAGGTTGAGAAACACTGCTCTACTCCTACTACTGCCCAGGAGTAAATTCTGACCTTATTTCCTCCTTAAGTTAAAATGGTTCAAATGGCTCTGAGCACTATGGGACTTAACATCTGTGGTCATCAGTCCCTAGAACTTAGAACTACTTAAACCTAACTAACCTAAGGACATCACACACATCCATGTCCGAGGCAGGATTCGAACCTGCGACCGTAGCAGTCGCGCGGATCCGGACTGAGCGCCTATAACCACTAGACCACCGCGGCCGGCCCTTCCTTAAGTTACTAATGTAGTAGCGTACTCTTCAATGATTCTCTCCACCAGTAATGTAGTAAATAAATTTACTTCGAAGTAAATGAAATATTTACTTCTGGAGTAATTTACTCCTTTAGTTCAGTACTATCGACTGGAAGTCACCGATTTCCTTCTCTCTTAGTAACTTACTACTTTAGTTTCAATTACTCCCGGATCGTGCTCGCCAGAAGTCTTATATGTGCAAATATGACCGATGGAAGAATAGAACCGTAAACTCACCAAGATTGCGTTTTGTACTCTGCAAACGGTCTATGAGTGCCCCTCTAGTCACGTGACACACGTCAAACCGGTAGCCAAGTTCGTTCCATACCTTGCGTAGCAACATTGTGTCTATATTATTTTAACTAAAGTTCAGTCTTGATCACAACACTTATGTCTCAATAACATAGGTGGCCGGTTTCGGTTATATTTATATAACCATCTTCAGACCCATAGCTTCCTTGGAGGATGGTAGGCGGAGCTCTCCTCAGCTGCTACGTCGACCGGTCGTCTTCTGTTTACAGATGCAACCAGCGTCCCTAAATTGTCGATACCAACCCGTAGTGCTCAGTTTACATGGCGGTTCTTTTCCCTAATTTCCTCTGAAAGCGCACTGCACTGTTATAATAGATAAGCATCTCGCAAAATCTGACACACAAAAACTCTTTCTTTGCATTATCGCCGTTTTCTCAAGGCGCTGCACGCGTAACCGCAACTGGTGGGCATCTCTGTCAGTTTACGGCTCTATTAAAGGCGTCGATCATATATGTGCATGTAATACTTCGGAAAATGTAACTGTGAAAACGAATGAATCATTTATAGTAGCCCGGTACTTTCCAAATGATATCTTGCGGCGTCACATTTAATTTTAGCTCATCTATGTATCATTGTTGTTTCTTTCGCTAACGGTTTACAGGAAGCTCTACATCCGGTGAACCTCCATTTTCTAATTTTCTCATTTCACAAGACATGTGGAAGGAAGTTCGTGAGAGTCATGCAGTACTGGCCAACATAAGCTTTTCTAGTTTGCTGTGCAATGTGGCAGCTGATCAGAATATTAATATACCATTCTCTTTCCTCAAGACTTGTTCTAAGAATAGCACAGTATAATGATTTTTATTTTTTATTTATAGTACTGAATCGCCCTCTCTGTGTCCACCTCTACTTCACTTTGGCTGCCCATCTATCCATCTCTACCTGTCTCCTACTCCCCACTCTGTCCCTCACCTTCTACTCCCTTGAAGGGGGTTCATTATGTACGAGGTTTACTGTTCACTACCCTACTGGAGCAAATGTACATGTATTGCTCACGCGCTGCCTGCGATATAAAACATCTCTGCTGTAATAGAATCGCAGGTCACAGCAGTGTCGCAGTAATAATCGCTCGCTCCTACAGAGCAGTCGCATTAGTTCGTTGTTGTGGAGCAGTCGCAGTAGCAGTCGCCGCTGGTGCAGCGCAGTTCATTGCCATGTAGTGTAAAGTAAACTTTATTATTCTTCATCGCCATGCGCGTACTTAAATTTGTTGTCTGAGGCATGGGCGTACCCAGCGAGGGGCAGGGGGCAACTGCCCCCCCCCCCCCAGAAGATATTCGCAGTTTTTTACTATGTTTTCTCGGATTGTACAAGTGCATTCTTGTATTTAAAATGTTTATTAAAAGCAGTTTTTCACTGGTTTACTGTTTTATTTAATAAGAAGTGCTGTATGTTGTCTCGAGTCCTTGTTTCCTGAGACTAGTATGACCTGCCCCCCCCCCGCCCCCCCAGTTCAGATCCTGGGTACGTCCTTGGTCTGAGGTGTTAATATGAATTTGTTCCAATCCTTTTGTGATTTGTCAGCACTAATTAAGTCAGACTTGTAATGTTCAATTTTTTTATGTAATGGTTTACAGAAACGTCTTCAATAATAATGTTTTTCAGAACATAATTTTTACCAGTCATTTACATAAATTTAAATATTTTACAAATTTTCTCAGATCATAGTCATGTGTTGTTTAATAAGAGGACCAGCTATGCAGCTGTGTCAACAAGCAAAGTCAGTCTTTCTTCTAATACTGCAAACCACGGACAAATGTTGTTCAGTAATAATAGATAGGCCAGCATTGCACTAAGCTGTGCCATGTAGGAGCAGATATATAGACAGCGTTATCCGCCGACAACATTATGGGGTAAGAATTTTTCAGTTTTTTCAGGTCGATTTCACAGGGCCATGACATAGTGCTGCTTACATCCAAAATTTTCATTTTCAATTCTCAGTCAATTTAGTACCGGAAATTTTTAAATACGGGAAGGTTACACCCTAGCTCTGTCCATTTCCTCCAGCCCCTCTCTCCTTCCTCCCACTCCATCTGACCATACCTTCCTCCCTCTCTCTCTTTCCATCTGCGCTTCCCCCTCTTCCTTTTACACTTTCCCACTACCCATCTACACCTTTGACCTATCTCATGAATTTTCCCTTCCTCCTTTCTCAGTGTCCATTTCTTCCACCTCCTTTTTCTGTCCATCCTCTACCATCCATCTCAACCTGCCCCAGCCACGCTCAATGCCACGTGACAACATGCCTCTAACGCAGGGCAGCCTACATGTCAGAGCCCAGAAAACTGTTTCTTGCCACTGAAATGTAGGCTGCCTTCCAAGCAGGTTGATTTGGCCAATACTATTCCCATACAACACAACTTTTGTGTAGGGCAGCATATATGCCAGAGGCTGTAAAAAACGTTTTTGCCCATATCTCTGCCCCTATTGGAGCTATGAGGTCAAACTTCAGAGTGCTGACACTTGTGAGGCCTGCAGCTGCTGTACCAGATTTGGTTGATATCGATACAGCGGTTTGGCAGGAGATCCTGCTTTGTTTACGTAACAGATAACAGAACACGGAAGCATGGATACTTGTTTTACTATTTCAGCACCTCAATTCACCAGTGTTTAGCTTACTGTTTTATAGAGATTGTAAATAAAATACAAAATATTCTCCTCCTCTACACATACAATATGTGCCCAGCCATTACACTTGGTACACAGCACTCCATCTTCTACAGACGACTCTAAACACATAATGCATTGTTCAGTCTGTTCTGCTGATCCATTATTTCCTGTAAATTCCAGTTTTCTTCGCCACTTTGTAAGAAGCTTTCCTTGGCAACCCTTTGTGTGTTTATTTTATTTTTGACTTAAATTCAGCTTTCTTCAACTTCTTTTCTGCTTTTAATCTCTTCTCTTCTGTGACCATCACTTTCTTTTCTAATTGTTAATGATGCTTCAGCTGTCTCCCTCGTGGTCAGTTTATTTGACCTTGCTCACAGCCATTTTAATGCACTCTGCATTCCATTTACCTCTAACTTTTTCTGATTTTCTGTTATTTCAACCTGAAAAGAAGTAACAAGAGGAAAATACCATCTAACCACTGAAATTACTTCTGGCCAATATGAAAGACAATCGGGTGGCTGGTACTGGCGGACAAACACACAGCAGGATCTAGACATATTGTACGTTCTTTTATAGAAATTATTATGAAACGTGTGTTGGATGTCATTCCTTACATAACATAGATAAAAGGAATGTAGCAACGAAATTACATCATATTAAAAACTGGTACTGCAGGCCTCAAAATAACTTTGGTGCACTAAGGCCTACAGCAACACTATAAAGCTGTCAGAGCAGGCAAAGCACTGAAGACAGGAAGAAGATATCCAACTCCAGTACACATGTATATAAAAGCTTACTTCTGCTAACCATACACTTCTGCTATTTTGAGGCAGAAAGGGAAATCACAGTTGTGGCAGGTACTGTAAGCCGGCCGATACTGCACGACTCTCCTCTAGTATGCTGCCAAACTCTTCTTGGAAAGGACACTCTCGAAATTACTCGAAATTACAAGGAAAACCTTCCGCACTTACAAAAGGATAGCTTGACGAAACAAGCTGCTCTCCGATATATGTTCTCTCTCTCTTCTGTCAGCCTAACGTCATAAGGGTGCCAGACTGACTAGTAAGTCGAAGTAATCAGTGGAACGAGTGTTTTGTAAGGGTCTTCTCTTGTGGACGAATTACATAGCCGAAAGAGTCTTCCAATAAATCACAGCCTGCCATCTGCTTTTCGTACAATTAGATTTATGTGGCCATTCGACCTCAGATCGCTCCGGAAGGTTACTTCCAGGTACTTGATGGTTGTTAATGTTTCCAGTGAATCATTACCAACAGTTTACACCTACATCCAGAACGAAGGGTCCACGCTGAACTACCGCAAAGGCGAAGGTACGCACTGTTCGCCGTGGGCTGGATTGCCGACAAACGAATCTCATACGGAGCAAAGCGACAGTGGGGGAAAGTAGACCTACTTCTCTCCATTAACCAATTATATCAAAACGTTAGAAACAGTCAAAATCTAAATGCAGCAGCCCATTACAAACAGTATTGTAAAGTGCTTAAAAAAGTTATTAGGAAGGCAAAAAGTATGTGGTATGCAGATAGAATAGCTAAGTCTCAGGATAAAATTAAAACCATATGGTCAGTCGTAAAGGAAGTGGCTGGTCTGCAGAGACAGGTCGAGGATATAGAATCAGTGCGTAGTGGGGATGTCCGTGTTGCTGATAAGTCGCATATATGTACAGTACTTAATAATCACTTTCTGAATATAGCAGGTGAACTAAATAGAAACCTAGTCCCAACAGGGAATCATACAGCGCTCTTAGAAAAAAGTGTTCCGAGACTGTTACCTGAAATGCTCCTCCATGATACTGACAAGAGGGAGATTGAGTTAATAATTAAATCACTAAAGACCAAGAACTCTAATGGATATGACGGGGTATCTAGCAGAATACTGAAGTATTGTTCCACGTATATTAGCTCAGTATTTAGCCATATCTGTAACTTTTCCTTTAGCAGTGGTCGGTTTCCTGACCGATTAAAGTACTCGGTAGTGAAGCCACTTTATAAAAAGGGAGACAGGGATAATGTTGACAATTATAGACCTATTTCTATGCCATCGGTGTTTGCTAAAGTTATCGAGAGGCTTGTATATACAAGGTTACTGCAGCATTTAAATTCACATAATTTGCTGTCAAATGTACAGTTTGGTTTTAGAAATGGCTTAACAACTGAAAATGCTATATTCTCTTTTCTCTGTGAGGTTTTGGACGGATTAAATAAAAGGTTGAGAACGTTAGGTGTTTTCTTTGATTTAACGAAGGCTTTTGACTGTGTTGACCACAAAATATTACTGCAGAAGTTGGAACATTATGGAGTAAGGGGAGTAGCTTACAATTGGTTCGCCTCCTACTTTAAGAACAGAAAGCAGAAGGTAATCCTCCGCAATATTGAGAGTGGTAATGATGTTCAGTCCCAATGGGGCACTGTTAAATGGGGCGTTCCCCAAGGGTCGGTGCTGGGGCCACTGCTGTTCCTTATTTATGTAAATGATATGCCTTCTAGTATTACAGGTGATTCAAAAATATTTCTGTTTGCTGATGACACCACCTTGGTAGTGAAGGATCTTGTGTGTAATATTGAAACATTATCAAATAATGTAGTTCATGAAGTAAGTTCGTGGCTTGTGGAAAATAATTTGATGCTAAATCACAGTAAGACTCAGTTTTTACAGTTTCTAACCCACAATTCAACAAGAACTGACATTTTAATCAGACAGAATGGGCATGTTATAAGCGAGACGGAACAGTTCAAGTTCCTAGGCGTACAGATAGATAGTAAGCTGTTGTGGAAAGCCCATGTTCAGGATCTTGTTCAGAAACTAAATGCCGCTTTATTTACCATTAGAACAGTATCTGAAATAAGTGACATTTCAACACGAAAAGTAGTATACTTCGCATATTTTCATACGCTTATGTCATATGGTATTATTTTTTGGGGTAATTCTTCTGATTCAAAAAGGGTATTTTTGGCTTAAAAACGGGCTGTTCGAGCTATGTATGGTGTAAGTTCGAAAACCTCTTGTCGACCCCTATTCAATAGTCTGGGAATTTTGACATTGCCCTCACAGTATGTATTTTCTTTAATGTCGTTTGTTGTTAGCAATATTAGCTTATTCCCAAGAGTTAGCAGCTTTCACTCAGTTAATACTAGGCAGAAATCAAATCTGCATGTGGAATGCACTTCCTTGACTCTTGTGCAGAAAGGAGTGCAGTATTCTGCTGCATCCATTTTCAATAAGCTACCACAAGAACTCAAAACTCTTAGCAGTAGCCCAAACACTTTTAAGTCTAAACTGAAGAGTTTCCTCATGGCTCACTCCTTCTATTCTGTCGAGGAGCTCCTGGAAGAGATAAAAAATTAAGCAAATTCCAGTGTTACATTCTTGATTTTCTTTATTTAAACTAACGACTTGTTTCATTTTATCTGTTTCTACAATCGTGTTATAATTTCATGTATTGACTCGTTCCATGACCATGGAGACTTCTCCTAAATGTGGTCCCACGGAACAATAAATAAATAAATAAATAAATAAATAAATAAACAGGACAGTGAGAAAATTATTTTGTACGTTTCCACGCAACACAACTCCCAGAAGACTATTATAGTTTCGGAAATCGTTTTTGTTTTCTTTACATTTTAGGCTTGAATCAATTTTGTCTACCCAATTAGATACAGGTTTTCCAGGAGTCGGTTGTTTTACTTTTACTCGAACGGTGCTGATAAATAAACTTCTCAATTTCGTCTCCATCACTTTATATACCGGGTGATCAAAAAGTCAGTGTAAATTTGAAAACTGAATAAATCACGGAATAATGTAGATAGAGAGGTACAAATTGACACACATGCTTGGAATGACATGAGGTTTTATTAGAACCGAAAAACATACAAAAGTTCAAAAAATGTCCGACAGATGGCGCTTCATCTGATCAGAATAGCAATAATTAGCATAACAAAGTAAGACAAAGCAAAGAAGATGTTCTTTAGACGAAATGCTCAATATGTCAACCATCATTCCTCAACAATAGCTGTAGCCGAGGGATAATGTTGTGAACAGCACTGTAAAGTATGTCCGGAGTTATGGTGAGGCATTGGCGTCGGATGTTGTCTTTCAGCATCCCTAGAGATGTCGGTCGATCACGATACACTTGTGAGTTCCGGTAACCCCAAAGCCAATAATCGCACGGACTGAGGTCCGGGGGCCTGGGAGGCCAACCATGACGAAAGTGGCGGCTGAGCACACGATCATCACCAAACGACGCGCGCAAGAGATCTTTCACGCGTCTAGCAATACTTTTTTTTGTTCTAATAAAACCCCACGTCATTCCAAGCATGTGTGCCAATTTTTACCTCTCTATCTACATTATTCCATGGTTTATTTTCAAATTTATACTGACTTTTTGATCACCCGTTATTACGAAGCTACTACTATTCTTTTTAATTTAGGGATAAGTTTGCTTATCATTACTTTTAACTGATGTCTGCTTGCCTTCAGTGGTTAAAAACTAGTTACAGTGGTCCATATTTGTATCAAGTTTTTATGCTCAACAGCACTTTGACGACAGTCATCGAATGAACCAGTTGCTGCACTGCATTCAGTTACTATAGCAAGAGCCAGCCACTTACTTGAGATGGAGTGAGTGAGTGAGTGAGGGAGGGAGGAGAGACTAGACGTCATGTCATTGTGAACAGAGATATATCTGGAGACGCACAAGGAACTGCGGGCGTTCCCCAATACAGCGTCATTAGAACTATTACTGTCCGTATCACTATATTGAATGTTCCTCCTAAGAGCCGACAGGCGCAGTTTCTCTGATGTTTACCATTTTCCTTTTCGCAATGTACAGCCTCAATCAGCCAAAACATACTGCTCATCACATCTTTCATGCGATGCCCAGTGTGAACGTAAAGAGTCGGTTTGTTTCCCGTTGAAAACAAAATTATTTCTGAAGCGGAATTTTGCGTGCTCATTCGTCATGGGGGTTGAGGCGTAGCGCCTTGTATCCCACCCTAAGTTGGAAAAAGGATGTATTTTGATATTTGGGGATTTTATGATTTTCTTCTTTCAAGAACTTCGCCATAAATTATTTATAAAGACAGTAACTGTTCTCGAAAGAACAGAATACTGTTGGTGACCGTGCAGCTTTTCCCTGGAACAAATGACGACTAACTGAAACTCTCAGCTGCCGACAGGTGTTGTTGATATACCTCGATGTGGACAGCTGAAAATGCGTGCACCGACCGGGACTCGAACCCGGGATCTCCTGCTTTGCGCGGTTTAATACTGATACCGGATTGGCTATGATGTATATCAGCGAGTCAGTTCGCGCGTATTATGGGAGCTAAAGATGGATAGAGCGTCTGCCATGTAAGCAGGAGATCCCGGGTTCGAGTCCCGGTCGGGGCATGCATTTTCAGCTGTCCACATCGAGGTATATCAACAACACCTGTCGGCAGCTGAGGGTTTCAGTTAGTCATCATTTATTCCCCATAAAAGTTATTAACTTGTGATTGGTCAAATGTAAAAGACGCCGCTTTGCGCGGTTTAATACTGATACCGGATTGGCTATGGTGTATATCAGCGAGTCAGTTCGCGCGTATTGTTGTTGTTGTTGTGGTCTTCAGTCCTGAGACTGGTTTGATGCAGCTCTCCATGCTACTCTATCCTGTGCAAGCTTCTTCATCTTCCAGTACCTACTGCAACCTACATCCTTCTGAATCTGCTTAGTGTATTCATCTCTTGGTCTCCCTCTACGATTTTTACCCTCCACGCTGCCCTCCAATGCTAAATTTGTGATCCCTTGATGCCTCAAAACATGTCCTACCAACCAATCCCTTCTTCTAGTCAAGTTGTGCCACAAACTTCTCATCTCCCCAATCCTATTCAATACCTCCTCATTAGTTACGTGATCTACCCACCTTATCTTCAGCATTCTTCTGTAGCACCACATTTCGAAAGCTTCTATTCTCTTCTTGTCCGAACTATTTATCGTCCATGTTTCACTTCCATACATGGCTACACTCCATACAAATACTTTCAGAAACGACTTCCTGACACTTAAATCTATACTCGATGACAACAAATTTCTCTTCTTCAGAAACGATTTCCTTGCCATTGCCAGTCTACATTTTATATCCCCTCTACTTCGACGATCATCAGTTATTTTACTCCCTAAATAGCAAAACTCCTTTACTACTTTAAGTGTCTCATTTCCTAATCTAATTCCCTCAGCATCACCCGATTTAATTTGACTACATTCCATTATCCTCGTTTTGCTTTTGTTGATGTTCATCTTATATCCTCCTTTCAAGACACTGTCCATTCCGTTCAACTGCTCTTCCAAGTCCTTTGTTGTCTCTGACAGAATTACAATGTCGTCGGCGAACCTCAAAGTTTTTACTTCATCTCCATGAATTTTAATACCTACTCCGAACTTTTCTATTGTTTCCTTTACTGCTTGCTCAATATACAGATTGAATAACATCGGGGAGAGGCTACAACCCTGCCTCACTCCTTTCCCAACCATTGCTTCCCTTTCATGCCCCTCGACTCTTATAACTGCCATCTGATTTCTGTGCAAACTGTAAATAGCCTTTCGCTCCCTGTATTTTACCACTGCCACCTTCAGAATTTGAAAGAGAGTATTCCAGTTAACATTGTCAAAAGCTTTCTCTAAGTCTACAAATGCTAGAAACGTAGGTTTGGCTTTTCTTAATCTTTCTTCTAAGATAAGTCGTAAGGTTAGTATTGCCTCACGTGTTCCAACATTTCTACGGAATCCAAACTGATCTTCCCCGAGGTCCGCTTCTACCAGTTTTTCCATTCGTCTGTAAAGAATTCGCGTTAGTATTTTGCAGCTGTGACTTATTAAACTGATAGTTCGGTAATTTTCACATCTGTCAACACCTGCTTTCTTTGGGATTGGAATTATTATATTCTTCTTGAAGTCTGAGGGTATTTCGCCTGTCTCATACATCTTGCTCACCAGATGGTAGAGTTTTGTCATGACTGGCTCTCCCAAGGCCATCAGTAGTTCTAATGGAATGTTGTCTACTCCCGGGGCCTTGTTTCGACTCAGGTCTTTCAGTGCTCTGTCAAACTCTTCACGCAGTATCTTATCTCCCTTTTCGTCTTCATCTACATCCTCTTCCATTTCCATAATATTGTCCTCAAGAACATCGCCCCTGTATAGACTCTCTATATACTCCTTCCACCTTTCTGCTTTCCCTTCTTTGCTTAGAACTGGGTTGCCATCTGAGCTCTTGATATTCATACAAGTGGTTCTCTTTTCTCCAAAGGTCTCTTTAATTTTCCTGTAGACAGTATCTATCTTACCCCTAGTGAGACAGGCCTCTACATCCTTACATTTGTCCTCTAGCCATCCCTGCTTAGCCATTTTGCACTTCCTGTCGATCTCATTTTTGAGACGTTTGTATTCCTTTTTGCCTGCTTCATTTACTGCATTTTTATATTTTCTCCTTTCATCAATTAAATTCAATATTTCTTCTGTTACCCAAGGATTTATATTAGCCTTCGCCTTTTTACCTACTTGATCGTCTGCTGCCTTCACTACTTCATTCCTCAGAGCTACCCATTCTTCTTCTACTGTATTTCTTTCCCCCATTCCTGTCAATTGTTCCCTTATGTTCTCCCTGAAACTCTCTACAACATCTGGTTCTTTCAGTTTATCCAGGTCCCATCTCCTTAAATTCCCACCTTTTTGCAGTTTCTTCATTTTCAATCTGCAGTTCATAACCAATAGATTGTGGTCAGAATCCACATCTGCCCCTGGAAATGTCTTACAATTTAAAACCTGGTTCCTAAATCTCTGTCTTACCATTATATGGGAGCTAAAGAACTGATTTGTGAAGTCTAAGCAGTTCGGAACTCAGCCATCATCATGTTTGGATGCATACCTTACCATCTCTGAACAGATGTAATAATTTTGCTGAATACTGAGTAAAAATTGACCGTGGTGTGCCGCAAAGTGAGCGCAAACGTGGGAGGAAAATGAAGACGCCAAATTCCGATTTTTATGTGATTTTTGAATAACTAAAATTCGCGTGGCATATTGTACAAGCTAGCAGCGCGAACTGAACGTTGAAAGGGATCGTGTTGGTGAGTATTTGAGCGAGCATTCTGTCGCAGCTAATTTGTTTAATCTTTTATTGATAACAGGTTCGGTTAACGCTGCACCGTCTCAAATTAGTCTACAGCGGTATTTATTTCATGGGTATGTATTAACAGTGACAGTAACACACAGAAAAATAGCCAGTATTCCAGCAGTGATCGAGCAGCGCTGCTGCACGGCGGCAGTAGTCCGCGCTGACAGGGGACTACACTAATTTGGGGTCGCTCTAACTAAAGGACATGTTCTATTCCGCTTTAAAAATTATCTTGTTTGTAACAGGAAAGAAAACGTCACTTTCCGTCGACACTAGTATAATGGACCCGCGGTCTCTGGCGGCTCGTGACAGAATTATTGCATTTCGTTTGGACGACAATGGATCGGTTATGGTGGTCTGGTTCCATGGCAAGCTCTGTCACCAGACATGACACCAACGGACTACTGCTTCTGGAGGCATGTGAAGAGCCTAGTATATGAGACTCCTGTCGATATTCTCACGGATCTGGTTGCTAAGATTATCGCTGCCGCGGAAGTAGTACGCCAAAGTCCTGGTATTCTTGAGGGCTTAAGACAGTCCATGGTGTGTCGTTGTACACTCTGTAGTGGTCATGGTGTTCGAAATTTTGAACAAGTTCTGCATTTGGTACATGTTGCACTGTACACTACATAAGGGATTGAACAATCTGTGATAAAAGTGTACATGTTTCGTCTGAGAGTTGTAACATTACTTTGTGTCGTGTGTTGTACGGTTTGGTTATAGGAAATTATAGGCTTCTTCACTGCTGTGAAGGTATTTCCACGGAAATAAGGGTGATTGCAATAAGAAACCGAATAAATCATAATCACATTGTTATTCTGTAACGAGTCGATGGAGACCGTGGGTCACTTGTACCAAAAGAAGGTATCCCCAAACAACCTCTGAAAGTTTGTCGGTGTGGTTCTGGTTCACCCTGTATATAGCAGACAACGTCGGATGCTTCATGAGCCTGTTTGCCAGTGATACTTTTGTATAGGAGATCACCCCCATAGGCCAATTGTTAACTGGTACGGTAGCTCAGCATGTTCAGTCAGCGTGCTAACCACTCTCTGCAATTAAATAAAAACTGAAGTTCTCATTGGTGGAATTGAAAGATATCACACGCATCAACGCAGTACCACTGACGAAAAACGACGAAGAAACAAACTGTAAGAAAGACGACCACCCCCCCCCCCCAACAAATAAAGAAAAAAAATTGTTATCGTCACCGCCTTCAGTGTGGAAGGGCCCCGGTTCGATTCCCCCTATATCCTCAGATATTTACCTCAGAGATAGGGAGGTCTGGTATGGAGTCCACTCAGCCCATGTGAGGCCAAATGACGAGCTGCTAGAATAAAGAAGCGTCGGTATCATAAGGATTCATTTACTGGCAGGAACGGCTGAGTTGCCCATAACATATTAAAATTCATATACGAGTTGTAAAATCACCCTTATGATACACAAAGCTATGATACTTAAATCTAGTCGGTGAATAAAATTGTTAAACTGCCCAGTTGGGTTAGTATCTCAGACCATCCTCCAACACTTCAGGGATGAGGCCTGACATTTCACAGAATTTTAGAACATATGTTCACAATGAAATTTTCACTCTGCGCCGGAGTGTGCGCTGATATGACAATTCCTGACAGATTAAAACTGTGTGCCAGACCACGACTCGAACTTGGAACCATTGTCTTTCGTGGGCAAGTTCCTTACTATCTGAGCTATCCAAGCACAGCTCATGAGCCGTCCCTACAGTTTTACTTGCACGAGTGCCTAATTTCCTACCTTCCAAATTCACAGACGTTCTTTTGTGAAACCTGAAAGACTAACGCTCCTGGAAGAAAGGAGATAATGGAGACAGGGCTTAGCCACAGCCTGCGGGGTGTTTCCAGAATGCGAAGTCCTTAGTGTGGGACAACATGTATAAATTACTTTCTGAAACCCCCTTGTGTAACGATAAAATCTTGATACGTTCTTAAAATTGAAGGAAACAAACGTTTCATGATGTAATCTGGCATATGACCTACTATACTCCCTGCACTCATTCAGGCTCAGAAGACGCAAAGGCGGCAGTTTCTTCGATGCATGGTTGCTTAGTCTGAAGCCTGATACACCCAGATCCATGAATCCCGAATGTCTTGGTTGGACTTGGCCGATTTCAAAACATCCACTACAAGTTTGGCTGTAAAAGTCCTTGACTGAGGCAATCCTATTCAGTGATCGAGGGAGCCATCAAACTTACTGTACACTTCCACCCTTACCTTGCATTACTTTTTCGTCTCTGGAAACCAGTCACTGTCTTTCAGCCCAGTACTGGGCCACATCCAGGGCTTCTTTCTTATCCACCTACAAATCGTCGAGGTTGCATCTGTAGGGACAGTTTGTACAGGCCAGGTGGTGTTCCATGTCTTGCACAGCATCACTATCGCAACTCCCGTCGTCACGTTAGCATGACCCCACCTGATCATGTTTGTTCTCACTGGGGCCACCCCTGTTCTTATACGGTTCAGGGTATTTTTTTTCAGTTTGTTATGGAGCTGCCAGGCACTACATGTGCTGGTGGATAGTCAGGTCTTTTACGGGATTCAAGTCGTCAACACTCGCACTCAGTGCCAATGGGAGGATGTCGATCGTCGATGGTTTGTTTGAGCCTCTGTGTGAATTCGTGAGATGTTCTTTTGGATCTGGGCCTCACAAGACCAGCAGCTCGGTAAAGCTTTGATACGGGCGAGGGTTTCATACGCCCTGTTGTGAGTCGACATATTTCATTATGGCTTGCCATACCAGGTGTGTGCTTTCAGCTGTAGCGAAGCATAGTGTTTGGGCCATAGTTCTCAGGATAGCAGGTTTTTCTCCCCATTTGCTGTTTACGAATTTCCGCAAAGTATTATTCTGGAGGCCACCTTCTGACGGATCTTTTCACAGTGCTGTCTGTATGTCAGAGATCTATCCAGAGTCACACCTAGATTAGTTTATCTGTGTATTCCAATGTGGTATTATCCCAGGAAACATTCAGCTTTCGCTTTGCTTGCCGAGATGGAAGGTGGAAAGTGCTTACTTGAGTTTTCGAGTAATTCCGTTTAAGATAATTATTTTGATAGTATTCTGACAAAACCCTGAGTGGTTTTCCCAGATTCTGTTCTAACCCCCCTCCCCTGAGCTGTGATTACCAAGTCATCTGCATATAGGAAATGATTAGTATGATTAGTCGTTGGCTGGTCGTCAATGTATAGTAGTTAAAAAAAGGTAGGGGGCCAGAACGCTTCCCTGGGTCAGTCCTGTAGGGTAGCATACCGTCCGACGCGGCTGAAGGGATATAAAATACTGTCTTGCCTCAGCCGCCATCGGGGTCCATGAGGGGCGTACCAGTCACTGTAATGCTAGCTCCTCATTTGTCAATAATACCAAATGGAATTAAAATTTAAAAACAAGAGCTACATCTAAATTTACATGACTACTGTCTAAGTCACACTCAAGTGCCAGGTAGAGGTTTCTCTGAACCACATTCAGACTATTTCTCCACCGTTCCGCGCTTCAAAAGCGCGTGGAAAAAACGAACACTTCAGTCTTTCTGTAAGAGCTCTGATTTCTCTTATTTTATTGAGACGATCATCCCTCCCAACGTAGGGTGGCGACAGTAAAATAATTTCACATTCGGAGAAGAAAGTTGGTGATTGAAATTTCGGGAAATTATCTTGCCGCAACGAAAAATGTCTTTGTTTTAATGATTTCCGTCCTCGCTTACCATATCCGTGACTCACACTCCCCTGTCTCGGCCTTTTTTAACTTTTTCGATGTCCTATCCGCTTAGGATTCCTTATAGCACAGAAATACTGTAGCAGAGACGAAGAAGCGTAATGTAGGTAATCTCATTTGGAGGCCTATTCATCTTAAAAGCGTTCTACCAATAAAACGTAGTCTTTGGTTTGGCTTCCCACTATTTTCTATTTTATCTATGTGATCGTTCCAAATTTAGTTGCTCATAATCGTAATTCCTAGATATTGAGTCGCCTTGACAGCCTCATTTTGTGTGATTTATAGCGTAATCGAAATTTAACGGAATTCTTTTTGTACCCGTGCGAATGTCCTCATATTTTTCATTATTTAGTGTCAATTGCAGCTTTTTGCACCATACAGGTATCTTGTCTACAGGTATCTGCAGTTGGTTTTGATATTATGATGACTTTACGAGACAGTGACAGCATCATCTGCAAACAATCTAAGAGGGCTGCTCAGATTATCTCCTAAATCGTTTGTGAGGATTAGGAACACACAGGGCCTACAACACTTCCTTAGGAAATGCTAGATATCAAATTTTTTTTACTCGATGATTATCTGTCAATTACTACGTACTGTGACATTTTTGAGAAGAAATCAAGGATCTATTCACACAAACTAAAGCTATGCTTCATAGGCACGCAATTTGTTAGAAGTCTCTTGTGAGGAATGGTTTCAAAAGCCTTCTGGAAATCTAGAAATATGGAATCAGTTTTAGATCCCCTGTCGAAAGCTTCTACTACTTGGTGCTAAAAAAGAACCAGTTGTTTTTCACAAGAAACAAGGTGCTATAGATAAAGGATCTGAGTCTCTGCCTCCCCACTCTCGTCATTTATCATGTTTGGAAGACGTTTCTCAAAAGCTGACACTATAGCCCGATTAAAATTACGAGACAGTTGACGTTTGTCACTTGGCGCTACAGTGTTGCCACATCGGCTGCCGTTCGGTTATAGGCGACACACAAAAATGCAAGTCATTTCACAAATGCTGTTAATGTGTAACGCGGACTAATGTTGAAGTGGGTGCCACGGAGTATGGCGGAAATGCGAGGTGTTCTGTCGACAGTCGATTTTAAGTGACCAATGACCGAAGTGCAGCAGAACACACATTTTGCAGCCCTGAATTTAAACTCATGTCCTACCCTAACCTAACCTAATCTTACCAAAACCTCATGAAGTGCAACGTATCCGAGGAAACGGCGGTCAACTATCTGCGGCAAAACTAAAATCACGACTGCTTTGTTTTGAAAAATGCCAGTTTCAGCGCTAAAAGCAAATTGAAATTTCTCGCTATCATTGGTTGCTTGTAACCATCCTCACACTGGTTACACGAGTCGCTGCGTTACCAACCGATAAGAGCGCATAAAAATGAGCGATAAGAAGAAAAATAAGTGCATAAAAATTGTCAGTTCGATGATGAAAATGATGCGTAAAGGAATTAGGAATTTAAAAAATAGCCCCAAACAAATTAAATAAATAAAGATAATAACTCAAGTCTTTTGATCGGATTCAGAAATAATAAAATTTCGCTGCGTTTAATAAGGTTCCAACCTATGACCTACGCACCAAGGCTATAGGCTAACCACGGCGTTACACCAGTACTTTGCGTTAAGTTGTTAAATATGTGACTCAGTTGATGCAGTCGCAACGACGAATTGTAGCTTTCAAAAATTCGGCTTCACGCTATGTTGTGCGAAGGTTATCTCATGTAAGCCGATCTCCGTTGTTATAATATCTATGTATGTGACACAGAATTGTGTCTTGTGCGGAAGGATCCGGTAGTGTTTGGTTAGTGCAATGTATGAAACATGTGTGTTTAAATACGAAGTAAAAGGGCAAGACCCTGGATTTGGGATCCAAACACATCAAAAACAAAATCCGGAAGTGAACTGACCAATTGTTGTGGCAATTTGGTAACAGCGAATGGTTCACGCTGTAGTGTGAGGAAACCAGCTCCAGCACGTGAAGCGTCGACTATTAAGTAATTTTAATCAGACTATAAGCGCAAGGTGAAATAACACTTGATAAGATCTGAACATGGCCCTGTGAAGTTCGCAACAGTATCCCTATCTATTTATTAAATTGATTTTGATTTTTATAATCATACAGCCTTAACCAGCATACAGAGCAAGCCATAACAATTGAAACACCTGGAAGGATATAGCAAATAAAGAAATTTTACTAATGTGCGCACACAGTGTAGTAGGCAGAGTTCGTGGATGATCTGGAGATACAAAGGGTGCAACACTTCGTAGGCAGAGCTGTCACCTCTGGCACGAGCCATGGCTGTGACCTGGCTGGGCCAAGAGTTGAAGCGAGCTTGGATGAAAAATTGTGTGTCGTTCCATGCTGCTTGAACTATATACGATAGTTCACCCATGTGGTGGTCTGCAAATGGCCAGTCCTCCTCAGCACACCATAATTAGCTGTTTTCAGTGAGTGAGTGGTCTGAGGAAGGTGCTGGCTAGGGCAAAAATCTAACGCCCTCTTATCTAATACCCTCTTATCGAGGTCGGGTGAAGACAGCATGGCCAACATGCTGTCTTACATTATCCTGATGGACGATAACGTCATGGACACTTCACTTAGAAAATACGGCACGGCCACCGATCTCGACACGTCAGAGATATAACGCCTGCTGTCCAAATGACTGGGTGTTCGATAAAGAAATGATCGAGTGGCACGCCCAGTGGCACCCTGCAGCATCAAGGCAGGTGCTGGGGAAGTGTGGTGGTGACAAATGCAATCTGGCAATACGCATCCTCCTCAACAGTCTTCACGTTTGGATGCGCCCATTGTGATGCTGTAAACAAGACAGATGCTTGTCTGAAAAGACGATGGGTGCCATTCCTGTGTCCAGTGTTGTTGGGCGTACCACCGTCCGATCGCCTCCTGCTGCCCTGTCAAGGAAATCTGCAACATGATCTCCATTCTGACAGCCTGTGATGCTGTGGAAGTCGTTGCACTGGCCGTATGGATACACGTCTTGCTGCAAAAAGCCCATTCGCTGACGCAAGTTATTCGATGTGACATGACCGCGCCAACGGTGTATCTGTACACTCGAGCGCTAGTCGCGTGCGGCCGTTGAGATGTTGAATGGCGTTGAGTATAGCCCGACCGAAACCACCGATAACGTATTCCCTTGACAGTCGCGGGATTCTGACCGACGCAATCAACAATATCACGGAACGATAAACCGCTATATTACTAGGCCGCAATCCTGCCATTGTCGAATTGCTGTAAATGCCAGTAGATGTCTCTCCTTCTTACATGGGATATAACACTATCTTTTCGGCAATAATTAACACTCAGAATGATCTCATTCTTCAGCGGAGAGCGCGCTGATTTGAAAATTCCTGGCAGATTAAAACTTTGTGTCGGACCCAGACTCGAACCTGCCTTTCACAGGCAAGTGCTCTACCGCTTCAACTATCCCAACACGACTCACGATCTTCCCCTACAGCTTCACTTCCGAAAACAGCACATTCCTATCTTCCAAACGCCGGCCGCGGTGGTCTAGCGGTTCTAGGCGCTCATTCCGTGACCGCGCGACTGCTACGGTCGCAGGTTCGAATCCTGCCTCGGGCATGGATGTGTGTGATGTCCTTGGGTTAGTTAGGTTTAAGTAGTTCTAAGTTCTAGGGGACTGATGACCACAGATGTTAAGTCCCATAGTGCTCAGAGCCATTTATCTTCCAAACTTCACAGAAGTTTATCCACATACCTTGCCGGACTAGCACTTCTAGAGGAAAGTAAGTTTGGAAGGTAGGAAATGAGGTGTGTGTGTGTGTGTGTGTGTGTGTGTGTGGTTTGAGGTTTTCGGGCGCTAAACAGCGTGGTCATCAGCGCCCAAACGCATAAAACAGGAACACATGCGGTGAAGGGACGAAGACGGACAGCGAACAAGGAGAACGGCTAAAAGACACAGGCCTGACGCAGTTCCAAATCCTCTTATGCAGAGGCAAAATAAGAGGAAAAGAAACGCACTAAAAAAGGAAAGGAAACACAAGGAAAAGAGAACAGAAATCGAAGTGAAACAAGTAGGTAATCGTGACTGGCGGACCTCTTACCTAAACCCTGGGTGAGCCAGTCACCCAGCAGCACATTAAAATCCTCTCCCTAAAATCTGAGGCAACAAATTGGACAGGACACAAAACTGTAAGACATTAACCATAGTCGTTGCGTCGTCTTGCAAAATGGAGGGCAAATCCGGTGGCAAGGAAATGAGGTGTTGGCGGAAGTAAAGCAATGAGGTCGGGTCGTGATTCGATAGCTCAGTTCGGTACAGAATTTGCCAGCATAGGACAAAGGTCTCACGTTCGAGTGCCAATTCGGCACATGGTTTTAATCAGCCAGGAAGTTTCAGTTAACATTCAAATGCTATCTCTTAATGAGAAACTCGCTGGGTACTCACTCTTTATTTCTACGTAGAATGTAAATTGAGTTACTCGAACCCAAATTTGTATATCCAAGCAGAAGTCGCGATCATTCATTACGCTGTAATCGTACGAGGGGTATACAAAAAGGAAGCCTCAATCGGTCGCGTAGTGGAAACCACAGTGAAAATTTGTTGAAGCTTTGAAAATTTTTTTTTTTGATTGATCTCTTAAAACCTTCAGCTGCCATTCTCTTTATTTCCTGTAGGTTTGTACATGGATGTTTTTTTTTAGTAGCAGTTACTCCTATGACATCATGTTATGCTCATAAAATAATTCGAAGTGTTCACGCTATTTAGTAACGTGCTCCTATAAACGACGTATACGACATAATCTGCTACTAACAAATCATCCATAAAATACTTGATAATGGCCTAAGGCCGAAATTGTACAGTCGTACAGGAAATAAAGAGAATGGCAGCTGAAGGCTTCATGAAATCATTCAAAAAATGCATCGCAGCTGCGGACCCTATCGCAATGAAAATTGTACTTCGCAAAGATGTCGGGCAGTGTCTCAAGTATGCCCGTCGAATGCGTCACGTTGCACTTCGTGGTCTTAGCGCACAGTCAATACGTAAAGAAGCCTAGAAAACAGGGTCTCCCGCCAGGTATGTGCCTGCCGAGAGATTTAGTCAGGTTTCATGCAATCCCACGTAACGTTAACTGTCCTGCATTTTCTTCTTCACGACAGTGTTCTCGGCTGCATCCTGTAGGGGCAATGAAGACGCTTCTGCAGCATTTTCGGTGGGGTGGCTCACGTACCGCTAGCTATGAGGACAGCATGTTGGCACAGGCAACCAACAGCAGACCAGCGTAGACAGTTGGCGGAAAGCACAGGCGACTGCGTTCTACGATGAGGGTATTTGTTGCTACAACGCTGCGACAAATGTCAAAGTCGGAGCAGCGACTATGTAAAGTAGCTGGAAGGTGTAACGAACTGTTGCTAATAAAACCTTTTTTGATTTTCACAGTGGTTTCCATTTCGCGGCAGATCGGAACTTACTACCTGGACAATCCTCGCAATGGGCACCGGTGCATGACAAAGAGTATTGTTTACTCACTCACTCACTCACACACACACACACACACACACACACACACACACACACACACACAACATCATATTGTTTACTCGTACACGCAATATCACATACTAGAGTCACACGCATAATTCCATTCGCAAATCCGCATGACGATTTTGTCATGACGAACTTGGGCAGTACTATCTAGGTCCATGATGTATTCACAATCCTAATGAAACACACTATGTATAAAAATATACAGTATCACATATATAAACAATAACCTAATAAACGGTAGTTTCTTTAACGTCCTGATCCTCTGTTGTGAAAGAACTGTGTAATGACATGATCTATACAACAGCATGACGACGCGGTCACATACCCAGAAACGTTTAATTGAAGATGACAACGACCGCGGAAGCCTACGCTCGCAAAAATCTATGATGTAATAAGGTATCTGTTATGAGGAGACTACAGACCACATTTACAAACGGTGAACTAAATTATTTATGTAAATCATGCTACTGTAATACATATTCTGATTATGTAACTTCGGCATGGTAATTTCTGCTTACAGTAATATGATGCTGTCAGAACGTTGGCTTATCTTCCACCTTTAGAAGACTTAGATGGCGTGATAAATGCCATCGTATGAAGTCGCTTTTATAATGCCCAGTTTTCCTTGTTGCCTCACCTGAAACATATCTATGTTTTGTGTATTTTGAGAATGTATATCTAGACTCGTTCCAATCTTTGAAGGTTCCCCTTCTTGTTTGAATCTATGGAACAGGATAAATAACTGCTATAAATTACTGGTGTGTCATAATTTCTTACGTAGATTTTACATCTATGCTGCAACGTCTGGTTAATTCTTCCACGATTCTTGAACTGCGACGTATTGAAATTTACAGAGACATTGGGCAAAACCTCCTTTCACGGCATTACGATGCACGCTATACACAAGATCTAGCAAAAAAATGATGATACTCAGCCGGCCATGGTGGCCGAACGGTTCTAGGCGCTACAGTCTGGAACCGCACGACCGCTACGGTCGCCGGTTCGAATCCTGCCTCGGGCATGGATGTGTGTGATGTCCTTAGATTAGTTAGGTTTAAGTAGTTCTCAGTTCTAGGGGACTGATGACCTGAGAAGTTAAGTCCCATAGTGCTCAGAGCTATTTGAACCATTTGATGATACTCATCTGGTCCAGGTGCAATCATACGCCACTTGTAGAACGTGAATTGTCCTTTGCTGCTGACGTGGGAAGTAATTTTTGCATTTATCTAATTTTCAATATCGAATAACAATGTAAATATGTGCCTCTTGGTAAAAAAATTCACATACAGATAGATTTCAGATCAACGATTTCACTAATGGGCTACTTTCGATTGTTCGGGGAAAACGAGTTTTGTATCTAAGTCCTTTGTAATTTTTATTTAGTCAGATAATGATTAAACGAGCTGTATGTGGCTGCAAGTCTAACTGCAGGAATGATTACGGTGACGTTCTTAAATTGGTTAAGGAACCGGAGGATTAGAAATCTCAGAACTTCCCCTATACAGGTCAAAAGCGATATTGTGTGATTTTTTTGAATGGAAGGAGGGAAAGGCAGAATTTTTATTAGTTTACCACCGTCACATTTTTTCATGCTGTAAGAAAGGCTAGGGACAGCAATAGTAGATAGTGGGCAGGCAACTGACTGCATCATAGCCTAAGGCAAATGCTTAAGGTGCCATAATGCTCTTGATGGAATCTAGGGACATTTTGGTACCTAAACGCCTAATGAAAGCACGCACAGGAGACTCGAATTACCTTGAGATACATGTAAACGTAGGCTTCCGCAGCCGTTGTCACAGTCGATAAAATTCTTCTGGATTTGAGGCCGCATTGTCATCTGTAAAATTCCGACGTTTCGGCGACTGTTGCAAGACGCCTTCCTCAGGGTGTATTGCTATCTGCTGAATGAGCACTAGTTTGGATACTTATATACTATGGAGGAGTGCAGTCATTGGATGTGAGGGTGGGGAGGAAGGGTATTAGGAGTTCATTTATTGGTCTTCATTGTGTGTTGTCATTGGCGGAAATGGGCGTTTTCCATTGGAGTTTCCTTTACTGCTTGCCACTGGTGGCAATCGGCGAATAGGAGACTGAGCGGCGACTACAGCGTAACATTGTTTACCAACTGCCTAGTATCGGCTAGGCCGCGTCAGTGTGCCCTCCACCGCTGTGGCCTACCGCGCGCCTGTTGCTCTGCGAGAGCTGTCCTTCCGCAAAGCTGTCACAGCTGGCAGCCAAGACGCTGGATGAAAGTCGGTGCCCGTCTTCTCTATTCATATTGTCGGGTCGCTTGGCTATTTCTATAGCCTCTCTAATCTTCCTTCTCAAACTATGTTTCGCCAGTACGCGGGCCTCTCGAAATTCGATCTTCATCCTGCACTGTTCCTGATGATTTGCCACCGCTGATTTATTGTATTGTTTGAGGCAGATATATCTCTCGTGTTCGGTTCACCTTGTGCTTATTGGATGCCCAGTCTCACCTACATACACCAGTCCACATTCGTACCCGATTTCATAAACTCCGGCGGCATGAAAGTTGTCAATCGTATCTTCGCCGAGACCAGAATGTCTTTTATTTTGTTGTTGCTACGAAAAATCGGCTTAATGCCTGTCCGATGGAGAATTTTGCCCAGACGTTCAGTAACCCCTTGTACATATGGTAGCACGACGGTGTTCTGTGCTTCGTTCTGCATTTCCCTGTTGCCCTCCTCCTTCGGCGCCATGGTTTTGTTCAAATGGCCCTGAGCACTATGGGACTTAACATCTGAGGTCATCAGTCCCCTAGAACTTAGAACTACTTAAACCTAACTAACCTAAGGACATCACACACATCCATACCCGAGGCAGGATTCGAACCTGCGACCGTAACGGTCGCGCGGTTCCAGACTGAAGCGTCTAGAACCGTTCGGCCACCAGAGGCCGCCCCATGGTTTTGTGTATCATCCTCATGTCGTAGCCATTAGTTCCAAAAATGGACCTGAGGTTCTGTAGTTCAGCTTGCAGGTTGTGTTCATCACTGTCATGTAGGCTCTCTTAGTTAAAGTTTGCAGGGCCGAATTCTTTTGCGTGGGATGGTGGTGGGAGTATGCATGCAGGTACCTGTCCGTGTTGGTGGCTTCCTATATACTCTGTGTCCAAGCTTCCCCTCTGGCTTACAGTAAAGTTCCACGTCGAGAAAAAGCAATACCCCGTTCTTTTTTATCTCCATGGTAAAGCGAATTTTGCTGTGCTGTTGGTTGAGATGTTCGTGAAAGTTCTGAAGCTCTTCTCCGTGTGGCCAGGGCATTTCTAAACATTTAACGCAGGTTATCATTCTTTGCACCATTTTGAAATCTTGTCACGATCTCAGTGAGTAATTGTGCCGCTTTGTTCACATAGTGTTTCATTAGAGATACTTCATCGACCGGTGTTACTATTCATATAATTTGGCAGGTTGTCAATATACTGTACATCTTAACAGTAACGTTACTATGGAACGTACTCAACAGCGTGCTGGCTGTTAGGCTGGCTTTAGTTTCTTAGTATTTTACTATTGCTTCCCTTTATTTCTGATGATTTATTTGTATGAAAACGAAGTTGGTTCTGATATCCATTGCATGAGCTGAGGCTGTAAATATACAAAAACAGTATTTAGTTATGAAGATCTCTGCGTAGGCGCCTGCCTACCTACTCGGGTTTCATGATATGTTGCCGAAATCCACATAAATGGGAACAATCTTATAGTGACTACGACTAACAGCTCAACAGAGCTGTGTATACGGTGTTGTAAGCACCAAAGCCTTAAGATGTATTCAATGCAAATGGTAGCGCGGACGGCGGTATCTGCTGCAACACCAATGATTCAACACAGGTAGGAGGTGGGCGTGGATTCTCCAACTATAAATCGCATTTTGGCGCAAGAGAGTCTTCTCTTCATGACATGACTCAGTGACGGCAAGCCTGCTATTTACAGTAATCACTTTTACTCCTGACGATGAAGATGATGCATCGTGCGAAAGAGTGTTTTAGTTCACTACTGACGCTGCCGTAATATCTACAGAGCGTTTATACAATAATCAAGTTACTTGATTTGAAGAGAGAAGTTTTGCTAACAGAAATTACAGCTCCCTTCTTACTACAGACGACGACATAGAAAACGACTAATCACTTTCGTACAGAATTAAATATTTTAGCTACAGTCATACTACTCACATCCATGCGATGGTGGAGGCAAATAATACTTTGACCAAACTCTTCTCCTTTAATGCTCCCGCGAGAGTTAATGATTGCAAAACAATATAGGGATACCGTACACAAAGCTTATGTACTGATCGGCTGGCGTCTACCACAGGTGACAGCACTACAAAAATTAAGCTATATTACATTTTCCACATACAACAGTTTTAGTGACACACGTTACATTAAAGGGTTTGGTTTCTACACGTGCGTCCAAGTCACCACCCTACACTTCGCCATGTGTTGCCAATTTCATGGGTGATTATTTAATCTTCTCACCCTAAATCGAATTCTACACACAAAAAGGGGATTAATCAGACATAAACAAAATCCAGCCGAATAAATATTCATTAACTGTCAACGCTCCCGATAAAACGTAGGAGAGGGAGGTTTGGTCTAAGGAACCTGTTAACGATTTGAAACACGGTAACACTCATATCACTGGCAAGACATTATGAATTAAATGCCATTGTCAAAAGTAATTATGCCGACCATCGCCGATGACTATGTGCAGTCATCTGGTGTACATATATATTAGATACCGGTAATCGTGGAAATGATGATAAAATCCAATGCATCCTATGACCACATACAATACCGCTTTCAAGCTACACTTAAAAATCTCGAGTGTCAGATTATTTTTCCTTCTAAAGAAGGCAATGGGCTTTTGATATTACGTTTTAATTGACCTCTGGTGGTTTACTCATCAGTTATCAGGTAGAAGTGCATCTCGAATCCTTTATGCATTTTAAGCGCCAGGAGAAAAACGGTTGTAAAACCGGACCGTCTAACGACAGGCTGCGGTCAGGTCTATGCTGACGACAATGGTGTGGCTGGTGTAATGAACTTTTTTCCAGAACCCGCCGACAAAAGTCTAGTGATGAACTTCGCAATGCGAAAATGGAAACCATGTGATTAAGGTACGATGAACTGTATGTCGATCTACTTACCGTAACAGTAGCTTCAGAAAGCAGCCAAAACCTCTACACGTAGCTACCTCTCCGGTGTACGTGACTGTCATTGTAGCAGTCGGGCTGGTATCTTCGTATTGTTATAACGGCTTTGTACTGTCTCACGGTGGTAAAAAGGTAGTTTTAGTACATCGAACACTTGCTACTGCGATAAGAGAAGTAGCTACTGAAAAATAATCAGTGATTGGCGTTAACAGCAACAATGTCACACGGAGAGTGCTTTAAGGTAACATTAATCTATGCTGCCGCACTTCCCTGTTTACGCGCACAGTAACAGTACCAACAAAGATTTCGATCTTATGTCAATATATTGAAATAAATATTCACTGGCAGTTTTTGAATTTATTTCACAGACTGCGGACGTGCAACGACGCCTTCGCGAACATTATTCATTAACACGCACCACGCGTCCTTAGTCAAACACTTCAACGTTACAACAGAAACACATCCGGCGGCGTCTGCCGGTTTACTAACCTAGCGACCATCTCTGGACAGTTTGGTCAAAGAGCTCTATCCGAAGTGATAACATAGCGTGGTGCGCCTGGCGCAATCTGTCGCGTGGTGGAAGAATTATGTATCTTTATGAATGAGCGTACAAAATTATCGTCGGTGAATCGCGTGTAAATATTTCGTCACTGTTGTTGTGTCTTATCAGCGGCTAAATGTTGGCGATAAAACGCGAAACACAGCAATTTTTATTAACTTGGTGGAACAATATTTCATAGTGCAAATTATTTGGTTTTGTTAAAGGCAAATTCTACGATTATTTTCTTTTTCGTTTTGCCGATTTTAGATGTGTCACTATGAAACAGGGTGTTTTGCTAAGTAGAACGAATGTGCATATCACGTAAGTAATTTATCTACAGAATTGTGAGAACAGGACACAACCTCAAAGTATCCAGCTTACATTGTAACACAAGATGAACTGTTTCAATATTTTTTTCTTTTAAAAACCGGCGAATGTATAATTCTATGGTGCAAACCGAATCCGCTATTCCTATTACACACATAGTACAATTGAATGTGGCATTCAGTAGAGAGTAGTTGGAATTGAAAGCATCGATCTTGAGTATAGTTGTGATGGCCGCACATTAAATGTATTACGACACGAATTTTTCGTAAAACTGCGTATTTGGAACTTCAGTAGTTTGATATAAATGGCATTTCCCTAATAATAAACTGTTAGCAACACTTCATTATTGTACTAATATATTGAAAAAGAATTACATTCTTTGTGTTTTCACCAATGACTATCCTTTTTCTCCTACATTTTGCCCATTATTGTACGCTTTCCGGCAGCTGACGGGTAATGATTTTCTCTTTCTTTCAGTCATGGCCTTCTATTATAGGACGGTAGCAACTTTAGAATGAGAGTTGTAGCTATGGCCCTTTGTCCTTCCTGATACCAAAGTGTTACTGTAATATGTGGATCAATTTGATTTATATCATGTCTACAAACTCTGTTTTGTGAGGCAGCTTACATTGTTGTGCCTGTATCAACCTCTCTGAAAATCACACGCAGCCACAATATATCTGTTCAATAATTGTTCGTTTTGCCTTTCTGTTTATTGATGTGACACCACAAGTTATGTGATTAAAGAGGTGCAGTGCTAGGCAAGTGCCTCAGAATTATGTGAAGCCTATGTCACTTTTTGATTGGCACTGTAAGTATTTCACACTGCAAGTATTTTGTGTTACTTCCAGACTGTTGCAAGTATTTGGATTTGATGTCACTATTACATTTTCTATTTAGATTTCTCCACATGTTATTGTTTATCAAGAGTTGCTCATGTAGTCTCGTGGGACTGAATTGAACTTGTTTTCAGCTTGGGAGATGGGAACATCCGAAGTATATTAATCATGTAGGAAAGAGGTAAAATTACGACTTGTTGAACTGCACTACATGTCTCTAGTCAGATACTGTGTTATTTGGCTTGTTGAAGATGGTCAAGTTTATGTGGCACTGTGAGCTCTGGCGTTTTTCTAGGTACCAGACTCAAAATGTCCATTACAAGCAGCTTCCTTCACAATGTTCACTTGGAAACTTGTTGATTTGGATGTGAATTCAGTGACAGTGCAGCAATCTCTGTTAGATATGAAACTATTTGTCACTGACAAGGTGTGATGCTGCTCATTTCCTGTCACTTTTGGTTATTAGAACTGACTGGTATATAAACACCACATCACTGTCGTGACATTTGTCGTTGATGAATTATTTCATCAGCAACTGATTCAAGTTCTACACATTCTACAGCACTCAAAAGTGATAACCATGCTGTTTTAAGGACATAAGTAATATTTTGTCCAGTGAACTTATTTTTAAGCTAATTGTTGGTCTTGGTGTTGTCACCTGCAATTTAGGTTCTCTGGAAAAAGATCTTGGTAAAGAAGATTGTGTACTGATTGTTATGGGAATGGTAACCATTTTGACCATAATCTCAACTATGCAACTGAGCATTAGATAAAGCAAGCCACTAAGAATGCTCCTCGCACTAATGTGAAAATGGTGGAATTCTCTGAGCAGTAGCAGAAACTGTGGATGAAGCCTTGTGTTCATGACATGAGTGTAATTGATATGTCATCCCTCACTTGATCTCACCATACATGGCATGGTCGACACCATAATGTTTCCACTAAAATGTTGCTTGCATGGCTAATGTGTGTAACCAGAGCATTTTCTGGCCAGTCACTGCATTTCCAAATGTTGTCATTTGTCCTTTTTATGGTAAATGTTCCCAAAAGATGGAGCTACTAAGCCACTACAGACATAGTAGAAGCAATAAGCGGGAAGAACAAAAGGTACTCCTACAGATGTGGTACGCATAACAGATTATTATTTGGAAGTCATACAAATTGAATAGATGCACCTAAGTAGATAGAACATGTAATGGAAAATCCATGATGGAATAATGACACCCCCCCCCCTCTCTACACACACACACACACACACACACACACACACACACACACACACACGAGCGCGCGCGCGCGCACGCGGCCACTGTCTCCTGGTGCTGAGGTCAGAGTGTTTGGCCTTGGCGGCCCAGGACTGTATCTTTTGTGTGTGTATTTGTCTGTTTTAGAAGAAGACCTTTTGGCCAAAAGATTATTAGCAATCATTTGACTCAGGATCCCCACTGTAATGTTATGTATACAGTGCTTTTTAGTGGTACATAGGGAAGAGCTCGTGACCAGTGTGGGGTGCATTCAAAAACATTACATACATTGGCAGGCAAACTTCAACATTTGTGGTCCTGTCCTCCTCAGTTGCGCGTAATACTACGGTATATTGATAATTTTCACTTATGGACCGTATGATAGCAACTGAATAAAACATAATTTTAGTGCCATACGCGTTTCGCCTTTATTTTCTGCAAGGCATCATCAGTTGCCTGGAATATGTACATATGTTAGCTATTTTATTTACATTTTTGTCACTGTGCCTATAGGTTACAAACAGTTCTGGTGGTTGGTATTTCCTATTAAGTAGTAATGTTTTGAACTGTACTTACAGGTTGCGTAGACAGTTTCTTACATATTACGCTCCTGTTGCATTTTTGGTGTTTTTCTTCTTCCTATGAGCGCCAATTTGCTGTTTCTTCCGCATTCCACAGCATTATGCACTGAACGCTTGTTTTAATGCAATGTTTTGGTTTCTGTTGCCGACTGTCACATGTTTTTGCCAAAGATCGAATATTACTGGCAAACTTATGAGTGTAACTGTTGAAGTATCTGTGGTCTGTTCGTGTATGCATTTGTGTGTGTGTGTGTGTGTGTGTGTTTTTTTTGGTGTCGTATTAATTTAATTTAATTTTATTGTATTTATTTTTGTTTTTGTCCTGTGTGTGTGTGTGTGTGTGTGTGTGTGTGTGTGTGTGTTTGGTGTGATGTGTATTTTTTTGTGCGGTGTGTGTGTGTGTGTGTGTGTGTGTGTGTGTGTGTGTGTGTGTGTCTGTCTGTCTGTATTTTGGTGTTATATAATTTTTTTGGGAGGGGTCTGTGTATGTGCGTGTGTGTGTGTGTGTGTGTGTGTGTGTGTGTGTCTGTCTGTATTTTGGTGTTATATATATATATATATATATATATATATATATATATATTTTTATGTTATCATTTCCTTTATTAAGTGTAGTAGGGAGCCTGTGCTGATGTGTCTTTGTTCATTTATCACATGTTTGTTTTCTGCTATGGCTTTCTGGATGTGGAAGTTTTCTTGCATTTGTATAAGATGTTTGTCATGGTTGCTTGTCATGGAACAAGAAATGAAAATAAGCAACCATGACAAACATCTTATACAAATGCAAGAAAACTTCCACATCCAGAAAGCCATAGCAGAAAACAAACATGTGATAAATGAACAAACACACATCAGCACAGGCTCCCTACTACACTTAATAAAGGAAATGATAACATAAAAAAATATATATATAACACCAAAATACACACACACACACACACACACACACACACACACACACACACACACACACAAATGCGCACACGAACAGACCACAGATACTTCAACAGTTACACTCATAAGTTTGCCAGTAATATTCGATCTTTGGCAAAAACATGTGACAGTCGGCAACAGAAACCAAAACATTGCATTAAAACAAGCGTTCAGTGCATAATGCTGTGGAATGCGGAAAAAACAGCAAATTGGCGCTCATAGGAAGAAGAAAAACACCAAAAATGCAACAGGAGCGTAATATGTAAGAAACTGTCTACGCAACCTGTAAGTACAGTTCAAAACATTACTACTTAATAGGAAATACCAACCACCAGAACTGTTTGTAACCTATAGGCACAGTGACAAAAATGTAAATAAAATAGCTAACATATGTACATATTCCAGGCCACTGATGATGCCTTGCAGAAAATAAAGGCGAAACGCATATGGCACTAAAATTGTGTTTTATTCAGTTGCTATCAGACGGTCCATAAGTGAAAATTATCAGTATACCGTAGTATTGGCAGGCAAAACTTAATGACTAAAATAATTTTCACATGATGTATCAGTGCCAAGTAATATAGCTCTATGAAACCTGGACCATACATTGTAAGAACTGGTACATTATAGTACAGAATATAACCAAAAGAAAAACACAATGAGACAATCAGAAATTACACTTTTATTCAAAGACAATAATTACGCTTAAGTCACGTGGGACATGATTTGTAACATTGCGAGTGGTAACTGCTGGATGGCTGTTGGTGCATGTGGACGTGATGCAATAAATCTCCCCAACACATCCAATATGTGGTCAGTGGGATTTAAGTCAGGGAATGGGCAGCCCAAACCTCTCATCCCAAGAGCTTCTCTACCAGGACTGTTCAATGTGGTCACACATTGTCATCCACAGAAGTTAAGAAAGGGCTGGGTGCATGCCAGAAAAATTGGACAAGAGGAAGTAGTATAGTGTGACCTGTGAGCATACCATGGTCAAAGATTGTAGTACGCCCATGCGACATTATGTCTCCCTACATCATAACACCTGGCCCACCAAAACAATCATGTTCAACAATGTTCATAGGCATGTTACATGTTACCATTTCTCGCATACGAAGGTATGTCCAGAATTGGTGAACATGATCGTTGTGGTGGTCCAGGTGTGAGTAAGCATAACATTGTATGGGCGCACTGACCTCCCAATCTTTGAACACAGGACACTCATCCCTCAGTGTCATTGTGACACTTTACTCCTTCCTCATGTGCATCATTTCAAGGGTGCATTCAGCCTTGATTATTTATTTTTGATGGCAATGCGTGAGCACATCAAAACTGTGCAGGTGGAACTCCTGTAATGAGAGGATATTCAGTGAATTGATTGGTCTGCCTGTTCCGGCTTAAATCCCATCAAGCACATGTGGGGAGACATTGCAGTATGTCCACAAGCACCTTAGACCATCCAGTGGTTGTCATCTGCATTGCTGGAGGAATGGAACACGGTGCCACAAGAAAGCTATACAACTCTTGCAAGTCAGCAGGTTGCAGAGCATGCATTTCCACCCTTGGTGATCTTACACTATTAAGAACCATGTCCAATCTTCCATAATGTCCACTGTGCCTTCATAAATCACAGTAACTTCAGTGTAGTTACTTTCTTTGAATAAAAATCCATTTGTCTCGTTGCATATTTCTTTCTGTTATTGTATGTACTATACTGTAGCAGATCCAAGTTGCACCAATCAAGCTCTGTTTATGTGGCAGTGACACATAATGCAAAAGTTATTTCCATCCTTAAGTTTTGCTCACCAGTTTATTAAGCAACAGACTAAAAGTTCATCAGGTAATTGAAAGGAGTACGAATGAAAGATAACTGGGAAGACATTACAGGTGTATTTGTCATCTCTGACAGCACAATTCCAAGCAAAAATAGGACTTAACACAACAGTAATTGAATTAAATATGTATATAAATAAATAGATTGGTTTTTCCACCCACGATGGTCAGATGGAAACAGTAAATCAATCCCATTGATCGAGTTTAGTTGAAAATGACTACAGTACAGATTCATAATTGGTGACTCAGTCACATTGTTCATTAAGAATTAACTGGACAAACAACAAAAAAGTTTATCTTTGGCAAACAGTGAATGAGAAGTTAAACCTTTCCTAAAAATATTCTAACAACTGTGAATCCGGTTTTCTTTCAGAAGACGACTCAACTGTTAAACATTTATTATTTGTATGCATTGTGGGATCGTAATTGTGACCTCTAGCTACGATGTTGAATGAGTCATTTTTACAGCTTTCTCAGTGAAAAATTTGGCAATGTGCTCGTTATTTATATGATTGAAGCATTTTAAATGACTACTTAACTAATGATTAACTATGTTGAGTCTCTTTGCCCCCTACCCCAACCCCCCCCCCCCCCCCTCCATTTTCTTTACTGAATGCATACATTGATGTATAATTTCTGTTTGTGTTTGATGTTCCTTTTATTGTCTATTAAATTGTTTCCATCACAGGGTAAGTGATCAAAGATTTTTATGGCAAAATAATCCACTCCTTTCTGTGCCTCTTAAGATTTAATGGTGCTGTTGTTTTGCCTAAAGTCTAGATCAGGGCCAACAGCAGTCATCGCTGTACTTATCTACTGCTCATAGATTGGCAGTGCATTAGTTTTGTGTAGCCAGTGGCATGATTCGTTGACAAAACCAGTGCAGGGTTGCCACAGGTTCTGGAAATCAGGGAATTTGAAACACATCAGGAAATATCAGGGAGGGAAAAAAACCACACTGGAAAAATCTCTTTTTTGTCTCAGTAGATGATTTGGTTTATTTACTGAGGTGTCATGCGTCGTCACTGGCTGCATGCAAATGTGTAAATGCACTGCTTCCCTACTCCCTCATTACTACTGCTTCTCCCCTTCCTACCCCTCCCCTAAGGTGCACTCAGTGCTGCCACCACTTCTTGCTGTTAGCCTAGCAGCTGCTGACGCGAGGCAGGGAGATGTGAGGAATGTTTTGTTTGGATCTGATTCTCAGAGACTGGAGACGCCGCGGCCGGAGATGCAGGTCGTGTGTGTGCACGTGCTCTTATTTTCTGACAAACGCTAAGGCTGAAATTTTAATTACGAGAGTGTGATGGTCTTTTCTATGTGTCTGTCTGTGGCTCAGCAATCATCTTTATGGTGATTTGCTACCTATCCTCATTATTATTGATCCTCAAAATATTTGACCAAGCTATCTGTTGCATGGATTGATCACCATGGCCTCATTTCATAAACATGCTGTCTGTGGCTCATGAATAGCTGGCCACATGAGTGGACTTCACAACGGGCCAAAACCGCAGGCCGTTTCTGTGGTTATATCTAATGGATTGGGCCTGCTGATCTGAAGCCATTCAGTTCCCACTTATGTGCAGACCCTGCCCATCAGATCTAGTCTCACCAATCTGCCCGCAGGCCAGGTCTGTCTGTGTGTGGTGTAATGCGGTGGATTTCCATAGTTTATCCATAGACCTAGGACCATGGTGCTCGTCAGCAGGCCAGAGGCCATGGGCGAAGAATTTAAGGAATTGCGACTGTCTCACCGCAAGTACATTGTTCAGTGTGGCGTTTTATAGGCTTTTATTTGTTCTAATACATTTTGGTACTTAAAAAGTAGTTTATATGTTAGAAAATATGGGCAATAATAAGAAGAAAATTGTGTCAGTCATAGGTGGTTTGTGCACTTCATACTCATATTTATTGAAAGAAAAATCACAAAATACCTGTAAAATAGTTGATATAACACAGAGGGTAATAACCGACAATAACAAACCAACATTTTATTGGTGGTCACCTACAATGTTTGTGTACGCAATTCTTCTCCACCTTATACGCTTCTTTCAAGAGGTCTACTTTTGTCTGAGGTTATTTCTTAAGGACTTACTGCGACTCCAAAGAAATGCAAGTTTTTCTCACTAAATGTGTTTCATTTTATTGAAGTAAAATAACATCAGTGGTCTTAATGAAACACACATACCATTTGGCTTGCTTTCTCCATCTAAAAACAGTTCATTACAAAATATGTTGATGTTAGTACTTAACAATTTTTGCTCACATCAGGAAATGCCATCTGCTTGCAAGTTTTTATCAGGTGTAGCCTCGTTTGCACTATTGCTTCTTGTACTGTAGCTGCAAATACAGATTGTCAACTTATGTCTTAACATACCCTTGAGATCTCAAAATATATCGGGGAAAGCAGCTAAAACTTGTCTGGAAATCAGAGAATTTTGCTTGGGGAAACTTGTGGCAACCCTGCAGTGAGAGGCGAGAACAGAGGCAATGTATTTCTAGCAGCATAATTGAAACCATTGCCTTGTTTACTGTTTTTTTTTTGGTGTGTTTCGAGAGAAACATTTTGTGATTATGGGAGTGAGTTCTATGAAATGGGCAGATTTAAGTGATTTAGTTCTTCACAGTTCCATCATCCATTAGTGTGTGTCTCATGGATTAATTGCAGAAGCATGAAAATGTATCAAATGTGGTACTGAAATGATTATGCAGTTGACCTACGCGAGCCCACTGAGTAAGTGCGTCAATGTTTAATTAAATTATGGGAGAAGGTAGGTGGATCAGTTTTTATTCATAATAGAGTTGCACGTTCAATATGTTAATAAATATTGATCTGCCTACCTTCTCCCATGATTTAATTGAAATGATTGATCCACTTATTCAGTGTGCTCAAGCATAGAAATATTTCACTGTCCTTAGTTTGCAGATAATAGCAAACTGTAAATAGCTGTGACTCAAACAAGGAGCAATTAAATTTATAAACCTCGTTTACAGCAGTGTTCCACCCTTTACCCCGAATGTATTACTTTGAAACATGTCTGCCTGCTGCTCTCTGATTGGGTGCGTAACTAACAGCTTCTTTTGTGCCCATCATATCTCATGGCAAGTGCTGACAACTTTCCTGCACAAAACACGCATGTGCGCCACTGACCCTACTCTAGACTTTTATTGTTGTTTTCAAACTGTGATTGAGTCTTGACAGTATTTCATAAGAGAGTAAATATACTGTGAGGCTGTTCTCAGTATGTCTAAATATTTTAAGAGCTGTCTACAAGAGGTTCTGTAGTGGTTACTACATGTCCTTGTTACATGCTTCTGTGGAACCTGTAGGAGTTGCCACAATCAGGAAAAATAAATGCACAATGAGTCAAAGTGGTGTGCTTTGGAGGGAGTAGAGTCACATTATTATTACTCTTTGTTTTGATAATGCTTCCATGATTGTTAAGAATTTATTATCCTTTATTTCATTCCGTTGTCAGAAAGTTGAATAAAGAGTTTTTCTTCATAGCCTTATGTTGGTTCATGTTATTTTCACGGTATCATAGCAAATATTGCTACAAGTTGCTGACCCCGCAAACAAATAGAGCTAAATGTGCATCTTTATATTTTCACAGTGCAAATACAGCTAAAGCTTGTGCAAATTGACACGCAAAATTGGGCAGTATCTCAGGTAACGATGCAATGAGAAGAGAGTCGAGAGTGCAGTTGGCAGCCTTTGTGACAATCTGCAGAGGCAAATCGCAAACCTGCAGTTAGTGATGTCAGAGCAAACAAGTCCAGCAACCAATCTGATCACAAAATGGAATGAAATGTGCTATCATAGGAAGATCACAGACGAAGGCAGGGACACCACAGTTCCTCACGGATAAACTGGCTTTGTGGTTTGTGATGCTGGAAATGACATTCAAGGGGGGGGGGGGGGAGAGAGGGGGGGGAAGAAGTAGTAATGGACAAGCACACAAAATTTGCAGCAGCATTGTGAGCCAGAGTGGCTGCTATCGGTGGAGATGTAACACTCATGCTTGAAGAAAGCATTAATTGATGCATGTGTAATCTGCTGGATCACAGGATCCAGCAAGTGTTACTCTAGAGCAAATCGGCAACAGAACCCCCTCCGAGTGTTGGTGGCACTTGCGTGGCATTGTAGGAAACACAGATTTACCAGGCATAACCATGAGGCATATATGGTTAGCACAGCTAGCAGAAGCAGTCGTTACAAGTGAAATAGACGATATTACTGCACTGTTAATATTAGCAGAAAAAGTCTATGCAACACTCAGCAATTCAGAGACAGTGAGCATTGAACTTGTTACTGACGAATGAAAAACAAGAGGCAGCAGCTATACATAGAAGTGAACAATCACATATAAATCAACAGCTGCTTGAACTGCAAAAGAAGATCGTCCCAACAGAAACAGGTGTTGTTTCGAGCAACGGAAGGGCTCAACCAAGCGAGAGACTAGGAATGGAAATGAGATGAACCAGAATAGTTTTCGGCAGCAGATATGTTGGTTCCACTAGCGATTTTGTGACGGAACCATGAGATGCACAGTACTATGCGGCTAGGAAAAGAGCTGAACATGGTCAATAACCTATTTTACTTATTTATTCTGTCCCATAGAATGTACTTCACAGATGTGAGTTTAGACCATTACTGTTTTATAGACTCTGGATTGGATGTTTGTATACTGCAGTGACAGGAAATTCCCAGCAAGCAGGCTTTACAGCAGCCAATAAATTACCAATTAGCCACTCTTGGTAAATGTACACTGAAAGTCAGCTTGGGTTTCTGGCAGAGCTGTGAGTGGGCCATTGCTATAGCAGAAGTATCCCATTCCATACTAGGTGCTGATTTTCTTTACACATCAGAATGAAAATCAACGTTAGCACCACACGAGCTCACAAAGGCAATAAAGTGATCAGGGGCATATTGGGATGAAACGCTATGCCGGCAGTAACCCATGTGAGGTTATCATCATCATCAGCAGCAGCAGCAGCAGCAGCAGCAGGTGGGAACAGCACTGAAGTATCACCTATACAGCAAGTAGTACACAACACGATTGAACGATACTAGGTCAGCCAGTTTTGCAACGCCCAAGGTGGTTAGCCCCGTCTCATTTTGTGACAGTGAAAGCAGAATTCGAAGACTTGTTGTAGAATAGCGTGATATGCAGGTCTGATGATATGCAGGTCTGACAGACTGTGGCTCTTGCTGTTGCATTTAGGGAAGAAAAAGACAGTACTTGGAGGTCTTGTGGAAATTTTAAGGGACTTCATGCCTGCGCAGTGTTGATTTTGTACCTAATACCGGAGACTTTATCAATGTAATGGCTAGGATGACAATGTTCAGTGTGATTGATTGCTTTGCAGATGATGACATTCAGGAGACAGCAGTAATAACAACCTTCTCTTTGTTCAAGTACATAGGAATGCCTTTAGGCCTAAAAATGCAACACAGACATGGCAACACATTATTGATGAGGTACTGTGTGGATTAAAGTGTTTTTTTTTTGTGAACTTAGATGACATTTTAGTATTTTCCAAGTCAGATGAAAAACACCTCAATGCTGTATTCAAGTGCATAAAGAGACATGGAGTTGTTGCCAGTGAAGCAAAATGTACACTTTGACGTTAACAGTTCTGGGTCAGTATACCCTCTGAAGGACAAAATAGCCCTCATAGGGAAAATACTGCTTCCCACAGATTATCACCACATTAGAAGTAGTAGTCAGTTTCTACAGACAATTTACCAGGTACGGTCGAGATACAGACACCATTGACAGTAGCTCCAGTGGGCAGACACATGATGGGTAGACATTCCCTGAAATGGTCCCCCGAGATGAAAAAAGCCTTTGAACAAGTAAATCCAGTTTGAGGAACACAAAGTCGTTGGCACATCCAGCTTCACAAGCACAATTAGCCGTAGTAGTTGTTGTCAGTCAACAGGTGATTGGAGCCAGGCCTCCAACAAAACATGGACACACTGATGGCCCTTAGGATTCTTTTTGTGCAAATCACATGGTATCTCCTCAGGACAGTGTGGGTAATTGGAATTTATAGCCCCATTCGCAACAGAACTGAGGAGCATCACATTAGTAGAGTGGAGGAAGTAGTTGCTGCTTTCTTGTTAAGTGTGGAAGCCATACCACAAATCATTGATTATGACCAGCTGGCATGGGTCCAAACGCATGACGCAATTGGGAAAGACACGACATCTCTACAGAGCTGCAGTTTAAGCAAGTACGACAAGCAGGAACACAGATTCATGTCCGGTGGCATGTTCACAAACTGATAAGAGATTTCTCGCGAATGACAGAACTGTTTGCATACATTGTGGGACCGCTGCCGCCATCAGAATGTTTTTGGTTATCTCCTGACAGCAGTAGACTGATATATGAGATGGACCAAAGCAGGGCTGCTAATGAACGTTTCAGTAGACACAGTAGTACAGGTCTTTCTGTTCAAATGGATAGTGAGATTCGATTGCCCTTTGCATGTGACAGCGGACCAGGGACGCCCGTTTAAGTCGGCGATATTGTCAGATGTCAGGACTATGTGGATTCTGACACCATCAAACAACCACCTATCACCTGGCCAGGAATGGAATGGTCGAGCTGTGGCACCAGACATTAAAGGCTGTGTTGATCGCCCTACAGCCAGTTGGGCCATAGCCTTGCCGGTGGTACTACTGGGATTTTGAACTGCTTACAAACCAAATTTAAAAGCATCTACAGCAGAAAAGGTCCATGGAGAGATCTTGTAGGTACCAGTAGAGTTCCTCACGGCACAAGGACAGTCGACAGCTATGGGACTGCCACATCTTACAACTACTACAGGAACAGGTATCTAAACGCCGGCGCCCACTGGGATCACAACATGGAAATGGCGAAATGTTCGTGCATAAGGAGCTCTGCATATGTTAATATGTCATGCCGAGGACAGACACCATTTGACTACCACTACAGCTGCCTTATTCAGGGTCATACAGAGTATTGGCGAGGGGGCGAACAGTTGTTAGAAATATATGTGAACAGCAAGGCACAGTGTGTCTCGCTAGGAGTGAAGGCTGCCCACATTCTAGTGACTGATGAAGAAATCACAGATAGAAGACACACCACTGTTTCCACAAGGAGGGCAGAAAAACAGACCAGAACATAGAATTGCCATACCACCTTCAGGAGGTTGGACACCTCCGGGAGAGAAGATGCAAGTGTTACAGGTGCCAGAAGGGTGCTCTCTAGCTGGTCTAAGAATCACATACAGATACCTATACTGCCCAGGAGCTCCACTCTTCTGTGCAGGAATTGCCTCAGTCAGAGAAAATAAATGCACAGTGAATCAAAATAATGTGCTTTGAAGGGAGTAGAGTGACATCATTATTACTCTGTTTTTATTTTTATAGCACTTGTTACCCCAGAATATGATCGTATAAGACATTAGTGAATGAAATAAGGAAAAGTAAGGCAGCTTCTTTGATGTTATCCTTAACAGAACTTAGATGTGACTTCCAGTTTAAGTTCTTATCAGTATAAGAATATGCAGAATGTTCTTTTTCATTGACTGATTTATCCTCATGCATTATTTCTAATTGTGTGTCAGGCATTGGGCAGTGGTAATTATATATATTGTGTTTTATATAAATTCAGTGATATTATTGAAAGAGAAATAGCTATTAATTTTCAAGAAAATCTCACAATTTTAAATATGGCTGACGACAGCAACTGTAAATAAATTTTCAATATATAAAGCATACAACCAACCAGCTGAACAAGTTCAATGGGAAAAAACCATGACCATCTTTCAACACCACTAATGGCATCTTCTTTTAATGTTACGTAGTTTATCTGACTTTCCTTGTAAAGACGATACCCTTAGTGGCAGTGAAACTTCATCAATGTTTTTACTTTAAAATTATGCAACTGGTTGACCGTATATTTTATATTTGGAAAATTTAAAGAAAATATTAATTATCTTTTCAAGCGTTAAGTTACTCCATTAAGCTTCTTGCACTGTTAGCACAGAGAACTATTTATGCTTCTTGGACATAGGATCGATCATTTATACGTAACAAGAGTGACTCCAATATTGATCCCTGTCATACACCTGTAGTGACTTGTTCACCACTCTGGAGGTGCCTTTTCAGTGTGTACAATTCTTAAGGTTCTTCTTGCAACACATTGCATCCCTATTTTGACAGGACGAAAACCATTTACTAGCAAGGTCTCCGATAGCATAATATTGTGAGCTGTGCAATGAAATGCTTTTACAAGTCACAGGCATACCAGTTTGAATTTGATTTTTGAATTGAACAGCATATTCTGTTGAGAAACCATTTTAAAGTCCAGATTGAGACTGACTATGTATTTTATTTGGGAAGAGGTGTGTTATTGATCTAGCATAGCTATTCTTTTCCAGTAACTTTCAGGCGGTGGTAAGTCTTGTGACTGCTCAGTAATTATTGTCTGAACCACCAATTTTCTTGTGAAGATGTCTAACAATAGCATATTTCAGTATATCTGGAAATAGCCCCACTATATCTGTGCATTTTGTATTTTAATGAAAACATTACAGATATGTGACGAACAGTATTTTTAGTACTTGAGATACCAACTCAGGGTTATTGGTCTTTGAGGATGTTAATTACATTCTTAATTTCTCTGGCAGAGCATGAAGTTATTGTGATCTGCCTGTATGTTGCATTTGCTTCTTGCATGTATTCTGTTGCTTTATCCCTTCAATGGTCCATGTCAAGCTTCTGAGCCAGTCAAGGCATTGATGCTAAAAGCACTGGCTACTTGCTGCAATCAATGTCTTGGCAGTGTTCTTTAGTAAGAAGCTCTCACATTCCTTAACTGATATCACATTTTCTCTTGTGGCTATTGCCCATATAGATTTAATTTTACCTGAATTACTAAGTTATGACAGGTGGTGGGGGGGGGGTCACATTAAAAAAACCCACACCAAAAAACTAGTATTAGGCTCACTCCTGTTCTTGACCTACATAAATGATTTAACAGACATTGAAGTCCGAATAAGCCAGACAGCCAGAAGAATAGTAAATGTGTGATTCCTGTCTTGTGGCTACAGTAGCTGATGCAGTCTACTGTCCCATTGGAAAGTATCAGGATTGTTTTCTTAGCAGTGTCCTGGTAACAAATGGGTTGTGTTGGCCGTGCAGCTACACTGTTCAGAGTAGTCCAGCTGCAACATGCAGTACCATGACACTTCAAGTTGAAAAAGTAATGGAGATGGTGATCAAATTCTCTTTTATTTTTGATGTAGCTAGCACTGAATAAAAATCAAAATGTAAACAACAGGGTTTTGAAGGAGATTGAAGACTTTCTCCAGAGATCAAGAAAGAATAACATTCCTTATAAATCAGAGTGAATGCAGTGTGTACTACAATTACATCAGCCTTTATACAACCAGAAATAGCTATTTTAATGGACAAAAAATTTGTCACCATGAGCGATATCATTACAAGTATCATTTAAACCAGTGTAATTCTGCCCTTGGACTTGATAACCACCTGGCTTCGGTCAGGAAGGTGAGTCCACAAAGTTGTGTGGATACATTGCATCCAGGTTAAGCCACTTGCTGAGGATCTGATTGTGCAGTTTCATCCCAGCGTGTCACACAGATTTTCTACAGGGCTCAAGTCAGATTGTTTTGCAGGCCAGTCAAGATGCAGTGGGGTGGTGGAGTGATCTCAAAACCAGTCACATTCTACCAGCCCGGTGAACTTTGATGTTGTCTTTATGTGAGCATGAGCAACAGCCTCTTGCAAGGTGACCAACTCCAAATGTTCATTGCATGCAGTTCCTGTCACAATGTTCTCTTTTTAACTGGTCGGGTGGACCTTCATTCACTGCGTGCAGCAATTCGTATTGAGTTTGGAAGCAATTTGGATTCACAAGCCACAAAATGCGTCTCTGGTCCCTCTCAGCCAGGATCTTATTCCAACCACAATTCTGATATGTTTTGTGGCCACGCCGCTGCTTGTATACAGACTGAACAGTCTGCTGCTAAACACTATATGACCATGGGCACGGGCTAAACAAAATTGCCCTTTTTGCCACTCTGTCGCACCGTTACATTTACTGATGTTTCCTACTATCTTGCTTGAAACACAAATGTCTCACTGATCACTACTGCCTTATGCTGATATAGAGGCAGTACACATGCAGTTGAGTATGTGACTCCATTACAGTGCCATTTGTAAAAGCTTAACAATTCACTGGATTACTTTGTCCCATGAACTTAGTAACCTGATCTGCCACACTACCATCCCTATGGGGCTTCTGAAATAGTTCATATATGAATCTCATACAGAAAACCTATATTGTCAAAATCACCATCCCTAGCAACTGGTGTAAGTTATGTAGATGGTGAGGGCTTATTTTTATCTATGTCATACATGTTGTTGCTACTCTCCAGGAAAACATCCGTAAGTAGGTTTTGTGGACAAGTTACTATAACTAAATCAGGCTTTACAGTAACTGGCATATAAAAAATGCAAACTCCTTCATTTCATAACACAGGCGTCTTTACACATCCTATGAGCTCAACAGAAGAGGGTAACTGAAAAGTGCTTTGTCATTGTCAATTTACAGCTGGTCGGTAGTAGGGTTTCATCATGTTTGCTCTCAATCTTAATTCCTCATCCCATACAAAAACATCTGGATAAACAATTTCAAAATTGAGCAGTTCGCAAGAAGTTGGAAATAAAGTGCCACTTCTGAACTGAAATGATGCCCTATATTTTTCTTATCTTCCTTTTCATAAGAGCCAATATCGGTTAGCATTGGCAATAGTAAGCAACACAATGGAGGAAAAAAAAATGTGATTACAGAACAGGTAGCCATAATGGACAGGGGCAAAAATTATCACAAGCTTTCCATTGATAGCACCCACCCAATATGGGAAATTCCCTTACTTTCAAATTTCTCGGACCTTGTCTCCAAATCATCATATGTTGCTCAACCATGTACTGTCTCCTGTCCCGTTTAAGAGGAAAACTCTCAGCCTGCAAGATCTGGGCAATCACAGAGGGTGGTATTATTAATAGTTGGGAGCTCCAATGTCAGGTGTATTATGGGGCCCCCTTAGGGACATAGCTGCCAAGAAGGGGAAGAGAGCCAAGTGCACTCCGTGTACAAACTGGGATGATTCATTGCATATGTAGAACGGGTTGTTCTGGATGCCATGAAGAGCACAGGGTGCAGCCAACTACAGTTGGCTTCTCATGTTAGTCCGTTTTGAATCTTAAGAGATTCTCTCTGGTTTCGAGCGGCTAACAGAAGTGGTCAAGACTGCCAGTCTTGTTTGCTAGATGAAAGCAGAGCTGACTCTTAGCATAGTCGACAGGACCAATTGTGGACCTCTGGTACAGAGCCGAGTGCAGGGTCTGAATCAGAGGCTCAGCTGGTTCTGCAGCAATGTAGGCTGCAGATTCCTCGACTTGCTCCATAGGGTGGTTGGGTTTTGAATTCCGCTGAATATGTCAGGAGTCCACTACACGCTGGAGGTGGCTACATGGGTAGCAGGGCACAAAAAGGGCTTGTCACAAAGGGTGCAGGCCAAACATAGGAAGAACGTAGATACAGGAACCATCAGTATAACAGTTGTAAATTGTCGTAGCTGTGTTGGGGAAGTACCAGGGCTCCAAGCGCTAATAGAAAGCACTGATGCTCAAATTGTTAAAGGCAATGTTTTTGCGAAAAACCTAAAGGTGTTCTGAAAGGATAGCTAAACACGGTTGGTGATGGCGTGTTCATTGCTGTTAGTAGTTTATCTTGTGAAATTTAAGTGGAGTTATTATGGGCAGAGGTCATTGTTGGCAACCAGAGTAAAATAATAATTGTATCCTTTTACTGACAGATGATACAATTGCTGAAAGGTTCAAAGAAAACTTGAGTGATTTCAAACACGTACCCGACTCTTACAAAATATAGTTGGTGGTGACTAATTTACCCTTGATACGTTGGCAGAAATACATGTCTAATTCCAGAGGTACGCATAAAACATCAACTGAAATTGCTCTGAAAATTATTTCGACCGGTTAGTTCATGAACCAGCGCAAATAGTAAACGGTCGGGAAAACACATTTAATCTCTTAGCAACAAATAATCCTGAATTAATAACTAGCATCAAAACGGATACAGGGATTAGTTAACACAGGGTTGTCGTAGCGGGAGTTAATATTGTAGTCCCCAAATCCTCAAAAAATAAACGAAGAATATACCTATTCAGAAACACAGATAAAAATTCACTTCACTCCTTCCTGAAAGAATCTCCACTCTTAAAATTAACAATGTAAGTGTAGACCAGATGTGGCTTGAATTCAGAATAATCGTATCGGCAGCAATTGAGAGATTTATACAAAATAAATGACAGAGCTGATCCTCCTTGGTACACAAAATGAGTCCATACACTGTTGCAGACATAATGTAAAGAACATGCCAAATTCAAACAGACGTAAAATCTCCAAGATTGGCAATCTTTTACAGAAGCTCGAAATTTAGAATGTACTTCAATGTGAGATGCTTGTAATAGCTTTCACAACGAAACTGTGTCGAAACCATGCAGAAAATCCAACGAGATCCTGGTTGTATGTGAAGTATGCTACTGGCAAGACACAATCAATACCCTCTCTGCGCGATAGCAATGGAGATACTATCAAAGGCAGTGCTGCCAAAGCAGAGTTACTAAACGCAACCTTCCGAAATGCCTCCACGAAAGACAAAGTAGTACATATTCCAAAATTCGAATCAAAGTAACGTATAAGTACATATCCTCTGAGTAGTGAAGCAACTTACATCACTTAATAAAAGCAAGTCTTTTGGCCCATACTGTATACCAATTAGGTTCCTTTCCGAGTATGCTGATGCAATAGCTCCATACCTAACAGTCATATACAACTGTTTGCTCAACGGAAGATTCGTACCTAAAGACTGGAAAGCTGCACAGGTAACACCAATATTCAAGAAAGGCAGTAGTAATAATCCACTAAATTATAGGCCCCATTGAAGTTGATATGCAGCAGGATTCTGAACATACATTGTATTCAAATGTTATGTATTACCTAGAAGAAAACAATTCTGTTGACACACAGCCAACATGGATTTATAAGACAACATTCTTGTGAAACACAATCAGCTCTTTAATCGCACAAAGTATTGAGTGTTATTAACAAAGGATTTCAAATTGATTCCGTATTTCTGGCTTTCCGGAAGGCTTTTGACACTGTACCACCCAACTTATATGAAATTGCGTGCCTATGGAATATCGTCTCAGTTATGTGACTGGATTCAGGATTTCCTACCAGAGAGATCACAGTTTGTAGTAATTTGACAGAAAGTCTCAGAGTAGAAAAAACAACGATTTCCGGCATTTCCCAAGGTAGTATTATAGGCAGTTTTCTGTTCTTCATCTATCTAAATGATTTGGGAGACAATTTGAGCAGTGCTCTTAGGTTGTTTGCAGATAATGCTGCTGTTTATCGACTAGTAAAGATATCATAAGATCGGAACAAACTGGAAAACGATTTAGAAAAGATATCTGTATGGTGCGAAAATTGGCAATTGACCCTAAATAATGAAAAGTGTGGGATCATCTGCGTAAGTGCTAAAAGGAATCCATTAAACTTTGGTTACACGGTGAATCAGCCCAATCTATAGCCTGTAAATTCAACTAAATACCTAGGAATTACAATTACAAACAACAAATTGGAAGAAATGCACAGAAAATGTTGCAGGGAAGGCTAACCAAAGACTGCATTTATTGGCAGGACACTTGGGGAATAATATAATCTACTAAGGAGACTGCCTACCGTACATTTGTCCGTCCTCTTTTAGAATACTCTTTCACTGTGTGGGATCCTTACCAGATAGGATTGACGGAGTACATCGAGAAAGTTCAAAGAAGGGCAGCAAGTTTTGTATTATCGCGAAATAGGGGAGAGTGTCACTGAAATTATACAGAATTTGGAATGGACATCATTACAACAAAGGTGTTTTTCGTTGCGGCAGAATCTTCTCACGAAATTCCAATCACCAACTTTCTCCTCCAAATGCGAAAATATTTTGTTGACATCAACTAACAAAGGGATAAATGATCATTATGATAAAATAAGGGAAATCAGAGCTCATACAGAAAGATACAGGTGTTTGCTACACGAGATTGGAATAATAGAGAATTGTGAAGGTGGTTTGATGAACCCTCTGCCAGGTACTTAAATGTGATTTGCAGAGTATCCATATAGATAGATTTAGACTGCACCAGTCTAAACACTTGCCTGTACCATAAGGAGCATTTACGTAGACACCAGTTACCAAATCTACGCATCAGCAGCCAACACTACCAACCTTAAGCCCACTGAAGAGATGAGGCTGTGTAGTAGAACTATTGAGTGTTCACACCACACAAATTACTTGCAGCAGAGTAATTTTTTGTATACATTATACTGTATTTTAGACAGTCAGCTTGCATATTGACATTTCATTAAATTTCTCAGTTGCAAAATGTATCAAAATATCAGTGTGCCACAAGACATAAAAAGCATGTTCATTGTTTCCAGTTTCATAGTGCACACTTTTGGAGAAAAGCTTTGAGAATTTGAGTCATGCTCATTTCTTTTCTCTATTTATAAGTGCCTACATAAATCAGAAGTCATGACATCAAATTCTGAGGTTAAGTTGATAGTCAGGTCACAGTGACAGCAGACTTTGCATTTTGTCACATAGAAGTTTTTGTGCATGTGCATGAAGCACACCACTGCCTTGCAGCAGTATGTTCCCCAGCAGCCTTATGAAGGGTCATCTTCACTAGATGTCTCACTGAACATGGAAAACTAGTATAGCAAAGCATCCCAATGAAAATAATACCATATATAGCCTGAAACTTCCTGGCAGATTAAAACTGTGTGCCGGACCAAGACTAAGTTGGGACCTTTGCCTTTTGCGAGCAAGTGCTCTGCCTGTGAAGCTGTGAGGAGGAGTCTTGAGTCATGCTTGGGTAGCTCAGTTTGTAGAGCACTTGCCTGCAAAAGGCAAAGGTCCCGAATTAAGAGTGTCAGTCCGGCACACAGTTTTAATTTGCCAGAAAGTTTCATATCAGCGCGTACTCTGCTGCAGAGTGAAAATTTCGTTCTGCATTTATAGCCTTGCTGTAGTAAACCAAAATTCATCTTTACTCATAGAGAAAGCTAAATTTAAATGTGTGCATTCATTTCCTTGGTACTATCCATTGAAACTTCTGTGACCACAGCCTGGAACAAAGTAAAGAATACATCAAAATCAAAGTGAACAGAATAACCCCCATCACCAAATCTACTGTAACACGCCCCTCAGAGCCTCACACCCGACACTGAACACCCCACGATCAGAAAAGGCAACAGCGACATCCAATCATGCCACAATTTAAAAGTGTGCAGTTACAGAAGTCGTCAGGACAGTGTCAAGTGGCAAGAGCATATGGCGTGCCCCAAATAATATTAGTCACATCCTTAATGAACATGCTATGTGATCTGCCCCACATACTGGAGGCAAAAAGTTTCATTACTGCGAAGGAAAAGAAATATTTTTAAGAAGGTTCATCCAAAGTTGAAGTGGACAGTAATTCCAGCCTTTTCTGCAATGATAGTTCTGCAGCATCAGATGTTGAGAGGATGGGAAAAAGGAATGAACAGTTTTCACATCCTGATATTGTGTCAGTGCAGTATGCATATCAAAGCATTTGCACTATGGTTAGCAGTGGAACAGGACAAAATAATATTTCCTTATGAATTTATCTTGCTTGATGTCTTAACATTTCTGCTCAACCATAAGTGGCTTCACACAAAGCACTGCTGAGGGAGGTTTCTCTCTTTTACACAATTTTGCTAAAATATTGTAAGAGATGATTTGATAAAACAAATTAGCTCACTGTACTGCTAGGGTTTTCCATTGTGTTTTATTAAACTGCAGCAGGAACACACCCAGTATTGTCAAGAATGATGTATGTTCTCCTGAACACAAAAAGCATATCTATAGTCTTTATAGTGAGCTGTTCAAATTTAACTCTTGCAAATGGGTTGCCATAAAATATCATCACGATGTAACCTTTCAGTGTTGTGTGAACCTCTAAAAACTAAAAGTGTTTTGAAGATATTAAATGTTTAACAACTAGTGTATCCATTTACTACTCAACGCTGCTTACTGTGGGCAGCAAATTTTCTTCGAACTATTATCTTAAGGCATAGTAAAGACTGAAGTTCTTCAACTTTGGTACATACTTCAATGATACGGATATTTAGTTTTTGAAGCACTGCTTTGTGGCATTGGGTCTGGAAAATACGGTAACCCTGCATATTGACTGCAATATTTTGTGATGAAGATATTTAATATTTTTTGTTCTGCCTTCCATATATGGTAACACGATATATGTTAATGGTGCATATATGGACAAAGTGGCCTAAAGCACAACTCTCCTTTAACAAAGTTGTGTTTTATTTCAGTTCACTATTAAATCATGAATAATTTTAAATAAACAAAAGTTGATTAAAAAGTCTGTAATTAAATTGTTTTCTGAGACCAGTCAAACAGAAAACATTACTAAACAGCAAAAATAAGGCACAAAATAAATACAGGAGTGCTCTGACTCAGTCAACAAAAATTCAGGCAGGTTCTCTTAAGTGCCTATGAAATAAATTTCTGTATTTTTTAGTTATTCATTTTTTAATACATGTGTACTCTTTTTTTTGCATTTTATTATAAAATTATTTTTAAGAATTATCATATCAGTTGTTGTCCAGTGAAAACTGCCTTCTGACAACTATAATACTTTTATACCTGTCTGTAATTGTGTGGTTCTTTCAACTTGTGTACCCAAAACTTTCAAAACTGGCAAGACGTACTGCAACTGTAAATTACAAACACACCCTAGAGTTCTGCAACAACTATAGGGATCATTATATTTGCACAAATAATAAAATGCTTGAATCTAGCACAGTCTTCAAAAAGTATGCAGTATGATTACTTGCTTAGTCATTGCACATTACATCTTGCAGTTTTATATCTTTAAAAAAGCATGGAACAAAAATGTCACTTGAGATCTGTTGTCTTTTTCCACACAACAGACAGATAAACTCATTGTTCCTCGTATACAGTTAAAGCACACACTCAACAGGATCACATCTTCAACTGTACGTATGATAACGCCATAACAAGGACTGATGGCATAATGTGAGACAGAAGCATCATTTTCTGTTACTGCTTGCTGCCACCACCACGGGGAAAGTTGCCACCTCTACCACCTCTAGGATTGTTGCCACCACGGTTTCCAGGTCCACCCCTCTGGCCTGTAAAAAACAAAGTGCTTTCTTATTAAATATAAAGAGATGACATTTTCAATGCACTAGCAGAGAAAAATTAGAAGAGCTAAACGACTACTTGGTTTCAGTAATAACAAAAAATCAGTTTTCAACTTTTAACTCTTACACTAATAGCTACCACAGCAAATGAAAATACATTAGACAAGGAATGGAAACACTTTCATTTTAGCTACTTGTGCATCACTGCAAAGATGAGTAAAACAGACATCAGTACTAGAAGTACACAACATTCATATTACCCCAGTGGTACAAGGAAGGGTACAACAATGGCCAAAGTAAAAAACTTTAACAATGGGTACAAAAATTGGTGGGCAGTAATTTTTTATTGTCGTAGGTATTTTGTGTAGCAGCTGTTCAATTCTATTTTCGTAGGTGTTACATTGAAAAACAAATAGTTTAAGCTGGGACTGTACTGACCCTAGTGATGGTACAAAAAACATAAATAAATTTTAATGAGTTGTAAACATAAAAATGAATGAAACATCATTGGATAAAATTGAATCATTGTGAGAACGTAATGTTATTTTGAAAATAATAGTATTGAAAACTAACTCTCTCTCCCTCACACACACACACACACACACACACACACACACACACACACACACACACACACACACGGGAACCGAAGAAGCATGGACAGCAGCCTCCACAATTCTTCCCGTTGGTCTGCCTTCCAGAACTGTTCTAACATTCGTTTCAATAACTGATGTAGCACCAAATGAAACATACGAGGTGTGTTCAGAAATTAAGGTGACTTTATATTTTTATGAAAAAAATATTCATTCATCAATATTCATGTTGTCCCCTTCAAAGTAATCCCCCTCAGATACAACACTTTTGCCAATGCTCCTTCCAAGCCTTGAAGCACTTCTCATAAGCATTTTTTCGGTACAGCCTTGAGTACTTCCCACGATGCAGTTTTTTATTTCCTCAATCATTGAAAATCTTCATCCTTTCATTGGTCTCTTCAGTTTTGGGACCAGGAAAAAGTCACAGGGCCAAATCCTATAAATATGGTGGCTGAGGCACAATTGTGTTGTCTTTGGCCAAAAGATCTCTCACAAGCAACAATGAATGGACAGGTGCATTGTTGTGATGCAAAAGCCATGATTTTTTTTTCCACAATTCCATTTGTTTTTTGTGTATTGCTTCTCACAAACGGCACATAACATCAAGGTAATACTCCTTATTGACCATATGACCTTGAGGCGAAAACTCATGATGCACTACAGAATGGTAATTGAAAAACCAGTGAGCAAAAGTCTGACATTTGATCGAACTCTTGTGTGCTTTTATTAGTCTTTGCTCTTCGGGATGCTTCCATTGGGACGATTGGGCTTTGGTTTCGACGTCAACCATAAATCCATGTTTCATCACCAGTTATGACCCTTTTGAGCAAATCAGGATCACCATTGACATCATCAAGAGCTCCCGAGTGATGCACATGTGACAGTTGTTCTGATAAAAATTGAGAAGTTTTGGAACAAACTACACTGACACACATCTCGTACCCGAAACACCTGAAAAAATTGCATGACACGAGCCGACAGACATGCAATCATCGTCAGCAACTTCTCTTATGGTAATGAGACGATTTTCCAAAACAGTTTTCTTCTCAGCTTCAACCATATGATCTGTTGATGTGCTTTGGTATCAAGAGAGAGGTTCATCATTGGCATATTCTAGGCCATCTTGGAAGAGCTTGTACCACTTTTTTTTTTTACTTAGAGCGGACTCACCATATGACACGGTCAACATTTCAAGTATGTTAGAGCACTTGATTCCATTTTTCACGCAAAATTTGATGCAAATTCTTTGCTCCATTTTTTATAATAATCAAATTGCTGAGCACATAAAAACACGTCTAACCTTTCAATCTGTCAGAAACAAACTAAGTATGCTGTACACTTGAAACAGTGAACATCTGTTTTTGCCTGTGGAATTTGAAAAGTCACCTTACTTTTTGAACAGCCCTCATATGCTATGATAACACAGCACACCATGTCAGGATTTCAACAGTTCCATCTCAAAGCCTCTTGCTAAATTACCAACTTTCCCTAATAGCTGAGAGATGGCTGCTACAGTTCACAGTATATTTATCCATTATGCTCAAACCCCCCCCCCCCCCCCAAAAAAAAAAGTTTTACTTAGAATCTGCCACAAACAAGATGAATGATTTTCATTTGACTAATTTAACACTTTAAAATGCCTTACCTGCTCCTCTGGGACCACCTGGTCCTCCACGCCCTCCTCTCTTGTAACCACCAGCATAGTTACCACCACCACTGAAGTTCTCTCTTTGCTGGTACCCGTTCTGGTAGTAATTGCTGCCTCCTTCACTGTTTCGATAGCCGTAACCTAGCATTAAGGACACAGAAGGGGAGGATGAGAAAAGTTTTTCCAAATTTCAATGCAAATCATTTTATATACCATGCTATCAATTTTATATCACGATTTTTTTATAACTGAACAATAAAAAATAACAGAAGTAAATTTGTGCTAAGCATATGTATGTTCTCACATGACTGGAGAGGCCAATGTTACAACAAGCTCTAGCAGTAGAGAACAGTCTTAAGTGGAAACATAAAATCAACTGCAAGCATGCCACAACAGATCAAACTGGACAGGATTTATCTCTATGCTGTAGATTTTTCATAACCATATTATTTGGGATGTTACACAGCATGCTGCAACAACAGACAGGTGCTGGCTTATGCAATTTGATCATAGCATGGGATTAACATCATGGTGGTCAATTGCTTAGGCTCAATTACATCAGTGTGTGCAACAGTTCCGAGCATTCTTGGAAATCTTTTAGGATAATAAATGAACAGGGCCTTAAAAAATTCAATGATAGCCTAAAAGAGATAGACTGGAGCCGAGTTTATAGGGAAACAGATGTAAACAAAAAGTACAATTCATTTTTAAATGAATTCATGTCTGTATTTGAGTCCATCTTTCCCAAAAAAGTAGTTAGAAATAGTCATATAGGCAATGCCAAGAAGTCTTGGATCACTACAGGGATAATAACATCTTGTAGAACAAAGAGGACGTTATACAGTTCTCTCAGGACTTGTAATGATCCAAAGAAACGACAACACTACAAACTTTACTGTAGCATTCTCAAGAAGGTTATAAATAAATCTAAAAGTATGTGCATAAAATCAGAAATTGAAAGCTCAGAAAATAAAATTAAAACTATATGGAATGTAATAAAGAGGGAAACTGGCAGGACAACAGGGAACATGTCTCAGGTAGAGATTAATACAGGGGACAGTATTATAAAGAAACCCGAGTTGGTTGCAGAAATATTTAATAACCACTTTTTGAGAGCAGCAGAGAAGACAGGCTGTAATGGTTCTATGGAAGAATCATTGTCCCTCCTACAGAAAGCTATTAGTAACAGAATCCCACAGATATCCTTACCTCCAGTTACTGTAAGCGAAGTCTTAAGAGTAATTAGATCATTAAAAAATAAAAATTCTGCTGGTGTGGACAATATTTCTAGTAAAATACTGAAACACTGTTATAAATTTGTTAGTCCCGTCTTATGCAACATATACAATGCATCCCTACAAGATGGGATTGTCCCTGACAGACTTAAGTTGGCTGTAGTGATTCCTCTCTTTAAAAAAGGGGATAAAAGCATTGTTACAAACTATCGCCCAATATCCCTATTAACTACCTTCTCGAAAATTCTAGAAAAACTCATGCACAGGAGGATTGTAGACCATCTCAACTTCCACAGTATTTTAAGCAAAAATCAGTTTGGTTTTCGTGCCGGTCTTTGTACTGAACAGGCAATATTCTCTTTTAGCAACCAAGTTTTGGAAGCCATTAACAAAAAAATGTCTCCAGTGGGTATTTTTTGTGATCTTACGAAAGCCTTCGACTGTGTAAACCACCAAATTCTTTGGAAAAAGGCAGAATACTATGGTTTAGGTGGTACTGTTGGCTTGTGGCTGCAATCATATCTACAGGATCGGAAGCAGACTGTAATGCTAAATGGCTCTTCTGGAGAACCTGCCTCGTCTGAATGGGGCACGATAACGTGTGGTGTGCCTCAAGGCTCCGTTTTGGGCCCACTGCTTTTCCTCATCTTTATTAATGATCTTCCTCTTTATTCTGAGACAAACAGCAAATTTACCCTGTTTGCCGATGATACCACAATTCTAATTGACGATTTGATTGATCATGATCTTGAAAAAACTACAAATACTGTTTTTAATGACATCTTAAATTGGTTCTCCTCAAATGGTCTCTCGCTCAATGCAGATAAAACTCATATGAGGTTCCATACATCACAAAGTAATCCCGATGAAATTAACATAAAATGTAGAGATCAACCAATACAGAAAGTTGAAGACACAAAATTCCTGGGTGCTTACATAGACAGTAAATGTAATTGGTCAGTTCACATTCTTCATCTATGTAAAAAACTTAGCTCGGCAACATTTGCATTACGGGTAATTTCTTCAGTGGCTGAAGTTGACACTATTAAGGTTGCCTACTTTGGCTACTTCCACTCATTGATGTCATATGCTATCATATTCTGGGGGAACCAACCACTTGCAAAAAAAGTTTTCACCATCCAAAAAAAAGCAATCAGAATAATGTGTGGGGTCCATCAAAGACACTCTTGCAGGCACTTGTTTCGGAAGATAGGTATCCTAACAACTGCCTCACAGTATATTTTTTCCTTGCTTACCTTTGTGTGCAAAAATTATTCCATCTACCAAGACAACAGTAAATTCCATGGTTATAACACCAGAAACAAAAACAATCTACATTTAGAAATGAAACGTCTCACTCTGGTACAAAAAGGAGTTTACTACTCCAGCATTAAGCTGTTCAATGCTCTACCACTACATATCAAATGTGTTCATACAGAACTGCCAAAATTTAAACAAGTTGTCAAATATTACCTGACAGAGAAATCTTATTATACTGTGGATGAATACCTGAAAGGAAATGTATACAATCACTAAACGTATTATGTCTAGAAGTAGTACAATTGATTTTATTGTGCATTTGGGCATTAGCACACTTTTTGTAACAACAGATTGGCTGTACATGTATTTACTCTTGTAGGCCTAATATCTGATTTAACTTTGTGCTCTTATCTTTAACCTTTATTTGAAGCTCCTTTTTCTGTCAAATGGTAGTTATGTTATCTAGCTGACATTGTATCTGTTACTGTATTTATAGTATGTCTTACTTAAACTATGTACAATTTGCCATTGAAAGGCCCTTGTATTTATTGTAAGTTTAAATTGAAACCTGTACAATTTGACACGTTCCATATCCTTGTGATTGACTCACTAACTGGATCTACGGAACAAGAAATAAATAAATAAACATTTTTGTGCAATGGATCTCTTTATTAATGGTTTACGCTGTAAGCTGTGAGTGGACTGATGGCACTCCATGCCTTGTACGCTTTCACTGTCCAGAAACGAACAGCTAATTGCAAGTGGAAAATATGATTTTAGATGATTCCCTTTCCAACCTGTCCCAAAACAGTTAGTGCTGCATGTGTTTTATGATGCTACCAATCTAACAGCCTACAGTCAGAGGGTGGAGTGGCAGGCAAGTTCAAGTATGATGGTTTGAGTCGGCATAGTGTGAAAGAAAGCTAGGATATTTTTACTTCCCCTCTTGTTTTGCCACCTGCCTCCTTAAATTTGTTTTTTCACTTTTAACTAATTACCATTACCATATGTGAATATAATTTGTATTTTCAAAAAAGAGAAAGGTTGGCTCTCAGTTTTAAGGAATATAACAAGATCTAATTTTGTGCTTACTTTTAGGTATGCAGTTTGTTTTCTGATTAATTTTGATTATGCCTAGTTAGTATCTTTTGTTATAGGGTGAAATGAGTAATTTTTTCACAACTTAAATTCTATTGTTGACTTATAAACAAATATAAATTCTATAATTATTGTAAACGTTTGGAAGACTAAATGCTAGTAATCAAAGTATCTATTCGAAAACATGTTAGCAAAGCCAGCCTTAAATTAATTACCAAGTACTTAGTTTTGTCAAAAGTATTGTTTGCATAACTATATATGTTAATTTAATGATTTAAACAAAATTCGGCTTTACCCTTGCAGTAGAAGGAAGTGTTAAAAAGACGGAATTTTTTGATGTATTCAGTTAATTTAATGAGTTAAGTTTTAATCGTAATTTCTGTAATATTAACTTCGAACAATGTGTAGTTTCAGTACTGTGAGGATAGATAAGGGCCCCCTTCCTGGAATGAGACAATCAGTCCATGATCGAGTTTCAGATGGGAAACCTGTGTTGGTTGGAACAACAATGCTTCAATTTAACTGTGAAATAAGTGTTACACAATTAGGCCGTGCTGTAAGACAAAGACTGTCTGCTCCATACGTGCCCTTCTATTCTTCAGGAACTGTGAACTTTATGGTTAGGTTTTTACTGCTTGTAGATGTTCAATAGTAAACTATTGTAGCAGTATGTGGATGTTTGCCTGCAACCTATATATGAGGCTTATCAAAAGTTAAACAATAGAGCACTGGCCATGTAACTGCGTAATATTGTGGGGTTCTGAACAGTGAATGTAAAAGACAAACACAACTGTGCATGTCAGCTACATCATTTACAGTAGACAGTAGTTGGACTTCCACCACCCATGTTTCAACCAGTACACCAACGCAGATGACAATCAACAAAGAAGAAAAACAGCGAACGTCATCACAAAATTGCATTGCAGGTCTGGTATTGTCCAGGGTGTATATTATCCGAGACAACATGGAATTTTTTCAATCCGGGAGAAAACCGGGAAATACCCAGGAATTTTTCTTTGGTTTAGCTTTCAGTTAAATTTTTGTAATTTTGACTGGTAAGAATTGATTCTCCAGCAAAAAATGTTACTGTATCCTGCTACTGGAGAATGATGCAACAACAAAATATAAACGAGAGGAAAAAATTTAAAACTTTAGTGGCAAAGGAAATGCATAATTTACAACAACAAAACACCATGCATGCACAAGCGTCTGCAAACAGCAAAAATATGTCAAGACTATGTAATACTTCGCAACAATACACTGCTTTCTATGAGCATGACACTACAACTGTTTACATTAGGTTCATTTGACCAGTTGCCAGTGGGCTCATGCGCAGTTGACTCGCGTGTGAGCAATATGTTCCCACTTCCCACTACTTGAAGTGTGGCTGTCAGCTGTATCGGCAGTAGCTGCAAGCAGCCAGATGATAATGAAAAAAAAATTTTCTCGCATGTCCTAGCTGCCACATCTGTGCATGCACAGAGTTGTCCGAGTTGTTGTGGGGAGAGGGTTAGTCTCCACGTGACCTGTGTTTGCGTTAAGTGATTTCGCTGATTCCTCTTCGTTTACAGCTCCCACGTCACATGAAGACAAAATGGATATC